>NC_044249.1:10850000-12130098 GCF_003957555.1 Calypte anna | reverse complement strand
CCAGTGATTGATTGTCATTAGGAAAGGAGATTATTTACGTTATCCCAGAAGAAGTTGCTTGGAAAGAAACCCCCACTTTGCTTCAGAAAGCTTTGTCTATGAGAGAAGACTGAATTATTGATCTAAATGGAAAAGAAAATTACTCTCCTATGTTCAGAAAAAAAATCTTATAACCTGGCTACAAGGATTGACTATGGAAGCTGCATTCTATGAACATTAAAGGACAATGTACTGCCAGTATTTTAAAAAGATACCTAGGATAAAATGTGTAATGAAATGATAGCTGGCTTAATGGTAATCCAAGTGAATTCAAAATTGTTTGGGGAAAAAGCACTGTATGAATCAGCTGCTGAAGAATTAAGAAGCAGTATAATTGGTAAAGAGCAGTTTGATGCTGTAGAATTTACAGGCCGCCAAAGGAGCCTGAGGTTTTGGATTCATAAGGGTAGCTGATAACTGTGGTGCAATATATTTAGATGTCCATGAAGTATTTGACTTAGTATTACTATAAATTATTTTTAAATAGCATGAAACCAAGTGATATACTGAATAGATTAAAAGCAAATCTAAAAAGAAATACTACCTCTCTAATTATAATGGCATTTCAGCAGAAGTGTGGAATTTTCTGCTGTTCTGAAGAGATCTCTTCAGGATGTCTCAACAAACTTCATGGTATTTGTGACTCTCCTGGAAGACACCAGACTGGGTGACACCTTTATTTCTATTGCTTTTGATAACTCCTTTCTTTTCAAAGACTGAATTTTAAGGCTAATTTGCATATTATGCAATATGCAATTGCATATGCAAAATAATATTTTACTATGCGGTAATGCATAATAAAAGACTGATCTCTAAAACTGGAGCTGCAAAATTTTCAAACTTATTACTCTGTTTCCATGCTAACAGTTGTTTTAGAGCACAAATCAGAAGGCCAATTTTGATAGTCTGGCTTAAATTACACAGGAAACATTTTAGCATTTTATATCTGCTTAGACTTCTATTAACCTTGCTCCTTTGCATTTTCTTCTGACTTTGCAAACTGAATTCAGAACAGATTCAGTCCTTCCTATACTTACACAGTGAATGGTGATGTTGCCAGGAAAAGTCAGCTCTCTCCTTTATTGGGCAACTGGTGATCACTTGGCTGGGAGAGACAGGAGCAGTATTACTGCCCAAGGCAAATGCTAGGTAGAGAACCAATACCAGTTCCTCTTTTTGCTCAACCTAAAACCCAAACAAAACAAGCCACCAAAATACCTATCTAAAGATGTTTATAATAAATGTTAAATATCTTGTATCCCCCTGCTCAGGCCACAATCTGTGAGTTGCATATTACAGAACAGCGTGTTAGATGAATGGTTACAAACACCCATGATGTCAGTATAGCATTTCCATTTTGGTTTCTCCAAGTTTGTAGCTAGCACTTCAGTTTATTAACCATTACCTGTGGTGATGCAACCCCACAACCTGTTCTTTTGTATTTCTATCACATACATTCCTCTTCTTTTTCCAAAACTACTTAGCTGGTGTTAGCCAAGCTTCTCTTAGTGTTTGAAAAAGAAGCTGACCTGGTAGCAAGAATGTAAAGGACTTTACAGAAAAAAACAAACCAAAAACATGCCAGACTGACTGCTAGCAATTTAGAGCTGATTCTCATACAGCAGATAATACAAGCCATTCTGAATTTTTCATATCAAATATTTGCTGTCATTTTGTTGAGGTTCTCAATAAAACCCCATCCTAATCTAAAGGTAGAAAATCCAAATTCAGTGAAGTGCAGCACAAACCTTTGCTGTACTACTTAAAGTTAAAAAGGCTCCTGAAAATGTAGGGATCTGGAAACAGGCTAGAGAGATTTTCTTTTATACCTTCCAAGGTGTTAAGAAGTCCAAGCCTGGAGAGCAGAATTGTTCTGTAATGCAGCCACCAGCTGCTCCCTGGGAGTCTCTGTACCCATTTTCTTGTCAAGCTGACTGTCTCCATTTGATAGTGGAAGGCTTGTGTGTTTTTTTTCATTGAAAGTTCTTGAGGACAGCTGTGTGTATGTCTGTGCTTCATACAGGGTTCCTCTGTTCCTCTGTGATGTGGTGGTAGAAAGGAAAAAGACTAACACACAATGTTATATTTAGTTTCTTGAGTCAGTCTTTCAGGCAGTTAGTCTGTGCATGTTCTTGCTTAGGCAATTTGGTTTCCCATCCCAGAATACCCAATAGTTAAGTTCCCTATAACAAAGTTATTCCTACTATGAAGAATTGAGACTGCATAACAGTGAAGTTAAGGGGGCCTATAAGATATCTTTACTATGAAGTTTGTTTAATTTGTAAGTGAACGTCCCAAAACAAAGCAAGATAATTTCCAGCCAGGCATTCCATATTGGATTTGAAAAGACTTCTGTTGGTTGTATTCTGGAAGCCAAAACACATATCAGCAGCCGCCTGTCCTCCAATTTCTATGGTCTCAGCAGTATCTGGTCATATCTGTAGCACACTGATAAGTGGTAACTTCTATTGTTAAAGTAGAAGGTGCATCTATAAGATCATTCACAATGATGTTACTTCTGCAGGACTAACAGGAGTACAGGAATCAGAAAAAAACTTTTTTTGAGTTACCAGATGCCTCTTCATAGTCAACATAGGCAACACTGTTATATTTATGGTGTTCTTTCAAGTTATGACCCACTGTATTGATTCATTTTAAACAAATGTTTTTGATTAAGTCAGTGTTTTTTTCTCTTTCACCTCCCACTTTCCCTGAAGTTGTATGACACATTGTTCCTTTTATTAGCAGATAATAAAGCATGCAATCTCTCAAAGGAAAAGCTATGCTTCCTCTACATAGTTACTTAAGGGTCCAATAAACAGAATGGAGCTGAGATCTTGGTCGCCATTAAAATTACTCTGCTGAAATGATTGAAAAACCATTCTAAGTAAGGTGGGTGATTAACTACTCCAAAATAAGGAATTCTTATGGATATTTGCACTCATCTGAAGATATACTCATGTGAGGATTGTACTGAAGGATGTTTTTTGGTACAACTTACTTCTGTGACGTACTTCCCCAAAGCAGATAGGCATTCAGGCATAGAGAATAGAATATAGCTATTGTTGTATGAGAGAGCCAACCAATTATACAAAAATATGAATAAAAGCAGCCAAAGAACACAAAAGTGTTCAGGCATCCATTGTTAACACTTTCAATTTCCTTTTTAAATGTGAAGTACAAAATATATATTTTACATGCAAATAACACAGGAGCGTTGTTGCTAATATACTCCTGAAATTTTGTTTTCTTAGCAGGACCTTTCTTTCTAACAATAACTTATGTTTTAATTAAATCTGTGGTCATTTTTATTTCATGCAAAATATCCCCATACTATAACTTAGCGAATGTTCGTGTCAGGAAAGTAAGTTTAAAGGTTGTAGGCTGAAATACTAACTTGGCTTAAACTTTTTCAACAATATATGAAAGAAATCACTGTGTGTACTATACTTACTGGCCTGTAGAAACAAGTTTGTTTATGTTTAAAACATCCACACTTCCACTTAACTTTGTATATTAGGATGAGAGTGAATTTTTTTACTTCAGTGAAATCCTCTTTCTGTTTTTGCTGTTTGGTGCTTGCATGTCTAGTGAAGCTTCACAAACACCTGAGGCTACTCTTTCCATAATGGCAAAAAACATTCTGATTTTCCTTCCCAGGGAAAACACACTGTGGCATCTCTGCATTTCAATGTGGGGAGTCAGATTGCCTCCTGGTATAAGCAATTATAGCACTTGCAAAGTCCATTATGTCTTTTGAGGCTGTACAGCCTTATTCAGACGGAAATGGTATGTTACTCTGTTGGGGAAATTCAGGCTGCTTCATGCATAGGTGCTACTTTTACTATTGAATGGTCTCTCTGAGATGAATTGAGAATCTCCCTTGGACTACTTTGGCCAGAGGAAGGAGATACAGAAGATACTCAATAAGAATTGAGCAGCTCTCTTTCCCTAGGTCTTCACTGCTGCCACAGACATAGTCTCATTTGTTGCTGAGATTTAACAAATATACTTCTCTGAGCTCTAGGAAACAAAGAAATAAAAACTTACTTGTTTTTCTTTGTAAGTTTCTGTCATACTCATATTTTTCATATTGTTTCATTATGTGTTCTCACCACAGCCCCAACCTTAGTAGTAGAAAGGTGATAATTTATACAGCATATAATTTATAATTTATGGAGCATAAGGAACAAAAATGTATTTTAGAATTAGGTCTTGGCTGCTCAGCCTTCCTGCTGGAGCTCACAGAATTTCTTAAATGCCAACTAATCCTTAAGGTTACCTCCTGCCTATCAGGCAGGTAGCTTGAACCTTGATTTTAGTGTTGAAATAGTCCCAAGCAGATCGGAGCTAGGAACTCTGGTTTAAGATTTTCTGTTAATTGACCACTAGCTTTCATAGAATCATAGAATCATAGAATTGGCTGGGTTGGAAGGGACCTCAGAAATCATCAAGTCCAACCCTTGAACCACTACCACTGCAGTTACTAGACCATGGCACTGAGTGCCAGATCCAGTCTCTTTTTAAATATCTCCAGGGATTGAGAATCCACTACTTCCGGGGCAACCCATTCCAATGCTTGATCACCCTCTTGGTAAAGAAATTCTTTCTAATATCCAATCTAAACCTCCCCTGGCACAACTTGAGACCATGCCCTCTTGTCTTGCTGAGAGTTGCCTGGGAAAAGAGACCAACCCCCAACTGGCTCCAACCTCCTTTCAGGTAGTTGCAGGGTAATGAGGTATCCCTTGAGCCTCCTCTTTTCCAGGCTGAACAGCCCCAGCTCCCTCAGCCTCTCTTCATATCTTCAGGACATGTGTTCAAGTCCCTTCACCAGCTTAGTTGCCCTCCTTTGGACCTGCTCCAGGACCTCAATATCCTTCCTGAACTGAGGGTCCCAGAACTGGACACAGTACTCAAGGAGTGGCCTCAGCAGGGCTGAGTACAGGGGCAGAATCACTTCCTTGGACCTGCTGGCCACGCTGTTCCTGATACAGGCCAGGATGCCATTGGCCTTCTTGGCTACCTGGGCACACTGTTGGCTTATGTTCAGCTTCCTGTCAATCCAAACTCCAAGGTCCCTCTCTGTCTGGCTGCTTTCCAATCACTCTGTGCCCGGCCTGAAGCTCCCCATGGCGTTGTTGTGGCCAAAGTGCAGAACCCGGCACTTGGCTTTGTTGAACCTCATCCCATTGGAATCAGCCCAACTCTCCAGTCTGTCCAGGTCCCTCTGCAGAGCCCTCCTGCCTTCCAGCTGATCGACACTTCCCCCCAGCTTAGTGTCATCTGCAAACTTGCTGATGATGGACTCAATCCCCTCATCTAAATCATCAATAAAGATATTGAACAGAACTTTGAGACATATGCAAGCATTGAAATTCTGTGCAGGTGTTTTCAGAGCCTTGGGAGGAAAATTTATTTAGTTCTGGTTGCAAAAGGCCACGAAATTATACAGAACTAGATTTTCACTCAACTGGTTACAGTGCACTTAGAAAGCATTTGGAAAGGACTTTTCTGACACTGATCTCTGAGTTCACCAGAGATGGAAGGGAAGAAAGGATGAATTCCTGGAAGCAGATGATCTTTACCATAATTACTTTATTATTTATTGGCCTTTTACTAGTACATTGACAGTTGTCTTGGATCAAGTAAAAATGCTACAACTGCTGCCTGCTAGTATAGCAGAATGACAAATCCAGAAAGAAGGAGAAATAGTCTATCATGTCATAAAAGAATAAATGTCTTCCTCAAAGTTTCAAACAGTGGTGAAGCTTGGATAGGAAGGTGTTTCATAGGTATCAAATGAGTTTACTATAAGGGTGACTTCCATTCCTTTTTACAGTGTCTTGTACATTTTTAATTTTATAAATAGTGTATATCACTAACTTCAGTGATAGATGGCCCGAGGGCAAGTAAATCTGCAGTATGATCTCCTGCTGTATTGGCAAGGTGCCAATAAGTTGCATTTACAACTCATGTTCTCAAGAACTCAAGCAATTTTTTTTTGTGAAGAAAATGTCTTCCTTAAGCATCAATAACAGAAGGTGATGTTGTTTCCTGCTATGATAGGTTCTCCAAACTTTTTTTGTCAGGTCATCAGGAATTCATTTGAGGAATCCATAGTTTTTAATATTATCTAAAAAAAGCAACAAACCAAACCAAGTTTCTTTCTTACTTGTCAGACATCAGACACTACTCTGTGTGTTTTTGTGTTCCTGAGTGTTTGAATTTTGTGTGTGGGTTTTTCAATTGTTGTTGATGCCTTTTTTTTTCTTTAATTAATAATTTAAATAATATAAAGCTGACAAAAGACAGACAAAAGTAAACAGAAGAAAAGTAGTTACATAGCCACAGTGATTCCTCTACATATCATAAGGAATCACTAGCCAGGGAATGAAGATAAGCAATGAAGTGTATGCCACTGACCTCTGGATAACTAGAAGCAATTTTTGATCAGCCTGAGCACTTGCATCAGTGCATCTCTAAATAAAATAACAAAAAAACCCCATGGCACTGTGTTTATAAAAAGAAAAATATGGAGAGGGGAAAAAATAAGCAAGCCAAGAGCATTATCCTGCAGTTGTGCCCAGTCATGTGAATAGAAGCTTAACAGTTTAATTAAGCTTGGTTTTGGGCTGTGTTTTGGTTCTCATGAGCTTTGAGGGAATGCTCTTGTAACTTGCTATTGGGGTCTGGAAAATTTTCAGAAGGTTTGGCTTCTGACCCAGGATTCTAGTGCATATATTCAAACATCTGTAATGGCCCAATGGCCCAAGTTCTCCAAAAGAGGAAATTTAATATGGAAATTACTCTAGTCAGTGAAAGGTGGAAAGATAGAAAGATAGAACTGTCAGTAAAGTCAAGTTGTGCCTCTGGAACACAGGTAAGAGACACAGCACTGGCTTGGGCAGTTCCTGTGTTCCCAGGTGAGACAGCTATGTCTTATTATATTATATTTTTGGATGAGAAATGAAGCAAGGAGAGTAGTAACTTGATTCTCTTCTGTTAAGGTGGAAGCTGGAGCTTTCTAAGCTCTTTCTAAGCACTCATTCTAAAGAATAGCACAAGTTTATTAAAGACTAATGTATGTGAAATATCTCAACTGACCTAAAACCTCTGAGTGGCCTGCAGACAGAACCCTATAAAACATTCACTTTATGTGACTGCAAATTTTCCTGGCAATAAATGACTGTACTAATCAGATCTTGAAAGGTGCTTTTAACCTTTTCACCTTATTAGAAAACAGTGAGGATTTAAATCTCCATTACAACATGTCTGCTCCATGCTGCTGTAAATGCCACCAATTCTGTTAAGGTGAACTGATGTAGTAGAATAGAGGAACAAGAGAGAAAAGGTTGTGAAGGTGAGGGAAAGGTTTCCAAAAATGCTAAACTTGCATTAATCTCAGGAGAATTTCTGTGTTTGGACACTCCAGACTGAAATGCATAATCTTGTGTGCTGTGTTTCCTCTTTTTATGATGTTCTAGAAAAAAAGAAAAAAAAAAAGAGCAGCTATTACCATAACAAGACTATAGTAAAAAATGCAATGTATGTCTTCCAATTCCTAAATGAGGGGAGGATTGTTAGAAATTAAGCAGCTTTGACAGGACCCGGGGGGGGGGGGTGGGGTGGCGGGAGAGGGAAGGAATGTAATTGCCTGTACATGTTGTTCTGCTGCCTCATCACAGGTGTCTGTCTGGTGGTGTTAGACTGTGCTGGGTCCATTCACCTTCTTGGATAGAGAAGAGACAGATTGCCTGAAGCAGTTGCTCTTGGCAATCCCAGTTGTCTTCCTGAAAGAGACAGCAAGAAAGATGCCGTTTTAAGAATTTTCCACTGCCAGCTGCTTGGAAAAAGTAACAAACCAGTTTTACAAACCATGAGATGTTGAAGCAACTAAGCAGGATCCTTGCAATTTGTTACAAGCTTTGCTATTTTGTGTTTTTATAACTTTTCTCCATTATTGCAAATGTACATTTTAATGAGGGTTTTTTGTTTTGCTTTGGTTTGGTTTTTGTAGTTGTTCTTCACTATTCTCTAGGGATAGAACTGACCCTGAACAACCTAAAAGATTAGGCATTTTAATTTGAAGATTAAAAATCTTTCCTTTTAGCAAGGAAAAATGTTTGGGGCACCTAACATAACAGTGCAGTTCCCAAGACTTAACATGCGAACTGCTACCTGAAGGACCTAGCTTTAAGTGTACTTCCCACAAAACCAACATTCATGTTAGCCTTGACTAGGCTATAAGATACTATATATATTATAGTATAGTATATAGTACAGTATACCGTATATATATATATAGTATATATGGTACATATATATATATGTGTATATATATACACCAAACTGTGTGTGTGTATATATATATATATATGTATATATGTATATATATGTATATACACTTCCCTGTTTTCTCAAAACTGTATATACACTCACACACATATGTATACAGTTCTGAGAAAACATGGAAAAAATGGTATCTTATAGCCTGGTCAAGTCTAATATGAATGGTATATCTTTATCTATCTATCTATCTGTCTATCTATGTATACATATATATGCATCTATATGTATTTATATTTTAACTATATTGAAAAACATTACCTTGCAAAAAAATTCATAATGGCCTGCAATTAAAAAACTCACAATGGAACCAAAACCAGAGATCAGTTTAATTACCAGTTATCAATAATGCCTTACAGATCAGTCACAGGGTCAAAACATTAAATTCTACAGTTTTCATATGTGTGAATTAACCCTTTCCTGGAACTTCTAGTTTCTGAAGAACGAAAGGTAAGCCCAGGTTAAGGCTGAAACTTCCAAAATTTTGTGTCTTGGTACATCATACCAGTACTCCTCAGATTTGCATGATTTAAAAAGCTCATACCTGCTGTATGGTGCTGGAGTACAGGTTCTATGTGAGGAGTTTCTAGTGTGATTAAGAGCCCTGAACCAGTACAGTTGGGCAGAGGAAAGACTCCAGTCTAGCAGGACTCTGCCCAATAAAACTGTCCTTGAACCCTCAGATATTTTGTAACCAAGCAGCTTCAGACTTCCAGGATGAGAACTGCAGTTTAAGAAAGCAAATATCTCAAAGTGATTATAAAATACCTGGCACTGCAATAGAAGGGTTTCAGTACTGTAAAAGTATTCAGGTCACTGGAAAGCACACTGTGTGCACACAGTAGTGTGGGAGAAAGATCTCCTGTTCCCAAAATAAAGAGCCCAGCTACTGTTTGGTGAGGCAGAATCTAACTCTCTGGGAATGTATAAACAAACAGAAGTCAGATACTGCTTTCCATCATGCCCACCAGGTTTCCCCATTTCATAAATAAAATTATTATAATGCCAGTGAGGACCAACGGACCCTTGGATCTTGTATCCTTACTCCAACAGGGATTAAAGCCAGATGTTTTTTAGGAAGGTGAAGTAAGCACATAAGAGATGCAAAACCTCTCATTCAGTATGCAGGAATGTGTCCTGTCTCTGGTGGTTATCATTCTTTTAGCATGGTAGCTTTTTCCAGGCAAGAATATCTGCAAGTGCCCCGAAGCATAAGGAGCATTTATGGATCTACATAAATGCATATTACTATTATTATATAATAGTAATAGTCAGTGCCTTTAGCCATGTGATTTGTTGGACCTTGTAATTTAATCTTAACTAATGCTGTGTGGCTGCAGATAATACTCATTTTTTGTATGTACAATCTTACTACTTGCTGCAAAATATGCTGCAGTAGTTTTAGTATACTTCAAAAGTAGAAACAAGACAAGATAGACCTTTCCATGCAAATAAATATGCTAGTAGTAATAAAGTGAGATACAGAGAGAATGGCAACCACAGTTTTATATCACCCAACTCAAAAAAACCCAACTCAAGTAATATTTAAACCCTTCAAAGGGTGTGGCTGCTAGGAAACATTTAACATGTCAAATTCTGATTTTTAGTACACTATTTATGATGTTTCTCAGTGTCTTTTAGACCCATCTTCCAGTGACTGATAACAGAATTTTGCTTATTATTTTTTCTTTACTTAAGCCCTATTCACTCTATTTTTTGTAGATATACCAGACAGAGATAACACTCATAGACAGAGAGGGGAAAAAACCTAGCTTGTACTCAGTAAATTTTCATAAAATTTGCATCTAAGCAGAAAATTTCCTTTTCTGTAGAACCACGTCAACACATATTGGCCAAATTTACAGTGGCTTCTTATATAAAACTACTGTTGTTCTAGTGAAATCAATGGTTGAAGTTTAGGTTGTTCAATAATGGGGGAAATATGAATTGAAGAATCTTGTAATATTACTTAAAGTGATGTCATTAAAGGAGACGCATTTTGATAGCTGCTTCTCAGGCCTTTATTCCCATTTTGGGATATCAGTGTTATGCTTATTTTTGCTGTGTACAAAAAGCCATCATCTAAAGTGTTCATGCTTGAACAAACATTTGTAAATGAGAAATGGGTGATAAATAACTCACTGTTCTGCAAATTCATCCACACAGCCTTTTATTTATGCACAAAATGGAAGATGACTAGTACCTTGGATCTTTATATAAAATCATAATGGAAATGAAACCCTGTCCTTTCTTACAAGATAATGAAGGTGTCGAAATTCTATCAAACTAATTTTTAAATACATATATTTTACATAAACCAAATCTATTCACAGTGATTAGAACCTCTGTTTTTTCCTTCAGTGGGGTATGTAAGCACGTGCTTACTTTCAAATACAAGAGTAACATGGACTTCAGTAGCACTGCTGAAGTATTTTAAGTTATGTAAATGCTGAAGCACCTCACCAAATTGGAATGTCAAATACTGGTAAGTATGACATTGTTTGAGGAGATGTATCTAAGACTGACAGCAGCTTGACACCAGTTGTGTTATAATTCTCCCTATTTACTCTAGCATATTTCTGTATCATGTTACAAGTCATATATATTCTGCTAAGGAGTTTTAGCTTAACAGTTATCCACTGTTTTGATGCCCTCATTTGACCCAAGATAGAAACAATTTTGGTTCTTGAAATTTTACTTTCAGCTAAGTCTCTTCTAAGTAGCTGCACTTGTTTCTCAGTCAGTGTCTGCTTCTAGGACTCATAATGCTTGATATTTATCTGTCACAGTTTAACACTGGGCAAGCAATTAAACAAATGACATTCAGTAACAAAAAATGTCAAATGTATCTATATTAGAAGGCTGCAGCCTGAAATATCTCTATTTAAAAAGGAAGTAGTCATATTTTCCATGGCACTGGTACACTATTTAGGAAAACATGTGAAGGTAAAGCCCAAAGGACAAAAAAATTCCTAAGTTTGTCTTTACAGAGAATTTTAGGAAAACTATTAAAAGCTAAATACTCTTTTTCTTTCAACATGATAATGATACTGTCTGAGTTTCCAGTTTTCTGACTTGCAGAGGCAATTCAGCAAGCATAGTGTCTTGTCTTTCAGTCACTTGTTCAAAGATTTAAAGGGTCAAAAGAGCTCTTTCTTGATTTGCTTTTATGAGAACTCCTCATCTAGGCATATTAATATTTTATGTTAATTTATTTTAAAAAGTGGTTTTCTTCTTTCGTTTAAAGATTATTTATGATTATATTTAGAAAATGCATTTCCTTACTAAGTAGCTTTCCCACTTAACATATATGAAGATACTGTAAAATTGAGCCATCAGATCAGACATAGCCTTGAAAGCCAGTAGGAGCTGAATTCTGTGAATTAGATGAGCCAGCTAGCAACAATCATATTTCTTCAGCAATAGCATCTCTAGTATCAGCATTGCATCAGCAATATCTCTCTAGTTTCACAGATTATCACTGCCTAAAATTCTAAATCACTCCTGAAATTGGTCTTAATAGTCAAAACGTTTCCAATTGCTCAGAATTTGAGGATGAAAGAGAGAAGAAACCTGCTGGTTTAATATATCCTTAGCTTGGTGAAAACACAATGATCTGTGTTCAGAATGGAAACTGGTAGAAAAAGACATGCAAAACAAGTCTTATGACCCATGTAAACTTCCAATTTGAGAGTACAATGCCGTAGGAGATCTCGTTAATGTGTACTTATGTGGAACAGGAAGGAGAGTCATTTGAATGATATTAACATTGAATTAAGAAAGCCAGCATTATCACAGCCAAGTAATATCAGGTGCCTGAGAGACAGCACACTGAAAGATGCAATTCTGAAAATATATTATATTGAAGTAGAGCTGTGCCTTTGGATCTGCTTTCATTGCCTAGAAAGAGGTCAGTAGCATTTTCAAGTCTTGAAAGGGAAATACATCTACTCAGCATTCTCCCTCATGTGAGACTGGTTTCATGGATATTACCCTTGCCCCCAAAAGAAACTTAAATTGATGACAGTGGTTTTCAGTTGTTTCAGATGTTTGTAAAACAGTCTATTTTCAGTGTGTGTGGCTTCTTGCTCTGGACTTATTCACACTTGGAGAGTCAGATACAAAAAGTCAGGTTAACACTGTCTTCAAGAAGGCTGAGTAGAAAAAGGAAGAACTGAAACACTGGTAGGAAAGATTATTTTGCATTTTTCATTCTGGCATGGAAATTGGAAAGTTTTTTCTCACTCTTGGTCCCAGTGCTTATGTTCAGGACATTTGAATTCACAATTTTTGTCATTAACAGAGGATATTAAGACCTCTTCCTAACAATGTAATCATCTCCAGACTAGTGTATCTCCTCAAGAAAAGACATAGGTTTCAAGTCCCAGTTGAAGGTTTGAGTCTTCAGGTGGTTTCAGAGAACACAATCTCTGAATTATTGTGTCCACATCTGTCCTAGAAGTGATGTAGACTGGGGTGTGCTGAATCTAAGTGTCTCATGGAGAAAGAAGTAAGAAAGGCAACAAACATCATGGTATAGTCAACTTTGAGATGGTATGTGTAGAGAAAAGATTTTGGGCACTAAGAGAATGTAATAGTGAACAATGCAGAGATTTGAGGGACTGGTGTTTAAAAAAACTCAGAAAATCCTTCCTTCCTTATCTGTTGATAAGCCTTAAGGTAAGACTGAACCTGGGAACATTTGTTTCCACCCTTCTGTGTGTCTACCACACTGGTAATTCAATTAGGGGAATATTGATGTGCTAAAGACATTTTCACTGTAGTAATTAACACTGTTCCTCTTACAATTAGGAGTAAGAAATATTTACAAATGTCCTTGGGATAAAAAGACCCCTAAGTAATAATTATAATTGCACAAGAGTTGCTTATAATTGCTGGACTTCCCAGAAATGACTTTCAGAGGAAATGTAGCTGATTGAGTTACTGCCTCTCCAATCAATATTATATTACTCCCAGTGAATGGATACCCACAGGCCAAAATAGCAAACTATTAACATTTCATTAACAATATACCCCATTACAAGGCTATTACTCAAACAGCCGATGACCCAGGCAGGACACATCTTCAGTTGTTTATGAAAGACTAGTAATCTCCCTTTCTGTCTGTCTTTTTGTATTTCTGTGTTCCTTTCCATCTTTCTTTTTGTCTTTTCTTCACTGCCTTTTAAACAAAGTATTGCCACGATTTTCAGAATTCCAGGCATTAAACTCTTCCATTAATAACAGAAAATTGCATCAGGTCAGCAACAGTGTAATTGTTTCCAGTGTATTTTTTCCCATGAGTTTTAATACTAATATATATTAAAAAAAATCAAACTAAACACCTGCAGGTTATATCCAGATGGACTGATTTTTTATTTTTTTTTTTAATCAGGCAAGACAAAAAGCAGACAAAATTTCTGCTAACTAGTGGCAAGTTTCTAAGTGAAATATTTTATATGCACTGTTGGGCTCCAACTTGTTTGCCCATAAGGGCTGCTATTAGTCAGAGGGGGCACTAAAGCTCTTCCAACCCAGGGTTCATTTAAATTTAAATAAAAGCACAGCATCTTTCTGAACAACTCAGTCACTCATACGTCTGTAACAGAGAGGAAAAGAGAAGTCATAATATCGGTAACATGACCCTGTTGAAGAACCAGAAATAATTGTGAAACAGACCCACTGGTTTAAAACCATATATATATATATATATATATATATATATAAATGTGTGCGTACGTATTAGCATCTAGTTATTTAATAAATACAGAAGATACACCAACATCCATCAGTATGCTAAAGCAAAATGAAAGCAAGCAAAAAAATTTAAATATTTAAAATTAATTGCCAGAATTAAAACTCTGAAGTTTTGTTGCTGTGCCTATGCTTAAGCATTTCCAAAATGTCCAGTTTTTAGTTATAACAGGCTGTAAGCATCCAGGACTTCCTATTGATTTGAGGTTATTTATTCAGGAAGTTATCAAAGATATGAGGATTTAAATTTTATGCATATGTCTTCCTATGTACCAAGACTTTTGGAAAGTACAAATAGAGTATTTTTTCAGTTGTCTCACAGAGGAAATAATTTAAACCCAAATCTGAATTTAAATGAATATGCTCTTTGAAAAATTAATTAAAATTAAGGGCTTTTTTCCAGAGATATCTAGAAGAATATTGTTTTTCGGATCATTCAGCTACTTCAAGTATCTTAAAAGCTCACCCAAATGACTTTGTTCAGGTCTGTAAAATCACTTGAGTTATGGCACAGCGGTGCGGTTTTGACTAGTACACATTTTAAATGGATTAATCTGCAGACAATAAAGTCACAGCTTTGCATGGGACAGAGACCCCAAGAAGTGAAGCTGAAATGTAATGCAGCTGCCTTCACATAATTTTCTCTAATTACCACTGCAGATATGAATCTTTATAATTTGTGGCCTGTTTGCCTTTCATGTATGCGTTATAGAAAACAGTCTCTGATAGAGAGGGTGCTGAGAGTATTAGTTTATATATATATATATATATATATATATATATATATATATATAAACTGTTTTAAGTGTTTTGATGTACAGAATGTTTGGAGCTATTCATATTAACAATATCATTGTTCTACTTTATCTATGGCCGCAGTTGGAAGTTTGTCCTGGTTTGGGCCAGGATAAAGGTGATTTCCCGTCTTGTACTTTTGCTTTCAGCTAAGTCTCTTGTAAGTAGCTGCACCTGCTGAAATTAACAGCAGGTTTCTCAGTCAGTGTCTTCTTCTAGGACTGTTAACACTCGATGTTTATAGTTACTGTTAGAGGCTAGTATGGAGAACCAAGGACACTGCTCAGCTCTGAGGAACAGAGGTCCCACCTGCAGCCCTCCTTTGGGGAACGGACAAGATAGATGCCAGAATAGACCAAAGAGTATTCCATCCCATAAAGGTCATAATCATTATAAATTTGAGGGATCACATGGGTCAAACCAGCTTCCTGCTTCCTGCCCTTCCTGCCCTTCCTGCTTCCTCTTCTTCACCTGTCCCTGTTTGGTTTGGCATCCTGGGAGGATTCCGTCCATACATCTGCCTGTGATCCTGATCCGTGCCATCCTGAATCTGTGTGTTCCTGCCTCTAGCTCCCGACTGCTGCTGACTCTAGGAGTCCAGCCTAGACTTTTCCAGGACTGTCCTGCAGCCTTGGAGGTGATGTGAGAGTTACTGGGGGGCAAGGGGGAAAGGAACGTGGTATCAATTTTCCTGTGTATTTGTATATTTGTATATATGTGTATGTTTAGTAGTTTTTCCTATTTATCATTACTGTTTCATTAGAGTCACGTAGTTTAGTTTCTCTGTCCCTTATTTCCTCTCCTTTCTTTATCAGGGAGGAGAGAGGTATTAATAGAGAGCATCTGTTTCTCAGTTTAGTTGCCCGGACAGTGTTAAACTGTGACAAAGTTTCCAAATTAATTCTGACTATTTTTTAGAATACAGTTTTATTTTCCTCTGTTAGAACAGAACTGAATTTCATATAATTGGAGTCACATTTGATGTGAAGACTAAGTGAATAAGATCTCAGGCAGCAAAATGAAATGTAGCCAATAAAAATTAATCTAGTGCATTATATTTCCTACACCACAATATTAGTTACCATGGAGAGGAGTTTTCCTACTCAGCCTGGTTTTAGACTGTAGCAATTTCCTATTACTTTTTATCCTTAAGGGTTAGTCCAAGTAGAGAATGCATAGCTGGTAGACCAGCAGGGCTGATGGGGCCAACTTCATCCCACCTAGAAACTTTGACCATAACTGAGATGAACATTAGGATTTGTGAGCACATTACATTCAAAGAATGATCTAGTTATGTCATGAGTGTAGATAGAACAACATCTGGTGAAATATTTTCAGGATTTGGGCATCTGTGCCACTTGTTCTCAAGTAAGTAAGGCTCTACACTCTCTCTTCCAGAGTATGTGGGCTCCTGATCGTTACCCCATATCTTTCTGGAGAATCCTAGTTTAAATAAAATTGGTAAAATAGGCATGTGCAAAACTCATTTCAGCCATATTGGCTCATTCTAAATCATTCTTAGAGCATTTGAGGCATCAAAATGGAGAGGTGTGAAAGGCTAATAATACTGCTAAGGGTATAACTATGAGGTTATCTATCTTTTCTCCTGATCTGGAAAAAAAGATGCAGTGAAAAGAGCATTCTGTCTTATCTATCACCCTGTGAGATTCATTCAAATATATCACATTCATCAGTGCTCACCACAGGCATCTGCTTCTTCCTGTTACACTGCCACTACAAGTGATATGAAAAACAACTGTAAGGGGAAGTGGAAAGGTTAAAGATACCTAAGGATATTAGTAAAGGTGAAGGTATCAGGAAAATTAATTTTGTATTTGAGTTTTGGTTTTGTATGTTAGATATTAAGGAAATGTTCAGTATTATATTAGCAAATTACACTTCTTTGAATGTGATTTATCCTTATCCATTTGCAGCAGGGATCTCACTGTTCACTTTACAGTTTTGTTTTTCATTGTTTCAGTGAGAGATGGCATTATTTTGTCTTCATATGTTTTATTCATTTTAAGTATGCAAAAATTCTCTATATCAGAGAGATATTTTTATCAATTCCGGAAAATACAACATTTGATTTTAGTGAAGATTGGAGATATATTTATACACACATATATTATTAAGAAACATAGAAATCTGTCTTGGAAGAAGATGTGACATTATTTGCATATCCTCAAGTCTCACATTTTAAAATTAAGGTGAAAGCATCTGTGAATCATAATATCTCATCCATTTGTAACCTGGTGTTTTTTTGGGTTCATCTTGCCTTCCCCACCTCTCACATGAAGGTTGTTTTGCAATTTGCAAGTACTCTTCCTGATGATAGCTTACTATATAAAGGCCTGACCTTTACAAATTGCAAAGGTTTAACCTGCAAGTAAGGCTTTAGAGCTGGGCCCATGCCAGCCTCATGAAGGTCAACAAAGCTAAGTGCAAGGTTCTGCACATTGGTCAGGGCAATCACAAGAACAAATACAGGTTGGGCAGAAAATTGAGAACAGCATTGAGTAGAAGGACTTGGTGTGTTGGATGATGAGAAGCAGGCAATGTGCACTTGAAATGTAGAAAGAGAGACATGTCCTGGGCTGCATCAGAAGAAGTGTGGTCAGCCAGGTAGAGGGAGGTGATTCTCCTGCTCTGCTCTATTCTCTTGACACCTCATCTGAAGGACTGTGTTCAGTTCTGGAGCACTCCAACACAGGAAGGACATGGAACTCTCCAAGTGAGTCTAGAAGAGACCATGAAGATAATCAGAGGGCTGGAGCACATCTCATATAAGGAAAGGCTGTGAGACAGAGTTGTTCATCCTGGAGAAGAGATGGGTCCAAGGAGACTCTGTAGCAGCCTTCCAGTACCTGAAAGCGACCTACAGAAAAGCTAGGGAAGGACTTTCTACAAGGGCATGTAGTGATAGGTTGGGAGTTAATGGCTTTAAACTGGAAAGAGGGGATACTTAAGTTAGATATTAGGAAGAAATTCTTTAATATGTGGGTGGTGAGACAGTGGAACAGGTTGCCTCATCCACAAGAGGTTGTGGATGCCACATCTCTGAAAGTGCTCAGGGTCAGGTTGGATGGGGCTAGGAGTAAGCTGGTCTAGTGGGAGGTGTCCCTGCCCATGCAGGGGGGTTGGAACTAGGAGATCTTAAAGGTCCCTTCCAACCCAAACCATCCTGTGATTTTATGAACTGTGTAAATGTACCCATAATGAAAGAGGAATTTGCAAGAAGAGTAAATGAATGGATAAAATACAAAATACCATTCTGAATTAAAAATTATATATTAGTCAAACAAGTAAATGTTAAATTTTTACCTGTGAGGTCTTTTATCAAATGTACAATTCCTTTATTTTACAGTATGGGATATAAGTGTAGATTCTTTTTAAACCTGTCTTAAACTGAATACGATTTGATAGGCTATTCTGTGCCTGATACCTAATTTTATAGGCTACATAAACTGAATATTACTATTGTAATTTCCAGAAGTGCCAAAATTTTGTATAGTAAGGTCATATTTTGGCCTCCTGTGTGAGCAGAAGACAGCTATAAGCTCTTTTTTTGAAAGATATTCACTCCATTTCTTTAATTATATATATAGTAAACAAGCCCAAAGCAGCATGAAGACAGTAATGGAGTTTATTTACAGTTGTTTGTAATAAACTTGTACATAAGTGATGATTTTGATTATACTTCAACAAGCCAATAGAAAACTGTTGAGCATAGCCTTTTAAAGAATCCTTCTGCCATTCTATATTCATTATCTGCAGAAGAAAGATGGAATTTCAATTGCTCCCAAATATTTGCTTGTTAAGTAAAACAGTTTAGGTGACAAAGTTTTTTGCAAGATGCAAATTGAATTATTCCATATAGTCTTAAAAATTACTCAGCCACAGCATCAAATTTCTTGTTAAAGTTTCAGAAAAATGCAGAACAACCTAATTTAGGATCTATCACTATAGGAACCTTTACCTTTTTACAAAGACTGATGAATAGAACAACCATGGCAGACCTGTCAGACACATGCTGCTTCTACTGGAAAGTTAATAGACTCATAAAAATCATCCTAGAGCCTTTCATTACTCAAAACTCAGAATCTTAGTGAGTGTTCAGCCTTTCAAAATGCAGCAGACCTTCTCCATAAACCAAATACCAGAAATAATTTTCCATGAGATGTCATATTTTGACTGTTTTCTCAGGTATCTGCAAGAGGTAGGACTAAAGCTTAAGACTTCCAAGCCAAATATATGACCAAATACCTTGGTCAGCTTCAGGCACATCAATTTCACCCTTGGATGGACCTACCAGTAGTCAGACTGCTGGCAATTTGAGACTGGTCCTTGATTTTCTTGTCTCTATTCCTCAAGGAAAGAGAGGGAACAGCTTCTGGATGATGACATCGCAACGCGCTGTGTTGCATGGGTGGCAGCCTCTGTATATGAACTGAAACATGCCTTGCTTCAGTGTTTTTTGCTACAGATTTAGTAGTAAATATCCTTTGACTTATTTATTTGTAATACCTGAGAACCTTGACTGCCCTTCAAATGCTGTGAGAAACCTGGGACAAAACTACAGTTTACAATGTAGAGAAAAGAGCACAGAGGAAACTGTCAAACTGTATGGAAAAAACAGTCCTCCAAAACCAGCAAAAATACTCTGATATGCTGCCAATGCCTCATTGTGGCTAAACACAGCCCCAGAATACTGACACCTAAGGGGTCAAAATTGTAAACAATGACACCTCTGCAATACTGGGCACCAGTGCACTATTAATTGAAAAGTCGTGGCTTATAGCACCAAGAAGCCATAGTTTTAGAGCAAAAATTCATGGCTTTCAATTCAAGTTTAATGTGACCCGTTTTCACCTTTATGACAATTCTGTAGATCACACACTGTGGATGCTTGTAGGATGTTGTGAACATTTCATGGACTTGAAAAACATGGAAAATTACAGCTTTCATTTACTTTTGTGATATATTAAAGTAGTTTGCAAAAACAAACTACAGTGATGACCCATTCTCTATTCTTTAGTTGCATAAAAATTTGGGGTTGTCATGTATTAATGCAGTGACTGAAACATCAAGGCAATTGTACTTTTCAATGCCAATTCATCCTCTTGCTAATATAGGAAAAATCTATTGCCACTAACTGTAATACCAAACTAGGAAAAAAAAAAAATTACTAATAGATTCAAACCTACTTTTTAACTGATGTCCAAGAATTAAGGTGTAGGTGTAGGTGTAATCTGAGCTTGGAATTTTAAAATTTACAACCACTTGTCCCCCAAATCAGTGATGGAAGAGACATCCAGAAGGTTCAGGCTGAGCAGAAGAGAAAAATGCTGTGGGGAACCTTTGCTGTATTTTAAAAATCTATAAAAGGAGAAGAATGAGCATTGTAAAGGTTGAAACAGAATTTGGACCTAAAGTAAGTACTTTTACTGTTGGTGAATAGAATCACAGCCATCTTTTTACTTTTCTTCTGATCTCTGAATCTTGTCTTCTTTTTGCTTGAGGACCTCAGAGAGGTCCCTGTGGACTGGTGATGAGAGTATGGATTATGTGTTGAAGCATCTGTAGGTGAGGACAGGGAAATGGGCTTTCTTCAAATAGATACTTACATGTTCCTGTCCTTGACTGGAGTGAACCTGGGTGCTGACTACAGAGTCTGAGTTCAGAGGGGCAAAGCATTGTGACACAGTGGTCTCAGTTTTCTTATCCTCTGGCAATGGTAATCTTCTGAACTAAACTACTAATTCGGTCTACTGAATTAAGAATCAGTACTGTTAAAGATAATGAGACCATTTCTTAACTAAATAAAAAAGAAATTGCAAATTACAGCGAGCATGTCCCAGTTCTCTCCCTATGCATGCTCTTGATGTATTCCTGCCCTGCCTGCCACTTACCATAATGCTGAACTTAGTGGGAGGTGATGTTTTTTATTTTCTAAATAGTGATGTGTTTTATTTATCCTAAGGAATAATTTGGTATCACATATCCTTCTATGGACATATACAAAATGAAGCCATAATGTAGTCCATAAATAAAACGGATGAATATTTTGTTATTCATGATGGTATGATATTCTATCTTGCCTTTTATGCATTATATTTTAAATCATGACCACATTCTGTTCTTGAAATTGGATATTTCAAAACAATTTAGAAACACCAGTGCTGAGCTCTAATTTTCCTCTGAAAAGTAGGATTTGTAATCTGCGGAGAAACACACTAATACACCACAAACCTGTGCACACAGTGCAATTGCTTTCCTAAGCAATAATAGAGGAAAATGTGACATTGTCATTTTTAGCTCATGTTTTGTTTCAATATAACATCTTTGCTTGATAATTTTTAATCCAAAATACAAATAAATGTCACATTGATGAGAACATTGCCAAGAAAAAGTAGAAAATTATTTGGGTTTTAGCATGAAATATTTTTTTTAAATAAAGTGTATCAAGCATTGTTAGATCTCATGAAAAAGTAGTGAAGAGATGTTTTGAGCCATACAGGTAATCCAAGCCTCCTTACTAAGGTTTAAGTTGAAAAGTAAAAAACTAGATTGCTTGTATTATATATTCAGTGTGTCAAACAAAATATATGCAAGAGTCAGTCACTGCAACAGGAATGCTAAGTGATAGAATGCTTTGAATGATTTTATATCAGGTGCTAATCAGGCTGTTTTGCCAGTTAGCAGTGGTACTACTCAATAACTGACAACTTTTAGATTATCTTGATGCTCTTATTTCGAACAATTAAGTAGAAATTTAACTTTAGTTCTCCATCTCTCTCTCCACTAACTGAAATGAATGTGTAAAAATAAAATTAATTATTTATATGCTTATGTATTTACAGCACTATCACAATTTTTCAATTATTTTTTGTATCACTGAAAATCATGGCTGCTTCATAAAAATTCCAGATGAAATTCATATTAGGAAAACTCTAGGGAAAAAACCGCATTCACAGTAGTGATTACAGCTCCAGCACTGCAGTTGTAATCAACAATATGAAGTGCTCAAGGGTTGGTATAAGTCAGGATTTGCTTTAGTGACATGACGCTCATAGTTTTGAAGTTTTTTTCTCAATGAGCATGAATTCAACCATGATGACCTAACCATCTTCTCTCCATTCAGATGTACCAAGAAAATGCTACATGGATTTTCTTTCTCAGGGATCTTTAAAAACACTGTCAGTCCTTGTAAAGTAGGAGACAGTAGCTAACTCCAACGTGACCCAGAGATGCAGAACTTAATTCAAGACCTTATTTTCCTTTCTGGTCAGATTTGGTAAGAGAAAGTCCATTTCTTGAGACCTTTTCTAACTAAAAAAAAAAAAAAAAAAAAAAAAGAGAAAAAGGAGGGAAAAAAAAAACACCGTCACTGGGAAACAGAAGATCCAGCTGGGCAGGTTTAGACATGGTGTGCAGGTCCTCCTGCCTGGGAGTCTGAACAGGATGGACAACCTGAGTAGGAAAAAAGGAAAAAAATACACATCTCATATCCTGCCATGTTCCTACTGACCTCAGTTGACTCACTGATATAGTCATAATATTAGCAAACAAAATAACATGTCACTTGGCTGTATTTTGGAGTAGAATTGTAAGCTGGGACCAATTATTAGGTTTGGACAAGTGTATCTGGATTACTTATCTACTTTGGATGTTATTTAATCTTAAAATGGAACATGTTCTATGTTCTTCTTCCATATATACTAATACCAGGATTAAAGATGCTAAAGTCTCACTGTCTGAAATGCTGAGTTCCCATTAAGACCCAGGAAGATCTACTTGTTTGATCTTTGCAGGAACGAATAACTACTGGAGCTGTTTGAGTTCAAGATGACATAAAAACAGTAAAATTTGGAGGCATATAAATTTGTCAGTCTTGCTATGCCTAAATCACTTTCTCCCATTACTTGAAGATTAAATGTACTAGAAGAACCAAAGTACCATTCTGTTATTCCTGAAGGGTCAGAGTTCTGGAGATGTTGTTCAGGGAAGGTTTCATCATTGCACTTATACTAAAAGTGTACAAGAAATGTTTTTCCTCGGTATTGGGAAGGAAGTGAAGTTATTTTGAATTTTTGCAACCAGTAACTTGGGCATTGACTTGCCTGAAGATTAGTTTCTGAACCGTGACAATTGCCCTGTCCTGAGCAGGGATGCACAAATAACTGGACGAGAGGAAAAGGAGGAGGGTAGGAAGGATTTTATCAGTATTTGCAGTGAGAATGTGAAAAGTTACTTTTCAGCTTAAGAAAACCTTTAAGGAAAAGGTTAGTATGACAACATACTTGTACATCAAAGATAAAGATATTTGCCACATGGTTTGAAACACTCATTTTTAAAATCACATAAGTAAAGTTCTTACTTACCAAACTGAAATAAGGTGACTTTATGGTGACATAATGGTGTGACTTCACTGTTATCTGTAAGGCCAGCACTGATATTTATGATTATTTCAGAAATATGAAAAATGGCTTCAATTCATCCTTTAGCCTGAAGGCATTTGACTCCTGCCCAGGAACTTGCTCAAAACATGATGAAGTATCTTATTTAATAAATTAATATTTTTCTATGAAACTTAACTTATCAACCTTTTCCTCACTGTGGAACACATTGTAGAGAATTTATATTTTTTATTTTCTTGTTCAAGAACTTTACCATCTTCATTTTCTAACAGAAATCAGCATATTTTAATATTAAACACAAATCTTGATTTAAATAATTTGCCTGTATATTAGGCTCATTAATAAGTATCAGGCTCTCAAATCCATTAATTTAATATGAGTAGTGTTGCCCGGGCTAATGTTACTGAAGTTATTGCTGAAAGATAACATTTGGATAAAGAGACCATTCCTTTACAAATTTCTTCTGAAAAGAAATCACTGCCCTTATAGAACCTAATTTAATTAATCTGTATGAAGGTAGTAGTCAGTGGGAAGGATTTTATTTTGTTTAGCCCCAATCTTATGAATATTAATATTCAACAAAATCACTCCTGATTATCCACGAATATGATAAATTTGCATTTAGTGCTCCAACTCTAAAAGTTGTTAGTGATTGGTTTTGTTCCTCTGTTCTTGTAAACAAAGACCCTCACTTTCCTTCATTCAATTTATTCAAAATTTTAACATGGAAATTATGGTGAAGCTCTCATTGAAGGGAGAAAAGGATTAATGAATGTGGACTATGCCTGCCCTTAGCTGCACTCAGGGAACTCTACTGTGTGTCGGTGTGTTTGATTTGAGAATTAACATTAACAGCACCTGACATTTAACTTGCATAATTATGCCAGAATACATAAATACTATTAATTTTCTCCAAATCTCATCATAAATATTAAAAGTAGGTGGGTTATCCATGTGAACCTTGCAGAGAGCAGCATCTCTAGCAAAATTTCATTGGGTTTTAAGACTTATTTCAATATTCCTGGGAAATGTAGAGAGATACTATCTTCACTGACCAGTATTTTCTCCCTTTCACTTATAAAGTACTTTGCAAAATATTATATATATGCTTGAAACTACTCTCGAAAGGCATAAGGATGTATAAAACTGGATCTGAAGTGGTTCTAGGAAAGAAAGGAGCAGAAGAGAGTTGAGAGAGATTGCACTCAGATCTAAATTCTGACTGCATTTCTATCTTCTCTGTACTGTTCAGACACAGCAGCTTTTACTTCAAAAATACGTATTTGCTTTCAAGTGGTAGCTGCTTCGTAGTTCTCTGTTTGTATAAGAGTTCTATAGGCACTCGATATCAATCTCATTCCATATACTATTATGTTTCATGGTAGATTCCTGAATATCTCAATTTTTAAAAAATCATTCAGGTGGATCATGTTTTAGAACAGCTTCTATTCTTTAGCCTTTTTGTGTGTGTGTCTGTTCATTTATGGATAAATTAAGGGACTTCACTTGCTCTTCCTGCTAACTGTGTCACAGCAAATTTGTTCAAAATACAGTCACTTTCAGAGTAACAGTGTAGTAATTATAAAGGGCCAAAATATCAGTGGTGTAGTATGACAAATATAGCACTAAGCAACTTTTCTTAAGCCTCTAGAGAGAATTACTTTAAGCTCAAGTGTGAAGGTTTTTGATCATGACCTTTTCACTTCTGTAGCAACATATCGGATGCTCCCCCCGCCCCTAGAAGTGCTGTATAATGTTATGAATATAGAATAATATTTTTTATTAAAAAATTTTGATGACACATTTTTTATTAAAATATAATTTTATCTGTTTAATTTACATATCATTTATTTTTAAAAGAGGTAATGCCATTTTCTGTAGTACCCTGTTCACATATGTAGCTTAGCAATTTAATCCTTTGTGCCAGCAGATATGTTATATCACTAAGACATTACATTTCTAGGAGAATTCAATTTTACATATTGCACCTGGTAGAAATATTCTTCTGGTTTCTTTGCCATGCAGAAAGTAGATAAAGCCTATTAAGAAAAGATGAGAGGAGAAAGGGAGAGCCTGATGAATTTAGACTTCTGAGTTAATCTAAGAGTGAAAACCAATCATATCTCTCTTTTCAAAATGGTGTATTGTGTTAAACTGTTATTTCAGAAGATATTTCTACCAAAACATGTTTTCATTCCTCAATTAAACATTTCAGGTACTATGCAGAATCCCCTGAAGCCTGATAATGATGCACCCTAATGGGCAAGATGAAATAGGTGATGTTTTAAATCATGTTCTGCCTTTGTTGAACGACACTTTCTCTTCTCACTTGGCTACAATCTCATGAAAACGTTTGGGCCACTGCACTGCAGAGCTGGCTCTGCATCAGAAACCTGGAACTCCCATATTGTGCTCAGAAAAGACAAGATAAAACTCCTGATTAACAGCAACTCTGATTATCAACACTCTAGTACTTGTAACAAGAAAGAGTAACAGTTTCACACTTGCCAGTGGCAGCAGAAAACTGTTTGCCTATCCTGCTGTACACTGCACGGAGCATACTGAGTCTTCTGCTTTTTAAAATTATTATTTTAAGGAATATCAGATTTGGTGTGATAGAAAGTAAATTGTTATGCTCTGAGTGTAGCAGATACATGAGTTTCAGTGTTGCTGATTGATAAAAAAATCTGAGGCCTGACCTACAACAATACTGAAGCTTAATTCTTTATTTGCAGAGATTATGGTTTTTATGTCAAGATGATAAGACGTTTATATGATGTGGGTGTTTCCCAAAAGCTAAGAAATAATGAAAATTATTTTCCCAATCTAGTGCAACTGTAGTAAGCAATGTAACAGCTGGTGATCCACAATTCAGTGAGAGATGGACAAACTGATACTTGCAGAGCATAGATAAAACCTAATAAGAAAGTAGGAAGTTAAATAAATAATAAATAAACATCCAAAGATGTGAAGGTGAAAGACGAGAAGCAACACACTGTGATGTAATTAAGTTAGTCTAATCAGTCACTAAAATAAAAGGTAAAGCTAGAAGTGTTTGCTCAGAGCAAAAGTTTAGTAAAACTTGAGCACTGACTTAAGACACTAGGAGATGACCTGACTTACCTACACTTCTCAGGCATCATTGCTGATTAGGACATTGTTGGCTTTCTGGGCTGCAAGCACACATTGCCAGCTCATGTTGAGCTTCTTATCAACCAGCACCCTCAAGTCCTACCCAAGGATCATTACACAGGAAAGACTCCCAGGGCAAATCTTGACTGCCATTACAGTAAAAGAGAGCACTTTGGCTAAAATTAATGCATTCTTTCTTTAAAAATGCTTTCCAAGTGCATTGAAGAGTATAGCTTCACAGACTATTTTGACTATACTTTTCATAACTAAAACAAAAAAAATTAAAAAGAAAAAGAAAACTAAAAGAAAAAATAAATTATTAATTATTCCCTGCTTAATAAGCAACACAGTTAAAATCACATAATATGCCATATGGTTCTACTTACCTTATGAGAAGTTATCTGGTCAACTGAGGAAGAAACCCAGAGTTTATTTCCTCTCGAAGATGAGATGATCAGATTTTAATTCTTCACTTTCGAAACCTCATTTGCCTTAAACAGAAATTAAAGTACTCTAAAACACTGAGGAGGTCAAATTTGTCTCTGACAAGCTTTTTTGCCCTTGTTCCCTGCAATGATGCAAGTGTGCCCTTCCCTAGCTGAACATGTTACGTGCTCATTGAATCATAGAATCATAGAATCATAGAATGGGCTGGGTTGGAATGGACCTCAGAGATCATCGAGTCCAACCCTTGATCAACTACCGCCACAGTCACTAGACTATGGCACTGAGTGCCATATCGAGTCGCTTTTTAAATGTCTCCAGGGACGAAGAGTCCACCACCTCCCCAGGCAGCCCGTTCCAATGTCTGATCACCCTTTCCGTGAAAAAATTCTTTCTAATATCCAATCTGAACTTCCCCCGGCACAATTTAAGACCATGCCCTCTTGTCTTACTGAGAGTTGCCTGGGAAAAGAGACCAACCCCCGCCTGGCTCCATCCTCCTTTCAGGTAGTTGTAGAGAGCAATGAGGTCTCCCCTGAGCCTCCTCTTCTTCAGGCTGAACAGCCCCAGCTCCCTCAGCCTCTCCTCATAGAATCTGTGTTCAAGTCCCTTCACCAGCTTGGTTGCCCTCCTTTGGACCTGTTCGATGGAAAGATCTGTGGCCAAAAACCAATGACTACATAGGGTACACATTTTTTCAAGGGTTCTGTTTCTCTATAAGCCAATAAAAAGACTGTTCATAGGCAGTCAGCTCTCAGTGACAACTCCTTTCATACAAAATTTGTGCTTTCAGCCCAGCTATTTCAGTTGCAAACACCTATGAAAGTTCACAGCAGCAACCTTCCAGCACAGAAACAAAATTCTCCTCTTCCTTCTCCTTTTCACTCTCAGCATGGAGATTGCAGGGGACCTTTCTTATTCTCTCAGCAAATACTTACCTTCCCTCAGAAACTATCCCTCATGTCAGCATTTCAATTATTGTTTAAAATATAGAGAATCTAGCAAAGAGTTGTACATAATCTTAAACCCTAGCAGTTATTTCCTCACACACATTGATCATGATGAATACTAAAGCTTTCACTTTTCCAGTTTCCTCATGAGGTGGGCCAGTTATGTCTTCCCATCTGGATTATACATAAATTAAAAAAAGCTATTTTTTTGTCAAGAGTGGAACAAGAGTGTAAGAGTGGTAAGAGGGAGAGTGAAAGACTTCAGTTTCATAGATAAACTTATTAGTATATGATTTTTTATATTAACAGATGAAACACTATCCTTAAAAAGACTAATATTTCTCTGACTTGTCAACATTTTCATCAAGCTGGAAACTTTCCCATTAAATACATTTTTGAAAAATAACCATACAAAGGCTAGATTTATTACTCAACAGATGCTCATCACATTGTTTAATGCTTTATTTCATGGTCCATATTCATCATCCTTTTTTTTTCTTAAATGTATACTCAATTCTTTTTGAACATCTGGTGCTCTTTCTCTTCTATGTTTTTAACAGAATAATTTATTTTGGCAAAATGTTTCTTCTTATAAAGCTCTTAATCCTCATTGTTTTTTGGAACACAGGCATGAGAACAGGACTTCTGCAATTAAATGAGAGATGTTTGCAAGATTGTTTCATTTTCCAATAAATATAAACTTCTTCCTCCAATGACATCATCTGTTGGCAGCCTTTGACATAAATCTGCTGTTGCTGGGAACTGGTCAGAATGTCCTTGCAAAGGAAATTGTTCTGTGAACAATAATCTGTGTACAGACTTCAAGGTAAATTTAAAAATAAACCAACTTAGATTTTGTTTTAGAATGAGCGTTAAACTTGGGAATACAGTTTAGTGAAGATTTAAAAATTCTTCAACATATTTCCATATTTTATATTTTCCACACACCACATCATATTTATTTGCTTTTTTGTAAGAACGTGTATCTAATGGGTCCAAATTACTAAAAAATATAATTTTTAAATTGTCCGATTCCATTAGTTTTTTCAGCCACATATTTACATGTTAAAAACGTTCAAATTTCTTCTTAAATCTTACAGGCCATGTTCCCTTAGGAAAAAATTACTGAAAACCTGGGAAATGCAATGCCATAATGTTAATGTGTAGTGAAATGAGGCAGCCAGGTGCCACTAATTGCCAGGGAGTGGGCATGGGCTTGTGTTAAGCCCACCTGTGCCTGATTAAGGCGGGCCCCAACTGTGCATGAGCAGGATTAGGGGCCAATAAAAGGTGAGGCCTGAGACACAGGCTTGGCTCAGTCCTGAGTTAGCCAGCAGAGAGGTTAGTTGCTCTCAGAGCAATAGCACTGAGCCAGCCTGGTCAACCCTGAAGGCTATAGGCTCAGAGCACTATTCGTGAGTCTCTGCTGGAACGCCTGGTTGGACCTTGAAGTGCTGTGCCCTAAAAGAGGTTTGTCTTGCTACATTAATGTTTTTAGACAAAGATATGGTCATTAATCTTAGAAAAGAGTATTAAAGCAGATATCTTAACTCAACTGTTCTTTCTTTGATATATTATATTTTTTCAGTGCTTTGGTGGCTCCACAGAGGAAGAACGGTCTATGTCTCCCCTCCAAGGAACTGCTGACTTAGCCTGGAGAGAAATATCCCATCTGCTGAATTGTACAGCTCTTTCCTTTTTTGGCCCAGGTTGCTGGTGAAGACTTGATATATTCTCCCATGGTTTTCCATTTGTTCTCCTTTCCTGTGAAAGGAAATCCCTGTGTAGAGACACAGTAATCTTCAAGGTATGCCCAGATTTACTTCTGGTGTTCACACATAGTAGTGTGGGGCAGAAAGGTCTCTCATCCCAGTAACAGCTCTGCTGACCTGCTGTGATTTAGTTCCTTTCCCTTCCGCTCAAGTGAATCTAGCAGGGTGCTGACAGGGAACTCTTGAGTAGGTTTCACCTGCTGTAAAAGAGAAGAATAATAACAAGGTATTCAACTGTTCCCCAGTTTGCTTAAGCTATGGAAAGGATCAGCAGTGATACCATAAGCTCTTGCGACAGCCCATTTATCCTGCTAAGAAGCCTTCTTGGAGATTTCATCCAGAAACAACTCCCAGACTATTTCTAAGTCTCTCTCTCACCTCAACAGATACACACAGAAATTTTTGGAACCAAGAATGGGAAATGTAGGGGACCTTTTTATTGTCTTGGTACTTGGCTTACAATCACTAAAGCCTGAGATTTGACTTGCTAGCGTGCTGTATTACTACAAGGTAGGAAGTGTAACAGGATGTCAAATGCTGTCTTGAACACAATGGGTGTTAGTATGCATGGCAAAACTTGGAAGTTGGGGCTACAGACCTACCCACAACTGGAACATCACCCAAACCTTAGTTTCAGTTAAGTATTAACTGAAATAAATTTATCATTCACTTTTTTAAAATTAATGAGTCAAATTTTGAAATTTCAAAATAGCTACCTTGTCAGTCTCATCTCTGAGCTCATCATAAAGGAGCTACTGAGGGAACTTCAGCTCTTCTGACAGCATGAAAAGCTGCTCCCTTTCATAACTTTCAGTGACTTCACTGAGGACAAAGTGAGCAAAGAAAATGCAGTCTCTTTAGCCACAGAAGTGTCAGCTGAACAACTTGGATAGAGGTGCTCTCTAGCTTGGTACCAGGTGATCTCTAGCTTTGCACTTCCCATTTGTTCACAACACCAGCACTGCTCTGCAAGCTTCATTTTGTGTAACACCATGAAGCATTAAGAGTATTCATCCTAAAAATAGCCAGAACATTTATTCTTAAAGTGCACCATGAATAAGCAGTATTGTTGGAATAAGATAGAAGTTATGGAAGTGTGGAATGTGATACAGATGATAAAAACTCTGGAGTTTCTATGCTGTATTCTGCCAGGTACTCACAACTACTGTGTAAGTTGTTTTCTTTCTAATTAAAAGGACAACCAAAAAGGTGAATCAGCCCAACGTGTAGCCCTGATTTTTGTGAAACACCAACTACAACTTTTATTATGGTAGAATTAGTCACATGAAAACAACTGTCTTTTTGCAAAAATAGATAATTTTGAGTTATTTTTTCAGTATCAAATTTGATGAAGCACAAGAAGACTGTGAAGAATGAAGCCTCTTTACAACTTTTCATCTTGCTGGTGCTTTATCAGCCTGAGATTTACATATATTTTCCCAAGAGGTTACCATTTCTGACAAGTGTTGAAATAGCAGTTGACATTTTTAATAAGAAAATGGAGCTAGGGAACAGAATGAGTAAATTGAAACAGCCATTAATTTGATTCTAGTTTTGATCATTAAAAAAAAAAGTCTTGGCATGAATAACAATTTAATGTATTCAAAAAACTGCTATGATTATAGAATTAGTCCCTGTCTGGAATCAGATGTTAGAGATTACTAATGATCATCCATCATAAATTCACCAGTGCTAAAAGCTGATGTAAAAAACTGGATATTAGGAAGTGAGTAAAATAATTAAATGGTAGATGCACTGGTTTGTGAAAAAATTTTGGTGTATAGTTGCTTTTTCCTCTTCAGAGAATGATTTTAGTTTATATTAGCCTTTTTCATATTTTTCATATTTTTCTGAGTTGGTATTTTTATTAGCTTCTAAACTTTAGTTAATTTTAGTGTTTGCTTATTGATTGTTCATAGGCAGTGGCTCACATGCAGTGTTCATATGTTCATTTTTTCTGCCTTGCTAGATCACTATGGGTTTATTCAAAATCTTTTCCCTTCTTGAGCTAACTTAAAAAATTGGGGTCACCTGTAAATTTTGTCAGTTTACTTCATGGTTCTGATTAAATAGCTGAAAGAAGTAACAGGAACAGCATCTCTTAAGGTAGTTTGAAATTCAAATTTTCAGTTGCTTAACTTCATCAGGGTTAAATGGATTTAAAGTATACATGTGGGCTGCATCTTTTTGACAGATGCTTTCTTTTCCAACAAATAATGCTTTCAAGTGAGGAAACAGTAATGATTCAACTACCTCAACTGAGAAATTGGAAATGTACTGGCAATTTGTAAATATTTCTATATTTTGAGGAGGAATATGAAGTGGTTAGAAAATCTATTTGTATTCAGCCTGTTTTGTATTCTTGTGGATAATTGATCAGTGATGTATGTGTTGAAAAAAAACACATGGCATAGAAGTGCTTGGTGTAGAGCCAGCACTAGCTCATGTTAGTTATTATCTGTCAGACAAGTCTTTGCTGCCATTGCCTCTCAGATCTGTGCCTAAAATAGGGATAATGATGTAACCAGCAGAGATTTTATTTAAAGTGAAATTGAGAGCCACTACTCAATGCCTTTGGGCAGGGATGATCTTGGTACAGTTCACTGGATGCGAGTGATTAAAACCTGTATGCTTCTGACAATAAGGAATTTTGCTAAGAATATCAAACTCTGTTTTTTCTTCCTTTTCTTGATTCTCTGGTGAAAATTTGTTGCAAAACTGAGATATGGCATTCAATATGCAATATGGAGAAATGTCAAATAATTTAAACCAAAGCATTTCCTTGAGCTAGTGTTACCTAATTTAACGAAAATGTGTAAGACAATCTGCTGGGATGCTTTTTATCAGATTCAGCTTGGCAGTGCTCTAAAACAGTAACCATAAAAGTAAAAGCAAGGCCCATTAACCGACAGAAAATGAAATCTAAGAGATTGAGACTAAAATTTGTTAATGGTTACAAAAATGTTGAAATTTGTAATATGTTATTTCAGATGGCAAAGCGTAAATGTCAGCTAGAGGCCATAATATATTTCTCTTTGTTGAGTTTCACATTTTTAAGTTCTATATTAACAAGTTAATTCCTACATGTAACACCATGTTCCAAAAATGTCTAAGTTGAACATCTCATTGAGGCAGTTGTGAAATAAAGATTGCTTTTAAAATCATATAGTAGTAGAAATCATATACCGAGAACACACTTATTATTCTTAACTTTTCAGGAATTTTTAAATTGTTTTAATATTGCAGGAAATGAGTATATCTCAGACTACACCCATTCATGGTTTTTGAATCACAATTCGTAAGCATAAGTCTTTTCATTAAGCAAAACAAAATTTTGTAGCATTTTGTCTTTCTCCTTCCACACAGCAGAAAAATAAAAAACAGACGTTAATGTTAGAGGCTAACCATACTACACTGGTAGAATTAAAAAATAATTAGTCAGTAAACTATTGTGATCATAATTAATCCAATGCACCTGCAGAATGTCTTCTCCAAATCACTCAATTGATTGCCATTGATACTTGTCTACACAGGTAATAGAAATACAGCTTTTAGTGAGGGGAACAGTCTGGTGTATATGAGACTGCCTGTGGCTGTATTGTACTGCACCTGCCTGCTCCCAAAATGCTTGTTATAGCTGTCATATACTTTTATGAGGATGGGAGTAATGTTCTGGCAAGCTAACTTGACTCAAATTGTGTGTGGATATAAAACATGAAGACCCACTTGTGGTTGCAAAGGTAGTAAGTCTAATTTGATTAGCACTCTGGTGACATGGCACATTATGAATGTCATTTATCATTTCTCCTAAGTGGTCATGAAAGGAACGTTTTTGGGGGAGGCATAAATGAAGCCCTCGAACACATTCAGCACCTTTTGTGCTTGGGGGGAAAAGCTGGGGAGAGTCAGGGAAGCAGCAGTGGATCATGATCAACATGAGTTTAAAACAAAAAGAAACAGGAAAGACAATGTCCAATCTTCAAAAAGGAGTGAAAAGTCTTCAAGGGGTGTATAATTTTCTCTATAAGATTTATGCTACTGAGTCTTAGCTATTAAAAATCCCCAAAATTTAAAACCTCAAAACTCTGTTGTTCAACAGCTTTGCTTTATTTTCTGAAAATGTTCTAAAAATACTTTCCATGAGTTGCTAAGCAACTGGGTTTGAGGGGAAAAAAAGGTCCCTATTCTTGGGATATGTGACGTGGAAAAATTTCTATCTATATATGCGTATATGTGTTATATATGCAGCCATTTTTCAAAGATATTCATCAGGTTAAAGTGTCAGGTGGACTTGCTCATGTACGTGGAGCTGATTAGCTGATTTTACAGAGATAGCAGAAATTAATTGTTCTGACAGGATCAGTATGATAACAAAAATATCTTCCCATGGAAAACTGCAAGGGTTTTAAATTTTTCTTCCTCAAACCCCACTGGAATATGTGTTTGAAATTCTTTTTTTTCTGATTTTTAGTTTTTAAGAAAAGCAATGTAGAAAAAATGGTAGAAAGATTCATTAGGAGGTTATATGTACTGGGGGAAGAAGAAGGGTGAAAAAAAGCCCCTGTAGATACAAAGGTGGTATGCACAGACAGTGCAAAGCAACCGATGGAGACAAGCTGTTTGTCATACAAACCGTGGGATAAACATAGTCCCGAGCTATGCTAGATAAGTATGGAATTTCCTGTATATGCAGCCCCCTGATTGTGAGATTGTCTGGAAGGGATTAGTGATATAGATAAGGTGGGATTTCTTTCCTTGGGTAAATCACCATTGTGAAATAGTGGGATAAGAAAAGGTATATAACTGCATGTAAGGATACAAATAAACGGATTTAGTTTGCATCAAACTGTGGTCCCCGTCCTTGCTGCGGCAATTGGTGACCCCGGACGTGATTCGGGAAGAACTCTGCTGAAGAGGCAGCCGGCCAGCAGGTCTCCGAGAACGTTGAATTTGAGGCTGAAAGAAGCCTGGACGAGGGCGGCCGCCCGTCTGCACCTCCTCGCGTTTGGCAGGTGAGCTCGGAGAAACGAAGTCATGGGTAATCAAAGTTCCCATGAAGAACAGGACGTGTATAGACTTATGAGAGAACTGTTGCTAAAGCAACAGAAAGAAATCTCGGATCATGCACTTAAGCTCATTTTAAAATGGGTCCGCGATAAATTCCCAGGTACTTCTGCTGTTACTATTTTTGAATCTGAACTGTGGGATAAAGCGGGAGTTCGTTTATGGGACCTGAGTACGCGAGGGGATCATGAAGCACTTAAACTCCTATTTCCCTGGCGGACTGTATTTGAAGGTATTAAAGCGCGAGAATCGGAACGAGCAGACACTTCTGCCGCTTCTGCCGTTCCCAGCGCCCCCCCGCTACCAGAGGGAAGAGCGCGGGAAGACGCTCCCCCTGCCAGAACTGTAGCCAAGGTAACCAGACCGGATTCGCCGAGCGACGATCCGTTCGAGCCTGATCCTTTCGATACAGGACAAGAACCAGATCTAACTCCCGATTATTACGATCCATACGCAGTATGGGCTGCTATTAAAGAGCAGGCTTTAGATGCGGGAGAAATTGACATGGCTATAGCTATCAGTGCCCCCACGCCCTGCACAGCGACGGCACGGGGGGGACCCCATCGGCTCGGCAGTCGTTTCGGACATACCCGATGCAGCAGTGTCCAGTTCTCGGTGCGCCACGGCGAGTGATCTCGCCACAGCACGGAGCGCCGGACTGGATTTACCGACCCGGTTCACAGTGATTCTTGCCGACACCTCGGTGCATATGATAGAAACTTTGTTTCAAGGGCCTCTTCCGTCCAGGACTATGGGTCTTATTGTGGGTCGGTCGTCAAGTACTTTTAGTGGTCTTTTTGTTTTACCAGGAGTCATCGACAACGATGCATTAGAAATAAAAATAATGGCTTGGACGCCTACCCCTCCCTGCACAATACCCGCTAAAAGCAAAATAGCACAATTGGTGTTGTTACCTTTAAATATTGATTTTTTCCCCTCAGATGTCACGCGGCAGGGCGCCTTCGGATCTACAGGCTGCCCGCAAATATACTGGACACATGCAATCTCAAAGGACAGACCATTGAAACAATGTAAACTTAAAAATGGGTATCAACAAGTTGTGTTAACAGGTCTTATTGACACAGGCGCCGATGTTACCGTAGTCTCCCAAGCTAAGTGGCCACGCCAGTGGAATCTAACTCGCACTGCACAGCCATTAGCAGGAATAGGGGGAATTGGTAACAGTTACCAGAGTGAAGATGTTATTCAAATCATTGGTCCTGAGAACAGGGTAGCTAGTACTCGACCCTTTGTATTGCCAGTACCATTGAATCTGTGGGGAAGGGATGTTCTATCACAATGGGGATTGCATTTAGAAACGGTTTTTTAACGAGGGTCACTGATGAAGGGCGTGAAATTCCACAATTAACCTGGAAAACACAGGAGCCAGTGTGGGTGAATCAGTGGCCCTTATCAGAAGAAAAACTCACCGCCCTAGAACAATTGGTACAAATTCAATTAAAAAAGGGACATGTAGTTCCAACTTTCAGTCCGTGGAATACTCCTGTTTTTGTAATTAAGAAAAAATCAGGTGGTTGGAGATTATTGCAAGATTTACGAAAAATTAATGCTGTTATGGAGCCAATGGGAGCGTTACAACCAGGTCTCCCTTCACCAACAATGATCCCGCGGGAATGGAATCTGATTGTTATTGATTTAAAAGATTGCTTTTTTGATATTCCTTTACATCCTGATGATGCACCTAAGTTTGCCTTTTCTGTGCCTAGCCTTAATATGGGAGCACCTCTCAAACGCTACCATTGGACGGTTTTACCTCAGGGCATGAAAAATAGCCCCACAATCTGCCAGTGGTATGTTGCCAAAATATTGGCCCCAGTACGTCTTGAATTTCCAACTGTAATATTGTATCATTATATGGATGACCTGTTAATTGCTGCTGCTACTGAGGGTGATTTACAAAAAGCAATACAGTCTGTGTTAACTGCCATCGATCAGGCAGGCTTGAAAGTCTCACCAGAAAAAATTCAAAAACAAACCCCCTGGAATTATCTAGGGTGGAAAATTACCAATCATTCCATAATTCCGCAAAAGCTATCTATTAATACTCAGATAGCCACACTGCATGATGCTCAAAGACTTTTGGGATCTATTAATTGGTTGAGACCCCTTCTGGGTATTTCAAATTCTGAATTGGCTCCTCTATTCGATCTTCTTAAAGGAGACGCGGACTTAATGGCTCCCAAACACCTTACACCCTCTGCGGAATTAGCATTACAAAGAGTTTGCAGGGCCATCGAACAGAGGCAAGCCTCTCGGTGGGACCCTGATTTATTCTTTCAATTAATAATTTTAGAAGACGGTGTAAAATATTGTGGCATGATTTTTCAGTGGGACACCACGCTTACAGATCCATTGTTAATTTTAGAGTGGATTTTCCTGCCGAATCAATCCTCTAAAACTATTTTACAGCGACCAGAGATGTTTTCTCAAATCATTATGAAAGCCAGAGAGCGACTATTAACTCTTTCTGGCAGATCTTTCTCTACAATTTATATGCCTGTTACTGAATTGTATCTTTCTTTTCTTCTACAGAATTCACTTCCTTTTCAGATTGCCGTCCAGGACTTCACGGGACAATTTTCAAATCATTTTCCTCCACATAAACTCTTTCGATTGTCCTTTTCCCTTGCAGAAGTTCCAAAGAGAAGTGAAGTTCCTTTACAGGCAATTACTGTGTTTACAGACGGTTCAGGTATCTCTCATAAAGCTGCAATTGTATGGAGAGACCCTGAAACCAAGGATTGGCAATCTGATATCACCTTTCACCCAGGTTCTCCTCAGCTTGTTGAATTAGCAGCTGTGACTAGAGCTTTTTTTCTTTTCCATAACCAACCTTTAAATATTATTACAGACTCAGCTTATGTAGCAGGTATCGTGCTTCGAGCAGAATCTTCAGTCCTAAGAGACATTTCCAACTTACAACTGTATACTCTGCTCAGAGCATTGATTGATCTTATCAACAAACGGCAACACGCCTTCTTTATTATGCATATCAGGTCTCACACCTGCCTCCCAGGCTTTGTAGCCGAAGGAAACAGGGCGGCTGACCTGTTAACAATGTCAGTGTCACCTCTTCCGAATCACTTTGAACAGGCTCGCCTAAGTCACAGATTTTTTCATACAAATGCTAAAGGGCTCCGCAGACAATTTGGTCTGACTTCACAACAGGCAGCTGATATCTTATCTGCTTGCCCTGATTGTCAAAAATTTACTTTTCAGCCTTTAGCAGGAGGAATTAACCCTAGAGGACTTCAAAGCCTTGAGCTCTGGCAAACTGATATTACTCATTTTTCCGAATTTGGTCGTCTTAAGTACATACACTCTTCCATTGATACCTTCTCCGGAGCTATTTATGCATCATGCCATACAGGAGAAAAGGCCAGAGACGCCAAAAAACACTTTTTAAAAGCATTTGCCTCTCTAGGAGTTCCTCAAACAGTTAAAACAGATAATGGTCCTGCCTATTCTTCTCAGCTTTTGAAGACCTTTTTTGCAGAATGGGGAATTAAACATGTGACAGGTATCCCCCATTCTCCGACAGGTCAATCAATTATTGAACGCTCCCATCAGTCCCTTAAGGCACTGTTACTAAAACAAAAAGGGGGAACTGGTGGACTGATAAATACACCAGAAGAAAGACTGCAAAAAGCTATATATACTTTTAATTTCTTGAATTGCTTTTCAGACAATGCCCCACCAATTACAAAGCATTTTGCAAGTAACCATCTTTTTAAATTTCAGGAAAGACCCCCTGTGTTAGTACGGGATTTGGAGTCCGGGAAAGTTAAAGGCCCATTTCCTTTAATCACCTGGGGCAGGGGCTACGCTTGTATTTCCACAGAAGCAGGACCTAAGTGGTATCCGGCAAGGAACGTCCGCCCATATCGAGAAGGACAACTGAAGGAACAGACGTAGCACAGATCTCTCAGCACACGCAAAATGCTATACAAATGGCTTTGTATGTTGCAATTGTTTGTATGTTGTTATGCTGTATTAGAAATCTCTCCAAGGCGAAACATGTGGGTAACATGGGCAAATGCAACTGGCACCACTGATTTTTGCATTGCAATGGCTTCGGCTACAGACCCTTTCCGTACCTGCCTTATAGGTATCCCAGGTTTTAATGTTTCTCTGTTTGCTGACTTTTCAATTGGATCCTGCAAAGCAAGCCCTTCACTTGGAAATTGTTCAGCAGAACTGATTTTGGGGCTGAAAAAATCCCTCCCCTGGGATCCACAGGAATTAAATCTATTGGGATCCCAGGCAGTTGGCAACGTATCAGGAAACTGGACACCTACTTGCATAGTTTTTGGTCCTAAGTATGCTGCTAGGGCATACCCTGATACCTGGCCGGACATCAGTCCTACATCTGGAGATTATAGACTGGGATCAGGATATTGTGGGTACAATGGGTCGGAGCGAATGCCGGTAATAGGGACAACACATAACCCCAAAGCTAACATTAAACTTATTTGGGTAAATGACACTGCTAAGGCTTTACCCCCCGGGGTATTTCTGATCTGTGGTGATAGGGCCTGGCAAGGCATCCCCCGTAATGTTGTAGGCGGACCTTGCTATTTAGGCTCGTTAACCCTTTTTGCTCCTCGCTTTGCTGAATTAAGGCAGCTTGTAAATACTATGTATCGTGCTCGTAACGCAAGAAGTATTGGCCTCACACCGCAGTGTGATGATAATGTTAGGCTTTTAAGTGTAGCTGCTAGAACTGCTTTAGCTCTTTTTATTCCTGGTGCTGCCGCAGGAAATGCGCTTACTAACCTAGCTAGATTAGCATGTTGGGCTGAAAAGCAAGCAAATATTACTACTGAGATTTTAGATAACCTTTTAATGGATCAAAATAGTTTGCGACACGCTTTATTACAAAATCGCGCTGCTATAGATTTTTTATTGCTAGCCCAGGGTCATGGCTGTCAGGAATTTGAAGGCATGTGCTGTATGAATCTTTCTGATCATAGTGAGAGCATCCACGCCAGCATCACGCAGTTGAAGCAACACACACAGAAGATTCAGCAACAAATAAACCCTCTCGGCGATGCTTTCACAACCTGGCTTCATGATATGGGACTTAAAGGATGGCTTTTATCTTTAGTTAAAACTCTTTGTTATGCTGGGATTGTTATTGTGATTTTGCTTTTGTTATTGCCTTGTCTTTTTCAATGTATCCAGGGAATGCTTAATAGAACTGTTTCTAAGGTTTTTTTAGTGCAACAGAAGGGGGGAGATGTAGATACAAAGGTGGTATGCACAGACAGTGCAAAGCAACCGATGGAGACAAGCTGTTTGTCATACAAACCGTGGGATAAACATAGTCCCGAGCTATGCTAGATAAGTATGGAATTTCCTGTATATGCAGCCCCCTGATTGTGAGATTGTCTGGAAGGGATTAGTGATATAGATAAGGTGGGATTTCTTTCCTTGGGTAAATCACCATTGTGAAATAGTGGGATAAGAAAAGGTATATAACTGCATGTAAGGATACAAATAAACGGATTTAGTTTGCATCAAACTGTGGTCCCCGTCCTTGCTGCGGCAAGCCCCCCCCTTTTTTTTTTCTGTACAGAATTTTCTCTTTCTGTTGTCAAAAAAATTGACCGAAGTTGTTGTTAAGATAGGTTTAGAGTGACCCCAAAAGTCAGAAAGTGATTGATATGTGTGTTATTTATTTGTCAATTGTTTATCTTTAAATTTATTAAATTACATTTTTTCAAATAATTTAATAAAAATGCTACATTAAAATTTCCTACTATTGTAACTGGGAAGATGGAAGACTAATTTAATGTGAATCAGGAATAAATTTCAGCTTAACACATGGGACTAACCTAGTGAATACAGCTGGACTTTGCAAAGCAGTGTAAGGGAATAGTCTTTGAGCATATTATCTTGGATAGTCTTTGGAACAATCTTTCTGTTCACTAATACAGTAATTGGAATTTCAGACACCAGACTTCTGCAAAAATATGAGCTTCTCGGGGAAATCTGAGCTCTGATGCAATTGCCAAATGGTATTTTCATAGGAATTTAAGGTAGTTTAAACAATTACAAACATATACCAGGTATGAATATATTCTTCTTCTTTGTTTATGGTAAAAATGGATACAGGTATTTGGATTGCCATATTTTAGAATAGTCTAGATATTAAATGTCAACAGTGCAGTCATATTTTTCTAAAGGTTTTTTATTATTTTCTCTTCTAAAAAACCAATTTTATACAAATAACTTGTCTTACAGAGAATGACTTGAAAATGCCAAAAAAGTATTCACTGGAGCTGGAAACTCTAAAGTGGGTGAAGGAGAGGGAATGGGAAAAGGTGTCAAATCTTTTTCAGTACAATAAATATTATTTGGTAAATTTGTCCTACAAGTGTTATTTATAGATATAACATAGAGTGCTGCTAAATTAGAGTTGCTTTGAGAAATCACTTGTTAGGCTGCACAGATAGAAAGATGAAAGCATACTTGGGAAAAACCTTGGTAGCTAGTATTTAGCTGCCTCCAGCAGCCTGGTATTTCCTCTGTAAGTGCTCTCCTCTGTGCTGCTGGCAGTCATTCTGTTCTGCTTCTATCAGGTATCTTTCAAGGATCATGAATAAAAGTTAAGGAAGCAAGTGGTTTGGTGAAGAAAAAAGTATTAGGAGCATAATGCAAATGTTCTTTTGATGTTCCAGGAGATACTGGTAGTGAAACATTAACTCTTGGAAATGTGAGGCTTTTGGGGTTTGTTTTTGGTTTTTTGTTTTGTTTTGCTGTTTTGTTTTTTTTTTTTTTAAATAGATAAAGTATAATAGATATTACCAGAAGACTATTACAGATTTTGAAGCTATGTCTTGAATTTTAGTTGTCACTTACCATCTAGTGCTTTGTATGTTTTTAAGCTTTTTCAATGCATTAAAGCAGCAACTGTTAATCAATTCTACTCTCTTATAAATAACATTTGTAGCCAACAAATGGCTGGGTTGGAAGGGACCTCAGAGATCATTGAGTCCAACCCTTGAACCACTGTTGCTGTTGCTAGACTATGGCACTAAGTGCCACATCCAGTCTCTCCATCTGTTTCTGTTGTATCCTTCATACCTTCTTTCATGTCTCCATTACAAATTCTGTAATAAACATTCTGATCATTTTGAGTGACATTCAGGATCTTTATTGGACAAGACTTTTCAAGTCTTCTGACTGCTTTATAGCTGACAGGTCTAAGAACAGATCTTACCTTCCAAAGGTTGCATTTGAAGTATTCTCTCTATTCCCTCTCCTGCTTTTTTTTTTCTGGTAGTGTTATTACAGGACAATGCTGACATTTTTAGGGGTTTTTGTTTGGTTGGTTTTAATCCAGGCAATTCTATTCCTCTGAGATGATGATTTTATCACTGTTATGCTGAGTCAGGGCGTATCTGTCTCTCACTCCAAATCATAATACTGGTCTCTTTAGTCCAGTACTACTGCTATCTTCTCTTAGTCTTACCACTCTTACTGCTTTATATATTAGTGGGTATAGCTTCCTCATTACTTCAACTTTCCAGCTTCCATAGTACATAATGTTCTAAGCCTATCATTCTGCTGCTAATGTACATTTTCCTCAGAGCCTCATTTTAGTTGGTTTTCATATCTATGCTTGGATGTTGTATCTACTGATGTGCATTATTTGTATTATGAATATTTTTTTCTCTTTTGGCCTTCCCTAGAGGCCCAGAGCAGAACAATTAAATCTGCCAGCTCAGCAAAAGTGTGCCTATTCTACATGTTTTTCACTAAGAGCCACAAGATGCTCTAACTGCTGTGATTTCAAGCTGCTGTCAAATTTTTGTGCACTTGTTGTCAAATCTGATGGCCAAACTGCCAAGTCATATGGAGTTGGGTTTTTTCATTCCAATCAAGAATTATTTTTAAGACAAACTCCCTCAGTGACTGTGCTCACTGTCCCATCCTTGGAATTAGCTCACTTTTGTTAGCCTGCTGTGTTTTGCGTGGCCACAGCAATTGCCTTTGTGTTATCCTCTCATTCCCCATTGCTGGGAGGTTGAAGCTTGTAGGGAATCGTACCACTGAGACAAGTCTGAAACATAAAACTATCTAAATAGACAATAATCTTCTCTTCTGTGAACAGCAAACCTTAATACTGCTTCTGAGAAGCCACTGAATTAACTTCCTGTCTCTGAATGAGCAGAGACACTGGCCTGTACACAGAAAAGTAAGAAAAATCCCTTCAGCTCAGGTTAGAAGAACTCTGCAACGAGTCACTCCTTCTGTAGCTTTTGCTGTGTAAATAGCTGAATAGCTAAGTTAAGAGATAGCACTTACATTTAAGGAAGTTCAAACTCTTCTATGATTCTGTGAAAGCTACATAAAATATAGCAGCACATGAAGATCTTTCTAAAGAATCTGTGTGTAATTAACTTTTCTAAAATACTGTTTTAAAACTTTCTGTGAGTATAACTCTTTGAGCTTGCTTGATAAGGTAAGTAAATTCTTATCTCAACGGCAAGAGTAGCAGTTAAAAAATCAACTTTATCATAGAAAAACCAAAGTTTAATGAAAATTAACTTAATTTCAGATATGGGGAAGTAAAAATAAAATCCTTACCTGTTTCTCTTTTGTATGTCAGCACATTTAGTCCAGAAGTGCAGAATAGCAATTGTGACTAAACTTTAATGTGATATTTTATGTTTTGAGGTTGTAGTTCTCTACTTTAAATATTAATATTTTATTACTGAAACACTTTGTTTTCAAGTCTTCTGGTGAATGCAGTATCATACATTATTAATTTTTCAGCCAGACACTTCCCGTGTATGTACATGTGAGTTCTAATAATATTCGAGTTTCTTTCTGCTTCAGGGATAGTGGATCTACTATTAATGTCCTGCTGTGAAGCCCTTGGCAGCATTTAGTGTTTATGGTTGAGATTTTGGGTTGAGCCAATCTCTCAAAAGCAAAGTACATCTTTGGTACTTTCTCATATATATGTCAAATATGATTGTTACATGCAGTTGAGCAGATATAAAGCAACTTGCAATGTCATAGTAAGAACATTTTTCTTCTTTTTTATAAGGGTTAACTGTAATCAAAACAGTAGATTTGCTTAAAAATGCTGCTCTGTGCCATTGAGATTTTTCAGAAGAGTTCACATTATGGTAAGAAGCCGCTCAGCAGAAGCACTTTTAGATTCCTGCTGCATTGTTGAAAACCCTTTGAATATTGAAGTGTCTATAGGCACCTTTATGCAACTGTGAAAACATTAAAAAAAAATTCAGGCTAAAATGTCTAGTACCCACCTCAAAATGAACAACAGAAAATGCTGGAAGCTTTCAGCTTTAATCATTAGGATTCCTTTTTTCCCTCTTCCTCAAAAGTCCAGGGAAAGATAAAATCAAAATGTATGCTTAAGTAAAAAATATATAAAATAGGGCTCAATCAAGTCATATTTTAAACCCAAGAAGCTCTAGTTCAAGGTCACATAATTTACTCTATTTTAGTTCTGAATCCCCAGATTAATAGCAGAGGTGGAACCTAAAAAGAAATGTTTAAGCTTTGACAAAGCCCCTCTGTGTGTTTTGCCAATGCATATCCAAGCTCTGTGTGCATGCAGGCCCATGTACTTAGAGATGGTGCCCTTAAAAAAACCAGAAATTGCATTTATATTAGGCAAAACATAAAAAATAATATGAATACATATGCAAAAATGTTTAGTTATTCAAAATTCTCAGTTTATTTGTGTGTTCTCAATACCTCCAGCTACGGGATGATTTGGGTTTTTTTAATATACACAAAGGCATTCTTAGGCATAAGAGTATATATGTAAATTCTGAAGCATGTAAAAGAAGAAGAAAATAATCCCAATGGTTGATAATGGAGACCTAAGGGCACCATAACAGTTCTTTTGCTACCATCTAGTGCTGCTCAGAGTTAATTTTGGTTATATTACTAAGTTTAAAACTTAAAGCATTTTAATTAAATATGATTCAGAGAGTGTTTTTTTGCCATTATTTTCCATTTCACAGAAGGAAAATACAAATCAATACTTTTTTTTCATATTTCTGTTATTTTTTGTTTAACTGCAGAAAAACACAAACCTTCACTAGGATTCTTTTGTCACCTAGAATGTTGTAGTTTTTGTTCTAACTGAAGTATTCTATTTTCAGATGTTAAAAAGGAGCTAAAAGAAGTTAAGTGAATAACTTCCTATACTATGGTAGGAATCAATTCCTGTTGCTGTCTCTCTTAAACTAAGAACTTCAGACTATAGATCTGTGTTCAGTGGCTATTTAAGTTTTGAAAAAGATCTCCAGTTTGATACACTGGAATACCTACAAGGCTGATGCAAGGAACAGTTCATGGAATAGGATAGGCAAAAATTCTTACAGGCTGAGAACTGCAATTGAGATTTCTGATGCTTGAAGTGCTCAGTCACAGCATTCCTGTTTTACCCTTTTCATTTGAATTTTTTTCCAAAACAAAAGTATTGATGAACTTGTTTAGAATTAGGAAATAATGTCATAATTATAGAGAAAATATCATCTAGAAAAAAAGTGTTCCATAACAGTCAATTTTTTTTAAAGGTCCATCTTCTGGAAAGGCTGCCTTCAACTAGCATTTATCTATTTTGCATGTAAAATACAACCAAAATATTCCATATAAACTGAAGTACAAATCTAGCTAGAGAAACTGTTGAAATACTTAATAGTATGGGGAAAAGAGAAACAAAAGGTAAAAAAAAAAATAGTAGGAGGCAGCATATTTGTCTGACTTTTCAGGGAGTGTCATTTAGAGGATGGGAGATACAAGTAAATTATAGAGCAGCCAGTTTAAATCAAGAAAAGCTTCGATGAGTAAATCAGAAATAAATTGCAGCAAAAATCCAGAGGTGGAGATGGGAGAGAACATGTCCCCTTGAGGATTTACTTCTATTTTCTGGTCTCAGCCTGTGGCCTTGGAAAGAATATTTGTCAAATTAAGAGTACAGAAGGAGCTCTTTCAGGCATTGAATTTTCAGCCCAGTAAAGGGAAATTCAGACAATGTAAGATTAGGACAAGAACTACAAAGTTAAGTTAGCCATTATTTTTTAAACTTCTGGGCAAAGAGAAAAGGAAGCAATAGTTCACCATAGCCATCAACTTTTGGTTTGGGATGCAAGCATGGAAAATTACAAGGAAGTCCACCTGAGTATGTCCCCTGTTGATTAACCTAAAATCTGTTCTTTTCATGTGTGATTCACATCCTTGATATCAATGAGAATGAAGATGTTAAGAATTATTTTGGCATTACTAGCAAGAGTATTTTCAGGCCGATGAAGCTTTACTGATTTCAGCTTGAGAAAAACAGTCGTTAAGATAAGGTACAGGAGAAATAGCTATGAGGAACATAACTGTAAACCAAAGAGGAAAAAACCAGAGACTTTAGGTCCATCAGATCTATCTAATCCAAGAAAGCAGGACTCAGACTAGGCACAAGTGTGTACTTAATAACTTTGGAAACAAAGCAGACAGGAATATGTAATTTCTTTATACTGAAAAGACTTGGTGCCAAAAGATTAAATATGTAGTTGCTTGTATCTACCACCAATAGTATCACACTTATGTAAGCAACAGCAGAATATGAAATAACCTTATAGACATCCCATTAATTTTTAAAGTGCAGTTTCAAAGTGAGTGCAATTAATTTATTCATTAGGAAAGCTAAAAATCATATTCTATAATAACACTTGCTAGTTTCTGACCTTGGAAGTGACAAGGAAATTTGGTGGCATCTACATGGTAATGAGACTGACTTAAGGAAACCTGCCTGCTCTGCTTGTTGGTCCTGACTGCTCTACCTCTGTAGGTGTAGCTGTCTCATAAGGGTTACTGTTATAGAGATTCAAAATGCAATTGGTCAGACTTTCATGGCACGATTATCCATATGTGTTGCAAGCATAGAATGCTTAATTTCGGTGAATTAACTATTCCTAGGAACATGGAACAACAAAGGCCAGAAATGCATTCCTTAATTTATCTTAACCTCATCTCTCAACATCTTTGGATTCTGCTAAGGTTTTACTAAGCATCATTTGGTGAAGCCCTAGAGGTCTGATGAGTTAAAAAAAAAAAAAAAAAACAGAGGAAGCTTGACTGGCTGGCTTGGGCATGAAGAGGAGCTCTATTTAGGCAAGTCACTGAAAAACTACACTTCCAAATCAGTAAGAAATTGAGCTACACTTAAAATGTATGGCTGTAATCACTAAAAGGAAAAATCCAGAGCACATCAAATGTAATTTGCAGTGAAGCCTGGATACAACTTGTTCTGTCATCCACTGAAATCAATAAACCTTTTCATTGATGTTAATGGTTTGAGACTGAAGCCTGCAAAGTGAACAGTTTTATCCTGATGATGGAGTTGTGTACTGTTTCACCAAGTTTGGCAGCTATTTACAGCCAAAACAGAAAAAAAACTATTAAACAACTGATTTACAATAGGGTAGAGAAGTAGAAATCAGTCTGAAAAATTATTTCATTTTTTAAGTTGGTATTTGATCATGGAAGTTCAATTTAAAAATATGTATTTCTCAAGACTGAAATACTATCTTTGTGTTAAATATGTTTCTCCATGAGTAACATATGACTTTCTGGAGTGGATTGGAATCAGTACTTCAAGGAATTTGGTGGCATAAATCCATCTATTAGCCTCAGAAGATTCTTACAAAATGATGTTGGATCAAAAAGAGCCCACTTTTCCAAATAAATGTTCAGGCTTTTGAACTGACTTGAATATTTGGTTCAAACTCATAACTAATTATTTTTTTTTTTAATTAGGTAATGCCCTGTTTACTTATTATTACTAAAGAGGGATACAGGCATGTTATTGAAATACTGTTTTCTGCTATTTACAACTTTTTTTTTTTTCCATCGTGTCCTGAGTTGTACATTGTAAACACCTGCAAAACTGACTTACCAGTTAAGTTACTATTAATGAAAGTCTTAATTGGTAGAGTTATTCATAGGAATTTTGAGAACTGTAATTTTTCATTTTTTGGTTTAAAAAACTTAGCATCCCCCGAAAGGGAAAAAAAAAAGATACCTAACATTTTTAAAATTACATATTTAGTATTTCATTCTTCGAAAAATTTTACATGGATTTTTGTGACTGGTTAAATTATTTTCAGCCTAAGATGAAATCGAAGGAGAAGAAATAAAACTACCACATTTGATTCTTTTTTCCCATAGGACAAGCAGATTTGTGAATCAGTCTGATATCTGATTAGGGAATCCTCTTTTAATTTAGGAACTGATAAAGTAGAAAAGAAGTGTTTGCTGAGCTGGTGTCTAAAGAATATTATTGTCGGTGGTGAGGACTTCCAGTAGTTTCTGGTGAAGTATAAGGACTCATAGCACCTTGTGAGTAAAGAAATAAAGTATTACTTCTATTAAATGTATCTTTTAACCACTGAGCACCTGTTTTACGTAAGTTTCATGAATAATTTCAGTCATGACTTATCTGTAAATCTTATAATTTTAATTGATTCAAATTTCACAGGTAGTAATCATTCAAGAAAGGAGCTATCAGTAATATTTTTGAAAAATGGAATGTAGTGCTTTTCAGATACCATTTTATAATGAATGAAGACATGAATGAAAATGCACACTGAGCAGGCTGCCTGAAGAAGGAACTTAGTCTGATCCCAGATACTGTATCTGATTGTACAACTCACAAAGTAAATCAAATCCAGCTTAGTGTATCTCTTGCTGGTTGCTTTGTGTGTTCTCTTCTGCTCTGAGTGCAGATTGGTGAGTTCTTTAAGAGAACAATCGCCTTTTCTGATAATGCAGCAACTGAAGTAATAACAAAACTGTGGGAATTTTATATTCAAATGTCTAATTGTGCATGTACATAAAAAAAAAGACAAAGCTACAGTTGTTTGGTGCAGCTACCATATACATAAAGTTAAATACATTTGAAAGAAATTGGTCAGTACTTTGCATCTGAGCCTGTCCTTGCACAGAAAAGCCATCCCCTTTTCTCCAGATGCATTCACATGATTCACTGGTTCCACAGGAAGGAGCGAAGGCCCAGTGGTCTTTCCTTAGTAGCCTACTTTAATTTGCAGTGACTTGAGCTTACCTATCGCTATCACTTTTCTTGTCACTGTCTCTAAATTCAGTTACACCTTACAGAGAAAGGAGCAGGACATTCTTTCCATGTTTAAATGGCAATCAATAGGTTTTTTTATTAAAAGTTATACCCATGTTTTCTTTCTTTTACATTCACTTCAAAATAGTAAAAAGAAAAGTTAAAAAGCACTGAAATAAGACATGTCACTTGTTGTGTTGCGAAAGTAAAGCAGCCTAACACACTCTTAATGAAATGGGTTATAATGGACCACATAATATTTTTTAAAATATGCTTACCTTCTGTGTACTCAATCTACTACATGTGTTCTTCCCTCAATCTGAGCAACCTGTTATTATGAAGGATGCTGTAAATGCATTTATTTTACCATTAGAAAATAGAAGAGGAAAAGGGTTAGTAGCGATCATGTTTGTTCCTTCTTGTACTGTAAATGTAAAACATCAATAATATGAAAATATTAAAATTGGGAATGTGAAAACATGAAATATTGATTACAATTTAGGTACACATGTATTTATACTCATATACACCTGTGTATGCAGTTTCTTGATGCTTTGCATTTACTGAAATATCCAACTTACGCAATATAAGCAAAAAAGCAAATGTTAAATATAGTCTGTACAAAAATCTTGTTCATGTATTTGCCTACTATTTTAGAAATCCATTACAATATAACTTATATACCACTATGTTATCATGCTATATGTTCTCTGTGATATGTCTTTGATACTACATTGAATTAATGTATCTGCTAATTATTCCTTAGACAGTTTTGAAAGTATTCATTGGCTTTATACCGTTCTTCTGCTTGACGCCTTTGTAGAAAATTTTTATTCCTGATCTGGGTCAGTACCTAGCAAAACGTCCAAATGGATTTGCCTAAGTGTTTGGCAAAAAACTTGCAATGAAATCGTAATAGTGAAGATTCAAATGAAAAAGATTCTTTACACAAAGCTTTCTTGGTTTCTAGAATTTCTTGCCAAAGTATCACTAAAGTGAAGATTTTTTACCTTGCTTCTGTCTTGTGGAACCAGGAAGGACTTCCCAAGCATGGTCTGAATCTTGCTTGGAATAACAAAGTCTTAACAAGTGAGACTCCTCTCAGGGCAGAGTGCACATCCATTTTGGGAAGAACATAATTTAAAATTCAGGTAAGACTTACTTGTTTTCTTATAGTTCACAGGCAACTTAGGAGGTAGAAATTATCCCTTTAAATTATTCAAAACATAATATTTAGGGCACAAAAGGAAAAGCAGATGAAAGAGAGTAGATAGGAGAATATCATACATATTAATGATATAGTAAACTATTTCAGAAAGATACAATGAATTGAGAAATATAAATTCTTTTAGTCATTTTTTAGTTTCACATCTCTTTCTGTATGTAAGCAGTTTTTAGTGACAGAAAGTTCATGTATTCATTTTAAAATATTGGGGTTTTCTTTATTTTTAAAAATAGAATAAAGTTTTGAAAAATCATCCTACAATACTTGGGAGGAATCGTTAACTGATGATAGATGATATTTTCAAGACTAATCAGTCAGGAGAGAATTATTGCAAACCTGGACCTCTAGTGGGAGGAAACTGAACAGAAATAGCTGTAATGACCTAGAGATGACAGTATCTGTAAGAATGAAGTAAGTGCTAATGATGTAGTACAGAGGGGAAAATGCATACATTATGGATAAACAAAGAGACAGCTCCTCTTTTTATAGCACCACTGAGGCCATCTGAAAATGCCTTGTTGGCAAATAGTAGTAGTAAAGACAAAGGTAACAACACAGAATGTTCAGAAGGGAAAAAATGGAAATTTATTAAAATAGAGCAATATTTTTTGTAGTGGTATTAAATTCTTTCCATTGCTTTTAGAACTCATGGAATTACTTATTTTGGAAAAAAAAAAAAATTTTATTTTATAACTTAAAAATATATTTAGAGAGAACACATTGAATATTTCTGTTTAGAATTTTTTTTAGTTAGGTAAATAATTAATTCTTATTAAAACAAAGACTATTTATAAGGAAAATTAATCTTGAAATACTATATATCTATGTTAAAGTGTTATTTTACTTTAAAAATTTTTTTCCAATTGTTAAATTATTAATATATTGAGAATCACGGTGACTTTAGAAGAAGGCAGAGTGACTAATGTACCCCTATATACCATGCCTGTGCAGCAACTCTCTTGACCCTCTGCACAGCATGGTGTGAATCTGCTCATTGAAGCCAGTGGCCTTCTGAGATTTGGTGCTTTTCAAGCACAGAGGTATTACAATCTGATAGCAGCTACTGAGCAATTTGGGGTTTATGAATTTTGACAAGACATTGTTTATTTTACAAATACCTTGAATTAACATTGGAGGAAAGGCCATTTTGATTTTTGTTGTTTTTCTTTTTTTGTTTTGTTTTGTTTCCTTCTCAGAGTGAGCCTGCTAAGACTGCTTCCTAAGTATCCTCTCCTCCATCTCACTGTACCTCTTGCCTATGGACAGTGGGGAGCACTGAGTTGCCTTCCCTTCCCTGGCAAGAGGGACTAGGACATAAACTGCCAGGTTGACAGATACTGGAGTACAGTTCAAGAATACATATTAATTTGACTTAGAATACAGTTATGGCTATGTTTAAGAACTTGCATAGATTGCTGTTACAGTTTCTGTAGGTCAAGTTTTTTGAATAATTTCTCTGTTTTGGTTTCTATGTCAAGAAAGTGTTGTGGTTTGGTACAGCAAATATTCAGATATGGAAAACAGACAGAAAAACACTTCAGGCTTCTTAGACACAGATAAAATACCTAGGGAAAAACAAAGGAATAAGTGAGTTTTTAAAGATATATTTCTGGGAAGGATTTTTTCAGATAGCATCACTGAACGAAGCTGGCCTGTGTAAACTTATTTATCAAGGCTCTGTGCACAGTTTTCATATAGTGTTTTAAAAAAACCCCTCCTCCTCTCTGGTTTGAAATTAAGAAGTGAACTGAAGACAAAGAAATGGTTTTATTGTCAGCAATTGCTCAGAATCAGAACCTCACGGCAAATTCAAAGCTGCCCAGAGAAGTTTGAAATCATTCTGTTTACATTTTGTAAGGACGGATTATGACCCAGATCTTAAATTAAGAGCTCTTTGAAAGGCAACAGTGTCAAGCATACTGCTGGGGCAAATACTGTGATGCAGTTGAATTTCACTAGGAGGCAAGGTATTGTATATCATTCCTGTTTAATGAATGCAAATTGGTTTTTTTAGGATCCAAATGACAAAGTGCTACAGTACAGGGTAACATTAAAATCCATTTTGCTTTCGATCTGTGAAACAAAGTCCAATCATTAAAGGTCAGGTACAAGCATAAACTTTTATTTGACAATTGGCACAAGCAATATGATAGAGCCAGGCAAAAGAGGGAGAAATGAAAAGGAGAAGATGTAAGAGAGAGAGAAGTGGGAGAAAAAAAGGGTAAGAAAGTGGGAAGAGAGAATGAGAGAGAGAGTCCAGAGATCCAGCTGTCCAGCAAGTTTCTTCAAGATGGCGCTGATCCTGGACAGGGTCTGATGCGAGATGGCGGTGGGTCAAGAGATGACAAAACAGCCACAGCATGGACAGCTCTATATACCCCTGAGTCCCTTTGGTTCAGCTGTCAGTCAGCTGCCAGAGAAGCCAGGGTCATTGGCATCGGAGCCATTGCAGACAAGCTGCCTGAAGGGGGGGGGGTAGAGGCTTCCAGCACACAGCTCTTCACCAGCACACCACATCTCCTTCCAAGACACCACTCCCCACTCCGTTCAGCCTCCTTACCCAGGTACATCAGCATCAGTACAATCAAGGTAGCTTCCTCCACCCTGGGCAGGGTAATCGTGCCTGGAGGGGTGTCCCAACATTGAAGGCCCTCAGAAAAGGGGTGTCCACCCAGCTGTTTGTTCTAGTCTTTTTCCAAGTGTCACCCCCTGTACAGGTCTGGCCAGGCCAGGTCTTCATCCTAGCCAGGGCTATTCAATTTAAAATTGTCCTTCTGAGGCAAATTCCAATCAGTGAGATTGTCGGACTCTCACAAAAAGCATAAAATGTTATGAAAGCTTTAATTTATGATTTGTTCACTTAAAGCTTCAGACCATTAAGTACCCTTTAAGTCATGATTTTATATGCTGCTAAGTGCATCTTTAGCATCAAAATAAAAACATTATTTTAGTTCACCCTTTACTAAATAAAACATTTTAATTGAGAGCATTTGTGATTACAAAATAACTGGAATTGGAAAATAAATTAATTCTGAGCTCTGACAACAGGTTGTCGTGATTTTGCTTTTAATGCCTTATATATGCATGAACAGTTGCATTGTGTATGTTTTTATTTGTGTTGAGATTTCAATTACAAAGATTTTAGTCCACATAAAATTTTCATTATACTGGCAGGGTTCCCTAAAATCATGCTTTTCATGATACCTTTTACTGTGAAACTCACATTATCTCTTTTTAGCCATTTTATAAAATGCTCTTGCCTCACTGCTAAGGACCTCATTACTTACGCTTCATCCTGAAAACGGAGATTAGAAATGAGTACATGACAAGAAATTACACATTTTCCTCCCCAAGGATATTTGGGTGTTTGCTTTAGTTTCAAAAGAAGACAAAGTCTTACCACTTGCCTTCAGAACATGGTGATTTGAAAGAATATTAATTTGACTTCATTGACATATTTTATTTTGGCATTTTTGATTGAACTAAAGCACCGTATTCCTGAAACTGAAGTAGTTCATTTTCTTTCATGAGATGATCAGTCTTTCTATTGCCTTCATTGCCTGGCCTCCAATTTTCTCTGTGGGATTGAGAAATACCCCTTCAAGGAAAAAGTAATTTAAACACATGTAATTGGATAATGACCAACATATCTAAATCATCTGCAACAACTTGAACATCTTGAACAACTTGTTCACTTGTGCTAAAAATGTCCAAATTCCCAGAAGACAGTAGCCTGAGAAAATGTACTTTACAATTACTGCTTTTTAACCAAAAGGCGTTGTCCTTTTTAATATAATAAATTATTCCTCTTTGGTTAAAACAGACCCAAGACTCAATTTTCTGAAAAAAATAAAATTAGCATTAGGATTTTTAGGTAATTTTTTTTCCCAGTAGTTCTGCAATTGGATTCTATGTCAATATATGCATCTGAGAAGGTCACCCTCTGTCTCTCTGGAATGGCTGGATCGCTTCTGTGATGGATGACTCTTTCTCATTAGTGGGGAGGTTCGCAACTGTTGGAAGGAGAAACTGAAAAGCAGAAGGGATGAAGAGAAGATACCTGCAGTAATCTGCAGCTTGGAAAGACAAGTAAAGGGCAACCCTGCAGATCCTGGCTCAGACATGCCAGCCAATTAAGCAATTATATTATCCTGGGCTTCTCTGAGTAGTTTTTCTACCAGCCCATCTGATTTTCTCCATAATTTCTTCTACAAGTTTTCTATATGCAGCTCTTCCATCTTCTCCAGAGTTGCTTTTCCATCGCGTGCTTCTGCTTTCTGGTTCTGTCTTTCCTCTAGCTTCTTCCCTATCATCCTTTCCCTGATCAAATAATAGCAACTCATCACTAAGAAGAGCTAGACAAAAGACCTTATATTTTTATTTCTATCTCCTGTGATTATTCAGAATGCTTTTAAAATAAACTCCAAAAATAGATTTATTTTGCACCTGTTTTTAGTGACCCTCGTGCTTATCTGTATGTGAATAATTCCTCTAACAGTTTTCAAATTCAGTACCTGAAAATGTTTTTCAGCCTAACTCAAAGTACAGAGCAAATCTATGTACTTGCTGGGAATTTTTAGTTATTGCTCATTGTGTAAAATGGCATTTTCAAGTCAAGAAAACATTTGCTTGTTCCATTTTTTCCCCAGAGTATTCCATTAATCTGTATTTGTCATTTATATAGATAAGGAATTACTTTAAAAGTGAAGGCGTTTCTATAGTTATGACAAATTGTGTAGCACAGTGCTTCAGTTTGCCTTAATATTTAAACTATAAGAAAACACTTAAGTCATACTTGGAGATTAGGTTCAGATCTAGTTAATAAAACTATGAATATTGGAAGGCAGAGAGAGAAATACGGTTGCGGAAATGACAAATTGTAGTTTAATTAGATGTTTAAAATAGATTTGCTTGATATCTTGATATTTTGTTATCAGCTAAAAACAGTCCTGGCTCACTGGGGACATCCCAGATGATTGTAAATTGGCGAATGTCATGCCAATCCACAAAAAGGGCTGGAAGGAGGACCCAGGAAACTACAGGCCCATCAGCTTGACCTCAGTGCCTGGCAAAGTTATGGAGCAGATCATCCTGGGGGCAATCGCACAGCACCTGCGGGATGGACAAGGGATTCGATCCAGCCAGCACGGGTTTAGGTAGGGCAGGTCCTGTCTGACAACCTGATCTTTTATGATCAGGTGACCTGCCTGGTGGATGACGGGAAGTCTGTGGATGTGGTCTACCTGGACTTCAGCAAGGCCTTTGACACTGTCTCCCATAGCATACTCCTGAAAAAGCTGTTAGCCCACAGCTTGGACAGGGGCACTCTGTGCTGGGTTAGGAACTGGCTGGAGGGCTGGGCCCAGAGATTAGTGGTGAACGGTGCTGCATCCAGTTGGCAGACGGTCACTAGTGGTGTCCCCCAGGGATCAGTGTTGGGCCCAGTTCTGTTTAATATCTTTATAGATGATTTAGATGAGGGGATTGAGTCCATCATCAGCAAATTTGCAGGTGGCACTAAGCTGGGGGGCGGGGGTCTCAATCAGCTGGAAGGCAGGAGGGCTCTGCAGAGGGACCTGGACAGACTGGAGAGTTGGGCTGATTCCAGTGGGATGAGGTTCAACACGCCCAAGTGCTGGATCCTGCACTTTGGCCACAACAACCCTATGGGGAGTTCCAGGCTGGGGGCAGAGTGGCTGGAGAGCAGCCAGACAGAAAGGGACTTGGGAGTCTGGATCAACAGGAAGCTGAACATGAGCCATCAGTGTGCCCAGGTGGCCAAGAAGGCCAATGGCATCCTGGCCTGTATCAGGATCAGCGTGGCCAGCAGATCCAAGGAAGTGATTCTGCCCCTGTACTCAGCCCTGGCGAGGCCTCACCTCGAGTACTGTGTCCAGTTCTGGGCCCCTCAGTTTAGGAAGGATATCGAGGTCCTGGAGCAGGTCCAAAGGAGGGCAACCAGGCTGGTGAAGGGACTCCAGCACAAGTCCTATGAGGTGAGACTGAGGGAGCTGGAGCTGTTCAGCCTGGAGAAGAGGAGGCTCAAGGGATACCTCATCACTCTCTAGAACTACCTGAAAGGAGGCTATAGCGAGGTGGGGGTTGGTCTCTTTTCCCAGGCAACTCTCAGCAAGACAAGAGGGCATGGTCTCAAGTTGTGCTGGGGGAGGTTTAGGTTGGATATTAGAAAGAATTTCTTTATGGAGAGGGTGATCAGACATTGGAATGGGCTGCCCGGGGAAGTAGTGGATTCTCCGTCCCTGGAGATATTTAAAAAGAGACTGGCTGAGGCACTTAGTGCCATGGTCTGGTAACCGCAGCAGTAGTAGATCAAGGGTTGGACTTGATGATCTCAGAGGTCCTGTCCAACCCAGTCAATTCTATGATTCTAAGGGCTCCCTAAGCAGAGGAGGGGGGGCACAGGAGTGAAAAGCTGCTGTAAGCTCCCCTGGCTACAAGTCCTGCACCACATCTGGCCAAAGCTGAGCTGATTAAGGAAGCTGGATGCACCTCTGTGATTAACATGTTCAAAAAGGGGAAAGTAAAACTGCAAAAAATACCTGCTGAGGACAGGGAAGGAGGAGGTGAGAGCAATGCAGAAGCAGAGATACCAAGGGAAAATGATGCCCTTGCAAAACTTACCCGTGTTGAGATGGCAGACTGTCCTGCAACACCTAGAGGAGCAGGGTGGAACAGCCCATGAAGGACCACAGTGCAGCAGACATGGATCTGCAGCTCATGGAGGCCCAGGGTTGGTCAGCTGTGGATCTGTAGCCATGAAGGACCCTGTGCCAGGGGAGGTGAATGTTCCTGAAGCAGCTGTGACTCTGTGGGCAGCCCAGGCTGGAGCAGTCTGTGCCTGAGGGACACCACCTCATAGGAGGTACTTATGTCAGAGGGGTTTGTGAAGGACTCTCTCCTATGGGAGGGAGCTGGGTTGGAGCAGGGTAAGGCTGCGAGGAGTCCTTCCCCTGAGAAGGAAGGAGCTATAGAATCAATGTGTGGTGAACTGACCCTAAACCCCCCGCTTGCTGTTCCCCTGTGCCACTGAGGAGTAAGGAGTGAATTAATTTGGGCATGGGAAGAAGGGATGGGTGGGTGAAAGGTATCTCAGTCTGTGTGCTTCTTTGCAAGTGCCATAATTGTGGAGTGGAAAAACTGCCTCTCCTTGTTCCCGTTCATGAGCTTTTAGTTGGATTTTCTCTTCCCTTTCTTGGAGTGGAGGGGTGTGTGTGAGTGAGCTGTGTCCTGGATGTAACTGGCTGGGCCTAAACTGCAGCAGGTGGTCAGAGAGACAGGAGCCTCTCTCTTCAGAAGAAGCCACATGGAGGGGACAAAAGGCAATGAGTACATGTTGTACTGGACAAGGCTTCATCTTAATGGAAGGAAGAAGTTCTTTTTACAGTCAGAACAATCAATCACTGGAACACCCTTCCCAGGGAAATGGTGGAGTCTCCAGCATTCAAGGCTTTCAAGGCATGACTGGATAAATAATCTCATCCAGGCTCCCTTTTCTAGGAAAGATTGGAGCATATGTTCTGAGGTCCTTCCCAACCTGACCTGTCCTGTGATTCTTCCTATTATTTGAACCAAAGATAGAATATGCCACAAGAAAACTGAAGCACTTCAAGGAAGAAGAAAGGTTACCTTTAAGGGGCCTCATGTATGTTTTGCAACAACACCCCTTGAGCTCTTTGTGGGGTTGTTGTCTTTTATACCAAGATTTAAGATTCTGAAATTTAGCAACTGCAAGACAGATTTATGCACATTTTTCAGGTATCAGGCTGACTTATCAAAAAAGACTTGAAGCTGGGTTGCAGGGGGAGCTTTGGGGGTGGGTTTTTCCTTCCTCCCCTTTGGCAGTTCTTTTGTTCCTGCACATAGAAAATCAATCTTATTTAATGCATTGGGGAACTTTCTCTCTTGAGACTCACTACCTTTCACTTTGGGTTATTCACTGAGACAAATCCTGCAAGATTATAATTGATTTAAAGGTTGGCAGCAAAAGTATTTGATCTTAAGATGACAAGCAGTCAAAGACAAGCCCCCAGGATTAGTGTTAAACGTTAGTGAAATTAGATTCATGCCAGGAAAGGCAAGTTACAAAAATTCAAATCCAGCTGTAATAGTGACAGCAATAAATGGAAACTCAGCAAAATTAAGCTATTAGTCATCAATGTGTAATGTCATAAACTTGAACAAAGGACTATGGAACAGTTCAGTCCTGAATTAAACCCAAACAAGCTGAAACAAGCACTATCAGTGAGACGGATAAATAATTTTAAGTGGATATAATGACCCTTACACTAGAATAAAAGCCAAAGTTTTAGCTGATCTGTTTAGGATAATCTGGATATCATCAGTCAAAATGAACAACAGCACCTACTTGTGCTGCTGTACTGGTACATCATACCAGGATGTTGAATGTTGAACCTTGTTAGAGCTAGAGGCAATAGCACATTGTAGGCAGCCAAAATTGTTGAATATCTTCTTATGTTGTACTGAAAACATGTGGGTTAGAACAAATAATTTACAGGGAATTTTCGCAGTTGTTTACAAGTAACAACAGTGGGGCTATTTACAATGCTGTCAGAAGCTACCACATTCAGTACTGTTTGTGCCAAAATAAAAAAGGAAAATGTTAACTGACAACTAAAAAAAAACCTTATGTTTTTCCTCTTTCTTTTGCAGGGCTCCAGCAAAAATACATAGAAAACTGTCTAGGGTCTCAGCAACTTTCTCATGAAAATATACAAGGTATTTAACCAAGACCAAGGTATTTAACCAATCGAGAACACCTAAAACAACATTGGTGTGCAGAATGGCAAGACAACCTGAGCAAAAACCAAGGCTGAATTCAATTGACCTGGCATAAAAGAGCACAAAGGAGCTAGAAGCCATCTAGCCATAGCGAAGATGTATAGGACCAGTTCAAGCCTCTTGACACAACCTCAAATAAAACAACCAGAAAACTGCTTTCAAGAAGACAGCCTCTCATGTCCTGTAATCTGCTTCCTGAACCATAAGAAATACAAATAACGAGAAATGAAACCTGTGTTTTCTGTGAAAGCATAAACTCATCCTTAAATGGTATAGTTGATAGTATGATGTTGTACTCTTACTTTAGCAGGATGCTCTGTGTCAGTGGGCCTACCTCAGTTTCCCTTTACAATTCAACTGCTCTTTGTCTCTCAGCTTCACCCTCTTTGTCTCACCTTCATTGCCCTTAGTCTGGAGTTGAAGGGTTTCCACAGAAAGCAAAGGGCATATCAGACTCTGAATTGACAAAAATCTTGGAAGAACCAATTTACTACTAACAGAAAGTTGGTATCAGTGGCACCAGCTGCTCCCCAGTGCTGAAAAACATATAGCAGAGTTTGGGTCCAGCTAAGCTGAATAAAGACCAAACAAGAGCAGGCAGATCAATGTAGAAATTTTTATAATGAGGGAAAAGACTTAGCTTTTCTTTTGTTTCCCTTTTTGTTCCTCAATAGAAGATGTTGGACGTATGGCTAAGTAGTTAAATGACAGCACTTTATTCTATAAAAGGCTTGTCCCATCTTTTAATCAGTGGGAATCCTGTACACTTGCCCTAGAAGTGCTGGACCTTCTCCCTTCAATGGGGAGCTTGCTCAAATGTTTGTTCCTGATGAGGAGGAAAAAGTATACCCAGATGTAGCCACTGAACGGTTCAGTTCATACACTGAACTGTATATGAATTCTTAACAATCCTTACAAAACTCCAGTCATTGTATTCTCATAATGCCTAGAGGTATTACTTTAATCATTGTTTTAGAACTAGTAAAGACCTACTGATAAGTAATTTGTTAGTGCTCAGACAATTAGCCTTGTGTAACAGTTATCCAGATATTTGATTATTTGCATATTTATTGTTAAGAAGTCTTCTTGTTTGGTATCCTGACACCTTGATTGCTACTCTAATATCCTAACACTCATACAATCAAATTTATACCCTTTAGTTTAGCTTTTAAGATCCTTTGTTGTTTGCAGTAAATTTCGTTTTATACCTAAGTATCTCGTTAGCTATCTTGTCCCCTTTGAGACACTTATGTCCAGCTTATTTTCAAATAATGCAAAACATGGTGTTGTGGGGTATTAACACTGACTCTAGCAATGTTCTAAAAAGTTGCAATTTTTCTGTAAGGTCAAGTTTTCCAAATTATACCTTTAACATCTTCATCAAATGAAATAAATAGTACAATGCTGCATTTTTTTCAGCAAAAATGCTAAGTGAAAATATTGGAATAGCGTAGCCTTAACATACAAATAGATCAAGAGATACATAATGCTGAAAAAAAAAAAAAAGGAAAGTTGATCACAAAAATGAATGCTACCACTTAAGTAATGTAAAGTTTTACCTTCTTTTTGGCATACATGTTAGCAGAAAACTGAATGAGCAGAACTGAACTGCATAGAAGACTGGCCTGGCTGAACAGGCAGCTTTTGCTGAAACAAAAGGAAAAATGGGAAAGTTTGTGGGCTTTGGAGGAAGGGTCTGGCCACTCATGAAACTACTACAAAGATGTTGTGAGGCTATTCAGGAAGAAAATTAGGTCCAAATGCCAGCCAGAAATTAATCTGGCTTCTGAGGAAAAAGACAGCATTTCTGCAAATACATTAATAACAGAAGAAAGACCAGGGAGAGACTCCCTCCCCCACAGAAGGAAACATGGTAAAAAAGGATGAGAAAAAAGTTGAGGCACTTAATGCCTTCTTTGTCTCAGTTTTTAGTAATATGATCAGTGGTACCAAGGGAGATCAGACCCTCAACCTAAGAGACAGGGGCTGGGAGCAGAATGACCACCCTCCAGTCCAGGAAGAGATGGTCAGTGATCTGCTGCACGACACAGATACACATGCACATCTATTGAGGCAGGTGGCATACACTCAAGGGTGCAGAGAGAGCTGGTAGGGGTACTCCCCAAGACATTTTCCATCATTTATCAACAGTCCGGGCTGACTGGGGAGGTATCAAAAGATTGGAAACCAGCCACAGTGACATAAAAACGGCACTTTCAATTTGGTCCGCTCATATAGTTCATTCAGCTCACGGTACACGTACATGTCAGTCTATGAAGTACTTTAGCTCTACTCTGGATGTTGAAGAGCTCTGCCTTCATCCACCAGACAGCATCCCTCCACTGTCAAGTCCCTCATTATCAGCTATTCTTCCAGTCTAAGAAAGCAGATCATTGCCATTGAGAAGCCAATAGTCATGAGCATCCATGACTAGCTGACATTCAAGTTAATGAAAAGCCTTCTACTACTGCTTAGAATGAAGTGACTGAGATCTTTTAGTAGGGCTCTGAAATCCAGGCCTTCTCCAGTCTCCATCAAAGCCAGTGGAAGTTTCATCAACTTGGAGGCAAGTTCCAAGCTGCTTGGAATCAGTGGCTTGGATAACTGTTTACCCTCGTTCCTCCTTTCTTTCCTTCCAGTTTTCATCTCTGTGGTGGCTTTCCTATCTGTATCTCCAGTTGACATAGGGAGATAGGCAGTTCAGTCAGACACAAATGGCGAGCCAAAGTAAATGAACCAAATCCTCTTCTTTTATCTAATGTTTTCAAGCTTGTGAGACATTTTAAAGTGTAGAGAGATGAGATAAACCAGGTGCCTTGAATTGCCAGTGAGTGGGTGTGAGTCCACCTGTGCCTGATTAGCACAGGCCCCTACTGGGCATGAGCAAAGCCAGGGGGCCAATAAAGGTGGGACACACACCCACAGGGCAGACCCAAGCTCACTCTGGTACGAGGCATGGAGAGGCCAGCAGCTCATCGAGCCACTGGAGCAAGAAAGGCTCTACCCACTACACTTCTACCCTGGAAGCGCTGTGTGGTGGCTTGGAGTCCTGGAAGAGACCAGCGACTCATCGAGCTTCAGGAGCAATAATGGCTCCTCCCGCTACATTAAAGAGCACCTAGGTGACCTAGAGCCAGCTGGTACCCTTGTAGCACTCTGACTTGTCTGTGCTTTCAGTCCTGTTTTCAGGCCCTTTCAGTTATTTTTTTCCCTTGGTTGTACCAAAGTCTGCTTCTTGCCCTGACAAATATTTGCTTCTGTTTCTGTGTAAGTAAACATCTAGTATAAAGTTGTTTCAGGAATCATTTTTCAGATGACTGCTGCGCTACTGTTTGCCAGGGTTCAAAACCTGGGTAAACAGCAATTTGTTTGGGCTGAATAAGTAATACCTTATTTTAGAGGGCACAAATAGCCATGTAATTATTTTGAATTAAGAAATTACCATATCATTTCAGGCTCATTACATGGGTATTTATTCTCAGCAGATTATATGGAGACCATTGCAATAGTAACTAGTGTAACTTTTATTTTTAAAGGAAAATAGAGCAGTAATGAAATGTAGTATGTGCTTCTTGGTGAGCTTTAAGTCTTTAAAATGGAAGGCCTACCACTGGTGTGTGGAGCTCCATTTTCATGTTGAAAAGATTTATTATTCTTGCAGAGCATTTTAGTGAAGAAGCACCTAGCAATGCACATTTTGTTTTGCTCTTTTCCAGGTAACATGGCAAAGAGTGGCTGGTGAACCACATAGTCCTAACAAGGAAGGGCAGAATCCCTGCCTATGGCTGAAGAGATTACTTCCATGTATTTCACCTCTAATTTCTATAATTAAAAAAAAATAAATTGTCAGATCAGAGATATGTTTCTGATGGCTATCATCTAGTTTTTCAATATTTTATGGGGAAACTATCTCATCTAATAACTGGCAATCCCAGTATATTGTAGCTGAGCTCTTGCTACAGAAGTGCCCTTAATTCAAAGCAGAGAAACCAGGAGTTTTGGAAGCCATAACTCAGGTAGAGACTCTGAGGACAGAGTCTCTGGACATCTGAGTGCTGTCTTGGTTTGATAATCTTCATTCTTACCTGGAAGTCAGGAGCCTGGAAGAATCCTCAGGGGTTGATTCCTGGGCTCAAGCCCTGAGCAACATTCCTGAACTCCTGAGGTTGCTGCTTTTACAACTTTAGTGTGAGTTAAAAGATTTTAAAATTATCTCCATAGTTCCATACATGATTTCCATGTGAATAATGGATTTTTCGATGAGGAGAGAGTGATGGGCAAAAGCATGCAACCCAGTCCCAGAAAGCAGCATGAGGTGCTGGCTAACATTAAAATTCTGGATAACCTGTGTTTTCAAAATACTGAAATAGTATAAATAAAAACATATCCAAGCTGGAGCTACTAGAGCATGTCCAAAGAGGGGCAGCGAAGCTGGTGAAAGGTTTGGAGCACAAGTCTTTGAGGAGTGGCTGAGGGAGGTAGGGTTGTTTATCTTAGATAAAAGGAGGCTGAGTTTAGACCTTATCACTTTCTCCAGCTGCCTGAAAGGAAGTTGTAAAGAAGTAGAGATCAGTCTGTTCAATGAAATTACAAGGGACAGGACAAGAAGCAATGGGCTCAAATTGTTCCAGGGGAGGTAGGTTCAGATTATATGTTAGGAAGAATTTCTTCACTGAAAGGGCTAACAGACATTGGAACAGGATGGCCAGGGTAGTGGTAGAGTCACCATCCCTGGAAGTATTTAAGAGACATATAGACACAGTGCTTAGGCATATGATTTAGTTAAGATACTGTCAGTGTTAACAGTTAGACTCAATGAGCTTGAAGCTCTTTTCCAACCAAGGTGATTCTGTGATTCTATGGGTAATGATATCTATGACTTGTAGGGTGCAAGTAACTCCCTGAGTAACAATCCTAGCATTGGTTAGGATATCCATGCAGTTTAGCACTCTAATACAGCAGTTAACTGGTGCTAATTCTCTTCATTGTCTTATTGTCCATGAGCTTCTGTGCACCTTTCTAGCCCCAACCTCTCAGGTGGAGTCTGCAACTAGCCGCCCACCTTACATTTATCCAAGAGAGCCTCACTATGGATAGCAGGATCAACAATCTCTGAAGAGAATGATTCAGTGGATGCAGTGAGTCTTCAGGTCTCCATTACCTTCTAGCCTGTGCTGCGGAACACACAGGTGGACCAAGTCCTCCACTTCCCCTCTTCAGTTTCTTCAAACAAGAGTAAGATTGTCCTTGGTCTCCTTTCATGATTATAAATGCTTATTTAACTCTCTAATTTTCTTAGCACCAGCTGAAAAGACTAGCATGCAAAAATGTGAGGAATATTTTCTGTGAGGTAGAAATTGACATTGTCATAAAATAATTGCTTCTAAATTGTTAGTCATTCATGGCATGATTCTAATTGCATTATACTTAAAGGATCATAATGAATTCCAGATTTACCCCGGAGCACTTTTTCTGCAGTATTGGAATGGAAAGCTGTAATTTGAATACATGAAATGAGTAAGTGAAGCCATATTTCCCTCTCCCCCCCAATAAATTTCTCTCTTTTAAAAGAAGAAAAGAAGAAAAGTGTATCATTTATGTAATTAGCAAGATATTGAAAAAATGCAGGAAGCATGGAGTAGATGTTTTGTATCTCAGCTGAAAATTCATTAATAAAGCAGTTTTCTGTATAGCTAAGCCTTTTCAAAAGGGAAAAATTCTCATTTTTGTATCATTAACTGAAGATGCAAGAGGCGGTGAAAGAAGAAATATTTGTGGAGACTTCACAATGGCCATGTTATTCATTTGCAAAAGGGAGAGCAGTAATATTCAAATAATCCTTATGTGCATTATATACCTGTGAGGCCTTGGGTCTTCAAACAGACAAGGTAATGTTGTCTTTTGCTGCTCAGCACAGGAGAAACCAAACAAAAGGTTGAGAGATGGCAGTATTTTGTTGTGATATGCAGTAAAAATAAATTACTAAATTCTACCTCAGACTTTTCACTGTTCTTTTCCCCCATGAGGTTGCTCAACTTAAGCTACTTTCCTCAGACATAGTGGATGTTTCCTCAAGTTCACAGTTTGCTCCCAATCATGTTGCCAGGGCTTTTCTGTAAATCAAAACTCACTTATTATCCTGATTCAGTACAGCACCTTCTGTGGTCTTGTTCCTTTATAAAATTGACTTGATTTCAGTTAATTTTTTCAGGTTAGTGCATATTTTCCAGTAGTCTTTACAGTGAAGATTTACAGTTTCCTCATTACTCTTGACAATACATATCAGTAAATAGTAGTAGCTGAATCTCATAAAAATAGCGTGTAAAAATGCCATAATTGGCTTTTTCTGTAAAAAAATAATTAATGGACCTTTTATGGATTAAAAAGAATGCAAGTTATTTCATAAATCAGACTCAAAGTAGAATTTCCCGTTGTTCTTTCATTCTCAAAAGTATTGATCTCAAAATGCTTAAAAAGCAATGTGTTCTCTGGAAGCCTTAAACTGGGAGACTCCACAGGTTAAAAAAAGTTGTCAGAAACAAGGTGAGTTCAGTTCTATGAATCTTTCATTGGAACCTAGTTGGAGACATTTTACTCAATAAATGACCATAATACTTACAAACAGACTGTTGATACATATGCAATAATTTTGAGCCAGGAAGTACTGCCACCCAGATGGATTTATTTGTTTTGAAATTTCTCCAAAGGTTTTCCTAATGCAAATCTACATTTTATGCTGCATTCTTGTAAATAAAACTTAATTTCATTAATAACTTAATAGCCTGCATTTGAACATAACTGTTTCAGTATTTCCAGTTTTTACAAAATCAAAATTTCAAAGGATGATGTAATCACCATTTCTTTAATAGACTAAGTCCAAATTTACTAGCAGCCCTATAATTCGGGACAGATTTTTAAGATATTCAAGTATTTAGTTAAATTTTAAAAAATTCCTACATCATTATCAAGATGAATCTGAGCTGGGAAACAATTATCTTACATACTCTTGAGTGTTCTGCTTGATACCCATCTTTCTCTCAAAGGACACAGTCGTACTTGAACAGATTTGTTATTATGTTATACGTCTGTTATTAGGAGGAAGTGTGAAGTGTTCATTTACTAAAGAAAGCACAAAACTAGAGAGACCAGTAGTTAGAAGTTATCTCAAGAGGTAATCTAATCCATTCTAATCTCATACCGAATGTGGTCCCCACGTCCTAACCAAAAAAACCAATAATTTTTCAATGATGTTGCCTGGCCAGTGGAAAAAAAAAATTAAAAAAAATTGCCTGCCAGTAGTGAAGGTTATCAATAACGCCAGACCTCGGTCTCCTTCAGGGGAAGTTTACTCTTCTCCTCTCGTGACTTTTTAATTTTCTGTAGTACAAAATTACAATTCACAATTTTATTGCTTGAGAAGTTTTTACAAAATCTATCTTCTCTCAATAGTTTTCACATATGTCTTACACATTTTAAGTGAAAACGTGTTTTGAAAGATTACAGATTTTTTTATCCCTTAGATTTTTCTCATCAGAAGCAAAATGTCACTGAAATCAGCATAAACCAGTAAACTAAAGCATCTGACTGGTAATGTATCAAAATTTCATGAAGGAAAAAAAATAACCCTGTGGCAGAAAATTGGTGAAAACTGTATCACCTGAATTCCTGGGTCTGTGGAAATATTTACTGTAAGTTTTGCAAGCACATATTTTAAATCTTAATAATGATTCTTTAAATTCTTTCATTTATAATTCAAAGTTTTCTTTTTTTTTCTACAAGTGTTTAAATGATGCCACATTAGGAAACAGTCTAAACACATATGTTTTTGTGATACACGTTTCTCTTTGCAGGCAGTGAAAAATGCACTGTCTTGTAATTGGCAAACCAGTATTTTCAGAGTTCTTGTTCCATTCTAAGGATTGTAAAATGCTGGAAGGTTATATTGAGTATTATCTAAGCTCTAAGCCTTGCATTAGAACTCTCTGAAAGAACCAATTTTTCTATGATAAGTAAAGTAAACTCTCTCTGGATCGAAATACGTTAGGACAATTATTTTTGTGTGCTATTATGGAATGTCATACTTTTTGTGAAAGTGTCATTTAATAATGTATTGAAATTAATATTTCAGGCTTTGAAATGTAGGAAGCCCTCCTGCTCAAAGTGCGAACTAAAATGTAACTCCAGATCCCCAAAGACTCCATTTAATGCAAGTATGTGGAAAGGTACCACCAACAAAGGAATACAAAAAGGCTAGGAAATAGACTGTTGATCAGTATGATTGGAGATTGCTTCATTGTGACAATGGCTTCAAAATATAATTTAAATGCTTGGTACTTTGGCTGGGTTTTCTGATAAGGTCGTAAAGAAATAACACAGATAGCATTTCCCTACGACACCAGTGAGGAGGAAGTTATGGAGTACGCATTCCTGTCAGTTTCAGTCTCCAGTTAAATTAAAATGCACCTGTATCACATATATGTATACACTGAGATAACGATTTTTGCACTCCTTATTCTGGCTACTCTTTCTTTTACAAGATAAAAATGTTAAAATAAATAACTACAGTCTTCTGTGTGCTATCTGATAATCTAATAAAATGTAATTTTAATCCAAAAGTGAATTTTACTTGCATATCTACAAGATGATATGGTGCATTCAATTTATGGAAGATACATTTTAATAATCAAAAGGTACCTTAAGTGAACAATGTTATCCATTATAATATATGGATATATATCCATCATAATATTTGATTTCATTCAAACATTATTCAGCCAGACAGTAGTTCATTTTCCCAAGCTGAACATGAGACAGCTGAGTAACTGTAGTGTGGCTCAAAGAAAATTGAGCACTCACAGTTCAATAAGCAAATAATACTATTAATACTATGTAAGAATGGACATCTGAATTCATTCAGCAATTTCTGAAGAGGTGACCTGGTGTCCCTTCCTCTACTCTTACTGGGGCACTGGCTACAGTTTTTACTCTCAGACCAGAAAAAGAAGGTTTTAAGTGGCACGTGTTTTTTCAGCTCTTTGAAAGTCCAAAGCTCAGATAAGATCTTTCCTAAGTTCACATTCAATGTATACTGAATTGTAAGGGTTGAAATGAAGAGAATTAGCTCAGTAAGATTCAGTGTTATCTACTTACAGTACCTATCTAGAGTAGAGCATGTCTGTAATCTATAACCAGAGCTCCATTCCATTTTTCAGAGCAACCTAGAGATATTCTATGAAAGTTCAAGCTCAAAGATATGCTATGAAGAATTAAGCAGGTGTTTTCTTTCCACAAAATTTTTATACAAGTCAGAAAATCTATTCTTACTTAATACAAAGAGAAGGAATCTATGAGCTTCTATAGAAGGTGGATATTCAAGGAAAAAAACCCCACAAAACAAACACATTTCATAATGGCTGAGCTTTGAAGAAAATTGCCTGTTTTTCCAAGATAACCATGCAGCTCCTGAGAGCATCATGTAGTCTTAAGCACCAGACCATGAGAATCTTAGCTGCTAGCTAACAATCAAATTTCAATTTAAGTTAATGTAATTTTTCCCTCTTTTTAATTTTTTTTCCTCCACCAGTGGTTGCAAGTGCTTTTGGTTTTTGTGGGGTTTTTGTTTGTTTTTTTTTTTTTAAAGTAGGAGTATAGGAATATAGAAGAAACATACTACCAACATTATTTTCTTCTCCCTATCCTACCAGTCTGCTGGTTTGCAACTTCTGCTTTGTGACAATCACTGGGGTGATGAATAAATGCTACAAAGTTTCTTTCACAGCCTTTGGTTCTTCTGTCAGAGATTTCAAAATTTGGATCTGCAAATTTTTCCCAGTATTTTGGCAGCACTGCCTGGTACTTTTCTACAAAACCAGGTATCTTACCACGGAAGCATTCACTATGCAGGCAACCCTATTACATTATGAAAAATGTCTGTAGATTTCTTCATAGATCAAGCTGAAGATAATGAAGGGCACAAAGAGGATCAGAGGCCTGGAGCACCTCTTTCATGGAGACAGGCTGAGAGTGTTGGGGTCCTCCAGCCTAGAGAAGAGGAGGATCTGGGGAAACCTTAGAGCATCTTCCAGCACTGGAAAAGGGTACAGAAAAGCTGGAGAAGGGCTTTTTACAAGGATATGGAGTGATAGGATGAGGGGAAACAGTTTTAAACTGGAAGAGGTAGATTTAGATTAGACATCAGGAAGAAATTTGTTCCTGTGAGGGTGGTGAGACACTGGCCTAGGTTGCCCAGAGAAGTTTTTGCTGTCCCCAGCTCTGGCAGTGCTAAAGGCCAGGTTGGATTGGGCTTTGAGCAACCTTATCTAGTGGGAGGTGTCCCTGCCCATGGCATGGGGTTTGGAACTAGATGATCTTTAAGGTCCCTTCCAACCCTGAAAATTCTATGATTCTATGAAACTGTCTGGGAGAACTGAAACACCACACTTTCGCCACTTTCTGTTGCCAGACATCCTGGCTCCAGCAGACAGCAGGAGCTATCTTTTCTCCCCTTATTTGCCCAAAAAGACCACCTGTCCAATCACAGGCTCAAACTGAGGCAGGATGCACTCAACGTGAAATGTCCTCATGATGTAAGAGCAAAGTGTGGGTGGGATGGCCTTTGCAAGCACCTGAATCCAGAGATCCCAGGTGCAGGTAAGTTCTTCATGGAGGTGAGATCTCCTTTCCTCTCCCTTCCCAGATGGCCTTGGAAGGAAGGCAGTAAGTCAAATATGCCTCAAGCAGATGCCTGAGAGGGCAGAGAATCCTGGAGCACGCTGTGGGGACTCTGCTAGTCAGCTATTGATGTCCCTCTTGTCTTCTCTGGAATAAGAAGCATTGCCTCAGAGATTACTTTGAGCAGTTTTTCAAACAGTTCCAGCAAGAAAAGTGATATGTATATGTATATTTACTAATATTTTCTTCAACTCATTTTTTTACCCTCTCCCCAGACTGACCTGCTGCCATGCTTACTAACTTCAACGAGCATATTGTACTTTCTCAAAATATATTTTCTTTATAATTACAAATTCACAGGGATCCTTCTTACAAGTTTGTTTTAACACTTAGGGAGTTTTGCTACAGTGATTGTTTTGTGCTAGTGTACCAGGAGGCTGTACAAGCAGTTCTAGTATTATTGTTTCAACCAAAATATATATGATAAAGACATAAAAAATCTCAGCAGCTAAGAACTTTGAAAATGCATTTATGGACCTGCCTTCTGCTAAAGCTATGAAATTGCAACAATTCTTCAAATATCAGAAAATACCTGTGGCTTTCCAGCCTTTAAACAATAGGTGCTTCTTTGTTTCTTCTTCCTGCATGTTTTGCTTTTATCAAGGATTGAAAGCTTAAAATGCTTCAGGATCTTGTTTTGTGTTAGAAGTTACTCTGACCTGGCACTCAGAGAAGGATGGAAAGGCAGTAGTTTGCTGTAAATAGTTCAGTATACTTGCTGGCACTGGAAATCATGTACTGTAACAAAGGAGATAAACCATTTATGGGTGTAATTCTGTAGGGTTCAGGGAGGATCCTACAAAGTGCTTGCTCTTAGTAGATTTAGGAGGACTTCAGAGAACATGAGCTTTGCAGTTTAAGGAAAAAAAAAAAAAAGAAAAAGAAAAGGAAATCAGAAAATACCAATGCAACTACATTGTTTCCTATCAGCTTTTCTAAGTACAGAAAATGTGTTACAGCTTGTTCTTGAAGAAGAGCACTCATTTTCCAACAACACGCCCTTTCACATTTTTTGAGGCAGAGAAAAGATCTCTTTTAGCTTTCAAAATACCATATCTAAGAGGAATGCTGTTTCTTTCATCTGGCTGCAAGAGTAAATACTATCCATTACTTATAACTGCTACTTATGCCGTCTCATTATTTTCTTGATTCACCATTGTATTAAAATGTAAAAATATTGCTGATATTATTATTGATAATAATAATAATAATAAAAAATTAAATTAAATTAATAAATAAACATCCTGGAGGAGTTTTTGAGGCACATTAATTCTCACCCTTGCATTTCAGGTACCTGGTACTGGGAATGTAGTCTTGGCTCATCCCTCCAAAGTGACACTTGAATGTTAGCCCATGTGGAATTTAGCTATCTCTGTCACAGACTCCTTCACGTGACAAGGCTTTTCTAAGTGATTTGAGAGAGTCATGAAGGAGAACCAGTGGAAGAATTTTGCAGAACAGGGAAGAACACAAAACCCGGCTACAACCAGATGGGAGTCTGTAAGAACAGCTTTTCTCTGACTGCAGGAAGAGCTGATTCCTCAGCTTTTATTTTCACCCCTGTTTCTACAGAATCAGACATACTGTTTTCAGACATCTTTCAGGAGCACACATATCAGCCTGTTCTACTTGTTCTAGTGTTTTACCCATCTTTCAAAAAACAAGAATCAGATCCCAGAATCCTTTTCAGAAGGGAATCCTATGTGGCATCTCAGGATTCATAGTTCAGACAGGAGGTAAGAAAAACAGTGCAAATTGGGACTAAATTCCCCCCCCCTTGTTACTCATCAGAAGTGTTATTATTCCTTGTTTCATCATCTCTTTGGCTTTATTCACATAGTATTTTCCAAACTTACAGTTGGTTTATTTTCTGTTTTTTTTTACTTTTTCCCTTATTAGTTACAAACCCATGTAAAACTCAGGCTAATGTAGACTGTAATATAATCAGAGATTTCACTTATTCATAACAGTTTATTAAGCCATGCAAAGATAATACTGTTTTAAAAGTTTTGAGATGGAATCTCTTATCTTCTGAATGTGTAATAAATGCAAATGTCTTATACAATCTGTTGAATCTGCTTAAACTGGCTAAATCATAAGGAGTCATGTTACTAAACAATGCAGAGCTGTTCCAGGCAACATTCTAAATTTATAGTACAATGATGCCAGATGACAATGGAATTGCAAAGGAAGTGCTTAGTACATCAAAAATTAATAGCTAGCAAGTCCATTTTTTCATGGTGATGATCATAAGCATTCACTCTGTTTGAACATAATCTGCTCAGAAGAGCAGTTTGCTAAATGTACTAGAGATTATTGAAGAAAATACAAATTGAGGCCATGTTTGGGTTTACATTGGGCAAATAGCTATCATTTTCTTCTCAATCAAAAATAAAATTGCTGTTACAGGAGGTGTTTTGATTCAGGGCATACAAATGGGAACTTGATTTCTGTCCGCAGAGGTGTACAGAGGAAAATAAGCACATCACCCTGTATGCTTCTTAGTTATGAGGATAAATGTATTATATGGCTACAGGAGCTATTAAATATTTAAACACTGACCAAACATCATAAGAGGTGGCATTGCTTCTAACTCATGGACAGGTACCTTAATACACACTCATGTATTAGGGTGATAAATGGCCTTTCCACAGCAAAAGAAAGGATGGAGGGAGGTATTCAGCCTCCTTCTATGTGAGGCTGATTCAGAATTCCTCCCCTAAATAACTAGAACTGTACATTGTGCATTTCAGATAAAAGTTTATCAACCTTTAGCCCATTTGCAATATTCATATTATGTAGTTGTTTTATTTCAAGTGGTAAATCATTCATAAACATTGATTTTTCCTAATGAATCCCACTTCTGGGCTCACTTTACCAGAACTCGTTTCTGGTCTATCCAGTACTCTCTGTACAGCTCCTTGCATCAAATGAAAAACGTATAACTTAATTTGTTGTAGCTTTGGCTATAAACCAGGAGGACTGTTGATTCTAAATATGAGGAAATCATTCTGACTTTATTTGGGTTTTTTTCAGATTTCACAGCCTCATGCAAAATGCATACAGTGTATTTTAGCAGCAATAATAAAATTGAACTATTTGTTTCTAGGCATGATCATTGCTAATTTGTGATGCAGTAAATTTATTTCAGTCAATTTCATATCTTTTACCACTGCTTCTCATATGGATACACACTCAGGCAAATAATTATTAGAACTGGAAAAGCATTTGCCAGAATTGTTGATGGTACAGTATACCTTGACTAACTAAGTCAATGTTTACTATGGTTAATGTGCAGTTTATTCAAAGTGCAAGATGAGTATGAAAAGGGTAACTAACAGTGTTTGTGCTAAACTATTCATTTACTTACTCATTTTTGCCCCCACCTCTTTGGAAATTTCTTTTGCCTCTGTTACTCAGGAGATACTAATGTAATGGAATGTAAGACATTAATGAGACCAGCCCACTTGACTTTGAGACATTTGGCTTTTGACATATTTTACCCCCTAGTCTCCTCTTAATGATCCAATAGATTGTTGCTACAGGAAAGAGAAAGAGAAGAATCTGTGGTAGGATATAAAGTTCAGACACCATGGGCTGATGTGCTGATCAGACTTGGCAAGAACAGAGAAGGGTGATACTTTCGTAGTTTAAAGAGTGGCCTCAAAAAGAAATATATTTGAAATAACAATGGTTTGAAGCAGCATGATACCAGTCTCCCATTCGGTGGGGTTGGAGAAGAAAGAAACGAAAAAAAAAAAAAACGCTCACACCGTTGAATATTTAATAACCACTGAACAAACTTGGAATGAGCTGAGGAAGATGAAAAGTCACCCAAGTTAATGCTGCTGACATACAGCAAAGCTCAGTAGTCCTTGAAAGCAATTAAAGAGCTTTTGCCATCTGTTAAGTAATTACCTATCATCATTAGTTATTAATCATAGGAAATGATGTAAAGGGCACAAACATAATATAAAAAGAAAAGCTAGATTCTTGTAGTTTTCTTAAATGAGGTCATAAAAATTTGGTTATTAATATGGAAATAAAAATGAAATAATTTTTGTTGCTGCTTTGCTTCAAAAATAAAAACATATTTTTTCCCAACAATAAATAATTAGCTTGATTCTAACAGTTGTTACTACTATGATATGAATTTTATTATATTATTAATCTCCAAAAAATAACATAAAATGAAAAAGATTTAGAATTTCTAAATGCAACACATTATAGCTCAGCTAAAACCTTTTATGGAAAACAGAATTTAAAGATCGTGATTTAAAAGATATTAAATCCAAGTAACCCAAAGCTATGCGTGTCTTAAAGCTGCATGACTGTACACCCAAGCATGTGCACCAATTCTTAGTTTAATATTTACACGGACTTCTATTTCCATAATCTTAAATTAATTCTAATTTCTTTTCCCCCCTCTTCTTAGTCAAAATAGGTTCCCTGAATCTTAGGTAAAATAGGTTCCATAAAATATATTTCTTTCAAGGTATTGGCTGCATATCTTGAATCTTTCTGCAAGAGTTTAATTCTATAGGTGTGAGGTTGCACAAGAATCTGAAGTTGCACAAGGTATGCACTTTGCCATGTTTTTGTCTTATTACAGTCAGAGAATGGGCAATGATCCAGGATGATAAATCTCATTGCAAGTTCATGATACACATTAGAGTTACACAAATGAATTACAGCTTTGTTCTGGGAAAAAATGGAAATATATTTTCCATTTTTTTTTATGAACTGGTTCAGAAAAACTTCCCAAAAAATGATGTCTTTCTGCAGTAAGGGAGGATGACTCTGTATCAGTCAACAAAACTTAGCAGGGTGCAGGTTAATAGTAATGAATCTAAATCTAATGGTTGTACCCATTTTTCCCCTGGTTCTTTGCTGGAAAAATCCTTGCAGGTACATTCTTTGGCTTCACATAAACCTAAAATTGGTTGCAATTAGCAAAGTTCTACTGGATCAATCTTGTGGGGCCTGGAGCCTGCAGCAAAAGAATTAATGTCAATAAAAAACAACATTTCCTTGGGAAAATTGCCTGATGTTTGTGAAAAATCAAGAAGGCCAGTAAGAAGCAAAGGATGAGATGTTGGGGTACACAGACAGATGAGCTGTCCTCAATATGTAGTTTCAGACAGGAGAAACTATCCATATCAAAAGCAAGTAATGCCCGAGTGAGTGCCTTTCCCTGGCCATAGAGTTGCAAGCAATAAAAAAAACCCAACCAGAAAATAAAGATATTTTTAACTTTCTAGATATAAAAGAGAAAGTCATGCCCATGCTGTCCAGGCTATCTTTGGTTTATGGCTGCAATGACAAGGTAATGTGAGGAATGGACAACAAATCTTCTAAGTAATAAAATAGGGAGTTAGCAGATGGTTATGGTAGATTATCAAGAAAACTGCATTGTAAATACTGGAAAAGAGGTATTGGGACAACAAAACCAGGCCTCCTGGGGTAAGAGCACATAAAGTAAGCTGCAGAACTGAGAGACACAAGGGGTGAACATGGACAGAGGAACAAGGTAATAAAAGAAGTTAAAATCGGTGCTGCCCCAGGGCCCCTTTCAAGTAGCTCAATGTCTGATCAATGCCATTGTTCCCACCATAATCTTGTCTGACTTGTGTCTCCATCCAGGCGGGAGATTATGGGTCTTCCCTGTACTTGAAGGATCCTCATGAGCTCATCTCAGCACCCACTATGGGTGGGAACTGCCCAGGGATTGCCCAGTGAGGGCATTTCAGGACCCTCTGTGTGAGAGGATCTGCAGATGCAGCTATGGAGGACTTCAAGGACACGTATGTACCACCTTCCTTTTTTCTGGGGGTCCTTTATGAAATCTAGTTAAAGAGTATTATGCCTCTTGGAATTGGATTTTTTTTTTTTTTTAAATATCTGAAGTATGCTGCGTATAAAATGCACTGCATATTTAAAACATACCAACTACCAACAACAATTTTATTTTGGTTTTGGCAGATACAAGTCTAAACATTTAGGTAAAGAGCAAAGACATTAAGTTTGTGTTGCCAAAAACTTACTCATAAGGTACCTTATCCCATTATTTTTTCCATCTTTTTTGTCTCTTAAAGATTATTGCAGCATTTAATAGTTTGATTTATTTCCACCAAGGCATAGGAATGAGAAGTGAGAAGTGTCATAACAGCTTACAACCACAGTCTAACTGTTGAAATATTCTAGTTATTGAAAATAATTTCTGAATTTATGTTCAAAATCCTCCACCTGATTTGCTGAATGAGGAGAAAGAGAGCAAAGGGGATTTTTCTATGGCAGTTCTCCACAGGTACATCTGTATGGAGTATATAAATACATCATTTGCAGTCAGTGCATATTATGCACTTTTTTTTCTGGAAAAAGGCTATTAGTGAAGGATAAAATTTGCTTTTTTATTAGAGTAAAACAAACAGCAGGCAAGTACTGAATTTTACATTCATGTAAGTTGATGTTATTTCTATTTTAATCAAAAAGCTTTGTTGAGAACCCCCACCTTGTTGCTTCAACCCCAACAATAATTTTGATATGTATGTTGTCCGGATGATGATGGAGGTAAAGAAGCCTAGAACTAAAAATATATTCAACAAAAGTGAGCATGTTTTAAATCTATTTTCAGACACCTAACTAAAAGCTGCATTTCAGTGTCCAAACACCACTTGTAGAGGCAACCTCTTTCTGCAGAATTACTGTGCCTACACGGACAGCTCAATCCACTCTGAGACTCCTATGCACCTGAAACATGTCCCCAACCCATAAATAATAGTTCCTAACTGTCACAGATCCTCAGTCCTAGAGGCTGAGTTATGGACCTGCATGAAGAGTGGGCCACCCCTTGAAGGCCAGAGATCCAGCCCTCAATGATTTTTACCCTCAGGAGGATTTACAAGTGGCAAAGCTGAAATCCTGACCTTATGTTCAGGGGACACTTGCTCCTGGGAGGGAGAAAGACTTATCCCACCATGTTCCAAGCTGCTGACCCTAAAAACTGCCCTAATTCTTATTTTCCAGAGTACAACCAGCATTTTTCAGTCTTTCTGCATTTTAACTCGACACTCTTGCCAACTATTTTCTTAACACCTACCTATTCAGAATGAAAAAAAATGTAGAAATTTTTTTTCTTCCAAACTCTTTCAGGCATGGGTCTGCCCTGACTTAGTGGAGATAGAGCTTGTTGGCTTATACTAATACAAGTGTACTGTGATATTCTATGTATCAGTTAGTGTAATTGTGGGTTAACACTGGAAAATCAGCTACTTGTAGAAGGCTTTACTGTTAATAAGTGCTGGATGCAAATTTAGTGTGCCTGTAAATGGAATGTGAGCTCAAGAGCTGTGCATCATGGCCACCTAGACATAGGCATACAGTCCACATAGGTGTAAGTGTTTGACCTACTGAGATGCTTTGGATCCCCACAAGTCCATGGGACCAGATGGATCCACCAAGGGTAATGAAGGAGCTGTAGAAGAGCTTTGCCAAGCCTCTCTTTGTCATTCTACCAACAGTCTGGCTCACTGGGGACATCCCAGATTGATTGGAAGTTGGCGAATGTCACGCCAATCACAAAAAGGGCCGAAAGAGGACCCAGGAAACTACAGGCCCGTCAGCCTGACCTCAGTGCCTGGCAGGGCCATGGAACAGATCATCCTCAGTGCAATCTCACGAGCACCTGCAGGAATGGGCAAGGGATCAGAACCCAGCCAGCATGGGTTTAGGAAGGGCAGGTCATTACGCTGACCAACCTGATCTCCTTTTATGATCAGGTGACCCGACTGGTGATGAGGGCAAGGCTGTGGATGTGGTCTACCTGGACTTCAGCAAAGCGTTTGACACCATCTCCCCACAGCATCCTCCATGAAAAAACTATCAGCCCGCAGCTTGGACAGGAGCACCCTGTGCTGGTTAAGAACTGGGCTGGAGGGCCGGGCCCAGAGACGTGGTGGCTGAACAGGGCTTTCATTCCAGTTGGCAGCCGGTCACTAGTGGTGTCCCCCAGGGATCAGTGTTGGGCCCAGTTCTGTTCAATATCTTCATTGATTGATTTAGATGAGGGGGATTGAGTCCATCATCAGCAAATTCGCAGACGACACTAAGCTGGGGGGAGTGCCGATCAACTGGAAGGCAGGAGGGCTCTGCAGAGGGACCTGGACAGACTGAAGATTGGGCTGATTCCAACAGGATGTTTAACAAGGCCAAAGTGCCGGGTCCTACACCTTGGCCACAACAACCCCATGCAGCGCTACAGGCTGGGGACAGAGTGGCTGGAGAGCAGCCAGGCAGAAAGGGACCTGGGAGTCTGGATCAACCAGGAAGCTGAACATGAAGCCATCAGTGTGCCCAGGTGGCAAGAAAAGCCAATGGCATCCTGACCTGTATCCCGAACAGCTGGCCAGCAGATCACAGGAAGTGATTCTGCCCCTGTACTCAGCCCTGGCGAGGCCACACCTCGAGTACTGTGTTCAGTTCTGGGCCCCCCAGTTCAGGAAGGATATCGAGGTCTTGGAACAGGTCCAAAGGAGGGCAACCAGGGCTGTGAAGGGACTCGAGCACAGACCCTATGAAGAGAGCTGAGTTGAGCTGGGGTTGTTCATCCTAAAGAAGAGGCGACTTCAGGGGAGACCTCATTGCTCTCTACAAACTACCCTGAAAGGAGGATGGACCAGGTGGGGTTGGTCTCTTTTCCCAGGCAACTCTCAGCAAGACAAGTAGGGCGATGGTCTCAAGTTGTGCTGGGGGAGGTTTAGGTTGGATATTAGAATTTCTTTATGGAAAGGGTGATCAGACATTGGAATGGGCCTGCCTGGGGAAGTAGTGGATTCTCCGTCCTGGAGATATTTAAAAAGAGACTGGCTGAGGCACTTAGTGCATGGTCTGGTAACCGCTAGTAGTAGTAGATCAAGGGGTTGGACTTGATGCATCTCAGAGGTCCTGTCCAACCCAGCCAATTCTATGATTCTATGATTCTATGATTCTAATGATTCTAGAGGGAGGTCATAGGAGTTTCTTGTTAATAAAGGAAAAAAAATAATATCCATTGGACTGATCTTGAAAACTTTTTATCAAAAGTCATGCTTCAAATAGCAAAGTGTGCATCTGGGGTAAGGGATTTTGACAGTTTTTAGTTTTGCTGCATGATAAACACATTTCTTGAAACATGTATATTCTGCTTGACTGGTTTAAAGATGAATTGTATCTTTCCTTTTATATCAGCATACGCTTGAGGATTAATATAAAGCATCAGTGTGAAGATCTAGAAAGGGGGATCCCATGAAGACCTCTTCTTTCTGGTGAGTAGCTGACTCCTATATGAAAAAAGGGGCAAGACACTCCAATCCTGATGAATATCCAAGATGCCAAGATTCCTATAATCCTGTGAGGGTTCACCATCTGCAGTTCTGTACATGTGAAATCTCTTTGTTTTGAAAACTGCAAAAATAATTTTGGTTTGGGCTTGCTTTTTCTTTCCTAGGAAAATGAAGATGGCTACCTGAGTGATTGAGGAGAGGACTCTAATCAAGGCATTTGAGGTAATAAAATTATTATGGGATAAGTGAATTGGTACCAGTACTAAACCTCTTGACAGATTCTCCATAAGTTCAAAGTTGCAGCATGTTGAGGTTGTGACAAAGAAAGTGTGACAGGTTAAAAGCAAATATCAAAGTAAAATAAAAATAAATCTTTGAACATGCTGCACCCTAAATAATTAAACTCAGAAAAGTGTAATAAGTGAAGCAGAAATAATTGCTGGTGTTAATGTTTAAAGCTATGAATGTCTGCATGTGTGCAGGCAGCTTTTTTTTTTTTTTTTTTTTGAGAATGTCAGATTTCACATGACAGAAAGCTATCACCCCAGACTGGGTATTTTTGGAACTGCTCAGTGTCTAATCAGTTAGTGATAGTAGTTAACAATTACAAGCCTGATGCCTAGAAATAAAAGTGCCCACAGCTCCTGCAGGACTGGGGCATACTGGTAGCTTGGCCAGTCGCTGGCTGAAAGGACATGGGACCCATGGCACATGAGAACTGCCTGAACATCGCTGAGACACAGGGGGAGGCTACCTGCAGGTCTGCTATACCCAGCATATGCTCAGCAGAATCCCATCTTACCACTCCAATACCCTTTTAGTTGCACCACCAAGTTGCCTTTAACTGTACTTTTAACCCTGACTAGAAAGAATTTGGATGGTCAGTTGGAACACACAGAAATCCAAATTGTGAGTGCTAGCCAGGAATGTAGCCTAGAGGCACGACAAGCCATTTCATTCGTATAAATACACAACTATTTCTACATACCTTCTGGTTGTAATATTGCTTTATATTTTTGTGTTCTCTGGAAGTGCTTTTTTTAAAATTATTATTTATTCATTGCAAAAGATGGAAGAACATATTAGGTTAAGATGATGGTGTAGAAGAGAGTAACAATTTGTGGAGAAGGAGAGAGAGGCAGCAACTCTTTGTGACAGAATAAATAGAAGCACAAACAGGGAACTGCACTGTAATCTATATCCACCAGAAAATAATACGATCAGTAGCTGAAAATCTGGCAGACTCAAGGGCTGCCCTTTGTGGAGTGAGAGAGAACAGGGCAGAGCTCTGAAGGCCAAGCTTGAGGCAGAATAGATTCTAAATTCTTCCTCTTTTCCTTTTCCCTTCTTCCCATTCCCCTATTTATTTCCCTTCCTTTCCCTTGCTTCCCTTTTCTTTTTTTATTTTTCTTTCAATTGCAGACAGCCCAATAATTGTACCCAGGGGAAAGGAGGAACACAGGAGAGATATAAAGAGGGAATAAGAGGAGTTTTGAGGCTGGTGTATCCCAGCTTGTTCAATTTCATCCCAATCCTGGTGGTAAAGAGGCTGCTTTGGAAACCTTGGAGATGAGGCTTTATGGTCCTTCCATGGCTGTCGGTGCCTTCAAAGTCATCGAAATAGTTGTGAGCAGGGTAGGAACAGAACAGTTTCAATCCCAAAGAAGTTTGCTTGCACACTTCCCAACCACTGTTAAGAGAGTGCCAGTAGAGACACAAATGTGCAGTATTTAACATGGTTGCAGTGACTGCTCTGCTATCTGAGTGTTTCTCTGCTTGTTCATCCATTCTTTCCAGCTATTGACTTAAATACTTTTTGTGACATTTGAAGAATATGGAACACGGTGACCCAGAAGGCACCTCTAAAAAGCTGTCTGCTATGATATGCATAAATCAGAGCCTATTCAGTCTTGCACATGCACTCTTGCTTGCATAGACATGGCTTCTGTGGCAAAAAAGATAGAGATAAGTAGAGAAAGCTGCTGAAGGAAAGAACTCATTGTACATGTTACAACAGATGGGAAGAGGATTAATCTGGCAATGATCCCCTGGTATTAAGGCAGATTAAGGCAGATGATATGGCAGTGACAATGGCAGTGCTCCTTTCCTTTGCACTGCTGAGGAAATGTTGCTAGCAGTAGCTAAAAAGTCTTGCTGGGATGGGGACACATTTGTGCTGTTCTAAGTGACACTAACAGCCTTTAATGTTTCTCTTTAATGTGAGTTAATAGGATGTTATACTTAAGTATGGTGCCATGGAAACATACATTACCTGCAGGTTTCATTATCCTGTGAGACTGTGAACTTCGGAACTGAAGGAACATGCTTGAGATCTGGGCTTGGACCACAGGAGAAGGTTTTGGGCTGTTCCATGACCAACATCAGGCTGTCTCACCACTGGTAATTCCATATTAGTGGAATCAACAGCCTTTCTTACAGTACAGTATTTAAGTCCTTTATACACACTTCCTGTTCCCGCCATCCCCCAAGAGCTGAAGAAAAGACTGAGGTCTTCCTCCTGCTTTACTAAAGCTGTAACTCTAATGCTCGCTTGTAGCTTAGCTAAGGCAATAGGGAGCTCACACTATTCAAAACAGCACTCTAATCATTGGGCTACTTCAGAAAAAAAATATTTCTCTGTCACAGTTTAATGCTGGTCTGGCAATTAACTGAATAACAGATGCTTTCTATTAATCCCTCTCCCCTCCTTGATAAAGAAAGGAGAGAAAATAAGGGAGAGAGACTTATGGGTTGGAAACTGAACTTCACAGCTCTCATGAAACAGTAATGATAAAAAGGAAAAATTACTAAATATATACAAATATACAGGAAATTGATACCACGTTCCACCCTCCTATCCCCCAGTAATTCTCATATCACCAGCAAGGCTGCAGGGCAGCCCTGGGAAACTCCAGGCTGGACGCCTGGAGTCAGCAGCAGTAGGGAGCTGGAGGCAGGAACACATGGACTCAGACTGGTATGGATCAGGACCACAGGCAGACAAATGGATGGAATTCTCCCAGGATGCCAAAGTAAACAGGGACAGGTGAAGAAGGGAAAGAAGGGAAGGGGTTCGACCTTCGTGATCCCTCAAATTTATACTGAGTATGACATGTATGGGATGCAATACTCTGTTTGGTCAATTTTGGTCATTTATCTTGTCCACTCCTCCCTAAAGGAGGGTTTGCAGGTGTGATCTCTTTACTCCTTTTCTCTTTCCAGAGCCCAAGATGTTCCTCAGAGTTGAGCAGTGTCCGTGGTCCTCCATACCAGTCTCTAGCAGTAACTATAAACATCAAGCGTTATCAGTCCTGAAAGCAGATAGTGACTGAGAAACTTGCTGTTAATTTCAGCAAGTACAGCTACTTATGAGAGATGTAGCTTAAAGCAAAATTACATGACAGAAAACCAACTCTATCCTGGCCCAAACCAGGACATTCTCAATCACTCCTTTTGAATCAGCTGTGTTTGACATAGAAGTACTAAACAGTAGGGGAATGCATGGGAGAGAATAAAAAGATTTGATTCCTCAAGGCTGGTGGTGAATGGTGGTGGTGATGGGAACTCTTGGCTAGTTGTATCTACGCTGGTGATTTTTTTCCCATTTCTTTCTTTCATCAAGTAATTGAACATGCTGCTAAAAGAACCTTAGGATTAAATATTGAATGAAATGCTTCCTAAGTAAGTGTCACATTTAATGTACTAGAGAGTTATATTAGGTTTTCATCCACTTCTGGTGTTTAGGAAATACTCTTGAAACAGCTTTGACACTCCTGCTTGGCAGACATACACAGAGAAGCACTTCTGCCTGCAAATGAAGATGGTAACCCTTTCTAGATTGCACAGATCCACCCTTGGAGAAGTGAGGGAAGCAGAGAGCATTCCCAGGAAACATACAGACTTGCCTACAGTATTCACCGCCTAAAGCTGACTTACTATCAACAAAGACTAAGAGAGGAAGAGAAGCATAGTTAAATAGTTAAAAGAGACAGAGATGCTATGATGGGAGAAGGCTTTAAAAGCAAATGTGGAAAAAGTGGCAGCTTCGTGCAGAGTTAGGGACCCTGTCTGATTTAAATAAAATAAAATAAAATAAATAAATAAATAAATAAAAAAAGAAAGAAAGAAACCTATCAAAAGCAAAACCAAAAAATGCACACCGATAAATATCTTATGCTATGTGTTTTTTCAGCTCACAGAACAACCAAAAGAAAGTGAATAGAAACACTTTCACTAACAATCACTTTCAACCCCTCACTGTCACCAACAGGTGTTTTGCTAAAGCAAAACATTAAGAATGAACCTGAGACTGGACATTTTAATGCTCAAAATTCACTGTATTTTTGTCCCAGCTTGATTGTAAGTAACCATGTCATCATTTGCTGCAAAATGTGAAATGAGCAGAACATCAGAAATGCTTAAGACACAGAATGTGCTGCTTCAGCTATTGCCGAGGGAAGGCATTTGGCTTGTCAGAGTAGTTTGTATGTAAATGGAGTGAGGTTGTTTGTGTTCCAATGTTACTTAAAAGTGAAACATCCCTTTTGGAATGAAATTTTAGTAGAATCAACACATGCATTCCACACTCCTCCAAATGGGGAAACAATTAGAAATGCAAGGAAAGCATTACAAAACAGCATAAACAGCATTGCTTTAACACACAGGTATGAAGTGTTTGCTATTTCTCTTTTTTTATTATCTTTTTAAATCTTTTTTTATTATTATTATATTAGTGACCTGATGTCTCTTATATCTGTATTTCACTATCTCATGATTTAAGTATACACAATCATGTATGAATCTTCTCTTTTATAACTGTTCATGAAAGTGCTGCTATTGTTATTTCTTTCCTGCTGCATTGTAGGAAAAAGATGCAGAAAATAATGTGTTTGCTTGATTATATCTTTCATATCCTCAAAAGCTCAATAAGAAATAAAAAGTTTCAGAAATACAAATTGAAATTTGTAAGAACTTCTGAACAGTTCCTAGATAATTTTCTAAATATCGGTAGGCAATTCAAACTAATAAAGCTTCTGCAGTGAAGGCTGGCAGTTATATGATCAAAAATGTTAGTTTTGTTAGTTCATTCTGACTCTGTTCTGTATGAATTCAGAAATGACCAGATGAAATTCCATGATTTATCACATTTGGGAAGGCAAAAAAGCAGAACTTAGTGGCTCACTATGCTCTTGGGATCTATTTTTGAGGATCTGTCAGTCAGTGTGGGAGTCAGCCTCTCAGCCTCCCAGAGGATAAGAAACACACAAATAGTTGTCTTTTGTATATTTTTTTTTCTGTGTATTTTAGCATCATGTAAGTTGTAGAGCGTGAATGTTATTTGTTAGGGCAGCTGCAATTCTCTTTCCTCAGTTTTTTTTCCCCATGAGCTTTCCAAGTGGAACTGGGATTTTATAGACAGTTCCCTTCTACCCAACAGCAGTCCCAGAGCTGGACCATTCTAACACTGAATGAGACAGAAAATATTGGAAAAAGAGACCATTATCATATAGTTAGAGAAAATAGTAATACATACGGTATCTGAAGAAATCCCACAAAGACATCTCTGATTACAGCATATTTCAACTTAAAAAGCAAAACCTTAATGGATTGTTTCACACATGGTATGAAATTTGTTAGGCCTGTGAAAAGCAAACTGTTAACCAAGTTATAGTGCCATGCATATAGACCATCAGCAACAGTGGGCCAGTTTTGGAATTCTTTTGTGTAAGAGGCAAACACTTTTAGCTGTTGATGGTTCTTTTAAATGAAATAAATTTTTTCCTGTGGTTGATATTCCATTGAAATGCCACCTATGAACAAGAAAGAGAGCTTGCGCTATGTACAAACGCAAGCTACATTAAGTCTAATGAAAGTATAAAACAAAATATGTCTGCCTTCTTCTAGGATATGGTCGGAAAAATCACTGTGTAAGTCAAATGAGTCACACTTGAAATTTCAGTTGACATTTTCGGGGCAATTCTTATTTAATATCTTCATATGCTGTGGAATTGTCATGTGGTGATAAATGAATTCATTGCCATGGACCTTATACTGTCCAGCATATAAGGACTTTGACATCACCCATTCTCTCCAGTTACCAAAAGAACAATCATTGTCTAATGCCCTCTTTTCTCATCCCTAAACAGGGGAACTTCAGTGCAGAGTTCTGCAATACTGGCTTTGAAATATGTGCTTTTGACTTCTGCATCTTGCTTCTTGAAGAGCCCATCAGCAGAGTGGATTTCAAAAAAGTCTGTCTTGGTAAGTAGCTTTGGCTGTCACTGGTACGAAGATGTTCTAACTTGGATAATTTCATTTCAGTCTCTTTGTAGAAACAAATCTGCTTTTCAGGTCTTTTTTTCCCCTGGAAACCACAATGGTGTAAATGTGAACAATCCTCTCTGCATTTATGCATGTGCATGTCTCAGAGCCTACAGGCAGAATTTCCCATAAACATTTCTGACTTTAAAACAAAAACAGATTTTCACATTAAAAGCTCCTTTTTATGCTTTTGAGAAAGCACTGTCTGAGCTGTATGTGCTCAGGCAAGAGCACTTCATTAGGTAATTCTTCTTTCAACTGTGTGCTCATGAACGATTCCCATTTCAGCTCAGAGAAGGATGTACTTATGAGAAGCCACTGAGCTCCTGCATTTCTAGGAGTCATCCTTTTGGAACCTATTAACAACTACAATAAGAAATATAAGATTTTTAAAGCTGCTTCTAGAAGTTAACAGCTAAAGGCCATTTAAGATCCCTGCTCCATTTTCCATTACATCATACTTAAAATAGAGTGGCACGGTGCTTAGTCCCTGTGGAAAGATGTGTGCTGGCCCTAATAAACCCACTGCTGTTAAGGTTATCAGGGGACTGAAAGGCACCATATAGATAATCAGTATGGATAAGTTTAAAGTCATAAGAGCACAGTGATAAACCAATAGCAAAGCAGCTGCTCCGTCTTCTCTCTTCCACTTCCCAACCCTCCAAAAAACAGCCCCCAACATTTCTTAGTTTTTATATTTTTTCATGTTTGTCAAATGTTACTTTATCTAAAGGAAACTATTTTTTACGCGTAAATAAATGAAACTGAGATTTTGGAAGTAATTTTGATGTTTTTGTTTTTTTTTTTTACAGATGATGGAAACAATATGCTATTCAGCTCACCTAAGGAAGTGGTAATCCAGCAAGCTTTCTTCTCCCACCCTGGTTTTTATACAAGGTAGTTTAGGTTAATGGTATGTAGCAAATTGTAGTCAGTTTTTACCGTAAAGGAAAAGACCAGCAGGCAGCATTTGTGTAAAGAATATGTTTTTTTCTTTGGAGATAGTAACTGTTGGATGGTGGCCCACCAGTACCAGAGTCCAGAACTCTTCTTTATATGTTGATGGCATTGCAGACCAATTTACGATGTCAATTATTTGTTTTTTCCCAGTTTAGAAGATGGCTGAAAACTAATGAGTGATCAACTCTACTTTTAAAACTCCAAGTGTCTTCAGCCTAATGAAAAATAAGTCCATACTTTGAAAATACACAGTTACTGTCTGACACAGAACAAAGAAACATATGAGCATGTTACAGTCCAGGGTAACATTAAAATTTATCTTTGTTTTGGACCCATGAAACAAAGTCCAACCGTAGAAGGGTCAGGTGCAAACAGACTCTGTTTGACAATTGGCACAGGCAAAATTATAGAGACAGGCAAAAGAGGGAAAGAGGAAAAGAAGATGTAAGAGAGAGAGAAAAGTGGAGAAAAAGGGTGAGAAAGTGGGAAGAATGACAGAGAGATAGAAAGAGTCACCACCAGGGGTCCAGCTGTCCAGCGAGTTTTTTCAAGATGGTGCTGATCCCATCCAGGGTCTGATGCAGAACAGCAGTGGGTCAAGAGACGACCAAGCAGCCACAGCATGAACAGCCATATATATCCCTGAGTTCCTTTGGATCAGCTGTCAGTCAGCTGCCACAGAAGCCAGGGTCATTGGCATCAGAGCCATTGCAGACAGGCTGCCTGGTGGGGGGGGAGCTTCCACAGAAGGGTGCAGTTTCCCACCCACTCATCAGTTCTTATCTCCTTCCAGTCCCCACTCCCCACTCCGTTGCATTCCCCTTACACAGGTACGTCAGCATCAGTACAATCAAGGTGGCTTCCTCCACCCTGGGCAGGGTAATCATGCCTGGAGGGGCATCCCAGCATTGAAGGCCCTCAGAAAAATGGAGTGGTCTCCACCCAGTAGTTCTTATCTCTCTGACGTGTCAGCCCCTGCTCAGTTCTGGCCAGTTCAGGTCCTCCATCCTAAACACTTTAGAATTGCTCTTTTGACACAATTGTAAATCAGTGAGGTCAGATTCTCACAGAGCGTAAGAAGTCCAACCCCAAATTCCCAGTCTTGGCCTGCAGGACTTATTATTGAATATACAAGACCTCACACATGATTCCTATGGGTGCTTACATCTGACAGTCTTTTTGTAATATGTCTGCTGTTTTCATATTTATTTCTTTTTTTTTTTTTTTTTTTAATAATGACCTGCTATTAATTGGACAACAGCAGTCCAGCATATTTTAGATCAACAAAGACTTCTTTTTCAAAGCTGAGCTGTTGGAGTTCTCTTCTAAAAAATATATATAGCGTTCTCAAAAACTGTAGTTTGTACACATGCTATAACAAGTTATATGCTGCTGGTGTGTTAGGTTGTTTTGAAATAAAATGTTTCCAAATAAATAGCAAAATTCCCCACAGATATTAGGGTCTCAGAAGCAGTGCTAAACATCTGGCTTGTCACTGTAGACTGTACCATGTGGTAGCTGAAATACCTGGTTCAGTGCTGTGCCTGTCTCCCAATATATTCAAAACATCAGCTTTTCTTGGAGAACATTTAGTAAAAGCTTTCTTCGTTGCTTTAAGCCAGTTCCTACATGGATATTACTTCTTCAGATCATTGTGGAATTATTCAAATTAGAAAAAATCTGACATCTGTGTACAGAACAAAATTCTGCATTGTAGTAATAATTATTCCAATAGCAAGTAATACATTATAATTTTCCACCGAATATTTTTGTCTTTAATTGAATATTCTCTGCTTCAGAAAACCCATTTTTCTAAGAAGTATTTAATTCAATCAACAGTTCTGAATTCAATCAATAGTTCTCACTTACCTAAACAGACAAATGCCTGTCATGTAAATGCAAAACACAGCCAATAAAGCTAAGATCTTCACTGTTGTCAACGTTTCAACAGCTTTACTAGTAGGATTTGAGTGGTAATGAAAGCAAGGTTGTACCAAATAAAAATTACTGTGCATGTAGCACAAAGAACATGTTAAACCAAAAAAGCTAACTTTCTGTATGAGTTATTGCATGGAGTCATAATGAACTGTCAGTTAATTGGTCATTATGCAGAAGTACATTCTGACACACAAAATGTACACTGTGATTAGATTGAATGTGTATGCAGATGCTCAAGGACAACATTTTGCCTAAATTTTTATTTTTTAAATGTTTGTATTCATGACTCTTTAACTTTTGATTTCTATTTTGGATCTTAATTTAATCAGGAAAAGCCACACTGAAAAATAAACCAAGTTCTTTAGAAGCTTGGAAGCTCTCTTCCATCTCATTTAACCAGGCTGCAACCCATACTGGAGAAATGCTATATTCCACCACCTAATGAATTACAACTGTTTGTGCTGCTGGTGTAAGGAGGGTTTCTGAGCTTAGCTTTTAGATTCTCAAATTCTTTCAAGGTGCAAAACTCCTCTGTAATCTGGATACTTCCATGCAATAGTGTGTCCTTTATTTTGGACTGTATCAGCAGCGGGTGGCTAAGGGTGACCCATCCAATATTATCATTAATCCAAGACATGATACTTTTTTTGCTGTATCAAATTAATGGAATGAAAATGCAAACATACTAACTTGCAATTAACAATGACCTGATTAACAAGTGTTTGTGTTGTGTTCTTTAATCTGTAGTTAAAGAGAAGCTCGCTTGCCATTTTTTAGAAAGCATCTATTCAGTACTTGAATAGTTCATTGCTGTTTAGTTTATAATTTACCTGTAACATTGGGATTTTTCATAATCTTATGAAAGACAATCACTAAATTACAAATTCTCTGTGGTTGCATTGTCTTCTAATTCAATTGCACAGTGTAATGTGGCCCATTGCTCTTATCTGTGTCAATTTTATTGCATTAAATGTACATCAGGAACATAGTTTGTGGTAGAAAGGGGAATTGTGCTGCCACGGTAACAGAGGAAAAAGCATAATTAAGATAGGAATCATGAACAGCCTTTAGTATAGCCTAAAATCCATGCTAATAGTCTTGCTTTGCATTTATGTGTAAAAGATACTTTAATAAGCAATGTCTTATGAAATAGGATTTAATCAGAATCATAGAATGGTTTGGCTTGGAATGGACCTTAAAGATCATCTAGTTCAAACCCTCCTGCAACTCCCACCAGATCAGGTGGCTCAAAGCCCTATCCATCCTGGCCTTCAACACTTCCAGGGATGGGGCATCTACAACTTCCCTGGGAAACCTGGGCCAGTGTCTCACAATCCTCACAGGAGAGTATTTCTTCCTAATATCTAACCTAAATCTCCTGTCTTCTAGCTTGAAACTATTGCTCCTTGTCCTGTCACTACATTCTCTTCCAAAAATTCCCTACCCAAGTTTCTTGTAGCCACTATATGATCTCCCTGGAGCCTCCTCTTTACCAGGCTGAACAAGCCCAAGTCTCTCAGCCTGTCTTCAAAGAAGTGTTCCAGACCTCTCATCATCTTTGTGGCCCTCCTCTGGACTCACTCCAACATCTCTATGCCCTTCTTATGCTGTGGACCCCAGAACTGTGCACACTGCTCCAGATGGGACCTCACAAGAGCAGAGGGGGAAAATCACCTCCCCTGACCTACTGACAATGCTTCTTTTGGTGCAGCTCAGGATATGGTTGGCTTTCTGGGATGCAAACACACATTGTTGGCTCATATTGAGCTTCATCACTCTCAAGTCCTTTTCCTCAGACCTGTTTCCAGTACAGTCTCCACCCAGCCTGTATTTGTGTTAGGATTGCCCCACCCTGCACTTGGCCTTGTTGAACTTCATGAAGTTTGCATAAGCCTACCTGTCAAAATGCATCTGGATGACATCCCTTCCCTCTATTGTGTCAACCTCACAGCACAGTTTGGTATCATCAGCAAACTTGCTGAGGGTGCACTCAATTCTGCTGTCCATCTCACTGACAAAGATGTTAAACAGTATTGATCTGAGTGCCAACCCCTGGTGAACACCACTCAAGACCAGTGTCCATTTTGACATAGAGCTGTTGACCACAACTCTTTGAGTATAACCATACTCATAACCATAAGCTTATGCATTTATATTTAGCTTGTATTTTGTTAATTCTGACACTATTTTTTTTAGGAGTTTTTACTTTAGATGAAGTCAGTCTGTAATTCTGTTAAGCTGCATCAAAGACTCACAGAACCAGATCTTGTCTTTGTGACATTTTGGGAACTATTACACTCCAGAAATACTAGTGAGGATTTAAAAATGCTATTTGCATTTAATACCAATAATTATGTACATTTTTTTTTGATAGAATAACTTTGACAATCTCTTCAGATGGTTTAAACAGAATTGTTACATGAATATCTGACTATATTGTTAAGAAGCTCTGTTGATTTGTTAGTGCAGTATTATCTTACACTTGGTTTATTCTTGGGACATCTTTCTGGAGTTTAGTTTCATGTCTCTCAGGCATCACATTTAGTTGACTAGCCATCACCTAAGTTTGGCCAAGACCAATCAGATGAGCTTCCCACCCAATCTCTGTAAGCTATATCCATTCTCTATAATTAACAACACAATAATCCTCACTCCAAACTCCTCTTTGGGGCATGTTATATCCTCACTTGCCCTGCATATTCATCACTTAGTTGGTTCTGCAGATCAGTTTGTACATTATTTCAGCAAAACTTCCAATGCCATAGAAGAGATGATGTGGTTGGAGAGAAAGTGGGGGCATCACGAACAACAGAAAAGACTATGTAAATAAAGAACAATATGGAAAGATGCATCTTAGATAGCACAGGCCCACAGCAGTTGCCCTGTTCTTCCTCAAGGAATTCAAGCCATTTGCATTTCAGCTGGTTGCATTTTCCGTGCAGTGTTTGCACCATCATAGAGCTTGCCTTTGAAAGATAGGATTAGAGGAAACTGCAGAGATTCAATCATATTTTCTGTTTATTACTACCATGAAGCTTTACATAAAGAAAAAAAAAGGGGTCAAAGGTTACCCATTGTTGAAATAGCTTTGTTATTGCCAACTTACCTGTAAATCACATTTCAGTAGTTAAGAGTCCAATGTAGAAAGAGACCATGAACTTCTAGCAACAGAAAGGGCTGATAAAAAGATGGTAGGTTTGGCTTATGCACTCAGCCTAACAGAAGGTTACTTCATTTTAATATTGTATGAAATAATATTAATAATAATAGTGAAATTGTAGCAAAAAAATTCGTCTTTCTTCCCATAAATTCAGACTAGTATGAGGGCTCTTAGGATTAGATAAGATAAAATTATTTTTCTAACATAACTTCACCATTCTCCATTTTCTAACCATTTTACGTAAGTTTGGTTTTAATCTAAGGTGTTTGCATTTCCTCTTTCTGCCTTTCTTAATGGATTTCTCTGTGAGTATGTGATGTCTGAAAATCAACCTGACGCAGTGCCTACATAAATTTGGAACTCTTTTCTTGAAATATATGGTACAAACCATGTAGTATTGTGTGTCCAAATGGATTTAGTGTATCACATCGCTCCTACAAAAACAAAAGGACAAAGAAGATGGGATTGCTAAGGGAGACATTACATTTCATTTTGCACTGGTAATAGTTTAGAGACATGCTGAGCAAAATGGGATTCAGTTCTGCAGCTCTCCTTTTTTTTATTGCTTCTAAGTGATTTCAATATCCAGTCTAAAGTGATACTGAGAGTGTTTGATAGAATGGGAATGAAATCAGGGAACACTGGAGGCTTAGATGAGGCCACAATTCTCAGGCTGACTCCACAGAGGCTTTCAGAGCCATCCCACCTAACCTTAACCCATCTTATTTAACCTGGAGGTTCTGGTAAGTACCTTGTGATGTAAGATATAGTTTCATGTTCAAGGGAAATGTGCAGCTATATTGTATTTTGGACATCAACTGATGTTACCATAGTTATGGTTTTAGCCATGAACTTACAGCTTTGAAACATTCATGGCTAAAATTTTATTGCCCAGATGTTGTTGCTTGATAGACATACCATAACTGGGAATTGGTTTAAAACCTGTAACCTTTCAATTTATCACTGTTAAAAATAGATGAAGTTTGCTATACAAACAAGAAGGCTTACGTGCTGTTGACAAGGTCACGGTATTATACCTGGGTACCACTCCTCAAACAAAGCAGCTCATTTCTGCCATGATGTATATTCTGTTTCTGATAAACATGCAGCTAAAACAGGTGAGTGTTGTTGTTATTTGTTCTACATATTTAACAAGATAAATTATCAAATTAATTTCTCATGTTCTTGAACATTAACTTAACTGTTAATAATTTGCATTTTTTAATGGTGTACAGTGTAGGATCCTAATTCAAATTGTAATATTAGAAGCCTGAAGGGCACCAGTGGAATTATTGAGAATTTTTCCTCTGGCTTCCACAGGTTTTGTACAATAACTGAGGAAGAGTGAAGTGAGGCAATGCAGAAAAATGCATCAAAGGAAGTTGCTGTGTAGGTACAAATGTTAATGAGAGTTTCACAATTCTCTTTTTGTCCTCACTGCAACAGGGTTACACAGAAAAATAGGGGGGGTTTCTCTTCAAGAAAGGCTCAGGAGCTACACTGTGCCATCCTTCCTATTCTTTCAAAATCATTTAGATTTGTAGACATAACCTCATTTTCTCTTACGAGATAACAAGTTGTTGGTAAAGCACCAAAAAATTTAAAAACAAGCAAACAAACAAACAAACAAGAAACCTAACCAAGCAAACAAACAATCAAAAAACCAAACCAAGCAAACAAAAAAAAAAAAAAATCAAACACAAAACAAAAAGCAAACCAAAACCAACCAATATTTGCAAGGATTTAAAATTCATATCTCAGTTAAACAGCCTGGGCTTTTTTTCCCAGAAACCAGAAAGCTATTAATATGTTAGCATAAAATATTGCTGTTTCTATGGCATTCTCTGAGAGCAAACTTCTGCTTTTAGTTTTTTCCTGTATCTAGCTGCATAATTTTTTAGCTAAAAACTATGTAGAGTAAATAATAAATAAAACCACCTGCCGTTTGTTAAAGCTTTTATATGGCTTTATTTAATACACATTCTGTATTTCCATTTGAATGCGTAAATTGTGTTGTCACTTGACTCAATATGCAAGGGCAGATAAAAAAGAAAAGTGAGCTCTCAGCACTTCCTCTGCTAAAATATGCCTTCAGCAACACAGTGTAATTTTGGCTAGACAGCCATTTAGCTTGCATTTGTCTGTCAACAGGTTTGCTTTTAAAAACCTTGACAGGAGAGGCAGGCAAGCACTCGTGTCTGTTTATGGCACTCGTGGAAAGATGGGTCACAGGCTGGCAGGGGAGCAGGGTGCAGTGCCTAGCATTCTTGCTTCTCCTGCATTCGCAACCACATGGAGCTTCAGGGGACCAAGGAGTTTCAGCCATTAATACTGGTTCCACACTAGGCACTTATATAAACTGACAGCTCTGGCACCAGACGTGACATCTGCATAGTCATCAATGATTTCTTCTAAAATTTTGTTAAAGTGGAGAATACACTGACAGTGGTGTAGTTGGATTTAAAGTGGCACGGTTTCATTTTTTAACATGAGAAAATAATCTACTTTGTGCTGAGATACTTTGCATAGAGCCTGTGCAATAATTTATTGCCTTCTATAGCATTCAGGGACCTTACTGTTTTTAAGAAACATAATGCATTGTAAAATATGTGCTGCTAGTATTATTATTTGTAATTTGCTCTTGGCAACTGAATTTTCTTCTCTGCTGCAGAGATTAATGAAACAAGATTGATTTGCTGGATTCTAGTTTGCAATGGCAATTTACATATGTTTCACTGTTACATCAAGATTTTGAATATTTACCATAACTGGATTAGATTCTAGTTATGTGCAGAACTGACCGGAAAATAAATCTGCATCCTGTTTTGCATTCATTCTGCATCAGTGGTTCCCCTGTCAAATTTGTTCAGTGAGGAAGATATGGCCAAGAGCTCAGTTTGTGTATTACCTGTTACTGCAAGCAAAAACCTGAAGTATGTGTTGGCTCAAATCCTTGACATATATAAGGAATGACATATTGCTCTACAGAGAAGAGTAATATTAGAATTAAAATATACCTAGTGCTCAGTCAGGAAGAGGGTTGAGAGGGGAGAGGGTTTGTACCCATATGGCTAGGAGCTCTCATTTGCAGAGTATGAAAATAGTTGCTGAATAGGAGGTGACCTCAGTGTGTGATTTCCAGGTACCATCCCTAGACGATTCCTGTACTCCATGGCTGAGGTGTTGCGTTTGGGGGATGGGAACTGCTTGTGCTTTGTGGCTGCACTGTTGCTTGATCAGGCAACAAAGCTGCTCTGCTATCATTATGCTCTTTTTTGTGTGCAGGTATACTCAAAACTTTCCTTCCAATTGAAGATGTGTGATTTGGAATTGGGAGAGGGGGAAAATTTCTCTTTCTTTATACTGTTTCTTCATCATGAGTTTTATTTATAGGTGTAGCTAACTATCAGCAACAGTACTGAGTAAAAGTTCAGGAACAAATGATAATGTGTTCTTGTAAAACATGCATTATGACTCCATGTTCTATGATATGTTCTTTACTTATTTTCCATCCTTGTTTTCCCAGTTTCATGCAAAAACTCTTTTCTCAGTTGTAATGCCAGACTAGTACGATATGACTACCATTTTATTATTTGCTGGCTCAGATACACCTGACTCTTAAGCAGACCCCAGACCGGTTCACTGTGGCATATGAGTTCACCGCATGTAATGCAGAATATTCTGTTCTGAGAACATCTGTTCAGGAGTTAAATTCTTTTTTATCATCCCTTTCTCCCTGGGGCATCAGGAAAAATTTTAGTAGAGAAATTTAAATAACACTTTACTTCACTGTTCACTGTTTCCATCTCAGAGCTGTCAAGTAAAGACCGCATGTCTGAAAATCACAGAATTGTCACAGTCGTAAAAGACCTCTAAGATCACTGAGTCCAACCATCAAGCCCCCAAAAACCAGTATATCCACTAAAGAATGTCCTGAAGTGCCACATCTACACAGTTTTTTAATACTTCCAGGTATGGTTACTCCACCACCTCCCTGGGCAGCTGATTCCAGAGCCTGACTACCTTTTGGTAAAGAAATTCTTCCTGATATCTAGTCGATAGCTCACCTGGTGCAACTTTGGGACATTCACTTTAGTCCTATCATTGTTCACTTGAGGGAAGAGACCAACATCCACCTCCCTACAACTTCCTTTAAGGTAGTTGTAGAGAGTGAGGTCTTCCCTAAGCCTCCTCTTCTCCAAACTAAACATTCCCAATTCAATCAACCACTCCTCATAGAGCTTGGTCTCCAGACCCTTCACCAGCTTGGTTTCCCTTCTCTGGCCATGCTCCAGAAACTCCATGTCCTTCTTGCAGTGAGGGGCCCAGACCTGAACATAGTCCTCAAGGTGCAGCCTCACCAGTGCCGAGCACTTCCTTTATTCAGTTGGCCACACTATTTCTGATACAGGTCAGGATGCTGTTGGTTTTCTTGGCCATCTGGCTCATATTCAGCCAGGTGTCAACCAGCACCCCCAGATCCTTTTCTGCCAGGAAACTTTCCAGCCACTCTTCCCCAAGCCTGTAGTGTTTCCTGGGGTTGTTCTGAGGAAAATGCAGGACCTGGCACTTGGCCTCATTAAACCTTATACAGTTGGCTTTGGCCCCTTGATTCTGCCTGTCCAGACCCCTCTGCAGATCCTTCCTGTCCTTATGCATTGGCCAGCATTATAATCTCAACAACAGATCTGTGGTGTAGTTATACCATTGCAGGTTTATACTTGTAATTTGTAATTCTTCCTCACTCCACCTAACAGAGAAAGGAAGGTGCTCAGACATTGATTTCATACAAACATTTCATCTTGAGCTAGAGAGATTTGTTTAAAAGGAGAACTAACAAAATTTGATATAAAGCTGTGCTAACATAAAGTTTTTGAGACCTTTAGTGGAGCAGTTACTGCACTTTGCATCATTGTGCTTCTCGGATGCACATTAACACTTAAAGCTTGGCCTCTAGACTGAGACGGAGAAATTTGAGAAGGCTGTCACTGAGATATTCTGGTGACCCATATACTGATAATCTCCTGGCGCTGCCAACTTGCTGGTAGTGAGTTATGTCAGTTCTGAAATTGTATGTTCATAAGCCTTCTCAGTACAATCCACGTGGCAATGAAAAATGGTTTGTGTCCTCCTCTGCAGGGAAGAAAACCCCTGAGTTTTCTCTGTCCACCTGCACATGTATTTCAACAATCAGCAGACGCATGTAACTGTCCTTGTTCTCTAGTTTCCCTTTATAAAAATGTGAAAATAAGGAAAATATAAGAGTGACCTTAATTCGCACTAAGATGAAGTAGCAGATCTGGGAGGTTTTGCTTGCACACAGATTTATGCAAAAGTAAATCAGGCTTCATAGCACTAGCAGCAGAGAAGAGAGTTAGACAGGATTTGAATGTCCCTGGTGGCTTCACTTGTGCTTCAAGCTATAAATAAACTTGCCAACTGAATCCCTACTCCAACTGCTTGCTGTAGAGGCTGCGAAAGGCACCTGTGCTGGCACATGGTTGCTCTGCATCTGCTGGCTCAAGGGACAATGGGGCTGCTGTGTCCTTCTGTCCCTGTGTCTGCCAAAAGGTGTTTCTCACAGGCTTTGTAATGCATTTTGGAGGCCTGGAGCCAGTGTAAATTTATAAATGTCTGGAAGATAATGGTGTAACTGGTGTTGTGAATTGTGCACAGCTCTGTGCTTTCATTCCCAGGGAAGTTTTCAGCTGACTTATTAAAAATTATCTTTACTTTTGCATTATTCTCTTGTTGCTATCACTTTTTTCCAGAGGTCAAGAGAAAAAAAGATAAAAGAGAAGTTCACAGTATTTACATCACAAAGTTTTTGATGGACATGAATTCTAGTATTGAGCTATGATTCTTTAAAATAAAGGTGCAAGCAGAAAAGTTCAGAAATAGTGGCGAGGTAACAAACAAGAAAGCAAATGCTTTTAGGAAAGAAGGCAGAGGTGAAAAGAGGTTGCTCAGGATGATGGCACACTGCTCTGTGAAGTAACAGTCAAATCTTTCTGCTCCTACTGAAAGTCCAACAGTCTTACACCTTCTCACCAGTGAAATGTTTTCAAGGCTTCACTCTAGGGTAACAACTCTGTCCTGGGTCTGTAAGTCCTACTGTGGCCAGGCTTGTTTGTATCAGTAGATTGCTTTGTGGTGTTGTCACTTTCCTCAAGGAAAATTATAGTTTTGGAATACCAAATTACAGATCCTCTCCAGAAGGGAGAGACCTGGTAAAGGTATGAATCCTACACCTGCCCTTTAGAAAGGCAGATGCTTGGCTGTTATTCTTGCAATGTCCATTTCTGGATTCAGGATGAAAGGGAACAGATATAGGAGAGAAAGTGAGGACAAGCAGGTAAAAGCATATAATCATGGAGGAGCTGACTTACAGGATGGAAGAGCCATGTGAAAAAGAGGAAGAGCTGCAGAAAGAAATTATTCTATGGACATAGGGGAAGCAAAACCAAACAAACCAAAAAGAGAAAAAGAAGAGAAAAGAACCAAGGTACACTCTCCATGTAACCTACTTGTATTTTAGTTTGTACTTTGGATTCCTCCATCACATTCAGGTCTCCTGTGAAACCCTCCTGCTTAAGAAGCCACATTTTTCTTCAAGTTTACCTCCTTTTGTTCCCATGTGAAAACTGGCCAAGAAATCTCAGCATAGAGGTGAGTGTAACAATGACCAGCTCAGAGATTTTCTTCTTTCCAAGGTGGTTTTTTTTGGTTGATTGGATTTTTTTTTCATAATGACCTGAGTCCAATGATGGTTACTACTCAATGAGTAGATAGATCAAAATGTGTAGGCTTTTTTCAGAATAGTCCTCTAATATGTTTGGGCAATCCTACCAGAGCACAATTTTGTTTCTTAGAAGAAAATAAAGGGGTTATCTAAAGGGGGAGTGATTTCTTGATAAGGAAATTGCTATTTTAGAAGGTGACTGTAATCACAGGATCTTTATAGTGGCAGTTTTCCCTGCTCTTAGCAGAGAATAACAACAGCAGCACTGGTGGGTTGAAGAGGGAAACTTCTTCACTGAGCCCTATTCCTTCATCCTTTTAAGTATACAATATCCTTTAAAAGACAGGACAAAACAGTAGTGGCACACAGGGCTGACTCCAAATAATAATTGATCTCCATCCCTAGCAGAGTTTTCAGATGCATTACAGACAGAGATACCCTAATTGAACTTCAGGCGGTGCCCAGATTTTCTGCTGTTTAGGTACATCTACATTGTGCTCAGTAGAATGGGCTGAAAAAACCTGTTAATTAGTCATTCTGAAAGAACCTTTAATCGAGAGGCAGAATAGATCTGAACTTTATTTTAAAAGTCAGCTTCTTGTGTTTCAGTTCCTCAGAAGCCACAAATGAACAGTGGTATGAACCCAGCTGGTAAGTTGCTGCTGGTAAGTCTTAAACATGATTCAGAATAATTTGCATAGGAGCTCTTAATCATCTCCATGCAGATAACAAAACCAGTATTTGAATATTTTCTTAGAGTTAATTGTGCAGGGTGTAGACAGTCCATGTATGATATCATTAGCAATATAATAAACATGTTATATTTGTAAGAACCTAGAGGACTCAGGAGCTGAAACCATTTGAAAAAGCTAAAAAAACCCCAAAAGATAAATAATGTTAATGATGTTTTGATATTATCCAATGGCAAAGTCACCACTTTAAAAGAACCTGAAGATCTCCTGAGTTCCTAAATGACAATGACATAGTGGTGCTAATAAGATAAGCATGATACCAAGAGAAAATGAATTAATTGAATGAAAAATTAATGAAAATTAATTGATGGGAACACACAAAATCTGTGACACACAAAAGGATGTCAAGAAAGTCTACTTAAGTAGTAGAACACTTCAGTGCGTTGTAAAAACTCTCATTCTCATTTCTGCTTTTTGGATTTGGGTTTTGCTGGGTTTTTTGTTTTGTTTTGGGTTGGGTTGTTTGTTTGTTTGTTTGTTTGTTTTAATATATGGTAATTCTTTTATCCTTTCTGTGTTATATTTAATCTCTTGGTATCAGTGTTCCAGCTGGTTTAAACAGAGAACATTCCTGCAACATGTCTCAGAAAATGCTATACATTTTCTAAGCCTTTCATTTTATAAAATTGACCATTAACTATCTAACATATGCAGATAACCTGTACAGAGATTAATCTGGTATCGGGGCTTTTGTTGCTACTGCTTTTAATGCAATAAGCTGTGCATAAGCAAAATTTTATTTGGTCATGCTGATCCTCTTAGTGTTCCAAGTATAGCAGAATATTGCAAAGAAATCCTAAAAATGACTAATTTCACTAGAATGTCCCTTTACTTCAGGCAAAGTGCCAGAATATAACCTTTCTGAGTCTGTGCAGTTTGACAAGAGGCAACTGGGGCACAAATGTACCAAATAAATCTGTGGTGTTCAAATGGTCTAGAATCATAGAATGGTTTGAGTTGGATGGGACCTTAAAGGTCAACTAGTTCCACTTCCCTTGCATGAGCAGGGATACCTCCCAATAGATCAGGTTGCTCCAAACCCCATCCAACCTGACCTTCCAGGGATGGGGCATTCACAGCTTCCCTGGACTACCTGGGCCAGTGTCTTGTAGAGAAACAAAATAAACCAGGTGCCTCAAGTTGCCAAAGAGTGGGTGTGAGTCCACCTGTGCCTGGTTAGGGCAGGCCCCTGTTACCAGGGGGCCAATAAAGGTGGGACACACACCCACAGAGAGGAAGCTCACTCTGGTGTGAGGCAACGGAGAAGCCAGCAGCTTGTTGAGCCTCAGGAGCAAGAAAGGCTCCTCCTGCTACATTGTCTCACCACCCTGAGAGTAAAGAATTTCTTGTTGAAGAATTTTCACCTAATATCTCACTCAAATCTCCCATCTTCGAGTTTAAAGCCACAAGTCTGGTAAAAATTTCTGTGGATGCAACGGAGTTGTGTATTGTTTTAATTATGTTTCTGTTACATGTATAAAATTGATGGTTCAAATTTGAAATGACTGCTGATTTTGATTGGTTATGTAGTGGCACATTTCAATTTTGCAAGAAGGTTAATAACTTCAACTGTTCATTGTTTAGGTAATTGCATAATCCTGAATGCTTACATGAGCAAATTGGCTTGCTTATATTTTCTTCTATTTAAATATATTACAGGAAATACCTTAGAGCCTGCTTCATTAAGTTTCTTTGTAAAAAGCTCTGTGCCTCAGAAAGAATCTGTAATACTTATTTTTAACAGGAGACCTCAATTCTTTACTTGAAAAGCTGCAGTCAGTATCTCTCAACTTCCTTAAAAACACCGATATGTGCTTCTGGTGCTGCTAAAGTCTGTGAAAAAAGGTTTCCCTTCTCAGGATCAGGACTAAAATAAAGTTAATTGCAAAAATGTTGATTCATCCATATTTACACCTTAAGATAGTGTAGAAAGTTGAATGTTTGCTGTGAAATTATATACACAGAATGTTTTCAAATCACCGTCTCCTTTGTGAGAACCTGCAGCAGCTCCCAGTGGTTACTTGGTCTAGAGGGTGTTTTTAGGATAATCCAATACTGCAATACCACTTGTAGCCTAGGTAAATCCTCTGAATTTCTAAGAATTATTTAATTTCATTTTATTATTTTATTTTATTGTAGTATACAAAGATGGAACTGCAGTAAGATAGAGCTGAGATTCAAATTGGAGTCCATGGAGTTGTGCAGTTTTGATGAAATGCTATGTCATTTAAAGAGGTCCTATGGGTTCATAATGAATAAAACTGTTTTCACTGTTGGTGGTAAGGTTTGATTCTTTTGCTGTAGTAAAATTAGTAAAATTCCTTCACTGATCATGATGGGTGATCTACCTCAGTGAAAATGTATTGATATTCTGAACAGTTCAATTTAGGAAATGTTCTTACAATGTGTTTTTCCATGAGTTTGCTTGTAATTTCATTGCTACGCCTACAAGCTGCCCCTCATCATGCTGACACAACTTAAAAAGCCATATAAAGCTAAGAAAAGGTTAAAAAGAGATCTTTCAGAAGACCATGGGAGAAAATTGAAGTAAAGAAGGAATTAAACATTTTTAAAAGCTAAATTCTTTAGGACTGATGATGTCAGCATGTTGACTCCACATCACTGACACTTCATCTAAACTGTCTGCTGACTTCATGTTTGAGGGCTTATGCCATTAAATTACTGAGCTCAATAGGTCAAGTGGTGCATATTCAGTAGATTTAAAGACATTTTCTCAGCTAAAAAAAACCCCCACATAATAACAAAAAAACCCAAAAACCGCACAAAAAACCCAACACAAATCATTAACTAAAAAAAACCCAAAACAAACAGACAAAAACCCCATAAAACAAACAAACCAACCAACCAAAAAACAGAAACCATGAAGGAACAGCTTAACATCTGTTTTAAAACTGCTAAATCTTAGAGATTCCCAAGGGAGAAAATGAAAAAAAACTGGTTGCTTGCTCTGCAAATAAGGGAAACTTTTGATAGGTATAAAATTAGCTTTTATAAGGGCTTCTCCCAAAACACTGATATTAATAAAAGCCAAAGAGCCATAGAGCAAATTCTGCTTAGTCAGGAGTTGATGTGCTCTTCAAGATGGTCTTGCTGTCCTGAAGACAAACAAGGGAATTTCTAAAATGCAGGTTTTCTTTCAAAGGCTTTTTTGCTCTAAAGAGGAAAGGAAGGCAGATAGTGTTTTGTGAGATTTCTTCTGCACTTCTTTATTCTTTGTGTGATGTTTTCAGTGAAAATTGATTGGAAAAGCAGACTTTCCTGCCCACAGATGAGCTGGGGTGACAGTGGTTAGAAAACTGTTTGAAATGTTGCAGGGTATCATGAGAGAAGGTTTTGGGGTTTCTGTCAAAAAAGTTGCATTACCCACCTACACTTTTATTCCTTATCAAGGCTGAAACATTGTCTTTTTTGTTTGTCTGTTACAGCAAGGCAGAAAACTCTCTTTTAGCAGAGTATGGAGGTATAAGCAGAAGTGACTTGTGTCCTGCAAGAAAACCTGGGGGAGACCTCCAAAGCAATAGCAGGAAGGGAAAAGTGCATTGTCTTACCCAGAAGCATCAGAATAGGCAATTAAGGGAATTTCAGCCTGCTTTTCCTGCTAGATCCGGATTTATGGTGCTCCTGAAGGCTCTTGGCTCCAGATAGAAAGTCCAAAAACTAACAAGCATGGCTTTCATGGAGGGATAAAAAATAAATTAAATTAAAATTATAATTAAAGTAGATTTTTGATTGCTGTTTTATTGTCCAAGCAAATATTGAAAGGGACAAATGTAATGTTTTGAGCAATGGGAAACATAAAAGGAATTTCTATTATCACAATTTCTGAAAATTTCAGTGTGGATTGAGAAAATATTCAGAGACAGTTAGACAGACATCTCACATAAACTGAATTCTCTCGAGACAGCTTTATTAGAGGAAAACAAAGATTCAACAATGTTGTTACACATGTAAGTAAGAAAAGTGTAAGGAAAGCACTGGCAAAGATTAGTTAATTAAACAGGTTATTATAAGAAGTATTTGGTTCAACCATGTTGGCACTTTTGGTTTTTTATTATGAAATTTAAAGCATGGAGACTTGAGGGTACACTGATATTTATGATGAGTTCTTACGTGTGTAAATAACTCGGCAGTAAGAAATGTTCATTAATACTAATTCGTTAAACATTTACAACTTTTTACATTTAAATGCATTTTTTGACTCTGAAAGAGTCATGTCTGACAAGAGAGGGACATCCCTCACAACACATCATCTCAGAAAAGAAAAAAAATCAGTTTATATTCAGTTTCAGGCATTGGTATAACTCCTTGAGTTTCTATAGGATTCACTGCCTGTCTACCTTAAAGCACATTGGTTATTTTTCTCTCTGTTATCTGTATTGTATAATTCAGTGTAGTACTGCTCCTCTCTGGAGATTGGGGGAAAGCTCTGGAAACAAGAGAAATAATAGTGTCAGAATAAGCACTTTATCAGTTCTATATCATTAGTCTAGATTATTTTGTGACCAGTTTTGAATAAAATACATCATAATGTTATCAATTATTTGTGAACAGAAAAAAATACACTATTCTCAACAAAGAGATTTCTTAAGTACTCTAATAAGCTTCTACTTCTGTATGGTTGTTTAAGTAATTGCTGATTTAAGTAATGGTTAATTATATTGTCTAAATTGTCTGATAAACAGCAGAATAAAAGTTCTGTGGCTCATTGCTTTCTATTTATTAATAAAATGCATTCCAACTATTTGAAGTTCAAAACAGCAGCATGTTACCTTAAAGTACCATATCTGAGAAGTAATGTACATGTACAAAGCCAAGGTGTCGTTTGAACAGCACATCAGGAAGAAATCTCACAGTAGATGAACGAAATGTTTAGCAGTGCAGCATTTTCAGGTAAGAAGCAGTTTCCGGATGGTGGTATGAAGGTTCCTGAGTGTTTTTCTCCTGACAAAATCCAGCCCAGAAGAAACTCTGGGGCACCCACTCTGGAGCTACCTTGCATACGAGGGTTTTTGCCAAAGCCTTTTCAAAATACAGTGGTTTGTCCTTCTAGACCTATCTTGGGTCTTCTGTGCTTCTTATACTCAGAACTGAGCAATGGCCTTAGTTCTCCATATCATTCTCTAGCTGTAACTATAAACATTGAGCATTATCAGTTCTAGAAGCAGACACTTGACATGGCATGAATTTCAGCAACTGCAGCTACTTAGAAGAGACTTAGCTGAAAGTAAAATTACAACAAAAAAGATTAGTTCTATCTTGGTCCAAACCAGGAGAGTGCCTCTTTTTTGTGAAGTTTTATTTGATCTTGTTATTGATTTCACTTTTGAAAGTATTAGGCAAGCCCTCTTAGTGATAAGGGCAGGTAAATCAATTTTTTAAAGGCTGGTGATGAAGCTGCCATCTCTTTAAACCTTGAAAGCTGGGTCTGCATACCTTACTTGGATAGATATTCTACTTTAGCCTCAAAGTTTTAAGATTTGATGTAAGAATTACTGCATGACATTTTCTGGCCTCTGTTATACAGAAGTTCAAATTTGTTGATCATACTTATCCATTTGGGTCTTTAAATCTATTGCAAAGGATCTAGATGCCAATTAGCTTTTATGCTTGAGGTACAGATACTCACTTGAGAACCTAACATCCCTGTGCTGATTTACTTTCATTTCCTGGAATAATTCAAGATGCTGAGCTGTTTCCTAACCACCTGGGACTGTTTTCCATTTAATTTGCGTTTTCCTCATTACAGCTTCTGGGTCTCTAGTTTTTGTCTTAGTTGTTTGCTGTAAGACTTGAAGACAGGAAGACATTTCTGTATCCTTTCAGCTTACACAATAGTGAAGAAGGTACATGGACATTTATGCTCTACTCATCCCCAAGTATTAGGATTAAAAACATATGAAATTCTGTTGTTTGTTTGTGTTTTTAATCTGTGTGGGGTACCACTACTAATTGTTTATTTGTGATTTTAGTTTGGTTTTTGTTGGTTTTTTTGTTGTTGGTTTTTTTGTTTTGTTTTGTTTGTTTGTTTTTGTTGTTGTTTTTTAGTGCCTTTAACATATATTTCATATATTGTCAAACCCCAGCTTCCTCCATTATCAGTAGCCCAGTTCCCTGAAGAACTGGGATGAATTTGCTCTGATTCAGCTGGCAGGAGGCAGAGAAGATTCCAGTTTTGTGGCATCAAGGATATTTGCTGAACTGAGATGAGAATGACCTAGCATTTGTCATTTGTTTATTCTCTTGGCCTCTGCTGAAAGAGGAGATCTTTCTGTGAATGGCTGGGTTGGAGTTTTTGATGCTTGTATCACTGCATTTATGGAGTTGTCTGGCATGTCTTGAGGAAAGTAGTGAGGTTTTATGCAATAATCCTTGGAGGTGTTGCATCTACAGTGAAAAAAATGGTTTTCACCAGAGAGGACATGGTCCAAACCAGACTTTAGAAAAAGTGCCTTAAAAGAATCATCAGCACCAACATCTGCTCTGAAACTGCATGGGAAGTCAATGTGAGGAAAGCAGTAAACACCCTAAACGGTCAAAAATTGCTTGACAGAATAGGAAAAACTGTAACTTTTGTAGTAGTTGAAAGTACCTGGGTAATGTTCACTCCCTGGAGCAACAGTAACTATATCCGTTGTCCTGAGACCACATTCAGGTCTTATGACAAATGTTGCTCAGCAGTTTTACTGATCAGATGTGGTAATATATTCCAAGTCATTATTATATTCATTATTTTTGTTTTTGTGTTTTGTTGGTTTTTTGTGTAGTGTTTTGGTTTTTGGGTGGGTTATTTTGTGAGAAACAGGTCAATCTGCAGCACAAATTGCAAAGGATTGCTTCAATGCATAAGGTAAGAGTGAAACTTCTAAAGAAGCATCAGGAATCTTTTTGGTTGAAAGTACAAAACAAGATAAATGCCATGTCACCTTTTTGGGCCAACAACCTCTGTAGGCTTCTGTCAGGACTGTTTCTAATGTTTATACTGCACAATTTATGATCATAGAGCTTTTTTTTTTCACCTTGCTACCTTGCTAAACTGCAGTGAACTGGGGTAGCACTTTGATTGCTGTAATCATACCTACCATACTTAAACATCCTGAAGTGTTATTAATCTCCTAATTTTTGGCTATCAGTAGCATTTATGACCCACTTTACTCACTCTTGAGTTACTCACTCCCAGTTTCTGAAACAGAGTTCCACAAGAGGTTGTCAACAGCTATTTAAACTCTGAACTCCAGTTTTTCAGCATCTCAATAATTTTTTATTAGCCTCTTTCTTTAAAGAGGAGAGGATAATGACTGCTTCTTGTTTTTTCCAGGCTATTCTTATTAAAAGAGGTGCTAAAATTTTAAGTATAATTTTAAAAGAAGCCTAGAAAATTACTTGGCTGATTCCTTCTTCAGATCAATGGACACTATTAATTGTCTTTGAAAAACCTAACCTAAACAACTAATTTTTCCTCTTTCCTCCTTTGTTAAGTATTTTATCCACGAATTTAATTAAACTCACACAAAAAACTCCTAGAAATAGGAATACAAAAGACACTGGATTTTTTATAGATATGAACATCCTAATTAGCCTTCAAATCAGCCATATTAAAAATGAAGTCTTTAGAATCATAGAATCATAGAATTAGCCGGGTTGGAAGGGACCTCAGAGATCATCTAGTCCAACCCTTGACCCACCGGAGCAGTTGCTAGACCATGGCACTGAGTGCCACATCTAGTCTTTTTTTAAATGTCTCCAGGGACGGAGAATCTACCACCTCACCGGGCAGTCCATTCCATAGCCTGATCACCCGCTCCGTGAAGAAATTCTTTCTAATATCTAACCTAAACCTCCCCTGGCACAACTTAAGACTGTGTCCTCTTGTCTTGTTGAAGGTCGTCTGTGAAAAGAGTCCAGTTCCCACCTCGCTACAGCCTCCTTTCAGGTAGTTGTAGACAGCAATGAGGTCTCCCCTGAGCCTCCTCTTTTCAGGCTGAACAGCCCCAGCTCTCTCAGCCTCTCCTCATAGGGCCTGTGCTCGAGTCCCTTCACCAGCCTGGTTGCCCTCCTTTGGACCTGTTCCAGGACCTCTACATCCTTCTTAAACTGAGGGGCCCAGAACTGGACACAGTACTCGAGGTGTGGCCTAACCAGCGCTGAGTACAGGGTAAGAATCACCTCCCTGGACCTGCTGGTGACGCTGTTTTTGATACAGGCCAGGATGCCATTGGCCTTCTTGGCCACCTGGGCACACTGCTGGCTCATGTTCAGTTTCTTGTCGATGCAGACTCCCAGGTCCCTTTCGGCCTGGCTGCTCTCCAGCCACTCTGTCCCCAGCCTGTAGCGCTGCATGGGGTTGTTGTGGCCAAAGTGCAGGACCCGGCACTTGGCCTTGTTGAACCTCATCCCGTTGGAATCGGCCCAGCTCTCTAGTCTGTCCAGGTCCCTCTGCAGAGCCCTCCTGCCTTCCAGTTGGTCCACACTTCCTCCCAGCTTAGTGTCATCTGCGAATTTGCTGATGATGGACTCAATCCCTTCGTCTAAGTCGTCGATAAAGATATTAAACAGAACTGGGCCCAACACTGATCCCTGGGGGACACCACTAGTGACCGGCCGCCAACTGGATGCAGCCCCGTTCACCACCACTCTCTGGGCCCGGCCCTCCAGCCAGTTCCTAACCAGCACAGGGTGCTCCTGTCCAGGCTGTGGGCTGACAGCTTTTTCAGGAGAATGCTATGGGGGACGGTGTCAAAGGCTTTGCTGAAATCCAGGTAGACCACATCCACCGCCTTCCCCTCATCCACCAGACGGGTCACCTGATCATAAAAGGAGATCAGGTTGGTCAGACAGGACCTGCCCTTCCTAAACCCGTGCTGGCTGGGTCTGATCCCTTGCCCATCCTGCAGGTGCTGTGTGATTGCACTGAGGATGATCTGCTCCATAACCCTGCCAGGCACTGAGGTCAGGCTGACGGGCCTGTAGTTTCCCGGGTCCTCCTTCCGGCCCTTTTTGTGGATTGGCGTGACATTCACCAACTTCCAATCATCTGGGATGTCCCCCGTGAGCCAGGACTGTTGGTAGATGATAGAGAGAGGCTTGGCGAGCTCTTCTGCCAGCTCCCTCATCACTCTTGGGTGGATCCCATCCGGTCCCATAGACTTGTGGGGGTCCAAGCAGCTCAAGAGGTCACTGACTGTGTCCTTCAATATTACAGGGGGCTGTTTAGATTTTTATCACCTTCTATAGGCTCCAGAAGCCTGCTGTCAACAGGATAACCTGTCTTTCTGTTGAAAACTGAGGGTAAAGAAGGTGTTAAATACCTCAGCCTTTTCCTCATCTTTGATAACTATATTCCCACCCATGTCCAGTACAGAATGAATGTTTTCCTTGCCTCTTCTTTTGCTATTGATGTATCTGTAGAAGCATTTCTTATTGTCCTTCACAGAGGTAGCAAGATTCAGTTCATGTTGTGCTTTTGTCTCTCTGATTTTCTTTCTACATGACCTGACTATATTCCTAAATTCCTCTTGAGAAGTTAGCCCTTTTTTCCATAATTGATAGGCCCTCTTCTTAATCCTAATTTCTTTCAGAGTCTCCCAGTTCAGCCAGACTGGTTGCTTTCCCCGCCGGCTTGCCTTCCGGGACTCTGGGACAGCCTGTTCCTGTGCTTTCAGAATATGCTCTTTGAAGTATGTCCATCCCTCCTGGACCCCTCTGTTTTCAAGGGCTGTTTCCCAGGGTATACTCTGAACTAGTCTTTTGAATAGTCCAAAATCTGCTCTCTGGAAGTCCAACACAGAGGTTTTACTGACAACCCTCCTTGTATCCCTGAGTATTGAAAACTCTATTATTTCATGGTCACTAAGTCCCAGTCGTCCATCAACCACCACATCTCCCACCAGCCCCTCTCTGTTTGTGAAAAGAAGGTCAAGTGGGGCTCCGTCCCTGGTGGGCTCATTTACTAGTTGGAGCAGGAAATTGTTTTCAATACACTCTAGGAATCTCCTAGACTGCCTCCTCTCTGCGGTGTGGAGTTCCCAGCAGATGTCTGGCAAGTTGAAGTCACCTACGAGAATAAGGGATGATGATTTTGAAACATCCTCCAGTTGCTTGTAGAATATTTTGTCGACCTCATCATCCTGATTGGGCGGTCTGTAACACTCCCATCACGATATCGGCCTTTAGTACACATCTCTATTGCTTTTTATCAAAACTAGAGTTAGAAGAATACCAAATGGCAAAGAATAGATAATAAAGCTTTAGCATATTAAAAAAATAGTGGCAAATCTTACTGATTTGCTCTTTATGAAAAAAAAAAAAAATATAGTGCTGAAATTATAAGAAAGAGTATTGTTGAGTCTTCTCTAGTTGTGGGAACAAAAGGCAATTTATAATATTTTTAGAGCTATTTAAATTGTTCTTTTTGTGCTATATGTCTTTTTTTTTTTTTTTTTTCATTTTTTCCTCAGTTCTCTTTTTACAGTTCTAATCTCTCCTTGTTTCTCATTTGAGTGCTGAGAATCATCTGAGTCAGAACCATCAACTTGTACATGATTTTCAATCAAGACCTTTGGAAAATGGCCAGTTTCACATCGGCTTTAATAGAAAATATAGATTGCTTCAGATTTGATTTAGAACACTCCTCGACGCTTGTTTTTTTTTTCTCCTCTCATATTCTAAAGCTTTGCCTGATTTTTCCCAATATTTTCTTAGTATGAGTGTGTAACTCAGACAATTGGTGCCCTGTTTTTAAACTGCACTAAGAATCATTGATGTTAGTTCTAGTGATGTACTTGCAGTTGATAACCTGAATTAAAACATTCATTGGAAAATCCTCATTCCACTGTAGTTAAGGGAAAATTACACTAAGTATTTTTTCCAATATGTCTAGGCATGCAGGTGTAAAGATAATTAAATATTAGATACTGATTTGTCTCTAGCTCATTTTAATAGAAATATTGATACCCTTTAGCAGAAATAATAACTGTAACTTTTTTACAAACTATTAGTTTACTTTTTCTGGGCAGATTATCCTACATGGGATTTCATGTTAAATGAAAGTGACAGTCCCTTTTAGTATCTTATTCAAAGAAATGAGATGACGAGTCCTTTTTCACTGGTGTCAGGGCCAACTTCTGCTGAGGCAGTAGTAGGACCTGAAGCCAGGAAAATTTTATAGAGCCTGAGTTCTCTTAAAAGCATTTCTTACTGACATCTTTTATTATTAAATGCATTTTTAAAAATATACTTTTCTGCAGTATCTAGCACTGCAATATTTTATCTAACTCTTAAACTACATGCTTTATCATATCATGTATGTATATAAATAGGATCATGTGGCAATATGATCTCATGGATAAGGTGGAAATTTTACTGCAGAAGTAATTCCTACTTGATTTGCTTACAGGTCTTGCCACAGCCTAAAGTAGAATAAATATAATAAAAAGGCAGTGTAGAGGCTGTACAGATAAGGTTTTTCTTCAGAAATTATTTTATTGTTCTTTCTGGACTGCAGCTGGAAGGAAGCGTTGCTGTTTTCAAAACATACTCTGAAAACATCTGGAAAAGTGAAGGCAGTTGACTCAGCAAAGACGTTTTTTTCAAACAGTAATCATAAATATGTCAAATATTTATGGCTTCATTGTTGAGGCCTTACTTAAAAATGAAAATCCTATATAATTCCTGTCCTAGCACTGCTCTCAGAGCATTATTTTCAAGGAGTCCTAATGCAGTAATGGGCAGGGCTGGTAGTGGGAGTGACCCATTTCACCCATCATGTTTTGTTTAAAATTCAGCATTTGAGTGCAATTTGTGAAAAGAATGTTTTTTCCTCAGTACAGATTTGCTTCCCAGCTTCAGCAGATCTAATATACAATTACACTTTGCAGCCCAAGCCCACAACTAAGCACAGAGTTTGCACGTCACGTAGACTCAAAAGAAGGTTAATAGATTTTTTCCCTAAATAATGAGAATTAAAGAGAGAAAAAGAGAATCTAATATGGCCCAGGGACTCTTCTTAATTTACTGAATGTTTCTTCCATAAGTTTTTTTCATGTTTCCTTTTTCCTTCATTTTGACCTCACATGTTGGTCGCCTTCTAAATTTTGGCCTTAGAATCTCCTTAGGGAACCCTTAGAATCATAGAATCATAGAATTGGCTGGGTTGGAAAGGACCTCTGAGATCATCAAGTCCAACCCTTGATCTACTACTGCTGTGGTTACCAGACCATGGCACTAAGTGCCACCTCTAGTCTCTTTTTGAATATCTCCAGGGATGGAGAATCCACTACTTCCCTGGACAGCCCATTCCAATGTCTGATCACCCTCTCCATAAAGAAATTCTTTTTAATATCCAACCTAAACCTCCCCCGGCACAACTTAAGACCATGCCCTCTTGTCTTGCTGAGAGTTGCCTGGGAAAAGAGACCAACCCCCAACTGGCTACAACCTCCTTTCAGGTAGTTCTAGAGAGTAATGAGGTATCCCTTGAGCCTCCTCTTTTCCAGGTTGAACAACCCCAGCTCCCTCAGCCTCTCTTCATAGGATATGTGTTCAAGTCCCTTCACCAGCTTAGTTGCCCTCCTTTCGACCTGCTCCAGGACCTCGATATCCTTCTAAACTGAGGGGCCAGAACTGAACATAGTATTCAAGGTGTGGCCTCACCAGCGCTGAGTACAGGGGCAGAATCACTTCCTTGGACCTGCTGGCGACGCTGTTACTGATACAGGCCAGGATGCCATCGGCCTTCTTGGCTACCTGGGCACACTGTTGGCTTATGTTCAGCTTCCTGTCAATCCAAACTCCAAGGTCCCTCTCTGTCTGGCTGCTTTCCAACCACTCTGTCCCCAGCCTGTAGTGCTGTTTGGGGTTGTTGTGGCCAAAGTGCCGGACCCAGCACATGGTCGTGTTGAACCTCATCCTGTTGGAATCAGCCTATCTCTCCAGTCTGTCCAAGTCCCTCTGTAGAGCCTTCCTGCCTTCCAGCTGATCCACACTCCCCCCAAGCTTAGTGTTGTCTGCAAACTTGCTGATGATGGACTCAATCCCCTCATCTAAATCATCAATGAAGATATTGAACAGAACTGGGCCCAACACTGATCCCTGGGGGACACCACTAGTGACCGGCCGCCAACTGGATGCAGCCCCGTTCAGCACCACTCTCTGGGCCCGGCCCTCCAGCCAGTTCCTAACCCAGCACAGAGTGCCCCTGTCCAAGCTGCGGGCTGATGCTGTGGGAGACGGTGTCAAAGGCCTTGCTGAAGTCCAGGTAGACCACATCCACAGCCTTAGGAAAGGGCTCAGTGGAAAAATGCTAAGAGCATGCTCAGAAGAATGATAACTGTGGACAGGCTTAATATGAAAACTTCACTCACTTCCCAATTTGTACTGAATGTCTTAAGAACACAGTAGAGACTTCTTTTTTTTTTCAGCTATATAGTGTTTCAAATAATGGTCAGCCTGGTTCCTTGAGTTTTCAGGAATGTGGGCTGCTGCCTTTTTTTCATTCCCCCAGTGAAAACCTGATGTCACAAATGCATTCAGAGTGTACACAAGCCTTGAGAGAAAAGAGCAGATTTGTTTATTGAAAATCATCACCATGTTACCCTTAGCAGTAAGGGAAATGTAACGGCAGAAAATTATTCAAACCCCATGTGTCCTGACTGCCAAGTGAATTTGGGGGAATGCAGAGCATGATAAACAAATAGACTCACTAGACATACTTTTTAGCCTTCTGTTGATTTATTTCATTCTTTTCATTTAATTCTTTTTTCAAAGACAGAAGGCTCTCCAGTTTCTCAAAGTGAGCATATGGACAATATAGATCACTGATAAATCAGTACAGCAGGTAGAAAGTAATCTGAATTAGAGAAAGGCTGGAAACTGCCTGGAGGGGGCCAAAGGGAGCTGTCGCTTTCTTTTCTGCCTTTATAGATTGAATATTGGGTGGATTGGGGTAATAAAAAGCCTGGGTGGGTTTAGCATCCTTGAAAATGCCAGAAACAGAGTTATTGGAAGACTTGCAGAGACTGCGCTCCATGAATGAATTTCTTTCCCTTCTATGTTAGGATCTCATATAGACTTTTGTTTCATTGTAGATAGTAACACCTTTGAGCTAAGAAGCAGCCTGAGTGGTATGGTATGTAAGAACTGGGGCAATTCATTCAAGTCCCCTTTAAAAGCACAAATTTTAGATAGGACAATTAAAGAGAAATCTTAAAAAAAAAAACACAAAAACCCAAAAAAACCCCCAGCTTTTGTAGTGAATAAAACAAAATTATGTCTTCTTGCTTCTCTGCAAAATGGGTAGCTACAAAGCATGTACATAGATTTCTGGAGGTACAATACAAAGGGGAGGATAATAATAACCTTTTTCTCTCACCCAAGAGTCTGCACAAAGATTCCATCAGCATTTTGCACAGTGTGATAAAAAATGCATTAAATCCTCAACATCAAAGCAGATTCAAAGTGAAACAGAATCAATCTGAATAACATACCCATAAAGAAAAGAAATCACAAAATAATTCTAAGGAAGCCAAGATACTGGCAAAATTAAAACCACAATAGCTTATGGAGTCAGATTTGCTAAAAAAAAGACAATCTTTACCACCTAGTATCTCTGTTCAGGTCTGGAAAGAAAAGGTAATTGGATTCTGGAATGAACAAAATAGTTAAACACCATTTTATGATGATAATTTAAAATCTGAAGTTAAGATACTTGAACCGTGATCTCCCAATAAAAACAGAGACTTCCTGTCTCTGCCATCATGATGCTGAGTAATGCTAAAGGCAATTCGAAGCAGATAATAGGTCTCTGACTACATTTCTGGATTTATTATCATCCTTACATTAATGACTTGATGGCTATTCTTGGAAGAGGCATTTGCAGCTGCTGTGTTGTGGGCAGAGCCCTTTGGGGCACAGTTACAGGGAGCATGGAGGGAGCAATCAGGATACAAGATGTCTGTAAGCTGATACCCCCAGACAACAAGCAGAAAGGGGTTTCCTGAAGTGCCTCATCTACACAGTTTTTAGATGAGGTTTTTAGATATTTTCAGGGATGGTGAGTCTACCAACTCCCTTGGCAGCCAGTTCCAGTGCTTGACTACTCTTGCAGTAAAACACTTGCAGAAAAAAAAATTATTTTCAGCAAAGGATAGGAGTATCTCTCCAGGAAGAGAGAAATTCCAGGAAATCCCATTCTGCTTGTTGACCAGTGGTATCAGCTCACAGACATCCCATATCCTGATTGCTCCCTTCGTGCTCCCTGTAACTGGAGGGGTGGGATGGGGGAAAGACAGCCCTCTGAGTTCTCCCCTGTGACAGAAATCCCCTGTATCAAACTCAGTTTTGACCTAAGCAAACCCCTCCTGTTGACCAGAGGTCTGCCAATGAGCTTGCTGAATAGTTAGCACTGACCAGGTTGTCTTTGCTGAGACACCATCCACTCATAAAGCACAATAACCACAGGCTCAAAACTCCCACAAATTATGCACTATTCAATCCAAAATGAAGTGGTGGCTTAGGCCTGCTTTTAGCTTTAAGTACTAATAAATGTCTCAAGTTCAAATCCCAACGGTTTTGTGATCAGCTACTGCTGATACTCATTATTTCGTCCATAAAAAGTTAGAAATATATTTAATATTATGTTGTACTTTCAGATGTTCTTGGAAGTTCTGCAGTGTTTGCATCCATCATGAATGAAAGGCAAGCCCACCATGTGTTCCTGGGGATTGGTTCCTGTGCCAAAAAAAGAGAGGCAATCTCCTTCATTTATCCTTGTTTTGTGCTACAACATGATGAATTAATCACATCTTACAATGCTACAGGTTGACTGCATCAAATTGGATGAGTGTAAAATATTTCAGTGCAGTAATTGCCATATGTTTCAAAAAGGCTTCCTGCATATGATGTAGTACATGTATATATATATATATATATATATATATAGTATATGTATATATGACCATAAGTGAAGAAGAAAAAAGAATATTAATATGTGATCTTCAGGAACAAAAACTTAAAACGAGGAGAAGAGTGAGAGTTCTGATCAGTAACAAACAGACAAAATATGGGACAAAAATAGAGAGTCAAGAGTCAGTTTTAGGGAGAGTGGGAGGCAAGGATAACATAGCAGAGTTCCTACAAATGTTAACATGTGGATGTTGGAAATGGTACACTGAACCAGGTGTATCTCCCTTAAAAAAGGGTGCAAGGAATTTCAAAGAAATCTTTTGATTAAATGAATGGGTGTGAGCAAAAGAGAATGGCAGAATTTTAATTTGCAGCTTAACTAATTTTTTAAATGAAACACCAAAGAATGGTGATAAATGAAACACCAAAGAATGGTGATAAATGAAACTACAAAGGCAGAAGAGGTTGTTCGTAGGGGTTTTTTGTTTGTTTGTTTTTCAAAGGACTTTCTTTTTCCAGTTTGGACTACAGATGGGTCTTATGGGGCTTGTGTTCAAACATAAGGGAGATATTCAGGCTTTCAGATTTCATTACCACTTTCTTCATTATTATGCCTTGAGGTGCTATAAATAACACATGGCTAATTTGTGGATATGGCATGTTTCAGGGGACATGTGTATTTTAATCAGGGCACCTTCTGACATTTGGTAATTGGTTTACAGATATGTTATATAATTTCATTATTATTAAATTGCTATGAGGAAACAAAATCTAAATTTATGTGGTCTAAAATCTGCCCTCATTGAACCCTTGCAGCAGCTGTGCTCCTTATAGGTCTGAGGACAGATTTTAATCAAATGAGTGCATAAACTGGCATATTGTATTTCTATTTCTTATAGTTTTACTTATGTAATTAATAGTTAAGCTCTTCATGACATATGTCTTCTAATTAATTTTTCTATTTGTGTGTATATCACAAAACTGCTTCCTTTTAAGATGTATGTGCAATTTGTCTGTTAAGAAATCGGTTTTTGTGTTGGAAAGTGCATACCTGTTGCTGGGGTTTTTTTTAAAGTTGTTTCTAAGAACAAGTGTCATAATCATTCAAAGTATGTCTTACATGTGGCAAAAGATGCATGAAAAAATCTGCATAAAGTGACCACCCATACAAGCCATTTTATTTCTGGAAGGAACATGAGTTATTTAGCCATTACATGTATAATTTTTTTTTCAAGTTATAATATTTTTATTTATTTCATATATCATAATAATTTTTTTTCAAATCAAACCATTTTTTCATATAGTTTGATACTTTGAATGGAGACATTTAAGTGCTAAAATGAGCTCTAACCAACCCTGGCCAGGAGACAACAGTACAGTCAGGTGTCTGCATAGTTTGCTTTGCTTCCTACTCAAGGACATAGATTTAGGGAAGAAAAAAGACATTTTGTAACCTGTTCATGCTTTTCCCGTTGCTGTACATCCTCTAAAAAAGAGCAAGTGTAGAGAATGAGCTGTAACCATGGCAGTTGAATGTTGGACCTTTTCCAATAAGGGCTTGTGGCCATATACAGTAGGAGCCAGCCCCTGAAACTGTATGCTTCATATGCCAGTGTCTGTCATCTCACTTGGCTGTTCGTCATCTCTCAATCCACATTCCCCAGTCTTTTGCCACCTGGGGATATCAACAGTAGCTTTCTTTATAACAGGGAACTGGTATTTATATTCTTGCATTATTGTTGTATGCCACTAGCATATTTGCAATTGTTCTCTGAGAGCATTTGCAAATAGACACTCATTTGCTAGCTTTCCTTTCTTCAGCAATCAAAATAAGGTTTATTTTCAAAAACAATTCTGAGGATGTATAATTCCTGCTCTCCTGCAACTGGGGCATCCAGTCCCTGGGATATGTGATGCTCAGTCTTCATATGAGAATGGCATGCCTGAGAGAATAGGAATATAATCTAGCCTAATAAGGAATGTTTTCTCCCATTTTTTATATTATAAGAATTGAAAGCACAGATAAACTGAAAATTTATCACATTTTAAATTTTAGTTATTGCGTATGCATCTTATCTTTTGCACAGAATGAGACATACCTGTCTGGATTTCCAAAGCTATCTTAACTTCTCCAGCTGTACTCATTGATGTGTAGCAGCTAGGGTAGCTGCTAATAAATATCTTGGCTATAGATAACTGTATTGTGGTTGTTCATTTATATTGTTAGCTCACTGGATAAGGGCAGTATGTGGAAACCAGTGGTTTCAGATGTGAACATCTGCTAGCTAGCAGCCAGAAGCAGGCAAGCAGTTCACAGCAAGAAGTTCATGCTATTAATTTATTTTTTTATCATCCATAAAGTTCCCACACACAGAGTATGGTTTTTAGTATGTTTTTCTGCTAATTTGAATAGTTTTAGAAATATATCTGGTCAACCCAGGAGCAGCCTACAACTGGAATTCTGAGTATTTCTATGTTTATGGTATATTTTTCAAGTTATTCTACACTTAACCAATTCAGTATTAGCATTTGGAGACTGATGGTGAGTAAAAAAGCTTGATAAAATTCATTAAAACCCCTGTATTTTTTTCCTTCTAGTTTTATTTATTTGTTATTGTTGTTGCAGCAAGTGTCTCATCAGCAACAGCTGCATCACAGGGTACAGAGGTGTGATTTGTCTACCTGGATAAAAGTTCTTGTGTAGATAACAAGTGGCATAGGCTGTTCCAGCATCTTATGTGGAGCTTCCCCATCATCACTGCAATGTGGAAATGTCCCATCATCATCCCACATGGAGCTGCCAGGGAGCCTCTTTCTGATGGCAAGGGATGGAGGACCATGAAAGGCTGCAAATGAGGCTTTTGCTGTCCTGTCAGCAGGTTATTGCAGCTGCCTGTGGAAGTTTTGACTTTAAAAAAAAACTGCCAAGCATCTGTGATCATCAGCATCTCTCACTGCAGAGGTAGAGGCAGCTTGGGCTGGCTCAAACCAGGCATGCTACCAAAATCCTTTCCAGAGCTTCACCTCTGCTGGCACCATGAAAATTTGCAGAGACAGGTACTCCAGAGCTTGTGTTTACCTTCTGCAACTGGCTGCTAACATTTTATGATGCTTCACATCAGTGTATCCCTCTGTTGCTGAGCCAGGAGGAGTGATGCTGGGCCTGAAACACTCATGTTGTCCACTCACAAGGACACAAAAAGGGCACACTCAGAAACCAGAACAAGTCTGTGGACAGTGATGTGAGTGATAGCTCTGGTGAGTCATTTTCTTTTATGTTGCTAGATGCAGATCCTTGGCTGGAGCCTGTGGCTTGGAAGCAGACAGGAAAGGGACATTTTGGCAGGCTGTGGTGAGGTTTAAAGCTTCTACTCTCCTGCTGAAGCAGGAACCTGACTCTGTGTCAGCTTTTCCTGCTGAACATTGGAGAAACCATTGGTCTGGTTTCCCCATTAATGGCAATCACTACCTGGCACTTCTCCAGCCCCTGCTCTCTTGGACCCAGGTATGCCCCAGCCCTGCCAGCAGCCCTGGTAGGGCTTGCTGTCAGGCCTTTTTTTTTTTCCTTTTGTTTCCTTTTTTTTTGTTGTCTCTGTGCATCACAAAGTTGCTTAAACAAATTTCTGTGGAGTATTAGAATCTTCCTTACATTAATTGCTTCACTTTAGTGTATCACAGGCAGCTCCTTTAGGAAGCCATAATGATTTCTTGTAGGATGTAGTGTATCCTCTCTTTGTAAACCATGCTTTTTACTAGCTTGTGTCTCATACAGACTTCTCTTGATGAAACTCCACCTGACATGATTAAGAATATTTGTGTATGTGAGCTTAAATTCAGGTAGGTCTGATGCATACCTACCTACCTACAAATACTCACTTACATTGAGGTGGAAATCCGTTGACTTCCGTAAAACTACTCAAGGGCAGAGTTTGTAGTTTGTCACCAGTACTTCCAAAAGCCTTCTCTCCATCATGGCTGGACAATCTGCTCCAAATGCTGTCTCATCCCCTGGCTGGTGGGCAGACAGTGCATGAGGCCATCAGCTATTGTGATCTTGGCATGCATGGGCACATGGTCCTTTCTCCCAAAGGACTTTTTTGATCCTGTTGCAACAGAGGCACTCAGTTACTACTCATGGTGTTTTAGTGGTGTATTTTTGGGGGTTTTTTTTAGTCCAAAGAAATGTCAGTCAAACTTTTCTTGAGAAGAAGTCAGCATTTACTTGCCAAAATAAATAGTGGTAATATTGTTTTGCAAATATTTTGCTGAATTTTTTTTAAGGGTGTCCAGGCAATCATTCATAGGTTCCATTGGTCTGGCTTCAGCTAGGCAATAGTGTGACAGGAAATACTGCATTTTTTCAGTGTATGTAGTCATGAAATAGAATTTTTCCCATAAAGCAGATTGAAGAACATCTTTGATGCTTTTGTTCAAAGAATGCCTCTTCCACAAGGTGAGCAGTAACAAGATGGTAGTGTCACTTTGTCATGACAAGATTGCTGACTGAACAGATCATTAGAGAGAAAAGGATCAAAGCCATTTCCACACATTACACTTCAGATAGACATGAGTGTGTCAATGACAAAAAAGCTAAACTAATAAACTTCACATGAGGGCAGCTCACTCCTCCTGTCTGTCTCTCCTTTGCAATTTCCTTTCAGTGAGATACAAACTTCTTGAATTTTAAAAGAAGTTGTAATCTACCTGAAAGGGTTGATGTAACTCTGTAAAGACTTATTATATCAGAAAAGGCATTGGCTCCCCATCACTAATGGTGGGCAAGATGCAAATGCAGCATTAAAGGATTAAGTCTTTAATTCCTACTGGCTTTCCGAGTTTCCTTGCTCTGTAATTGCGTTTTTCTTCACAGTTTTTCTTCACCTAACAAAAGACTGAATCAATTCACTAATTTATGAAATTCTTTTACAAAACATTCTTACTGATGCTGTAGTCCCAAGCACAAAATTATAATTTATGTAAATGGAAAAATAAGCCAAATTTAGTGTGTAAACCTTTAGCTCTTCTCTCCCCTTTATCTACTGGCAGGACATTCAGTACATGCTTTCTTCCAGGGATATGGAATAAATACATATATGCTAGAGCCCAACAGTATAGAGAGCTGTTAGATCTTGATGACGGCGTATTTTGCAGGAAAAAAAAGCCCGTATTTTATTTAATAAAGTCAGCTAAATTTTTTGGGTTATCATTAACCATGTTCACCCTTAAGTGTGGATCAGCTCATTGTAAATCCTAAAGAAAGAGAGCAGGAGCTGCTGCACTGAAGTTAAATATTCTACAAGATTGTGAGACATATAGCCAAAGAGCTTCTCAAACTTTTTACAGCTACTCCAACACACTTGAAGCATTTGACAGAAAAGAATAGGCAAGGGCAACAGTGATTGATCCATGTTTTTACGAAAAAAATTGAAGCTATATTTCCACCAGGGTCTTCAGATGGACATTGATATATTTATCGTGAATGAGCCCAGAAGAGCCAGCCTTTGAATCACTAAAAATGTAGCCTGTTGCAAGAATTTACAGCTGTAATGTAAGATTCATAGCCAACCTTTATTTATTGGAAAAATCTCTTGTTGCTGAGTAAAGACATAAATATAAAATTAAATCACAAAACCTACTTTGAGTTGGTGCTAAGAATAGTCTTTAAACTTACAGGACAATATAGAACTAAAATTGAAACACAATTGAGATGAAGAGTTTTCATTTATGCATTTCATTTATGCATCTATTATGCCAAATATCACTTTACAGCTAACATGTGAAATCAGAGATTATTTAAAAGTTTTTTCTATAATAGTATATAATAGAAGGACTCAAGAACAGTATGTCAGACACAGGGACACCATGAATCTGTATCATGCTTTTTCGTTTTCATGTCAATGTATAATTATTTTTATAATTTATTTTGCCAGTGTCTAATGTAAGAGAACTTTATATGCTCTTGAAAAATAGCTTCAAGAACAAAAGCTTGTCACATGATTTCTTTGAGTGCGTAGATACTGGTATGAATGCTTATATTATGTTAATATTCTTTGTCCTTTTATGTCAGTACAGACAGTTGTGGAACTTTCTGCTTTCTCAGGATTCCCATTTTTTCTGCTAAGACTTCTCATAATGATCTGAAGTGTGGAAGTAGGGAATGGAAATATCTTTTGGGGATAATCTGAATTTTTCTGGAGCATGATATCCTTTGTAGCTGGAGAGGACAGTATAAGATAGATGATATATTGGCATATTTGTTAGAAGGAAAAAAAAGGGACCAATGGAGAGAAAAAACTCACTGGATGGTCAAGGGCTGCCCATTCACTTGGTCGTTTTGAGATGAATTGTAGGAAGGGTTGGAAGGGACAATTAAAGGTTACCTGGTCCAGCCTCCCTGAAGTGAGCAGGGACATCTTCAACAAGATCAGGTTGCTCAGAGTCCTGTGTGACCCAATCTTGAACATCTTCAAGGATGGGTTATTTACCACCCCTTTGGACTGTGCCAGTGTTTCACCACCTTAAGTATATAAAATCTCTTCTTTAAATGAGGTCTGAATTTACCCTCTTCTAGTTTAAAGCTACAAGCCCTTGTCCTGTTTCTGCGGTCTACTAAAAAGTCCGTCCTTCCTCCTTCTTACAATACTCCAGGCTGGGTCCCACACAAGCAAAGTAGAGGGAGAGAATCACCTGCCTTAATTTGCTGCTGGCCATTAGACCGGGATGTGGCCACTCCTCAGTAGGAGGAAAATGGGAGAGTGGCAGAGCAAGATCACCTATGGCTTGCGCTGGAGAGGCTCCCATCCACAGGCCAAGGAGATAGGGAGAGCAGAGTAGCTTTCTCCCTCTAGTAGCCAGGAAAAAGGGGAAAAAAACCAAACCATCCCTGAGAGCAGTTGGTGTTAAAGTGGGTAATGACACAGTTGGTGTTAAAGTGGGTAATCCACAATTTCTACACAGTAATTTTTCATCTCTAGATCTTATAGCTCTATCTCAGTATTACACGTTGCAAGATGGATTAATTACACTAACGGTATTAGTATAATTAGTGCTGATTATTCTCTGAGCTTTCTCTTTTTTAGTCATCTTGCTTCTGAACCTGCTTAATTGGAACTATATCCCTATTTATCAAATAGTGTTGGGTTTAGCATCTGAAATAATGGGTTTTGCTTCGGTCTTTCCACCTTGAACTCAGGCATTTTTATGAAAGCTTTGGGAATATTTCTGTGAGATTATACTAATTATAACTGTATCAGGATTTGGCTTTAATTTATACAATTTGAGCTCTTCAAGATCTTAACAGAACAGGAGAAGTAGTAGCAGTGCCCCTGCCCAGGTCACAGGGATTCGATGTGTGGGCAGTTGCAGTGACTGGGCCAGTCTATCCAGAATGCATAATAGTTATCACATGAGATGAAGAGGAACTGCAAAATCGCAAGGAAGAGGGAAAGGCCTTTTTTCCCATATCCTAGGCTTTATGTCAAGATCTCCAGACCACCAGTATCTACTTCTTCAGGAGAAAACTGATGGAAATCCTCAAAACAAGGGCTCCAGTCTGCCTTCTGTGTCTGCAGAACCAGCATAGGAGATGCCTTAGTTTTCCTTTCTCTCTCAACAGCAAGTTGGCTCAAGTAGCTGGGAAACCGTTTCTATTTCAAGCTGATATAAAAATTCAAGGGTATAAGGGAAAGAGATCCTCAGACATATTGAGCTCACAGCCAGTTGTGTGCAGCCAGGTGCTGGCAGCTCAGGCAGGCCCTGATGAGAGGAAGGGAGCAATGGTCCTGTAAGCAATGGACCAAACCTGAGAGTCACTGCTGCACTAACACCAGTGCCCAAAAGAAGACCAAACCAGGAATCTGCCCCAGGGCACTGAAAGATGGGAAAAGAAGTACTGATTCCTGTTAATTTTTGGTTTTGAGTGGGCATTTTTTATTATTGTTGTTGGGGGTTTTTTTAATCAAATTTTAGTATCACAGTTTAGCAACATTTTAATATTTTTCTTCTCCTACTGCTGCCATTCTTCTCTGCTTTGAGAGAGAGAGAGCAACAGAGAGAGAGCAACTGTGAGCTTCCTTTCAGCTTCCTCCCACCTCAGGCTGATCATCATTCACTAATGACTGGGAAAGTCTATGTAATTGTCTAGAATTCACAAGCTCCAGGCATTTTGCCCATAAGGATCTTTTTCCCTTCATCATTTTGTAGCTGCAGGAAGTCTTCTCAAAGTAAAACATAAGGGGAAAAAGTCACATTTTGGTCCCATCTCTACCCCCTGCCTAGGCAACTGACTCGCTGCAGATCTTCTGTAAAGGTTTTTCTGACATAATTGGAACAGGAAACATTTGTGACTGTGTCCAAAACATTTCAGTAGCTGTAACTCACAGCTGAAGTTTCCACAAACTTTGGCCAACTATATGGCTTTGAAACACCTTGTACTATATCTAAACAGATCATCCAGTCCCTTTACAGTCAGTTCTGTGACCGTATGCCCACTCTGGAGTATTTACCGACCCCACGCACAGGCCTCTGACTCACCCTCTGGTCTTATCTTGGTAAGTTGTGCATCTCAAATATACTTGGATTTTCTTTAAATTTACTAAATTATTAATTTTATTCTCATGTTATTCTCATGAATCTGTCACTAAAGATGGGTTTAATTGCTCCCCATTGTGAAAAAAAAATAAATATGGTGACTCATGTCCTCAATTCAGCATTACCATATGCTGTTGATTATTTATTTAAATTGTATTAATATAAAATGCTGAAGTTTGGTTTTGGTGATACTACTGAGTGGAGAGTGAGGAATTAATTGTAATATAGTTGTTTAACTGCACTTGCTGGAGATTTAGAATGTATTAATTCTTATTAGAGGAGAAATACTTGCTGATGAACAAGTTTATAGTGACAAGGAAAAATTAATCTCTAGACTTACAGTGTCTTTATTAAAGGAAAAAAGAGGCAGCTTTTCCCCATCTCTTTTTCAGAGAAACGTCATCTATAATTTTTTTTTTTTTTTTTTTTTTTGTGGAAGAAGAAAGCCCACTTTTTTACAAAATCTCATTCTTGGTTTGGTGTCATTGCAAGGAAAAGAAAGAACCAGCCTTTCCTAAGGTTACCCATTAATCCTTTTCCACCGTAATACTGAATATGAAGTTTGAGTTCAGTTTTCAAGCTAATGATATCTAATGATACCTTGTCAGGTCATTGGAAAGAAAACTGAAAACAATGGGATGGGAAAAGAAACAGGAGATGACACAAATGTAGTTTGATACTTTTTTTTTTTTCCTCCTCCTGACTTTCCAAATCTATGATGATGCTGTATTTTATAGGACAAAGCATGAGCTAAGGGAGGGACCTAAAATGACATAATACATTCTTTTAATATATATTTATTCCACCATTTCCAGCCTTTCCAACTGCAATAAATTCACCTGGCTTTTTTGTTGTGGTTTGGTTTCTTTTGTGGGGTGTTTTTTTGGTTGTTTGTTTTCTTTTATTTGTTTTTTTGTTTGGTTGGGCTTTTTTGGGGCTTTTTATTAACTCTTGCTTAAAACTACATTACCTTTTTTACTACAGATATCCTTTCATGGCTGTTCGCTTTATTAAATCCCATAGTTGTTTTCTTGTGAAATGTAGGCAGTACCCTCCCAGCTTCTCTTTATGGAGTCTTTAAAACATCTCCATCCCCACAGGCTGATTAAAATGCTAGAGAAAGTCAGCCTTTTGTTAAAGACACAACTGTATAATTTGTATTAGAGTAATTTAATTTTTTCCCAGTTGCTGATATCTTCTAGTTTAAGTTTTAAAAGGCTTTTGGCTACAACAGTGGGAAACATGTGGCATGATCTAGCTCATGGGCTGTGGGTTGCTGGCCACTCGGCAGGTATTTGTTGTTGCCATATGTAAAATGACACCCAACACTGAGGAAATGCAGAAATAAGGTTATTTTTCACATAACCCTGGATTAGTATTCACATTATGGTGATGTACAGTACATTTCATATTTTAATACAGAAGTTATGACACTAAACCTGTTACACTCTAAGGTTACATCTGCTGGACCAGCTCCTAACCTGCTGTCTTTAGGTTTCTGAACAACCAAAGAACTCTGTACCAGTAGAAAAATTATCCAGTCCTATATCATTTACTTAAATCATATGTGTTGAACTCTCTTCACAACTGTGCATGTTCAACCTATCTCTTAGTCAAATCTGAATAGGGTTCTGTTGTAGGCAGGCACTACTGTCACCCCTGCATTGCTCTCTGCTGGGTGGTGGCACACGAGTGGGAACAAATTAAAATGGAAACATGGTGTTTGTCAATAGTAGTTGTGAAGTAGAAGCACATATGTAGCAATGACAGTGATATTAATCTGTCAGCCTAGGATGAAGGCAAAAATAAGAAAACTATTGATTTTTTTAAACATCATTAGAATCAGTAATGCATCACTTCCTGATGAAAAACGACCCATCCTTCTCCCTTTCCATCCTGTCACTTTTGTAATGAGCTTTTATTAGATACTCCATTTTCTGTAAATCATATCTACAATATTATAGCCCGTGCTTCTCAACAGGCATCAAACCATCTTCTAGGTAGGAGCACTTTTAAATTTATTTAGTTCTACTTGAAAAAAAAGCACTTCACAATTGAGTAAGAATTGTAGGGGAAGTGTTATTTCAAATAGAACTACAGATAGATTGTTTGCAATTCTTGGTTTTCTTCTTTGTCATACAAATATTCATCTTAAATAATAGTCTTGAACTTTCTAATTTAGGACTTAATGCCAAAGTCCACTGGTGAGGTAGGAAGACAGAACTCATAAACAACTGATACAGGAGATCAGCAACCTTGGGAGGATCCCGAGCAAGCAAGCAAGCAAACTTCAAACCAGTTTTTAGTGAATAAATTATGTGAAAGAACATGATGCCCTGGTTTGTGCCATACTGATGCACAATGTAACCGGTCCACAGGGAATGGTGTACAACACTATTGTAAGCCCTTGAACAAATACTTGTTAGAATTCCTAAAAGACTTCCTGGTGCCTGTGAAAATAATGGCCTGCACATGGCCTAGTGTCTGCACATGGAGACTGAGGAATGAAGTGGGCTGAGGTCTGCTCCAGTTTTTCAATCTGATAAATCTCAACCCATATACTCATTGTTGTGAAATGATTGAGCAAAACAGGCCTATAAGAGTAGCTAGGATGGTGAGCTTGGTGGGGAAGTTTCACTGACACCTCCACCCCCCCATTCCCATCTCCTCCTCCCCCTGGGTAGGCTGGCCCAATGCTAGATCCAGGATTGGTAATTGTGTTATCTGCCTCTCTAACTTCAGATTTCAGTTACTGTTTGCCTGTAAGAACTGTAGTTTTAATGACTACCAGTTCTGTATATGTTCAGTAAAGTCATGTAATTGCATCTAATACTGTGTTATCTTTCCTTTCCTTGTAGGATTCAACAAAAACCTCCATGTTTCCAGCCTTTGGAATGTGACAATCCCCCTGCTGTGTCTTCACAGTGAGTTCTCACTGACTGTAGGAACACCTCTGCGTTTAAGGCAGGTATCACCAAAAACCTTTGCACGATTTTGAACCTCAGTTTCACAGTTTCACAGTTTCTTATAAGCTTTAGCAAAGTTTCTTATGGAACACAAGAGCTGTGAAAATAACAAAAATTATCATTTTTATTGTGTTTAGTTATCTCTCTGAGGGTTTCATTGAAAAGCAACTCTTCATACTGTCTGGGTCTTCATCATGAAGATCTTATCACTTCATATGAAATACAGATGTGCTTAAAGAATAATCCTTTTAGTTGAAGGCCTTAAACTGTAAAGACTAAGAGGTTGATTAATTGGTCTGTGCTTCTTCAAACAGTTTCAGAGACCTTATGCATTTTTCTTAAAGCAACACGGGTAAGGAACTGCTTTTCTCCATGTTGGCAGGTATGGAAATTCACAGAAGGGTGAATTTGAGGACTCAGGTCCTCAAGAAATTTCGCTGTACAGAAGTTGTTCCAGTGTAAATGACAAAAGATTTTCTTAAGTTTGGTTGAGGTTTTTTGCCTTTCTGAATTGCATGGTTAAGAAGCCATGCATTTGAATGATTCACAGAATCATAGGACTGTCATGGTTGGAAAAGACCTCCAAGATCATGGCGCAACCATCAAAAAAACAAAAGAGAACAACCAATCAAACAAAATATCAAAAAACCATCACCATGCCTTCTGAAGCATGTCCTGAAGTGCTTCATCTACATGGTTTTTAAATAGCTCAAGGGATGGTGACTTCACCACCTCCCTGGGCAGCCCATCCCAGCACTTGACTACTCTTTCATACTGATTACAAGGGCTATTTGGAAGTACATTTAAACCTTCCGCATTCTTTCAGTGCCCTGGACTCATATCTTTTGCTCTGTTTTAATTCTTTATGATGTTAAAACAATTTCTCTTTATCTGATGGGATTCCTTTACCAAACTATAATTAGGCTGGATATTTCAATCAAAATCTGGAAGGCTGAAGAATATAGTAAAAAATAGAATTGGGGATGCAGTGAGCATGTATATCCAGCACAACTTTTATTAGTGAATTCCAGAAGCATGGTAGGATTCATGGGCTCACAGAGGGGAAAAAAAAAAAAAAAAGGCTGATGCTTAAATTCAAATCTGTATTTGCACATCATATCAACTCTTATTCCAGGCTTCTCTAACATTCTGGCCTGTCTTAAATGCTTCATTGAACTCTGACCACAACTGTGACAAAGGGAATTGCTGATGATGAATTGTTATATTAGCTAAAGGATGTCAACTATGCATAATGAAAAGTTACAATGTTCTTGGAGTGGATGAGCTGAGATAGTAAACATTTATCAAATAAAGGACTTAAAATGTTTTGTATGAACAAAACAGTTCTGCATAATTAGAAAGGCCCAGCCTCTTTGTCCTCCTACTCCTAAGAATTGACCAGTAAATTCCTAACATGAGAAAAAATCTTGTTCTTGTTTATTTGGGCTACATGCATCACCGCTGCACATCAGATTGATGTAGTCACGTAAAAGGTGGTTCTTGTTTTCCTCTCCTTTTCCTTGTCCCTTTCCCTCTCTTTATCCCTCTCATCTTTACCACCAGTGGAAAAACTGTTGTTTTAAACTCTACCTGTGTGTATTTGATCCTAAGGATCACTCAAAACTGAGAGGCAGAGAAGAGCAGAGTTCAAGACATGAATGAAGTCATGAGTAAACTGCACAGGAGAACAGTCTGTCATGAGAAAGAAAACCATTGTTGAATGAGAACTTTATAAAAAATGGACATGGAGGATCAAACTCAGGGGGAGTAATCTCCAAGTACAAAGGGAAGTGCAGGCAAGAACGGTGCTCTCTGTACATGGCTGACAGAGAGGTCAGAGAGCACTACTCTGAAGAGCCAAAGTTAGCAAGTGAAGTGGGGAGAGTGTGATTGCATGAAGCAATTCATGTCTTCTTATGCTGAAAATAACATAACCATGGATATTCATAGTATATATTTGCATGGAGGTTTCGAGAGAAAACCTCCAAATAAGGTTTTCTCTCAACAACATGAGACAAATGAGAATGTTAATAATAATTTATAGACCTACCATCTCCTAGAACTGGAAATTATGAGAATATGTTTGGAACCATTATGCTTCAGGGAAATACTCAGTTTCCAAAGCCCTCATTTCTTGAGGGTGCCTGACACTGAAACAAGGTTTGTTCTTATTTTTGTAAAAGAACTAGTGAAATTTTACATTATAAGCTCAGGAACTGTGACCCTCCTTTTTTTTGTTCAAGCAGCATCAATTGCTTCAAGTCTTTGAACCTGACAAAGCAAAGGAGTAATTTTTTAACCATAAATAGGGAAAAGCTGGTTTTTAGCATTGCCATTTTCTTGTCCGTAAGGCATATAAAATCAACACATCTGCAGAAAGTCAGCATGTGAGGACAAATTGAAATTTACCTTTCTCAGGCAGATTATATTTATTGATCGGCATTCACATATTGTCCCATCAACACATGAAGACACTTCTATTTTTGAAGTGCCTCATTTATCACTTGTTAAATGTTTAAAGTTGAACTGCTTTTTCTCAAAAAATTGTTCCTTAGTGTCCTGGTTTGAGAGGACCAGGATAGAAAAAACCCTGTCTAGGACATCCCCAGCAGCTGCCAGGCTGTTGATGTAGAAGTTATAACGGGGAGCAGCTGAGCCTATGGAAGGAGAGGATGGGTCAGGTGACCCAAATGAACCAATTACACTATACCTTCCCATGGTTCTCAGTATAAAATGGCTCCCAAGAGCACCCTAGGGGACTGTTTTTGGCTGGTGTGCAAACTGGGTTAATGTGCTCCTGCCTGCTGCTCTTTGTTTCCTCACCAGGCGAAGACATCATTTACCAAGACAGGTCATTTTCTACCTATTCAAGTTTTTTTTCAACCTTAAAGTCTCCATTCCTTGTTCTCTTCTTCCCCCTGGGAAGGTAGTAGGAAATAACAGAGAGCATCTGTCATTGTCCAGCTGCTATCTAAAGCCATGAAACTTAGATTGACGGTTTATGTTAACTAAAAAAAACCCCAACAAACCAACCAGAAACATACACACCTTCCTGCACCTGCCGTTCAAAGAGCCAAAGGTTTTCTGCTTAAAAACTTTAAATGTACCATGAAAATGTAGCTTTTCATCAGTTGGCTCATGAGCGTAGATTCACATTTGTGTGTTTTCAACTCTTTATCAGCTTTTCACTGTCTTTGATTTGTCTCACATTACAGACAGCATTTCGAGTAGACAAGAAAATCAAGATTTATTTTTAATACTGGATTAAGTGCCATCAAGCTTGAGATAAATCCACACCACAATGGCTAGTGCTGTGCAGTGGGGGTGGGTCCGTTTTAGTTTTTATTTTGTTCCCTTTCTAATTAGACAGTTGATTGCCACAGTCCAATTATCACCATAGTCTGGCTCTAGAATACATTTGTATCTGGATACCCTAAAATACTCCTTTTTGGGTGTGGGGAAGCAGCAAGCCCTTTGCCATGTTCAGTGGGCTTTTACAGCAAGGAGAGTTTCTCCTGCTCACCATCCCACAACCCCTCCTTCTGATTCTTTCAGGCAGGGAGAAAACAGGCCCAGCACCATCTGCCTGCAGACAGGCAAGAGCCAGCAGAGTGGTGGTGGTGGTCAGCTATTCAATAGCACATATGTGTCATTAGATAATGAAGTTTCATGCAAAGTATGAAGGTTTCATATAAATATTGAAAGTTCCATGTTTAGGAAAATTATATAGTTATTCAATGTACACATTTCAGTTCTGTTGTCTTTTGTTCCTGAGAACAGTTCCCTTTTATTTTATTTTTTTTTTAGAAGTTCACATATCTTCTTTAATCAGGCAACATGTCTTTCAGACAAATGCATCGTATGGTACATATTTTACCACCAAGTTGCTCCCAGAAATTAATTTCCATATCTAGTCTTCATGAATCAGCAGAAGTCCTCTATAAATCTTCAGTCCTTATAAAGCATTTTTTAAAAAGAGGTGTATCTTCATTCTGATGGTCTATAATTACCTTTGTCAGGAACACTTTGGGAATTTTTTCTTTAAAATATTATCTTACTTTGAATTTAAACCATGATTTATAAGCAAGAGAGGAAGAATCCACACATTATATTTAAAATCATTAAAAGATGGATGAGCATTCATAAGGGAAAAATCCTGGCAGAAGAGTAATTTCTTTTCAGCAGCCCGTGTAATTAAGGGGTGAATGAATATTGGTAAAAACATTACTCTTTACCCTTCTTCCAGTAACTTGAGATGTATCCCAGTTTATAAAACCATATTGGTCTCTCCTGATATGGCACAGATGGATGGGTCAGTCATTAAGAAATCACAATCCACAGGGCTGGAATTCTCAAACCAAGCATGCAAACAGAGGACTGGGGTACAGAGGTGTCTTTTCCAGATATCTTTTGCTCCAGCAGTGACTGAAGTAGCAGTAATGACACAAGAGTGCACTTCATCAGGTAGCAAAAGATGTTTTATACAGATCTGTGCACCTCTGCCTTTACCACAGGGTCATTCGCTTCCAAATGTTTAGATAGGTGCCCGCAGAAGGAGCACTCTCCCTTTGACCATGCTCCATCAAAACTTCATTTCAGTCAGATGCACCTGGCCATTTACCAGCAGCTAATCTGAAATGTTTGAATCATAGCTGCTTCGATCTGTACCAGCCCTAAAAACATTACCTGGTCCCTTATTTTGTTAATAATGGTCCACACCATTCCTCTGGGATTGTTTGAAATATCTAACATCAATCACCTTCACTGGGATTTATAGCTTTTAATATTTCTTCCTGTTGACCAAGAGCATAAATAATATTTTCCTTTTTCTTTTTTAGAGCTACCTTTTATGTGTTTGCATGCCAAAGAACACGCTCCCACATTCCTATCTGACTATAATCTGGATTAAATAACGTTATTTCTTCCAAGCATTCCTTATAACTCATCTTTTCTAGAACCCTTGTTATTCTATGCCTCTTATTGCTTAAGATTTAATATTGAAAACAACCGAACATTGAAGCTGTGGACCTAATGTTGAGATTGAACCTGTGGGCCTAATGTTGAGTAGGCTAGAAAAGAGCTAAGAAAGCATGATACTGTATGTACAGAAGAACAAACACCTATAAGAGTAATAATTAGCTAATGGAGGCTTATGATGACTAGATGGAGTCATCTCAGACAGTTAAATGCATTTGAGGAGGTAGTATTGGTCATCCACAGGGACATGGATAGAATGAGAGGCATCACAAAAAATGACTAACAGCCCCCTAGATGTGAGGAACTATATGGATCTTCACCTTTGGGAGAAATATGTAAAATATCCACAGAAATTGTCACCACTCATAGAAAAAGCAAGTGAGATTGCCTTGTAAGATTGAAGAGAAAGGCCTAAGCTCAATTCTATCCATAAGGTGGTCATTCTCCATACTTAAAGTAAGAAATATATTATGAATTTTCACTAAAAACCTGGCTAAGTTATTATCATTGAAGTACAAACTCACCCTAAATCAGCCAACAGATGCTTTTTAAATAAAAATTTAAACTAGCAAGAATAGCTATTCTTGTAAAAGCATGGTATAAACTATAGCTATTTATCTTTTATAATATACTGTTGCATGTACAAGAAGAATGTACATGCAGTGGTTATTCTCTTCAGCAAAATAGCTGAGCCAGTTTGAGAATCTCTATTTTAAAAAGCTTTAATTGTTTTCAGTAGGAGATTATGGTATCTGAACAGAAGGAGACATGCCTTTAAGTTTCTTATCTTGTGTAATGTTCTCTAGGCAGTCCTGCTTTACCAGGGGGGGTGGACTAGATGATCTCTAGAGCTCTCTTCCAACTCGATGATTCTGTGAAGTTCAGTTACTGGCACACGGAATAATAAAAAAGAAACATTCAGTAGTTTAGGGCAAGACCAGCATCCAAAATAGACTCTAAAAGACAAACAAATTAAAGCAGGCACTTAAGTCCAGATGAGCCAAATGGTATTTACCTTTGACAGGAAACGTACAAAATTACATCTGGCTGAGAAATTCACTTGAAGCTGGAAGTGACTGAAGGTTGGAATAGTACTTGGGGGGTAACCATGTGCTTGCTCAGTTCTTATACATCCTTTGATGTCTTTTGTGCCTACAACAGGGAGTCTATTGGGATTTCTGACCAGGTATTTGCATATATATTATATTCCAGGGAGGATATAATCTCTTACCTTCCACTTTTCTTCTCTTTGAGTCCCTTCAGTGGCTACTCTGAAATAATGATAATGTTAATTCTGGGTTAAATCAAATAGAAATACTTTAACTGCCTGAATTTTCCACGCTTGTTTTATGTCAGAATTCTCAGCTTTCTATGGCTCTTTGCCAACCATGTCCCACATTTGCCCAGCTATAAGGTACATGTATAATAGAGGAAGGTCATATGGCTACTGTCTGTGCATAACTAATCCTGTATCAGCACAGATGCATCTTATGAAGAAAATTTAACATCTAACTTTCAAAAATGCTTGGTAAATGTCTGGAAACAGAGCTGACTAAAACATCTACAATTTTTGCTTACTTTACTGTGAGTCAGTGAAAGCACTGTGTATACCAAAAATGTTAACTCAAATAAATACAAATTTAATCAAATCTGGTATATGGGTGGAATCTGTCCTTTTTGTCTAGAACCTAAGGAGATTCATGCAACTTTCTTTAATCTAAAGCTGACAGAGTCTGAACCATCTGTATTATGGTGTCTATGTAATACAGACACAGGGGCCCCACAGGTCCTCCCTTTGTGCCCCGTTGTCTTCTGAGAGCACTAAGATGGTATCTTGGTCCTCAGATAAAACAGGTATCAATCATTCTAGCTTGACTCTACATGAAATTGATAGGAAGATGTAGTTACTTTGAAAGAAAGACATGGCAGATCAACTGCTACAGCTGTAAAACAAGCCACAAAAGGTCAGATGGCAAACAGAAGGCCATCCGTCACCTAAAATTGCTAAAATGTAGGAAAGCATCTGGTCAGCCTCACTTCAGTCCCTTCAAAAATCATGAAGTAAGTAACCCAAGAGCACACTTCTAGAGACATTAAGGGGAAGGTCACTGAGAAACGCAGAAAAAATACTAAATCTCGCTTGACCTGGGTGCTTCTATGATACAGTGGCTGGATTTGTGGACAATGACAGTACAGCAGAGGTCATTTACTTGAATTTCACCACAGCTAAACTGCCAGTGCTAGAAGTGAGACAGGAAATTTTTTTAAAGAAGAAAATTATATTAATGAAGCTTAAAAATCTCCTCTAAGCCAGTGTAAGGAAGAGAACCTCAAACACAAAAGTTCAGAGTGTTGGTCTAGGAATTGAAAGCAAAGGACCATTCATCTCACTTCATCTAAATGAGAATCATTAATGTGGCTTGTGAAATTGTCCTGAATTGCTCATGACTTGAGTCCTTCCATTTTGCTATTGTCAATGCAATCATATCAGTCGCATAAATTCAGCAATAACTAGAAAAACTGATTATACTGTCTTTGTGTGTATTCATATATACATGCACATATGTATGTGTGCATCTCAGTGGCACATATCTATCAGTAATGATTTTGTTACATACTACAAAAAGGAGTAAAACTGTACTGACAGGCACCATACCAATAGTGCATTTCAGTCCTTCCAGCTATTGTCTAAGAAAAAGATAAACATCATCTTCATAGGTGTGATGGATAGTAGCAACACTTAATTTTTGTTAGTAAGCCTGAAGAGTTTATGCTATGTAACTAATACGAATTCTAGAATTTCTTTGAGCTTTCATGGGAGTCTTACACTAATTGGACATGTCAGCTTTAGTGGTGACTAGATACTGTGGTGATAGGTTTTTCAGAAGTGCTGAGAGATAGATAAGGTTGGGATCCACTGATGTGTAGCAGAAGGAGCCATTCTTGCTCCTGAAGCTCGACGAGCTGCTGGTCTCTTCCAGGACTCCAGCCACCACACAGCACTTCCAGGGTAGAAGTGTAGCGGGAAGAGCCTTTCTTGCTCCAGAGGCTTGACGAGCTGCTGGCCTCTCCATGCCTCGCACCAGAGTGAGCTGAGCTTGCCTCTTTGGGTGTGTGTCCCACCTTTATTGGCCCCCTGGCCTTGCTCATGCCCAATAGGGGCCTGTCCTAATCAGGCACAGGTGGACTCACACCCACTCACTGGCAATTCAAGGCACCTGGTTGATAATGTCTCTCTACACTGATGTATTTCATATTATGAGCAGCTGGATGAGCCCTGAGCACCGTACCCAAGTGATTAATTTCTGAATGGTGGTGAAAAGAGAGGGGGGAGCTTAAATAAATCAATGGTGATTTTAATAAACTGGGAGCTTCTAGGTACTAAATCTGTCTGCATCTGATCTGAATTGCAATTACCTGTCAAGAATTCATCCATCATGCAAGTTCCAGACAAACTTTCTGGCAGCAGATGTTTCAGGAAAGCTATTTCACAGGGGAAATATATTGTTTGGTGTACAGCCTTCTCAAGAACAAAAAGCAAAGTAGAAAACATTTCACGAGTAACAGCAATAACTTCTATGTCACACCTAAGCCTAGTTTATTGGTGAATATAAGTTGTAAATGTGAATTTCCAATATAAATCAGTCAATGAAATACTACTCATAATTCAACTGATGTCAAATAGATGTAGTAATTAATTCACTGTATGTGTACCTGTGAAAGAAATGGTATTTCCAATAATTTTAAATTCAGCATTATTAAGTCCTGTTTCTAAGATTAGAAGACTGGTGCCTGCTTTTCAAAAACAAATGTGGTATTGCTCCACCACCCAGGTTTTGAAAAGAGGTCTAAGAGAAAGCCTCTAAAAACATGTCACACTAGCTGTCTGATCCACATCTCTGATACCAAGACAAAAACTATATGAGAATGAAACTAGCTTGGAGAGGATAATGTAATAAATTCAAAGTTGAATACATTATGTAACCACCCTATTTATTCTCCAAATATTAATCCTAGGAATATCTGGAAGTACATAAAAAAATATTTACCAACGTGGAATATCATAGATAAGGCATTTATGCAACCTTTATTCCAACCTATAATGAGACTATACGGTATAGATACAACTGTGATTTAAAGAATTCCAATCTCAGATTGCTGATTATCACAGATACGTTAGATTTTCCTCCTCACTACCATGGCCATTGCTTGTTTGAGATCTGTACAACACTCACAACCAGGTATATCTACGACTTCCCTTCTAAACTGGGGCTTGCTCTTCAGACTGTTGATGATGAGGATGACTGAGAAAATAAATACCAAAACCAACCAACAGAAAACAAATCCAAAACCCAGAAGAAACTGGGAGGGAATTTTGGCTGCCAAAATTCTTAATATGGGTTCATTGAATTCCTGTCATAAGAGAGAGGACTGAATGTGGGCTGGATGAAGGATTTAAAATCAGAATACCTAAACTCTGTTTTTTCATCGGCACCTGTCCCAGTATTTGATACATGACTACTCCCTTCTCAGGTGGCAGGAAGGCAAGGTAATGAATGTTTCTTTGCAGCCATCAGTGAAATTGTCACATAACACTGCTATCTGTCATGAATGTGCATCTTGAAAATGACCTCTGAAAACAGGCTGAACGTATGATAAAAAGATTGTTATCCTAACCAAGTGATAATCCAAATGGTGGTTCTGTTCTATTGTCACCTTCATCAAAACCTTCTGTTTGCCAATTATAACAGTAGAATCTACCATTCTTCATTTTTCATTATATCAGGAGTTTACTTTGCACATTTTCTTCCTCCATGTAGTACTTTGAGATCATATTTCATTAGATGTTGTTTCTAATGTAATTGAGAGCAATTAACTTATAAAGTAACTGATGACAGATGGATGCACTCACATCTCATACGTGATATGCTGGGCTTATTATCTGTAACCTGTGTGTAATGTTTGAGAGTTCATCTTTTGCATAAGCAGCTCGGAAAGCCTCTGCATGAAAGACAATAGCAAGTGTGTTAATTTGAGCTCCACTCTCCTACTCCTATAAAATTGATGCCTTCCAAACCTTGGAGCAAACATCCTGCTGTCTTCTACTTTGCAATATATCACTTTCAAAAACTCCTCAAATTGAATGGATGCACAAGTGCTCGTGGCCTCCTCCAAACTACACTGAAATTCACAGAAGAGCTTCTCTTGGCTGCAGAAGCTTTGAGCCAGCCCATGATTGTCATAGACTAAGAGCTTAATATATTGTGGATGTTAGGTGCTTGCACAGTGCAGTTCCCTTCTGGTTACAGATATTTTCCAACTCCCCCTATTTCCATTTTTAGCCTTGTTGTCCCTATTTCTCTCCTTTATCCATGCATAATTTCACTGGGGTAATATTTTGCATAGAATAATGCTTATTAAGAAAATGTATATGTGTTTCATGCCCATTATTCTCCCTTTATTTTCCTGTTATTTATTTTTGTACAGCATTTGCTTGGAAGGACCATGGGTATTCTGTGCAATTCACTTCTCAGGCCTGACAGGAAATTGTGCCCACACCAAGGGGTTTACTGCCTCAGCACTGGTTCCTGTTACCATCTGTCCATTCTCCTCACAGAATAGTTGTCACAGAGGATGACCAAAACATAGGAGGTAAATGTCCAGCCACATTTAACAGCATAACATACAGGTCCTTGAAAGCAGCATCCATCTCTGGATAGTGAGAGGTAATAAGTAGGGAGTAAATTAAACGAACCATGAAAGGGAGGAAAAATAACTTCTGTCTACTATTCTATAGAAGCTGAAGCCAAAAAAGGGAAAAATAAAGAGGTGAGCAGCATGGAGAATGATCCGGCCAGGAAGCTTCATAATGAGCAGAGGGAAAAACAATTTATAACAAGCTCTGGCCACAGCAGGAACTGCAAGTGGAGGGTGTGAGACTAAACCCATATCTTTCTTCTCTTTACATGTGTTGTGTTTCAGGAATACCAAAAGGAAAACCAACTTCCAACCTTTGAAGTAACAGGAGGAGCAAGTGATTGAGGCAGAAGATGCCATCCAGGTTGTAAATATTCCTGTGGAGCTGTCAGCAGAGAGGCCAGGTAGAACCACACAATGTTGATGCCTAAGGATCATGGGTTGGGATGGTTTTTTGGGGTTTTGGATCCATGACTAGGTGTTAGAGCATCACAGGATTGCCAGAGAAACCTGCTCTGAAGTGAAATTGTATGAATAAGAATTGTGCACAAGAAGTCAACCATTTCTACTTGCCCTAGTGAATTATTTATTTCCTTGTAATGGTAAGGGTGCCGTCCTGTCCTTTTAGCTGTCAGCTCACCTGTATTTCTCTAGGTTCTTTGATGAAGTCTTGTGAGGTGACAGTAGATCTGGTATTTTAGAAATTGCCAGGGCTTACCCTGGAGAGGGCAAGGTGCCAGCACCAGGCAAACAATGTCTAGCTCCCTGATTAGAAGCAAATTGTTTGAAGCTGGAATTAGAAACACTCAATTGGTGTTTCTAATTTTATTTTCCTGGGGAAAGATTAGTGAAAAAGCTGTTACAGATACTTTGATCATGCATTCCTGCAGCTTTATAATTAAACTTATTCTAAGTACAAACTGCTTATGTTTCAGGTCTATAAACATATTTTAACACTGCTAAGGCATCTATGCCATCAGCGTAGAAGTATCACCAGAGGGAATGGCAGAAGCCAGCATAAAAAGAATAGTAGGAGGTCTAAGGCTTAAAACAGCCTCATCAAAGTGAATTTTTTAAAGCTTGACAAAATAATGAGAAACATTCCTTGATGCATTTTTCTGAAAGCAGTGATCCAAAGTTGTAGAAGCTAGTTTCATTCTTATTAATATTTTTTTATTAAGAAAGATGGAAAATGTCTGATGTGATAGCTCTGAAGGTATGCAGAGTCTTTTTTACTATGACCATGAACATTTATTTGTGGGATAAAATTGCCCTTATCAGCAAAGTCCCCTACTATTGCACACATTATGTCTGGTTCTTTTACTTATTGCTTCATACATGTCTATCATAATGAAATACTTTCGGTGCATCAAACATACACAAAATATCATAGAATCAATAATATGTGATCATATTTCTGTCTTTTGTTTCATTGTATACTGGAAGCTTTCTTTCATTAAAGAGAAAAATGCAATACTTGAATGATGCAAAGGAATGCAGCTACACTGCCTCTTTAAACTATCTACTGATATCTACAGAAAGTGATTTAATCCAGTGCTGCTTCCCATCCCACACAAGGAAAAGACAATATTCTCAGTTTGCATTACATTAGCCTCCAAGTCTTTCTAAAGATAAATAAAGTTCCCTGCAAGTTTACATTATGGATTAAGTGTCTTTATTCTGAATATCTCTGGAATTATATGGAATTAAAGGAAGCAAAACCTTTAGCTCTTTTTCTGGGTCTTCACTTCAAACTATAGTTTTTATACATTGCTTTTGTTTCCTCTATCCCGCACTAGGCTGCAGCAGTGGTGCTTACATATGTTTGAGGACAAAATGTAAAACGTTTTCAGAAGATTTTTCCTCTTGCATTTCCCTGTTCCATTGTCTAAATATAAAGATTAACATTCTTTTCACTTATTTCAGAATTTTAAGGCTGAACAACTATACTGTACATGAACTTGATTGCTTTGTGCCTCAACTTAAAGTTCTCAGCTCTCCATAGGACATCCATTGCATATTCTGTGATGAGATAGCAAACACATAATGGCCAATGTGGCCAATGGCCACTGATGCATACACAACTCAGTAAATGATTCTTGAAATAAAGATCCCTCTCTCACCACCTTGGGAAAATATTTTCAAGGCACAACATGGCTCACCATTATGAAAATGCCTTGAACGTACAGCTTACTGCTTTCATTACAGGATTTCAGTGCCAAGTAACTTGTGGCCATTGCAAGCTCTTCTAATTCTATAACATCTGAAACAGACTATTAAGTCTGAGTTTTATATGCAAGATATAAATGTTTATTTCTGAGCATAGAAGTCTGAAAATCCAGTTAAAATACTCCCCATTTTTCCTACACAAAAGACAGATTAATAACTATGTTAAAACATTGTATTTATTTTGAGGATGGATGTACACTAAGCTCCACTTTTGAATTGTTTTGACTAGCAGATCACCATGGGGCCTTCCCAGATCTCCAGACTTTTATCTGTGTTTAACTGAAGAAAAAAGGAAAGAACACCATAATGCAAGAAAATGTTTCCTTCCATACTGAGCAGGCATGAACTGAGCAGTTCATGAACTTCCATGAACTAGAGCAGGCAGCATGTTTCTGGTTACATGTATATTTGTACCTCTGTATTCTTGAGACTTTTCCAAAAACTGAGAAGGCTGAGGATTAATTCCTGATCTTTCACTCCAAGTTGGGGTTTTTTTGTTATCTTTTTTTTCCTTGGTTTAGGTGTTGTGTTTGAATTGCCATTGCTTTGCTTCATGTTGTGACCAAGCAGGCATATAATAACACTTGAGCAGAAAAAATCAAAATTAAAAAACTGTTCCACATTACACCAGACCATTGAAATAGCCAAGGATACCTCAGCTGCAGAAATTAGGGGCTGATAATTATGTGTTCTATGAAAGATTTCAAAACTAACTGTGTAACTTCCCAGGGCCATAAACTGACAGTGCCTGGTTCATTGAGCTTAGGCTGATCTTCTGGAATTTGAGTCATACAGAAAAGAGTACAGCGGCTAAAACAAACTGTAAAAAAATAAAAGAAATGAGAAATACTTTGTGTGATTTATCAGCCTCTTTCAGAGAGATTTTTCAGTTTTGAGGAGGTTCGGATTTGCAACAAATGTCATTTAGAAGGTGAGAGACAGACACTATAATAAAGGCTAAAAAAAAAGGCCATAAAAGCTCAATCAAAAAAACCAACCCAGAATTAAAATTGGAGAATCCTACCATAGCCTGCCACATATGGTCTTCTCAGAGTAATTTCTAGTATCTCTATAGGCTGATATGCCACAGGAATTAGAAGTATTTATAGCTAGTGAGATTTTAATCCTTAATTTCAAGGCCACAGTAAATTAAATGCACAAAATATTAATGGAAGGAGCAGGGGATTGTCATCTGTCACCCCAGGGGTGATGGCCTGTTTTGGGATTAGAGATATGTGAAGATCTCTCATTTCCACTCATAACCATGAATTGTGGATTAATACTGAAAAAACTCTTAAAATTCCTGTAGAAATACAACCGCATGGAGATAAATGACTTTAAATGCACCTTTAAGCAATTGTGGAAATTTCCAAGCTCAGAACTTATTCATTTATGAAATTATGATAAAGCTCTGAATATGAACTTAAATTTGAAAACTGTAACTTTTGTCTGCCTTTTGAGAAAAGCATTTTATTTTCAGTCTGCATTTAATAATCCAGACTGAAAATAAAAAAGATCAAAGGGTAGCTTGTATGCCATGTCGCATCGATTGTCAAAGTTATTTTACATGGGTCTGGGACTGCACAAGTTGCCACAGTCTTTTCATTATTTTATTTATAAAAATCTAATGCAATACGGTGGCTGTGGGTAGATACTGAGACTAATGTGTGATGCAACTGCTTACCTTGTACTTGCAAGAAAACAAGATGAAATGGCAAGACTATTTTGCATAAATTGTGCCTTCACATAGGTTCACTGCTTCTCTTAGTTCTTTCTTCGTTCCCTCTCCTTTTATTGTCTGACTTCTTTGACTCTTATTTTATAATTGACAATCTCAGGTCTTTTCTGCATGTCTCAAAATGACCTTGCAAATCTAGAGGGATAAATATATAACATTAGTGATTAATGCTTAATCAGTTGCCACGTAGTTCTGGGCCTTAGTATTGACTCTGTTAGCTTGTGAATGTAGCAGCCATGGAGCTGGCATTAAAATTTCTTTCCTCCAAGACCTTAGTGTGGTGTCATCATGTAGTTATACACACATGATGTATGTATCATAGCAGCATTTGGATACGTTTGATTAGAAACACAGACGCAGTAATTCTGTTTGCACTGTATATTTCCTTTTCTGGAAACTTGTAAGAAGAACGGCCTTTACTCTCGTGTTCCTAATTGTGTGTGGTAGAATGATTATGGAATCAAAGAATGGTTTGGATTGAAAGGGACCTTAAAGATCACCTAATTCCAACCCCCCTGCATAGGCAGAGACATATCCCACTAGACCAGGTTTCTCAAAGCCCCAATCAACCTTTCCATGAACACTGCCATGTCCCTGACTGGGCACTCGATAGGCCTGAAGGCAGTCAGCTCCTCACCTCACTAGGTGGATTTTTTTTCTACCTGTACCCTTCTAACTGCTTCACCATGCCCCATCTATAAATCAGAAAAGCTTTTAAAGTTGGAGGACAGGACTTTTTCAAAGAATGGTCTGTGTTCTAATTAGAGAAGAAAATTTGTTTTAATTAACAAAAAGACAAAAATGGAGGTAGCAAATAAAATGAAATACTCAACAAAATAAGTGAATGTAAGTACTTCATGGAAACCAGCAGTTTAATTTTGTATGCAAGGGAGGTTTCACCCTTTGAGTGAGGGCTAATGCTAAAATGTAAGATTCTTTCACTTTCTTGCTTTTGCTCCAAATGAACAAAAAATGCTCCCTTTAATTCCAGTTCAGATTATTTGAAAACTAAGGAGCAAGAAATAGACAAGCCAACAAGGAAATGTTTTATTTTGGGGGTTATATTTTCATTTTGTGACAGATGGGTTTGCTTTTTACAGCCACCTTTTGAAATCAGTATGTTTTTTTGTCATTTCTTTGTAGAAGAGAAACAGTGCTGAATCTTTATCATATTGATTGGTTTACAAGTTTTTGTATGGGGTCTAAGATAATACAGAGCATTGTTATTGCATTATTATTTTTCATTTGTATCCTATTGATTTGCTGCCAGTAACTTACAGCTCACTTTACAAAAAGATGAGGTATGATTTTTTTTTTTTTCTAAAAGATTATGCCACAATAGGAATGTTTTTATGAGGCTGCAGATCTCTAGGTTTGTTTTTTCTTCTCTCAGGAGCACAACACATTCATAGATTATTGGCATGGTTCCACCTGGATTTACACCTAGAGCATCCATGACTTGCACATAATTCAGATGAATAAGTGGTTATACACAAGCCTACACTTAAACTGGAACTTTACTCCTGGGGAATGGTTCTTTTCTGACTTCTCACAGTGTAACTCAGAAATAACATACAAAGTCATATAGTTACACTGATGTAAAACAAATGGGAGAGAGATTTTATATAATCTAAACAATAACAAGCTAGCAGGGTTTAACATCTTCAAATGCCAGGTACTAAAAATATACAGGAAAAATTCTTTTCTGGACAAGTCAGTGTCAGCACTGACAAAGCATGTGCTTCCTGCAGAGGTGACAGTGCCTTGCCCTGCCCTCAGAAGTTATATATACCCCAATGATAAGGTAGATTTTTTTGAAATTTATGTATGTAAAGCCATCCTTACTTTTGCTAAGTTATGAGAATATACTACAGTTATTTGGCAAAAGGAAAAGCCCTTTTATACAGTGGTTTACCACAGAATTGCCCAAGCAAATCAATTTATCAGTCTGTACATCAGAGCTTTAATCATCTGAGTTTCGCTCTTGCATTCAGGAGCAAATATGATAGTCATTCATATTATAATAACCTCTAATTTAAGTTCAGTTCATGTTGCGGAACCAGCAAAATGTTTAGGTCTTTGGCTATGATATGAACACTTACCAGCTCAGATTTTGACAGGATCATTTGATAGCTAACCTTTGCCAGTGCCATGGGTGGTTGTGTTGTTTTTGTGGACACAGAGATAATATTTCTTAGATGTTATAAATGGTCCTCTAACTGTCAATCAAAATTTAACTGCTTCACATGCACCATGGCTAAAACATGTATCTGTAAGTTGTTTTTCTGGTGTGGAGAAGACATAATTTCATGCTAGATAAAATTATATAGATTAAATATCAACAGCCATAAACTTCAAGTGGGACTTGAAAACTCAATTACTTAATTATGCTAGACCATTATGATTCTTCATAAATCACTTACATATATTGATATAGTTAAGGTATTTTTATGATGAGAAATGATTGTGTGATAATATAAATATTAAAAAAGGACACAAAATTAATCTTTCTAATAAAACCTTTCAGGATGCAAGTACTTATTCAAAATGGAAATTCATTGTCACAATCTGGAAGTGGATGAAGTGATGAATAGAGTCATTACTGAGGCAAGGACATTCTACTGTGATCATAAAAACACTGTCAGAGTGTTTGTGTTTCTCATCATACAGAAAAATCTGTCATTTAACAGCATCAGGGCATTTGTGGGCAGGACATCCTCATGCGTTACATTTTCACAGAGTAACACAACTCTTTAGAAATAGTTCTCCCTTGATAATTTATAATTAACTCATTAAAGAGGGGAATATTTCTGTGAATTTCAGTGCTGTAGCCATGTAGGATGTTTCTCGGCAAAAGCTTCAAATGTCACTTCAGATATCCTTTAAAAAAAACAAAACCCAAAGCCAAAAAAACACCCAAAAAACCCCCAAAAACCAAACTTTTCTTCTTTTTTCTCTCTTTTTAGCAGGATGTCTTTCTAGAAATGATATGTCACCACTTGAAGACTGATCTCACAAAGGACCAATCAATTTTGAAGTGAGTACCAGTACTTCTTTTTAGCAATTACCATTGCTGTTTTCCATGGCTCTTCCTTTTTAATAAGGTCTAAGCATGTCAGGTCATTCCTGCATAATTCCTTTCGTATTTAACCACCTAAAGACAGACATAGGGATCTTAAAAAAATTCTGAATTCGTTCAGAATGAGGCAACAATGCACATGTTTTATCAGTAATATGTGCAGCATTTTCCATCTTTCAGTCACTTCACATCAGGACTTGGTGATTGATTGGATATGCATATACTTGACACAAGACACTTGGACGAATTTCAGGGCCACGTGGTGAGGTTATTTACCATGCATTATACAGGTGGTGAGTCTAAATGGTCTAATGATCTTATGCCCAGAAAATCTCTTACTTTACATAATACTCTTGACCTTTTTGTCTTTTCATTCATTTCTCTGCACTCAGAAAAGGCTGGCATGTGGCTCATTTTTATGATGGCATGTTGTGTGCCTTAGGATCATCGTCAATGGGCCATAATTCTTTATATAGCCATTACAGCAGTATTAGGGACCTCAATCTTGGTCTTTCTATGGTCACTAGGAGAGTTTTAGGCAGGTTATTATTACTGTTACAGTGTCCTGCAGAATTCAGCAGACTCTAGACAGCAATTTCAGAAAGGGTAACTTACCATCAAACCTGTACACAGGAAACTATTGAAATACATTTCAGAGATAAAATTCACTCATCCACCAGAGCACAAGAAAACACTGTCTTTATTTATGATTTTATTGGTTCTGTCTGCTCTCATCTGGTGCCTGAACATTTTATCTGTTGCCATGTTTTTTTCCTAATGCAATAAAAAGAGCGAACAGGATTTTGCCCTCTATTTAAAGTGGTTGCCACATTTAGAGGTAAATAACAGCCCCCTTTTGTGCTAATAGTTTCAGACTTATCAGAGAAAGAAATGTTTTGATACTAAGCACATTCTACAGCATCCAGTTCATGTTTTAATAGGAATAGTCTCTTCCTAACACTTCCTAACTCTTCCTTCTTCTTTTCTTCTAATATGAGCTTGTCTGTCTCTATGTTCAAAAGCAACGTAAGCTCTTAGAAGCAGTGTGAAGGAACTGCATTTCCTTAAGGTAGATTTGTGTACTGAATTCATTGTCAGAGTTCCCTTCCCCCCCAGAAAATCTCCCCCTTATGTTATTTTATCTCCCTACTTCCACAGCATCTTGCTTCATGTACCCTTATCTCTCTAGTTGTTTCCAATTGAGCAGCAGCATCCCTGAAGTCTGGTCCATGAAACATGACATGTTGCCCCTCCATCTGTTACTCAGAATGCTGGAACCAAAATGTAGGTCTCAGTCTACAAAAGGGAGTTGGGAGATGGGAGTTGGGCACTGACTCTTTGGTACCGTGTCCTCTGGCTTAGTAAGACAGAGCACCCGTATTTCCTCACAAGGGAGAAAGGAGGGGAAAGCTCTGGTACCCGGTCCCTACATAAATGAAGCTTAAATCATTTACATTAGGAATTCAGTGAGCAGAGATCCTCTCTTTCAAGCAGATGTGTCTTCTCAGAAATAAGATGACACTCTGAGGACCAGAACAGATCATGGGAACTGCAATAAAAAGCAGTATCCCTCCTGACAGAGCTGGAGACAGAGGAGTCTGTCAGGAAGAAAGATGGAGCAAGGAGAGTGGTATTGCAATAGGCAAAGGGAGGGGAAAAAAAAAAAAAAAAAAAAAAAAAAAAGAGTAAAAAGTATAAGAAACTGGGAAAGATTTCAACAGACATAATGTTGTTTAATGACGCAGAAACTGAGAGACAAGTGAATTACAAGCTAGTGTGATAAGCATTTTTTCAAGACAATTTGTAAAAGGTGACAAGAGTTGTAGATTAAATGCTTTGCTTTGCCTTTTTCTCACTTTGCCTATGTATTTGTGCCATTCATTTAATGTAATAAGCTCTACTAAACATTCATAGGCTGCATCATACTTTTCTTCACCTTAAATTAAGGAAAAAAGATATACTGGAATTTGAAGCATGCAGTTCTGTACTGGCTAAAGGGTAATATAAAGAACTAAAGCAAAATGAAATTTTTTTCAGTCAAGGCTCATGCATCACAGGAAGTCCAAAATAATTTGGTGCATGTAATTTCAACCTAAAATTTAATTAATATAAGTATCTCTATTCCTAATTCTCATTCAGTGGTGATTAGATGAGCCTTGGATTTTAGGTATTCCCATACTGGGAGTTGTGGGAGTAACTTTCTTTGTGACATGGAAGTACATAGAATAAGAAACAGAAGTGGTTTTGGGATTACCTTCTTCTTTCTTTCCTTTCTTTCTTTTTGTCTTCTATCCAACATGGCAGAAATGCAATCTAAGCAAGTCACAGAAAGGCAGCCCACATTAAGTTAACAAGTAAGGGAAATAGAGTCAATCTTTCAGGTGGTAGAGAAGCTGATATGAGTAAAATATCTGTGCCTGCAGTACAAAGCCAGAAGTATCAAACAGACAACCAGTATCAAACATCCTAAGATGCGCTTTCACAAATCAACAAAGTACATAAACTAGAAAAAAACCCTTCATTTTTCTGGACTGTGTTTCTAAGATGAGAAACTGAAAACCCGCAAGTGTAAAGAAGTATGAGATGGTTGTCAGTGTAATGTGTGCTTCCAGCAGAACAAAAATAACTCAGAAGTCTTGGGGTGAGTTCTCTGCTACCTTGGACATTGTACAGTGCTCTAATCAAAACACAAAATGAATAGTTTCCAGACAGTCACAAAATACCATGTCAGACTATGTAGCAAGAGACTGCAGAAATGGTGCTTTACCAGTATTTAAGATCTAAAACAAATACTAGACTGGGTTCAGATTGAATAATGATCTTAGTTGCTTTTCTTTTTCCTTTTGCATAAAATACTTGTTTTTTTGCTTCAGCATCCTCCTCTAAACCCTCAAAGGTTCCATCTTGGGAGCACTTCCAATATTTTACCTTTATATACTTACAGTGGAGATGTATATGTGCATATTCTCATGTCCCCATGCTATGTATTAACAATACTGGCAGTTTTTCCATTTCTTTTGTAAATAATTTAATTTTTACACATTTGTCTGACTTCATGTTATAGTGTGCCTTCTTTAATACATATTTATGTCAGTTCTTTTCATCTAGCAATTTCAATGCTGTACTGCTCATTGATAAACCTTTTATACTATTTAAACCAGTATACTACAATGTTGTTCATTAAAAAATTGAAAATGAACAATAATCTGAGACTACTAATTTAACCACAGTGGGAAAACTGTATGCACTGTTTAACTGATAAGCCACCTTCTGTCTCTTGCAGTCAGAGGTAATTCTTTTTTCCACATTAGCTGTGTGTTGGACCTTGGTTTTGGAGATTTTGTCACTGATGCAGATTATATGTGGCAGGTTTGTAATATGGAGTATCCTCTAATGAGGATCGTGCAGCTACTACCAAAGTAATTTCAATTAGTTTTTTGAATAAATGTAAAACTGAATTCCAGGGACAGTAACCAGTTTCTTGTTCACTTAATTGTTTTGTGCTCATGGAAGTTTTTCCTTAGAACTTGTTCAGGGAAGGGTATGAGATACACCTTTTACCTCTGTTTTTCTTTCTTTCTATGATATATCACATTGGAGGAATATTATTCACATTTGCAACCTGTACTATTAGGACTAAGCTTATTAAAAGGAATCCAGAAGAAAAATGTGTGGTCTTCTCGGACCTCAGAGGTAAGATTTTACTCCAGTTTTTTGAGCAACACTTCTGAAAACATTTTTATAAACTTCTTTTAATTCTTGATCATCCTCTGATACATTAGGTGGATCCAAAAACACTAAGTAACTTCACCAGCCTCATGACTAAATTATCTTCTATTTTGCACTGTCAAACCTTAATTATAATTATATCAAATTATAGCAGGTTATAAGACAGTGAATTTCTGTTTCACTCAGACTCAGCATTCTCTCTACATGCTTTGACTCACATATAAGGATACATGGGTCTCCAGTAACTTACGAGTCTAGAAATGGGGTAACTTGAGTTAAATACCACGTTTTTGAAAGGCAAAGTAGCAAAGTCCATGACCCACCAGACTATGCTTAATCATAGATCCCTGTCAAGGTCTCCAATAAACTGAAATACATTGGAATGCTGCATTGATGTATATAAACACTAACAACTACATTTGTATTGTCATACACTCCCCAATTTTTCTCCCAGCCAAAGTAAAATCCAAATCAATGGGGTTTGTTATATATTTTGTGTGTATATTTTATATATTTACATACAAAGTTATGGACATATCTGAATATATTGCTGCTAAATTAGTTAAGATTTAGCAAACCTTCAAAAAGCAAACTGGCTAGACATGTAGAAACATTTTTATTAACAGTATTAGTATCTATTTCAGATAAAACCAGTTTATCCTTCTCACACTGCAGATGCCATGAAACACATCACAAGTAAACTAATTGTATGGCAACAATTACAGCACCCTTTTTAAAGTTTCTTTAATTATTTCCACCTCAAGTTGAGGTGAAATGAGAGCATGAAGACACAAAGTTTCTTTACACATTTTTACCTAGGACGCTTGACAATGTTGCTGCCCTAGGAACTGTGTCTTTGACCCTCAGTTGGTTTTGCAGCATCAAAACATTTTCTGGTTTTGTTTCCTATCTTCACAACAAGTTCTGGCTTTTGATTGAGGATTTCATCTTTAATGAATTAAAATCAGAATGAAGACTTAAATGGGGCAAAACTGAATCTTAAATCGGGCAAAACTGAGCTCTAGCCAAAGCTTTTCTGTCACCTCCATTAAGTCAGTTTTCCTAAATTTTGGAGAAAAAAAATTTCCCAGACACTTACCTTGATATTGACTCATGATACAAAATACTCTGTCATGATCCCTATTCATGCCACCTACACTGTCTTGCCTGTATGTTATACTGGGGCTACATCATTATCAGTGAAGAGAACTGAATTGTGATTGACAGTTACAGAGAAGGAAAACTACTCGACTGACTTCACTAGAATCAGGATTTCACTTAGTATAATCGTATCTGTACAAGGATGTGCAGAGTCTGTGTGAAATGTGAGTGTACTTGTGTTGAGTATGATATTCAGACAAAGATTTTACTTCCAGTTGAGGTGAAAAAATTCTTGTATAATTACTATTGTTATTTGCCTGTTGATCAATTCAGCTACTAATCTTCTGAAAAGGACAAAATCTGCCCTCTGGAAAGTCCAGAGCAGAGGTTTTGTTGTTGGCCCTCCTTGCATCCCCGAATATTGAAAACTAATTTCATGGTCACTGTGCCCCAGACAGCCTCTGACCTCTCCATCTCCCCCCAGCTCCTCTCTGTTTGTGAACAGAAGGTCTAGTGGGGACCCATCCCTGGTAGGCTCATTTACCATCTGTGAATTACCCTCGATATGCTCCAGGAATGTCCTAGACTGCCTCTTCTCTGCTGTGTGGATCTGGCAGGTTAAAGTCACCCATGAGAACAAGGGATGGTGATTTTGAGACATCTGCTAACTGTAGAATAATTCATCACTCTCATCATCTTGGTTAGGTGGTCTGTAACAGACTTCCACGAGGATGTCAGCCTTGTTGGCCTTCCCCCGAATTTTGACCCACAAGCACTCAACCTTACTGTTCCTTTCCTCAAGTTCTACAGAGTCAAGAGACACTCTAACATACAGAGCCACCCCTCCACCTCTCCTACCTTGCCTGTCCCTTCTGAAGAGCCTGTAGCCATCCATGGCAGCACCCCAGTCATGTGAGCCACCCCACCACGTTTCTGTGATGGTGACTACATCAGAGCTTTCCTGCTGCACAATGGCTTCCAGCTCCTCTTCTTTGTTTCCTATACTGTGTGTATTGGTGTACATGCACTTCAGCTGGGCTGCTGATTTCACTCTTAACTCAGGCTTTCCACCCTTGGGCTCATCTCTGGAGATCCTGACTTCAATCCCCTCCCCCTTCAAACCTAGTTTAAAGCCTGCCTGATCAGCACCACCAATTTATGAGCAATAGTCCTATTACCCCTGCTAGATAGCTTGTTCCCTTCCTCTCAGTGACACAAGGACATTCCTTGCTTAGTGCCAACTGAATGCAGCTGGAAACATTAAGGCAGCTTGCAGAGCTATATTACCTGAGAAGGGGTGTGCTGCATTGCTAGACAGCTGCCACGAATGACAGTTGTTTTCTGGAAGCATGAAATAGCAAGTAGCAATTAATTTGCTGATGTTGGTATTTGTGGAGGGTGCTGAGCCTATTTGTAGAGGATGGAGTTCGTGACCCCACAGTGTGATACGTCCTGAAGGGCATTTATAGCCCTGCGCTTGCATAGCTGCAGTTACTGTCATTGGCTTCACAATCTGAATCTTCATGCTTAGGTATGCCAATAGCATTTTTCTCCTATTTTCTTGATACAGAATGATAACTGACCAAATGCTTGTTCTCCGCAGTAGAGACTGGAACAAATGTAGCAGCTGTGCCAAATAATAAAAGCAAGTGAAAAACAAACAAACAAACAAAAAAACAGTCAACATTCCAACATTCTTTTTCTTATTCTGACCTTTAGAAGGCAGTCAGATAGACTTTTTCCATTTGAAGTGTATTTAGGAAGGGACAAGGTCGCTTCATATTCTGTGAGTAACTTGAGCAGGTCAGTCAGCTTTGATGTGTTGCTCAGTGAGATGCAAAGCTGTGTGCCAGGTAGGTACCATCTGTGTCTCTCCAGGTAGGGTCAGTGTCACCTGCACTTCACCCTCTGCAGGTGAAGCTCTGTTTCTGTCTGCTTCACCTGAAGGGAAAAAGGGGTATAACTTTTTTAGGGTTTTTTTTGAGATTAAGCCCAATAGGAATATTTTTACTATTTAAATGACAAAAATGTATTACTTCAGCCGTGGACAGACTGTAGGATGTAGAAGTTATAGCCCTCTGTGCTTAAGGGAACCCAGTTCTGCAGACCACGAAGACCTGGGGTTTGGCAAAGGCAACCACAGGAATATATTGGAGGAATATGCTTGAATATCCTTGAAATGCCTCTGAAGGGCATCTGTGTTCCCTTCTCCCCCCTGGTCTGCCCCTTGGAGGTGAAGCCACTTGTCATTACTAACTGTTTAATAAGTGAGACTGTGTTGCAATTCCATTAGTTATGGAAATTTTTGCTTCAAAAGAAAGCATACACTTCCAGAAAGAAATGAAGGGAGAGGGAGAGGGAGAGGGAGAGGGAGAGGGAGAGGGAGAGGGAGAGGGAGAGGGAGAGGGAGAGGGAGAGGGAGAGGGAGAGGGAGAGGGAGAGGAAGGGAAGTTGAAAAATAAAAGGCAGCATTCATATGCCAGTATGGCAGCCAAAAAATCAGTGAATGAAATACCAGGAGGGAGAGAAGAGAGGAAGGTCAATGTCCTGAGGGAGTTCAATGCCAGATGGCTGCAAGCACAAATTAAGAATTCTGTAGATATGGATTTTACTCTCACTCTTTGATGTTTTTAGCATAATTTGCGCTGCAGTTTACTTTCATGGCCACTGGGTAAAGGGCCAGATTGCTCTAATGGAAAATATTTTAATGTGTACATACAGAGGGAGATTCAGAGATATTGTTAACATTAAATCTACTCAGATCATATATGTCTACTGGAATGTCAACAACAATTAAAAAAGCCACCAGAGGGTTTCTTACATTTGAGATGCAAATATTCTCTCTCTTTCCTTGTATAATTATAAAGCATGTGCGTAGGACTCCTAGATGTGGGCTGGGCACAACTTGAGCTTTAATCTAACTATGCTGAATCAGAATTTTCAATGGCAAAGTGAGACCTTTTTTGGCTTTGAATGGGACATCTCTTAATAACTGTGACTAGCTGCACAATCATTCCTAGCAGAAATAAAATACAAATACCTGACCTTAATCATGAGTAGCAGGGAATAGTTGTACCTTCAAAACATTTTCATTTCAAGCATCAGAGATACTTTTTCTTCCCTAGCAGAAAATCTAATGTGGCATAAAAAATAGTCAGGTGAATTGTTATTCATGTTTATGTTAATTCTATATAATTGAACAACCAGTGTTCCAGGTTTTGTTTCACTTCATAACCTTTTCAGTTTTACTTCTGCTGTACTGCATTTATTTTCTGGACATATTCAATTTTGCTTTCACAGGAGATAAAAATAATAAAAGAAAGCTTATGGTAGAACAGCAGGAAACAAATATAACTGTTTGTGAGAAATGACACACACATTTTTCACTGATCTTTGAAAAATTAGGTGAGCCTCATACCTATTTGTGGTTTTATCTATGATGGTTGTACTAACATGTTACAGTGTTCCCAAAGCACTCTAAAGAAACAAGTTCTCTGCTTTGTCTCCTGTTCATGGTAGGGGTAAAGAAGAACAATGATAAATATCAGGCTCAAATGCTTAATAAACTGATAATTCTATTGGAGAAACTAAAAGAAAGCTGACATAGGACAATTTAGTTGGAAAAGATCTTTAGGATCACGGAGATAACCATTAACTTGTCACTGCTGTATCCACTACTAAAGCATGTTCCTAAGCTGCACAGCCACACACCTTTTAAATACCTTCAGGGATGGTGACTCCACCGCTTCCCTGGGAAGCAGGACCTAACAATCCTTTTGATGAAAAAGGTTTTCCTATCCAGTCTAAACCTCCTGTAGGACAACTTGAGGCCATTTCGTCTCATCCTATTGCTTGTAACTTGGGAGAAGAGACTGACACCCATCTGAATACAACCTCCCTTCAGGTAGTTGTAGAGAGTGATAAAGCCTTCCCTGAGCTTCAACATATACTTAATTTGTTTATACTGATACATTGTACTTGGGCTCACTCAGTTTGCTGAGAATAAGAACTAAAGCTGACATATTGCAAGGGAAAAATGCCACTGAACATTTTTCACATGTGGTCTGCAAATGGTCCCTATTAAACATAGAGCTGTCATTCATAGAAAAACACACACAAATTGTTGTGAAGTTGAAAAGTCAGTTGGGCTTTATTCAGGAGACTAAATACCCTTTTCCAATAAATTAATGTGATGGATAATATTAGAAAAGACAAAAAAAAAAAAACCAAAAAAAACCAAATAGGTAGAGGTTCCCAAATGCACCCCAGTTAGGAAACTGAACTGTGGAAGGAATGGGGCTGGTGCCTGGGTAAAAGGTCTTCTGCAGGGGTGCAGAAAGAGCCTAAACCCTTTGTAGACACATGAAGGGAAAACACGTGCTGAGCCTGGTGCTGCCCATCTCCCAGGCTTTAAAGAGGTGTGTGGTCAAGCAAGATCTGTAATTTAAGGATGTATTAAACGCTCTGGAGCACCCACCCAAGCTATACCTCTATGGGGCATGTGAACCTCCTGTTGATCTATCATCTCTTTACAGGTCAGCCAGATTTTGTCTACATTTTCTATTTCAGTGTTGGGGTATACTGAAAAACACTTTGGAGTCCCAGTATTGGCCATGACATGCCCTTGCAATACATTTAAGTTAGCCACGCTCACCTCAAAACTAGGTTGCCTGAACTACATTTGCTCTCTCTGTGAAGAATCTGAGTTTAAATTTCTGAATATCTCAGTACCATTATGTCCTGTTGGTAAGAGTGATAGTCCACTCTCTTTCTTAAAAATCACCATTCAAGTGTGGGCAGGAGGAAGGATGGGGGCTGTCCCCTCATACCCCATAAGTATCCCCTTGGGTGGGATTGGCCCCACTGTAAGGCACTTATCCAGCCTGTGGCTTATAACTTAACGCTTCTGGAACTGAGAATCTCCAAAGTGTTTCTAACAACATACTTCATCACTTCTTGTCAGTTTTTATTCAGTGCAAGTAAGAATGTCTGAGATGGACAATGAAAAGCAATACATAAAATCTTAGATAAATGATCATAAATAGCCCCGCTGAGAAACTATATCATTCATAAGTTACTGGAGATAGAAGGTCATTCTAAACACATTGAAAATAACAGCACAAAGCAAGCAGCCTTATGTCACTGTTATACTGGGACTGAAAGGTCGCACACTTAAAACAACCTAAAAGAAAAAAAAATAAATGGGAGGAGGGACCTCAGCAGGTCACCTACACCAACTCCCCCTGCTAGAGCAGTAGTTATCTGTATATATTTGAGGATACTAAGCCACAGATATCTGTAAAGTTTAAGTGCTCAGCAAACAGAAAGACAGACTTTGCCAGGTAGGTGCCATGCTAGGCACCCAGAGGCGAAGAACCAAAGTCATCCATCACTATCAGGAGTCCTGTATTCATCCTGTTGTGGAGTGTATACCACTATTTCAAAATGAGATTAAGGATAGCATTTAATAAGTGAAGAAGAATGGGAGCTATGCCTGTATTAAATATTGACAGAGTAAGCACCACAAAGTGCTGCCTGTTTCATCTCACTTAAGAGTTGAAAATACATGTGCATGTTTTCAGAGTAGCATTCCCATAGAACATGTCTGTGAATACACATCCCTGTCTATTCAATCATGCAGGAATTTTTCATTTTTAGTGTGTGTGGTTTTTTCAGCAATGTTTGAAAATATTTCCTACAAGTGAGCTCAGCATCTTTCCATGTGTTAGACTATTATTCTTTTTTTAATTATGAAGACAAATTGAAGTAGCTTCTGCTAGTTATAGTTTATGTGCTAACAGCACAATTAAGGCAACTTCTTAAATCAGCTGTGTGGGATGCAACCAAATTGCAGGTCCTGGGTATTCAACTGGTATCACTACAGGAGTATTTAAGGCTCACCTCACAATTTTGCATAAATACTGTATGCACTGTATCTGTAATTTAAGGTATCAGTGCATGATGCCACATTTTGGGTGGGATACTCACCTTACTGACCTTAGGTTGTGTTGTGTCAGATTTGGAAACCAGACAGCTGTTGAGCCATTATGCAACACTCTGATGAGATGAGACGAGACATTTGAGGCTTTTCTAAATGTAGAGTATTAATAAGAAAAAAAAAAAAAAAAAAAAAAAAAAAAAAAAAAAAAAAAAAAAAGGAGGGTGGAGAGCAGGTGGAGGACCCTATTTCCCTGCAAATTTCATCCCCTTGAACTCCACAGCTCCCTTCTGTGAACAATGGAGGCCTGATTTTTCCTGGTGTTCCTCTGGATACTACCTAAATGCAAGAAGGAGCTGTTGGTCCTTCTGTTGCTGGTACTGCAGCACTTCTCATTTCTGCAGCTAAAGAAATTCAGTAAAGCTTCCCTGTTTGCCTTAATTGTTTTAGTTTTCCAGAAAGCCTCTTCTACTAGCTTTTATCCTCTAAAAATATGATTTTCTTAATTTGTACATGAAATGTGCGCTTTCTATTTCTGTATTCTTTGTAAAAAATCCTGACACTAATCCAACCTGTGTAACTCAAGTTTCCCAGACCTTCAAGAGGAAAATCACCCACTCTTGTGTTTTTTCCATCTTTTCCTCCCATTTAGTGATTTTCCAGATCACTTTGTTCCTCCCATGGCACTTGCAGTGAGTCTGTCCTGGAGATATCCACTAAGAGGATGCTTTTAAAACCTTGAAGCATCAGATGTCTTCAGTTAGGGCAATTTATGCTTGAGTTAACCAGGCTACACTTCTCATATTTTTCCAGCTTAAGGGGCTGCCAAGTGCTTCCAAACTAGATTTAATTTTATTTTAAACTCTTAAAAATATTCAGCATGTATTGAAATGTAAAGAGAACTTCAGACTTTATAGTCTTTCTATAAAGTGGACCTATGCAATAACACTGAGAAACATTTAAAAGAGATGAAGCAAAATATAATTCCCACAGTTTCCCTGTTTATATCTGCTAGTCCAGAACTGCACCCACTAGAGACTACAAAATAACTACATATTCTTTCCTCAATGGGATTCCCCCCTCCTGCCCCCATATGTTCTTTGGGACTGAGATATAAGTTCATCTTTTTAAAATGTTGTAAGTGTCTATGAAAACAAAAGCTAAATCTGTTGCTTTTAGCTCAACCCCAACTCTAATGCAAATATTACTGTCTTAGCCTATATTACTAAGAAAGCATGAGAGAGAATATTTAAAGCTGCATTATGCACATTGTGGTATGTAAAGTTTTTCCATGTGTGAATTTCTCCCTTAAGCAATTGGTGGTGTGATGAAAACTGGTTGTTTCATTTCTGAATCTTGAGCTGGCATGCTATAACAAGTTGATCCATTTTTCTTACAAAGTCACATTGAATTTATTGTTTCCAATACATCAAGAAGCGCGAGACTTATGTGAGCCAGTGTGAGATGAGGTGCCAGAGAAAAAGTTCAAAATAACTCAGATGGAACAGTTTTAAAAGGGGCTGTTATTTTCAACACCAAAAAAGAGATCAGATGTTTACTGCTTGAGATCAGTACTTGAGTGTCTGTATGAGGCAGTGGAATTGGTTGCATTTAATTTATATTATGTCAAATGATCAGAAAATTTAAAAGTAGTTTAAATAAATTGAAAGAATGAATAGAACTTACAGATCCTGATAGCCTCCTCTAGCTAAAAATATTGATAATGAAAATTAATTTTTATATTTAATGTTTTTATCAAAATCTCTAGGAATTAAAACAATGAGAAGCAGTTATTTGCCATTTCACAGTTTTCTGGAGGTCTGCAGAGCATTTTTGCTTCTGGCTTAGAGCATTATTGTGAAAGCAAATAAAAATTATATATAAAGTGGAGCTTTTAAGGTAAATAAGGTTTACATAAATACAAAAGAAAAAAAACAACAAGATTTTTTCTCTGAAAATAAAATAGAGTGCAATGCTCCATTTTTGACAGAAAATGTCAGCATCCTTTTTAAAACAGAGTCCTACAAATAGTCTGGCCACCGCTAAAGGAGAATGATGTATGGTCTTCCATTTACTGAAAATTGTTCAAACGGCAGCTGACTGCATCGTGTTGTCTGTCTCACTATCCCTACCAATGTAATCATAATGACCACTTGTGGCTTCCTTAATATTTCTTTGACAAAGAGCTGGATTCCAGCCAACACAGCCAGAAAAATACACATGGGAAATAGGAACTCAGAGGAGCGTGTCCTTACAAGACAGTAAGTTTGTGTTACGTTATGGAATGATATTTTGGATAAAAGCAAGAGTCTTCATTTGGGATTATGTTTGTCTGGATACTATCAGGGTGGTGGTGATGGCAACAGCAGCTCTTGACTTAATCATTTCTAGGAAAAAGTTTGGGGATCTGACTTCATTACTGAGAAACACAGTTATTGTGAACTGGGTGTGGTTTTAGGCTCCTGCAAGATTTTCAGGTGACTGGCAACAATGGCAGGGATGGCTCCTGCCCATCCACTTGTACAGCCGCTTCTGAAGTCAATGTCAAAGTTGCCTTTACAGCACACATGAAATAGTCACCTCTTTCCAAAAAAGCTGATGTAATGCACCCATGTGAGACAGGCAATGTTTATCCAAGTAGCTGACTCCTAATGACTATGGTCTTTATCAGATATCAAAATGGAGCTGTTGTTTTTCAGGTCTTCACTTGTAGAAAATTGTCTACGACATAGACACCATAGAATATCACCAAAACAAAAATTACTGCTTAGGCTTTCTTTGCCCTTTCTTAGCACGAGAAGAAATATTAGTTGCAGTCCATGGGGGTTAGAGAGTCTTAATTTTTGCGGGTCTTAGATGTGTATGTGTCATTTTAGATCTTTCTGATACATCTGCTTTTTTTCAATGGGATCATAGGGAAGTCAGAGTGAAGCAGAGGTGCGCCTAATATCCAGATGCTTATATAGTCTTTCAAACTGTGCACCCCACTGGAAATTGTCTGCACCATCTGATGCTAAGATGGGTGTGATTCAGAGGACATTTAAATTTTGGTCGAACTATTTAGGTATATCCAGAAAATCATTCATCATGTGCAAAGCAATATTTTAAGTTTTGCATGCAATCTAAACTTGGATGTGCCTCATTGCAGTTTCAATGTTTTTCTTCCTGATAGAAAAATGTTATCTGCAATGAGTTTTCAGCATTCTACTAGGAGGAACTGCATACAAATGCATGGTTCAATTGCCTTGTGTATTTGCAGCACTGATCAGTTGCAAGAAGGTTGTATATTCTTCCAGAAATACTGACCTTCCTAGACATTATCTGTTCGTTTTCCATAAATCAAATATATCTTATAAACAGTGGGCTAACTGCCTGTGTGTTAGCCAGTGTATTAGATGTATACTTGTGTCATGGAAGTCCCAAATAGAAAGGTGCTGACCTAAGCAGATGTGGAGAGAGAGGAGAAAAAGACCATTTTTCATCCTGATTTTCAGACACTGCTGATGCAAAACCTGCTAGTGACAGTGCCTACTGTAATTGCTGTAAATGGCACTCTTATGGGAATTGTACTTGTTTCTACAAAGCAATGTCATGACATATTTTTAGTAAAAGCCTAAAAAAAAAAAAAGGATAATGGCCTTTCTGTAACTCAGTTTTTGCCTTACTGTAACTCAGATGTGCCAATTTCTAATTAGCCAGCAGTACTATGATGTACTTTTTGGACTGAAGATTTCCCTCAGTACATCATAAAGCCAGCTGAGCACCTGCTTAAAACCTTTTGAATTCAATGAAACACTCTTAATTCTAATTTCAAGCAGAGTGGAGGAAGGCCCTGCTGGAGCCCAGGTTTGCATGGCTATGTAGCTATAGCTGACTCATTCTGAATTGAGTAATAATCTCAGCCACGTGACCATCAGCCTTTCATGCGAACTCTAATATTTATTTCACATCCACAGTGCTAGTAACTGGAATATGTTTAGAGAAATAAAAATTTTACAGTAAGTGATCTTCCAGCTTGGAAGCTGGGTTAATCAGACAGCACATCTCCATCTTAAAGTAATTACTTACATCTGAACCATTATAGTTCTCAGGAAAAGATGAACTAGGCAATTTGAGAATAGAAATATTGTTCAGATACCCTTTTACCAAGTACAGAGATGGTGATAGTCTGATCTAATTGGAAAAAACGTGAGATTTCAGTAAAGTGTTTTAACTCTTTCAATAACAAGTGGTATGAATCACAGGATCCCTGGTCACCTTGTCATCACACCCTACGTCCCCTTGTGTGAGTCTGACCTCACTGATTTGCAACTGTCTCAAAGGAGCAATTTTTAAATTAATAGCCCTGGGTAGGGTGGAGGGCCTGTCTGGCCAGAGCTGAGCAGGGGTGACACCTCGATGTGATAAGGCCTATTGGGTGGAGCCTATTCCTCTTCTCTGAGCACCAGCCTTCAATGCTGGGACATCCCTCCGGGCACGACTAAGCCACCTTGATTGTACTTGCAAAGTACCTGGCTAAGGGGGCTGAAGCAGAGCAAGGGTGGCATCAGGAAGAAGATAAGAAATGATGAGTGGGTGGCCCTCCTTTCCTGAGGGCCAGCCTTCAATGCTGGAACGCCCCTGGAGGCACGATGTACCTGGCTAAAGTGGCTGGAACAGAGGACGAATGGCATCCGCGAGAAGATAAGAATTGATGAGTGGGTGGAGGACTACACCCTTCTGCTCTCCTCCAGGCAGCCTGTCTTCTAATGACCCTGGCTGACTGACAGCTGCCCCTTTGGAATAAAAGGACTCAGGGGTATATATATATATGGCTGTCCATGCCCTGACTGGGGTCGTCTTTTGACCCACCGCCATTTCTGCACCAGACCCTATCCAGGATCAGCGCCATCCTGAAGAACCTCACTGGACAGCTGGACCCCTGGTGGTGACTCTCTCTCTCTCTTTCATTCTTCCCACTTTCTTACCCTTTATTTCTCTGCTCTTCTCTCTCTCATTCTTTCTTACCATTTTCTTACCATTTTTTCTCTCCCTTTCTATCTTCTTTTCCTCTCTCTCTCTGTTGCCTGACTCTATGTTTTTACCTCTGTCAATTGTCAAATAAAGTCTGTTTGCACCCAACCTTTTCTACGGTTGGACTTTGTTTCACATCTCCAAAACAAAAATAAATTTTAATTTTACCTCAAACTAACACCCCTCCAGAGAGAGCTGTGTGGACACTTGCCCTTCCTATGTTATCTTGTCTAACCTGAGCTGTTACTCCTAGTTCAAACAGCATTCTGGTTTGGCCCACAACCTTTCAAATATTCTGAAGTGAGGACAGATAAGCTTAGGGATAAACAAACTTTTGTTGGAAGACAAATTATTTATTTCATTAGTACATGGAAAATTAAATAATCTTTCTATCTTCATGGTTTATGTTTTCTTCTGCTTGCTTGGATTTTTGCTTTTTAGCTTTGCCAGTCTTGGCACATTTAATTTCCAACATTTTTATCCTCTGCCTTTTCCAGGATGCTTCTGGTTCAGCTCATTTAACAGTAGTTGGTTTTAGCATGTTTTTTTTCCTTTAGCGAGCATCCCTTTCCATTTACCAACATTCCTAATTGCTACATGAAGGTGAATTCCCCTCTGTAAACACGCAAGGATTTCTGACCCCAGCTATGAGGAGCAATCATCTGTGCTCCCATTGCCACATGTCAGCTGATATTTTATAAACCTTTTTTTTTCACAGAGCTCCCAGATCACTTGCAGCACTTTGGGGAGCTGGAAGCCTGTCTTAATGATGGTTGCTCATGCACATGGTTACTGGAAAATAATTCATGAATATTGAATCCAATTATTATGAACAGGTGCAACCACATAACTACATTTCATGCACACTGAGATATCACAAGCACTTAAATTTGGTAAAGTTAATACACAAATATATACTCTGGTCCTGAACAATAACTTCATGTACATTCATGAGAATGCAAATATAATGATCATGATTCCCCATTTTGACGTTCTGATCAAGATTCATTTTCAGTTATTTTAAACAATTATTTCACCTCATTTCTTAGTTCTTTCTACAGCTGGGAATCCAATAAAGGGAGAAAGAATATCATGTGTTTTTAATCCTTTCCTTGCTAAATCTGAGGCTTATTTAGATGATCAAGACAAAGAAAGGAAGAAACTGGTTCATATTAAAAAATATTCCAGAGCTGTATTGGGATGAAATTGCCAATAGGAAAACAATTTAGGTGGGACTACATCCCAAGCTCCCTTTGGACCTGGACCAAAAGTCAACCATGGGAACATACCTGAGCACATAAACATCTAGCTAAACAACTTTTACTAACAACTGTATTTTAGAGCACACAAAAATGGGTGACAGCTTCTGGCTGACCAAAGGCAGTCTGCAGGACCCTGGTATCATCTAGGTCAAGCTGGACCCACCAGGAAACTCTCAAGCTCCAGTTAAAGTCTTCTCTGTCATCGCGGAAATTAGAATATCAGTCCAGAGACATTAGCAAACTGCTTTTCTGATTTTCTTCCCAAACTGTATTTTATTTGTTGGCTTTATCTTCCATAATACTTCCTACAACATATGTATTAAAAAGGATGCACATCCCTTTTCAGATTGCCTCTATAAACTTATCTGAGTGCTTTCCTGCCAGAAATCCTAGCAGCTCTTCTCTGCAAGTATTTTTGTTTTAACTCCTATTTTCTGAACAAGGATGACCTGAAATGGACACCGACTCAACCAGGGCTTTATTCAGCACCATTAACACTTTTTGCCTTGGATGCACAGAAAGAGGAGCTGCTGCCACTGCTCTGCTGTGATTGCACATTGCATTCACAAGGGAAAGATGTCTTTATGAAAATTTGGCTCATTATTTTTATGCTTCATAGTTCCCATTAAAATTATTTTACACAGAAATAAGACTGTTGAGCATCACTGAGCAGAAAAGGAAAAATTTAGCAGTCCTGATAACTTTGTAGAAATAATAATTGCAATAATAATAGCAGTACTAATAATCTATAATAATATTAGAAAGTGTTTCTTCCTATGTTTGGGGAAAATGTCTATAGTGGATATCTCCAATTTACATTCTCGATACTCACTTGGTTTCTATATATAACAGTTCCTTATACATTCCTCACAATGCAACTTCATCCGTTCAGTCCTCAGACTTTTGGGCAATGTTCTTCCTCATTATTTCCAAGGTGACAGTGGAGGGCTTTGCAGTTGGCCTTCACTGAGCTCCACTCACAATATCTCTCACTCTTGTTATTTTTTGACTAGCAAGCAGAAAAATAAAATAAAAAAATAAAAATAAAAATAAATAAAAAAAAAAAAGAATTAAAGGATGAGATGATATTAAACTTAAATAGTGAGACTAAGGTCTGCTCTTTCTGCTCTTTGAGGTTTTAGCTTTGGCACTTCTCTAAGTAATGTGGGAATGAAGATTATGGGTAATTGAGAGAAACTTCACAGAAGAGCACTAGGAGGTTGAATTCATTCCCCATCCAAATCAACACTCACACCCATTTTGACAAGGTCAGGAATTCACCTTAGAAAGCTAATACTGCCCACTTACTGGAAAGGTGATTTAGACTACCACCATTTACCTTTCTAATATTTAGTGGGCAGCTTCTGGACAGTTGTAAGATCACACCTTTTAAATTACACTTTGTGGAACTGCTTCAAAGACAGTTTCTTATTTTACATGTCACCATCTCTCCTAGAGCACATAATGATATTTTGTGGAGAGCTGCCTCGATAATTTGAGACCTGAGAGCTAGTGAAAAAGCAGGTCCACATGATAAAAAGTAAGGCTGACCAGAAAGAGCAGCAAAAAAAGGCCTGCTGCCAGAAAAATAAAGATGAGGAAAGGCTCATCGCCAGAAGAGATAGTAAAGAATTTGGAGGATACCTACTATTAAGAAAGGGAGCATATATTCTATCAACTCTTGGTTTTCCCAGGATGTTCTATTGTGGGAAAGGGCTGTAAATATCTGTAGCTAGCAAGACCATTGTCTCTGTTTATTTTATCTTGCTTTTAAAAACATAAGCCACCTTATTGTGATGCCATGTTTACTCTGCACTATAAAAGAGTTCTGATGATGAATAAAGTCAGACATATATTGCCACTGAGTATATGTCTCGCCTGGCCTCAACTTTTTTCTCCTTTCTTATTTTTTCCTCACTGTGTTCACAGGACTATTGCCCATGTGCCATCTGTTCAGTGTCCTGGAGTAATGCAGACCAGAGGACTGACTCCATACTGCGGCACTTTGTATTTATGCTGTTGTAATACTACATTACATTGGCTTAAAACTGGATTAAAGGAGTGGTGAATGAAACTATCCATATGTTAATGCAGCCTTCAGTGTGTCTTTTCTATCAGAGAAGCCAAGTCTCAGATGTTTTTCAAATTGTTGTAATTAATAATCATGGTACTATGTTAGTGTCATCTTAACATAATGAAAGTGACTATAAATTGTATTCAGCATTTTTACAGCAGACTACTTTTTACAGCAGAAGTGTACAGTAACTTTTTGAACTGCATTCATAAAGAATAATTTCAATTTACTGTTTGTTTTATTTAAGATTATTTATGTAGTAGCACAGTTAATTTTTTCTGTATAGATTTTTTAGATTGATCCTTTTTGGCATTCTATTCCTTTTATGTTTTTAAATTCTGTGTTTTCTTTTTCAGCTTTCAAAGCAAATCTACTCTGGTCAAGATGATGTCTTATATCACTACCAAATTGGCCTAAACTTTGAACAGCCTGCAGTGTAGAGCACTCCCAAGACCCAGCTCCATATTGTCTTTGTCAGCAGTTCAAACTCCATTTGATACAAAAATGTCATCTGTCCTTTCAAGGCTACTTTTAGGATGAATTCTGAAGAAGAAATTGAGCCATACATATCTGACACAGGTGTTGCTAAAATGTGTCACTCTACATGCAGGCATTTGATTTTGTGTTTTGCGATTCTTCTATTTTTTTCTCTTGGCTGAGGAAGCATGGGTGCATTTCAAATTGAATGCATGCTCCGTAATTTTTCTGAATCAGGTCAAGAATATATCAAGGGTAGATGCAGCTATGAAACACTGTTATTTCTAGAAGTTTTATAAGCATGTTAAGTTTTGAGAGAAATACCTTTTGATCTGGTCTTGATTCTTCACACTCCTGTTTCCACACACAGGAACAAATCCCACTGAAATGCACTGTGCTCCTGTCTCGGATCCTGACCAAAATTGAAAGTGAAATAGCTATGGAAAGGGATAGAGGTGTTCTATCAGCATATTTCAAAAACTCAGATAAAATTTTATTCAAGTACTCTCCTGATCATGACAAAAGAGTAAGCTTATTTAATGATTGGACTCAATGATTTTCATAGTCTTTTCCAACATGAATAATTCTATGATTCTATACTCCCAGACTTGTTTGGCTATTGAGAAGCCCAGACATTCAGACATACAGAGGAAAAGTACCTTGAAAGACTTCATGTTTAAATTACAATTAAATTACGATTAGACTATTCCCTGCTCAGCATGAAAGGAATGTGTTTTCCCACACAAAAGCTGTAATTTACATGATGTCATCTACCATCCTAAATCAGAGCAGTAAAATGTGACCACAAAAGCACAGAAAAATATGAAGCCATACCATTGAGTCTGCCTAGGCCAGTAACTAGTCTCTGGCAGTGGCCTGTAAGAGATATCTGGAGAGTTTAAGGCTACAACCACCATACTGTGAGGACTGGACTGGTCTCTCCCAGGCTACAGTTGCCTTTTATTGTCAATTTACTGGGTCATAGAAGGGATTTCTCTTTACTAAGTATAGATTTTTTTTCTTCTTCTTCCCATGAACATCCGACTGATTGTTCTTTGAAACCATGTGATCTTCCTGCATCATCAGCAGCCTGTGGTGGCATGTTCAGAGGGTTAAATACCTCTCATTTTTTAACACATGACATGATAATTTCATCTGGTGACCCTTTTCTGGAACTGTGGAAAACAGTGAACCATTGTTCCTAGAGATGTTCTTTAGCAAGACCTTGTTTATTTTTCGTGTTCATTATCCCGGTTCTCAATCTTTGTATATGTATTACTTTCACTGCAATAATTGGTTTTAAACCTGCAATACCATTGTGGACATAGATAAAATATACTGAGTTTTTTTAGAGTTTTTTCAAGGTACTTTAAAATTCCTTTGTTATTCAGATCCATAAACGCATCTTAGAAAAATACACTATACTTTCACTATACGTTTTTCTTTTCTGTTTTGGCTCTTCTGACATTAAGGTCCTTTAAAAAATGTTCTTTCCTGGAGGGCACCTTTGCAGTTTCAGTTTTGCAATCAGGTTCATTGATAGAGTAATCCTAAGGGAATGTGAAAACTTGGCACCTGCCTTGATCCACCAATAATTTTCAAATATCACATTGATTGGTTTTATAGGCTGCTAGAATGGAAGCTTAAGTTGAGCTTTTCACAGACTCAGAAATGCTTATAGTGAATATCCCCAATCACTTTCCAAGAGCATCTGATCAAGTTTGGTTCATAAGGATCAGATTAACGTATTATGGATGTCACTTTTCTAAAATACCGATATTTCCATTTGTTAGTTATCAGGAGGTTTGACTTTTAAGACAGGAATGTGTAAGATATCAAAATGGATGAGAAACTCAGAATAGATATGATACAGTACAACACAGACTATAGAGGAAGAGTTAGTGATCCTTATGGCTCCATAGAAGACCTATTTCTCTTAGAAACATCAGTGGCAAACACCAGCAGATAACTGCTCAACTTAAATATACTTTGGTGAATTTGAATGTTCTGGCAAGGAAAGAGCCAACAATAAAGCAATGAATGGTGTAGACAAAGCCCTGACTCCACTGGGAGAGTGACCTGACATTTTGCAGTTTTGTCACTTTAACCCTGGAAGACTTTGGCTTTGGGACTATGGATTGTTGTATGCCATATTTAGTGAGTTAGTAAAGTTTAAGGAACTAGAATTCCATAATTTTCTCTCCATAATTTTCTCCCATGCTATCAGGGCTGAATCAAACAGCTTCACTCATTTCTTTCATGTTCCATCCAGAAAGTTATGGAGCCAGTTTCAACATTTGGTAGATTTAGGTAAGTATTCACAGCATCCCAAGACAGCTGAGGTTGAAAGGAACCTCTGGAGGTCACCTGGTCCAGCTGTCTCTGTTGAATCAGGATCACTAACAGCAGGCTCTCCAGGAACATGTCCAGATAGCTTCTGAGTATCTCCAAGGATGGCGAATCCATGACTTCTCTGAGTAGCTCTGCCAGTGCTCAGCCACGCTCATAGGAAAAACGTTTTTTCTTATCTTCTGACAGGACCCTCCTTGTTTCATTTTCTAGCTGATATTTGATACATCATCTGTTTCTGAATTTAGGATACTTCGTGATAAACAAGGAAGGCAGATAATTTTGACCACTTAAGGATAAAAGGAGAAATAAAATGGTGCTAATAGGTTGTAAGAGAACAGAACACATCATATTTCAAAAAATAAATGGTTCTTAGGTGATAATTTTAAATGTTTTTCACACCAGAGCTTTTTAAAGGAATTTTAACATTTTTTTCCATTTCTTTGTGGAAATGCATTAAATCTTAATTTAAAGACCAGAGCAAGTGACGGCATAATATTATAGATGTGTTTATTCTTAGTCTCAGTATCTTGGTATTTAGTATTTTAACTCTTGAAAAGGAATTTGGGAGCTGGGAATAATTATAACATTACCATTAAAATGTCCAGTCCACTCTGTAGTAAAGAAGAGTGGAGATAAATACTCAAGAGCAGAATTCAAGTTAGAATTATACTTGGGGAATTATAGAGATCTGCAGCAGAAGATGACAAAGAGCCATTTTTACATCCCTGTCATCCCCCTCAGGCAAATTTCCACACAGCCAAAAATCTGAATTTATGTTGATTTTTTTTTTTTTTTAAGCAGGCTTGATAATAATCTTGTCTTGCATTATGGTCAAATAAGACTCTGTTATCTCCATTTCCATATGTTGCGTTTCTTATTTGTGTCCTCAAAGAAAACATTGCTCTAAGATGGCACATCGTTTTCCTTTAGGTGCATTACATAATGAGACTTTGAAAATCTGCAATTTAAACCCCATAAAAAAAATTGTCGTTCTTCTTGAATATAATCCTCATATTGCTGGGCATGTAAATTTTACTGAAATTTTTCTCTTGTAGGAAGTAAAATAATTTTTGTTGGAAAAGACCTTTAAGATCATCAAAGACAACTGTCAACATAGCACCATGCAAAAAACACCACTAAACAATTTCCCTAAGTACTATGCCTACATACCTTTGCATTACCTGCAGTAAAGGAAAGTCAAACCACTTCACTGAGCAGTCTGCCCCAGTGCCTGATAATCTTTTCAGTAAAGTGATATTTTTCCTAATAATCTTTACTCAGCTGCCACTGAAGTTAAGGAGGAAATTACTATTAACATGAAGGAAAGATTTACAGAAAGAATTTACATCAAGAAAGGTAAACATCTCAAAATTTCATCCTTTAAAATTTTGCTTTCATTTATACCATTTCTTGTCAATGCCTCCACAAGCACATCCCTTCCTAAATGCCTGCTAGAGAAGTTAAATGAAATATCTGCTGTCATTGGAATAGCAGGCCCCAGATGCCTGACAGTGCAGGATGGCTGCCAGGCCATCTGGCTGCTGCCTGTCCCAGGGAGGCCTCTGTGTCTTGTCCTCTGGCTCACACCACACAGATCTCCTGCGACCAGGCAGGCCCACAGCCAGTGCCTGATGTCACTCCATCCTCATAAAGGTCAGCATAGGATAGGATAGAAACGGCACATAGATCACACCAAGTCAGGTTAATGCTCGAGGACTTCAGGATGTGAGGCAAAGGGTTCTGTTTACATGCTTTTCCACTTTTTAAACATACACACACACACACACACACACACATATTAATATATGAAGGAATTAGTATGCATGCTGCCAAAATCTTGAGCTCCCAACTTGTGTTCCCAGCTGTCACCATGTGCCATAATTTGGTGTGTTTTCATTTTGCAGTACACAAAGCAGCACTACTGTGCTCCCTTTCAGTGCCCAGACCTTCCTCCCTCCTGTAACTACCCATCACTCTATTGGTATTTTCCAACCAGCCATGCCCATAACAAAACCAGGTAGTCTGACCATAGATACTTACCAGTTCTAACTTAGGAGTGTTATATGTTTTTCTTTTTTCATATGAGAAAGTATATGCTGCTCTGGTAAAATATAAGCCCTAAGGTCATCACACTCCTTTCTGTTTACATCTTCATTACTCAGTCAAAGAAGATATTTATGATTGCAGCTTTCAAAGTAAGTTTCCTTCTTCAAGCAGTTTCTTTAGATTTCCCACAAAAAAACCTCAACATGACAATTAGTTCTAATTAGTTTACAGATAGAATTTAGCTTTAATCTTCTGAATAAATCCAGTAGATTTTTCCTAATAAAAAGAACAGAACACATTCACAGTCACTTTTTCATACCTCATTTTATATTTCAGTTTTTAACCTAGAAAAAAATCCTTCTCTCTGAAGATTTTCTCATCAAGTGAGCTATATATATTTTTTTAATAAGAATATCAAACCCAGTCTGACAGAACAAACACCTTCAGACATCTCTCTATACACAAATGTCTCTTTAAAAAACATTAAAGCTCTAGAGGATGAATTGTTTGCAGGTTTAACTGAATTGAAAGAAGAAGATACACTGCAATAAGACAAAATCATTACTCAGGTCTCCAAGTAGTATGCAATCAATTTTATAGGATTTCTTCGGTGGCCCATGTCCTTAGTGGTCTTAGCTTCTGCATTTTTGCTATGTCAGAGCATCTTTAATTAATTGTTTATTGTTAATTGTTCAGTAAAGGTTGTCATACTTTAGAGATGATTTATTTTATTTCTCCATTTTAAAATGCAAATTTTCGATTATTTGGGGTTTTTGAATACCATTTTTGCAGAGCTGGACAGATTCTCAGCTGACACCATCTTGTATCATCACTGTCAGTTCCCATGTCCAAACAATTGATAGTTCACTTGGTCACCTTATCGAAAAATAAAGATAAATAAAAGAAAAATGAAAATGAAAATGAAAATGAAAATGAAAATGAAAAATGAAAATAATAATAATAATGATAATAATAATAATAGTAATAGTAATAATAATAATAAAAATCATTGCCTCTTTTGTGTGTAAATGATGTTGTGCTCAGCCTTCAGCAATTTGTCCTATAATGGCATAATTCTCACTTCTACACAGAAAGAAGAATGAGAGATTGCAGTGTGATTACCTTATAACTGTTCTTAGGCTGTCCAAAAATATTCACTGTCAGCTTCTGTTTCACCTTCTTTCTGGACCATGGTGGATTTCTTAATATGCTAGGACTTTACTGTCATACCTACGAGAACACCATCTTTCATGAAAAGGTTTTTTTCAACTTAAACATTTCATTTGTCCATTGTAATTCTAATTTCAGTTCTTAAACTTCCAGCAAGACATTTGTGCTCTAATAGTTGACAGTCGTGGACAAAGTAATTAAATACTTGAGTAATAATAATGTGTATGTATGAGTTTTTCTGGATGTCTAACTTTGAATTTCACATAATTTATTACAATATAAAAAAAATTAAAATCCACTATTACTATTGTTTCACTTTCTGTGGAATTTACTAGCTTCTTATGAAGATTGTGCTCCTTCAGGAATTATGTTGGTGTATAATAGATTATGTCTTTTCTTCATGAGAACTTGAAATCAAATACTTAAAACTAAGCAAAGTTTGGGTTGCTCATATAAATGTTTTGATAAATTATATGACCCCTTGAAACCCTCCTGTGGCCTCATTCCTGCTTTTTGGGATGGTAGGTGAAAGGAAAGTAAAAGAAAACCAGCTGGCCTCACATGAGAGAACAGGTGATCTCTCCTTGGAGATGAATATAAAATCAGGGAGAATTATGGACATTGGTCTGTTTGCTGAAGAATCCAGATCAAGCGCATAAGCACAACCTAATCTATTGAGAAAATCATAAAGGGAGGACAGTGAGAAAAAAAATTGTCCAAAATGCCAACTTTATTGACCTCCAGAATAATGAAGTATAAGTAACAGAAAATAGCCAAAGGGCAAAGGGACAAATTATAAGACATTACAAGAAAAAAAAATTAAGTATCTATAATGAAAATAAATCGTCCTGTTGAGGCCTAATTGCTTCACCATCCACATGATTATGCAGTTTCTAAAATGCAGAGGACTAAAAATAAGGGAAAACAGGAGAACAGCACATACGTGGTGCAGTCTCATAATCCTGCCATAGCTCTGGAGAAATGAAACAATGCAATTTTTACCTCTCCCTGTTTTCCAGAAAAATACACAAGCATTTCCTTACTAAGTCTCGCTGGACTAAGTATGTTTCACACTGCAAAATCCATTTATTTAGTATACATTCATGTTCACCACTTTAATACATAGAATATGCACACCTTCAAAATGTTGACCAAAATGCTGCACTTATTGTAATCTATCAAAGGTGAATTTGTACACATGGGAAAATCTTAATGCAAAGTAACGTTGTGGTTTTATTCTTGGAAAACCACCGACTTTTTAAGCCACATTTTGAAATTTTTAATTAGTGTGGTGGAATATGGCCTCTAATAGATATTTTTTGCTTTGGTATAGTATTATGCTATGAAGTGGACTTTTGGTTCAGACTGTTCATGCTTGCTTCTGCTGACCGTATAATTACACCACATAAATATGCTGCTAGGTTTACATATACATTAATGTAATATAAAACAAACCATTATTTCTTCAGAAACGGGTCCCTCCAACAGCATAAAATTTTTTCACAAGCCAAAGAAAGTTTATTTTACTTCTGTTAATTTTATTGTCTGTGTATGCCAGGTAGAAATGCAGACCTATGAAAAGTCTCAATTTAGCAGGGATAACAACTCACAAAAGTAATTCTGAGGGCTGGAATGAATCATATTCATACGTGTGTGTGCTGGATGGCAAAAATCAATGCTTTCTCTTAGCAAAGACACTCCAGGGGATAAGGAAATCAGAGCTGCAAAAAACCTAACAAATTTTGCCTGACAGATTTTCCAGGCAAATTACACTGCTGGTGCACTGGGAGTACACTGAGGATGTCAGCCCCCGCACTAGTAGGAGCAGCCCATTTCACCGTGGCTCATCTGCATCCCCAGGGATGATAATCCCACAGCACTCTTTATCCCAGTGCACCAACTGGGCTGGCAAGTGGCAGTGATACCAGGATGGCAGAGAGCAAGAGTCCTGAGGAGGACACAGTATGCATGCTGCAGAAAAAGGCATGCACTATCAAATGCAAAGCACCTGTGAAAGGAAAAGAAGAAGCATAGCGTTCCAGACTGAAATTAAAAAAATGTTTGTGTATGTCCCTTTCCTATTAAGATTTTGCCTCTGAGGCCCAATTCAGCCCCATAGCCTATTTGATGCCAATGTTATTGCAGGTCCTCACTGGAGCCTCACCACCATTAAGCTGGTGTAATGGTGTGCAGGCTCAGAAAGCTCAATGATTGGCAGTGCTTAATGGCCCCCTCTTATAACATCCTTAGCTCACTGATTCTTTAACAACACCTGGCTAAACAATAATAATTACAAGAGTAGTGTGTATTCCTATAAGCCTAACACACAAAATGTGGCTGTTGTGTCTTCATGGCCAGCCTTCCATAGCCCCTGGGGACAGGTGAGAATTTGTATTCCTGGCCAGAAGATGCTCTCTCCTGAGAACAAGAAAAGAAGCCTTTCCTTTGCTGACATTTCTGAAAATTATACCCTGGCTCTTAATTTGTGAGCACTAATAATGGCACTTTTGTGGCTCAAGAAAGAGCAAAGAAGATAATGAAAGATGCAGCACTGGTGATACTGAAAGATGCAGGCTGATACTGAGCTACCTCTAGTCCTTGTTAGTAAAAATTATGTGATCTAAATGTCAGTGCCTAATGTAACCCCTTCCAACTGCAAGAGACTGTGGCACAGACAGTGAAAATAGGGGAAAATTGTCACAGCATAATGGTTGCTATACTACTAATAGTAGAAAAGAACTTTTTTGTGTGTTTGGTGGGGGCTTTTTGGTTTGTTTGTCTGTTTGTTTTTAAATAAAGGTCTTGTATCCTTAGCCAATTTTTAACTTTATAGTTTTGGTGTGCACAAGGTCCTGCAGCAAGGACTGGCAGTTTACACGAGTGTAGGGAATGCATAGTTTGGCTTGTAAGATCCATGTGATAATTTCATTCGATGCTTTCTAAGTTCATTTAATGAAAGGCAAAGAAAAGGTTGGCCTTGTTAGATTTTTCTGACACTTGAAGAACAGTAGAAATCCATTATGGCCTCTCTAACCCACCACTCCTACCCATACTTTCCATTCATCTCTTTTTGCCATGTTAGAAAAGTCAGTCCTTCACTTTCACAGAAGTTTACACTACTTTTGGACAACCTTGTCTCAACTGTCTATACCTTTTTTCCTCAGAATGGTGAAGCTGGAAGAATCAGAACTGCACTCATTATATGGGAGCATCATTTATTGGCACCAGCTTTGTCTGCTATTTTCTCTGTTTCATCCAAGAGGGTGAGGAGAGTTCAAGTGGTTTAAATGATGGTTTTCATTTATTGAAATCCAAAAGCATGTATTTTAGATGAGACCCAGGTTACACTTCTTTCTCCTTACTAGAGGAATCATTAGGAAACCAACCGATGAGTGAATTTACATCATTTTTATCTTTACATTAAGTCTAGATGCTGGATTGCAGTATAGTACCTGTAAGTGTGCTGCACTCACTGAAGGCACTAATGATGTTTATCTGTTCTTTGTGGGCTACACTGCACTCAAGGTGACTCTCATGGATACCTATATGCATAAATATTACACTAACCCCCATACCTCAAGATATACATAATGCATTACTTAGTCAAAGCAGCAGCATGAGGCAATGCATTAAACAAGTTACTGCCATCGAAGGAGACTCCTCACTCATACCAGCTCTTAGCTGGGGGGTGCTCCTGACAGGGACCATCATTCAGCTTCTCGCAGAAGAGGGCTTAGGTGCTTACCCCAGAAATTGGAATGTCTTTCTTCACAAAATATATCAACGATAGAGTTTCTCTATGTTCTCATGATATGATTCAATACCTGAAGAAAAAGGCTTGCTGCTGCTTACAATGAGACCAATTAATATTTTGCCACTGGACTCAGAGAAGATATAGTGATATTTCTTGTTATTTTCTCTAAAGACTAAATCAAACCTATGTTTTGTATGAAATACACACAATGCATAGTCTACAGCCCTTATGGTACACTGTTAGATACTCAGCCACGAATCACTCTCTGTGTAAGGTACTAAGCAGGGGTGTGGTCTGCAGTAGTGTGCCCAGGTTTACACTTAAACTCTCAGCCCAAGGCTGTACATGTCCCAGGGTCCCTTTGCTGCCAGTCCTGTGCCATGTCAGGCTTTGGGGGGTGTTGCTGGCTCAGAATTTAATGGCTCCTGTTCTTCCTGGTTTTCCTTTTTGCCAGTACTCTGTGGTGACCAGCGATCACCCAGTATCTGCAAATAAAAAATAATACTTTAATCTGCTATTAAATGCAGCTTGACACTACTCTGTGTCCCCATTGGAAAAGTCTGATCTTTGGAAACATACCCCTTAGCAACCTTGTAGAGAAATCACAGTGAATCACAGGTGCTTTGAGCTCTGCCATCATCATAACCTGCAATCATCATAATCCACAGCCATAATTATGTGGAATGAATAAATAAAGCCAGGTTAATGATCTTTAACCGAGTGCCAAAGAAAAACTTGCTGCACCAGTGGTTACCAAAAGGAATCAGAAATTAGTCCACCTTCTAAAGAAAAGATGGGGCATACTACCTTACATTTCATGAGGTTTTGTGCTCTAGAGATTATTAATTTTTCATTTGATGAGCTCATCAGACCTGCAACTGAAATTTCCACCACAATTTCCATGGTGCAACTCGCTATGTATCCCCTGCTCAGAACTGCTCTGGATCTACTGAGAGGCTGGGAAGGAAAGAGGAGGCCCTGGAGCTTCCTTCTTCCTGGTGAGAGGGGAACAGCTCAGCCTCTTGACTGGTGTTGCACCAGCACAAAGCATGCAGAGCAAAAGCAGACAACCATGGTCAACAGTTTGCTTCTACATTGTTGCTGCAAGCTTCTGGAGCTTCCTAGGGCCACAACAGATGAAAGAATCTGGAGGCTCATGAGAGGTTTTTAAATGGTGAATGAAGAGAGTGAAAAGGAACTTTGCTATAGCACTTTGTCAGATGTACATGGCATTAAGGTACTGATGCAGTTTGGGTCAGACATGAAAACGCCAGAGTTCTACGTTAATCATAATGTCAAAATGAATAAATAATCTTTCAGAAGTAGAGAAAGAAATAGATCTTGAACATATTGAAAGTATCACATCTTAATACAGACTAGCAGATTTAGTTTGTCTAGAGCAAATATTTTGATTTTTATGTTGACTTTTAGAAAACTGCCTAAGAAATCTTTGGCTTCACAAATATCCTTTCCCTCACACTGCTTGCTTCAGTATTTCAAAATATATTAATCTTGGAACTAAATGTTTAATCTAAAGACAGGGGAAGAGAGGATGTTCATGGAGGTGAATAGTTTTTAAAACTATAGCCCAAATCATGCCAGAAAAATGAACTTGAAAACATCAAAAAGATATAAAGATGAGAAAAAAATTATACTTCATTAATAAATGAGGATTGAACAATGAGAGCTAGGGGGATAAAAGTTGATCAGAATTATGTCATCCTTGTCAAATAAACCTCTCAGATAACCTTCTAGCTGCCCTCTCTGCAGATATGCAAGTTGAAAGATGTTGATCTAAATTCATATTACATGAGAAGTTTATGAAGGGAAATGTATTAGATGTGAATTTAGCTATAAATATTTTACCTGTTAAGATTTTATCTTCTATTACAGCTCCTCTTACTGTAATGCTAACCTTAGAATAATTCTTCAGCTTCAATAGATTTTTAAAATCTAGGAAGTCTTCTGAACACAAAATTTACTACAAGGAGTGACTTTTGAATTATTTGCACACTTTGCACACTAATCAAATTCACTGTGGTAACAGGAGGCTCATAAAGCTAACTAGCACTCTTCTATAATAAGAAATTCACAATAATAAAATAACCAGGGAGCATATCATGCAATCATAGTAGTTCATCTTGATTTCTTCTTCTTTTGTGACACTAATACACTATTATTTTTACAATATTTCTTGTGTATTGCAATGAAAATGATAAAAAATGATCACTGACATAGAGAGAAAATCAGTTACAGAAAACTCAGTTGATAAAACCTAAATAGTCTGGTGAAATATTTGTTCCTGCCCCTGAAATGTCTGTCTGGAACTGTAGGTGGAATTTGGTTACCCCACTTAGTACAAGATATACTAAAAACATGAGAATAATTGCTGGCAAAGAAAAAAAATTGTCTGTGGACAACTCCCAGAAGTTATTGCAAGTATTTAAAATATTGTCTGATCTTCATTATTTCAATATGAAAGTTCTGTATACATCAAAGCAGGGTTTTTCACCTACAGGTCACTCACTGACTGTAGGACATCAAGCTGCAGGTGACCTAGGTACAACAGGCTTAGTACTCTACATCTTTTAGTTTCTTGTGTGCCTTTAAATCAGGAACACAGCACCAAAAGTGTCATGTTTGACAAATATAAGCCTTTTTATTTTTATGATTTTTTTTTACATACTTCAGCTTGCAGGCCAAAAAGCACCCTCTGGGTAAGTGTTTCATATTTTCTTTCCAGGAGCAAATCTGTTCTCCCTCTTTAAAAAATCAAACAAAAAGCTAATTAAAATATTCCACAATCTTTGGCCCTCTCACAATGAAATCCCTATGATTTTTTACTTTTATCCACAATTTCCTTCCCCCTCCTCTTCCACCTTATATAGCCTGAATTCAAATCCTCTTCCAGAAAATGTAAATAAACCAGTAGGAGCTATTTCTTCTAGCATAGAATGTCATGTCTCTTCAAAGCCTTTCCTTGATTTGTGACCAGCCTGCAGGATTGCTTGCAGACCTTCCAAGTAAAGATCTTTATCAATCCTCACCAAGAAGAACCACACAACTGCTGTGGTGACTCCACCCAAGTGGGAAAGACAGTATGTCTGGTGACACTGAGATCAAGAACCCTCAGCTTTCTGTTGGTTTTTGTTTTGTTTTGTGGGTTTTTTTAAATAATTTTAATATGCTTCTGCCTTTCCCATAAACAATATTCAACTCTTTACCTGCTAGAAACAAAGAGGAGAAAGCAAATATTATTGCAACACCAAAAACCATTACCCCATGAGGAAAGAGTTACTGTTTTTTGTCTAGTTTAAATGAAAAAGAAATAAATTGTAAGTAATGGGGCCAGATGTCCACATTTTCTACTAGAAGCCAGCTCTGGGGTCCTGCCTACATGATGAACACATACGCCTACTGACTTGTTAGGAGAGGCAAATGGTGCAGCATTTTGCCCTTTTTGTACTCACAGCCAAGCTGCAGAGGAATAATTCACCAACGATGACGTGGAGGATTTGTCTCACTAGGTGTCTTTACTGTTATAAAGGCCAAAGATGAATCAATCTGGACTGCTTCTTAATTTTAATTTCCCGAGGAAGCACTTTCAAAAAAGAAGATGAGGCAACTGTGAAAAAATTGCCACTTGTTTCTGTTAGTGAGAGAACACTCACCCTTCACAGGTACAGTAAATGTCTGCTTTCATTCAATGCTATAATGAGCCTGTATTTCTCCCAGTTTATAACACTGCATGCAATGCTAGGCTAAGAAATGTCTTTCCCACTCCCCTCTTAGAAAGAAACACCAGCTGGCACACATGGAATAGTACACAGTGGTGCCTCATAACTTCCATTATTTAAATGGCACATCTTTACTTAAAACAACAACAAAACAAAACAAAAAAAACCCCCAAACAAACAAAAAACCACAAACAAACAAAAAACACAAACAAAAACCAAATATGCCAAAAAACTTATATAGATAATCTTTTTTCTTCCTTTCAAACACAGCAAAACTGCATGTATTTTCTTCAGAGAGATCATGGCCATTACTGCTGAAAAATATTTTCTAACTTTTCAGATTTTACATCTACAATAACTTCTTAGGAAAGAAGGTGAGGCTTCTTTTTTAGCCCATCTTTGTCCATTGTTAACAAAGCTGCCTCACCTTTTTAGCAAAATTGCTGCTTAAATTCAAGAAAATGTGCTGCTGCTACCCTCTTGGTGAGCTGGCATTTTGGAACAAAAAGTAGTTTAGTATTGCCTTTAATAAAAAAAAGCAATAAAGAGTCCTGAAAGTTTGTAATAAGAAAATTCAGTTACTCAGCATTGTAACAAGAATTTAAAATCAATGTCATTTTAGAAAATAACATGAAAAGAGGGCTCGCTCCAGTTTCTCCAAGCATGTGGTTAAAAGCAATCACCATTTGTGTTTCAGAACCACTCAGGCTTTCTACTGCTTTCCATCACTGGTTTGTTAAATGTCATTCCTCACTAGCTGTCAAGCACTTTGCCTTTTTTGAAAACCAGGCAAATTATTAAGCAGACTTAACAAGGTCTTCAGGATATAACTGTCAGTCTCTCTCTTCTTTCTTTCTTTCTTTCTTTTTTCTTTTCAATATCAGGAGCTGTCTTAATGCACTGCATTTTCAGTGTAGGTGTTTGTTGTTTTCTCAGCTACACCTAAAGAAATACTGAACTTGAATTCCAAGGTAAAATGTGTTTACAGTGTCTTAGTGCCATATATATTACAAATGTTTAGAACATGGGAAGGTAACTGAGATTGTGAGGTTTGTTTAAGAAAGTTTATGTACTTGAAATTTGCTTCAATCACAAAAGTGTAATTGGAACGTCCCAAATTCAGAAAAACTTTTATCTGAATTTTCCAGTTAGCTTTTAAGTCATTAAAATAACTAAAATAAATAAATAATAAATACTATAAAAATCTCAGGGGCTAATCATCCCAAACTCAGGTAAAGTTTGCCAGCTGGACTGACTTCTATCATTATCTGAGAGCACATGGGCAATATCTTCCCTCATAATTTTGTTGGATTTTAAAGACATTTCTTTGATCACAGCTTAAAGGAAGGAAACATCTAGAAGTCAGATAACTTCTAGATTATCAGAAGGAAGGAAGGAAGGACTGGTTTAACCCCCATTGTGTGGACACAAGACAGCTCCTGTACTGACAGCAAAACTGTCATTTGTCTAGCCTGGAAGGACGTTTTCCTAAATGACCTACTTAAGCCATTAAAGAAAAGGAAGTAAAAGATCTAAAAGCATTTAGAGAGTAATTTTCAGACACTACTGTCTTTGCAACTTATATGAGTATTAATGAGCATAAATGTATTTATGTATTTTGTGTTGCAAATGAGTACTACTCCTGGGTATAATCCATCTAAGTCTGCAACCTTCCCATAGAAAATATCCAGCATATTAAGGGTACTTCTACACCTAATAAAAACCAGCAATATAATTATGCTCATTATTTAGTAAGCATGCATAAGTGCAGGCAGGAAAATGGTGAATACAAACTCACAAGGCCAGAAAAACCTGGAAAAAGAACACACTAGTTGCATTATCCTGCAAAATGAATAACCGTAAAAATATTTTTCCTCCAAAGAAAGAGGAATGAATGATAAGTGATGATTTAGCAGTACATTTTACTCTGACATGCATCTCCTTGCCCCAGTAATATCTCACTAGCTCATATCACTAGAAGAATGGAATTCACAATCCTTAAAACTTTCTAAAAGGATAACATTGATTGCACTAAAACAAATACATTATAGTCATGACAAACTGCATCTATATTATTTCATTAATTCATGTTTAATGTTCAACATAATGCAGTTCTGAAACTGATAGACTGCTGGATTATTATCTTCCTTAATTTTTTTTAATAGTTTAAAAAACCCTACGCTGCTATAAACATCATTATAGGTACAGGGAAGGCACTTGATTTATAAGGTTTCTAAGTAGATGGCACTGTGATGAATTACCCCTTCAAAAGATGAGTAGATTATTGGGTTGTATGCTCTCTTTCCTATTTATTCCCTTTTACAGCTAAGATTCCAAGAAGAAAATCCTTGTAGGTTTTGCTGCTTTTACAAGAAAGGTGATGTGTGATGTTACAGAAAAATAGTTGCCTCTTTTTCAGCATAGGCAACACCATAATATGAGTCAGCCTCCATGGAAAACTTGTGAGAAAGCAGTGCCTGCCTCTCAATTCAAGGTTTTTACATGTACTAGTGCAGTCCCTAATCCAGGCGATGAGGTGATCACATGACACATGCTGTTAAGATTAATCTTCAAAAATTCATTAAGGTTTGCAAGCGTGCAGGAATGTGTGGCATGTTTTTGTGGATGTAGGTCTGGGTAGGCACATGTTGAGAGGACATGTGATCTCAACCATCAGCTCAGGAAGTTCATCTTCAGAGACTTCATCCATTCCTACAGCTGGTATAAATTTGTTCAATAACAGATTTCAGAGCTTCCTTAAGCAGATGATCCAGTGTTTGTGAGCACAAATATGTGCTAATGCATACAAAGATGTTATCTTCAAGTTTGCCGGAAAGAAATAATTTTTAAAAATTTAGAACTTGTTATTTAAAACCATTCTATAAAAAGATTAATAAATGAAAAGACTGAATCCCATTTCTCAAGCTGGCATTATTCTTTTGAAATTAAATTTTAGTATCTATAATGGGATGTTTTCCTAGGGATCAATAAAACCAGAACCAAAGGGAACCATTACTATCACCATGAGTCCTGTGCATCGGACAGCTAATTAATAGCAGATCACTCTTCTCTTGTTTACAGGCTTTTTTTAAATGTGAAGCTCTCCATAATTGAATGTCATGCAGAATATTATGCAAAGCATAAAACTTTTTTACAAGACCAGCAGGAGATGAGTTCCATTGGAAAGGATGTGACAGCACAGGGTTTGAGAAGCTGTAATGTTTACCCATCGAAAGTCTACAAATGTAAATCACAGTAGGGTTCAAAATGGAACCCTGGGGGAATCAGAGAACAACTGAAGCCCAGCTGGAATCAAAAATCCTTGGGAGGAACAAATTCAATATGCCAGGATAAAAAAAAAAATAAATTAGATCTGAATCGAATAAAGAGTTGGAAGCAGACTGGCAAACACAGCAGCAGCAAAAGTTATTATCAGCAGTGAAAACCAAAATAAAAAGGAGCTCTACTGTGCTGAGAATGGAGACCTGAAACAACATTAATCTAATTGCATTCTCACAAATTAAAACTAGGACACCATCATCATCAAAACCTTGTGTGTTATCAAACACTTCAGTCTCCTGTTGTCCATGTATAACTGAGCATTCTATGTATCTTCTTAATGAAATATGTGTAATATGCACTTACCAATCAGTTTCAAATTAAAATACTATTTCCAAATAATATAATCCTGCTAACTGAATTTCCAAGCAAGCCCTTGGTGTAATACTTTATGAGCAGTTCTGCCATCCATCAGTGATTTTGCTGTCAGGTCTAGGGATGTGCTGAGCAGATGGTCGTGGATGCCACTTGAATTCAGACTGATGGTTTTAGTGCAGAAAGAGGCTGAGGAGATGGGAATGAACATTTCCATATCCAGTGTACTTAAAATTATCCCACAAGATGTCACTGTTGTTACAGAGAAATTTATCAGTTTGGAGATTTTTCTGGGCATAAATTGAGATTGGGAGTGGGGGAGTTCACTCCAGTGGGGTTGCTTAGAGAAGGTTTGAGTGGTTCCACTATCTTGTAGCTCCACCATCATGCCAGCCTGATTTCTGGTTTTGCTTCACTTGCAAAATCAGGGAGTTGTAATGAGGAGGGACCACCAGGGAATCTCAATGAAGGGGTAATGGGAAACATTCCCACACTTACAAGAACATCAGGCCATTGGAGACAGTTGTGTGAGTGAAGTCCTTGTTTAGTAGGGGCCAAGAAGGTCCCATGATATGGTCATGGGAACACGGGGTGCCCCAGGATCACCCAGATCCTGTCCGCAACTTGAGAGAATGTAGGCAAAGTCTTGAACCTATTGATGTGAGCAGGAGGTTTGATTATGGTTCCTCACTTTCCTAAATACGTATCTCAAATTTTAGACAAAAACAGGGTTTATAGTATTTGCCCTGTATGGGAACACATATACTGCAAATATTCCAACATTTGTAGAGCAAAAAATTCAGACTAGGCATCTTAGCTGCTATTTCTCTGAGTAAGATGTTCACACAGCTAATGCAAAGAGAATCACAACCTGCACAAAAATAGTTGCCTTTGCTCTTAAATCCCAAATTGAAGCCTAAACCACAGAGTAAATGGACAAAGCAATGTGTGGTAGAGTGGTACTCAGTATTCTCACTTAACTTGAACTCTGTTTTCATCTGAATGTATTACGGAACTCTTCAGACCTGTGCCAGTGCTTGTGTCAAGATATATGTTCATTTATGGGACTTCTACTAAGTAAATTATGTGATCTCTTCTGGACTGAGGAGTCCTTGCAGCTTATTCATACCATGAATCATCGCTATGTCATGCAGTGAGCTGTACAGCACAGACTATCAGGACCTCGTTTACTTAGTGCTGACATGATAATAAAGTTGCCACACTGATCAATGCCAGGCATCCCAGTCACATATCACACTGCCTTTTGGTGAGGTGGCAATTCTGCTATCTTACAGCAGGCTACACCCAGCATCCATCATCCCCTGTGCCTGCAGAGGAGGCCACAGGCTGCAAACTGTGCATCTCAGCCAATGCCTTGAGCATCTCTGCCACGCTATGGGTGGGCAAGGGAAAGGAGCTGAAAACAACTGACACCTGCTCTTATGACACATCAAAATGGCTGCCACAGCCCAACTCCACATTACTGCCTTGTGGACACAGCAAAAAGGCTAAAGGAAAGACTAGCAAGCTAGATTTGGTTTTAAGGATGCAAATTCTTAAATGGAGAAGAAGCCAGTCACAGACTGCAGCAGGAGTTTGGGAGAGACGTGAGTAGATGGGTTACAACTTCAGAATGTGATGCTGAAATCACCACAAATGTATTCCTTCCTCCCAGGAATCAAACTTACCCTCACTGGGTGCCTCTGGCAGGGTGGAGTGAAGGGCAGGGGTCTCATTTTTTACCATTTGAGTTCTCTGGGGAAGTGTCACTGCTAAACCAAACCCAGGACATTACACAGTGAGGAGAAACTCTTCTGGCCATAGCCCTACGGGATTTTTCACAAGCAAATACAGACATCTGTTGTTTGAACTGAAAACATACCTAATACTAAATAATTACACTGTAAAGACTATCTTTTTGCTCTGTACTGTACTTTATTCCTATAAATATTCCTAATACTAGATTAGTATGGAAAAAAAGGAAAAATTGGGTTACTCCAGTTGAATATGTTAGGTTATCTTTTCTGTACACAAAAGGCTCACTATTTAGTGAACTCTCCTGGAAGATTAATGTGCTATATTAAGAAACACAAAAACCACTCAACAGTTACCTCAAAGACATGTTAAACTTATCTTCCACTTTTCTAAAGTAAAGAACAGCCTGTGGATGGTGCAGTATGAATTGCTTTTCTCCTGTTCTTTATCCAGGGAAGGTCTTTATTCATCATGTAACAGAATCATTTAATAGTATCTCATTTTCTCCTAGGTGCTCCCCATTGCGCTTGATATTAATTATTTCTGATAGCTAGCATTTACTGAAAAGTATCATAATAATCCTCCTCATCATAAGGAAAGGAATTAATATTTCAGGTAAACAAAAAGGACTTTCCCCAGTGGCAAAACATTTTTTCAATATGTGAAACAGGTTTCAGAGTGAGCTGACTGCTCCACATTAGTTCTGACCCAGAGAGGACTGCAGGTGAGTACCTGAAAGAAGTATAAGCCATCACCTTCCTCATGGATGGACTGAGATCTGACATAGGGACACAAAGCAAAGCAATCAGATATTCATTCTGTGTAACCACCTTCTGTATAACCCTCTAGGTGTTAAAGAGATCAATATCTGAATAGAAATACTTTTACTATGACCTACTTGTAGCAATATAGCTGAGAAACACCTCTGTGACTTGGTTGCCCTAACTACAGTCAAGATCCTGGTCTACAAATGAATAAAACCAAGATATTGCATGACTCTATTTTCCGAAAATCTCTTACATTTATTCACTCATCAACACTTCTCCCAGCCCCCTCACATTCCTTGTGCTTATATCTGTTGGTATTGCTATACTCTTGCTTCTGTCAGTTTAAGAAGGACTATTTTAAATCACAGCAAAATATTTTCCAGGATACCGTCTCTGATAATAGATAATACCAAAGTGTAGGGTCTTGGATCAAGCATAAAGTCATATTTCTCTTTTGTGCTCTCCCAGTTCCTAGCAACCTGTAGCTGATATTTCTTCAAGCAAAGATGTGATCTTCGAATTTAGGAAGTGAGGAAATGGGTATTTCCTTCATGTATTTGTCTAATGTTTCTTATACCCTTATGAAAAACAAGTGATGTCTGCAACTTTTCTGTGACATTCATTTCCAGCTGAACTGCATGTCACATGAAGTTGTCCTTAGTTTTGCTTGCTTGTCCTTTCTTCTCCATTCTGGGCACACTCCAGTTCTTGATTTTTGCTCAGGAACTCATGAGCCATAGAGAGGGAAAAAATGGGCTTTGGAGCTCCCACTTCAGCTGTGGCAGGAGAGAAAGCAAGAGCACTGGTGAGGGCAGCTTCCTGATCCCAGGCATTCAGCCAGGACAGAAACATTTTTAAGAGCCAGAGATGAGGAAGAGGAGATGGGTATACCTCCAAATGGTCACCTTGTTAGTCACATTTTTATTCTATTGGTGGTAGATAGGATAAGCCAAAGTTAATCATTCTAGTGGTACAGGTTAAAAAGAGCTATGGACAGTTGTTTATAAGCAATCTATTAAACTAAACTAATAAAGAGTTTGGTGATACCAATTTTCAAGTCTATCACAATGTGATTCTTAAATCTTTACTTATGACCTACAATGTCTTTGCACAAGTGAACATATTATTTATAGCACAGGCAGAGTTTAATCCCAGGTGTGAAATGGATAATTGATGAGTAAGAAAGTACTAAGGTAAAGTCACAATTTATCCTGGATAAAGCATCATGAAATGAGAAAAGAACACTGAGATGTTTCTTAAAGAGACAGTTCACTTTTAATTTGGTTTACTGCACTTTCCAGAACTGCAAAACACACTTCACTATCATGCTGCTGATATTTACTAGTATATAAATACCTAAAAGATAAATTACCTAAACTTAAGTGACTTTAATCTACTTACATACTTAACTTACTTTCACAATAGCATTGTGAAAATGGGTTTCTGCTGTTGGTGACAGATAGGATAAGCTAAAGTTGCTACTTCTCATGATACAGGCCATAAAAAAACCAATAGACTATTGTTTATAAACAATAAATTATTGCGAAATGGGTAGCCTATTAGTGGCATCACATAACTGAAATTCCTGAAGTCACTGTGGTAGCATTCAGCTTTGTCCCTTGCTGTGTGAAAGGTACTGAGAAAACACTTGAATTATGGTCCATGAAAATGTGAGAGTAACATAATAGGAGAATATTAATCTCTTGCAGTCTACTATTGTTGGACTTGCTAGCCTTCCTTTGATCAGAGGTACAAACTAAAATTGGTACATATGTTTTCCAACAATTTGTATTGCTTTACATTATATTTTATTATTCATAATGAAGCAAGATAAACTAAAGAGCAAAATAACAACACCAGCGATCCACATCATCTCGCTGTTTCTGATTAACTGGTACCAGGCTGTAAAAGATTACTATCTTTCCTCCATATGTAACTCCCTTGCCTCCAATAGTCCTATTTATGGTGTCAGGCTCCATGCATTGGACAAAGTAAAACAGTTTCACCTTGAACCATTGATCTGTTATTGTGATCATGTCCTGGAGCCAACCAATATTTGGTGGTATGGTATTTATTTTGCTCAAACAGCAAGCAGCTACTGTTCAGAAATTAAAGTATCTCAAGCTATTCACAAATTATTCTGGGAGTGTCACTACAAAAGGAGTGACTACTAAAGAATTAAAACATTTTTATTCCCAATTCCTTACACATGATATCCACAAATGCATTACAAATTGGCAATACAAAATTCTGACCACCAGTAGGAGCTAATGGCTCCTATTCTCTGCCAGCAATCTTAAAAGGGATATTCTGAAGAACAACTGAATGTGATTTCAATTCACTGGTGGTTGAAAGATACCTAAGATTATCCAGCTGAAGTGAAATGTTATTCTTCTTAAAGTTATAGTGCTACATAGGGCTCTGTAGAGGGACCTGGGCAGACTGGAGAGTTGGGCTGATTCCAATGGGATGAGGTTCAACCTGCCAGGTGCCAGGTCCTGCACTTTGGCTACAATAACCCCATGCAGCGCTACAGGCTGGGGACAGTGGTTGGAGAGCAGCCAGACAGAGAGGGACCTTGGAGTTTGGATTGATAGGAAGCTGAACATGAGCCAGCAGTGTGCCCAGGTAGCCAAGGAGGCCAATGGCATCCTGGCCTGAACAGTGTGGCCAGCAAGTCCAAGGAAGTGATTCTGCCCCTGTATTCAGCCCAGGTGAGGCCACACCTCGAGTACTGTGTCCAGTTCTGGGCCCTTCAGTTTAGGAAGGATATCGAGGTCCTGGAGCAGGTCCAAAAGAGGGCAACTAGGCTGGTGAGCACAGATCCTATGAGGAGAGGCTGAGAGAACTGGGACTGTTCATCCTGGAGAAGAGGAGGCTCAGAGGAGACCTCATCACTCTCTACAACTACCTGAAAGGAGGTTGGAGCCAGGTGGGGGTTGGTCTCTTTTCCCAGGCAGCTGTCAGCAAGACAAGAGGACACAGTCTCAAGTTGTGCCGGGGGAGGTTTAGGTTGGACATTAGAAAGAATTTCTTTACAGAGAGGGTGATCAGACATTGGAATGGGCTGCCCAGGGAAGTAGTGGATTCTCCATCCCTGGAGATATTTAAAAAGAGACTGGATGTGGCACTCAGTGCCATGATCTGGTAACTGCAGCAGTAGTGGATCAACGGTTGGACTTGATGATCTCTGAGGTCCCTTCCAACCCAGCCAATTCTATGATTCCACGAGGTCAAGGCTGTTGTCAAATTCACTATTCACAGTGACTTCAGTGTTTGTAATTTCTGATAGAATAAGTGCACTGATAGTCAAATAGGTTGGGAGTTGCATGGAGAAAAATGCCAGTTTTGAGCACAAGAGACAGATGTGCATTATTTTTCAGCTAATTTGGTGTTATTTTCAATAACAGAATGCACTTCACAGAGGTTTCTGCAGCAAGACTGACTTAAGCAGCTCAGGAGACAAATGACCAGCTTCACGTGACACCCAGCTCTGAATTAATGAACTGTGTTAGGAGTCATGTCTTATTAATTCATAGAGCATCATACATCTCCGTGGGGAGCCTCAGCTAGAGTGCATGGCTACTTCTGTTTAGGACCATGGCAGTGTCTGGCAAAGGCATAAGGAGGAACTAGAGGAGAAACCAGCAGATTTGAGCAAGGGGAGCTGGAAATTAATGTCACACAAAAGTTGCAGATACCACTCATTTTTCATAAGGGTGAAAAAGAGATCAGACAAGCATATGAAGGCAATACAGACATTACTTGAGTCTTGGCTGATAACATTACAAACAAGGAAAACAGCTGTCGCTAAGGCAGCTACCTAATCAGAAAAAACAGTTGCTGCATCAATATCCATTTTTTTTTTTCTTGATCCTATAACTGCCATAAAAGGTTTTGTGTACTTGTCATTTTTGTTTGTTTGTTTTTCTTGTATTTGCCATAAAGATTAAATGCAAACAGGCATTTAATCACCTCTATTTGAGCTGGCCCAGCAGAGATTTTCCATGTACATCTAACCTGGAATTGTGTTGAAATTTGTGCTACATGCATAAACCTAAACCCAGATAAATGTCAGGAAAGTGAAAATTCAGCAGAATCCCAACTTCAGTCTGGAACAGAAAAAGCAGAGACTGTGGCTTTCATGTACTATTCTAAAGTTTCTGCACTTGCTAAGTATTTTACTTGGGATGCTTCTAGACAACCTCAAGCCTCAAATAACACTATTATGAGGGTAATAAAATGAAATTTTTGAGATTGTTTAGGATCCTCAGAGACTACATGGAGGGGGGAGGGGGCAAAGCCTGGTGAATTGAAATATAAATTGAAATTGGAATTGAAGCAGTTAGGGAACACTGCTTAGCTGAATGGCAGTTCAAAGAAGCCTCACTAAGTGATGTATAAAAACTTCAATACAGTTTTATTTTAGGCTTGGCTGCACTAATAAACTGAATCATCAAAAATAAATTGTTTCTATGTTCATTTTTCTTGACTTTATATCTATAAGCTCAGCTTCATCACATTCACTTAAACTTGTGTTCTGATGTTACAGACTACAACATATTTTAAGGAATTGTTTTCTGCTTGTAGAATTGGGCTACTTGGTTTTCTGCAATGGCAATATTTTTATTTTTCCCCAGAACTGTAGTTATCTGCATTGACAGTATCGAGTTAGGGACAACATTTTATACACAGAAGACTGCACAGTGTTCATTATGAAAGCTGTTGGGGGAAATTTTGCAAGGAGAGTAAGTAACCTGGACACAATGCCATTAGCTGAAATGCTGAATAACATTTCTGAATTTCCTTATAAGGAACTAAACTTTACTGGCTGGTGTGACTTACACATTGGCAACTCACAGAAGATGCAGCTCAGGCAAGCCCTGTTTAACTCACCCTCTTACAGCAGGAGAGAGAAGAAAAGATGACCACAAACTGAAAGATTTTTTAGCATCACCTGTGTGTAAAACCTCGTTGGTAAGAGTTACTGATGTCATTAGGTGAGACAGGGAGGAAGGCTCCTTCCTCCTCGTCCTCTTCTTTCATTGCACTGTGAATTCAGCACACTAGGCAGGAGCTGTTGCAAAAGAGCTATTTGTCCCATTTCAAAGTCCCTGGACTCAGCCCTCTGTGCCAGCTGCCCCCACATAATACACTTTACAAAGCAAACTGGAGGAGTCAGAAATGGCAAAGCCACATTGCCTTTATGGCTCTACCTGCTTCAGCTCACTAAATCCAAATTACAGTTGCATACCATGAATTTTATTAAGGCACTACATTTTTGTTGGTCAAGGACAGTTATAAGCATCTTTTTGCTAGAATTTCAGAGAAGGTTAAACAAGACATAGCTATTACAAGTGCTATTTTACAAACCTGAAAAAAACAACAAGAAGAAAATCAAGAGTTTACCATTGGAAGGAAAAACCTTGATTTAATCAACCTTGAGTTGATTTAATCTCTTCCACAGGAATTAAAATATTTATGTCATATCTTCAGATTAAAGCTTGCTATTTCTGTTTCAGACCGGAAATTTATCTGTGATCCAAACAGCATGACTGGGCTTTTCCTGGCTGTGTATTTTAATCTTAATTATATAAGATTTTAGCTCTCTTTCCAAACCCTACCTCTCTACAGCCTCACACCATCACACATACCACAGTATTCTCACTAATCACTTTACACAAAGCATCCCTTGGAGTGAGAAGTGGCTTTCTGAATTGACCATGGCTTCTGAAGTCAGTGGCAAGAGAATGTTTGGACAGCAATATTCTTTCCAAAATGCAATTTATGGCTTTTCACTGATACTAGATAAAGTAGTTATCCCCTACCAACACATGTCATGGAGACTGATAAATAATTTTGCCTGCTTTACCATACCAAACTTCTACTATGTGGTAAGGTGCATTTAATGAGCACATGCAAGGGCCAATTCCAATTGCTTCTCTGTGGAAGTACAGAGGCATATACACAGAGTTTTTTTTAATGTCTAGAGTTAATCTGGTAAACACGGAAGATGTTGGTCTTCCGGCTAGAATGCCTGTGTCTGGGACTGCTGATTAGGAAAACTGCACACATATGCATGAATGGTCCACTGTGGCAGTACAATATTAGGCTTGGCTGCAGTGGAACAAAGTGCCTTCATTTCATTTCTATGATAAATAACTCTCTTGCACTGCTGCAATTATCAACAAGCTTGATTAACGGATTGATTTGAATGCAAACGGCGTAACTGACCCAGGAGAAAAGATGAATGGATATGACCAATGCAGCCTTTAAATAAGTGTGTTACAAATAGATGATAGTATAGGGAAATGTCATCAGTCACGATTTATTATTTTGCCATTCTCTTCCAAATGAGAAAAGGGAGATTTGCTTTTGTTTCATACAGAGTATATACAATTTCCCATTTTATGATGCCTTTTCCCATAGTCTTCAAAAGTTTTAAATGGGTTATTTAATTTACCACATCCTTAACATCATGTTATATATTAGCTGGGACAAAGAGAAGCTTTTGAACTACCAAGATCTGATTACTGAAGCATTCGAAGGCTATTAAAATTTCAACAGGGAGTACCCTTCAAATATCTGGGATATCTATCCCTGTATGGACTTAAAATAATAGTACTTAGGATTTATTTTGTGCTTTTCATATACAAAATCCCCTATGCATAAAGTCTAACACATCTTCTCAAACCCATGTGAGACAGGCAGGGGAGGGCTTTTTTAATTGTTCCTCGTCTTAAAGATGGAGAAACTCAAAAGTAAGAGAAAGACTCATGAAAATTAAGCTCAATGTATTAAAACAGTTTCAGTCTTGGGTCTAGCTTCATCCCACTGAAGGATTAAGTGGAGAAGACTTTAATCTCCAGATCTCTGCCCAGAAACACATTGAAGGCTCTCTGGACTGGACTTGCCTCAGGTCTACATTTTCATCACATTATTTTCCTGACCAAATGTAACAGACAGAGCTATATTTTGGAAAAAGGTCTCCAGGAATCTGCTCTGAAGTCATACCAGAAACAAAGATATTCTTCTGTACAACTGCTTCTCTCCTGAGCAAGGGGAGGGATAGACCCAGGAGTGTGGTAAACCACATTCAATGTGAAAAAGATGGGATTGGCTGAAAAATGTGGAATTAAAAAAAAATTCAGAAGAGTATAAATGCAAATATTTTTCTGCAAAGTTGAAAAAACACCATGTTGTCAGCCCAAAAATACATAATGACCTTAACTATTTGTTTCCATACATTGGAGAGCCTGCAATTGAAAATTAATTCCTTGTTACAACTTAGCAACTTAACCAGCTTCCACAATATTGATAGTATTTTGAAGACTTCTCCTATTTGTCCACAACTATTTAGTCTTATGTATTCTCAATAAAGCTGTAGTCTCAAGAAAAAATAATTGTATCAAGAAGACACAGAAAAGAGAGTCAATAAACAAAAGAAAGTATAGCACCTTTTGCTTTGTTTATGAGTATGCCTTGCAAAGGTTAGTCCCTAGCCTTCTACGTAAAGTAAATTCTAAATAAACTAAATGATAAATTTAGTCACATGCAGAAGAATAAGTAAGCTAATACAATTACTGGAATGACAACATCTATCTTGCATCATAAAATTGCTTATGATGGATGAATGAAGCACTCTGAAAGGTAATGAGATTAACACCATTGTTTTCATTTGTCCTGCAGTATACACTAATCAACTCTTCAAGATAATATCTCATTGTTCTCATCTCAAACTCAAATAACTCCTAAAACCACAAAGAAAACAAATTATTATTTTTTTCTGCAAAAGAAATTAGGGTATAGTTCCTTTAGCTTGAAGTTGATCAAGTGGCATGAAAAATATATACTCTTCTCTTTTTGCATCATAGCTGCTTGGTTCGTAATGGCACCATTTCCATTTCTACTGCTAAAAGTCACTGCATCCTGAGCATCACTTCATAGAATCATAGAATAGTTTGGGCTGAAAGGCTCAAAGATCATCTTGTTCTAACTTGCCTGCATGGACAGAGACACCTTCCATTTAATCCATTTCCTTTATATACTTAAAAATAATTCTCTAAAACACTGTTATTTTTAGTCTGTATCAAACCAAAACACAGCGAGATTAAAAAAAAAAAACAGAGACAACCAAAAAAACAACCAACCAACCAGACAAAAAAACCCAAAGCAAACAACAAAAATATCACTTTACACTGAAAGCAAAAAGGCCCCGAAACTGAGACCCCACAAGCCTTTTCCCTTACTGTTGACTCAACCCTGCACACTTATTAGAAATGAGACAGTTACAAACAAAAGACATCTTTAATCTAGTAAAAAAATAATTCAGACAGACAGTGGGCTATGCTGCTTGGCACCTCACAAACACATGAAATTGAAGACTTGCTCATCACTCCCTGCAACTCTAAGCAAATCCCTGCCACCATCCCAGTGAGCCAGCACAGGCAGTCAGCCTGCAGCTCCATCAGAAAAAGAAAACCCATGAAATGAAATGTGAATACAACTGATAGTTTGTAGGGGAGCATGTTCTCTGTCCAGACTGGATGAATGCATTTCTGGGAAAGCTTAAATTCCATGTTTTGGAAGACTGCTTTCCATTTTTGACCCTTGAGCACCACTAAGGAGACTGAGCCACATGAAAGCTATGTTAGGCTTTACAAAGTAAACATTTTAGAAAGAAAACCAGCTCTACAACAAGATGTGCCACCTTAAACTGAATATTTGTTTTCAAAAGGCACTTCATTATTGTCTATTGTCTTTTATTTGTGCACCTACAATACAGAGGAAACGAGCAGTTCAAGTAGCAGCACTGAATGGTATTACATAAGAATTCAGAGTTATTTGGTACATTTATTTGGATTATAAAAGAAAAAACTGAACTCAATATTTAAGTTTCTTTAAACATGCCTGTATAACACAGGTTATAGTCACGGATTTTTTACCACTAGGTATTGATAAATTTAGTTATTATTAACCGATAATTTAGGCAGCCAGAAAGGTTCAAGGTTTTTGTGACAGTTCCAACCAAAAGGAAAATAATGTGACTAACACCAAACACAGCTTAAAACAACATCAGCCACATAGTAACCTGAAAGAACAGGAAAAAAACTTTTCACACTATGAAAGGCTGTAGTGAAATGAGGCAACCAGGTGCCACTAATTGCCAGGGAGTGAGCATGAGCTTGTGTCAAGCCCACCTGTGCCTAATTAGGGTGGGCCCCCACTGCACATGAGCAGGACCAGGGGGCCAATAAAAGGTGAGTCCTGAAGCCCAGGCTCATCTCAGTCCTGAGCATGTCTGCAGAGAGGTCAGTTGCTCTTGGAGCACTGTATTACCTTCATTGAACCACTAGCGCTCGTCACCCTCAGGGTGAGGCTTGAGTGGTGCAGCCGGCTAAGACACAGTACTGTAATGCTGAGGCCCCGGGTTCAAGACTCCTCAGAGCCTCACCCTGAGGACGACGAGCACTAGTGGTGCAAGGAAGGTAATAGATAGGCAAGCCTGCTCCTAGTGAGCAACCACTGAAAATAAAAGCAGTGGAGCTCTGTTAACATATCCAGGAATCAGAAGGAGAGACCACACAGTAGTAATAAAGTCTTTAAAGACCAGCCTGAAAGAAATGTGTCAAGCTTTTTTTACTGTATGATGTGGTTACATTTTAATGAAGTAGCGACTGAAACCTAGATCCTTCCCTCGTCTCAACAGATCTTTCTGATTACAGAGTCATTGATTCTCACTGCTCTAATAAATATGGACATATTTTATATAACCTGTAATGGACTCATCAAAGACAAACAACCATTTTGAAACTGATGAACCTACAGCTGACAGGATTCCCCAGCTCCTGAGTTGTTATGCACAAAATGCCAAGGAAGAAAGACACACTGGTGTACTCACATCCTGACAGAGAGCTGTAACCGTAGACTTTCGGGTTAAAAAAATGTTATTATTAACATCTAAGCACTCAAATAAAAAAAGCTGCTTTATGTTTTGAGTTTTGTCAATACTCAATGCAGTCACTGACTTAACTTATTAAATCAGCCAGCAAGAGTCCATAGAGTAACCAATGCACTTCTGGTTTGCAGGTGTATTCCTAAGACAACACTGCTTTGAGAAGTGGAAGAAGGGTACAGAAAAGTTGAGAACAAAATAAACTCATATCACTTGCATACTTTATAGTGTCTGAAGTCCTACTGCCCACATAGATACATGAGCAAAATTATAAGTACAAGAACACTTGATTAGAATAGTTAACCAGTCATTTAAAAAGAAATCCAGCTTGAAGCACTTAATGTTAATTTTCAAGAGAGAGCCCCTGAATCTTATGATCAATACAACTCTACCTAGGTTTCCCAGGCCATTTATTACCATGTAACAGAGAACGAGACAAAATTGAGCAAGAGGAATGCAAATCATTGCAGTAAGAACACTTAACAGCATAAAGCTATGCAGATGGAGGTCAATCCACCATCCTTCATGCAACATCTAGCAGCAATGACAATATACCAGCTCAAAACCCAACAGCATCTGAAAAATATGGATTCCCCAAATGAGTCCACTGAATGAAGCTAAGCTACATGAAATCAAGTGCAGTCCAAACAGAAGGAGATGAGAAAATATGAAACTCTTAGTTTTACTTTGCTCAGCATAACAAAATTAAGTAAAGATGCTTATGCATTAAAGATGTTTAATCACCATCTGGCCTCAGTTAAGCTTGCACCAGTACATACCAGCTCAGCCCAGATCTCCTCACCTGCACTGCATCTTCCCATTCTTTTTATGGGGAGTGGTGTTTCATTACAAGGTGAATCCTTCAATTAATTTACCTTAAATGCACCCATTTTTCTCTTTAGATTGTTGCTTCTTTGTTTCCTTTCTTAAATTTTCTTTCTTCTGTTACCTTCTTCAGTAAATTGAAGACTCAGTATAAAATATTTATTATGTGCACATTCAGAAGAATAAACTAAAGATGCTTTGGGGCTGCAGATGCTAGCTACTCCTGAATAATTTGATCCATGTTTTAAAGTGAAATTCTTCAAGTATGGAAGCAGCCACCAATACCCAAGTGGTCTGCTCCTGCAAGTATTTTATCCTGTTCTGATCCCAGGTTGCCCTATACAGGATTAATTTACCTTATTTTACCTTTCATCTGCTTCATTTTCAAATGTGTTTCAGATGAATAATAACATAGAGTACAAGATGAATGCAAAAGGCAAACCTGACAGCTATCAAGCCTACCACCACCACCATATATTATTGCTCTACATTTCTTCATCCATCTTTTTTATGTATTATTCTTCATAACTGACTTTTGTACTAAATGTGCTAAGAACAGATCTGAAAAGGTCACTTCAGGAAAAAAAGAAATATTCAAATGCTAAGAAACTTTTTAAAACCTGCATATTCAAAATCCAAGTTAGGATTCCAATTAGAAATAAAAACATAAAAAATTTTAAAACAGAAAATCAAAAATATACTTATGTCCCCTGCTAAGCTCTTAGTTGGAACACTACCATCTCTTATTAACAATATGAGTGACATTTGTTATAATAGCAAGAAAGTAATTTAATTACTAAGGAGAGCTTTCAAAATGTGTGAGCTGCCTTGAAAAGATGTGGCATTTGATGACAGGCTGCTCTCATGACAAGGCTGTAGATGCAGTTGGATAGTTTTGGAACCCATACTGGGACCTGGAGATCTTATTTAACAATATGAAAAGTATTCAGCGAAATAGACTAGGCTATTTTAAAATTAAATGCATATACACACATTCAGGATTTTTTCTATGTGTGTGTGTAGGTGGACTATTAATAACAAACGGAATATTTGTTGCCACTCTGTCCACCACAAACATTCCTTTGTTTGTCACAGTTATCTAAAGGCAACAAGTTGAGAAGAGCAAGTTATAATGTACTATAGATCAGGCAAGCAAGGAGGACACAGGTATCTTACCATGGTGGAGCAGGGACTCAGAATCCCACTTTTCACTGTTCTTCAGCCCCTTCTTCATTCCCTCCATGCATTGACAGAACTGCAAAAGAGTAACAAGAACCTTTTGCTTTGTCCATGCCCCAGCATAGGTTGAAATCCTGACTTCATTTCCAGGTGTCAAAATGTTCCCAGTGGGATCTGGAAGGACACTGCAGAATGACTACAAAAATTTTCTGTTTCTCTTCCACTAACCACCCACTCCCAGACACCACTGGGGACATTTTACTCAACTTAGTGCACTTCAGTCTGACTTCAGTGGAAGCTCCTATATTATTGGATGACTTGGCTTTCAAATCAGTGCCCTCCCACACATTCTATATGCTAATATTTCTCACAAAGTCAGCATAGTTTATTGAGGCAGAATTTACATTGACTGTCATGACTTATGGTTTCATATACATTTACTGGGCCAAAGTGAGCACTGACACTACTGGGACAGACACTGTTAGGGGCTCAGGTCTTGCTGCAGATCCACTATACTTCTTTTACACCTGCTCTTCAAGAAAAAAAATTAAAAACTGGGAAAAATGTGGAGGTAAAGAAAAAGAGAATCTCTTCTCTGTGAAAAGAAACAAATTTCAAAAATAACTTGACAGTTCTATAGAAATAATAGTTCTATAGAAATGATTCCTGAGCCTCTATCCATGCACACTAACCATGTATTCAGTATTATCATTCCTAATAGCCCAGTGGAAGCATTTGCCAATGAAACTCTTCCTATTTATATGCTTTTTGAATGTTTATGGTATTTTCATTTGTACTGGACATGATGTCAGTGTAGCATTTTCCTTCCTTACATCTTTTTGTTATTATCAGTGACAAGGAGAAAGGCATGCTGTATGCATAATAACAGCTTTTCAAAGGCAAATAACCTAGTTGCTGTGCCTGATTTGTGTTTTATAAAGGGCATCAGTTAATGATTAATTGCAAAATAAATATAATGCAAGACAGCCCAAGGTATCTGCCTTTTCAAAAGCTGTTATGGTGCAGGCAGAATACCTGTCTTCCCACTGTGAATTGCATCAGTCAAACACAAAGTGAGGATTGTATCTTTAAATCATCAAGTAAATAAGGTCACAGCTGACTTCTGTAATCCCATCCCACTGCCCTAACCCCACCCCTCCTCATATTCTCCACTTAAACCTCTGGAAGCTGAAGCTGGACTAAAAACAGAGAAACAAACAAACCCCATCACAAAACAGTTATCTAAAGCTATTTTCACGGTTTAACACTAGCCTGGTAATTAAACCGAATGACAGACGCTCTCTATTAATTTTATTTTTCAATTAAATAAAGTTTATTTTTTTTAATTATGATGAGCCTTAGATGCACAAAATGTTTTCCCACAGGACTCTGGCTACAGAACTGAACCTTTTTGTCAATTAAACACTCACAGACCTACAGCCTATATCCACACACTTCCCCTGTCTCTCTGCCCCCATTCCCAGTCCCAAGAAAGCTGCCTGAAAGATGAGAACTTTCACAAATTAAGATCACAAAGTTCTGCCTGAGTTTTGACAGACTTTTTTCAATGGCTTCATATACTTCCACTCTCCACTTCTTTGACTTCCCCATCTGGGAAGAAACTGGAATAACCATGAAAAGCAGCCAATGGCCAAAGGCATTTTGAAATCCTACAGCTGAAAATAGGACAAAAGAATGAAGTTTTATCTTATCAATTCTTTCCTGGTTTATTCTATTATGCCAGTAGATTAATAGCCCTAAAACTGCCAGCTTTATTTTAACACTGTGTGCTGTTGCACAATGCCTTGAGCTGATACACAGAATAAGCTTACCAACTGAAAAAGGTGATTCATGTATATTGCATGGGTTATTTCTGATAAGATGGGTGATCATATTAATTGCACTAGGAAAAAAATATTAAAAAAAAAAGGAGAGGGGAAAAAAAAAAAAAAAAAAGGGCCATGGCACAGGGAAGCAGAAAGAAAATCTTTCAGAAAGAATATAAGCTTATGTCACACTTCAGACCTGAAGCAAAGGAGTATTCCATTATGATGAAAGAAATGAAGCTATGTAATGAGCTTTATCTTGAGTAAGAAGTATCAGCTATCAACACCAGACTGCTTCAGGTAAGTAGTTCACTACAGAATCAGCTTCTTGTATTTTATCTTACAGTGAACTACGTAAACAGCTTGAAATAATCAAGCACAGAAATTCTTGAGGAATACTCATTTGGTGTTTTACCTATGAGGAACCACAGCTGATTACTGCAGTGAAACTGCTTCTTTAATACCACCTAATACTTGATCATTGGTCTGATAGAGGAAATTCATTTCTCGGTCTCAGTGGCTTCCAGATCCATCATGGACTGGGGGTGGCCACCAGCTTCACATGGACAAAGCCCCTGAGGGTAGCTGGGATGGTACCCATGGTGTGTATGTACCCCACCAGTACCCCATAGCATCCTGCTGATGTACTGTAGAGCTTCTCTCCTGATGATGCATGCCTAGGTTTGGGTAAATTAATATAGCTGTCTTTTCCATACCACTGAAACTACTGTGTAGTCTTTGTTACCATCTCATCAGTTAGCTGGGAGCAATTTCAGAGGCTGAAAAGCCAGCATCTTTTTTTAGCCATCTTATTCTGTTGTCTCCTCTTTTTATTCATGATCTAAAGTCCATAGAAATCACTGCAATGGTGGTTTGCATTTCTTTGGGGTGCTGAGACCTAGTTATATTTTCTCTAATGAAATGTTATCTGTCAGTGTCATTGTCAGTTAAGTACATAGCAAAATCAAGCCCAAGTTCTTGAAATCCCTAAAGGTTCTTCTTTTTGCTTCTGTTCTTAAGGCACTTTTCATCTAACTACTGCAACATATTACTGAAGCTAAAGGTTTAGCAGGCTTCAAGGATGAATAGGATCTATCTATAGATAATATGAGCCTTCAAGTTAACTCTTAACTATAATTATACTGCTTTAGACAGAATATAAAATATCATACTACGGATCTGAAGTCTCCGGGTAACAAGGCTTTGAAAGAAATTCATCCTCTTGAAATGTGAACCTGTAATTGCCCACTGCAGAATTTCTGTAGTTCTTCCCAAACCATATAATTCCAGTCATCACCAGTGATCTTATAGCCTTGCTCAGCCCAAGCTCTTCTTGCTCATCTTCTTGCTCAGGCATATTTCCTTTCGCTGTATTTACAGCCTGCCTATTCTCTTTGACTGCTAACTTGCATGTTCACTTTTTTCATTTTGATAGTTGCCTGAAGTTGACCTCCATATTTCATTCCCTCTAATATCAGACACAACTATAAGAGTTAGGCCAGAGAAATACAAGTTAAAGGATTTGTGCAGCTTCTAATTTATTCACATCCTTCTGAAATTATGTCCTGCAGATGCCAAGGCGGTTGCAGCCACTTTCAGGGCCTTGAGCCAATTTCTTGGCACAGGTGCCCAGGTGCTCAGGTGCCCTATGAAATTCCATCTATCTATTAAGTGAACGGTTTGGATGAGGTTTCTTTCTTTTTGCTTTTTTTTTTTGTTTAGTTGGTTGATTGTTTTTTTATATCTCTGAGTTTAATTTGTTTGGTACAGACTCTGAATCAAGAGTTGGGTTTGCTCACAATAAAGCATTCATTATTTGTTGGATTAAATTAAAGAATAGTATCTGAACTAATACCTTTTATGCTATAGGATCATCAGTCTGCAACCTGAGCAGTCTTACTCTCAGAATACAGTGAGTTTTTAATCACAGAAGTTGTCATGGTTGGAAAAGACCTCTAAGATCACTGTGTCCAACAATCCATATCCCCCTCTCGATAACATTAAAAAATATTTATCAATACCTGTATCACCATGCCCACTAGAACATGTCCCAAAGTACCTCATCTACATATGTTTTAAAGACTTCCAGGGATGGTGGCTCCACCACCTCCCTGGGCAGTCCTTTCCAATGCCTGACTACTCTTTCAGTAAACAAATTCTTCCTCAGATCTAGTCGAAACCTCCCCTGGTGCAACTTCAGGACATTCCCTCTAGTCCTATCATTGCTGACTTGAGAAAAGAGGCCAACACCCATCTCCCTACAACCTTCTTTCAGGTAGTTGTAGTGAGCAATAAAGTCTCCCCTCAGCCTCCTCTTCTCCAAACTGAGCAATCCCAATTCTTTTAGCCTCTCCTCATAGGACTTATTTTCCAGACCCTTCACCAGCTTGGTTGTCCTTCTCTGAACTCACTCCAGCATCTTAATGTCTTTCTTGTAGTGAGGGGCCCAGAACTGAACACAGTACTTGAGGTGCAGCCTCACCAGTGCTGAGTACAGGTGCACCATCACTTCCCTTCTCCTGATGGCCACTATATTTCTGATCCAAGCCAGGATGCTGTTGGCCTTCTTGTCTTCCTAGGCACACTGCTGGATCTTATTCAGCTGGGTGTCTATCGACACCTCCAGATCTTTTTCTACCAGGCAGCTTTCCAGCCTCTCCTCCCCAGGCCTGTAGCATTGCCTGGGGTTCTTGTGACTGAAGTGCAGGACCTGGTACTTGGCCTTGTTGAACTTCATATTAGTGGTCCCAATCTTCTGATCCAGCCTGTCCAGGTCCCTCTGCAGAATCTTCCTACACTTGAGCAAATAAGTCAACACTTCCACCCAACTTGGTGTCATCTGCAAACTTACTGAGGAAGCCCTCAATCCTCTCATTTAGATCTTTGATGAAGATACTGAACAAGACCAGCCCCAAAACTGAGCCCAGGGGAATGCCACTGGTGATGGGCAGCCAATTGGATTTAACTCTTGACTACAACTCTCTGGGCCTGACCATTCAGACAGTTTTTAACCCAGTGAAGAGTATATGTGTCTATGACATGAGCCACCAGTTTCTGTAGGAGAATGCCTTTACACTGAACACAGTAACAAGTGTTCTTACTTCTACCTACAACTGCAAGGTGGGTTTGAGAGGGTACACTTGACCTTGCAGTGTCATAAACACATCAGTTCCCTCCCCTTTGTCCTGGAAATCATTGGCAGATGTGAATATATATATATATTTATTACAAGATTAGCCCCTGAGTCTCTTTTTCACTCAGACTATCCAGTGACTTTAACACAGCTGAAATGTGAAATCATTTTAAGGACAAAACCAAAATCTGTTAACCCTGTGAGTTTTTCCCAAATTTCAGCAAATTCCAGAAACACTGATCAGCACTTAAAGTGGTCTTCAAAACAAAATTTCAGTTCTTTTCAAGTTACATTAATATTGGAGAGAGTTGCAAAAATTTCATATTGCCTTTGATTTTATTGTGCAGCTTGAATAACAGCAGCAGCGTGCCTGATCTCCTCTGTCACAGTGCAGTTAAAAGTGCTGGCCACAGGGTGACATATCCTAGACACAAGGAAGGAAAGGGGAGATTTGTGACTTCACAGATCCTTGGCATCTGTGAAATAGGAGAAAATGTGGTAGGAATGGGCAGTGAGGGTTATCCACGCCCTGGCATGGGGAGGGAGAAAGTGCATGTCCACGGGGATCCTAGAGCTGAGCAAAAAATGAAAGCTCAGATGGAGCTTTAAACATGGAGGAGATAATATTCAAGAAGAGGAAACACAGCAAGCAGCTAAGTGAGAACCCCAAGCAGTTATGGCTTCAGAAACAATCATGTGCTTCTGGGGATCAGACAACATGCAGCTGCCCTATCCCATGGTCTTGTTCTTACTAACACTGTGAACACCATCATCTACATCACACTGAATGGAGAAAAGCATGTTGGCAAATCTGTTCTTTGGGCACCTCATAACATCTGAGTTTTGTCACAGATGAATATTAAAATTTTACCTGCTACCAGAAGTGCCAAGTGTCTCATAAAACTAGTTAAGTCTAAACTCCCTCTTCAAATTCATTTTTCAGAAGGTTTAATGTACTGATACAAGTCATTACAAGTTTATAAAAAATAACAATAAAATAAAATATAGAAAAAATCATGGATAGCTAGCATGTCCCAGCTCTCTACCCAGCCTTGGAAGTACTGAATAATCCTCCCCTACCTATCATTGCCCACAATGCTTAACTGATTTGCAATTCATGTTCATTATTTCCCTATTTAGACTGAGAAATAATTAGGTATCATATGTCTTTCTACAGACATATCCAGAATGGAGTCATAATGTAGTCTATAAATAAAACTGATAATAGTTCTCTAATCTGATAGCTTGACATTCCACAAATGAAGAAAAAAGGGCAAACAACTGAAAATGGCTGATTTTTTTTTTTTTTTAAGTATAATTAATTACATGTGTAAATACATTAGCTACTACTCTGGACAAGCAATTAGATATCTAATTATGGAGAAAATGCAATTGAGGGCTCAAACAGATGACCACCTGTCTGCTAGCCATCCCAGGTGTTTATGTGGTTTCTGGATTGTTTACTTAAGTGTATAAAAACACATCTGTCCACAGAACTGGGACACAACTGCAAAATGCAACACACAGAAATACAGTAAAACTCAACCCTACCATAAGTAAGATTTTTTTCTTTTCTCCTGCTTCTGCTGCCAGCACAAACAAACAAATCCCTCTGACATGAGTCCCTTCCACCAGCTGCAGTCCCTTAGGCATGGACTGAGGGCCGCCCAGGCACAGCTGCTTTGGGAACAATCACCTCCCCTGGCATGGCATCCCGATCCATGGTCCAGATCCACAGCTGCCCCTCACTGTGGTACTTCAAGGGCTGCTCCACTGTGCTCCTCCACGAGTTGCAAGGGGACAGCCCACCATCTCACCACAGGCTGCAGAAGAATCTCAGATTGGGCACCTTCTCTCCCTCCTTTCTCACCAACCTTGGTATATCTGCTCCAGCATTGGTTTCACCTCCCCCTCTCCTCTCTCCTGGAGGTATTTTTTGCAGTTTTGTTTTCCCCTTAATGAATATGTAACTCACAGAGGCTCATCCAGCTTCATGATCTCCTTGGCCTCTGGCAGAGGAGAGCAAGAACTGAAGCTGGGGGAGCTTCCAGAAGCTTCTCACAGCCCCCTAGAGGGGTGGCTCCTTTGCTACCATACTCCCGCCACACTAGCCCAAAACAAACAAGGAATCAGTTTCTTTGCCAGATTTCTGTATGTATTTTAGCCTCCTTCAGAAGCAAGTTGATATTCTGCCGCCTCCATCCATAAATACTGATTTAAAATGTCAGAAGCAGCTTCTTTTTCTTGGAATTGTATTCCTTTTCTTTCTGTTATGGAACCATTTTCTTCATGGAAAAAAATAGGTTAATCCTGTTAAAAACTCTGACTCTATGTTTAAAACTTTTTATTGAGAGAGATATAAGTAAAGCAGTGCGCTGCAGCACGCTGGGCAGCCGGGGAGCCGTAGCCCCTCCACCGGCTCGCAAGTTCAACAAGGTAAAACCAGTTCTCTTATATTTTTCATAAACCCCTTCCCCTTAGTCTCTTATCAGTTTATCATTGGTTTTCGTTTTGCGGGCTTTCCCAGCATTGGTTCTTGCTTCGCGGGCTTTGTTCTTTTGCTGAGGGGAATGGTCTCATGACGTCCCTGTTTCGTGGGCCCCTGCGGTCGGCCCCTCCTCCTGTTTTTCTGGCTTTTCTTCCTTATAAGTACGCTTAAACATACACCCCAAAACAACAGGATACAACATGCTATCTCAACAAACTGACCAAACAAGCATTATTAAATTGAAAGATACACTCAACAAAACAATAAACTACAGTTTTAAACCCTTATTTTTCACAAATCCTTTTCATAAGAGTGTGCCATTTCTTCTGGATTGCAGCAGTTCTTTTAAGATCTGCTGTTTTACCTCACTTAATACAGTATTTGGGAAGGGTTGGTTTTTTTCCCAGTAATTTACTCCCTTGAGAGAAGTTTACAGCAAGTAAACTAATTAGGCATGAGTCTAAGCAAACATGAAAATGCTAATATGCTTTCAAGTGTCTGCATCTTATGAATTAGGTTTTGTCTTACATTTATCTTTTAGGCTGCGAGGAAGTCTCGTGTGCTAGGAGCACTTAATTTCCTTTCCAAGTTCACTGCCACCTCACCTCCTACAGCTCCTGCCTCAAGTCAGGCCAGAAAAGGTTGTCCTGATCTGTGCAGCTATAGATGTTGAAGAGCCCAGTGATAAGATTGACAAAAAAGATTTGGACTGAGAAAAAAAAAATTAAAAACAAATAGTGTACTTAGGAAAATTATTCACATTCACATAACTGTTCATAAAGACTTCATCATGTTAGAAGTGCAAATACAATTTTGCACGGAATATCAGATTTATTTTTAAAATAAATTTAGACTTTTTCTAGACTTTACTATACTCTGATAAATAGTATTTGCATTTATATTATCCTCTTGCTGCATTAATACTTCAGTGCTGTAAATTTTTTAGTTTAAATTTTAGTTTAGTTTAAATTTTTTAGTTCCGTATTTTTTTCAAAGTTGCCTCTTTTAAGGTTCATGTACACATTTTTGACCTTCAGACTCTTCTATGCACTAAAGTCTTTTTCTCTTCTAGCATCTGACACTAAAACCCCCCTCTCTTATGGTCAAATTCGAAAATAATGTCATACATAACAATATGGACACTTTTGGGTTCACACATTATAGGTTATTAGGAACATGGACAGCTTATGACACCTCTTCCAACCTCATTCTCTCTCACATACTCAAAGTTCCACACAAATAAGATGCTGTAACATGCTGTAACCCACCCAATCTTAGTTCTGTTTCACACTCTTAATGTTTAATAAAACATTGACTGTCTGCTCCAGAGTTACACAACAGCCCTTGTGGACATAAGAAATTTTCCTCAGGTAACAGAAAACGATGAGCATAACTGAAAGTGTAATTCTGCCACTTCTAAGAAGTAGCAGGTAGCAAAGTAACACTGTCAGCCTTTCAGCTATAGTAATTACATTTCTTTCTCAGTATTAACAAATGCAACTTGCCCACAAAGGGTTCTTGGTAAGGCTATTTGGGCAGCAATTGTGCCAGATTAAGAGGTTATCACTCTACTTTCTGCTTATCCCATTGCCTGTTACATGACTACTGGAGGTTATGAACTTCTCCAAACTAATGGCATGCTGTAGTTGTTTTTAACCCAATTCTGTCTAACTGAATCCAACAGCTAAAACACTTCTAATAATAGGGGCTAGCTAACGCAGTTCAGCTCAGCTTATGGAGTGAGTACACATGCAGTGACAGTGACAGACCAGAGATGCTGATAATTTCAGGGAAGGGGTGATGAACAGATGAAGATGAGGTGTGGAACAGCAAGAAAACTTTAACACAAGTCAGCTGAATCCAAAATGGCAACCTGACTGTAACATTACTGTAACTCTCTCACTTTTACCTTTCAGACAGATGCACAGCAAATACTGATGTCCAGTTCACCCTTGAACATGACAAACACACTTGGGAATGACAGTGAGAAAGGCTTATGGAGCTATTTCCTCCTGCTGCCTTCAGACACCCACTGGCTCAGAATAAGGGTGTTGAACAGAGTTTTTAATTGGCTGTGTTCCACAGAAAGACTCAAGGGACCTGTTTAAGGCACTCTTAACTGGATTAAGGCCTGAAGTTAATCAGAATAGAAATCATGGATGGGATGGTTGGACAAACCTTACCCATGTATAGCAGGGAGGAGTTTACAAATGTATTTCTATAACACTGTCTACCAGGGAAATGTTCTGCTGTTGCTGCTTCTGTGCCAGATCAGTGCATCTACCTGTAGCTCTCTGTACTCCCCTCAAACTTTTAGAAACCACCTTCCCAACTCCTGCAGGGACCTGTGAACCACCTTACAAGCAGTTTACTAACTCTTCCTTCCATCACTACACTGAATATATGGCTCAGCTAAAAATATCTTTTATGAAGATATCTAACACAAAGTCACAAACTGCAACAGCAAAAGAAAAAAATCATTGACGATTTTGTTGGATTTTTTCCTTTCAACTGCATTAATCCCCTAAAATGTTCCTGAGGACAAGAAACCAGTGGGTTTCTAATCTGAAAGATGTGCAGAGTCACAAAATTAGGTGCCTTATTACTTTAAAAGTCCTCCTCAATACTTGGACTGTTTGACAGTTTTCTAGTAAATTTTAAAATAAGACTACTTACCTGAATTCATTTCTTTTTGCCAGCTAATTAGCTGACCCTGCTGTATCTAATAATAATTTTTGTATCAGTTCTAAAAGAGTAAGATTTTGCTCTGTAATTCTAGCTTCTCTGGGGGAAGATGATCTCTCCTTTTTCTACTTTCTCATAATATTCCAAGAAATACACCCCTGCATCAATTATTTTGATAAGTGAATTACATTTCTCTTGTTCTTTCAACCTCTGATTCTTAGTCTTGACACAAATGATGGCAAGACTGGTTCTCAACAGGTACCATTATATTCAACATACTGAGATACTAAAAGGTGAGCAAGAATTTTAAAAATAAACCTTAATTTTAAATCTTCCTTTCTTGAAATATAAATATTAAATGGAAATAGCTGGTTTAAAGAATGACATGGATTCTGAAAAAAAAAAAATATAGAAGTCTCTTGATATTTTCAAAAGGAAAATATTTCCTAGCCTACCTCTTTTAAAGTTTTAGTTTACAATACTTGCTTGGTGGATATCTAATGCTAGGAGACAATTTGGCAATTAGTTTTAGACATTTTCTATCTAACCCGGAAAGACATGAAGTTCAGAATTCGTGAATTAGAAAGGACCCTGCACTTAAATAAATATTTGTTTGAGGTTTCTTAACAACCTTCATAAGGATCTGATAGCTGCAAGTTACCATCAGCTTCAGCCCCCTCCACCTCTCCTATACTGAATGGTGTCTGAAAACATCATCAGCAAATTCGCAGATGACACCAAGCTGGGAGGAAGTGTGGACCAACTCGAAGGCAGGAGGGCTCTGCAGAGGGACCTGGACAGACTAGAGAGCTGGGCCGATTCCAACGAGATGAGGTTCAACAAGGCCAAGTGCCGGGTCCTGCACTTTGGCCACAACAACCCCATGCAGCGCTACAGGCTGGGGACAGAGTGGCTGGAGAGCAGCCAGGCCGAAAGGGACCTGGGAGTCTGCATCGACAAGAAACTGAACATGAGCCAGCAGTGTGCCCAGGTGGCCAAGAAGGCCAATGGCATCCTGGCCTGTATCAAAAACAGCGTCACCAGCAGGTCCAGGGAGGTGATTCTTCCCCTGTACTCAGCGCTGGTTAGGCCACACCTCGAGTACTGTGTCCAGTTCTGGGCCCCTCAGTTTAAGAAGGATGTAGAGGTCCTGGAACAGGTCCAAAGGAGGGCAACCAGGCTGGTGAAGGGACTCGAGCACAGGCCCTATGAGGAGAGGCTGAGAGAGCTGGGGCTGTTCAGCCTGAAGAAGAGGAGGCTCAGGGGAGACCTCATTGCTGTCTACAACTACCTGAAAGGAGGCTGTAGCGAGGTGGGAACTGGACTCTTTTCACAGACGACCTTCAACAAGACAAGAGGACACAGTCTTAAGTTGTGCCAGGGGAGCTTTAGGTTAGATATTAGAAAGAATTTCTTCACGGAGCGGGTGATTAGGCTATGGAATGGACTGCCCGGTGAGGTGGTAGATTCTCCGTCCCTGGAGACATTTAAAAAAAGACTAGATGTGGCACTCAGTGCCATGGTCTAGCAACTGCTCCGGTGGGTCAAGGGTTGGACTAGATGATCTCTGAGGTCCCTTCCAACCCGGCTAATTCTATGATTCTATGATTCTATGAAAACATTTTATAATAAATCTTGTTTCTGCAAAATACTCATTATGTAAATCACACAAAGACATCAGAATAATTAAAATGCAGATAAATTCCAGAAAAATTTTGAACTTCATCCATTTCTATTATTGTATCATTTCTCAGCTGCTGCCCATCTATAATTAATAGCTATAAAAATAAAATAATATCTGTAACAAATTAACACATACCTGGATAGGCTGTTGAAGTTTCTTCTATTCTTCTATTCTTCTATTATTCTTCTATTCCCTATTTCAGAGGGAAAGAAAGGCAGTGGATGAGGAATGCTGATATGGTACGTATCCAAAAAACACAAGTGGGATGTTATTTGATTTCCTTTGTACAGTCACTAGTTGTGCCCATCCTAATCATTTTAATCAGTTTTCAAGTCAAATGTTTCAGCAATAAATATAAATTCCAGGTGATTTCAGAAGCTGGCCCTCCATTCAATCAGGCCCTGCAGCCCTGCTCACACCTCCTCAGTTCAGTGTTTAAAGCTTTCTGAAGATCCAGGCAGCAATCACTGAAACAACTTCCATTTAATGACTGCTTCAAGGTTATTTTTATAACACTTTTCAAGATGGAAGATTAATTATAATTTTTTCTCCCCATATTTCACAAGAAAACCTTTCTTTCTGGAGCCCAGGAGATAACATTTACTTCAGCTGATAGGGGATATCATAGCAGGGTCATATGTAATTAAAAAACCCCAACCACCAACCAAACAAATCCAACTCAAAAACTTGCATATGACATAAAAACCAGACAGGATTTTTGTGGGGAGGACAGGAAGAGAACTGCCAGGAACTGCAGCTAGGAGAAGCTGATCATGTCACACCAGCTCACAGTTCCTGCTTGTGACAGAGAAACCACACCTTTCAGCAACCAGCACCAGCTACTGGAGAGCTCTTCTTAACTTCCTCCATCTAGCATGCAAAATTTTAAGTGAATGAGATGGGATTATTTGTGCAGCATCACAGATCCACCCCACCACGCACTGTGTGTCCTCGACCCTCAGCTTGTCAGGAAAGCTTTTCCCTCAGGAAATCCCACCAGGCCTCAACGCTCATATCACCTCACATGACAAAACCAGGCATTTTTATGTCACTAAAATAAGGTAAGTTTTTTAAAAGTGCTTTTTATCCACTACTTGGTATTGCAGGTTCCTGATCATCAATCAGTATGAACAAAAAGTGGTATGTGTAGACTTCCAGTAAAACAGAGTTTACTCATTGCATTTGGACAGACACTTTCATTCTTTTTCATTTTTTTTTGATATATATTTTTTTAATTATCCTAATTGAAAGTCCTGCAGAGAAGCTGTCAAGTTAAATTTACAACAAAGGTAGCTGCTTCTGCAGGTTGGTTTTCAAATTGCCAGCTGGAAATGTGACTGACACGTGTGTCACAGGCATGACAGAGAAATAGATTGTTCTGAAGAACTGTTAAAAATCTGTATTTTTATAATTGATACTAGGTTCACGGAGTGGGAAGACAAAGGTTCTTTGCTGTTTTTCAGAGCATTTAAAGGCCATGTTTCAGAAAATTACTTCCTCAGGAAAATTTGTCTTAAGGACAACATTTAAACATAATTTAAGTCCCACTGAGACTTCAGCAATGTTGAAGGCTGAGTACAGATTTTAATGTTAAGAGAACTGATTTTCTGACAGACTTTCAAAAGCCACTACTCAGGTAATATGCATTTAAATAGCAGTTCACACCACTAAGCTATGCAAACATTGCTGATATGCAGACATTTTGAAGAACAAAGTTCAAAAATTTCCTCTTAACAGAACTTTTTTCACATCCTTTTGTCTGAATTAGTTTTCCCAATACTAATTTTGACAGAAATTACTGGATATTTGATCCACTTTTGATTTTAATTAAGCTTGGGTCAGGTCCTGAAAAAACCCCATGGTATTTCAACAAATTAATTTAGGAAGTTTTTAATCTTAAAGGTAGTGATTTGAATGTATATTCATCTGCCTTATGTAATTACTTTTAATAGAAAGATTTGGTTTTCCTTGTTTTAACTAACTCAGAAGAATTTTCTAATGGAATTTACAATTGGCCTTACAATAATGTCATTGTATTTTCAGATTATTTTATCTTTTTTTTTTTTCTGCATTTCTGACTAAAAAACAGCTCTTTCAAAATCTTTGTTTTCTCATGGTTCTTCATTTCATCAACATGTTTTCTCTAGAGCCTTTCAGAAAACTTCATTACAATCAGAATCTGGATTTAAAATGAAAAAAAGAAAGTACATAGTGAAAGGGGTATGGGCAATAAAATGGGCAAAAAAATAAACTCAAACACAATGCAGTGTTTTTCAGCTGTTGCTTAAATATAATACAGCTTCTAAAATCATAAACAAGGTTTTTCTTTTCCCAGTGCTCTCCTTCCTCGGTTTTCAATTGTTTTATAATAATTCCTAATATTGCCGCCATAACTTCAACCATTTTGGGATAAAAAATTCTGGGAACTCTAGCTTAGATGGTGCAGGATACCAGTTGTGGTGTGTATTGATTAGACTTGCTAAGATCAGGTTCTCCTAACTGACTATTTCTGATGCCAGTTTCTTTAGTCATTGTTATTTTGTTCATATATTTAAATTCCATTATAAGGAGTATTTGCTCCATCTAGCCTTAGATGTCTAACATGGCTTCCCAAATTAGGACACTAATCTCATTAGGCTTTCCAGCAGTGAGTGGACAGAGATAGACTCCTTAAGTCTGCGAGCTAATTTCCACATCCATCATCAGCTGTGATCAGACATGCTGCCTAATACCAGCAAGACATGACACCCACTTATTTGAGACTCATTTCCTTTTCTACTTGCTGAAAGGAGAGGAAGGTCACTAGGTTTCAGAAAGCATAGAAAGAGAAGCCTCATTTTTTTGCCTGATCAATGCCACAAGTTTTCAGTAGAAGAGGGAGGTATAGACAGACACAGATTTTTAATCGTGAATTTTTTTGACTTTGGGAAGCGGTATCTATATGTGAAAAAGAGCAGCCTGGACTAGGTGGTGAATTTGGACAGCTGAACCTTCAATAAATTTACAGAATCTAGCTCTCTATTTCTCACATGAAAGAGAGGAACACAAGATGGCCACCTTTCAATGCAAGTACCATGCCACTCAGCTCAAGGCAACCTTCCTGGAGGATCTGTATCTCACGTGGGATGTGTAGTCCTGCTGTAACTACTTCAGGAAGGGTGCTTTTCAGGGCTGTTGGGTCCTCAAGCATACCCTAATGCTGCTAGGAAATTTCTTGTAAACAATAATGTATTGTTGGGGTGTCATAACAGTACCACAACCATGATAAACATATTCTGTGGGTGATATTAATGAATGTGATTGTTCCCAGTATAGCATAGTAGGTGCCATGCTGCACTCTTTCAATATGTTAACATTGTGGAAAAACTACAATGAATGGCAAGAGCAAGAATCTACATCACTATACCTGATAGCAGATTTACACCTGACCTGATGAACCTGTGACAATGCTTTCACAAAATAGAAATAAATGGCACTTTTCTCAAAGAGGAAATGACTTGTTTTATTGACCGGAGCAGGTTAAAATTCCAGGTACTGGACAAGTGACGGAGAAAGATATGGATTAAGAAGCAGAGTTATTCTAATCCCAAAACCATTATCTAGAAATATTTCTACTTGTAGGTAGGATACATATCCAGGATATATTTATGTGTGTGTGTATGTGAGTGATCAGCATTAACTGGAATTAAACTGTAAGGATCTGAAGCCACTAGTACTGTACTTAAAGCTTCAAGTAAAGAAATGTTACTGGAATTATCACTATTTTATAGTGCATAAGGTGAGAAGCAGATATTGATATTTCCAGATGAGCCCAAAATCATCAATCCATTTACCAGAGAAAAAATATTTCAAATTTCAATGTTCCCTTAATATTGATTACTGCTCACTGATGAACTCTAAAGAGCCCTAATTCACACCCCATTCAGTTAATATTACCAGTTCATTTAGAGTCTGCACCCAGAGCAGCTAATGACTTCATCCATGAAGAGTTACAGAAGCATTGATAAAATTAGACATTTATGAAGATAAGGTAGTAATTATTGGAAGCCAGGCTGGCAGAATGATGCTTTTTGTCTGCAGAGTATTGCAGCCACAGGTCGTAATCTATTGAGTTTCAAAACTCAAGCCAGGTCTCCTGTTCACAAACTAACTAGCCCACTCTCTCAGACAAAAAAGAGGGAAAAAACCCTGCAAGACTTCAGATAATAGCTGACTGGCTGAAACTGATCTGCTTCCTATTGCTGATGCTCAGTGTTCTCACAATACTGTGGAATCACTCATCCTCCTCACTTGCCACCTCCTACCCCTAAATACATATACAACGGGTTGTTCCTACAGGTAAGAAGCATTGTTGGATGCTGCTATAATTTGATTGGTTGGTTTGTTTGCCTCCTTCCTGCTTGCACTGTTATGACAACAGTGTCTAAATGCTGCTTCTCCTGTAGTTGATGGGCAGCCTGAGTGAGGGATGCCTGTTCCTTGCTTTTTAGGGGGTCTGGTTGACTTCTGAAAAGAAACTGCTCGTGAGGCAGTTCTTGGGTTTGGAATACTCAACCTAATACCAAGAGCTCTAGTCTGTCTAGTATATTTGTAATGAAATAAGCATTATTGGTACCTGAAATGGAGACACAAATATCTATGCTAATTATACCAAACCAGCACCTTTATTTAGTCACAGTTTTCATCATTATTAACTAATGAGTAAATTGAGTGTTTACACAATACATTCAAGAAATTCAGTGTACAAATATCTCAAAAAATTCTCTGCCTGCCTGAAAATCATTACCACCCATGGACTTATAACCGGTAAGAAAAATGCATTTTAAGTAGCCTGGCAAGCATTCTCTCTCAAACATTTCTATTTATTTAGTATTACAGTTGCTACTGGAGCAGTTTTCCTTATCACTTCATTACAGCATAGTGCTAATTGTAATTTTACCATACAGTTCAGTAACTTCTTCCTTTATATATTGACTTAAAATATTTTGGTTCAATAAAAAAGTTCTCTCCTTACAACAGCTTGCTTCAATAATTCTCAGATTGAGTACTTTTCAAAAATATAGTTTTCAACATGTTAACTTTGCATATTTTTGTGACCTTCTATGAGAACAAAAGGCACTGGATCTTGCAGAATATATCCTTTCAATTAATTTTCATAACAGCTTTTTTATTAAGCACTGCTTTTTCCTGTAAAAATCACCAAAGACTTTCAATGACTTTGACACAAATAGCTCCTGCTGCTTAAGGTATTGACAAAACACATAATAACCACACCTGGTTGCTATGGCAGGAAAATCTAAAGTCTTGGCTATAAAAGATTTTGGCTTGGCAATATGGTGGGAGTTAAATGGGAAAGAAAATGCAGCATTTAAAGGAGGAACAGGTACTTATGTAGCAAATGGCAGGACTATTCAACTACTGAAGGACGTGTATGAAAGAAGCAGCAGCCGTTTTGAAGTAGATACAAGCTACTATTCAGTCACTGAGGTTTAGGGGGAAACCTCTTTCAAGACATTAAGCCATTAACTCCAGAACCTCCTGGACTTTTTTTGTTACATCCTCTGAAATAGGTCAATGAATATAATGATATGATAATTATCAGTACAGGTATTGAAACTTGTACCTCTACAGTCAGACCCATTATGGCAGCTTTTATTCATGCAATTCCTTAAAAAAGAGATTAGAGAAATTCAACAGTAATAAAGTGATAATAAGAAAAATGGTACTTTTCTTAAAACCAACAAGAGTTATATGAACCCAAAAAGATTTGAACAGTGTTCATGATAGAGGCTGCTATCAACTTGTAAACCCCAAAACCAAAAATGCAAATGGTAGTGATGGAACGGAAACACATGGCCAAAAGCATCTTCAATAGCATCTTGTACCTACTTACACTGGTGAAAAACCTCATTTTCAAGTAGACAAAAAGTATTATTAATCTTTTAATAGTATTAAGACAAAAGAAAAAAAAAAAAGCAGATGCAAAGCAATTGTTAATTGCAAAGCATTATTAATTGACTTCATCTAAGTAATTTTCTTACCAGATTATAAGGGATACCTTAGTTATTCCCATTGAAAATCCTGCAGTTTTCCAGAAGACCTGATCCATGGATATTATCAGCAATTGAAGAATGAAACATTAAGAACCATCTCAGAGTATCTACACATTTTGAAAATAAAACACGAAGAAGGCAGTTTTAAGAAACAAAGACAACACATTTATTCTATTTTTCCTTACACATAACTACTGTGATTTTCATGCCAGAAAAAATCTATGGTCTGAATATATAAACCACCTATGTCAGAATTTTACTTCATATAGTTTAAACTACTTATATGAACAAGATATTAAGCATCTGGTTTTCACTGCTCACATTGCTTCTGTTCCTTCTTTGTTTTGGCACTCAAGATATTGAGTGAAATCAATTTCACTTTAGTATTACAGTTAGTGCTTCTTTTTTATAATTTTCATATCATAAGCAATAAAGCCTACCAACACCATACCTAGTTACACTCAAAATATATCTCAATTTTAAAAATAGCATATTTTAATCTTGGAAGCTCTGAATTGGTGTTGAACAGCTGACATTATTCTAGGGGAGGCTTTATCAGAATGTAAGTTTTAGAGTAAAGTTGGCTTATTATTATCAAAACAAGACATATTTACATCCTACACAGTTGAATACCCTTCCCACATGTTTCTTCACAGATCTGAGGTCCTATTAAAAGAATACAAGTAATCGGTCACAACTCTTCCTTGACCAGATGTCTTTTATCACTGCATGGATCTTAACAGAAAAATACTATATTGCAGGATAACAGTTTTCTGATCTAAAAAATGATGGATTTTTTCCTGAAGAAGCCCTTTGCTTACACCTGTTCAATGCTGTAATAATGCCCAGCCTCAAAGCTGACATCCTCCTGATAGGTTCCTCTTATGTCCAAGTATAATGAAGTTACTGAATAAATTTTGCCTTTTATTCTCCAAAATTTAAGTTGTTCAATTACAACTATTAAAATTATTTCAAATAGTTATTTTCAGTATTAATTTTGTTTCTCTAAAAACACGACCATTCCTTTCATAAGTGCATATATGTATCTTGATGAAAACATCACAAAAATTGAAAAAATGCATTCAGTATGACTCCCACCAAATAGAAATATGTTCAAAAATAAGTACTTTCATAACAAATTAAATATTGCTACAAGCACTAACTAGAGATTTAAGTAAGGGTAATTACAAAATTCATTAATGGGTACAGAAGTCCAGGAAACAATATGATATTAATGTATATTTTTCCAGACAGCACTGCCCAGTATTCTTATCTCTAGCTGAGAGAATCTGAGCAGCTTCAGGACTAGGACTTTGAGACACTGACTAGTCGTAAATCAAGAATTCTTGTAGTTTCAGGTAGGTCCACTTCCCATGAGAAGAGCTGGACAGATTCAGAGTTGTTTAAACATCCATTGGCCATTGCCACAGCTGGACAAACATATTATAAAACCTGTTATTTAATAATTAATAGGATTCTAAACACTTTTTCTGTATGTTTTCAGTCAGCTCAAGCATTTATTTTTAATAATTTACCAAGTAGTTTTATTTTTATATAGAAAGATCCAGTAGAAAAAAAAAGTTGAAAATGTATGGACTCAAGACCTTTATTTCTCACCGTTCTACATCGTAATTTTCTCTTCTTGCTGTATTTTTGCATCACGTAAAATCTGTCAGTTTAGGTAAGTGTTTTCAAGACTGTATATATGGCTTAGAACATACAAGTCTCGTTTTCAAAATCTGCCTAGATGTCTTTTAATTTCAGAGTGCAATTCGCATTTGCTATTTTAACTGACAACTCCTAATTTTAGGTCTCCAACATTCTTTAAACCATTTCACTACCTCAGAATATTTTTCCCCTATTCTTCCTGTCTTCATAAGTTTTAGAAGTCTGCTATTCCTTTCATTTCATTAAACATAGCTTCTCCAGATAGCTACATACTCTCTTAACATTAAATGCATACTTGATTATCCTGGTGCTGTTTCTCATGGAAAAAAAGACATAGTTAGTGAAGTGGAACAGAAGGAGACCAATAAAACATCTAACTGTTCTGGTAACTGAGTACCTCATGTACTGGGCACGTATGCTGTGCATAAAGCAGCACTGTGAAAGACAAAAAAACCCTCCCAATCGTCTCAAATAGATATTAACCACCTTGCTTTACATAGTTACTTTCACTTGTTATGAGATCAGTCAACACTGATGCAATTCACACCATCAAAAAACAGAAAGAAGCATGTTATCAATATTAACAAATATATTTTTGGGTTATAAACTTACTTTGTACCCTTTTCTGACTGAGGGATTAATTCTCCAACTTAAAAATTGTATACATCCTATCCCATAATGGTTCTCCAACCAGACAGTCGTTTTCTCATCTCACAATAACTCTTCTTCCTGTAAGACACCAGGCTGAATCTTACCCAGAATGATTTTACCATGTACCCATAATTGTAACAGTATTTCAGAATATTTTTGAAAGTCCCCTAAAACAGCTAATTAATCTTGTCTTTCTCCTGAAAACTCCAGTGGCATGCAAAATTATTTAGTGAAATCAGATTCATGGTGGAAAAAAGATGTTGTGTCTGAGTTGACCTTTTTGGTGAATAAATTACAGGCAAAACAACCATTCTAGCAAGGCTCGTGGCATTACTCTGCTGTGAGTATATGCCCCTGTGTATTCAGCTTTCTACACAGTAGAAATAAGAAAGCAACATTATGGTTCTTCTCAGGGTAAATGATCCTCTCTGCTGGAAGAATTTTTTTAAAGCTGGCAAAGGGGTCTTATCATATGCTTATATCAGGAAAGAAGCAATTAAGAAGGCATATTATTTTTAGTCTTGAAAGCTTACAAACCTTTGGTAGAAGAAGGCATATAGGAGGTGTCCAAACTGAAGATAGAAATCATCTCACATTTACACACATGCCTTTTTAGTCTTCACTGATTCTAACTGTATCTTTGGAGACATATTTTAACTGTTCTTTGGGAAAATGCTGCAGAATAACAGATGCAAGGGTCTTGACCTCAACCAGCAAGAATCCTTTCTTTTTATTTTATTTTTTGTTTCCTTTTCACCTTTGGCTTTCATTTTGCTTTGTATCTTTCTGTTTATTAGTCTGGTTCTGCATTTTGAATCCTCTAGCTTGCATCTGAATTCTCCAAAAGCCTGCTGGAGGATCCCAGGAAAGTTATTCCTAAACACTATTTCTCTCAATTTCTGTTTCCAAGCATTGGCACTCTTTGATAACAACTTTGTTCATATATTATAGAACCTTTTCTTCCCAAAGATGTGCGATCATGTAAGAATCAACCAAAATCATGTGCTTACCTCTGTTTGAAAACATGTCAGTTTAACTTCATTGCTTTTCAGGACCTTGGAAAAATACAAAGTAATTTCTCTGAGTCTTGTAATTGGACTTTTTTTCTCTCTCCATACAGAAAAAGTATACAAGTGTGAACTCCAGAAATTCATAACAATGAGAAAGGAAGGTTGCCTTTGCCAGAAATGAACACCAGAACCAGAGCATTGCCTGTCTCAGCAAACTAGGCCTGTGTGTTCTCTGTTTGTCCTCCTCTAGAAGTGTTCTACTTTAGCACCCTTCATGTTTCATTTCCCAGGTTTGCTATCTGTAGTCTCATTTGTAAGCATGCATGACATCTGATGCATCATATGATCTTGCAAAATGCTGCAAGCAGCTTGTGCCCTCCATATTGTGAAGAATCTAAACACATGACACTACTGGAAACTGATCTCTGTACTTCCTTGCATACACTTGGTATCTCACAAGGCTCTATCTAATACTTCAGATAACATTCCTTAAATTTAGAGTAACATTTGTTTCCAAATTCTCAGTAAGATCAAAGGAATGTCTCTCTCATTCCAAGTAGACAGGAAATTTTCACAAGCTCTTTACATTTGGAAGCATGTATTCTGCTGAAAATGAATGAGGCTTAAGATCCAAAATCAGTTCTACTGTGAAGGTCAGTGCCCAAATTTATCACCTCTTAAAGGCCTTTCCAGAATCCATAAAACAGTGGCTTTTCTTGATGTTTTTTGAGAAGAATACAGTAAATTAACACTTGGGATAAGCCAGCACTTTCCCATATGGCTTATAATAATATTTAAATCATTGCAGCAAGTCTCCCTTTACCCATGTAAGGAGCACAGTGGAATGGTATTAGGACTAACAATGTAAATGTGTGTTGGAAAGGGTTTTTTGGTGAGATTTTACTAAAAATAAACATTTAACGGAACTCATACCTGAGGAAATCCCTAAAGTATGCTATTAATCATCTACTCTCAGTAAGATTGCTTTTCTGAAGTACTGCCTCAGGACCACAAAGGACCACTAGAAGTACAGAAGGACTTCTGCAAATGGAATAAAAAAAATATTCAGATTGCACTTGACAGCTAAATTTGAAAGCTCACTTATATCTTGTAAACATATTTTTCAAGTGAAATGGAGATCTTTTCAAATAAGTGTTGTGTTTATAAAACAATAATCTCAGAGCATAGCACTCCAATATCCTTTGTGAAGTCAAAGCTAACAAGTTATAAAGAGACTAAAACTTCCTATTCTCCATCCTATGAGCCCACAGGAATCAGATGCATTCAGTTTACTCTATTAAGAAATGTTATTAAACCAATAAATCCAGGACCCAAGACATACATGAATCAAAAACAAGCTTTGCTCCTTTATGCTGTAACACCCTATATATCCTTAAAATTAACTTCTAAATCACAAAAAGAAGCTAACTTGGACCTGGTCTCCTGAGCAAAGCTTTTATAAAGGAAGACTCAGGGTTGTTATTAATGAAGCAAAACTTGCACTGAAGGAGAAATAAATGGTAACCAACTCTGTTCTGACACTGACCACTTTCTCCACAATGAATTTTTTCAGAAGAATCACAGTGGAGCATGAAGGATTTGTCACAAATTCGCAGCGCATTGGCTAATTGAAGCCAACATCTTGAAAGAATTGCCAGTATACCCACTAAACTTTTCTTACTGGTGCCTAGTTTTTCTGAAATGTATATAAAAAAAAGACTGATAGTCTTCAGAGACAGCATACTACAAAGGTTTGTGATAGTAGGGCTACAATAAATCTCTAAGAGACTTTTTGCACTAAGTAGAAGGACAGGAAAGGCAGCTTCTCAGATGCTGCACAATGTTTGAATTATTTAGACCAGACAGAATACACTAAAAAATGTATGAGATATATTAAGGCTAGGGATAACAGATGCAGGAAGTCAAGTCTCTTCCACTCTTAATCACTGCCATGAATACATTGTTTTTGTTGAAACACTTCCTCTCCATTAATTTAGAAACCTCACAACTGTTACAAATATGCCTCTACATGTTGTATAGCATCACCTGAACAAGCTGTTCTGAGGGTCTCATCAAGCTGGTTTGCCTTCAGTGGAAAGCTGGTTCTCCCCATAGTGGAACACATTTACCCATGTTCCTATGAATACCCTTGTACAGTAGTATCTTCTCATAGGTTCCCATTTAAGACATTAACAAGAGAAAAATACCCCTGAGCCAGATTCTGCTGTCACTTGCACTACTGTCTCACATTTTACACTCCAGTAGCTCAATGGCTGCAGCAGCTTTTGCAACCAAACCCTTCTCACCACAGAGTAAACGGCTTGAAGACTCTTCTGCTTAAAGTCTGCATAAGGGAATGTAGACAGCAGCTCCTGCAAAGGCAATTTGGGGCTGAGAGTGACTAAATACAGATTTGACAGGGCTCCACAAACATGTAAGTCACACACACACAAAAAAATCTTCACTAGCTGATATATGATTGAGATATAACAGTACTTCCTGCTCCAGGCACTTTCACACATTATGCTACTGCAAGAGAGCAGACTTGAGCCTATTGATTAGATACCTATATATGCTCTAAAGGTACTGTATTACAGAAAGTCTTTTTTTTTTTTTAATCCTATTTTTCTGTGGAAAAAATCCTTATTTAATATCTTTTAAATAAAATTACCAATTTTAGAAAAATTAAGTAGTATGTCTAATGAAATCGTAAAATGTAATTTTTAGCTACAGTGAGATTAATAAAATATGGAATAGAAATTTTCATTTTTTTATTAGAGTTCATTAATCTTGTTAATTACTTATTGAATATATCTTTGAATCTCTGTGCGTGATAAAAATTTATCCCAGTGGCTACATTGTTATCTGCCTTAGCAACCTCTTGCAACAGCTGCCTAACTGATAGGGGGTATTTCTCTGGTCCACTCTCTGCTACATTGTAGGGAACACTGTAGCAGATGTGATTTATGGCTAGAAACTATTTAAAAGGTTTAACATTATTCTGAACAAACTTTCCTCCCCTACACATGTATATGGATACAATAACTTCTCTATGAATGAAAGATACCCATTTAGCTTTCTCTATTTTTCTGTCCCAAGTTTGGTTATAATTCTACTTTAGATGTAGACCATTGCAATAAATCTTACATATATCAAGAGAATTTCTATCCCAAATTAAAACCTTTAAACACACACTATATTTCACTAAGAGTATCCAGCAAAGGAGAAGGACCCTTCAATTAGCTCCCTGCAAAAGAAAGGTTTGATTCAAAGTGCTGTCTTGGTCTTATGGTGGCTTTGTGCCTTCCCTCTTTAAACTTCCTTAGAGCCTCCCAAATGGATCAATGCGTGAATACTAACCAGAAATCCAGAGGATGCCACCTGGGATAAATTAGTATACCTTCTATGACAAAGCTTTGTGACATTCTAACCCATAAGAGCTTACAGTAATACTATTCCAAATAAAGGATCCCCTAAGTTCCATAAAACCATGCTGAAAGAAATGCCTACTACTGTTTGCGCATTTTGTGCAGACAGAACTATTTGATGAGCTGTAATATGAAAGGGAGAAGGGTCATATTATCGTCCATGTTCTTCTGTATTTCAGACACATAAAATATAATCTTATACAATATATATAAGCTTCAACGACACAATGCCCACAATGTAAATGCAAATCCTGGAGGGAGGGCTGAGTAATGTATCCAGCATTCCATATTAATATAAACCACTCACAAAAGAAGACAGACACAATAAATCTGATTTTAAATTTAGGAGAAACAGCTGACATGGGGTTGCTGTCTTTTAATGCTTTTGTTATCCAACCTGCCATATAAATATTTATTTCTTTTGAATAAATTTTACTGGCTGAACAATGGAAATGAACATGTACCTTTATAAGTTCTTGTTTAAATGAAACCTATGGGTTATTTAGGGAGAGCCTGGATACAGCTAAACACAAATGATTAAATACTATTAACAAATCACAGTATTAGGAGAAGCAAAAATGAGGACTGAGAGAATAATTTTCCCTTAAAAAAAGACAGAATTTGCACTAAAGATGAAACCAAACTACTTTGGATAACACCACTACAGGAAATTCACTGTTAACTGTATCATAATGCATTTAACTCCAGTAATGCTTAGATAAATAGCATTGTTATTTTATATTTAAAGTAAAATACATATATATATCATAAAATGTTATTCTTTTATTAAGCAAGGCATTGGTCTTTATAGCTTTTTCATACCAATTATCACGTATCTTTTTATATTAAGTCTTTGGATTTCTGTAAAGTCTCCAAGCTGATTCCCATTACCTTAGTTAGGCAAAGTCTTCTTTGAATGCATGGGCTCATGGACAATGTTTCCCACTGTGCCATTTTTTTGTTACCAAAAATGAAACAAGAACCTGAATCCATCTAATTTCTCTCAGAAACCCATTTATCATTCATACTCTGATTTATCATGTTCCTCAGGCACTCAAGAATTAAATAACTAAAGATGTTAGTTAATAATTAAAACATACAGGTAGACTTAATAGTAAATTAACTTCTTTTTTTTATCTCAAGAGCCTTCTACCTCACTTAGTGAAGTTTTTGTAGAACTTTGTCCCATTATTGGTTTTGCTTATAAAAGCCAAGAATCCTGACAAAATGTTGGAGCTGATGATATGCTTGCTAAAGTAGTTCAGAGCAATGTATGCCATGCCAACTTATTTGCAGGTGACCCAAGCAACAGAAAAAAACATACTAATTTATTTTATAAATATAGGAATAAATCCACTGTTTGCAAGAGTAGCTCAAGTAGATGTGATATAAATGTGCAAAAGCTGCACACTTGTAACAATTATTTGAAAGGGAGGATTTACACTTCACTAAAATATGGTGTTACATGTTCTTAAGAGTAATCCTATTAATGTTTGGCTGTAATCCTGATTCTGCTCCCATTTTGCAGACAGCACATCTAATAATATTTTTATTTGGCTCATAAAACAGATGAGGTCTCTTCTATGTATGTCACAAAGTCCCTTTTATGTGATCCCTGTGCAGAAGATGGAAACTGCTTTTGGACTAAAAGCATTTTCTAGCTGATGAATGCCTGCAGGCCGGGGCGAGGGAAGCCTTCCCCTTGTGTGGATTTACTGGTAGGAATTATCACCATGCTTTAATAGATTAGCTTGTTTGTTTTATTACATGATGATGAGCACTGTATAAATCCTTTATACAAGTCACTGCTTCAATCTTTGATATTTCAGGTGATTTGATTAATCTCCTTCAGAGAAAATTAAAATGATTGCATTTCTGCTCCCCTTCACTTCTTGCTTGGGCCAGTCAGGACATCATAGTTTAGCAGTACTGTCATTCAGGGAACCATGTGGGTTTTTTTCAGATCTTTCTCTGCTAGAAATGGAATATATAATGGATATTTACTAAATGAAACTTTTAGTTTATTAATGTTTGGTTTTGTTGTGGTTTGTTTTTTTCTTTAAAGTTTGCTTTGCTTTTAGTCATACTTTTTACTAACAGTAGATGATATCCTTTTTATTCTCTTCTTGCACTTCCACTTTAAATTCTGCATTATTTTCCATTACGGACAGTACACAGTTCCACCCATTTCTGCAGTGTCCAGTAGGTCTTGGCATCTCATTTGAGAGTCCCCAAGTGATTTCAAGCTTCTGCTTAGTACCATGTTAAATAATGCCACTAACAGTTCTTAATTAAAAACAAGCAAAACCTCCTAAAAAGATTTTGCTGTTCTTGAAAAGCAAGTTTCCTGGAACTTAATCTTCCTTATAAATTAAGTAAAGTCACTCTAGATTGTCACAAGAAGATCTGCCATCACCATTTTGAAAATGGAAACTCTGAGATATATACAGAGGTCTAGTATCTATTATGTTTGCTATTACTCCCTGGAACCTTGTATCATACATGATATTTATTGCTAGGATAAGAAGATACATTTGAAATACTATGTTGAGAACAATAACAGCATGTTATTTTGTTAAGAACAATGGCAATGAAAAGTTCCCTACTCTGAATGCTTTCTTATAGTTCTTCTGACCAGCAGCTATGCTGCCTTTTATCTGTTTATATTTTATTTCATCAACTTTATATAAATAAATGTAATCATTACATTTAACTAATAGTATAACAACTATCATTCTGCTACCTTTGTAAGGATTTGAAAAGCCAGTTATGAGTGTATAACTGGAATTAATTTTTGAAACATCAAATGAATACTCTCACTGAGTCAAAACAACTCACTGTAAAGTTCAGGGGATTTGCTCATGTCCAGCTGTGACCACAACATGGGCATTTGTTTTTATACAGCTTCCCAATGTGCTATTTTTTTGTGCAATTCACTCAGGGCTGGCAGAGCTGGAAGAGGATGCTGGCAATTCTAACTATATTTTAGCCAGAGAGTGCAGAAAATAGGCTCCATATATTTTAGTCCTACAGCTCACCTTCTCCTTCGTGCAGGAAGCTGTGACACATGAGTTCTCTGTGACAGCCTTCACCTCAAAGGAGCAATTCAGCTCTGCATTGCTGTCAGAGCCAAGGCTGTAAAAAATGCTCATTTGTCTGGTGACTCACTTAGACTTGTACAGAAAGTGATCTCTGTATGCAGGTGAGATAAGCAATTGTCACAGCTCTGCTGGCATCCCTGAGCCACCAGAGAGAGAAATATTTTCATAGATTTAACAACAACATAAGAAGAAAATGGAGGACATATAAATTTAAAATCAAATTAAAATAATGTTATGATTGTTTATGAAACTCAGCACAGTGACAGACATTGTTTTACCTGTTCCTGAATAATTTCGGAGATATCCTCACTAATGACTCAATAAATGCCCCAGGGAGATTGCTCAGGCTAATAAGAAAATTCAGGGCCCTAAAAAAATTAAGAAAAAAAAGCATTTGTTTTTTTTTAAAAACAAAACACCTGGAAAAGACACCAATACATTTCATGTAATGGTAATTGCACCAAATAATGGAAAAGTAGGATCATTTTTTCACATATATATCCAACAGACACTACAACCAATTGGATCATCAATGGTTACTGATCACTTGTTTAGAGCCTTTGTCATGAATTAATAGCATGTTTGTTGATATAAGGGACAAAAAAGAAGTTATAAATTGATTGTGGCTGCTCAGTTGTTGATAACTGATTGAGTTTTGTACATCACATCAGGAACATAATTTTATTTTCCATGTCTTCCTGAGCTTTTTCTACTTCAGTTATGCTATGGGCACTGAGTTTCCTAAAATAGAAAAGATACAAAGATAGGGAATAAATTGATAAGGACAAACCTTCAAGAGGCTGGCAGAGGAAGAACCAGCTGGGATAGGATAAGGACACTCAGAAAGGTGAAATACATGAAGTAATGCAAATGCAATAGAGTGTTTATTTTTCACAGTGTTGTGTCTTCAGGCAATTAATAGCTATACTTAGCAACACTTCCGAAGGAGAAGACTTTTAAGGAATGAAAATAGCAGCTAGTATTTTCAGCGGGCAAGTGAGACACTTGCAAGCAATCACAATCACATGCCAAGGCACTAATCTGCTGAGGTGGGAAAGAAATTCCAGCCTCTTTTCCTCACACTCAGCAGTATTTTGCCTAACAGAACAGGGACTAGAGAATTTTTTATTTCCTTTCTTCTAAAATGTTAGACATGGATGACTGTCCTCAAGTGCATTAAATGCCATTCTCATTGACTTCATGCACAGAGGGGATGGACATTCGTCTGGCTTTGGCAGAGCTGGGGAGGTCAGTTCTTAGCTCCCCACCTCCCTTGATGGCAGTGGGGGCACTGCTTGCACGGGGGAGAAAGAAAGCAGCTACTGGGGCTGCTCTGGTTTCTGTCAGGCTTCACTACTGTTGCACTGCAGAAAGTTACTTCTAACCAGCTGTGCTGCGAAACCCCCCTTTTTTTAAGGCAAAGGCCATATGTTTCCAAACCTGCCTGAAACACAGTGTTTAGAGTGAACTCAGCCAGGCTGGAAGCAGCAAATGACTGAAAGTAAATGACTGTAGTTCACCTCTATAAGAAACAAATGATCCTTCTGAACTCAACCCTATGCTCATAATACAATGCCTGCCTAAGAGAGCAGCAGAAAACACTGTGCTGTTTGGCAAAGAGCTGTTCAAGCAGTGCTTGGTGAAGTTCAGGAAACTTGCCTGATATGGTAACATCCTTTGTTCTAAGAACACTCTGAGTTAATATTATCTCATAAGTTAAAAGGAAGGAGGGAAAGAAAGGATGCTTCTGCTTCAGCTTTTCACACTTGCTGGATATTTTTTCTGTGCACATCCTCTCCTATAGGGCCAGTCTGTCCCAAACCAGGTGATTTCCCATCACCATCTTTTCCTTTAAACTATCTACAGTATTCACTACATCAAATAAACCTGCTGGGTGCAAGCAATAAAAGAAGTACAACCTGGAAACAGTGGATCCAGTAGAGAAAAACTGTAAGATAAAAGAAGCAAATAAAGCAAAAATTTGTTGGGAAAAAAGAAAATTAACTAATTAGCATTCTAAGGATGTATTTAGCCAAAGAACATCTGTTTTCACGTGTCCCTCTGATGAGATCTAATGTGAAGGTTTGTATGAGTTAGCTTTAAAGTTGTATTTTATTATCTAAGAAGTTTAGTGCACAGATTTTGATAGGGATTATAGATATCGTAGTAACAGAGTGATCCCTGGGTCCCTTGTATCCACTACTCTGTTTCTTTGACTTGTATCTAACCATACAGCTTTCTCTATTCTTTGCTGAAAAATTCTACACTGGGCATACTTTAATTTATATTCTATTTTAAGGATATTAAATGTCCCACCCCTCATCTACTTTCCACCAAAACCAGGACATTTTAATTCTTTCCCATTTTCCCCATCTATTTGCTAGCCAACCAGTTAATAGCCTAAAAATTGCACCAAGCCTTTACCATTTTATTTAAGTCTTCTGCATTTGCTTTTCCCCTAACTTAATAGCTCCTTCTCTAATAACTTTGTTCAAATCATGTTTATACAGTACGAGTATGATCCCAGTTTTCCAAAAATTAAGAAATCTTCATTACATGAAATACTTTTCTGTCTGCAAAGTTTCTGAGTTACCTACTTGCCCTCTTCATTATTAATATAAAATATAAACTTTTTGAAAAATCCAGAATAAAGTTCATGTAGAATCTCTCTGTAAACATGGACCCTTGCTTCCTGTAGCCATAGTTTACAATCTTGTTTCATGTCTTTAGCAGTGACTATTTTTGAATTCTTTCCCAGCTTCCATCTTAGTAACTTATTCAAATTTAAGTTCTCCTCAATTCAAGCAAAAAACAACAACAAAACCTGAAGCATCTTGCAAAGTACAGATGCTGCATTTTGGCCATGTCTGATTAGCAGAAAATGGACAAGATTGCAGATATTGCTGAGGGAGGAGCCAGAATACATAAGATGGAGAAGGATCAGACTTACATACAAGGAAGAAATTTTTTACTTTGAGGATGATGAAACAGTGGCTCAGGTTGCCCACAGAGGTGGTAGATGCCTCACCCCTGGAAACAGAGTCAGGTTGGAGCTCTAAGCCACCTGATCTAGTTGAAGATGTTCCTGATAACTGCAGTGGGGTTGGACCTGGTGGCCATTAAAGGTCCCTTCCAACACAAATTATTATATGATTCTGTAAGGATGGGAGAATATGGATGGGACATAGCTGTGGACTGACACTGAAGAAACTTAGACGACACCATGAACAAAATAAGGGCAGGGTCTGCATCACAAACTTATGAGAGAGGCAAAGCAGAACAGGGAAGTATCGTTCACATTTGCTTTTCTTCTTTCTGTCAGTACTAGGCAGAGCCAGGAGAGCCTCTGGATAATAACAAAGCACCCCTTAGCACAATGGATGTGAAAATGCTTAACCAAAAAATAATGAACTACTAAATTTGAGAGTTCCCAGCTAAACTGTAGATTGCTGCACACTGCTGACTGTGAGCAGAACTAATGACAGGGTTTACAGTTTTCCGGTGAAGAATTTCCATCTAGAAATTTAAATTTTTTAAACACAGCAAATTCAAGGATTTTAGAAGGAATCTGAACCAAATGCTACTTCCTGTTTTGCTCAGACAAAGATGGTGTATCTGGACATTAATGTGAAGGCAACCAGATTACTTCGGGCAAGAAAAATTGTAATATGCTCACTTGCATACTCAAATTACATCTGAAACACAATACGATCATGGCTGCAGAAAAAAACAAAAACAAAAACAAACAAAAAAACCCCACAAAAAACCAAAACCCCAACCAACCAAAACAAACAAACAAAAAAGCCCCAAAACCCCACCACAATAAGCATCACAGCTAAAATGCAAAGCATTCAATCCATAAGCAAATAATTTCAATTCACCTATCCTCAGGTAAACCTTAATCAGTCTCTACCTTGGTCATCCTACCAAAATAATTTCCCAGAACAAACTAAATTTCTTTACTGATGAACAAATTGAGCAAGGAAATAGCTTTTTGTATTTTTAAACATCTAATTGATTCTGTGGGCTCTGTGGTTCCTAGTCAATATGACAGTAATTGGAATCATCATGACTAATGCACAGACCACTTTACAGGCCTTTCTTATTTGCATAAACATTTCATCTGCCTTCTCAGCCCCCTCCAGCTTTTCATAATATTTTTTCAGCTTCTATCCAAATTACCCCTGATATGCTAGACAGGCTGCATATCCAGGATATTTTCCCAAATGTAACATTTTCTTTTAGTCATTCCTCTACCACTTCTGCCGTGCAACTGAGACTATTTTTCACCATACTGCCTCTAAGCAGCTTTACTCTTAGCATGAGTAAATTTACCATTTACAGCTTTAGTCTTAGCATGAAGAATCACCTATGGAAGCATAATGTTCTTTATTATTATTAATAATAATACTTAATTGGTATGCAACATATGCAGTTCTTGTTAGGCAGAGAAAAAAACACAGTTCATGTATTAGGTTATTACAAATATTATTTAATCTGTATTAATTGGAGTATGTCTCTCCAATTTATGTGAGCACTTGCAATTAAAAAAAAAACTTTTTTTCACCCTGTGTGTATCATCAGTCTTGCTTGCCATTTTCATATTTAAAAGCAAGATTTGAAAAATACTTTGCACCTTCTTAGTAATCAGAAGAAGGGCCTTCATTCTCTCAGATTACCATCCCTTTTTGAAAGCATCAGTTATGACTTCAGGCATCTCATTGTTTACTTTTGTAAAACCTAAAAATAAAGTCCAGTGTACTTTGCCCTTGTCACAAAAGAGACATTACTTACTTACAAGAGACTCACTGCATAAATCATGTGCTCCTCCTGCATCTTCTGACAGCGTCATATTTATTAGTAGACAAATAATCTGTGCCTCAAAGATATTTATATATTCCCTTGCCCTCAACTTGTACCTGCAAAGCAATTGATTCCACTTGTGTTACTGTTAAATATGTCATTAATTACTTCAGTGAGACATTATACCATACTCAGAGCAGACTGTAAACATTTTATGTCATTAGGTAATGCACTGAGGCTTTTTTTTTCATGCCATAACAGCTCTATTTATATTCTATGTTCTGCATAATTAGCTACTAATGATGCTCTGCTGTAGGGCCTAGATATCTGTTCCTCTTCCAATGAATTAATTTTTGCTGTCTCATTAACGAACTAAAAAACCTGAAAATTGTATTTTAATTGAAAGCTAAACTTCCTCTGCCTGGAGACACTAATGAACCAATACACTGCAAGGGAAACACAAGAACTTTGTCAGTCAAGAGGACAATATGCAGATGGTGGAAAGATAACACACCTCACTTTCTTATTCTTATTCTCCAGGGCCTGGTCTTCTTGATTTTTTTTCTCTTAACTTTTTCTTTTTCCTTTTTCCTTTTTTCTTTTTCTTCCCAGTGACCAACTAATCTTTAAAGAGTAACCATGAGCAGAGTTTGTTTTCCAAAAATTTTAAAACTGTTACTTTTTCTAAATCATTTAATACACTAGCACCCCATTAGTGAAATATATTTGGAAACCCTAACATGAAGAATCAAACCACCTCCTGTGTCTGACTTGGTTTTTTATCTTAGGACTGACAAATTACAAGCTATACCCTAAAAAAGGATAAGATTGTCCGATTTTAGGAGGTGTGAGTGTTATTTTGAGTCTTCCTGATGCCTTCTATTCCTGTCAGTCTTCTGAATCACATTTCCTGCCTTTTATACATTGTTGCAAGGGCTAAAAACATAATAGTATATATTCCTCTAATTACAAATCTTCACAACCATTGCAATAACATCATAAGTATTGACCACAATGCTTCATTTCCTGACTTCTGCAAACACTTTGAACAATTAATCAAATAACACTAAAATACATCAAGATGGTAGGTAGAAACAGTTAGTACAAACCAGTTACATACTAGTAAAATATTATCTCCAAATCTGAAGTATATGCAAAGAAAAAAGAACCATTTGGAATTATTCTATGTTTAGATGCTCAATGTGCAGTCTGATCCAAAATGTGCCAAATCCACAGGCTCTCTGCACATGCTGCATTACTTGTCCTTTGACAAAACAAGGAAGTCTGAATCATGAGCTGGAAATGCCATTCAGATGGATGAACCATCCAACCATTGTCTTTTGGATTCACCTCACCCTTTTGTAGCTCTTGATAGGAAGAAGGAGGTATTACAACTCCTTAGGAACCTGAATTTCTAGTTTATTTAAGACTTGTTACTCTACTTCATTGACATAGCCTTATTAGGTTCAGCAGTCACAGAAAGATCCATCTGTAATCAGAAATGAGCAAGATCATTACCCACTCTTAAGTTCAACCCATCAATATTTCTAACTATTAGTTATTATGTGTTGGAGCAATACGTCTTCAGAATTGGTAAATCCTCACTGGCTTAAATAAAGATGCACTGGTATGTTTCTGCTTAAATGTAATTACAATTTTAGTATCAGAGAAGACTCACATTGGCTCAATCTGTCATAAATGTCCCAAATGTGGAATCTCTTTATATCCTAAATAATTATTTTTGCTATCTTTACCCACATCTGCCAAACCAGTTATAACTTTCTTTTGCTCTCGTTTCTGGTGGTTTATAAATTGCAGCTCATGCAGCAGGAAAGATGATACAATCTAGTGTAAGAATTGAGACAAAGCCCAGAAATTAGTCCTTACAGAACAGGAGATTCACCTCACATTCATTATCCTTTGAAATTAATTGCAACCTTGTAAATTCCTCCCATGAATGTGAGCTGCTGATATCATAGAATCATCATAGAATCATAGAATCATCTGGGTTGGAAGGGACCTCTGAGATCATCGAGTGATCATCAGTCATCATTGATCCACTGCTGCCGCAGTTACCAGACCATGGCACTAAGTGCCACATCCAGTCTCTCTTCAAATATCTCCAGGGATGGAGAATCCACTACTTCCCGGGGCAGCTCATTCCAGTGCTTGATTACCCTCTCCATAAAGAAATTATTTCCAATATCCAACCTAAACCTCCCCTGGCACAACTTGAGACCATGCCCTCTTGTCTTACTGACAGCTGCCTGGCAGAAGAGACCGCCCCCACCTGGCTCCAACCTCCTTTCAGGTAGTTGTAGAGAGTGATGAGGTCTCCTCTGAGCCTCCTCTTCTCCAGGATGAACAATCCCAGTTCTCTCAGCCTCTCCTCATAGGACTTGTGCTGGAGTCCCTTCACCAGCCTAGTTGCCCTCCTTTGGACCTGCTCCAGGACCTCAATATCTTTCCTAAACTGAAGGGCCCAGAACCGGACACAGTACTCGAGGTGTGGCCTCACCAGCGCTGAGTACAGGGGAAGAATCACTTCCTTAGACCTGCTAGACACGCTGTTCCTGATCCAGGCCAGGATGCCATTGGCCTTCTTGGCTACCTGGGCACACTGCTGGCTCATGTTCAGCTTCCTGTCAATCCAGACTCCCAGGTCCCTTTCTGCCTGGCTGCTCTCCAACCACTCTGTCCCCAGCCTGTAGCATTGTATGGGGTTGTTGTGGCCAAAGTGCAGGACCCGGCACTTGGCCGTGTTGAACCTCACCCTGTTGGAATCATCCCAACCCTCCAACCTGTCCAGGTCCCTCTGCAGAGCCCTCTTGCTTCCCCCTCCTCAGCTTAGTGTCATCTGCAAATTTGCTGATGATGGACTCAATCCCCTCATCTAAATCATCTATAAAGATATTAAACAGAACTGGGCCCAACACTGATCCCTGGGGGACACCACTAGTGACCGGCTGCCAACTGCATCCAGCACTGTTCACCACCACTCTCTGGGCCAGGCCCTCCAGCCGGTTCTTAACCCAGCACAGAGTGCCCCTGTCCAAGCTGTGGGCTGACAGCTTTTTCAGGAGTATGCTGTGGGAGACGGTGTCAAAGGCCTTGCTGAAGTCCAGGTAGACCACATCCACAGCCTTCCCCTCATTCACCAGGCAGGGCACCTGATCATAAAAGGAGATCAGGTTGGTCAGACAAGATATCCAGCAGTTTACCTTCTTACATTACATAGCTTGAATAAATCTGAAACATTGCTATTACCAAGGATGACATCCACATCTGCAGACACCAACTCATTTTTTTCTTAGTTATTTCCTAGTAATTGCATTATCATGCCAAAGTTCATGTGAGTTGTGACCATGGTGTGTGTTGCAAGCTATTCATAAAGTGTTTCTTTCCACGGACTACATTTCCATTCCTACGTTTGTGTTTCCCATCTACTTGCTTGATGCCATTTTCTATACCATGATTCTTACATTTCCTAGTTCTAACCCAAATCCTTTAAAAGAAGCCTTCAGATGCATAAATGGCATAGACACAGGAATCCAGAGAGAAGTGTTGCCATAGCATACAACAGCTCTCTTAGCTCTCTTTCTAACCCATTCTAAGCGGCTTCTAATCAGTGCAGAAAGCACTTCTAAAATCACTCACAGATTTGTCCTGTCTCTTCAGAAATACAAAAAAGAAGACTCTGCAGTTCAGCATTGTAAAACACAGTGCTCCTTGATGATGTACGATGATATTTTTTTCATTTATGAAGAGCAAGCATTGGTGAACACAGAATTTTAGAATTGCTTTTTAGGAAAAAACACCACTTACATTTTTAAAATTGAAAACATTGCTTTTAGCTTTGGGACATCTCAACTTATAAGCTTATTTGCTCTTAATAAAATGCAAGAAAAACTCAGGTTTTCAGTGAGGTAATAAGAGACAGACTCCCAGATCGGAAGCTATCGCCAGCACATTTTTGAAGAACTTATATGGAAGATTTAGGTTTTTGAAAAACCTTGAATTAGCTTCTTCATAATTGTCTGTTACAATCTAACTCGGATGAAATATTTTTACTTGCATGATTCAAATTGTTTTTTGAATGTATGTTTGTTGCCTAAATATCTTGTTTCAGCTTCAACTTAATTTATATGGAACTACTATTATTAATGTTTCAGCACCTAGAAATAAATCATGATATATTTTAATTGTCTATATTAATGTAGTTTCTAAACTACATTAAAGAAACCTGCAAACACATATCAATTTGCAAACACATAACAAACAAGAACGACAGTTTAGATAACAACACAATGCAGAAGGACCACAAGATGTAACGAATCAGAAGTTTTGACACAGTATATACAGTTCTAGACATGTTTAGAAATAACATTCAATTTCTTACACATAAGTGCACACAATATATTACAATGAAATGACAAAAAAGCAACTGTGTTATTCTTACTGGAAATTTTGGATAGAGGCTGTACCATAGAATACAGTGGAAAAAAGATTATAATGCAGAGACTTCTGCATTAACTTCCTGCTTCCTTTCAAACACAGGATTCTGGTCTTGCCATTTTGCCTCACTTCTTGGGATAATCTGGAGCTCATTTAGTAGGTGACCCCAGACCCCCATACACTGAAATGAGTTCTGGTTCTTAGTCTTAAATTCAGGTACTTCATTCCAATCTCCTTAATGTGAAAAGCACCTTAATCTCTTATGAAGGCATTCCTTAATATTAAACTAAGTGACAGTATTGTGAATGCTTAGCAGCCTATTCTACCCAAAGATGAAAATCCAAAGTAAGCCAACTTAATTAAGAATTAATTCCCTTTAAATCACAGCCTGAATTGTTCATTTCTACTTCAGTCTCTGATCAAATTGTGGCATGATATGATTTACAAGACACTGAGGCAAATTAATTTAGGTGACAAATGCAATTCCATCTCTCATCAGAGATAGTTCATTTTGTCAAAAAAACCCCACCACAATTGTGTATTAATAAAAGGTTTTGGCCTGATTACAAGGTTCTTCTGTTCTGACTTTGATATTTCTGCACATAGACCCACAATGTCATTTTCATTTTATTACAATCACCCCTCTTTTCCTGCTCTGAAGGAGAGCTGTCAATACTGTGTTTTAAAGGATCTATCAACTCCTTAGGAATTGTCAGAAAGTCTTCTGACTTCAGTTGCTGAAAAAGTGCTTGCTTGTTTCAAAAATTTCACTGTGAATATAGAAAAAGTTTCAATTACTCAACACTTCTACTGCTCTTCAATAGAATAACTCAACCTATTAACTATTTTTTTTATGGTGATTGAAAGATTGTGCTATTTAAGGAGCTGAATACATAAAGAAGGCTACATAATTATGCTAGAACATTTTAATTTCTGAATACAACTTTTTAAATCTCTTTATATGGACTTCTGGATCCAGTAGTCAGAGGCCGTAACAGCTGCCAATACTTTACTTTTTAAAAGCTTTTGCAAAAAACAACTATTTTTGACAAAAAGCAAATAATAAAAACAAAACAATTTTTTCACAATCAACAATGACTAAGTCTTATTAGTCAGCAAAGGAAATCTTTAAAAATACTGTGAACAGACCTACACCACAAAGAAAAAAATAATCACGGGATGTCTCCAAAAATCAAACTATGCCCTAACAAGCAAGGCTGTATGTGAAAAGATGCACCTACCCTTGATGTTGCATGGCACTAAAAGAGCAGTGTAAAGCTCAATAGTTATGCTGATACTTACCTTTAAGTTATCCACTTTACCAGGAACATATTCCTTAAAAAACCCAAGGTTGCTCTAAGGTAGGTGAAGGCTTTTTGCTGGTCTTCATTCAAAAATATACCTAATACATTCTATCATACAGATTATGTTGATTTTTCTAGGTAAAAATAACTGTGTCCTTCCCCTGTCTCCACCACCACTTTGTTTCATTCCTGTCATGTGTCAGGGAAGAAAGCAATGATCTGCAGAGAGCAGAAAGAATTTCATCCTATCTACTGGAGAGCCTTGAACATAGCTAATTGCACAAAAAGAACTATTACCAACAAATCTTTTAACAAAGAATGATGGAGTTGGTATTTTTCACATGAATAATACTTATCCTTGTCCCATTGTCCTCTGATTATGCCTGAGAAATGCCATTAGTCAGTGTGACTACTGTGTGAATAAGGGAAACTCTCGTGAGAAGATGAAGAATTAATTCCTGAATACTTAATTTTAATCTACAATGTAAGCATATGAAATGGTCTATTTACACAATTTTAATCTGAATAAAATAGTAAAATATCACCTTTATGCTAATAGAATATTCCTGTAAATTATGCAGATTTTTAAAGCTAATAAAGCTGTCATTATCATATTAAAATTTGGCACAGCATTTATTTTTAAGTTACCATCATGGTTTTTAAAATATTTTGCAGTTAAATGACTAATCCATTTGCATTACTTGTAGGCTGCATGGAAACTATTTTTATCATGCCTATTAAGATGAATGATGGTATTGTGTTTTATTACATGTTTAACCCCATTCAAAAATTTGGCTGTCTTCATTTCCCACATCAATATGGATTGTTTCAATCCTGGTCTCAGTGAAATCAGAAACAAAGTTTCAGTTTATTTCACTGGAAGCACATCTGAATAATTAATTTCTGCTTAGGATAATGAAAGAATTATATTTAACACTACATTTTTCAATAATTTACTGGCATATATGGAACACAACAATCACAAAGAAATACACTGCTTTTAAGTTTAGATTTAGCCAGGTAAATATAGGCCAGGCTTTAAGTAATATAAAGAGACAAGAAATTTCTTACTCTCTTTCTGTATATGTATGTGGTGCAGGCAAAGGCACTTGACTCATTCAAATCATATTGATAAAAGTCTTGAAAAGCACTAACTAAAAAGAAATTCAGCTCCTCTTTCTTTTAACAGCTTGGGCATGCATTATACATTTATAGTTCTGTGCCTGTTGCAGGACAGCTAGGTAGAAAAAATACATAGTTTAATGTAAATCAGATTAGAAGAGGGAGGGAATTTCTTTTAGATGAACACCATTCAATCTGTGGCTGAAGATAATACAGATAATGCTAGGCAGTGCTTTATCAAGACGCTAAGTTGTATTCCCATCCCCTTTACAACAGGGTAAATCAGCAGTAACTATGAAGTTGAGTTCTACCAGTGTTGTAAGTGACAACCAAATTTCTCCCTCTGGGATTTTACACACAAATTTGTTTTGCTGGAGATGAATCCAGGAAAGTATTTTATTCCTCCCACAGTCACGTGATGAATGATTAGAGAGCCACAAAGGATGTTCTGGCTCTGTCGTGGTGCTGCCACGCTGTTTGCTGTTTCAGATTTAGGCAGTTTCTCAGTAAAGACTTATTTGTTTAGTAAAGCAAATGAGTGTCATTTGCTGCTACCAACACAGGCAGCTGGAAATGTCCCCTGAATAATGGAGAGCTTTCAGTCACCAGAAAGAGTGAAGTAGCAATTTAAGATTAATGTGCAACTGAGTAAGAAAAAGGTATGCAATTCATCAGATGCTTTAGAAATTCCTAAACACTTTTGCTTTCATTCTGATTTCCTCAAGATTATGTAAATGAAACTTTAAAAGTGCACTTCTTCTATTTTCTTTGTAATGAAAATAAAATTTTTACTGCTGAAATGGGAGACAGACTTATAAGGAAAATTAGAACACGGCTTTAAGGTGTGGTGATATTAGCTGTCAGCTAATACCATGTTACCATCTTTTTATTATTACTGTAGCTGCCACTGATTAAACTGAAGAAGAAAACAGAGTAAAAAACATTTTTTTATTTCATCACTCACTTAATATTTGGATAAGAACTCATCTAAATCACTGTCCAGTAACTGTTTCTATAGAAGGACTATACAGAGTGATCCAGGAATAATAGAGGAGTAGAGAACTGCTAGAAGTAATTGCAGGGTTCATTAAGTTAAAACAGGACACAAGCTAGTGTACTGCAAAGACAATATTATTTCACAAGAGGCTGAATAATTGGAAATTATCTGCCAGATGGTACAAAAATTTAACTAAAAATATTACCTTACAATATTATTATGTGGAACATGCTAAACTGACACACATCTATTCAAGCATTCCCCCAGATGTCACACTAAAACCAGAGAAAGAGAAACAGAAAGAGAAAGAGAAAGAAAAAGAATAAATAGAGGAAGAAAGAGGAAGAGAGAAAGAAAGAAGAGAAAGAAGAGAAAGAAGAGAAAGAAGAGGAGAGAAAGAAGAGAAAGGAGAAAGAAAGAAAAGAAAGAAGAGAGAAAGAATGAAGATATATATTATAAATGTATATTACGTATTATATATTTTACATATATATATGTATGTATGTATGTATATGTATGCTGACTGAGCCACAGCATCTTTGGAGAACTGCAAAGCACAAACTGGAAGTCACGCAGAAGTCCTGCTATCTGTGCCCACACAGATGTACTTGTCACTTACTGTTTCACATTGCTTATACTATCAATAACAAGTATCTCTGAAAGGATGAAGTATAACATTAATTACAGCTATCAGTTCTGTGAAATACAAAGTAATGCCCCTCTCCTAAGCAGTTTTTCCTTTGGAAAGTCCAAAAATACCCTGATGATAGATGAATGTATGAAACTCCTATCCAGAAATAATGTCAAGACTTGACAGAGCTTTACTTCACAAAATTACTGTAGTTCCACTTACTTTATTAGAGCTACATGAGTTGACATACAATGTAGAACTTACATAACTATATGCTTAATCCTTCCTTCCTTCCTTCTTTCTTTCTTTCCTCTCTTCCTTCCTCTCTTCCTCTCTGTTATGGTCTGTAAGTATTATTTTATATTTTGTTTGCAAGGATATATTGGCTTCTGCTCATATACGTTGCACAAATTGCAAAAGGTAACATTTTAAACAAATTACAATTATTTATTTCAGGGGGGGAAATGACACCACGTTTTGAAGAGAGGTTTCTAATGGGATAAAAGTTTGCAAGAGGAGAGGTTTTTAAACAAATGAGTCACCCTGGAAAAGGGCTATTAAGAGAAGATAGAAAGCAAGCAATTAAGCTTTTTCATCCTTTGTCGCCTCAGGGCTGTTCATCACAGGCAAACCTCCTGGCCTGGTCTGCTTCTCTGCTGGTGTGGGTTGCTCCTCCAATATGCTGCCAATGCTGTTCTTCTGCCACTTCTGATTTCGCTGCTACTGCCATGTTTTCTCCTTTTCTGAGTATTTGATAGTAAAAAACTTCTTTCCTTCCATTATTGTCAGAGGGTTCAATTGGTGACTTGCTATATATTCCTAGCAAAACAATTTTTCCAGTTAGAAGAATTTAGGTTCACTTAAAGCCACTGACAAGAAAAAAAGTTTGAATTTCTGGTTCACTCCTTTATAAATGGGTTCTTAACATTTCTCTGCTCCAAAGTTGTGCACGTAAAGGTATTGAAGTCACGAACTATCTTGATGGAGTCCCATAATCCTTGTTCCCACAATGGCTGCTGACTTAGCTCAGTTCATGTGGATTCCTCTAACATAAAAGTGATCTGAAGGAATTTAAACACATGTATTCAAGGGCATCTTATGCATGCTCTGCCTTTTCTGGAGAATGTGCAATCCCCTGATGTATACCTCAAACTGATTTTGCCTTGACAGGTCTCAGATGAAATTAATGGACTCGAGTAATTTCCTGCCCTAATATATTGGACTGTACCACATAATTACTTTGAATAACCTTTATTTTAAATGCACCAAATAATTTATGAAAAGTCCTTCTGTCTATTCTTACAGGTATTCAGGAGCTGCTGAGAGGGGCTTCACTTTTTAAATGATAGGAATATAAATTACTTTGTCCTGTCTGAGAGGATCCTTCTCACTATAACAAAACCAGACATAAATCTACAATGCTGACTCAGCTCTATGGCATCTAATAATTTCAATTTTGTATGTGTGCATATTATTGCAATGTAATGTAATACAGGTTTTAGCAGTGAATACCGTCCATCTTAGAATATTATTTATTAAAAAAATAGAATCATTAGAAAAATAATTGAGAGAAAAATATTAATTTTTCAGGTTAATAGCCAGTTCCTAAGGAACCTTAAACTAGTTTTATAACTACTGTGTTTTGTGGGGCCATACATATATCTAGTCATTGTTGCATAGAGTACTTTAGAATGTTCACATAACAAATGAGTTAGCCTATGCTAGGACTTGGAAGTACTGATCTGCTTAACATATACAGTCCCTTGAAGACTTGTGGTGCTACTACCAACCTCACCTTCTAACTCAGCAATGCCTTTGGGAAGGATTCAAACCAGCTTCCTCTTATGAGAGGCAACAATTCATCATCAGCTAGTTGACAGAATAGCTGACACTTTACCACTAACAACACCATAATCTGCAGGGGAAAAAAAAGTTCTAATTTTCCTATCAGAATAGAGTGTCACCCTGAAATACCTATGTGTCAGCCTAAAAAGCAAAAACACCAGAGCAAATGATTAAGTAAAGTGCAAAGAGAGAAATATTTATTCAGCCAGATGCTGTCTATTCTCCACAACATTTGATATTTTTCTTATCCTTGGTTCAATGGTTTGAATAGACCTTTTTAGCTGAATTGGACTTCTGAAGTATTCTGGATTTGTGATTTCATTGAAGGAGCTGAGTCTTGGGCAGATGACTCTATTTACTGAATCTATGTTAAATCAGCTAGTGATACCTGGATACCCAAAATAAAGAAGGAATTGATCCAATATTGGTGAAGCTAGGGTTTTATGAACATCTTTTTTTTAAATTCTTTGTCATCACATTCAAGCTTTATGCAGGTTGTAGATCTCATCTTCTGTAAATTAAAACTTCAGCATTTCTTCTGAAATAAGCCTGAACTAGGTTTTAAAATTGTCTTCCTCTCAGTTTTCCCTTACAATGATATTCCATCTTCTACTCTTCCAACTAAGAAAAGTTCCCAAGGTATTTATCATATCTCTGAGTGTATCATTCAAGACTACTCACGTTCAGACTTCTGCAACTAATCTTAAAAAGCTTCCACTTTGTTTTTGTACAATAGAAGCGTGATTATTTTTTTCATGGAGTAGTATGTTTGATCTGAGCCAATACTGACTATCTTACTCAAGTAACCCAAGTTACTATCACATTTATTTCACTTACTTTCCACTCTGAAAGTACACTTTGGGAGTAGGGCTAATGCTCTGAGATTTGCTATATTAATTTCAAGATTCATTCAGTCATATAAAATGTTATTTGTCTCTTTCAGAAAGGTTTCTATGAAAATTTTGAATTTGTACATGCAAACACACTTCGACATGTGACACTATTACGCTAGTATCTAGGCATTGTAACTTATTTCCAAAGAACATACATAATAATTCCATTGTTTTGCATTTTTAAGCATAGATAAGAATACAAATTTTTGTAAATAAAAGAGATGAAGAAAGCTAAAGTGAGGAAAGTCTATACAAGATACACATATACATGTACTACTATATTGTGTGGAATAAGAGGAAAAACGCATCCAGCATAAAGGGAAGCAAATGAAACATTAAAACACCACCAATTTTTCCAAGAAATTCAGAATAATTTGAAAAGTCCCAGGATATTTCTGCAAGCATCTGAGCACTGAAGAATTATTCATTGTTTGGAAATTTCTAAATTATCTAGATAGTGGGCTTATGAATTGTTAGGCTTTTAAATATTTAAAAGAACAGATGCATTTGCTGTGAATCAGCTGTGATTCAGTACTAATACATATGGAGTTATTCACTGAAAATAAGGCAACAGGGCAAAAAATTGGAAAACATGTAAAGCTGAAACAAAAGCAGAGATGGAAACTTATTTCACCCCTTGCATGACCAAGAAATCATAAACAAAATATCATTCAGCAAATTATTGATAATTAAATCTGATTTAACTGAAAGCCTAGAGTCAGGTTGCCATGGCCAACTCTCCAGGGGTGCAGAAAAAGAAGCAGAGTCAAAAGAGGCATACAGGAGTTTTTCCTGTTCTACAAAAATCACTCACAACAGGAGGAGTAGCACCCTGCAGAAAACAGTCTGCAATATATTGAAGACATACCTGTGGTTTATCATCCCTGGTTCAGAGGTCTGTTTTAAGATTCATCTGATATATATAATGTATGTATCTCAAGGAAGTATTCATTTAGCTATTGCCTTTACTGCAGGAGGGACTGATGCAGCTGTCATGACACCTTCTGAGAAGCAGACCTTTTTCAGCAGCATCTCCATCCAGAAAGATTCTTTCCCTGTGGCTAGATTTCCATGTAGAAAAACCAGAGAAGACAGTACACTTAAGAATAGCTGTGCTTTGAGAGTTCCCCTTGGAGGCATACTCAGCAAAGCAGAAGCTATGAGTATAAATTAGCTCCTGGGTCTCCATGAGCACTCAGTCTCCATTTACATCCTCTTTGTTCCTTTCAGAAGTGAAGACAATTTTAGGAAGCTTGTATAACAAAAGCTTGCAAGGGGACTCTTGACTTCTTTAATTTCTCCATTCTTCCTTCCACCCCTGCCAGTTTTTCTCCATTTAATGTAGTAGGGGAAAACCAAGGCTACCATGTCCCCTGGACAATTTTTCAGTTTCTGTGTTGTACTATTCAATAATATTTGTATTTCTGAATGAAGAAAAATAATCAGAAAACTTATCAAGCTTTGTATCCTCCTCTTTTCATCTGCAAACACTTTATTTGTCAGGTTAGGAAAACAGCTTGTGCTCTAGCAGCTTTCTCACCAAGGTTTCTCTGCTGTTGCCAGAGCTCTTGACATTGGAGATGAACACAGCTCCAAAGACACCAGTATCACGTCTCAATCAGTTCTGTGTCCTACTTTCACGTAGAGTCACCTTCTTTGAGTTACTGGAGCCCAAGTGGGTCAGCGAAGAGTTAATCTGGAAAGAGAGTCAAGGCTTGCACAAGGCAGATATTATGGAGCAATTTTGTTTGTTGCTTTATTGAATAATACACAGACAGTGAAGAACTGGCTTCTCTGGTACTATCATTTTCAGAAAAGTCTCTTTAATTTCCCTTTGATCCAATTCTTTTTATTTTCATTCCCTTGAAGCTTGGCTTGAAACAAATAGCTTCTCTGCCCCCCTCAGAGAAGTTAGTTCTGGGTAAATCTCACATCCTGCTTTCTGTTGTCTGAGAGGTCAGGCTGATACAGAACCTACCTGGTCAGACTTCCTGCCATGAAGAGGAATTAACTGGTATAGACAGAAAAGAGCATTTGAATCTCTTTCCTTGTACTGACCTTCAGGTTGGGCTGGATGAACTGACCCATGCATAACTCAAGAACAGCCTCAGAGTTGCTCTTAATCTCAAGCAGCTATAGAAAATGTCCACACAGTGGCCTGGCTTTTCATAAATAAATAATTAAATAAAACACAAAATGCTTTACACACAGAAATTAACTAATGGTCTCAGGACTTAATGGGTAATTAATCCTGGCATTGATTTCTCTGTAGTGACAACATGAGGTTATAGATTTCTATGTAACATTTCTTAGTTTTGAGGTTAATGTTTGCACTGTTTTCCCCCAAGAACTGATTTCACAAGCTGAAACTACCTGATTTGTTTCTCGCTTGATATGTGAAGTCAGAGAGCCCACGCTGCCAGTAGGAAATGTTCTGAGGACACTGTTTTCTTTCCTATACACAAAGAAACCAAAACAGCCTTTTCATTATGCCTTTCACTATAGCCACACCATTGAAGATTAATCAGGTTAAAGAGGTGTCACAGGTGACATAATTTGAAGGCAACCACACAGATAGGTGTTGGAGGCATAATAAAGCCTGCAGAGATGGTATTACCAGCAATGAGACATGGAATGGAAAGAACCCAGACCCAAGTTGAATGTCAAGAGCCTAGGGTGAATGTGCTAAGCAGGCTGCCACAAAACAAAAGAAAACAAAACAAACACAAAAACCAAAAACCAAACCAAACAAAAAAAACTAATACAGAAAGAAGGAAACAAAACAAAGGAAGGAAACCATATTTGTGCTTGTAAGCTAATTAAGTTTGAAGTGGAAATCAGTGAGCTGTATCAAACAAGGAACCCTCCTGAGTCATGTTCCTCTCTACCTCCCCCAGGAGAGCTGTGCACTTCTGGCCTTCCAAGGACTTTACATTTGTTAATGAGACTGCAGAGCTCATTTAAACCAGAGCCTATATCTGAAATTATGTTCTGTGTATTCAACACAGTGTAACTTTTTGTCCTTGGGACTGGAGGTTTCCACTTCATGAGCCTGAAAAGCAAGCTTGGATTTTCTGTCTATATAGGGTTTACAAGCTGACATAATTTTTTTTTTCCATGCAATAATGAAATTAAAAATTTGTAGACTATGTTTGAATGATGAACATTTTGCAACTAATAGGTCTGGCTCAAATGTCTTTTCTGAAGACAAATTTTGAATCACTGAATATTAACTGGTTTTCCATAAAACCTCATTTGTTTACTGTCCAATTCTGCATAGCAGTAGCAGTTTTAAGCAACATATTATAACCACTTTTCTGCTTCTTTGCCTTTCATTTTCTCAAGAAATTGAACACAGCAGTGTATATCTTTAATGCTTATTATGACAGAAATTTAACTTATTCAGATACAAAAATATTTTGGGCCCTGCTGTTATATGTATAATCTTATAATAGATAAACCAAGTTCATGCAGTAAATGTAAGGCCATAAACCATAAAATATGTATTTTATTGTGAGAAACATGTACTCTTCAGATGTAACTGATTTAGTATCTGCTTTGTCACTGCATGAAAATACAACTTAGTAATGATATCAGCTCTGATATCTAAGAATTTAAACTACTGAAAATTTCTCTACCTGTGTAACAACAGGTAGAGGAACACACTGACTTTTGTTGATTAATTTAGGTAGATACAGACAGATTCAGCTAGTATAATAACCTATGTACAACATCAGTGCTGCTCCAAAAAGGATCCTAATAAACCCAGACAGAGGTACTGTGACATGACTGCTATTTTACAGAACCTCCTCTTATGTCACTAGTGCCACAGTGAATTTGTTCTTGTTATTTAAGCAAGTGCAATGGCAATATAGATAATAATGCATATTCACTTGCATAAAAACAGCAATTTTACCCAGACAGCCTGCTGACACAGTAGGTCTACACAAGCTATGCTTGTACTCTGACACTGGTTCTTGAGGTCCACCTCCCTAAACTAGGACAAAACAAAGTGAAGAGATTCATTCCAAGGTATTCATTCCATGGGATGTGGATATCACAGCTCAGAACAACAGCCAGCTTTTTAAGCACCCTTCCACTAAACAGAATCTGAACAACTGAACTGGCAGGGTGGTTCCCTAGGCAGTGCCACAGATAAACTAGCCATGATCTTAGGTCTGCATCATTAGCCCCAAAGAGCTGAAACCTTTAACGGTGAGCCTTTATTGTGCTTGAACATGAAATATAGACTGACAGACCCAGAACACTAACCACCAATATATAAGTGTGCAGGTCCTGAAACAGGATTTCAGAATTTGTGAAACTTCTGTTCCATAGAGAGATTTTGAGAGACGTGAAATCAAACACTACTGAGTATTTTGACAGCTCTTATTACAATCTTCTTCATTTACCTTTCTCTTGTGGATCTTGCTTGAGCACTTGCATATTTCTATCTTGGAGCATCTCTTCCCCATCTGTAAAATCAAAGGCATTGTAAATTAACCGTGCTGTTTCTTCCTTGAAAGGTGCTGTATATTAGTTACATGTGCAAGCCAAGTAAGAATGGGTTGGATTCTTGCTGTGATGAACCTAGACAAAACTCTTAAGTGCAATGAACAGAAGCAAAACTCTCCTTTACTTGAGGAGATAAAAATCAGACACATATGCCCAGTCTAGAAATTTCAGATGGACTTCAACCACCAACTCTGCAGCTAAAGATTTAGCACATTAAAGTATTAGTGAAGTATCACTCTAACAGTACTCAAATTTAAAAAAAAAACTGATATCTGATTCCCAGGTACAGCTCTTGTAAAATTGGAACTCCGTTAGTGATTAAAATTTCTACCAGCTAACGATGTATCTTTGATACATTCACACTTACTCCAGTTTAGATGATTTACTTTTAGTCCAGAAGATGAGTAATAAGGATTAAACTACACTGGTTGCACATTGGAAAAATAATTACGTAGTTATCTGACTAGTTTTTACTTTGAACTATATAACAGTATTACAATATTTAATTTATTACTATAGCAATCAGTACTTTGTTCTGCAAATAAAGTAAGAGTGTGGACAACCAATTTAAACTTCTTCATATTTTCAGTCAATCAGTAATTTAACAGAACTGTAAAAATCGATACAGTTCATACTTTGATCTTTAAGATTGGGTAAGTAAGGTGTCTCTTTATAATGTAAATATGTTGGAAAAATAAGCTTTTGGAAATTATGATCTCTTCACAGATCCTGACCTGACTTGTACAGTTGCTGAAATTAGATCTTTACAGTCTAAGACAATTATGATCATAAGATGAACTTTTTAGAGGAAACCAAATTCAAGCATGTATATCAGAAAGAAGTAAAGATGGATTTCTTTCAGAATGGAATTCATTGGCCTGCTGTATTCAAATGCAATCTAGTTAGATACATATATGGGACAAGCAGATGATTGATAACACCTATAGTGATCATTGAAAAACCTCATTGAAGTAAGAACAGTTTAATATTGGAGCAGCGCATTTCTAATTTAATATTACTTGCTTAATATCCTTGAATAAATATTGCTGACTGTACTTCAGACATCCTCAAATATTTGCTTGTAATATGAACAACAGTCAGTTGTCAGAACAACCGAATCAGTTCAAGATATTTTTTATTAAAAACACAACTGTTAATCTAATGTTTTTTGAGGGCTGCAAAGCAGATGTTTTAAATATGGTAACCTAAGTAAATAGAAGTAACATTATGGAAATGGGGACTTCATATCCCTATGCATAGATTTCCAAGTTAAGCAACAATCAATGCTATATCAGATGAAACAAAGGAGCCTCATGGTCCATCTTGTATCTGAAATGAATTAATGTATCTATGTATGTATAGAAGCAGGGAAGTAGGAGACAACCCCAGAGTACCATTCATTCAACGTTAAAACACAGTTTCACCTTAAATAGAAGTCTTTTTTTATTTAACTGACTACTACTGGTGTAAATTCGCAGACAGGGCTGATTTCCCCGGTAACTAAAATAAATGGTTATTCATCTTAAGTCCTGCTGGCACAGCAAAGCTAACAAAGTCCTAGAAAAGTGAGTTGGTTTCAATTTTGGCTTACCAGCATTGGCTGAAACTGAACTCTCACTGCAAAATCCTTATGACTGATGAGGTATAAAATAAACCAGGAAGAGCTTAGGCTTTCAGACTACAAAGCTTCCAAAGACCAGCTAACACAATTTTTTCTCTTTTCTTTGTATTAGATACCTTTAACTGGCAGAAACAAAAGTCACTGTGTGCAACATATATTTCGGCACATCCCATTTTTCTAGTATATAAAAGCAGAATACAGTTTGAGTTAATGCACCAAAACATAAACAAAATAAGCAATTCTAGAATTAAGACTTCTCACACTGCTGATACAGTCCAAGTATTTTAGGAACTGCTTTGCACCCCCTGATTACTGATGACATTCCTGACACAACATGAACAACCAAAGCCTGGTTTTATACTTCTGCTCTCTCTCTGATGTCTCCAACAGCCTTTTTAGAATTCAACAGAACTAAACATGGCTAGGATTCATACCTTCAACATGTTACTGAAAATACAAACAAAGGGTTCCACTAAAAATTGTACTCATGGAGAAAGTAGAATAAGAGATTCAAGAATCCTGTTTTGCACATGAATTGGTTTTAATACACTGTGAGAATAAACAAATAATTTAATAGAGAATAAAAGGCAGTAACTTATGAGTAATTTAGGCATGTAAAAAAAATGGAAGTTTTTTCCTTACATTTTTCTATTTACAATTTGTGACATAAGAATGGATTAAATCTGCACTATTTTCTACTTTGCTTATTATTTCTGTCATTCAAATGATGACAGAAAAAGAATTAAGATATATTCTTATTGTTCAATGTAAACTACTTGCATGATTGCCTTAAAGAGAAAATTAATTGAAAAAAACATTTTTAAAGTGGAATTTTAACAATGAGAATTGGAACCTCAATGGAAAGATCATATAACTTAACTCATACATATGTAATTCTGGTACTATTATCTAATTATCCATACTGAAACATCTGAGAGAAACCAAAATATGATGACCTTGAAATTGTCAAAATTATAACAATGATTTGTACCTTTCTTCTCCATTGTTGCAGTCAATATCATTACAATGAATTTACTTGGTGCCATTTTCCAGTGTAGTTATAATACTTGCGTGTTCTAGTTATAATTCTTATCACAGAAATAAAGAATTTGAATCCTTTTAAAGATAATTTTTAACATTCTGAATTTGGTTTCATTGGTAATTTTACCTCCACATTCATCTACAGGCACAATGTAATGAATACACATGCAAAGGTTCACTGAGCCACCAAATGAAATATGCAACATTAACAAGATGGAACATCTTTCTCCTTGCTGAATGGCATGTTACTATGTATCACTAGTAGACGTAACAATTCTTATAAATCACACTGGGACATGCATAAGAAAGTAGACAGAAAACAGTACAAAACTAAAAAAAAAAAAAAATCACTATTGTGCAATATTAGAGTAATTCTTAGTACTACTAGACTGTGATACAATAGAACACTCCACCATGACTCACAGGTGACCTGCCATGGTGCCACATAACTACCACAGAACCAGATCTTGTATTCTTAGTGTTTGGGAAGCCTTGCATCTGGAAATGACAGTAGCAGCATCATTTTCCTGTTATATTTGCTAACATGATTCAGAAAGTTGCATGCTTGAGGAAAACGAATAACAAAATCAATAAATTAAAGACTTCCCTAGCCTGTACACTTCAGAGTTCATAGATACTGTTCCCATTCTGCCATCTACCCAACTGGTACAACACTGGTACATCTACCCAACTGGTGGAAAGAAGACATCATATTTCTCATACCAGAACAGAAGGCATTTATTATCATAGGTGCAAGGATATACTGCTGTGAAAATGCCACTTCCAGTGCTAGAAGGAACGATGATGGATCAAATCATATGGTATGGCCTTACTTGTAAATCCATCATAAAACCATAATTCCATGAGTTCTGCTATAAAGACAAAGGTAGCAAACTCACTGTGTTAGTCACAGACTGTTAAGATTTCTTGAAGTGACTTTTCTTTCAAGTATTATGAAGTTTCAAAAACACATGGAGCACAAAGAAAGCACTCTGAAGCATGAGGATGTTGAGAGCTTCATTCAGCAGCAAAAGCCATACAGCCTTTGCAGAGACCCCCAAAGAGGGGCTGGGCTGCTGCTTGTGCTGCCCTGCAGCCTTGCTCCTGCTCTCAGCACTCTGCACTTGTGAAGGCAGCAGGGAGCACCCTGCCCACCCTCACTACAGCACAAAGCTTTGAAACTGGTAGCAGCATGGCAGCTATCTGGGGGAAAAATCTCCAAGTCTTCTACATAGCTAGTGAATTTGCACTAACTCTGTATCTTGCAGCTAAACCTGTCCCTGCAAAGAAGTCTCTTGCAAGACTGATGTGCACAGTGTCACACACTTTGACCCTTCAGTTAAGAACCTGTCTGGCATGAGAGATCCTACTGGAGACATTGCCACAGCCAGCAGAGCTCCCAACCTCACAACGGCACACAAGCTCCTCCCCCACAACAAGGGGGTGCCCCTAGAGGAGGTAATGAAGTAACACAAACATGTTTCTACCCCTTTTCCCTTTAACACACATTATTTAGGTGTGACACACAAAGCAAACATAAGCACTACAAAATTAGGAAACGCAAAATGGAGGCTGTGTATTCTACCTATATGCATATACTCTAAATACAAATATAACTACCCAAGGACAAAACCACTTATGAGGACTTCTGCTTAACTCTCCACACAGAGTGGTCAATATGCATACAAATGAATGGCCAGTAAGCATTTAGTTTTCTTTGTTTAGTTCGAGGCCTCAGGCTTTCTTTACTAAGAGCTATTCTGCTATGAATACCAATTCTAAATGCCAGAGTGATTCATGTACACTTATTCATTTAAACAAACAAGTAATTGCAAAATGACATGTGGGGGAAAAAAAAAACCACACAAATTTCCTTTGTAATTTTAGCACCTGATTTTAAAAAATGGAATCTTCACTGAGAACTCAGATACTTCAAGACATTTTCTCCTATTTTAGAATAACACAGAAACTGCCTATGTCTTTTGTCTGTAGGAGAGGTACTTTTAAAACTTCGCTTATTTCTAGCTTGATTGTTAATTCTAGTATAAGGGATCTATCCAATTGCATGATACTTCCCAACATCTATGTGGGTCCGAAACCCCACACAGTTTTGCAATTCCAGAATTTCATTAACTCATTTTAGTTTTTTTCCACCATCCCTCTTTACCGCATTGCAAAATGAAATGACACAGAGAGTATCAGAATTCAACCAAACAAAAAGACAGAATCTGTATCACAAACTAGATTTAGTAGATGCTTGTGTTTGTTTCAATATTTTTATTTCTCTACTTAAAATGCTCCTGTTCTTGTGCCCATTTTGAGACCTGACTTCAGTGCTATCAATAAGTCAGGGAAGTACCTGCAGTATCTCTGCTGCACTATGAACTTTTATTTTACCTCGATGCAGGTCCATCCATCCAGTCATCTACAGAACTAATGTAACTATTTTTTGTCATTTTTCATTCTATTAAAGGTTCATGACTCATTCAAAGCCCTTTTACATTTAAAAATTTTTACCTCTACTCCTATTAGACTGTTATGCAAAGAATGTAGAAAGTTAAGAAAACAAAATTAATTGATCTTTTCTTCTAACAGAGAGAAAGTACATTTTTTGGACTACTACTTAGAAAAAAATAAGTTTACTGATCAAAGAGTTTCCTATGTTTCGGTTTTTGTTTTTTTTTTTATCAACATTACTGCTCTCAGTGAAGTTCATCTTCGTGAGGAAGGCAGTCTTTAAAGAACATGGTGCCGGCTACATACTCCATTGGTGAGGCAAACCCAAAACTGAAAGACACCTCTCGGGAGCTGGCTTCATGATTAAAAACTCCATCTCCTCCAAACTTGAAAATTTATTGACAAGTCATTCTGGTCACATTACTTCCTTATGTCTCCCACTACACAACAAGCGACATGTTGTTTTCTTCAGCATATATGCCCCAACCCACAAAGCAGAAAAAGTCAAATCTGCACCGCCTCACCCAAAAGGTTCCTGCAGTTGATAAGATCATAATCCTTGGTGACTTCAAGGCCAGAGGAGGAAAGAACAATGAAGCCTGGAAAGGAGTACTAGGCAAGCATGGTGTTGGAATCTGTAATGACAAAGGATGTCTCCTGATAGTTTTGTGCTGAGCAGCAGCTCACCATCACCAACACTATCTTCCATCAGAAAGACAGACTGAAGACAATCTGGATGCATCCTTGATCCAAGCACTGGCACCTCACTGATGATGTCTTAGTGCACCAGAGAAATGTTTGCGATGTCCGTCATACCCAAGCAATGCCCAGTGCAGAATGTCATACAGATGGTCACTTTGTGCAATGCAAACTTACCCTCTACTTTAAGCCCAAACCTAATAGGGGTGGCATCCCAAGGAGGAGGCTCAAAAGTAATGATCTTCAAAAAGATACAGTGAGAAACAGCTTCTAGGTAAACCTTCAAGATAGACTTTTAGATCACCCCATAGATCGTTCTCCTGGAGCACTTTGGCAACATATTAGAAACAGCATCCTGCAGTCCTCTGAAGAATCTCTAGGGTTTAGATACAAGAGATACAAGAATTGCCGACAAAGAAGAAAACTGATCACTAAGCACACCTCTCTCAGCAATCTTGCCACATAAGAAAAGCAGCCTTTTGTCTGTCATGCAGTAAGCTCCAACAGAAACTTCGAGACATCCAGAACAAGTGATGAATCAACTTAGCAGAAAAGATTGAACTATGTGCAGCTATGGGTGAGGGTTCTGTGAAGTGCAGAAAGCAGTGTATGGACCCACATACCAGGTCCAAAGCTCCCTACTCAGCGCAGATGGCCAAATGCTTCTCACAGATAAAACCTTCACCCTGAACATTTTCAGACTCTCTTCAGTTCCAGCCGTGTAGACCAAGGCTCAGCAATTATACACATTACACAAAAAACTCTACTTTGTGGGAGACTCTTAAGGCCATACAGAAGCTGAAAACTGGCAAGGCAGCTGGGGTTGATGAAATCCTATCTGAAGTCTGGAATCATGGAGACCAAGCACTCCATGCTAAATTTCACGAGCTCCTTGTGAGTTGTTGGGAACAATGCATACTACCAACAGATCAATACCACAGACATGGTATTTGTTCTCAGACAACTGCAAGAGAAGTGTAGGGAACAGAAGAAAGGTCTTTATGTGACATTGATTGACCTCACTAAAGCTTTTGACACTGTGAGTATAAAGGGCTTCCCGCAAACCTTGGAATGATTAGGATACCCCCTCCAGGTTCCTCAAAATGATCATCCTGCAACATGAGGATCAGCAGGGCCAAGTCAGATATGGCAATTCACTCTGTGAATCCTTCCCAGTAATCAGTGATGTGAAGCAAAGCTGTGTTCTCACACCCACTCTATTCACAATCTTCTTCAGCACAATGCTCCAAAGAGCCATGGCAGACCTCAATGAAGAAAATGGCATTTACATCTGATATGGTACTGATGGGAGCCTAAGGTGACTGAAGGCCCACACCAAGACCCTAAATCACCAGGTCCCAGAGCTGCTTTTTGCTGATGATACTGCCCTTGTTGCTCACACAGAAGCAGCTCTACAGTGCTTTACATCCTGTTTTGCAGAGGCTGCAGATCTTTTTGGTCTGGAAGACAACTTGAAGAAGACAGAAGTTCTCTACCAGCCTGCACCACAGGAACACTTCCATCATCCCCACATCACCATAGGTGAATCAGAGCTTAAGACAGTCCAGCAATCCAGCTATCTGGGATGCATTGGTTCCTTGGACACCAAGATTGACAAAGAGGTAGACAACAGATTAGCAAAATACAGAATACAGAGCATTCAGAAGACTTAATAAAAGAGTCTGGAGCAATAAACACCTGAAGTACAAAGATTAGTGTATACAGAGCCACTGTACTGTCCACTCTTTTTATGGGTCTGAATCATGGGTCATCTACTGCCACTACCTGTGACTCCTTGAACACTTCCATCAGTGCTGCCTCTGTACAATCCTAAACATCCACTGGACTGACTGTGTGACCAATGTTCCTGTCCCTGAACAGGCAGTGGTCACCAGTACTGAGGCCATGCTATTGAGGATGCAGCTGTGCTGGGCAGGGCACATCTCCAGGATGGAGGATCACCACCTCCCTAAGATTGTGCTCTACAGTGAACTTGCCACCGGCTGCCACAACAGAGGAGCCCCAAAGAGGAGATACAAGGACTCCCTGAAACAATCCCTCAGCTTTGGCCATATTGACTGCCATCAGTGCTCCACTCTGGCCTCCAGTCGGGAGACATGGAGACACCATCCATAACACTGCTGCCTCCTTTGGGAACACACAGAGAATCAGTCTGGAGGAGAAAAGACAGCACAGAAAGAACCGTGCCTTGTCTGTCCCCTCACAGGAGACTTTCTGCTGTGCCTCCTGCAATTGCACTGCCTGTCCTGCATTGGCCTTATCCACCATCAGCCCTTATCAGCCATCAGCCCTTATCAGCCATCAGCGTGCTTGCAGTAAACATGGGGAGAGCCCCTCTGAAATCTTTGTTCATGAAGCAAATCATAATGATGATTATTAGTAATGACAGAACAGACAATCAGAGGCTGGGAAGCTTACCTTTCTTTTCCACTCCCACATATTATCTTTGTAATTTAACCAACAGTCTAGTGTTTAAAAAATAGAGCAGAGTAGCTGTGCTGTATAGTATTGCATCTGGAAGTTGTACATTTTCACACATGCTATCTATGTATGACTGAATTTGAAATTAATTAGGAGAGCTGCTAGGATATTCCCAACACTACTGGTTTTAAACTTGTTTATTTTTCTCTTTGTTAATAAAAACACATAGATTTATGAAAAGAAAAGGCCATTGTGAATGTGATAGGTTTATAATTAACAAGATGGTCTATAGTGACTTGAACTTTCAGAAATTTAAATTTCAATTGTGTCTCAGCACAACATTTGATTATCACAAAAATAACTCCATCTAAATTCTGTCAGACCAGACAATTCCAAATGCTTTTTAAAGCTAGGTTATTTTAACCACTTTGTAATAAATAAATAAATAAATAAATAAAAATCTAGTTAGAGAAATAAAACCCTAGCAAGAAGATAATGGGTTTACTAGATAACGTTAAACTACAAAGCTTTCTTCACAGAAAAAATAAATCTGTTGTTTGCACATGTATGTTTCACAGAAAAAAAGTTGCATGCCTGTGTTCAAGTGTGTATATATCTGTCTATAATAGTTGAAGGTTTTTCATTTGAGAAATTTATTCCAGCTAAATTATTTTTTTTTCATGTTCTCTAGTTTTCAGTTGAAGTTCCTGTGGAAAAAGCATAAATGAGCAAAGGATACACATGATAACCCATCAATTAATGGATTTTACTTTTAATGAGTTAAGCCTGCTAGCAGGTTTTGTCAGTGTGAAAGAAAGTCTGGCTAATGCCTTTTTACTTGTGAAAGAATAAAAAGGCCTCTCACTTGGAAGAGCATGATGAGCATTTGTTTTATCCAAAAATGCATCATCCAGGGCATTTCTGAGAGACAGCAGTGACTTTCCTATACCCAACAGTTACTGTAACCTTAATCAAACCTGTCTGAGACCAGCAAAGAGTTTTCAAAGCTGTCAGCTGGTGGCACAATTGGATTAGACAGACAGACAGATTTCATCCCTTTGTCCCTCTTCCCTGCCCTCCTTTTTTTCCTACTTCTCCTTTGCCATTTTCCATGCGATTGCCTACAGTTAGTTCCCCTAGGAAACCATGCTAACAAGTCTGTCAGAACATAAATATAAGGATTTAACCTTCCCTTGTGAAAAGTACTTAGTTTTATGGCTTAATGAACTCCTAGACGGCAGTTCGGTGGTGTTATTTTCTGTTTCACCGAAGAAAGAACAAACATCACAAGCACCTTACTTCCTTTTTTTTCCTCACCAGCAACTCCAGATTGGGAAAACACATGAAAAGAAACTTATTTAATGGTGAGAGTCACCATCATGGTCAAGGGAAAACAGAGCCTTAGAGTTACAATCCAAAGAGGAACATTTCCCTTTCTTCTTAACACTTTTGCTGTACCTCTGCTGGAGACCAAATGCTGCCAGGGCAGGAGCTTGAGCAGAAACCCTGGCACACAACCACCTCTTCTGGTACATTAGGGCAGTATCCATCACCTAGTTTTGACCCCTAACAAGTAGCGCTTTCCAAAACAGCTCCTGAGCACAAGTCAGGCATTGGCACAGCCCAGGCACCCTTCCTCCTAGGCTGCCTCCATGCAGCCATTCTGTTGGAGAGATAAAGAGAGTTCAGCTCTATGAATTTGTGTGGTACCATGGCTTCTGGGTGCAAAATGGCTAAGCAATGTGCCCTTGTGGCCAAAAGGGCCAATGGGGTGCATCAGGAAAAGTGTCCCCCATAGATCTGGGGAATTTATCCTCCCCCTCTACTCTTCTCTGGTGAGACCACACCTGAAATACCATATCCAGGTTTGGGTTCCCCAGTTCAAGAGAGACAGGGATCTACTGGAGAAAGTCCAATGGAGAGCTATGAGGATGATTGACTTGAATATCTCTCCTATGAAGAAAGACTGAGAAAATTAGGTCTGCTTAGCCTTGAGAAAAGAAGGCTGAGAGGGGATCTTATTAATGTCTATAAATACCTGAGGGGTGTGTGACAAGAGGATGAGGCCAACCTCTTTGGTGATGCACAGTACTAGGACAAGAAATAATGGATATAATCTAGAGCATAGGAGGTTCCACCTCAACATGAGAAGAAACTTTTTTACTGTGTAGGTGATGAAGCACTGGAACAGGCTGCCCAGAGAGGTTGTGGAGTGTCCTTCTCTGGAGACTTTCAAAACCCTCCTGATGAGTTCCTGTGTGGTCAGGCTTGGTGATCCTGTTTTGGCAGGGGGGTTGGGCCAGATGATTCTAGAGGTCCCTTCCAAACCCTAACATTCTGTGATTCTATGATTCTATGTAAATAGGCTGATTTTTTTTTTTTTTTTTACAAGTAGAGATGCAGACTGCAAGTTCAGCTCCTAAGGCTGCAGAGATGCCATAACTAACCCACTGGTAGAAAGGACTTTTCTACTACAGTTCAAGTAAAGCAATTTATACTTCACTTAGTTTTGAGACAGATATTTTAAGCAATAGATGCATGACTGAGATTTCAAGCTCTCCTTCCCAAACAGAGAAAAAACCAGCCTGTGTCAATCAGGCACATATAATAAAACTAGCTGGTTTGAAGCTCCTACTTATTTGAAACAGGAATCCTATGTAGCATCTTAAATCTTGGGTTCAGTCAAAATTTCAAAGGTTGCTTTTCATTCATCAAGTTTCTTTGTATTTGTTCATCATGGAATGTGCTTATCTTCACACACTTTTAAAGTCAGACTCAGCACATTACATGGTTTTTAAGCAGCTGCATTTAAGATTTCTAATTTTTGAAGTAGCACAGCATGTCAGTTCCCTCTATACAGTTAAGCAGCTTATTTCAGATGAGTTGGAGTCTATTTTGGGTAGTATCACAGATTAGTTGGAGGGTCTTAATTGGAAATAGAATCTAACAATATCAGCTCATACTCTACAATGTAGCTGGTGGGGATTACTTCACAGACTCAAAGATGAGAAACTGTGTATATTATTAATCAATTCCTGACCATCCCAATCCTGGATAATGCTGGTGACTAAAAAAACCCCACTGGTAACAGAAGCAGCTAGACAGGATTCTAGTGCAAATTGCATCTCAACAGAGAAGACTGAATAAAACTTCAGATTCTACAAGGCAGTGAGCTTTTCTTTCTAGAACCTAGAGAGGACTTCAGAACTTGATTCTAGTCTAAGAGATTTTACATGGATCAGATAATGAGATTAATGACATTCAGAAAGGAATTAATTTATTACAGATTCTGAACATAATTTATTTGTGGTTGCTATGGTTTTGGGGTTTTTTGAGGATTTGGGCAGCCTTTTTGGGGAGGTGGGTCATTTTGTTTTTCTTTTGATGTATGTGAGAACTCACAGATGCCAACATACGGGAAAATAAACCAGAGTGCTATGAAAATCCTACTAGCACAAGCATTACGAATGAGACTCATTACAAATGCAGACATCAGACTCAGGTATAGATCCAAAGAGCCCTTCTGAGTGAATAATACAGGAACTAGACCAATTGAAATTAGCTCCCTGATTTCTATTTTTTTAGCTGCAAAATAAAGCAATTTCAGTGGACATCACTAGTAGCATTTTCCCTATTATTTCTCAAAACAATAAAAAGGGATGGGAAACAATCAAATACATATATCCTGATCTAATTCATGCAGTTCAAATAGACACAGTTAATTAGTTGTGGGTATGTCTAGAATAATTCTTAAACAGTTCAGGAAAGGTTCTCTGGTGGACATTATACAACATTTCTCCCAACCAATATTGGGATTATATAGCTATTAAAATTAAATTTTACAAGAAACTTTGTAAGTGTACTCTCCAGGGAAATTTCAAGATGTCTGGCCATGGTTAACTCAGATAAGACCAATTAAAGGAAAGCTTAAAATGAACTTCTCTTGCACATTAAAAATACAAACCAGAGTTTTCCAACCCAAACTCCTAGTTTTAAGTAACAATTTTCTAAGCACTGTGGTCAGTAATTAAAAGAACTAGGTTCTAAAAGGAAGCTGTAGCACTATGAGAATTAATCACAGACATAATGTATCTCTATTTACATCCACTCTTTCTTTAACTTCCTCTTCTCTTGTTCTTGTCCTGTGATCAACTGTAATTCTTTTCTTCTAAATAGCATGCTGAAGTGTGTGAGAAGGTCAAAGCAATTTCATATTAATTCAACAAAAAGATTTTACTATACATTAAGCAACCAATATTAATCTTCTTTAGTGTACTGTTCTTTGATTAAGGATTTTTTAATTGTACTTTAAGATTAAATCCTACACATCCTTTCAAAGAGTTGGGCCATTCTTCAGTGGAATTGAGTACACTGAGAAGTATTTGCTCTCTAGGTATCTTTTGGGGTTTGCTGTTGTTATCTAAAGCTTTCTTCACAATGACTGTATATGACAATTTGCAACAGCTAAAAGAATGGCAACAATTGAACTCCAATGGACAATGCTGGACTTTGCTGGAAAAAGACAGATAGTCTCATCTGTTTCCCAGAAAAATTCTTCCATTAGTGATAGTATGATAATTTCCAATGAATTTAAGGAATTCATTTTTGTAAAGCAGTAAAAGTGCACCCCTGGAGTTTTATTTATTGTCCGCTCTAATTTTGTTATTTCAGTCTAACACATTTATGTTCCAAGGGTAATAGTGTTTTTGAATGCATGCCCAGCTTACATTATAAAAATTCATTTAACAGAAGGGTTTCCTTTTAATATCTGGTATCTTCTAAAAGGAGAACTATAGCTCTGGCATTTTATTTCTCTAATCACATGTTACTGGATTGTATAAAGAAAACAGGAGAGATTAATGTGATCTGGCTAAAAGAAAATGTTTGTGGAGAAATGACTACTTACTTCCTTAATTGAAAAGTGAAGATAATGAAGGAGAATACTGACAGTTCTCCATAGCTGTAGTCAAAGAACTTTGCAATAATTAAAGAAAAAAGGAAGAATCTATCACTAAGAAACAAGGGCACTAAAGCACATGAGTGAATGCACCCCAGGTCTATACTCCTCCAACATATTTTTTAACCTTGCTATAAACTCCTCTTCCTGTTTGGGTTAAAATGCTATTTGAAGAGGAACCAATAAACCAGATTTAGCTTTTCTCATTAAGTCTGAGCCTCCTTACTGATACTGTACAGTTTAGCTGGTCTTTTTGGACGGAAATACTAATGCCCCAACCTCAACTCTACTTCATGGTCTAAGTTTCATTCCTCTCTCTTACCTCTAAGCTTACTGTTTACAGGAACTGCCTGAGATTCCTTTTCCTTAACACCAACCAGACCCCAGCTGTTAATGGAAACTCCTCTTGCCAGTCTGCAACAACCTCCTCCTTTCTAGTCTCTGATCCCTTACTAGATTTTCATACCCTCTCATCTGTCAGCCACCCTTTAACATTTTTCTACTTTATTTATATATGTTTTCATTCTTTCTTTTACTAGCTTGACTTTTTCACCTCACCTTTTGCTATGACCCTAATTATCCTTCGAATTCATCTTTTGCAGAACCCATCCCTTGCCCCTCCAGATCTCTGTCAGGCATGTCTGTAGGCTCAGTCTGTGATTAAGCATTTCTTTTTATTCTTCATACTTTATGTTCAAGTAATCTCATCTACCATGCTAAATTCAACTTACATCTATAGATCAAGAATTCTGCGTTTACCTCTAAAACCCAGATGTCTCCAAATAATTTTATCTGTCTATGACTTCTGCACAGGGAGGGATTGCTGTCATTGCCAAATTAGCAGAGATTTTATTTCTTAATTATTTTTAAGTGCCATAGACTAAGTATATTGCTAATATGCCTCCTTCACTAAAACTATCAAACCTTGTATGATATTTGTTCCATACCATCCTTTTCCTTAGGAAATTAAACTTCTTTGGTTGGTTGGTTGGTTTGGTTTTTTGTTTTGGTTTGGTTTTCCTTGGTTGGTTGGATTTTGTTTCATTTTGGTTTGGGTTTGGTTTTTTTTGTTTTTCTTTTTTTTTTTCTGTTGAAATCTCTTCAGAATTCTACCAGAACAGTAAGAAGTCTACAAATTTCTAATTAACCTAATGAGAATTCTTTGGTCTAGACAAGCCTGAGGAAGACCTAGTAACAGTTTTCAAATGCATAGAAGTCTGCTGTATGGAAGAAGAAAATTCTGTTTTCATGTCCATAAGTAAGATGTTCCAGTGGGAACCTGGCACATATTTTTGATCATTCTATTTTGTGTATAAATACTGTGTTGTCTTGCACATTGGTCTTAGAGCTGCAAGCTGCAGCTGTGAGCCAACCTCCAAGGGCAGGAAGTGCTTTGAGGATGCCAAGGGATGGATGTTACTTGTTGTGGTTGAGGAGCAACATTTCCAATACTGGTTTCTCAGAAAAGCCCAATATAACATTAAACATGAGATTTAGCCAAACTGAGAAAATGTTCCCCCAAGAGTACAAGTAAAAGCCATGAAATCAGTTTCCAGAAGACTACCTTAAACCCAGAAGCACAGAAATGACACTATGAATGAAGACACTGAGAGAGGTCCAGCTTCAAAAATACAGGAAATAAGGTAAAAATATGCAGATTTAAAGGGAAAGCTGAAACATTTAGTTATTTTTGTACCAGGAGAACCCTATTTAGCTGATGTATTCATACATGGAATTAATTAAGCTGTATTTAAAGTATTCTATTTATAATTGTTCATTCATCGTTTCCTGCAAATCAGACTAATGAGGTATAAACTTAATTTCAAGATTATTTTTAAGAGTTTGCATAAATTGGCATAGGTATATAAAATTTATACTCAGCTGGAAGATCTAGGCGGCTATATGTTGGAAATAATTTAGCGTGCTGATATGGTAGGTGAGGTATGGTGAGGGGGGAAAGTAAGCTTTTACCACCATGCTGCTAATAATACATGCAGATAAAACTAAGATAAAACTAAGTTTTATTTCTATTTTATTTCTACAGTTATCAAAAGTCTGCCCAGACAAAAAGTTAAATAAACTTTCGGAGAGAAACAAAGAACCATTTTCTGTCTTTTACCTTACTATTTACATTACTGCTCTTTGTCTATTGAATTTGTTGGTTTTTTTAATCACAGCATGCGTACTATAGCTTACTAAACCAAATTCTAAGCTGAAATTGTAATCATATAAATAGAACAAAAAGTACTATCTGTAAGTAATCTTTGGAACGTTTATGACAAAAAATGGTGTAGAGAAAACACTGAATATCTCAAAGACACTGCCTGCTAGATCACCAAATCTGGGAGCAAGAAGATGTGATTAGTGCATGCAGTTCCTCGAATGATCTGAATTCCAAGGAGCAAAAAGTGAGCAACAAAGGGTAAAATCCCCTCTTGCCCATTTCCTGCATCCCATGCACTGGGGATGGATTGGGGTGCTTATTTTTCAGACATGTTTACTCTCTCTGAGTACAGAAGCAGCAGGAAAAGCTTCAGAACAGGAATTATTACCTGCTGTCAGCACATACCTCTTTTTCAAAGCTGAATCTAGCCCACAACAACTGCTCATATACCTATGTGCAGAAACATACATTTTCTGATCTGGTTGTTAAAGCATAAAACGATTACCATTATGCATAAAAGACAAAGGTTAGCCTGAGGAGTCCAGTTTGCACTGAAAAAGTCTGACTGGTATTTGTAGGTGTATTGTAAATTCCCTACATGATTTTTCACTAATACAATCTTCCTTCACAGGTACTACTTTAAGGAACTCAAACTTTTTAAAATTAAAATTCAGTAAAAACAAAACAATCCAATTTAGAGTTTGTCAATACCATTCCATGCTTTCAGATAGAGCAGTTTTAGACAACACAGATACATCAGGTGTCCCTGTCTGTCAGAAACTTCAAATTAAGGTAGATTGTTTAAAGATCACAAACATTTACTTAATTTTTAAGGTCAGTATTTACTCACAGAATACTGTTTTAACAGATATAAGTATTTTGCACTTTCCAAAATGGAGGTAAAACACCTTTAAAGGAAACATGGATCTCTGGGAACTTAGGACTGTTTTGCAAAACAAAGATGAGGTAGCAGAAGCAGATATAGTTAATGTTAAAAAAAGCAGGAAAATCAGAATTTACGATTGGCTCTCAAAAATGCAATATTGCAGTGTTTTCTTATTCAAAATGGAAGTTATAGAAATGGCAATGCTCAGACAGAATATGTAATTATTGTGGTACTACCAAACTGAACTGACTGTTTTCTGGTATAGTACTGCTAACGCTGCTGAGAATGCTTGCAGAAACGGCTTAATAAAAGGGAAATCTATATTTGGACACATAACATATATTTGGACATAAACATATATTCCCTTAATATAAGGGAAACATATATTTGGAACTTCAGGGACCTTCATATCAAGAGTACAAAACTGTTTCACTGGTCTTTAAGAAAAATGTAAAAAGAACTCACAAGACAGAGAAACCTAAAAGAAGCAGCTCTACTAAAAAGTGAATGTGAGATCTTGATTCAGCTTCTATCACACTATAAGAACAGTGGGATACCCCCAGAAAAGAATTGGTTAACAACACTTCTTTTTCTAAACCTAAGTTGTGAATCCCACTGTAATAATTATCTCACTGCCTAGCTGCTGGGCTCAATTCCAAAAGGACTGAAGAATAACGTTATATATTATGTTTCAGCTCTTTCTTTCAAAGTAGTAAAACTGAGAATTACTTCCTCGGGAATGAAGGCAGCAGCCTCAAGGGGCTGTCTCATATGGAAACATCTAGTAAGCAGCATTAAGAGTCTATCTGATGTGCTTCCCCACTCGTCTACTACTTATCCCACACTGAACCTCTCGTGCTTGTGTAAAGCTGGTTATCTGAATTACAGTGGGGGGTACATCACAAATAACAGCAGACCAAAATCAGAAGGGTGAAGAAATAGCTCTAAAATGCCTGTCGGTTACTCTGCTGAGCTGCATATTCTGTGCCATAAATAGACCTTAGAAAAGCTAACAGTTTCACCAAAGACACTAATTACAGAAAGCAAACACAAACAGTCCATATGGTGAGACAGAACTGTATTGATTTTATCATTCAAAAAGCTACTTAATTGAAATCAGGATTAATCTTTTCCTAAAACCAATGATTTCTGCATTACCCACTACAGAGGTTCTGGAAATTCTCCCGAACAGTGGCAACTGCTTTAAGATGACATCAGCGCACATTCATTACTCATTTAAAAGTCAGAAACTCATCTAAATAGAGCCATTTTGTGGAAAAAAAATAACTCCCACTCATCCTATCATACCGTTTGCTACACTCGCCACAAATTTTACAAACCCTTATTTGTTCATATGGAGAGCAAATACTTGAATTCGGTTTGACTGATGCTTCTAAAGAGAAAATACTAAACAGGCCTGACACACTAGTTTTGGCAAGTTTTAAGTGCTTTATATTTTAAACATCTGTAAGACTATCATGGGAAATGCAGGTTCACAGTTAACAAGAATATCATGCAAGTTGGTATGCCCAGATCTTACATGGAGTTTGTTAATTTTATAAATATTGTATATTTCTATTACTTAACTCCTCATTAAATTTCCCTACAATTTTCTGATTCAGAAAAATACAAACCCAAAACCACTGCCTTACTAAGAAAGAACTTTAATCTACTTAAATGCCTGACAATCTGCCAGAATTCTACTGTTAGAGCTACTTGTCTGTTATGTTGAAAACACAGGCTGAATAAGACAGAATAGAACTGTGAGCGCTTTAAGGTTTTTTTTCCTATAGTCTATTTGTTTTTCCACAACTGTCTCATACGAGACTTAAATCTCTGGTGAAAGAGTAACTATCTAGTGCTACTGTATAAATGAGCACACTCTAACTTGATAGTGCAGGCAAGAAATCTCTCACATCCTTTTCTATTTGGTTGCTTAAAAGTTTCCAAGGAGTCAGGATGGCAAGGTATTACAAGAGGACGGAGAAAACATGTTGTGCACAGCAGTCTGTTTCTCACACTCAGAAATTAGGGATTATTTTCTCCCCTTTCTCTGCACACTTTGGGAAAAAAAAACAAAACAGAACAAAACCAAAAACACTCAAAACGTTGTGCAAAGATACTGGATGCTGTTTCTGGGTCAATTTAATCAACTCCACAATTCCTGGAAGTTAGAGAATTTACAGGTACCAAGTGCAGCTGGATAGCTCACATGAGCACAAATTGAAAGAAGATCCAGAGCTAGAACAAATGGGTCAAATTGTTTCCTTCTCAGTGAGATGTCAAATGTCAGGCCCATCACTGAGGACAAAAGCAAATATGTGAACACACAGTACACGCACAATTCACCTTTTCCGGTCTCCATGAATTAGCTCAGTCCCCATGGCTCTCATCTTAATCACCACGTGCAGAGATGACCTGCACTGGCCACAGGTTTCACAGCACAGATGGTTTAAGCTGAGACACTGTGCTGCTTCTGTGCCCTTCCCTGCTCATTTTCTACCCTCCCCCACCACCAGCTTCTGTTATTCTCCCCATGAGGTGGAGATTTTTAGCCTTCCAGATTCAGATTATTTTCACCTGGAGCCTAAAATTCATCTAATATTCATCTTTGGTAAAGGGAAAGAAGTGCCCACTCTGCCCACTCTTTTCTCCTTCATCTTTCTTGCTTAGATCTTTCCTTAGGTCAAAGAGACATGGAAATTCTTTGTATAAAGCATAATCTACTCTGATGAATGATAGCTGTTTGAGTACCTTATTTCACAGGTTATTTAACCACAGATATATTTGAGTAATTCTCCGTACAGAACTAAATAACCTCCAGCTAGGTAAATGCCTAAAGCAAGTGGAGCAATTACAAAAATACTAATCGTGGACTACAGCACAGATCTTACCCTCTAGGGGTGTGTGGCCTCAAGGACTGCACTGAGGATCTGGCCCTGAGAAGCTCTCTGTCTTGAAAAACCACTCTAAGAGCCAGCAGCACACATTGGCTCCAGCTGGGGCACACTCCATATGTTTTTGAAAACAGCAGTAGCACACACATGGGAAAAATACAGGCTTTTTAATAACTCTGCTTTACAGGCAGAAGAAATAATAATACTACTTTCTTCAGGCTGTCCACTAAGACAGCTGAGTTCATAAACAAAAAGTTCATAATCTAAGTGTAATAGATTTTGTTTCCTTGGGCAACACAGTGCTATGAAAGTGTTTAAAATGGACTTTTCTCAGTGTCATCAATAAAGCTTCGACAGAAAGACTGGTTCTCTTCCAAAGACTTTTTTAGCTGCTTGCACAGTACTCTCAAACACCAAATAAGTCTTTTATAAGTTTTTGTCATATCTCTCATTTCTCTGTAACTCCTCCTTATAGCACACTGTATTTAAAAATGAAAGATTTATCTAGATCACAATCTAAAAAAAAAAATTTCAACTTATAGTTTCTAACCCAAATTGACCCTAGATACAATTTAGGCTGTACTGACAGAAATAATATTTATAGTATTTTTCATTATATCCTCATTTTCAAATCTGTGCAGGGAGTATTCTGCAGGTAAAGACTTATAGTAATGTCCAATATAAGAACTAAAAATATCCCATAAGAACAGAAGTATTGTAAAAAAAGTACATGTAAAAGCATCAGATTTTCCCTATGAAAGCAAACTGCAGGTTAGTCTCAGTTTTCAGCTTGCACTGGGTAGTTAAAATGCATTTAGTCTGTACCTGACTAACACAGAAATTCACTGTGCCAGAATGCAACTAAATCACTTTATTCTTCAGATCAAATAATACAAAGTAATAGTACTGTAACTGGACGGTATGTCCAGGTTCAGTATGATTTTTAACCTGCTACCTGCCATTGTGGGGGCTGGGTTTTTTAACTTTACTTGGATCTCCATTAAAAACTGAAGGCTTCAATGCTGAACATAATCAAAATGTGAATATTTGCATTCCTATCAAGATTTACACACATTTCTCACTTCTGGTCTTTATAATATAATTTTATCATTTATGCTAACCACAAAGAAGAACTTTGACTGAGCATACAAACCCTAACATTATAAAGGGCTTAATTTGGTCTTTTGTATATAGTAATCAATTCAGATGGAAATTTACTATTCCATGAGCAGTAGTGCTTTACCCACTCATTCCTGACTGTAGACATTGCCAGGGGTAAGCCAGTGGCTGGGCATACAACACCAGTTTGCCTGCCAATGATGTCAATGAATTTTGTAGCAAATGCCTCAGAATAATTCATCTGACTTTACATGAACTCTTACAATTGAAAACGGCTTGACTGATCTGCTGGGATCTTTTTCTCAAAAGGACCCCTTCATATGCAAATCCCATACTTGAAGCATGGAGAGAAGGAGGAGCCGTGACTGAGCCTTTGCTCAAAGATATTTTCCACAAGGCAAAGGTTATAAAGATGAGACAGAAATACATATTTTGATTAGGGTTTTGGGACTAGTGGCTATACACTAGTCTATACCCATGGCAGTGAAGGCCACCTCCAGGATTAAAGCTCCATAACACTACACATCAGTGTACAATAGAACAGAAACCAATTCTCTGTATTCCCTTGCCCATTTTTCTAGTCCATATGCACTTTCTTCCCCACTACAATCAAACACAATACACTGCTATGAGTAATTTTTGCTCTCAGGCCTTCTGTTCCTCTGCTGAAATCATTATGCTAAATTTCACCTCGACAAAATGGTCCAATAGTGAATTTAATAGATGTCTTATCCCTCATTCCATAATGCTGATAACTGCCATAAAAAGCTGAACTCACTACTTTTACAATGAAAAGAAATGTTTGATAGTGCTAGGACTAGTTAATGTTTTAATGTAACATTTGGCTTTCCCCATATGCTAGCCACTTTCTCTAATAGAATTACAGCAATAGAGATACTGAGCATTCATTTTTATAGGGCATTCAGTCACATTTCAGAACTGAAAGCTTGTCTGAATTTGAAGAAAGTGCCTATAGGCTCAAACCTGCAAGGTGCTAAGTGCCCACAGTTCCCAGAGAAATCATCTACATTCTGAGATTTTAACCTGCACTTACTCAAGCAAAATTCTCCAGACTTCTCTTCAGAAAGAGGTTTCCACAAATGAGGAAAAAAGAATGTTACAGACTTCTTTGCAGATGGAAGCCATGAGGAGAATAAATTAGGGAGTGAATTTCAAGTCTAACACCTCTTGTCCACTAACCTCCAATGTGGCCACATTCAGGCCATACAAAAATATTCCAAGTGTGGCACCCTCCATTCTGGATTATTCTGAAAAAGAATTTTGTACACAATAGGAACTCTGTGCATTTTACAGCTAGATCTCAAACATCATTCAATTTACCCACGGGAGCAGTAAATGGATGCCAAGGAGGCTATTCAAACAAGTAAAGATAACCTGGCTCAAATTGCTATTGCCTAAAAGTAGGGCTGTTTCAGAGATAGGAGAATTTTTTTGTCTCTTTTTTTGTAAGGTAAGCAAATAATTAATTTCAGCATTAGAAGTAGTTTAGATAGATAAAAGCAAAATCAAGAAGCATTATCCAAGGCTTCACATGAGTGCATTCATGCATTAATTACATTATATTACAGATAATGTTTTTCTTTGAGATTAACCATCTGAAAGTAAATATTAAGCAGTTTTCATTAATAACAGTCAATGACTGATTATCTCATATTTCTAGTTTCCTGATATATCTGTGAGCTTTGATTGTCTTATTACGTTCCACTGCTTAGCACACATTCTTGATCTCCCAGTTTGAACTCAGAAAAGATTTATTTTTTCTCTGATCTGCAGAGAAACTAGAAAAATTGTATGTGGTCTGCTCTGAGATGAAACTGGAACCTGAAGAACTCTTTTTCTTTTTATTCTCTGGGAAGATGTGGAAGTTGATTAGCCTGGTGACAGGAGAGAAAAAGAGAATATCACATCCCTACAACTTACGTATTAAGAAGGAAAAACATTCGTTCCATTGTAAAGGTGAAAAGATCACTGACTGTGAGATTTACCACAAATGAAAACATGTGGACATCTGTTTCTTTACACAGGTTGAATCCAAGAGAGGACTTGTACGTACAGTGTATACCACAACCTGACCTCTTGGGCTAGTGTGAGAGTCTGCTGATCTCACCGTTGGAGTTTGCCTCAAAAGACAATTCTAAAGTGAATAGCTCTGGCTAGGGTGGAAGAAGATGCTGATGTACCTCTGGCCTGGCCAGAGCAGAGCAGGGGGTAATGCCCAGGAAGAAATAAGAACTAATGGATGGGTAGAGACTACACCTTTTCTCTGAGGGTCAGCCGGCACTGCTAGGATGAGCAGGACAGAAGTCCTCTCCAGGCACAAAAACCCTGGCTAGGGTGGGGGACAGACACAGTGATTGTACTTTTGCTAATGAACCTGGCTTGGCCTGAGCAGATCAAGGAGTGGGCAAAGATAAGAACTGATTGCTGACATTGAAGTCCCCTCCAGGCCATAGCCCTGACTAGGGTGGGGAAAACACCTTGATTGTGCAAACGCTAATGAACCTGGATTCTGCAGCAGCTGACAGCTCCCCTTTGGAACAAAGGAACTTAGGGGTACATATGGCTGTCCATGCTGTGGCTGCGGGGTTGTCTAACACTGGCTGCATTGGCCCCCACCAAGGATGAGAATGCCATCCTGCAGAAAACTCACCAGACAGATGGACACCTGGTGGTGACTCTTACTCTCTCACTCTTTCTTTTACACTCTCCTACTCTTTTCTCTCCCATTTATCTCTCTCTCTTTCTTTTCTTGTATCTTTTTTTTCCTTTTTCCCTCTTTTGCCTGGCAACATATCCCCCATATTTTCATGGGCTTCTATAATTTTGCTTGTGCCAACTGTCAAATAAAAGTTCATGCTTGTACCTGACCCTTGATGGTTGAACTTTGTTCATGTGGATCAAAACAAAAAAATAATTTGTTACTCTGGACCGTAACAGTTAGCTTGATACTACGGATATGTTAATTATAATAATATCTTCTGTAGGTTTCCTAGGACTGCTTCTCCTGACATTAAAGAAACAACCAACCATAATGCAGGCATCTAGAATTCATTATCCAAAGTAACTATAGCCTTTCCCCTCCTCCTGCACTGTCAATCACATTACTGCTATCTGCAGAAGAGTGAATGACTACATGTAGTGAAATGAGGAACCAGGTGACACTGATTGCCAGGTAGTGGGCATGAGCTTGTGTTAAGCCCACCTGTGCCTGATTAGGGCAGGCCCCCACTGCGCATGACCAGGATTAGGGGGCCAATAAAAGGCAAGGCCTGAACTCACAAGCTCAGCTCACACTGGAACTCACAACCTTGGCATGCTTGGCTTTAACTGCTTCTCTCAGCACCGCACTACCTTCGTTGCGCCACTAGAGCTCATCACCTTTAGGGTGAGGCTCTTGAGTCTCAAACCCACGGCCTCAGCATTGCTCGGGTTTGTCTGTATAACTGCATGCCAACCGGCTGCGCCACTACACATCCATTCTGCAGTGGAAAACTAAAGTGATCTAGAGTAGTACTTTCAATTTATTTCAACTAGTGATTTAAAAATAAATTTCAACACTCAGGAGGTGGAATCTCTAGCTAAGACATCGTGCTAGCAAATTTTTTTGCACTCTACCATTAATTGTTTACTGTCCCTTCTATTTCAAAGATCAGCATTATTGTATTTATTTAACTTGAATTAATAACAACAACATTTTGTTTTTAACTACACATCAGAAATGCTGGCAGTCATGGCTATCTGTATTCTCCAGGACAATCAAGTTACTGCAGATTCATTAAATAACAATGGGAACATTACCTTTGGGGTTTGGGGCTGACATTAAAAAAAAAAAAATAAAAAGCAAACATAACTGATCTACTTCAGGTACCTGATTGATGAGCTAAGACTCACTAATTCTGTGCATACAGAAGTGAATGGGTAAGCATTTACCCCCATTATGCTGAGCGATTTAACATCCAGTTACTTGCACCCCTGAATTTCCTCAGCAACCTTCCCAGGTCAAAGCTTTCCTGAGCAGAGCTGTCTTGCCAGTCAAGACAACTTGCTAAGCTTATTTCTATGGAGCATCTTTTCACCTGATTCAACAATCTTGAAATTAATCTACCACATGATTTAATCCAGCAGTCCGCATTTTTCTGGAGTCTCTTACCTGATGCTCTGCTCTTCAGTTCTCTTCTAACAACCTCATACTTCCAAACTGCTTCTAGCACATTGTATGAACTACTATCTGGAGAGGATCTGGAAAACACACCTAAATTAAGCCACTCAGAGTGTATTTTATTTACCATTTTTTAAAACTTCTTTTTAAAATTTGTAACTTATTCCCTGGACGTGCTTTACCACAGAGTCATTTTACCTTTTGCTTTAGTTTTTCATTATCTACTGCATTTTAAATCTATTGTTAAGGGTTTGGGTTTTTTAGTCAAAACAAAGTGAATATTGAAACAAGAGCAATTGTTTATGAGAAGCTTGGGGTAAACAACAGTCCTAAAAAGGCAAATATGTTTATTCTATGTTAAACACAAATAGCTTGAAAATCAAATTTAAAATGCTTATACTGAAAAAGAACAAATGTTACACTTGATTATGTTAACAGTAACATCATGTGTCAAACTGGAACAGTAATCCTTCTGCTCTGCTCAGCTATGCTCATGCTTCAACAGAAGGACTGATTTCATTCAGTTTGGGACATGACATTTTAGAAAGAAAAACTGAAAACCCAGTAGATGAGAACAACAAAGATGACAAAAATGGCTTAGAAAATATGATGCAGAAGGGTTTATGCTCTGTACTCTTTTCAAATGTATAAATAAAATGGAGCTTGAGCAATATTCTAAAAGAAAGATGGACTAAAAAAAAAATGGCAGTTTCCTCCAATATTAAAATCACTGTATTTATCGCTTTCTGTTTAGTAATTTCAGTGAGGAAAAGGAAGATGGACAGTCAGAAAAATGAAGTTATCTTCCCATTTGTTATAATACAACATCATATAAAGATATCATAACTATGGAATGTGAAGCGGCATGCACTAAAGGCAATCTGAATGCATGAGAGGTGAGTATTTTCATCTCTATATGTTTTCATCATCTATATGTTCTGTGGTTGCTAAGTGAGCACCTATTCACTATTTAATTACCTATCATTGATATATATCTAAACACAGTGCTAAGTAAAAGGCCTGTCATTTCCTGAAAGGACACAAGTTCTCTTCCAGTAATTCCAAGTTCTTATTCAGTACTATGATTAAGATTTTACAGAAAATTAGTTTCCTTTAAAAAAAGGAAGCCAGAACACCTTCTCTTTTTTTGCCTGTCTCCTTTCCCTACAGACATTTTGCAGAAGAAAAATAACATAAATAAAAAAAGAAAGGAATCCCCTGCTAGTAAAATTAGACCCTGAATGTTTTATCTTGCCAACACCCCTCTGGAAAACTATCTTAAATCCAGTTTTCATGAAGTCAGAAAAGCCCTTCTGAGGACATGGATTTGAGGTCTTCCATTTAGCTGATTATTTAGCAAACAAGTGTAGTTGGCTATATCACAGAATATTGGGGGTTGGAAGGGACCAGTAGAGATCATCTAGTCCAACCCCCCTGTCAAAACTGGATCACCCAGGGCAGGCCACACAGGAAAGCATCCAGGCAAGTTTTGAAAGTCGCCAGAGAAGGAAACTGCACAACTTCTCTGGCAGCCTATTCCAGTGCTCCATCACACCCACAGTAAAGAAGTTTCTCCTCAGGTTGAGAATTTATCTTGAATCCACAAAGAAAGTTCAATTTCCTGAAACACAAGTGCTACTTTTATACCCAAAAATGTGAGATAGAACTTTATGTCTAACATTATTCCATCATTTGCGTAAGTGATTGGTTAACTAATTTCTCACTTCCATTTAAAGTGTCAATGCTCAAAAAATTTCACTATGCACGCTCAAGGAATAAAGGGCTTCTTGTCAGGAGGGAACTCTCTAGCCTATGAGTGGGTATTTTAGTATGCTAATAGCTCATTAATGACTTAATTGTATGTTAATTCTGTTAATTTGATTACCTGATGTTCTTCAAGGCTGGGCTGTTGAGCTCTTGGGATGTGTTTTTCTCTAACTGGAATCTGCTTTTGTCTCATTTTTACTGTTTCTCTGTTACCTGAGCATTATTTTAATTCTGGGTATCTCTTTCATTCTCTTTTATGTGATTTTTGCCCAAATGCGATGGTTTTCCCCTAAAATTTTACTCATTTCAATCAATAACTGACATCATCAGCATATCCTGTAGTAAAAACCTTGATCAGCCCCAAGGAGAAGTTCGTAGGCATGATGGTGGACAAGAAGCTTAACATCAGTCAATACTGTGCACTTAAACCCAGAAAGCCAACAGTGTACTGGGCTCCATCAAAAGAAGCATGGCCAGCCAGTTGAGGGAGATGATTCTCCCCCTCTATTCTGCTCTTGAAGCCTGGAGTACTGTGTCCAGTTCTGGATTCCTCAAGCTAAGAAGGACATAGAGGTCTTTGAACATGTCCAGAGGAGAGCCACAAAAATGATCAGAGGACTGGCGCACCTCCCCTATGAAGATAGGCCAAGGAAGTTGGCAGCGAAGTGGAGGCTCTGAGATGACCTTTAGCAGCCTCCCAGTACCTGAAGGGGACCCACAAGAAAGCTACGGTAAGACTTTTTTCCTGGGCCTGCAGTGAGAGGACAAGGGGCAATTATATAAAACTTGAAGAAGGGGATTTAGATCAGATATTAGGAGGAAATTATTCACTAACAGGGTGGTGAGACATTGGCACAGGTTGCCTACAGAAGCTGTGGATTCCCCCTCCCTGGAAATGTTTAAGGCCAGGATGGATTGCCCTTTGACCACCCTGATCTATTGGTAGGTGTCCCTGCCCATGCCTGGAGGATCAGGTCTAGATCATCTGTAAGGTCTCTTCCAATCCTAGCCATTCTATGATTCTATGATAGGATGAACAAACAAGGTCAGTCATTCTGGTAAGGATGTGGTGGATTCTTCTCTTCTGGTACCCCAGTTACCATCTGCCGATGCTATTGAGTCAGAAAGGTAGTGATGAATTCAGGCTGGGAGGTCTCCATGGCCTGAATCCCTGCAGCAAAATTAATTGCAGCAGGGAGGAGTGATAACAGCAACAGTTTGCTGAGCTGTGGAGAAGGTTTGGTGCCGAGGGCATTTTCACAGACTTCAGCTTCCAAACTTTGTAAGTTACTAGTAAATATCTGTAAAATGAGATTTTTCAGAGACTAGTGACTTTGTTGGGATAGAAAGAAAGCAAAAGAAATATATTCTGAATCTTATTATTCTAGAATTGATTATTTTAGATTTAGAGGTAGAAGAAAGTAGGAATGTGGAAACATGTAAAAGTTTTACCTTGTAAAGAGTGTTACTTTGTTGGGAGTAGGAAAACAATGTACTCAACATTTGAGTAGCGAGATAAGGATAAGACTGCATATGAAAGTTAGTCGAGTAGAGATAGAAGGAAGCTGGTAGTAAAAACAATTTGGAAGTAATCACACACCAGCTGGACATTAACCAAGAGAAGGAAGGTGAAAAGGACACAGAGAGGAAGACATCTTACTTCATCAGAGGAAGACTACTTACTTCATCCCGATGACCACATGAGGGAGGCACGCAAGCGCAGAAGGGGCCAGTGTCACAATTCACTGATGAAGCAATCTACACATGCATATATATTAGAAAACACTGTAACCTGTTGAATATGTAATTAGATTGCAAAATTTTCCGGGATAAATTGTGGCCGCGCTGTGACTGACTTTGGAGCCAGATTTAGGTGCATACCCCTGGTTCCCGGGGCCTCAAAATAAAGCTCCACATATAACCTCTCCTGAGTGGTTATGTGTTTGTCTCCACACTAGCAGCTTGACAGACAGACTTCCTAAAGATGCAAAAAAACCTTCATTCCAGGCAAAAGGTAGTTCCTCCAATCTCAAGCCTCTGTTCCACCATACAAAAAATATGAAATAATTTGGATTAAATAGTTATATGATTTTATTAGCATGGGTAATGTGATTTTTTCTTTACTTCAGTTGCAGGAAAGGGCTGAGCTATTTTAGCTGAAATAGGAAAAGGTTATCTAAAAAAGGACACTCCGTATGTGGTGGTGGGAATGGAGGAACATCATTTGCATTTTAAAGCTGTAAGGGTACCTGAAAATAAGGTTTTACAGTAAAAAGTGATGGAGGACTGTGACAACAAGAAACAATATCAAGTCTCCCATTCATACTTATAGAATACTGATTACTAATTGGGTAAATATAAACACTTACAATCTTTTCAAACATTGGCCGAAAAGTAGTGATATTCACTGCTGGGTTTTGGGGAGGGTTGTTTTTTGTTAAAGAAATATATGGATGCAAGACTAACATTAATTTTGAAATACATTTTCTTATACTATTATCTAAATTTTGATTTTCATATTACTTATGTGTGAACCACCACAGAACAGGTGTTTTCAGGTCTGGCAAGAGAAACTCTTACCGAATGCTGTATGAACCCACTGCCCTCTCCCACCCAGGTCCCCACACACTGACACTTCTGCAATGCTCCCTTTTTTTATTCTTCTACTATCAGAGGCGACAAGAAAGTAATGTAGTCAAAATGTTCAGACTAACAATAGCAACAGATGTTTCTGAGGAGTCAACTTCCCCAGCACTAAATTAAGTGTTTTAAAATAAACATGTACTAAAACAGGACTATTGTGCCATAGATTTGTCATACTTAAAACAAAGTAGCCACCTGGTAATTCATACATATTTATTCAGTACTGAAAACATAAACAACTAGATCAGGAATGTTTGTACTCATTAATCCCAAAAGCAGACAAGTAAATTAATTTATCATAGATTGTAATGAGTTTTGGTCTTCCACAGCCTTCTCCTCTGTCATTACCTCCAAATCACCTATCCAGTTTTTAACGGAAATTATTACCTGTTGTCAAAAAAATACTTCATAATTTAATAAATCCCTTTATGTTTTGTTTTGAAAATAATCCACTTCTCCTTGTGTGATATCCCAGTTTTCTGTTTGACTGACAATGGTGCTAAATATAATTCTAATATTAAATCTGATTTTACCCCTCTATTTCTTCACTCCAAAATATTTCCATTTTCTTCATAATTTGATTTATTCTTATCTTTGGAGGCTCATTCTCTTAAATCCTACATTTTTCTGGAAATGATCCTTTTTTCATTAGAGCTCTGAATGTTGTCCCTCTCCTTTCCCACTTTTTATATACATTTGTAATAGACTTTCCTCTTTTGACTCAAAGAAATTCCAGTTTCCATTCATATTCACTCCATCACAGTTATGCTTTTGCCTATATTTCTTCTTGCTTATAATGAATCAGCTCACACTTAATCTAGATTTTACATTCTTTTCTCTCTCTCATTTTCCTTCCCTGAACTATGATAAACCTTCAACACATCTATTATGGATTTTATTCCAACATGTTTTTTCAGTAGTATAATAATATATATACTTCACAAGATCTGTTTTGTTTTCCCTGTAACTAAGTCATTCCAAACCATTACAACTTTTACTCTTGTTTTTCCTCATTGTAAAATATGTCAGTTTTAAGACAACCAACATTAAAGCCAATTTGGGAAGTCATCTGAAAGGTGGCACACATTCCACACACTCCTCAGTCCATATGCTAGGACAGATCGTTTCTCAAAGCTGACATCCAGTCATAGAAGCAATCATGTGGGGCCACACAAGAGACCACAGAAGCCTGAATACACTGAATACACTGATTAATACACTGATACAGTTCAAAGTGACATTTACAACTAAGCCAACAAACTCCAGACTGTTTTATCTAGACCCATTCTAAATAAATCTGTATTAAACATGGGTGTAGTTTTAGTTATATTTAACCACTCAATAAACATATATCTACTAAGAATTATCCACAAATTATAGTTATACCTAGTCCTGCAGTACTGACAACAGTATTTAGGCTAGATAGTGGTTCTCCAAAAGCTAAATTAAGCTTTCTGCATCTGTACATGCATTTGCACAAGTAGGTTATTTCTTACTGAAATAACCAATAATAATAATAATCATCATCATCAACAATACTGCTGTTTTTTTTAAAATCTAATTCTACTTGGTTCTTGCAATAACACATGCACTATATAGAGAAAACCAAGAAAACTAATGCAAGACATGAAAGCAATTTTATTTCTTTTGGTTTGGTTTGGTTTCTAGTTGAAAAAAATTATCATCCATGAAAAAAATCTGATTTGATTTTCACTAGAATTTGAAAAACATTGAAAAGAGCAGAGAAAAAGTAATCAGCAACAAAAAAAAATTCCAGTACAATAAGCCTATTCAAACACCTTTTCTATGAAAACATTGACCTCTTTGCATAATTATGGTATTGTCAAAGAAAGTAAGGTTGGTAGCTTCCTTTACCACTAAGTAAAACTTACGTTGCTTTCTTCCTTAGCATTGTTGTTAAGAGTCTGATTACCCATTATCACCTCACTGTTCCCCTTTAAATGAAACAGAAATATATTTTTTTCAATCAGCTACAAGACAATCCATCTAAAATACAGACTATTTTTACACAAGGAAAATTTCTGTTAGTGCTAGATACAGTATTTTCATATATGCAGTAGATGAAAAGAATCAAATGCATCTCTGAAATTAGAGCAGCAACAGCTGGGAAATGTCAAAAGATTTGCTTTCCTCTAGGCATCCATGGGTCTCAACTCTGTACTAGTTTTGAAAGCCTATTTTTCTCCATTATATTTAGTTCTCTCCTCCTCCCCCACAGCTTCTTCTTCATTCCTGTGTGCTATCTATAACCTCTGTTACAAAATGCCTGGTCTAATAGTCATCTTTGCATTTTTCATCTCTATTGATAATTTCCATCTTGAGATATTACAGTAACAAAATATAAAAACTGGCCAAATAAGCTTATATGAAGAAAAAAGTGACAAGCTAGAACCTTAGGCTCTGCTAAGCCTAAGGTCTGTCACTGCTTTGATAAAATCCTGTTTTCATTGAGTCACAGAACACTACAAAAGTGTATCTCTCCAAAGATTAAGTAAGAAAAGTGTGACTTTCTGTAATTCAAATGACTGTGAATAGGTAGTATCTTCGTATTGATGGTTACATTTTCTAGCACATCAGAGTAATTTGATTGCAAAAGACCCTTAAAATTAACCTACAGTTACTTCTGCAGTATAGAAAGCATTTCCCTTCAGGGCAGTGATTTTCATCTAATTCTTAGCTTTCATAAACAAATGCGTACATTTTCCAGTACATAAGGAGAGCTTCAGTTCCAAGAAATCTAACTCAATTTGACTGAAAATAATATTTCCTAAAAACTTACACTTTATTCTTTCTACAATTATCCAGACTTTTTCTTGATTCAGTATTTTTTTTTTTTTGCTACTTTGAGAACCAACCATGGTGCAAGGGCTGAAGTTTTTTAATCAGTGGAAACTGAGCAGTTTAGGCTTCATTTCTTATGAGAACTTATAAGAAATATCCACAATTGATGAACTTTGCCTTCTGTTTCTAAGCTCATTTTGTAAAAAAACACTGTTAAAAACTTTAAATTAATTCCAGGCAAAGGAAAGTTTTCATTTGTTTTAATAGGGTCAAATTTCCACCTACTCATTTTCACTTAGCAGACATTCTGCAGCTCCTCCAAATTAACCTAATTACATTCTATACATGGAAAACGCCATGGCAGAATAAAGAATTAGAATAGCCACTTTCATACTTACAAAGCACAATCAATCAGTAAAAAGCCTTAATGATACAAAAGACATTCTCTGATGCAAAAGAATAGCCAATGCTTTATTATCCATGTGGCTGTAGGACTTTGCACCAAAGAGCTCTACTGGATTCAGCTGAATGCATTTAGCTACAAATATTTTTCCCAGTACAGTTCACAATATGGAAGTTCAGTGGAGAAAAGTGAGCAGATTTCAGGGCAAGTTTTGAAAAAGAAAAGTAAAAATTTGGCACATAAGGTGTGGGCAACCACCGGAAACACAGAGGGAAAATATTACTGACCACCCTTTTAAAATAAACAATTAGATAGTACCAACAACAGCACTCATCTTCTCCCAGTGCATAGCTGGGGCTATTGCAAAGCTAGCTAAAACATTGTGTGCTGTGACAGGAAGGGAGATGCTTTAAAAGAGGCTGAAAAACTGGCTTAAGTAAGGACAGGAGAATGGCCTACTTTTCTGGGGTTCACTGACTGTGCACACTATTCGCTTGAGAACATTGTCCATTTTTCTTGCTTTATGCACATTGATTTCCAATCCACAAAGCTTTGAATGTTCTCATTTGTCTTCCAAAGGTAAATCTATCAGAAAAATTGTTGTCCTCTGCTCTGAGGAAAAGGAAGAAGGAAGAATGATCAACCAATGCCTTTTTTTTTTTTCCTTTTCTTTCTCCCTCCATGTTGTACAAGAGTGAATTAGAGAAACACACATTCATTACTGAAAGGAAGAGAAGTGTGATGTGGCTGAAGCTGTTTTTTGGCATTTGTTTTTTTTAATTGAAAAAAATTTAATAGCACCTTCAATTACATGCAGAGTTCCCTGATTTCAGTGGAAAATGTGGCAGTGAAAGAATGAAGAAAAAATACCACAAAACAAAGGAAATGTGGTAACAGTAAAAGAGTCACAGAAAGAGAAACTGGAAGTGCAGTAAAGATTTAATAGGAAGAAAAAAATATTCTTCTTTCTCCTTAAGATTATTTTTTTGGCCTGGTTTTATTCTGCTATAATCTCACTGGTTATGTAAATTTATACTTCAATAAAAATGTAATCAGACAAATGACATGCTATAATTTTTATTAATATTTGTGTTTTCTCTGATCTTAATTAGGGTTTATTCCCCACGGCCTTTAATATTACATTCCTGACACTGAAGAATAGTGAGTGTAGGGCATACACTCCTTCCTAAATCTACAAATATATAAGGGTAGAAATAATTTTGTTTCATAATTAAATAATGGACAGACTAATGGACTGTTAGAGACTGAGTATTCATTAAAAACTCCATTCTTATTGACGAATGAGGAACTTCATTACCCAAAATATCTTCAAAAATGTTACCCTAACTAGAGGGTAGTAATCCCAACAAACTTGTCTTAATGCCTCTTTATTTAAATTAATATGTTTTAAAATATTTTTTTAAAGTAAACTCAAAATTAATCACTCTCAAATGCACTTCATTATGAAAGCAATATTCTCTTTGAGCACCCCAGGCTATGTTTTCTTAGGAAACAAACAATATTTATGTAATTATATGTATTCATCAACAAAATGTTCTCTCTGAAAAAGCTTTAAAATAGAACTGTGTCAGTTTAAAGACAGAAGAAAACGGAGAAAGATGCCTGTTCATAATGACAGAAAATCTTGTCTTTTGTTTATTTTGGTTCTAGCAGGCAACATGAGACTGAAAAAGATTAATTTATAACTGTAGAATGACAGAACTCTGTTCACAGCAAGCAGAAGTACCAGAAGTACACATCTCCCAAATTATAGGGACAACTCAGTCAGATACATTGAGGAAAATCCAAAGGAGACCACTAGAGCATTCCTAGGCCTGTGCTCAGGAACTGCATGGGTTTGTTTCAACTTCTTAATATAAGAATATACATTTTCATCAAACAGGGACCAGAAATGAAAAGGTTTGAAAAATGTAAACAGAAAGTAATAGCAATTATTTAGTGATAAAAAACCTAAAATAAGTATTTACTACTAGTGTCTCTTACAGAGCCGTAGGACTGGCAAAAAGGGAAGATGCCACAGGTCATTTAGCCAGACTGTGAAAACAAGTGTTCTCATTTGGTACTCTACTCTTTTTTAAGGAAAACAAACAAACAAAAAAAACCCCTCTCACTGTTAATAAAATGATAATATCTCTTGAAGGTGAAAATAGAAAACTGTTTTTAAGCATGAAAAAGTTTTTCACAGCCATCTAAACTATAAACTGATATCTAAAGCTAGCATGAATAGTTAGGATTCTTAAAGCTAAGAATCATGGCTCTACTGAAACCACTGAGGGTATCACTGAGATACAAGTTCAAAACAATAATTTATTAAGTACTACGGTACATGTGTTTCCAACATACTGCATAGCCTAGTCTAGTTCTTTACTTTCATAAGGAATAATTTTGTAGTGTAATGTAATGCAATGACAAAATGATGCCACAAGGTTTAAAATGTTGGACTGTCAAGGAAGGGAGGAAGCTTTGGATTAAACAATCCACTAGCCAAAAAATGATGGTCCTGTTAGTGACTGTCTTCTCAATGAAGCTTGGGTTCCCTTATATCTCTATTTAAACCTAATACTTGAACCAAGCTACCTGGTTCTGAATGATCTGGCCTACCATTCTTTAAATACCAGAAGTACCGTTTTGACAGAGTTTTAAGAAAATTCCAATTACTCTGAAACTCTTCAGTGAAGTATCCTCATTTAAATATAGCAAACATTTTCTTGCTATCAGCCTACAGAACAAAATGATTAATTCTTTCAAGTTTTCTATGAGCACCATCTGGTCTTCGTGATTGTTGCTATTTTACTCATCAACATGCTTTAACAATTTTTCTTTGGAAAATTTAGTTGTTAACAGTGTTTTTTTGCCTGAGATCATGGGGTACTTTGTATTCTCATCACGTCCGTTTAACCCACAGTATGCTGGAAACTGCATAGATGGAGAACATATAGACACTGTGCAAGGAAACAAGTTCAAATGGCACTTTTGTAGAGAGACAGAAGGTTTTTTTCAAATTCTGCAGAGGAGTTCTCCTTCTCTACATGTTGGGGTACCCCCACTGAATGATTTTGAGAAGGTATTTGGTCTGAATATGAATAAAAATTGCACTGAATACGAAACCAAAAGCTTTGGAATAGATGAGAACCCCCATGTCAAAGCAGTAATTTATGCTTTAGAGAACCCTGTGTTGGAGAAACAATAAAAGAGGACTGTGGGAAATGAATTTTTAATTAGGTAAGTGACTCATCTGAAATACAGTTAGGTGTGGATGGAGAAATTAAGATAATGCAGGGGAATAACCCATTAGAACAATTTAAAATTGTAGTTGATGCTAGATATGAACTAAAAATATATATAAAAATTTTCTAAGGTGACTGGTGACTTTGGACAACATTAAATAAGGTTCTTTTCTGGCACACCTTTTGAAAATTTTTTCAAAACACAGACATGCATTCTGAATCATACCTACAGATTTACAAGTATTAACCACAACGAGGTACAAAAAGGATTTCCAGTTGATAGCTTCTGAAAGAGAACATTTCTCAGCTGACATGAAATATCCTTTCTGTGAAAGCTGACTCTTACAATATATTTTTCCATCCTTACTTGGATGCTGAATATCAGGTATTTTAGAAAACTAAGCCCAAAACCAGTTGATGTCCTTGAAATTCATAAAGAAACATTATGGACAAATGCCTTAAAATGTAATTGTTCATAAAACATCGTTTACTTGAAAATGTATTTACACAAGAAATAATACATATGCACTTAATTTTTCCTATTTGCATTGTAAATCATTAAGCAGGGGACAATACAATCCTCAGTGTAGTCAATGACAATTTACAGAAAGAATCACTGCATGCTGCATGATTAATGTTTTCTTGTACTTGGAACAGCACTTTCAACTAATATTTATCAGCATGAGTTTGTGTCCACTAAAAGATAATGTTTAAATTATGCATTCTCTACCACCAGTCATCACCTACTGTTACCAAGCAACTTTTCATCAACAGGGAGGATCAGAAAAAACATGTGAAAAACATAGTAGACAACAATCTACTTTTTCAGCATCATAGGCTTTTGAGAAAGACTTCAGTTTTTCTGAACACGTATTTTAAAAATGCAGTGTTTTGAACCTGCTACATGACTTTTCTCTTTTTTGTATGATCAGCCAGACAATAGAGCACTGTCTATAATCACACATTATTAAGGGAGCATGTGCTCCTCACAAAGGACAGATCATAAGATGTATCAAGAAAACAAGAGTTTGGATTTTCTTTTTTTTTTTTTTTTTTCCTTCTTCTTTCTTTTAAATTTATCTAAGCTTTGGCTTGAGACTGAGGTTCATTAAATTCAAATAATTTCAGTCAAATTTCTAAGCCAACACTTAGCCAGAACACCTAGCTATACAACAAATTTAGGAAAAAGCTTTAGCCACGGCATCTACTATGGTCCCAACATAAGCATATCCATCTTGAATGCCATTTTTTCTCCTTTTTAGTAAAACAAAATTAAAAAAAAAAAAAATAAAGAACAAACACATGACTGTGATGTAACTTACACAGACAATGAGAATGTCAGTGTTCTCATTCAAATGCCTTTGGGACCTCAGTGCCTTGTAGCATTTGTGTGTGACCTTTATGAAGAGAATAATATTGCTTTAATAAAACTGTGAAAATTCTACCTTTTAAAAGTATCAATTGGAAAAAAAATTACATTTTTACTACATGAAAACAACTGGTTTAGATATTCTGGAAAAATAAAAATTAAACCCATCAATATTTACATCTACATTTTTAATTTAATATATTCACCCTTTGCTAAACTGATGAAATATAAATTGATTCTGTATTTCAGTTAGGGTTAATTTATGTACATCCTTTAATTCAAGATGATAAAAATAATTCTATTGTCCCCTTCTTATGCTCAGCACCACTCAGGGAAATATTGTGACGTTTAGCCCATAATTCCCACACATAACAGCCCCAGGTGTTGGGAGCACTAGACTTAAGAATTTATTAATGTGTCTAATATTCCAACAACAGCCAAACAGTTCTGAAAAAGGTGTGCTATTACTGATGATCTTTTGTATAAAATCTTTCATGATGGCAGGACAAACAAACTGCAGAAAATTAAATACAAATTTGCATCTCTGTATTCTCTGTATTTTTGCATTTGGGGAAGAACAACACAATGTCCCAGTATAGGTTGGGGGCTGACCTGCTGGAGAGCAGTGTAGGTGAAAGAGACCTGGGGGTCCTGGTAGACAAGAGGATGACCATGAGCCAGCAATGTGCCCTTGTGGCCAAGAAGGCCAATGGCATCCTGGGTTGCATTAGAAAGGGTGTGGTTAGTAGGTCAAGAGAGGTTGTTGTTGTCTCACTACTCTTGTATCTGAAACACAGAACTTGGGAAAGAACCAACTTGTAAATCCTAGTTGGTAATGATGCAAAAGGCTTTGGAAGGTACCTATGGTATTAAAAGTATGGAATTACATTCTTCTTTTTAAACAATTTCTTTTATTGGCCTTTTGAATGTATGTGATGTTTCAATATGCAGTGTGCATATCTTTTTAATCCTTTGTCTTTATGGTGCAAGAAACATGTTCTCAAAGTCAGTAATCTGATATCTTAAAATTATTATTTTTGTTTTCTAGAAACACATGCAGGCAGAAGTAAAATCCTTTAGAAATTATAAGGGAAAACTGATCATGTAAGCAGAAAAATGACAAGAGTAAGGAAAGAACTGCTGAATCAGTATTAAAATTAATTTCACTGGATTTTCAGAATCATAGAATCATAGAATCATAGAATCCTAGGGGTTAGAAGGGACCTCGAAAGATCATCTAGTCCAACACCCCCTGCCAGAGCAGGGCCACCTAGAGTACATCGTGCAGGAACGTGTCCAAGCGGGTTTTGAATTTCTCCAGTGAAGGAGACTCCACGACCCCCCTGGGCAGCCTGTTCCAGGGCTCTGTCACCCTTACAGTAAAAAAATTTTTTCGAATATTCAACTTGAACCTCCTGTGCTCCAATTTACACCCATTACCCCTTGTCCTATCACTGGTCATCACTGAGAAAAGCCTAACTCCATCTCCCTGACACTCACTCCTTACATATTTGAAAACATTGATGAGGTCACCCCTCAGTCTCCTTTTCTCCAAACTAAAGAGACCCAGCTCCCTCAGCCTTTCCTCATAAGGGAGATGTTCCACTCCCTTAATCATCTTAGTAGCTCTGCGCTGGACTCTTTCAAGCACTTCCCTGTCCTTCTTGAACTGAGGGGCCCAGAACTGGACACAATACTCCAGGTGCGGCCTCACCAATGCAGAATAGAGGGGGAGGAGAACCTCTCTTGACCTACTAACCACACCCTTTCTAATGCACCCCAGGATGCCATTGGCCTCTTTCACCTACACTGCTCTCCAGCAGGTCAGCCCCCAACCTATACTGGGACATTGTGTTGTTCTTCCCCAAATGCAAAACTCTACACTTCCCCTTGTTGAACTTCATCATGTTTCTCTCTGCCCAACTCTCCAGCCTGTCTAAGTCTCTCTGAATGGCAGCACGGCCTTCCGGTGTGTCAGCCACTCCTCCCAGCTTAGTGTCATCAGCAAACTTGCTGAGGGTACACTCTATACCCTCATCCAAGTCGTTGATGAAGATATTGAACAACACCGGTCCCAGTACCGACCCCTGAGGGACTCCACTAGTCACACACCTCCAACCAGATTCTGCCCCATTGACTACAACTCTCTGACTCCTTCCTTTCAACCAGTTCCTGATCCACCTCACTACCTGATCACCAAACCCATACTTGGTCAACTTATCTACAAGGATGCTGTGAGAGACGGTGTCAAATGCTTTACTGAAATCAAGATAAACCACATCTACCGCTCTTCCATCATCTATCCACCTAGTAATTTCCTCATAGAAGGCTATGAGGTTAGTCAAACATGATTTACCCTTGATAAAACCATGCTGACTGCTCTTGATGACCCCCATGTCCTTGATATGCCTGGAGATAGTGACAAGAACAAGTTGTTCCATCACCTTTCCAGGGATGGAGGTGAGGCTGACCAGTCTATAGTTACCCGGGTCCTCCTTCTTGCCCTTCTTGTAGACTGGAGTGACATTTGCTATTCTCCAGTCCTCAGGCACCTCTCCTGTTACCCATGACTTACTGAAGATGATGGAGAGTGGCCTAGCAATGACCTCCGCCAGCTCCCTCAGCACCCTTGGATGCATTCCATCTGGACCCATCGACTTATGGATGTCCAGATTACTCAGCTGATCCCTAACCCAATCCTCATCTACTACGTCAAATTCCTTATCTATCTTGACTACTTCTGGGGCTAAATGAATCTGGGGCTCATGTGGAAACCCTGCAGGAGTAAAGACAGAGGCAAAGAAGGCGTTCAGCACCTCTGCCTTCTTTATATCCCTTAAAGATGTCCCTTAGTTACAGTAATCCAAACTACTTAGACCAGATTTAAGAAGAGCAAAATTGTGGGATTAACAATTTGGTTGTTTACTTCAGAGTATTATCGCTAATAACTTGCTCAAAACCTCTTTTATGCTATCATCTCCGTAGAGCTATAGAAATGAAAGAGACTTAATTAAGATAGAGTAGATAAAAATCTAGATTTCATGACTGAGTTAGTCTCCTAGACAGCTTCTTATAAGCATTTACACAAACTATTAGCCAGTTTTCTAGGGACACACTAGTAACAGCAAGACACACCAATCTGCTCTCCTCTTTCTCTTTCTTTGATTACAGCTTATGCAGTGTATGGAAGCCAGTAGTTCTGATCAGATTTTGCTTACTATGGACAATACAGACATACTCACGTTGCAATAAATTCCACAAAAAGCCTGACTTTCAGATTCCCTCTATTTTCCTGTCCTCCAGCAGCAATTTAGATCAGAGAGAATGTCATTTAACATGCTCAACTTTATATACAGAATACACCTCCTTAGAGAAACATAATTTACCTCTGTGCTAGAGGACAGAAATAAGACACAGAAACTGTAGCACCTATAGCTCTTTAAAATCTCTCCATGCACACAGAAAACTTTCAAAGGCAGACAAGATTTGTTGCACCCCATCAGATCACTGGTGCATGGAGTCTGTTATCTTGCCTGTGCCAGTGCTTCAGAGAAAAGGAAAACAAAATCTCTGTGATGTTCACACAGTAGTCAGTTTTGCATCAACTGCCTCAGTGACCAGAATTTTTTTAATGGTATGAAATCCTACTTACTGGAGCCACGTGAGGGCTAAAACACTGCTCTTTAGAAGACACTTAGGTTGCCACTGAGGTTTATTTGTATACACAAAAATGCTGATCTCTGTCAAATGCTGTTTGGCATGTCCCTTGTGCATGCCAGTATTTTTTGTTTAAAAAGACTTGAATCGTCTACCACTTGACATCAGATCCACAACAGTATGTTAATACAACCTATATTGCATTATTATTCAAGGAAATTCATGGTTAGCCTTAAAAATCATGTGCCTAGTGCAATAAATGCCTAGTTATGAACAAGTGAAGTTCTGCTGATTTACCTCAGATAATGGGATTTGTCAGAATGAGCTGTCTCATTTTGCCTTTTGAAAACTCATAGGCTAGAAGAGAGGTTACTGTATTGAACAGTATTACTTTTGAACTGTGACGCACACATGCCTCCTCTACTTCTTCCTAGGGTTGCTTTAAAATATTGAAAGGGATCTCCTCTTACTGGGACAGTTCACCCAGAATTCTCCTGTTACTGCACTTCAAATAATCTGAAAATATAATCTGTCACTTATGGAACAGTATGATCACTAATGAGTATATATGTATATAATTAGTAACATCAATGCTAATAGCAACTTAGAGCTCTCAAAATATCAGGAAGATATGTCATAACATCTTTCAAATTAGATACAGAAGATAACTAGGGTAGAATATACTCACAAGGCATCATAATAATAAATTCGAGTTTTAGGCTTAGACTGCTGCTGACTATGCATTTCTACAAGTGGAAACTGCTCACTGATCTCCAAGTACTCATACTTGCATAATAGAAGTTATCAGGCATCTGAAGTTCTGCTTTTGGTCTTACCCAAATTGCTTCAGTCTTGCTAAATGGCAATGACTTACCTCATTCCTACACCTTGCTAGTGTTTGAAATCTGCTGGCAATATAATCTAAGGTATAGTCTCAACCTATAGCTGGAAAAAACCCAATCATATCAGTATTCCTTGTATACAACACCTCAGTGTGACATTACTCATCCAAAGCACAGAATATATTCCTCAAATGCCTTCCTCATACCTGTGAAACTTATTCTATTTTATAATGAACTAAATAATCAACGAGTCAGTGAAAGAGTGTAAGGAACATAAAATTCATTTCCTAACTGTGCTATAGCAATCTCAAGAAGGAGAAGAAGTCTTAAGTTCTCTCTTGGCTCCAAATACATCACTGTTCTTTACAGCCAAATGTGCAGCATTCTAGATAAGCACAAAATTAGTAAGTAAAAAGTTCACTTTTCTTTCTTAGTGCAGTTTTGGGAATGAAAATTGACTTGTATCTGATTTATGGAAGAGCTACTTAACTCCAGTAAATAGGTGAAGTCTTCATACACAACAGCAGCTGTCCCTCAGCTTTCCTGAATAACAGTATTTCTGAATACTTTTTTCTAGAATACTCCTTTTAACTGTTTGGTTCAGTGGAACTTCCTTTCTTATAGAAAAAATAATAGTAATTTCAGCTGTTTAAGCCCTAAATATCATAAACACCAATCTGGAAGATGGAATTGAGAACATCATCTTACTTGATTTTTTTCAAAATGAACCTTTGCTCATTAAGAAGAGCAATCATACCTTAAGCGACATGAACTATTAATACAAATGCAGTATAAGCAATTTTCTTCCTCGACTGGAAGCGATCATCCAGCAGACTTTACGAATACCATGTGAATTAATCTACTTACATTAGAATGTCAAACTAGCTACTGCAGACAAACCATAAAATTCTGCCAGAGCCCACTAGCAGATAAGATTTTTGCCATTATAAGATATCAAGTCTGTCATTTTGAGAAGTCTTCAAAGTATTTTCAAAAGCTTGATGAAATGACTAAGAGACCTGTGGCTTGTATACAAAGTGTTTAAATACTTTAAACCTATCTAAAGAAGCCTTTAAATCCTGAAAAAGTGTATAAAGAGATTCATCATATTTTGACTTGAGAGTCCTTACTTTACCATTTGAATAAATTTGTGACTTGATAATCTGACAGAGTCAAGTCTGAGTCTCCTGCTCCATGATCTAAACAAAGCTTCCCGGACCTGGGATACAAAGGCAGAAAGTTTGGCATGACAAAAAAAAAGAATTATGGCCTGAAGCCAGGTAATTGCATGGAGACAGAGTTCTCATAAGTCATCATGTTTATTTTCAAGAGGATATGAGAAATCAGGCTTTCAAACTAAAAAATATTCTCTGAAGACTGTGGTTTTCAGTTCATGTTTTTTGTAAAAGTCAGAGTAGCCAGATCACTTTAGCCCAAACTGGAAACATGAAAAAAGGCCAAATAGAGTGTTAACTTCTACCCGACTATTCTTTGGACTTCAGCTACCATTCAGAGTTGGTAATACTTCTGAGGCACAGGCTTCTTGCATATCATTGTATTTAATAGGTGTTCATCAGTTTTCTGCTATTAAATTGTTTGTTGCCACTCAGAACTTGGATCCTGTGGAAATCAATTCCATAATATAACTGTCAAATTGTTATTTGACACCTGTACCACCAATTGGTGGCCTCATTTCTTGTTATAAATACTGAACAACCTTTTTCCTATTAAAGTTTTCTTCACAGTTCTTTATTTATAGACTTCAATTAGCTGCCAATTTGACCATGGAACTAAAGGAATATGCAAAACTATGAAGTCAAATTTAATAAGTATTTCCTTGTAAATTTAGCCCACTTCCACACTTTAACTCCTGCATTCCTCATAATTGCTCATGTTTGGGGGACAAAATTTTCCCTCAGATGCCAAAGACTTTCCAATCTAATCCTTTAATTAGCTATGTCTACCACATAGAACAACTTGGTCTACAGCTTGTAAGAATTGCTAACAGACAAAAAAATGCTAGTTGTGGGGTTTTTTTTCCTTTTATCTAGCAGCTGAGATGCATAAGTAAAATGTTTGCATTGGTAAAAGTCCATGAGAATAGACTCCATCAATCAAGAATTAAAACAGAAATGAGAACAGAGTTCAACACAGGATGAAAGCAAGCAGTGTCAGCTTCAAAGATACATTTAAAGGTATTAAGAAGAACACACAAAGGAAATGAGCTATCTTCAAGGGGAAAACATGGAACCAAAAATACTAAAAGGAGAAGACAGACGATATGGATCAGCAAAGCAACACAAAAAAAAATCAGAAGTTTGTAATGACTCATGAGCTACATTGGATATGCACAGAAAATGTAGGGAAAGTTTGCAAAATAAAACTGAAGAAGAAAAATAATGGAAAAAGAAAAGCAAGATTATGAAAGACAGACAAAAAGTAGTGATGTCTAGCTTGCTCTTGAGGTTCAAAAAATATTGGATACCTAAAAATTTTCTTCCCACTATGTCTTCCCTAGACTTTGCCTTCCACCATCAAGAAAATAGTTCTCACCAGCGATGTACAGAGAGAAATTCCACAAGAGGAAGGGTTTGTACTTTGCTGCTCACAGCTATGCTTTTGTCATCAGACTCTGGGACTTACATGCTTTGCTTTTGCCTCATCATAGTTGTCTCCCTCCCTTTTTTTGGAGTTGGAAAGGAAGAAAAGTGCTTCAGTGCCAAATGTGTATGTTATTTTCTTTTCTCAGTGTCCATGGGATTTTCTTTGTAGGCACTTACTCCACAAGACAGTTCACCCCTCATAAATTATGATATTAGCAGACACTCTCCTAAAGCTAGAAAAAAGCAGTTCGAGGTTTTCAGTTTCTATTACTGTGCAGTGTCAGCTCACCTTACATGTCCTGTAAAAGAGATGACTGCAGGATTTCAAGAAAGATGACTGACCTCAGTGACCTTGAAAATCAGTATCAAACATGAGCTGGAGACCAATACTGGTGCACACTACTCAGTTTCCTGACAGGCTTTAACCACAGATTTGCTGTCTATTTAAATCACATTTTATCTTCTCGACTGTGTTGTGTTATGTATTCAAGGCAGCTTCAAAGCCTTTATGTGTCACAAAGTCCAAACTGAATCATAAACATAAATAATTGCAGCTTCAATTTAGGAAAAGTGATGCAATGTCTCTGCAGTTGTTATTCATAAAATACAAATGATCAGATGCTAAAAAAAATCTGGCCAAGATAAGTAAGTAGTTGTTTTGGAAGATTACAAATAAAAATTACTGCTGATAAATCTGCTAGTCTTAACAGATTTACAGATTTATATTTGCTAGAAAAATGAGGAGAGACAAAACTGCCTTCCTATTATTAATAATGTTAAAAATGATCTAACTCAAGGAAAAAAAGTTAACTTTTTTTGTAATTTTGTACATCAGAAGAGACATTTTATTCTTTGAAGATTTACCATAAACAGGCTAAAAAGAGAACAAGAAATATAAAGCCTGTTCCTCTGGTATAAGAAAAATTCCCTAATATGTGATAGTTAATGGTTATTTACTGGGTAGTCAGACTTTCACTGAAAGAAAATAAAACTGTTTCTAACACACTAGGACTAGACATTTCAGATGTACAGAATTAAAACTGAAGTGTGTATTAGGGTAATACCTGAAGTAAAAACATACTTTCAAATAATGGCATACATTAAAATAATCTAACAGTCAGTTCCAGTACAGGATCAGTGGACTCTACATAAACTAATAGATAATGTACAATTTTTTTTTCCTGTGAAGTTCTTCTTTCTTTTTTTTCTTTTTTTTTCCTTATACAGGTAGCTTCTCCCTAGAACTTCCCTAACTATATGGTCAGGTTTTAACCATAAGGTAAAAAAAAAAAGAAAAAGGCATAAGTGGTAGGTGTTAGCCATTTTCTCAAGACGATATCATAGATCAAAGTATACTGGATAAGGGAAAAGAAAACTTGGCCAGCCCTGTCTTTTAACTACAAATAAGAAGAGTTTTTCCTCACCCCAGGATAGTATTGAATATTGAGAATAATAACTGTAATTTTAAGAAACATTAAGAATGTTTTTTGCCATAACTGGTCTCTAGAGATTTCCTTTTACCTTATTTTACATCTCAAAACACAAACATCTCCACATCCTTTCACAGAAATCAGTTCATAGAATGAAGATAGATTAAGAAAAAGTGTTTTCACAGTTCACAGTAAGTTGCATTCCTAAGATGTACCATTCAAAAAAGATAAATAACAAGCCATCAAGTAAATAAAACTGACATTGGAAGCAGCTGGGCTAAGAAGATGGGAAACAGTGCCTTGATTAATATAAAACAAATGCAGATGTGCAAGGATATACTTAATTTTCCCTTTTGGGATATATGCTTGTTTTATTAAAGTAAACAGTGATATCTAACAAAAACGAAGGTTTTCTGAAGCTGAATACCATTTGTGGTGACCACTGATGAAGTCCACATATTATTTCAGAAGTTCAATTGTCTCTAACAGTCGCTCAATGTACAGGAAGGGAAGAAGCAGCTGTTCTTTTTTAAATACAAGTTTCTAATAATACACAGCTCTGTAGCTTAATTAGAAATCTTTCATCTTTCAATATGTTTAATAAGAGCTAGGAAAGAATTTGCTTTGGTATCAACTATCCCTAGTAGCAACATTTCACAGCATGCAACCTGAGAAGGTTGACCTGAGAGGTCAATATTGTTATCAGGCAGCGATATATAGAATAGCAATTAAAATGAAGGCTAGGAGTATCACTGTGAGGTGAAACTACTCTTCTGCAAAACCCAAGCAATATTTAAGAATCATTCTGTTTGTATGAACCACACATTCTTCATCTATGATAGCAAGCACAGTTCAAATCAGTTCTCTACATTAAAGATTAAAAAAATCAGATACAAATCAGTTATTAGTTTGTTCACTAGTCAGCTATTTTTACCACCACAATTATTATCAACAGTATTAGCATAAAAATTTAACAAATACAATCCAGATGACAATTTTAATTCATTTACTATCTTAAGGCAGGCTATGCTTTGATTCTATCAATACATCCAGCCAAACAGTTAATTTTTCTGTTTTCAACATCATTTGTAATTAGCTGCTTGACTAATGACTCACTGCAGACCTCAGTCCAGGAAGCAAAGATCTACAGATTTGCCTCTGGGAATTCCTCACATATCTATTACCTTTCTGTAGGCAGCTTTGTAAAATTGTGGAAAAGCTATTCCAGAGAATTCTGTCAAGAAACTAACACAGCACTATGTGTTTTCTCCTGGTATGAAATTTTTAATGGGTTATGTGCAATAACACAGAGGCAACTACTGCGCACAGAATAGATTTTAAATGCTTTTGGTTGAAGGATAAACAATTGTATATTTAGAATTTCTGCTCCTGAAATCTGTATTTGGTCCTTCATATTGAATGCTGAACCTTCCTAGATTCTAAATTGCCAAATTACTTCCTACCCATGGAGACAATTTTCAGGCTCTGCAAATCTTACCCAAACCTCAGTAGAACTAAACCAACATTTTATGCAGATACTTCTGTGCTTGATTGCCTTTAAAATACTTATTAAAACAAACTTGCTTTCTTTAGGACAGCTGACATACTAATGAAAAGCTGGGGGCACATCTAAAAGAAATGACAATGTGCACAAATGTTCTTTTCCATAGCAGTAGCAAAAAATACACTGTTTTGTTTTTCTCTGTTCTGTTAAGACACTCAAAATGGTATTAGGAATCTTTTTCTATTAAAGCAAAGCCAAATCTATTTTGATTTTAAGAATTAACCATGTCTATTCTTTGCTTACATGACTTCTCTGTTACACATTCTGCATATTGCTCCTTTACACTGCCACCAGTTAATCACCTCTGTTAAAATACAGATCTCTCACTGACAGCAAAAGAATCTGGCTACTTCCAGAACATTAACTCTGATAGCTTGTTTCTCTATAGCTGTTCAGAAGTCAACAGAAGTAGATAGGGTCTTCCAATGTACCCTTTTACCGCATCAGTGTGGTATCAACTGGATGGCAGACTATAATGTGGGTGCGAACTGCCAGGACTCCGAGGATTGTGATCAGCTTTATGAACCCAACTGGCAGCCACACAGTAACAGCATCACTTGGGGACCAATACTGGCACCAATACCATTTAACATCACTATTAATGGCCTGCACAATGAGGCAGCTCACACTCTTAGCAAGTTGGCAGTAATATAAGAAGGGCAGGGTGGAAGTCATCAACATTGCAGATGATAAGTTAGTTCAGTATGATTGTAGCAGGCTGGAGAAACAAACTCTCAAAAACCTCCAAATTCAACAAAACCAGATGCATAGTGCTGTATCTGGGACAGAATAACCGCATGCAACACCCCATGGCCAACCAGATGGAGTAGCTTTGCAAAACGTTTGGGAGTGCTGGGCAGCAAAGAGAGTTTAAAGAAATGAACACAAATTAGGACTGTACCCTAGTGGTGAGGATGGCCAACATTATCCTAGACTATATTAGCAAGGTTGAGATTGTATTAGCAGCTAGCAGGTTGAGAAATCATAGAACAGTTTACGTTAGAAGGGACTTTTAAAGCTTATCTACTTCAGCTCTCTTTGCAATGAGCAGCGATTTCTTCAGCTAGAGCAGAGCCCGTTCCAACCTGACCTTGAATGCTATTCCCCCTCTGTTCAGCACAGGACAGAACAAAGAACTACATTATATCTCATGAAAACTATAACCTCAGCTCAGCTAAAAGGTGTCTTGGAGACATCTTGGAGAAAAGAATTTCCATGGAGAGATAACTTCACAGTGCTGTGTCCAAAAAGTAACCTGCTCATACAAATCCCATAGGACAAGATTACACACCAGCTTTACAGTTTCAAAGATGTGAAGCTACTTCCTCAACTGCTCTGGAACAATTTCACTAAAGGAAACATTCAGAAATTGTAATAAAGCAACACAGAAGACAACTGGATGAGACCGTCATTTCACTTCAATAATCAGTAGCTGCATCAATTTAGGAAACAAAAGTTTTAAATTTAGCCCTCTAAAAACAAGAAGTGCTCTAAGTGTGTAAATGGAGACACTCAAAGAAGTACTACCATTTGGTAGTTTTGGAATTTCCTCTGCTGAGTTTCCTCCTCATTTTTTAACTTTATCTTTCAACAAAATAAGAACAAACAAAAGTGACCTTTCAGGCAGAGAAAAGATGTGATTGGTCTTCAAGAAAACATTTTCTTCTGCCTGTACAATAACCTACTGGGGAAAATGTGAGCTTTTAGCAAAATGTCACTGTGCTGTTGCAGTTGTTCCACTGTGATGAACAACAGACAACTCTGTGAGACTCCTGTAGTTCACCCAGCACTAAGGTCATGGACCACTTATCATTGCAGCAACCATTGTGAATTATGATGATGGAAAATGAGAAGGTACCTGGATAAAAAGATACTGGCCATTTTCTGAGAAGAAAAAAAAAAGCAAAAAAAAAAGCAAAAAAAAAAAAAAAGCTATAAAATAGTTTGCCTCTGAATTAGGAGAATTTAAAGGAACTTTTTTATGCCTGCTTTTGATTCAACATTCAGCAATCTAACTTTCAATATGTGTGAGTTATGAAGTTAAAGGTAGCTGAAATTTTAAAATAAATGTATATTTACCTGTACATAGCCTATAATCAAAACACATTAACCTGTAGCCAGAAAGGAGTCTCTTGTCCGGGATCGACGCGTTGATACAGTGATATAGACTCGTAGGATGTGATCTGAGTCTATTGCCCACAGTGTGGAACGAGCAGAGATGGTCTGCTGCTATGGAAGCAACCAGCCGCTCTCTCAGCTAGCTCTAGAATGAGCTGCCTCGGTGGGTGTGTGAGGCAGTACAGCCTCAGACTGTCAGCACCGAACAATTGCTGATAATTTCAACATAAGCTTTGGGCTATGTGCAAGGACAGTGCTGCTTAAAGCATATTTTGTAACCACAAGGAACAGTACGTTAGAACACTCGAAGGTTAAGGAGTAAGCAAGACGATTAGATTAAGGGACTCAGCATGATTATAACATCCATGAAGAAGCTCGAATGTGTGAAAGATAAGCTTTGTTAGTTAATTGTTGATAAATGCTTTGTAGCCAATCAAGTTAAAACGTGTGTAATGAGATGTAGAAATCACCAATCAGCAATATGTATACGTGGCATTAGCTCTTAGATTAGTGTATAAATATCGCCTTCTGATTCAATAAAGTTGGACATTTGTTTGCATCAAACTGGGTCCCCGTCTCGCACTGCGACAAATGGTGACCCCGACGTAATTCGGGTTGAAGATTTTCCGGTCGCAGGTCTCCAAGAACTTAGGATTGAAGAAGAAAGGCTGAAAGGAAGCCGATAATTGTGGTGCGCACCTCATCACCTCCTCGCGATTGGTAGGTGAAGCTTGGAGAAACTTACTTCTTTTTATTATGGGTTCAAAAGAAGAACGAGATGTTTATTATACTTTAAAGACTTTACTTAATAAGGATAAAAAAGTTATATCAGGCCATGATCTAAAACTGGTTTTAAAATGGACTTGTGAGCATTTTTCTGACATCAATTCGGTCTCTATTTATGACCCTACATTTTGGGACGAGGTCGGAGTTAAATTATGGGATGCCACTACACGGGGCAATAATGAAACCGCCAAACTCTTAGCACCTTGGCGAACACTTTTTGAAACTTTAAAAGGAAAAGAGTCTACTACTTCATCTGCCTCCTTTTCTGCCCCCCTGCTGCCAACCACTGCTGCTATGGTGAATGCGGATTTGGACCCAGAACCCTTTGACCCTGGGGGCTGGATGAAAAGTAAAAATGGGACCGAGAAGCAAAACCAAAAGCAACCGAAAACACCACCAGAATCATCAGAGTTCCCAGAGGGAGAGAAGCCGGAGAACACAGGCGAGGAATCTTGGAATGCAGACTCCCTCCCTCGTGCCTGCCTGCCGCGGCTCCCGACTGCTCTGCCACCTTTCCACCTCGGAAGCCTGATTTATCTTCTTAACCACAGTTGCCATCAATTAATCCTCTGCTTCACCTGTCAACACCATCAGTGCCTGCTATAGAGCAACAATCAAGGAAGGAACTGGGACTCGGAGACAAGCAACTAAGAAAACTGCTGAAGAAACTGAAAGAACTGGAGACCAAGGATGAGTATACCCCTGAAAAAACTCTAGTTTTTGCTCCGGGGAACATCCCGAACAATGGGGCACTAATCCGTTTTTACCCCCTGATCCGTTCCCTATTCTTGCTCCTATTTCCCTTAACCCTTTAACACCCACTGCTCTACCTCTCCCAGATCCAGCATGGGGAGGGGAGGGTAGTGGGGGGAGTGGTAATGTGTATCCAGTAACTAGATGGAAGGGAATTATTCAAAATGCTATAGTTGAAGGAGAAATGGTTCCCAATATGAGTCCAATGGTTTTCCAGTGATTGTGGGACCAGGAGGAGGAGGTCAATGGGTTGCATTAGATTGGAAAATGGTAAAAGAAGCCAAAGTTGTCATTGCGCAGTACGGTTTGAAATCGGTTTGAGTCATCTCATTTGCAACATTCTTTTTACTGCTCAATTGTTGATGCCATACAACACAAAAATGCTCATTAATATTCTGTTAACTCCTTCTCAACAATTGCAATATAGTTCTCAATATTGATGTATATTGTGGTGCATGGTACACTGGTGTTTCATACAGAGATAAAAAACTTGGTTGGTAATTATACTTGCAGTTTTGGTTTAGGAAATTGTACCATTTCATTTTGTTTCAGGGTGACTTTACCAGATTTTAGTAGCAATATCATTTCATTTTTTAATCTTCTAGTGGTGGTTGTTAGTTTTTCTTATATATTGGTGAGAAGTAAGACAAAAAACACAGTTATGAGAATGAGTATGCCTTTTTGGAGGCTGGAAGTTGCTGTGGAGAGCAAGAGTTGCTCCTGGTACGGAGAGCACTCCCACTCCTGCCTCCGCAGCTGCTTCTCGCCCCCCACACACACACACACTGCTGCTGCTCAGAAAACGAGCCCACCATACCTTAAATACTATATTACAGAAACAAAAAGGAGGAGTTGGAGCATTATCAACACCTGAAGAGAGACTGCTCAAGGCTATATATACTTTTAATTTTTAAAATTGTTATACTTCAGATGTGCCTCCCATTGCTAAACACTTTGCGAGTAATAATCTTTTCCAATTCCAGGAAAGACCTCCAGTCCTTATTAAAGATATGGAAACGGTACAAATTAAAGGCCCATATTCAGTCATAACATGGGGGAGGGGTTATGCTTGTGTTTCCATAGATCAAGGACCTAGATGGATTCCAGCGAATAATGTTCGACCCTACAGGCTACGAGCCGTGCAGGACTAATAATTCCTGTTATTACTGTTTCACCTGTAGTAACTTTTACGCTACCTAAAGAAAATATGTGGCTCACTTTTTATAATTATACCTCTAAAAATGTATCTAAATCCACTAACAAACTTTTATTGCTTCCCCCGGGCTTGTTTTTCTTTATATAGACCATGGCCTGAAAGTTGCTGAGGAGAGTGAGAACTGCTCCTCGTACAGAGAACACAGAGTCAAAAAAAAAAAAAAAAAAGAAAAAAAAAGAAAAAAAAAAGAAAAAAAGAAAAAAAACACAAAAAAAAAGTGTGTGTGCCTTTGTTATTTATAAGCTTGGAATTTTGTCTGTAAATAATCTTATTTGGCTTTTTAGGCTTTAATTTGGCAACCATGGAGGAAACTAGGACTCCACCGTGCTGTGATCTGGGAGAGGTCTGGGGACGCTTTTGGGGCCCCCCAACCAATTTTTGTCGGATAAGCCTCCTCTACCCCCTTGGTTCTATGCGCCAGTGGACATCTGAACTTCCTCATACTAAAAAGTTGTTTAAGTCCTTCCACTGCAGTGTGAAATGTGCTTTTCATATTGTATTGATAACAGGCTTTTGTTAATGTTGTAATTCATGTGATCGTTTATATGTTGACTAAGGGATCCCTCATCTATATGTTGATTGTTGATTGTGCTATTCTGTTGTACTCCTCTTTTTATTGTTAGCTTTTAGGTCATATTCGTGAAGATTTTAATGGAATGTGTTGTATGAATCTTTCTGATCACTCTCAATCTATACATGCTGCAATACAATCACTTAAAGAAGGGGTTGCACATTTGCAATCACGGGATAATTAGGACTGGTTTGATAAACTTTTTTCAGAATGGGGTCTAACGGGATGGTTGCAAAGTTTGGTTAAGACTGTTTGTTATGCTTTATCTGCTTTTTTACTTTTTCTAATCTTGCTACCCTGTATTTTTCAATGCTTTAAACGGATGCTTGATCGTGCCATGAAACGAGTTTATCTTGTCCAATCGGAAGGGGGAATTGAGGCAGTACAGCCTCAGACTGTCAGCACCGAACAATTGCTGATAATTTCAACATAAACTTTGGGCTATGTGCAAGGACAGTGCTGCTTAAAGCATGTTTTGTAACCACAAGGAACAGTACGTTAGAACACTCGAAGGTTAAGGAGTAAGCAAGACGATTAGATTAAGGGACTCGGCATGATTACAACATTCACGAAGAAGCTCGAATGTGTGAAAGATAAGCTTTGTTAGTTAATTGTTGCTAAATGCTTTGTAGCCAATCAAGTTAAAACGTGTGCAATGAGATGTAGAAATCACCAATCAGCAATATGTATACATGGCATTAGCTCTTAGATTAGTGTATAAATATCGCCTTCTGATTCAATAAAGTTGGACATTTGTTTGCATCAAACTGGGTCCCCGTCTCGCACTGCGACAGGTGTGAGCCTCACTATTTATTGGCCCCATGGTCTTGCACATGCTCCATAGGGGCCCTGCCCTGACTGGGCACAGGTGGGGTTGATAGCGGCTCACACCCATTTCTTGATGATCAGATATTTTTTTTCTTTTTTTTTTTTTTTCAATTTACACGTTTTACAATGACAATTTTAAGGGGAAAATTTTTTTGGGGGGGGGGGGGGGTTTTGTTTTTTGGGGGGTTTTTTTTTTTTTTTTTTGTTTGTTTGTTTTTGTTTGTTTTTTGTTTGGTTTTTTGTTTGTTTGTTTTGTTAAAAAAAAAGGGGGGGGGGCATAATCAAAAGTCATAAATCAGGTATGTTGGTCGTTCCTTGGAGGTCTATTTGTGGCAGGGCGCGTCCACTTACTGGGCACCCAAAGGGGTCCGTGGTCCATGGATACGCAACTATAACCCCTCCTGGTGAACAGCAGCGGTTTTGGCCCTAGCCACTGGCCTGTCAAAGGATCTTTATAATAGATCTGTACATCCGGCATGCGATTGATCTTCTGTGAGGAGTAGTGGAACAGCACGGGGGGTTGCTCTGAGTCGCGGCTTGGGCTAAGAAAATTTAGTGTGAAAAGTACCTTGCCCAGCCGCATCTGTGGGTCCGTCTCCTTGCTGTCCTTCTGTTTCTGTAGGTATGTCTTCAGGGTGCGATGAGCTCTTTCTACTATCGCTTGACCTGAAAACGAATGGGGGATTCCCGTGATGTGCTTTACCCCCCAAGTAGCAAAGAATTGTTGGACTTTCCCGCCTGTATAGGCGGGTGCGTTGTCGGTTTTTACTACTTGGGGGACCCCCATGACAGCAAAACAGTTTGTTAAATGACGGACCACATGTAGAGCTTTCTCCCCCGTTTGAGCTGTTGCCCAAATCATTCCAGAGAAAGTATCCACCGTTACGTGGACATACTTTAATCGTCCAAATTCTGGGACATGGGTGACGTCCATTTGCCACGTCTCGCCAGCTTGCAATCTACACGGGTTTACTCCCATAGCCAGGGCCAGACCAAATTGCGCGCATTGGGGGCATGCTCTAACAATTCCTTTAGCATCCTCCCATGGTATAGAGAACATGCGCTTTAATGCCCTGGCGTTTTGATGAAATAGGGAGTGGCTGTCCCGAGCCTTTGCAAACTGGCTCACCGGGCTCTGAATCCCTAGGCTGACCAGGGAGTCAGCCTTTGCGTTTCCCTCACCCAGTCCCAGGGATGTTTTATGACTTTGAATATGAAGGATACAGCAGGGCTCTGTTCGGACTTTTAGTGCACGTTGTAACATGTAAAAGAGTTCTAGCAGATGCTTATTCCGTACTGGTTTAATAATAGCATCTTCAATACGGTTTGCCACTCCGACTGCATATTGTGAGTCGGAGACTATGTTGAGGGGAGCCCGTTGCCACTGTGTGAGAGCCCAAATAATGGCCAGTAGTTCCAGCATTTGTAGATTGTCTTCCGCAGTGCCCGGAATCAGATGATGTTTCCACCGACCTTTGTCTTGCCATACACAGGCGGCTGTTTTTGATCTTTTTCCGGCATCGGTGAATACCGTAATGCCGGACACTGGGCGCTCTGAAACCGATGGACGTTCGATCCACTGGAACTGGCTGATTGCTTGCAGACGTTTATGTCTTGGGCCTCCGTGGCGGACTTCCCCAGAATAACCGAATAGTGCCAGCTGTAGAGGCTCGGAGCGTTGTAGTAGCCAGTCGAAATCAGCTGTTTTTATGGGGATGCTAATCCATCCCGGCTCCTGACCGTCTACTTCTAAACAACGCTGCCGTCCTTTCCGTATCAGAAGTGCTATTATTTCGGTCTGCTGCCAAACACCCTTCTGTGGAGTGTGTGGTGTGAATAGCCACTCCAAGATGGCTATAGAGTCCGAAGTTGGGGAGCTCGAGAATATTCCCCATTTTCCTTATTCCAGCAGAAGTCCTGGAGTAGTAGCGCGAATGGGTATGATGGATGGTTGCATACCCAGATCCCAATGGGTTGTGCAGCATCCCGCCGATCCGCGTAGCCGGTTGCCAGTTTATGGACGACCTGCTTTAATGCCTTGGTGTGGTCATCTGTCCAGTGTACTAACGTACCTGGATGCATGCCCCGTAACAGTGACAAGAAGGGGTGGATATCTGTATTGGTAAGACCTATTATGGGTCGGACTCATTGGAGTTCACCCACTAATTTTTGGGCATCATTCAAAGTTTTGATTGAACTTATCACTTCCAGTTTTTGAGGTCTTACCATCGCGTGGGTGACTTTCCACCCGAAGTAGCTCCAAGGCGATTTCGTTTGCACTTTTTCTGGAGCCACTATTAATCCTTTGGTCTTTAGTCGGTTGGTCACTGTTCCCACTGGGAATGGGGCTTTTTGGCAAAACAGTATGTCGGCCATATAGTGAAATATTAATGTATCTGGCATCTCATTGCGGATCGGCGATAATGCCCAGGCCACGTACATCTGGCATATCATCGGGGAATTTTTCATCCCCTGTGGCAGGATAACCCATTCGTATCTTTCCACAGGTTCACTTTTGTTGATGGACGGAATTGTGAACGCGAAGCACGCTGTGTCTTTAGGATCCAGGGGAATATTAAAGAAACAATCTTTGAGATCGATAACCAGAAGGTGCCAGTCTTTTGGTAACATCGTGAGTAGGGGCAGCCCAGGTTGGAGGGCGCCCATTGGCCACATCTGGTTATTGACCTTTCGTAGATCTTGTATTAATCGCCATTTTACCGATTTTTTGGGGACCACGAATATTGGTGTATTCCATGGGCTTACTGATGGTTGGATGTGCCCCGCATCCAGTTGCTCATTTATTAAGTTTTTAGCAATTTGTAGCCGCTCTCTCTGTAAAGGCCACTGCTCCACCCAGACAGGGGTGTCTGATTTCCATTTTAGTCTGGATGTTGGCAGCACTCTTGCAGTGGCCCCTACTGAAAATTCTGGAGGGATCGGGTGGGCTCGGGAATGGAAAGGACAGCTCCGACTCAACACTTCTCTCCCGATCAAACCTCCGAGTTGTCCAGGCAAGGCTAGTACATAGGGACGCACGGATATCTTTTGACCTTCAGGAAAGTGGAGTTGAATCGGTTCTAGGGCTTGCTGGGGGGTGGAACCACCACCCACTCCCTGAACGGCGTCGCGGGCTGTGACGAGCTTCCAGTGACGTGGCCATATGTTGAGATTGATAACTGTAACATTGGCTCCTGTATCCAACATCACTGAAAGTGTCTTTGCCTCGTTTTCGGCGACCATTTTTATAACAATAATGGGTCTAGTCTTCATCTGTTGTACTAAGCTTACTAGCGTGCCTCCCGAAGACCCAAAACCTCGGTCGCCTCACACCGTGTGGGCGTTCTTCCCTATGTTCATTTTTGGAAGGAGGACTAGTTGCGCTACTCGGGTTCCTGCCTTGATTACTAGGGGAGGTGTTAACGTGAAACATGTAATCATTATCTCCCCTGTTGAATCTGCGTCTATGACTCCAGGAAGCACAACAAGTCCTGCCATTCCAGTTGATGAACGCCCTATTAGCAATGCCCCAACCGTGCCATTTTCTTGATGGATTGGTCCGTGAATCCCTGACGGTAGCCGATAGACCTGGTTTGTTGTCATTGTAATATCTATTGCACAGGGCACATCGAAGCCCAAGCTCCCTCTTGTGGCTGGGGCGGGGAGTTGTTGCAAAGCGCTGGCCCTGCCACTTGTGTCACGGCGCAGGGGCCTTGCGCGCTGCGCCGTCCATTTTTTTTGTACCAGTATGCCCGATTGTTGTGATTATCCATCTGGCAGTGGTCACACCAGACGGTGGCTGAACACTCCCTTGCTGAGTGGCCCGATGTCCTGCAGCGATAACAGATGGGGATGGGATTTCTCGGTCGACTTCTCTTCTTAAAATGGTTTCTTCTTCCACCTAGTTTCTGCGCTACTGCCACAAGAAGCTTTTGGGTGGGCTCTAAGGCGGCAGCAAAAGCATTAGCCATCCCTTGGTGCTGCTGCATCTGGGTGGCTCTGGCAGCAACCTCCAGCATGTCCGAGACCCCTGCTGTTTTTGGTAACGTTGAAAATAGTGATTTCATTTTCGGGTTGGCGTTTTCAAATGCCAGAAGTTTGAACATTGAGTCCCTTTGTTCGGCCCCTAATTCAGATTGAGCCGTGACAGACTGCCAGAGTCTGTCAACGAAGTGTTGGTACGGCTCGTTTATCCCTTGTTTCACGGCGGTAAATGAAGGGAGCGGGGTAGGCTCAGGGACTACGTTAAATGCCTGGCGGGCCAAATGCGCCGTAATATGATGTAGTACGGCCGGGAATTGGAGCTGGACCTGTATGTCCGCGTACTGTCCTGCACCCGTGAGCATTTCACCGGTTACCCCTGCTAATGGGTCACCAGCTGCTCGCGGGCGGTTCGCCTCTACGTGGGCCAGGCGTTCCCACTCCTTTACCCATACAATCTGTTGGGACGGAGTAAGCAGGTACCTGGCTAGATTCCGGCAGTCATGAGGACAGTTAGTGTCCGCGGTGAATAACCAGTCTAAGATGGCTTGGCCTCTTTCCGATCTTAGTCCCCCCTCCCTCAGGGTCTTTTTCACCTGTTGGAGCGTCTTCCAGCTGTGTTGCTCGTAGATGGGCGGCCTGTTGTTATCATACAGGATAGGGTAGGCTACGGTGTTAGGCTCCCAATCTCCTTCGATGATGGCATCACGAATGATGCCGGACCATCTTCCGGGTCAGGATTTGCCGATGCCCTGGTTGGTCTGCTTTGGCAACAGTGGTGCTGGTATGCTTTCCTCATCATCATCAGGGAGGGAGGGTGGGTCTCGGTAAGTGTGGAATGATGACCGTTGTTCTAGGTTCAATATTCTCTTCTCCAAGGATTTCATTGCTTGGGTGGATTGTTCTAATAATGCTTTTATCGTTGATTCTGGCCCAACGGGTATGGCTGATGGAGTGACTGCTGTTTTGTCACACTTATTTTCTGGGCTGGGAGGTAATGGTAGGGAAGGTTTTACATAGTAGCTAGAGTCACTTGTTGATGGCTTTACATTGTCTGGAGCCTTTTCTTCCTTTAATCCGAGGTCGGAGAGGAACTCAGCTATAGTGTGATATACCTTCCCTCTCATGCCCTTGATGGCGAAGCTGTTGTTCCTTAGGATAGGGAATGCCTTCTGGGCTCCTTCATCCTCGGGCAGCAGTGGGGGTGCCGAGGGAACCACGCTGGTTTCTACCTCAGGAGGCAGTGTTTTAATAAAGCTGCTGTTTGGTGGCATTGCCGCTATTGCGGTGACGGCAGCCCTTGCCTCATTCTTTATCCCTTCTAGGGCATTAGCCATCACTTTCCAGGTGGCCTCTACCCCCGCTATACTCTTTTGGACCTCCTGATCGTGGAGTTCATTTAGTAAGTCTCCGACCTCCCTCCAAAGTGCCCGTGCGGTGATAGCGGATGGGGAGTAGGAAGGTCCCTGTGCAGAGGGGGTGCTGGAAGAGAGTCCCATTTTTAGTGATAATTGAAGGATAATGGATCTTCTTACCCAAATGCCAGTTGTCGTTTGCCCTGGGTCAGGTCCTGTTTTTTTTTCTTGATCCGACGGAAATTTGGGCTAGACCAAGGTCTATGCCCGCATTCTCCACCAGATGTAGCCGAAAAGGAGTCTCTTGTCCAGGATCGACGCGTTGATACAGTGATATAGACTCGTAGGATGTGATCTGAGTCTATTGCCCACAGTGTGGAACGAGCAAAGATGGTCTGCTGCTATGGAAGCAACCAGCCACTCTCTCAGCTAGCTCTAGAATGAGCTGCCTCGGTGGGTGTGAGCCTCACTATTTATTGGCCCCATGGTCTTGCACATGCTCCATAGGGGCCCTGCCCTGACTGGGCACAGGTGGGGTTGATAGCGGCTCACACCCACTTCTTGATGATCAGAGGCACTACACACAATGTAGTGTTCCACTACATTAACCAGCACTGTTTTGCTTTAAATTTGATTGATTCAAAACAGTTCTATACTCATTTGATGATTAAACACTTGGGGAAATATTCATTTTGTTTCATGAAAAATGCATTACTCATCAGGAAGACACAGCTTTATCAGAGGAACATGGCAAACATTTGTTTAATTTTTGCAAATTAAACTGATCCAATGGTCAGTGAAATTTTGAAGAGCATCACATCAGTAACATGGAAGTTAAACTGTAATCACAGAAATCAGTATTTTTTTCACCATTACCCTCTTCCCAAAATACAGCATCTCCTAGCAGGAAAAAAATGACAAAATTACAAATTATACTTGGACATAACAAGTTCATAACAATTTCTAGCAAAAAGAGAAACAGAGAAGAATCAGAGTTTACCAAACTCAATATAAAATCCAGCTCATGTTTTCCCCAAAATCCTCATTTAATTTATTCAGAATTTAAAAAATAAATTCACATAGTGACTTTTTATGTATTCTTATGTTAAATATCATTATTTGTATCTTAAAAATTAATCTTTATGCCGCTTTTAAGAGTTGAATTACAAAGCCACATGCGTCAGTCTTCCCCAAATCAGAAAATAAGAGTTTGTTCATACATTCACTTAGGAAGCAAAAGTGTCTTTGGATCAACAGGAATTAACTAACAAAACTTGACAAAGCATATTACATTGTCAATAAAATTAATAAATGCTTTCTACTGTAGAGGTAGTTATCACCAGTTAATTAATTTTGTTAGTAGAGGCTTAGTGAAGAAAAAGCAAGACTTTATTGCCAAATTTAATGCCAAGTTGTTCTACTCTATTACAAGTTAGGTCTGTAGGGGAACAACATAAGGAGTCTGCTAATCACCAAGGAGTGGGTGTGAGCCACTACACCTGTGCCCAGTTGAGGCAGGGCCCCACGGAGCATGCGCGAGGCCGTGGACCAATAAATAGTGAGTCTCACATCCACCAGGTAGCTCACTCCAGAGCTAGCTTCGAGCATGGCTGGTTGCGTCCTCAGCAGCAGGCTAATCTCGCAGCAACTCTACGTTAGGCTACATCGCTCATCTATCCAGCCCGGCGACGCCAACCTCGCTCTCCTCCCGCTACATCTGGTGGAGAATGCGGGCATAGACCCTCGGTCTAAGCCAAATACTTTTGTCAGAGCGAAGACCCGGCGTGAACAACAGTCCTATTCGGGTAGGAAAACTTCTTATTCTTTCTAATTACCACAAAAATGGGTTTGGCTACAAGCACCCCCTCCGAACAGGGATCAGCACACTCTGCAAGTGCTACCCGTATGCTTTGGAGGGAGGTCCGAGACCTACTAAACGAACTTCATGAGAAGGAAGCTCAGAAGAATATAAAAGGGGTGGAAGCCACCTGGAAAATGGTGACGAGCTCCCTAGAGGAGATAAAAAATGGGGTAAGGATCACCATTACTGCCATAGACGAAGCACCGAAAAACGGCAGCCTCGTTAAGACACCACCCCCGGTGATAGAAGACGCCGTGGTTCCCTCGGCACCTCCACTGCCAACTGAGACTGAGGGAACCAAAAAGGCTTTTCCAATTTTGACAACTAATAGCTTTGCCGTTAAAGGAATGAGAGGGAAGGTCCACCATACCATGGCCGAATTCCTCTCCGACTTCGAACGTCAGAAGGAAAAAGCATCAGGAAGTGCAAACCCATCAATAAGCAAAAGAGAGCCCCCCAACCCAGGAAGTAAGGGCAACGAGGCGACAACCATCCCATCAGCCACCCCGGTGGGACCAGAATCGTCAATAAAAGCATTGCTAGAACAAACCGCCCAGACGATAAAGTCACTAGAAAAGCGAATATCAACCTTGGAGCAGAGGACCCCGTTTCAAACTTACAGGGAACCACCCTCCATCCTCGACGATGATGAGGAAACCACGCCTACGCCAATACTACCAAAGCAAAGCAGCCAGGGCACCCCCATGTCCCAACCCGGACGGTGGTCAGGCATCATCCGTGACGCCATCGTCGAGGGGGGCTGGGAGCCCAGTAACAAGGCGTTCCCTATTATCTATGACAACAATGGGCCGCCTATTTACGAACAACACGGCTGGAAGACGCTCCAGCAGGCTAAAAAGACCTTAAGGGAAGAGGGGTTGAGATCGGAAAGCGGCCAAGCCATCCTGGATTGGCTATTTACAGCGGATACGAACTGTCCACTGGATTGCCGAAATTTGGCCAGATATTTGCTCACTCCATCCCAGCAGATCGTCTGGGTAAAGGAATGGGAGCGACTGGCTCACATGGAGGCAAACCGCCCCTGAATAGCCGGCGACCCGTTAACAGGAATAACGGGCGAAATGCTGACAGGGGCAGGACAGTACGCAGACATGCAAATTCAGTTGCAATTTCCACCGCCGATACACCACGCCGCAGCACGGCTGGCCCGACAAGCGTTCAATGTGGTCCCTGAACCCACCCCGCTTCCGTCGTTCACCGCGGTAAAGCAAGGAGTGAGCGAGCCTTTCCAACACTTCGTGGATAGGCTATGGCAGGCGGTTACGGCTCAGTCCGAACTAGGAGCCGAGCAAAGAGACGCAATGTTTAAACTCTTGGCCTTTGACAATGCTAATCCGAGAATGAAATCTTTATTCTCGACGCTGCCAAAAACAGCTGGGGTTTCAGATATGTTAGAGGTCGCGGCTAGAGCCACCCAAAATCAACAACACCAGGGGATGGCCAGCGCCTTTGCCGCAGCCCTGGAACCCACCCAAAAACTACTCGCGGCAGTAGCACAGCGTCTGGGTGGACAAAGGCAGTTTACCAGGAAAAAGATCTACCAAAAAAACCCCACCAACAACCAAAGAAACCCCACCAACAATCGAAGAAACCCCGCCTCCCTCTGCCGACGATGCGGAATATCGGGGCACTCCACAATGAGATGCTCGGCCACGGTCTGGTGCGACCGATGCCAAACGGACACCCACAGCACCGAATCGTGCTGGTCGGCAAAAAACTGGCGCGGCAGCGCGCAGGGCCCCCGCGCCGGGACACAAGTGGCAGGGCCAGCGCTCTACAACGACTCTCCGCTCCTGCCACAAGAGGGAGCCTTGGTTTCGACGTGCCCTGTTCAATAGATACGACGTTAACAACAACTCGAATTTACCAGCTACCAACTGGGATTCGCAGACCGATACATAAGGAAAATGGAACGATTGGGGCTCTACTGATAGGACGATCATCAACGGGTATGGCAGGACTCGTTGTGCTACCCGGAGTCATAGATGCCGACTCAACGGGGGAAATAATGGTGACTTGCTTCACATTAGCACCTCCCCTAGTAATCAAGGCTGGGACCAAGGTAGCACAACTAGTCCTCATCCCAAAAATAAATTTGGGAAAAAATACCCACACACTGCAGGGCGACCAAGGCTTTGGGTCATCAGGCAATACAGTAGTAAGCCTGGTTCAACAAATGAAAAGTAGACCCATTATAGTCATAAAAATGGTCGCGAAAAACGAAGGAAAAACAATTTCGGTGATGATGGATACGGGGGCCGACGTTACGATTATCAATCATAACGTATGGCCCCACCACTGGAAATTGGTACAAGCCCGCGATGCTGTCCAAGGAGTGGGTGGTGGATCCACCCCTCAACAAGCCCTGGAGCCAATCCAACTCCATTTTCCAGAAGGACAAAAAATATCCGTGTGTCCGTACGTCCTAAACTTACCAGGACAACTCGGAGGTCTGATCGGGAGGGAGGTTCTGAGCCAGCTTGGAGCAGTTCTATCCATCCCCGAACCCACTCGACCCCTCCAGGATTTTCAATAAGGGCCACTGCGAAAGTGCCGCCGACACCCAGGCTAAAATGGAAGTCAGATATCCCTGTCTGGGTGGAGCAGTGGCCGTTACAAAAAGAGCGGCTTCAAATCGCGAAAGAATTGGTGAAAGAACAACTTGACGCAGGTCATATACAACCATTGGTCAGCCCGTGGAACACACCTATATTTGTGGTTCCCAAAAAATCGGGCAAATGGCAGTTAATTCAAGACCTACATAAAGTCAACGACCAGATGTGGCCAATGGGCGCCCTCCAACCCGGGATGCCCTTACTTACAATGCTACCTAGAGATTGGCACCTTCTGGTCCTTGACCTGAAAGACTGTTTTTTCAACATTCCTCTACACCCCGAAGACGCAGCGCGATTCGCGTTCACAGTTCCTTCTATCAACAAGGGTGAACCAGCGAAAAGGTATGAATGGGTCGTCTTACCGCAGGGGATGAAGAACTCCCCCACAATATGCCAAATGTATGTAGCTTGGGCTTTGTCGCCAATCCGCAAAGATGCGCCGGATACAATAATTTACCATTACATGGACGACATATTATTTTGTCAAGAAACTCCGTTCCCCGAAGATTTCAACCAGGCAGTGACCAACCACCTGAAAACAAAAGGACTAGTAGTGGCTCCAGAGAAGATGCAAGCGAAATCGCCGTGGAGCTACTTGGGATGGAAAATAACCCACGCAATGGTGAGACCCCAAAAATTGGAAGTAACAAGTTCAGTTAAAACTCTGAACGATGCCCAAAAATTAGTGGGCGAACTTCAGTGGGTCAGACCCATACTAGGTCTCACCAATGCGGACATCCACCCTTTCCTGTCACTGCTACGGGGCACACATCCAGGAGCATTAGTCCACTGGACAAATGACCATAATGAGGCATTAAAACGGGTCGTCCACAAACTAACAACCGGCTATGCGGACCGGCGAGACGCGACGCAACCCATTGGAATTTGGGTATGTAGCCACCCAACATACCCATTCGCGCTGCTACTCCAGGACTTTAACTGGAATAAAGTAAATGAGGAATATTCATACGATACGGAAAAACATCGACGCAAACGGAGCTCCTCAAATTCGGACTCCATAGCCATCTTGGAGTGGTTATTCACCCCACACACTCCACGGAAGAGCATATGGCAGCGAACGGAAATAATAGCATATCTAATACAAAAAGGACGGCAGCGTTGCCTGGAAGTAGACGGCCAGGAACCGGGATGGATCAGCATCCCCATAAGAACAGCCGATTTTGACTGGCTGTTACAACGCTCCGATCCTTTGCAAATAGCATTATTCGGCTATTCTGGGGAAGTCCGCCACGGAGACCCAAAACATAAACGTCTTCAGGCAATCAGTCAGTTCCAGTGGGTCGAACGTCCCTTGGTATCAGAGCGCCCAGTGTCCGGCGTTACAGTATTCACCGATGCCGGAAAAAGATCAAAAACGGCCGCCTGCGTATGGCAAAACAAAGGCCAATGGGAACAACATCTAATTCCGGGCGCTGCGGAGGACAACTTGCAAACCCTGGAACTGCTGGCCATCATTTGGGCTCTCACCCAGTGGAAACAGACCCCCCTTAATATCGTCTCCGACTCACAATATGCAGTCGGAGTGGCCAATCGCATAGAAGATGCTATTATTAAACCCATACAGAACAAGCGGCTGCTGGAGCTCTTCCATATGCTACAACGAGCATTAAAAGTCCAGACAGAGCCCTGTTGCATATTGCATATCCGAAGTCATAAAACATCCTTGGGACTAGGGGAAGGTAATGCAAAGGCTGACTCCCTGGTCAGCCTAGGGATTCAGAGCCCGGTGAGCCAGTTTGCAAAGGCTCGGGACAGCCACTCCCTATTTCATCAAAACGCCAGGGCATTAAAGCGCATGTTCTCTATACCATGGGAGGATGCTAAAGGAATTGCTAGAGCCTGCCCCCAGTGCGCGCAATTTGGCCTGGCCCTGGGTATGGGAGTAAACCCGCGTGGATTGCAAGCTGGCGAGACGTGGCAAATGGACGTCACCCATGTCCCAGAATTTGGACGATTAAAGTATGTCCACGTAACGGTGGATACTTTCTCTGGAATGATTTGGGCAACAGCTCAAACGGGGGAGAAAGCTCTACATGTGGTCCGTCATTTAACAAACTGTTTTGCTGTCATGGGGGTCCCCCAAGTAGTAAAAACCGACAACGCACCCGCCTATACAGGCGGGAAAGTCCAACAATTCTTTGCTACTTGGGGGGTAAAGCACATCACGGGAATCCCCCATTCGTCTTCAGGTCAAGCGATAGTAGAAAGAGCTCATCGCACCCTGAAGACATACCTACAGAAACAGAAGGACAGCAAGGAGACGGACCCACAGATGCGGCTGGGCAAGGTACTTTTCACACTAAATTTTCTTAGCCCAAGCCGCGACTCAGAGCAACCCCCCGTGCTGTTGCACTATTCTTCACAGAAGATCAATCGCATGCCAGACGTACAGATCTATTATAAAGATCCTTCAACAGGCCAGTGGCTAGGGCCAAAACCGCTGCTGTTCACCGGGAGGGGTTATAGTTGCGTATCCACAGACCACGGACCCCTCTGGGTGCCCAGTAAGTGGACGCGCCCTGCCACAAATAGACCTCCAAGGAACGACCAACATACCTAATTCATGACTTTTGATTATGCCCCCCTCCCCCCTTTTTAACAAAACCAAAAAAAAAAAAAAAAAAAAAAAAAAAAAAAAAAAAAGGGGGAAATGTAGGGGAACAACATAAGGAGTCTGCTAATCACCAAGGAGTGGGTGTGAGCCACTACACCTGTGCCCAGTTGAGGCAGGGCCCCACGGAGCATGCGCGAGGCCGTGGACCAATAAATAGTGAGTCTCACATCCACCAGGTAGCTCGCTCCAGAGCTAGCTTCGAGCGTGGCTGGTTGCGTCCTCAGCAGCAGGCTAATCTCGCAGCAACTCTACGTTAGGCTACATCGCTCATCTATCCAGCCCGGCAATGCCAACCTCGCTCTCCTCCCGCTACATAGGTCTTTTCTTTTCTTTTCTTTTCTTTTCTTTTCTTTTCTTCTCTTCTCTTTTTTTCTTTTTTTTTGGTGTTTTTTTTGTTTTTTTGGTTTTTTGTGTGTGTGTGTGTGTGTACAAACACTTTATTTTTCATAATTTCATCCAGGAATAATTACAATTAGTTTAAAATTAAGGATGTTCTTGGATTTGATCAAAGAAATAAAAATTATCTATTAAAACACAGTGATGGCTGCACAGTCACTCCATCACTCTTTCCAATGAATCTGTTTTAAGAACTATTCTTCAATAATTCTGTTGTCTGTGATTACCTCAAAGATAGTTTTACAAATTAGCTACAATTTCTGATATTTAGCAGAGTTGAAGCAAGGGTGAATGGAACGAAACCATCAGTTTTCGTTCATTGCAGACAAGACCACCTGAGCCTTGCATGAGGATCAATGTGTGTTTTGAATTCTGACCCTCTGAGCCAACTGCAGCAAGTCTAATCCAGCCAAATCTACTCCAAAATGGTGTGTACATGCATCCATTCAAATATGGAGCAGATGGTGCCTTTTTTATTTTATGTCTGGATGTTTAGGATGAGTAAGTGATAAAAAAGTTTCTCCTTGGTGCATTTAATCAGTAGCTGAAACATTCAGAGATCTTTAATCCATAACATCTTCCAAATGAGCATTTCATTAGCCCAAATCCTCTGACATGAGGAGCAAACATTCATATTATCTCAACTTTTTCTTCATAGCTTCATTCAAACTTACCAAAGCCCCTGTTATGACCCAGAGTACACATTAGTACTGTCGGTATGGGGCTATAGCTACTGTCTAGCTTCTCATATGGCTCATCTGGAAAGAATAACTGAGATGTTACCTTAGCAGTTCTGTAAGCAGTTCGGTTTCTTGAGGGGAAAGCCAATGAAAAATCAGGACTGCCAATGGAAAAATGATCCCTCAGATGAGGATCACTCATCTCAATAGTATTATATCAGACAAGTCCTGAGGCCACATGAGAACAGATGAAACAAAAAAATGTGGGAGCTGGGAGTGAGCACAGATTTATCATCTACCACTTACCATCTCACAAGTTCATGACTACTACTGGCTAAGAACAAAGAGTAGATTCTTGATTATATATCTAAGGTTGGGTATACATGGTGGGTATATGTGGCTTGTGGTGAACTGCCCCTTGCTAGCATCCAAGCACCCACCAGTTATTTGCTCCTCCCCTCAAGGAGAAAAGGAGAGAAGAAAAGAAAAGCAGGAAAAAGAAAGCTACTTCAAGATAAAATCAGGGAGATAACTGACCAAGTACTGTCCCTGATGCAACAGACTTGGAGAAATTAGTGCATTGTGAATTAAAATAAATATTTAATTACTGATTGGAAATTGGGAAACAAAAACAAAGGAAATAAATCAAACATTTCTACAATTAGGCAAAACATCTTTCCTCTTTTCCCAGGCTCAACATTACTTCCAGGTTGAACTTCATCGCACACACCTCTCCTCTGCACCTTAAGGCCAAAGATTACATTTAATCCCTTCAGGGCGGCAACAGTCAGTGATGATATGGTCAGGACATGGCAGTTTCTCACTACCACTCTTTTTTCTCACTTTTCCCATGCTCTGGCATAAGCTATTCACAGGCTGCAATCCCTTTGGCGGTGCACTTGTTCTGGTATGGGTTCATCCATGGTCTGTAGACTCTTCAGGGATACATCTGCTCTGGCATGGACCTACCTGCATACTATTTTCCCTTCAGGGATGCACCTCCTATGATATAGGTTTATCCAAAGTCCCTTCGTGGGGAGTGCCAGCTCTGACTTAGAGCACCTCCTTCTGGTGCTTTCTCTGCTATTCCTCATTCTTTTGTTCGCTCCTCTTTTATCTGTCATGCATTTTTCATCCTTTCTTTGATACATTTTCACAGAGTTGCCACCAACTTGACTGATGGGCTCAGCTGTATCCTGCAGTAGGTTGGCTGCAGAAGTCAACAAGAAAGTGTCCAGAATGGGACTTCCCCTGATCTCCTCCTGCAAAAGCCACCCTTGCAACTCACCCATTACCAAAACCTTGTCAGACACCCCATACAGTTATCAGCTGCCTTTGATGAAGCTGTGAATACTCTGCTACTAAAGAGCAGATGGCAAGGCACTATTTGAGATGTCATGCTGAACCACTTAAGAGGTTATCAAGTTTTCTGACTTCGGTGCTTCTGTTACTGAAACTGTTTGATTTTGCAGAGAATTTATGGTTAATTATCATCATATAGGGTAGAACCTGATTCTGAAGAAGTGTGTTTAATTTATCTTCAGAACAACAAATTACAGGCATCCAAAGGAGAAAGGCTTGAGTAAGGAATTGTTCAAAAAGTTCTTAATTTTCCAGAAGTGATCATGCCTATGCTGTGTATTTTACATTAAAAAGTGCAAACTGAAAAATGCATGTCAACATTACACTCCTTAGTCAGAGAGAGCCAAACTGAGTCAGGTATGCTGTATGATGAAGCAGAATCATCGGGCCCAGGAGGTGCACATCTTCACAAGAGCTGTTTTAGTTATTTTTCTAGAGTAAATAAACCTGCACAGAGTTCCATACTACAGCTACTAGACTAACAGAAAATATCTATCTCTTTGACTGAAAGGCAAGCACCAATAAACAAAGGAAGAATGAAACATGCAACATTTCATTTATCTGAGGAGATTAGGATGTTCCCAAGGTTAAGGCCAAATTTTAAATAGGCCCATAAAATTGCAGTTCTTAGACTGAACATGAAAAAAGGAAAAAAACTCACCCAACTTTCAAATGTAATTTTAGATACCTGTATCAAAATCTGCCTTAAAAAGAGGGAAAAGGCCACAATCTTTTTTTCTCATCCCTCCTTCTTTTTATTTTTTTTCCTATTTCATCAACACACAGTACAACCAAAGGTCTGTTCCTGATTTAATTAGAAAGTTTTCCTGTGCCTATTACTTTTTCAAGTAAGTCCGGGAAGATCCTTTTTGACTTCAGCTTCTCTTAGCAATGACATTTGAATCACATGAACTTGAAAAGGCTAAGAACTCTGCCAGTAATATATGAAAAAAGCATGCAACAGAGGGTAAGGAAAATGCTTCCTTTCTAGTGAAAGGCAAATTAAACATGAAATAGCTAAATAAAAGGGTTTTTTTCTGATGATTTGATATACATGAATATTGAATTTACATCTACAGAGGGCCAGTTAAATTTTTAGAATAGTTGGATCACAGGAGGAAGAATCTACTTTAATACAGTAGTATTACATTAGTAACTGCAGCTCCACTCAGTGCATTGCAATGGGTTCCTAATGCCAGCTCTCACTCCAGAGAGAACCAATACTGATTAAATAGGTGACTCACTGGTTAGAAAACTTATTGCAGAAGGAAATTCTTAGATCATAGTTAAACAAAAGCATGTAAGGAGAAAGCCCTGAGAGGCTGCTGTACAGGCTGTTGCAGTTTCTGGCAATGTCTCAGGTAGTACAGTACAGTAAAAGAAGAGCTGCTGATCAGAAGAGATGCTGAGGAGGAGGCAGTGACCATATCCCATGTGTTTTTCTACAGAACAATTATGATCTGGATACAAGGAGTGAATGCCCATTAGAGTGGCAACATGTCACATGTATCCAAATACTGGGATTTGTAGTCCCCCTTTGCTTTCAAATAACTATAAAACAGAAACTTAGTTCTCAGTGCTCTACAATTCATCTAAACCACTAATTTGCATATCATTTGGCTGTTAAATCTATGACTTTCATTTGTATTAGCAGATGGGCCTGATTCTTGACTTACTCTGATATATACTGGCACTTTGACCAGGCCACTTAAGTCCTAGATGTCTTATGATTAGCTGATTAAAAATCTTGACCTTCCTCTCTGCAGCAGCGCTCTTTCTAAATCTGGCCTGAAGGTACTAAGCAAAGACACACACTCTAAAGTTTGCATTATTAACATTTGCCTCTCAATTAAGATGCTCTGAAAAAGCCGGTATCAAATGTTGTCCGTATCCGCTGCAGAGACTAGTTTATCCTTTAAAAAAAAAAAACAAACATACTTTTTTTTTTTTTTACTCCTATTCTTAGAACATTCTAGTTCTATTGCTATGGCAGCTGCATAGGGATATAAAGCAAAATCTTGAAGCATTAAGAAAGAGAAGCAATAGAAAACAAAACCTCTCAAATTTTATGGGGCCCTTTAAATGTGAAATTGCATGCTTAAATAATTAATATTTATGCAATAGTGATATGTACATGTTTCAAAGTAAATATATTAAAAATATGTTATGCAGCACCTCTTTGTTGGCAAATGTTTTAAATTATTTCTAGAATCTAAATACAAAGAAAGACTTGATTGTTTTGTGGGTTTATCTTTATAATGTAAAATACAGAAACTATATTGCTTTAGAGGAATGCATTTTATCCCTCTAGATTAATTTCCCTTGTCATCCATCTGAAAGAGAGTAGACTGCTACAGATACTGCAAAGAACTAATTCTTAATTACAAATATGGACCTATAATTCTTGTATGACAGCTATTTTCAAATCATTTAATGCTGTGGACTAATAGCACACAACATATGCCCTGCCCTTATACCACTTCCTTCTGGCATCTATAACCATTTGCTTCCATAGAAGTTAAAACTTCAATGTGATGCAGCTGCTGGCCACATAGACATCAATTTGTATTTCAAAGACCAGTCCTGCCCAGTTTAAAAACTACTTATAAGAGGCAGAGACTGCCCCATCCTTATATAAACAAGAAAGTTTGAAAACACCAACTCCTGACTTTGCTTAGCAACTTTCCAACTTTTTAATATTTACTTTTTAAATACTAGAAGATCTACTATACATTATAACAGGGTAAAATTAATGCACATCTGCAAGCCTGCATATTGATCAGTCTGATAGTATGAAGAAGCTGATGGTATTTTATGAGTTGATGAGTTCCTTAACCTTCCATGTTGTGATCATCTTCCTAAACTTTCTCACCTGTCTCCTACAGATGATAAAATTTTGTTTTCTTCATCAATACAGAAAACGATTGCCTTCAAAATAAATTGAAGTGGTTTAATTTTAAAATAATTAGAACTGTAGTCAAAATAGCCTTCACACCCAAATATATCCAGCCTCTCCAGAATACATAAGCCCTTGTGAAAGACTCAGAACATGTATTAAGAAACCACCTTCCCTAACACTGAAAAAACTCCACCTGAGTTGAAGTCTCACTAACGTTACAATGAAACAAAAAAATTTTCATGGCAGTCCAAGGTGAGGCGAGGATTTGGGTACCACTAAGGATTCCTGACAAACAGACATTGAGTGTCCAACTGAAACACAGACATGCATAACGTAGCAAACTTTTAAAAACTGAAAATTTACTCAGCTGAGATAGGTTTCAGCCAACAGCTTTGATCCTCTAAAAGCAAATATAATCAACAATTTAGTCCTTTTCCCTCACCAGCCCCTTTTTTGGGTCCCCTCCTCCATGGGTTGTGGGAAGAAAGGAAGTGTCTTACATACTTGTAGAGCTTCTTCCACATTCTGATTGATCTTTTATAACAGTCTAAGCTCATGCAACTCACAGAATGTAACTTTTGGACCACTGACCATACGTGACAATCTGGTATGTACAACTGACCCCTGACCTGTTTGGGAGTGTTAATTTCTATTGATTTTCTTCACATATTGTGATATAACAGCTTCTTCTCATGCCAGATAAATCTCATGTAAAAAAAAATCTGAGAGAACACTATATGTTTTGTATCTTGCAGAAATCATCTTTTTACACCATGTTTTAATTTACCCGTGTTCAAAGGTATTTGTCTTCTTAGCTTTACTTTTATTTCTTTAGTTACGTGTGTTACAAGTAAACTTCTCCTTTAATAGCCTGCCACAGAGGAAGAAACAGCAATTTTGCTATCTGCCACTAATTTTTAATCCCTATTCTGTAATTGTATTTGCATGGGCAAAAAGGTCCTAGGAAAAGGGTCTGCTCTTCATGGAAGAGATCCATATTAGTGCAGCCTACCAAAATTTTACACAGGTAAATATCGCTATCTAATATGCTTGGATTAGTGGAGCAAAATGACTCACTACTTGAGGATCTTCACTACTTTGTACTAAATCTATGTAAAGGCATTTACATTAGAAGATTATGTAAGTAAATTTACGAATAGATTGCCCTATAGGCTACTACTAGTCACATATCATATAATGTCATTGAAAATATAATGTACAGTGTATATATTATCGGCACATTCCTATATCCTTTTAATAGTGTTTCTAAGCAAAAACTATTTTGCATACTAAGTGCAATGATAGCCAAAATGGGACTTAGTAAATGTCATCAAATTTAAGGGACCAATATTTTAAGAGGACCTTTATTAATTTGAAATTCTGTCTTGTTGTGAAGTTATTTGACATTTCAGTGTCACATCTAATACTCCTCATCAATATTATAACACATTGTACACTAGATTTTAGCGAGTGGAAAGATGTTTTTATATGCATCTCTTATCTACTGAAGTCATCATGATAAGAAAATCTGCTGTTAACCTGTCTTTGGATTTATGATTCTTTTTTCTGCTTTTGATCAATCTGTTATAATTTTTGTAAGATAAAATAGAAGGACATACTGGAAGTATCGCTCATCTGAATGCAAATGAGCTTTTTTAAGAAATACATCTCTCAAAGCTTATCTTTTTATTATTTTTTATTACTCTTTTGGAAAGCAGGACAGTTTGGCTAGAGGCAGCAGCTAAACCAGAAATGACTTAACAATACACTGATAGCATGGCATTTTTAGAACATATTCTCTGCTCTAAGAACCAGTGACTAAGGGTGAATTATAAATTGTACAAGTCAGTAATCCTAGGATTTGTTTTTTATATTGTCTTTAAAAAATGTAAAAAAATCTTTAACATCTATGACACACTACTGTCCTAGGTCAGAAAAAAGACTGTATTAAAGTATAAATGACATCGGATGTTTGCTTACTGGATTTTGTTTGTTTGGCTTGTTTTTAATATTTTGAGTTCTGCCACAGTATCTGTGATGCAGTATTAATAGCTAGGTTTCCTAAAAATAATATAACTATTTAGATTCTCTGAAGAAACACAAAAAATTATTATATTGTACACCAAAGAGCTGGGGACACACATACTAAAGTTTTTCAAAGCACTACCTTTCAGTCTCACCTTCCATCTTTGATGTTTTGAACAGAAGACTGTGGTTATGCCCTCTTCATAGTTGATCTTTCCCTGTGTAGGGCCATTTTTCACTAATATAATATTCATGTCTATGGCTAAGGTGGATTCTCATTTTGACTACTTATGCCCCAACCTACTCTTAAAATACCCAAACCTAAAGGAACATATGGACTAGGCACTAGAAGTAGTTGACATATGCAGGTCTAACATCTTTGAAGCCTAAAGCAAGCTGGTAATAATTTCATTTACAATGCATTCTGCATTTGCTTTTACCTGTTATTGGTGGATCTGATGCCTTTTGCTACTGCATATATGAGTGCTAAATAACAATTTTATTACAAGAAGCAGTGATCTTGCAGTTAGCTTCAAAACAGAACATGGTCTTGCTTCTTTTCCAAGCCTGACCAATTTTTAATTTAAAATGGAAGAAAAATACTTACATTTCATATATTGTTAGCATTATACCTTTTCTGGCATTTCAGTTTTTCTATTCTTATTCAAGGTGCTGGAAAATGGAAAGTACTGAATTGGGATTTCAAGGCAGAACCCAGATAAGGCATAAGGTGGCATGAGTCATCTGATAGTCCTTAACACGAGTAGACAATTTACTGAAGTTAAATTATTTAATCCCAGAAAAATACTCAATTTGTGTCTTTATCTTTCCCTTGTTTCTCCAGGGTGAGCTCTACTAGCTACATAAGTATATACATTTAGCAAAGTTACTAGCTATTTGAATATATACATTAACCAAACTATCATGTTTAGTACACTCTACTGAAGCAGTATTTTATTTTTTAAGACATTCCTTACAAAATAGTTACTTTACTAAGGAAAAGTATTTCCATTCACAATTTAGACCTCCATCATCTGTCAGAGCAAGCCATTTGCTGCTACATCTAGCTAACTGCACAGGCCATTTTTTTTTTCCAACTAATATTCACAATGAGCTCCTCCCATTATGTATCCTTAGTTACTTGCTGGTTTTCTTTGCTTGCTTGTTTTCAATCATAGGTAACAAATGTTACTTCACATGAAATCAGATTGATATAGTACATGAATTTTGGGTTTGATTTTTTTTTCCTTTTCTGGACAACCCCCATGGACAACGCAGTTAATATCAACTTTCTTACTTCTCTCACACAAAAAATCATCACAAGTTTACCAAATTGTACTTTTTTTGGAAAGGTATCTTGGCCCATGAATCAAGAAGTTTCATAGTTACATGTAGACCAGTAGCAATAGTTTAAATAAGGAGGGAAACTAAAAGAGACTAACTAACCAATAGGTTAGTTAACAGCATTATAAGCATTAACACCAATATAAGCTTTCAAGAGTGATAATAGATTTTAGTATCACCTTAGGGACAGATTTTAATTGTGCACTATAACAGTGCTGTTCAAGCCATTATATGACTGCAATATTACTCTATCCATTACAATTTGGATGTAAAACTTGACTCTGGGATGAATTGTGGCACTTATGGGAATAGAGGAGGAAATTACTTTTCACATTCAACAAAATTAAATGTATTTTGCATGCTTGACATCCACATTTGCCAACTTTAAACAAATTCTGCCCCAAGATTTTTTGTCAAAAACTGTGCACTGCTATAACCTATGCTAGTATCTCCTAGACAAGGAGAGAATATGAAGGAAGCAGAATCATGTGTCCTAAGAGGTCAAGATCGATAAGATCAGTAAGACAGAGGAGAGAACAAATGAAGTAAGGGAAAAAAAGGGGAGCATGAGGTAGGCTGACATAAAGCTCTTGGCACACTCAAGTTATGCCTGGCTATACCCCCATGAGCCGATATGCAGGGATAGTTACTCTATGAAGAAAATCCCATGGTAAACAAACCTTCGGCTCTCCTTGCCACTCCCAAGTAAAATTAGTATATCTAAACTTTTGAACAAATCAAGATATAAATCTCACAAGGCATAGTGGCTTAATCTGTCATAGAGTGACTATAGCCGTGATACACAGAGTTAATTAATATTTACTTTTCTTCTTTCGATTTTAAAATTAGAATGCAAGCATCATATTAATAAATGCAATGTTTCTGAAACCTGTGAGCTAATATTCTCATCCCAATTAAAATAAGGCAAATAGATGGGTTTTAGCACTCAGTGGTATTCTTTTTAAGGACTCTTATGCCTTCATAGACCACTTAGTTATAAATAATCCATGCGTAGATGAAGTAGGACTTTTCCTTCTTCTGTGGGTTACAGACTTTATGCCTGTGCAAGTAACATAAAATATTCTTAAGCACAACGATGCAACAAAACACATTTAAAATTCTATGTTGAATCACTGAATATTTTTTTATATTTAATTACTTCTCACTTATGATATAATTACAGCCTTTTCACTGAATCACAGAATTACTGAGTCCATACCAAAGCTGGCTACCAGAAGCCATTTTAGAAGAGGTCATGTTCAGCACCTACAAATGGTTAAATGTGATGATAAAGGGAGGAGAGTGAAAGAAATATGAGGAGCTGCAATTTTCACACAAATAACAGCTCAAAACAAAAAAAAAAGGGGAAATTATTTCCACACTTTTTGTGGTACAGATAGGTAGACCACTAACTTCTTTTAAAAGAATGACTGTGTGCACTTGAGGATCATGTGAATGATAAGATATAGCTCGGCCAATGAAATCAGATAGAATACTGTTGTGCTTCAGCCTTGCACCATGATCGACATGTTTCTTCTGTTCAGTGCAGAAAAGAGGAAAAGCTGAGGAATGAAACTGAGGTAGAGGGCGAACTACAGAAGAGATAAGCATAGTGCCTTTATTGTTTAAGGTTAAAATCACAACTACACTTTCCTTTATCTTGCAGAAATGCCATTTAAAACCTTATACTTTAAGCACAGATTCAGGTTACACTGAATTGTTTAGTATCAGTAGAGATGTTCTGGGAGACTTTACAGAAACAACTGAAATCTGTGCTTTCCTCTACTTAAGAAAGATTCAGTATTGCCTAGGGAATTTCATTGAAGGATGGAAATAGAATGAGGAAAGCTTTCTTAACCATTTTCCAAAATAAACAATAAACTTAGACTAGGAAGAATATTAATCTGCTTTATTCATATACACTAACCTTTAAGACAATTTAATTATTCATAAGAAGCATTTAGCATAAAAATACAAGCTTTGAAATGTGAGTGTTAAGTGTAGTACAGGGAATTGAAACTGATAGAATTGATAGAAGTAGATTGAAAGAGGCTAATTATAAAATGTTTGGGAGAGTGTAACCATTTGACAAAACGTACATAAGATAAAGCACTTGGGGTTTAACAGATTATTAATGGCCTGCAAGACTTATTATCCATTCACCTTTGAGATCAGTTTTTTTTCCTTTTAGTCTCAACTAAAAAAATGCAGAACAGCAAATGCAACTGTTGGTTAATAATGAGGTTACAAGCTAATTGTGTTCTTCTTTGGGATTTTAGAGTAATAGCCCTAGGAATATAATATCTTACAATAAACAGTACTTCAACCAGATGAAGCTATAAACTAGAAAACTATGACCATATTCTCATCTTTCTTAATTCTTCATAAAGGGTGAGCATAAGCATTAGTTCTGTGGACTTCAATCCCACTAAAGGTATTAATGCTCTAAAAAAATCTCCTTCAGTGGGTGTAAACAGATTCCTTTATTGTAATTATTTTTTTTTCCCAGGTCACTCATTTAGTCACATGGCTAAGGCATACTGCTTTCCTCTGTGCACCAGGTTTGAAACTAGACCTGTCAGAAGAGTAACTTGAGACTTCTCTAACAGTTTTTAATGGAATTAATGTAAAAAAGTTAGAAATTACTAGCTTTTTAATGAAAAAATATCATAATATAATAACAAAATAATAATTTTAATATAAGTAATTTCTACATCAAAAAGAAGCAAATATGGCTTTGAGTACTTGTTTTTTTAGAATAAAAGATGATTTCTTCCTCTCCTGCCTCGATGTTTTGCTTATTAGTCATCTTTAATATAAGCAGAAAGATGGAAAACTTGTAATTGGCAGTAAATATTTAGAAAAAGGAGAAAAGCAGAAAGAGATGCAAATTACAGACCAGGTCAATCTGCAATACTCTGCTACTTCTGTGAGCCAAGTCTTCTGATTTGCCTGAGAGTTCACTACATAAAAAGGCTGTATAGTCAAGTTTAAAAATTCAGAAAATTAATAGTGTGTTTTTTCTAATTTTCAAGTCCAGTGGTTTATTGGTGAACATGACCAACAGCTTGCTATTGGTTAATAATCACACTCTGGGCTAAATATGGAATTCTAATAAAGTACCAAGAACCCTGTATACAGTTGGATATAATATTCAAATCTATATAATATTTTTTAGAAAGAAATAGAAATAAATAAGAAAAGAGCTGGACTTCTATTACAATTTGGGTTTTACATACAAAAAGACTAGCATGGTACCATTGGAAATATCAAATTAGGAATACTTCTGAAATCAGTCTCTTTTTCATGTAAGATCGAAGTGTGGGGATGGATGGTGTGTGGAAAGATGAAAAAAACTGGTACTACCATGGCCTAAGTACAGAGATGATGCAGAAGTTTCTTTGCTAACCTGATTTCAGGACAAAGATCATATCCATAGGTTTGCTTCAGAGCTCAAGATAGCCTCATCAGCAGGAATTTGTAGAGCCTATGAAGTTGTCAGAAATGTTCATGAGAAAGAAACTCTCAAGGTCAAGGCTGAGAGATCCAAATGTGCTTATCACAACTTGCTCTGAAGCACTGCAGACCATGACATGACTAATGGGACATCTGGCACTCTGTAGTTATTCATTTACCAAGGTCTAAGCCTGAGATCATAGCAACAAAATGTGAAACAACTGGCTGCAGCTTAGAAGCAAATTTCTAAAAGAACCAAGTCTTTCTAAAAAGAAGTCAGAAGTACAGGGGCCAAAAGCTTCCATAGAATTTTTTTCCCTTCAATCTCAAATACATATGGAAGAGAAATGACCAAAGTGATAAATAGCAAGGTCTACTGAAAGAAATGGGGAGTAGGAAAGATTCATTGAAAATCTAGGAAAATAAAATGAAACACATAAATATACGTATAAGATCTTTCTCATGCTCTGTCATTTATATGTTAATATCCTAATTGGAAAGACGTTCATGAGTTTATTTTTATCTGGAGTTACTTACTCTTCACAAAACCCACTGCAATGAAGTATTCATAGCAATAGATTGTTGGACTTTAATAGCAATATAATAATAATTTCAATAAATGCTTGAAACATTTAGGCAACTCATGAAATAGCTGACACAGACAATGTAGCAGAATGTCTGTCATTCTAGTCAATTTGCAAAGTGACTAAAAAAATTACTTATTTCTTAAAATTACTTGTTTCAGAATATGACCTAGATAAATATAATTTGTCCATTATTACGGTGCACCTCTTTGTATCTTACAGAACTTTCAATGATCTGTGAAATAGCTGTTATACAAAGTATTACCCAAAAATATTAAGACAAAGTTCTATGGATAAGGTTGCCATATTTTATTCTAACTGCACACTACTTGCCATACTCACAATTTTGTCATCAGAGAGTCCTTCCTTCTGCAGTCCCTTCCACAGGTATATAAATTATTAAATAATTCTGCAAGAAAGTAATTTTTATTGTCAAAAATTATTTCAGAATAATGTGCAGCAGACGTAATGCTGATTCCAGCTTGCAAAACCCCAGCTCTGTGCTCATTCATCACCATGTTACCTCACTTCCATGTTGTGGTCATTCTATTAATTTTACAGCAACAACACACCAGTGAATCAGACCCACACATTGTAAAGTCATGACCATGGAAGATAAACTAAATAGTGAAATTAGAACTACTGATATTTTACTGGTCATGGACAGTGTAACAATAAAAAAGGGCAAGGATGGTCAGGCAAGCAGGCTCTTGCTAGATAAGAGAGTAAATAACTGTCTATTACCCCAGCAGTAACTTCAAGTTTATCAAGTCCCATTTTTTCCTGGAAGATGAAAAAAGAGTCAGGGAAGACTATACAAAACTCCTTCCTTCTTACACTGTATATTTGTTGATGGTTCCACGGACTGAGGTGAACCTTTCTTCATGTGTATTTCTTGCCAGTTTGCTAACTCCGAATATACCAGACACATCCCAAGCACTGTTTACTCTCAGCTTGGAAATATGTCAGAATATTTATTTTCTTGGATTCTGTCAAACAGAAGAATTAATGAACTGTTACCCTACACTATTAAACTATACTGATAAAAGGAAGCAAAGTATTATACAAAAAGTGTATACATTAGAATAATTCACTTAGATATTTGCCCAGTAAAGCTTTGGATGTGCAGGGATCCTAATTTTGATTGTCTGGAATCTGAGGAAGGTGAGGGCAGGGTGAAGAGGGGTGAGTGAGGGGAAAGATCATGCAGGAATTGTTTAGTATTTGGCAAAGAATGGTATAGAAGGACTTACACAATAATCAAAAGCAGAAAGATACATTTAAAACAGAGAAGTTCAGAGACCAGGTAGAAAGTTTAGGGAAGAAGGGACCTCTGTTTCCATGGAATAAATGGGCTAAAAGGCATTAAAGGAATTTCAATAGCGAAAAATTTTATCCACATGATGCCATCCATCAATGAATTAATGCCCAATAATGCAAAGCTCTCTAAGGAGTTCTTAACTAATCAATTTGATGTTACATAAAAGATGGAATATACTACTTTTAAAAATAAATATCAGATTAGTACATATCTTCAAGGAGCTTTTCAAACATTAAGATTTGTTCTGAAAACAGGAAAGCAAGAAAGCTGTTGTTCTGTACTCAGTATTTAGAATAAGATAAAGTAGCAGCAACATGATGTACTCATTGAAGACTTTCTATTTGTAGAGTCAGTTAAATCCTTAGTGACTTAGTGATTAGTGGGAGGGAGAAGGAAGTCGCTGTGTTTGTGAATGACTAGGATTCTTTTCAAGAACACTGCCATCTGTGTTAATAAAATGTACACATTTTTATTTTACTTAGAAACTCTGAAAATGCAATTTAGGTTCAGGTTTCATGAATACCTTATTTCTGTAGGGTATAAAATAGTATGTAAAAATACTAACCACCAGGGCTATCCATTGGAATATCTTGGTACTAACTGGTGTTAAGTTACTTTCAAATTCCATTCAGTTTCTATGTGAGTTCTGCCTGCGAAAAATTTTGCAGCATCACATCCTTACTTTTCACAATTTAATAAAATATAATAAAGTCCCACTTCTGAAAAGAATTAGGTATGAATAATGTTATATACATGTAACTACATTCATCTTAGTGTTTAAGATTTCTCCCACTGGAATTTAAAATTATTCTGTATGTATTTCTTAGACACAAAATGAAAAGTCTAAATATGATTTTATTAATGTTTCCCATTGCAATATGTATTTGTTCATTATCTATTTTAAGTTAACTTTTTCTATGTTTTTAAAGCTAGAAAGCTATAAAAAGGTGAAATAGATATCACAGTTTTCCCTCTTTGATGTCAATGGAGGTTGCGAAACCCAGGTAACCACTACTGTAGGTAACTGATCTGCTGCCGAGATGTTGAATACAGGCTCTCCAGCTCCATCTTCTGGTACAAAAGTACTTCTGGTACTGCAACAGCACATTTTACCGGGTCATAAATGTCCGGAAAAATTAAAAAAAAAAAAAAAAAAAAAAAAAAAAAAAGTCTTATAATTCATGATATATAAAAAGATCTGGAGATCTGGATTGGTAGTTATTTTACTGAAAGATAGCAATTTTCTCTGCCCATTTCCTACATACTTTCGCCATTTCTTCTGATCTCCAATACATAATGTAATTAGTCTCAAAGATGTTTCAGTCTACAGGGACTTGATAAAATACATTTGGGGATTATGCTCAAGATTGAAAGACTCTTAAAATCAGTCTTAAAATCATCTGGGACTCCCTTATTCCAGCTGTCATACAACATTCACACAATATTTGCACATGAATCATTCCAGCTCAAAACCTGATCTTTGACTCCTTAGAATTTAAAATTTCCCCAGATTACTAAGAGTTTAGCTACATAACTCACACTGCAATGAACACAAATCTGGAAGTCTTATTCTTGCTTCCTATGGTAAACTATATTTGTAGGTGCTGAGTATCCTAAACTATTCCAGTGCTAAAACAATTCAGTATTAAGAAAAAAATTAAATTCAACACTGAGAAAGGGTAATCTTCCTGCCAAAAGTGGTCAAAAACACCGTCTTAAAGTTACATGTTTATGTTGCCTTTAAGATTAGGAAGTATTTTAAGCTGCTAGTGTTCACAGTCATGTTTGAAGATATTGAGTTTAAAAAAACAAAACAAAAAACAAGCCACAAAGGAGAGGTATTTCCCTTGATGCACAAACAGTTCCACCGTGTGTGACTTATGACACAAAACTAAAAAAACAAATCCCAGATTTCTCAGAACCTTAATATTTGAGTACATAACATGGCAATATCTTGGAAGCTAGCTTAGTAGTTTATGCTTTTGTTAGTAATTTTATTTGTGATAGAATTATTGTGCAGAATATGCATTGGCATGGCAATTTTCCATTATTATTGCTATCAGTTGTTCTACTAGATTCTTTCTCAAATTACTCACCAGGGCGACCAAAACTAATGACCACTTAGACCACTAAAATACTAATCCTAGTTTGGTATGCAAACAGTTTTACAAGTGCTATGTTATAGCAATATGGGAGACAATCTCATTTCTGTATTCTTCTTCTCTCTAATAATCTCCATTATAATTTTTAGCTTTCTCTATCATGGTAAGATCATCCCAAACTTACTTGAGGACTTGTCTAGGTCAGGGACATACCTTAGTATTATCTTCTTTAATGTTCAGCATTTACTTATACTGCTTCAAGAAGACAGAAAAAAATCATCTGACAACAGTGAAATCTATTCTGGTGGTGAATGTCCAAGCTCTACAAACACAGGAAAAGAAAGTAAAAATTTAATGAGTAAGCAACAAGACCAGTAAAATTTCTCACTTACCTTACATGGACTTGGACTGTGCACGATTCTAATAACATCTGGGTCCTGACTTAATTATAATTTAACAATTTATAATTTAATTGACAATAATCAACTGTAACAGGATTTTCATAGTGTTTGATATGTCCAATGGATTATCCTGATAACTGGCTAGCTAAAACTTCATCAGATTTTTAAGGTGTTACAGGATAATCTAGAATTATTTAAACTACTTCTGAAAAATCACCATCTTTTTCCAAAAAAATATGGGTAAGAAATTAATTTTCTCTCACTGAGTAGTGCAAGCATTGGAAGTTTAGGTATGTGTTTAAGAATGGAAAAGTCCTAATTTTACCAATAAAAATTGGATTCCACCACCATCATCCCATTCCTTCTCCATGCTAAGCAATGTCATCTCTCTTAGCATTTATTTGCAGGACAGATTCACCAGTTCCTTAACCATTACAGTGGGCCTTAGGGTTACTGGTGAGAGCCTAACAATGTTTCTCTGGTACTGGGGAGCCCAGAATTGGACCCTGCACTCCCCTGTGACCTCACCTATACTTACACAGTGCAGGGTACTATCAATCTTCTTTATAGCAAGGGCACACTACTAGGTCACGTTCAACCTGGTGTCACCAAGGACCCCCAGGTCCTTTTATGCAGAGCTGTTTACCAGACAGTCATGTTTCCCCACCTCCCAATACATGTGTGTGCATGGCATTGTTACTTCCCAGGTGCAGGATTTCATGAGGTTCTATCCCATGGGATATCTATATAGTTTTGGGGGAGGGTTTATTAGATATGAAGAAGACTGCCAATCTTACACAAGGATGGCAGTAATTGCTTTTAAAAGAGTGCTAAATTAAAATGAGCTGCATCATAACAAGGCAAGGTAGAAATCAGAAAGATTCCAAGAACAATGGAACACAGGAGATAACTACTACACAGTGAGGTAATATACTTTTGAGTATTTGTTAAAAAAACTGTATGCATATTTTTATTATAGGATTTTACTCATATACATCATCGATTATGTATTTGACCGTATTCTTGTAAAAGAAAACTCACGACAGAAATATAAAATCCCAAATTTTTCCCTAGATTTAAAGCATGACAATATTTTTGCAATGAGAAAACAGAGCCCCATCAAATTAATTTCACCTTTCTCCCTTTTCTTTGATCAGGGAATCTGCCATATCCCCTACACTTCTGGTTCCATTCAGTTTGAACTTCTGTTTGTGCAGTGATTTCCTTTTAACATTTTTGGATTTAAATTAGTCCCTGAAGAGATACCTGACAGAAAAGTTTACTGTGATGTCAGTTTTTAGAGCCTAATTATTTGTCCCCTCCCCCAGTACCTACAAGCATCTGATCTTTTTTTCTACACTGCAAACCTCTTAAAGTTAGAACCCTAATTTAGAATATTCATATTATTACATTTTGCCTGGCTGGTGGCACCACTACAGCTTCTTGACTGATCATTCAGGATATAAGGAAATAAAGCCTAGCAAAAGTGCAATGTAGTCTCCCTTTTAATATAAGGTTTGGACCAGGCCTGTTCCTAATGAAGAATCCTCAAAGGAAATGACTTACAGAGAATACATAATATTTGGCAGTGTACCGACAAGATTGCAGTTTTTTTTTTACAAATACAAATCACCATGTTCACCACCATATGTGATGTTGAGTACTGAAAGGGTAATTTCTCCTCTAACTCTTTATTTTTATGTACATCAGAACTTTGTCTTCTTTACTGAGACCTGATGGAAATTTAAAATGCCTTATGAGAGCTTAGAGAGTATTCTTACAACACTATTTATACACTGTATCATTAAAGGTTTTGTTACTGTAATTTAACAGTTCTGAGCAACAATTTTTTGATTTATGGAAAGTATAATTTCTATTTTATGGACAGGTAATTGAGTTTCATGATACATTCATTGATTTGAAGAAGAAATACACCAAAGGCTGGCTGAAAAATCATATAAATTCAGGATCTTCACAATCTCAGTTCCTTTGAAAGCTGCCACTCTAGGACCACTAAAGAAATTCGGTTTAGCTGATGTCAGGGAAGCTACAATTGGTTGTTTGTCCAAAGAATCTTCACATTCTAAAGTGACAATGAGGATAATGTGATTTCCTGAGCTACAGAGGCATAATTAAAGATTACTGTTTACTCTCATTTTAGGATCCCTTATTATCTCAAGGTGTATTTAACAGGAAGAACAAAGTGAAGGACGAAGTTCAGTGAAGTACTGCTGGTAAAGTGAGTTATGAGTTATACATCAATTTTTTAACAGAGGCGGTTGAATTGCTATTTGTGCCTGATTATGATTGAGTGCTGCAGCTGGAGTGCTGATGATCTAGCAGCTCAGGAAGAACAAGTTTCCAGATCACAGTCTCCAATGGTTATTAACAAAACATTATTAATTAATAAAACCAAAAGAGACACAAAAGGGCCACACTGAATCCATCCATAATGCAACTTAAGTGATATTCACCTAAACTCTGTAATTTTATTTCTAGTTTGCTTTTTTTTTTCTTTACAATGACCACTTATGTTCTGAGATCAGTGAAAGACAGTACATACTCAAAACTCATGTTTCCCCCTCTCAGTAAACAAAACTTCACCATTGATGAATTTGCCCCTCCAGTCCTGATCTTTATTGCCACAGTGATTTCTGCCCTTGCAAAAGAGTATATGGAAAAGTCATCCTTCTGACAAGGTAATAGTTTTACACTCATTTTGTACAGGTGTAAATCACAAAGTGAACTATAAAGCTATAAAAGACTGAGCTCATGCTTTAAAATTCCTAGTTTTATGAGCTTCTCATGACAGGCTTTATTACTCAAAGAACTGAAAGCTAGAATTGTTACGAATATGAATGAAAGAGAACAACTATATAACACCTCCCCTAAGACAACATTTTAATAACATTTTAACAAGCTCATTTATAGGGAAAGTAAGTGCAATGTTCTCATTCAGTGTAGAATCTCATTGTTAAGTAACATTAATAAGTCAGGACTATGTTGCGAGTGAATTTTGCAAATCACTATAAATGTTCGCATTTTCACCAGCATTCTGACAATTTTTTGATCAAAACCAAAAAACATTGCTAGTTTTAAAAAAATCATGTGGAAAATTAGTTTCTATAGCATTATAATCATTTATAAATACCTCAACACAAAAGATATTTCTTCTGCTTTGTTAAATATTCTTTTAGTAAATACATATTAAAGTTCCTGTGTTGTAGTACTGCAATGTAAATCTGTTCTGAAAGATTAGGGAATAAGTTCTTTCAATTTCTGTATTTGATTTGGTGGTTGGAAATTATAAGCAAAGGTGTCAGGTTAAGGGGTTTTTCTGTGTGTGTACTGGTTTCGAGTTTTTTGGTTGGTTGGGTTGGATTTTTTTCCTTTTTTCACTTCTAAGTGAAAGCAAAAACAACAGGAGGAATATTTTCATGAACCTGTAAAACATTCATAACCTGAATCACAAATCCAAAAGGCATGCATATAATATTCAATGCCAAACACAAATAACTTGTTAGTATAACTTCGTATTCACATTAAAGAGTGTTTTTATAGACTATACTTCAAATGCTGGCAACATTCCATGAGATATTGAACAATGCTTTACTCCCCAACAATCCTGCCCAAATACAATTTTTTTTTCCTACTCTCTCTGTAGTTGATGTAGGAATTCAGATGCAAAAAAGAACCTCTCCGCTGTGAGGATCAGTCTCTTCTTGAAAGCTGCTTGTATCTCAATGCATAAATCTCTACAACTTAATAATAATTTCAGCAGCAAACACCTGTGATAGAACAACATATAACTCCTGTAAGGAGTGATGAACAGAGACAAATTTACCTGGCAGACTATACGACTTTGCAGTGTTCAGAAAACTAAAATGGCTTTCAATAACTTAGCACTAACATCCAAAACGAATAATGTGTGCCAGTTAAAAAAAAAAAAATAAAAACAAAACAAACAAACCAAACAAAAAACAAAGACAAAAAATTTTCTAGAGGATTGTTTCTAGGTGCTGTGGGAAACATACTGACATTCTGTTTTCAAGCTAAAAAGCTATTAGTGACTCTGAAGCAGTGATGGAGGGCAGAAAAGCAAATATGATGGATTATAATAATTTCTCCCATTGTCAAAAGTTCCTATGAGGAAAATTCCTTAACTAATTTTGTAAAAGTTCAGTTTGGGGTTTTTTTTTGTTTTTTTCCCCTTATCAGTCCATGTGACTGCAGTGATAAACCAAGAGAGGACAAGGAAAGGGCTGGCTGAAGGGGCTCAGGTGATAACATGCGAAAATAATTGATTTTCATCCAAAATATACCACCCTGACTGTAAATTACCTGTAGTTGATCCAGGAACTTACAACAGGGTCCTTCCTCTCCCTTGGAAACAAAGCATAAAAAATAATAATGTAGTAAAAAAATTATTGGCATAAATAAGTAAAGCATATTTGTAGAGTAGGTTTTCAGGACCACCGCTGATCATCTAATATGGCCAATCCTAATCTTACCTCTATCCATTTTAACAGTAGCTCTTTAGACTTTAGTATTTATTCTTGTGACATCTGGAAGACCAGCAGGGAATGGCTTACACAGGGTAATATCCCCTATGCATTCTGGGTATGTGTGAATCACTGCATAAACAACCTATAATGAACCTGCAAATGATGTAAGGGTTAATATAAAATGCCTGCTAGTAATTGTTTAGGGGTCACAGTGACCTCATAGAAGTTAACACAGAATCCTTGTTTAATAGAAGCTAAGAAGTTGTTTAGGTAGTCATCACCTTATAAGGGAAGTATATGTGCTGAACTGATAACTATAGCAACCTTGAGATAAGAAACAGAACATGCTGTCGGCTTGGCTGAAGACTGACAAAATGAGCATGCTCAGAGAAGAAGAAGTGAAAAGTTTACCCAGAGAAAGACCTTTGTTTCATTTTTACTTCATTCCCACTACCCCCACGACCACCACCAGGAGACACTATGCAATCGCAGGAGGGAGATTATGAAAATGACCTCTTGGGATTAATTTTAATACAAAGAGGGAGTAGGTGATGCCTATGTATCAGCATATTGTGAAATCTAAGGAATATGTAAAACTTCAGCATATATAACAAAAGCCTAATTGCAAGATTGGTGTGCAAGGATTTCAGAGGAATTATCCCCTCTTGTGCCCAGCGCTGAACATACCCCTTTCTAGAACTTCCCAAGCTGTGGAGTCGTTTTCTGCAAGTCACACAGACACAGTAGCCAGTTTTCCTGGTCACTGTTCCTTCCCGGTTTAACCAGCTGGACCAGGGGTTTTTTTCATAAAATATACACAAAAAAGGCAGAAGACTCATAAAAGCAGCCGCCTGTGGCCAAAACCAGAAGAGTCAGTAGCTAGGTGCTTCATTTCTTATGGTATTCCACTTTACAAAATTCCAGTTGAGCACCTGCTGAAAAGCAGAGCTTGTACTTCATCTATATTTCAAACCATAATAGCCTTACTTCTGTTGCTATTCAAAGAATAGGGGAATAATCTGGGTTTTTTTAGGTTTTAAATAGTTTCCAATTCCAGGCTTAATAGAAAACAAAATGGGAAATATTACAAGTATTAGAAGTTAAAAATAGAACCATGAAAGAACACATCTTAGGTTGTCTATTGCATTTTCAGCGGAACAATATCTTTGCAAACATATAAATACATATTTTTTCTCCTATGAGGAAAAGTGTACCTTATAACCTGTAAGACAAGCCATAGAACAAAACCAAACCTGATTCCTGTAAAGAGAAAATGTTCTTTAAAAATTCAGGTTTTGGAGCATAAATATTTAATTGTCTTGAGCTTGTCTTAGAAGCTTATAATTATTCAAATAGTGCCCAGAGTAAACAAAAAGCAACCTGAACTATTTCAGTAAGAAATACCTTATAAAAACTATTTTCTTAGAATCTGTCACTGTTTCAGCATATTTAGATTGGCAAAAAGTGTTTTGAAGTATTCCTTTTTTGTCTGAATCTTGCTGAGTAACTCCATCTCATAACATCAGTGGGGGAAGGAGAAAACAAATGTTCCTGCTACTATATGCAACCTTAATAAAAATAATTTATTCACATAGGATTTTTTAAAAATTATAAGCTGTTTATCAGTGAGTAACTTTGTATATGCTTAAGAAACAACATTCAAAGTAGTAAGGAAAAAGTGTGTATATCTTCATCAAATTTAGGTTAGATATTAGAAAGAATTTCTTTACGGAGAGAGTGATCCGGCATTGGAATGGGCTGCCCAGGGAAGTAGTGGATTCTCCATCCCTGGAGCTATTTAAAGAGACTGTATGTGGCACTCAGTGCCATAGTCTAGCAACCGCAACGGTGGTTCAAGGGTTGGACTCGATGATCTCTGAGGTCCCTTCCAACCCAGCCAATTCTATGATTCTATGATTACTATGGGATAAATTATAACGTCACAGACTGCCTCAGTGTGAAGCCATTTGATGGATAGACACAGTAGAGACGGGATTCAGATGGGTACCACACTTCTGTTGCTCTAACAACCAGGATAGGCAGAAAAATTCTACATCATGCTCCTGGCTTCTGTGGGGTTTACCAGTTTTGCCAGGTACATGATGAACTCCTGACAGTAACTAAGTCAGGACCTCTCTGTCTACTCACCATATTCACTCTCCAGGTTAATATGTTAGGCATTTATGAATAAATTAACTCAGCCTTACAGACTTCAGTGTTTGACTGTATTATATGTATATACAAATAAAATGATGAATAAACTCACTTGTTACTGTATGATATAGTTAAGTACCAGATACATGCAGCCTGTTTCCCAATGCCTTGCTCTAAGCATTAGACAGCTGGCTACACACTGATTAATTAGGTTGTTTGTTGGCTGTAAAGTGATAATTGATAATCCTCATTGATAATCCATATCACTGGGCACTTACTAATTATAAAATAGACATAGCCCCAAATTTTAATAAATAGATTTTAAGAGCAATTTTTAACCTAAAATGAACTTCTAGAGCAATTATTTTAAGAAATAGCACTAATAAATATTAAGATATTATATACTGTTTAATGATTAGCTATTAATTTATATAAACACAATATCAGTAAGATACATGCAAAGCAATTGTAAGTGTTGTGTTCAAAGCATTTATCTAACTGTAATATCCAAGTACAACTTTCTAAATTACACAAAGTAATTTCTTTGATTAAACCTTTAAGACCATAAACAATGGGCATGACTAAAAAGTGAAATTATTGGCAAAAAAAAAGATAGAAATGCATTGTTGACAAATAGGAAGATACACATATAGCACACATATATAAAATAGTAGCTATAGTTAATACAGCTGTTCATACTATAAACATTAAGTTTCAGTAATTTTACTTCAGATAAAAAAAGGAAAATTCTGCAGTACAGAGCTTGTTTGAATGACAGTAGTTCTGTCTGAAAACACAGACTAGAAACAATCCTGCTTCTCAGAACTCATCATCACAGATTGCTTTCTGTTGAAAGGGACCTTAAAGATGATATGGCTCCAATGCCCCCTGCATGGGCAGGGACACCTCCCACTAGACCAGGTTACTCCAAGCCCCATCCATCCTGGCCTTGAACATTTCCAGGCAGCCACAACATTGTTCCAGTGTCTCACCACCTTCACACTAAAGAATTTCTTCATAATGTCTAATATAGATCTATCCTCTCCCATCTTAAAACCATTACTCCTTGTCTTATCACTACATGTCCTTGTAAAAAGTCTCCCCCCAGCTTCCTTGTAAGCCCCTTCAGACACTGGAAGGCTGCTATAAGGTCTTCTCAGAGCCTTGTTTTCTCCAGGAGAGAGAATATATATATATATTCTCTCAAAACCAACACTCTCAGCCTGTCTTTACAGGGAAGTGCTCCAGCCCTCCGATCATCTTCATGGCCCTCTGGCCTCCATCAAATTTGAGTATTTGCTACTCTAAGTATTTTTCATTATTATTTATTTTAAATTATGTCTCTCTCTTTTTGTCACATTTATAAAAACATATATATCTTCAACAGTTTAAATCCCCTTTTATTTAAAAATGAGAAATTCCAAATAGTCTAGCTCTCAGCAACATCACAAAGTTATTTTTCAGACAAATTTTATGGAATAAGAACAAATTTGAAAATAGTTTCAGTTGAGTTAAGATATATAAAAGAAGCACACACACATACACCAGGACTTTACACTCATACTCTCTTCCATCAGGAATGCTCATGTGTTTTTTCTGCCTAGGCTATTTTCATTCTAGCAGCAGCAAACCAGTTTAAATGAGGAATCATTTTATGCTGTTCCCTAGGCATCACTAATCATGGTAATCTTATCTGTTCACATTAACCCACAGTTCCACAGACAATTAATTAACCCTTGTATTTCAGTGGGTTGTGCAACACAAATCTCAACCAAATTACCATAAACTTCTGCATACTTCGTATAATGCTTCAGTATTGATAATTACTCATAAAGATTTCTCTTTTATTTCTCCCAGGACTCCTGAAATCTCTAGGTAAAATTCAGAGGGAAACAGAAGCAATAAAATTAATGCATTGTCTCAATAATCCGAAATGTTATACAGAAAATACCAATTCTCTTTATTATTTCAAGGTAGTACTCATGATTTCATACGATCTGAATGAATGAAGGCAGACTATCTCATCTACATTACCTACTGAAGGCAACTCTTACAGCTTTTACCCCCACTAATGGCTCTCTGATCTCATCCTCTGGCCCTCCATCCTGTATCCCACTGTGAGGTACCCACCAGGATGTAGGAATGTTTTCTTACTGCAGTGTTTACACAGCTGAGGACAAAATGCTCTCAACCAGAGCTACTCTGGGAGTTTCTTCTGACATCTTTGTGCTTCATGGCCTGTTAGGTGGCAGTTTCAAAACGTATTAGAATTGACCACAAGGCAGACAATTAAACTTCTTGACAAGTCATGTGACTTTCATAGGACTTAGATGATTAAAAGTTCACTGTCTTTTATGTATCACTCATGAAGGGCCTTGTCTTTGTCCAAGACTATATGAAATAAGAGAAAAGTGGATATAGAAAGAATTTCTCAGCTGGGGGACAACAGAGAAATTAGAGGGCAGAACAGCATTCCAAAGGGAGCATTGATCTGTGGAATAAGGGCTGCAAGACACCTTTTACAGGATAAAAGGAAATCATTATTTAATATCCTTGGTGGTCTAGAGGCATTCTGATGAGTAAGCTGCACTATAGAGCATCCCAGCCATGGGGTGGGATGGGGAAATCTCCTTGAGGAGCTCAGTGATCCTCAGATATTGATTTATCACAGAAATAGACATGAAGTTGACATCAGTTATACACAGCTGGAGGTTTTATGATGGATACACAAGCCCCGTGGCACATTCAAGACTGTAGACTGCTTATAAAGAGCTTGCAACACAAAAATAACTCTCAAAATTAGCTGCCACTAATCCTGTGGGAAAAATCCCTTAATTCATTTTCTACTGCAAATTGAATCACAGAATTTGTTTTGAACTTCCCATATTTAAAATCTGGACCTCTTTAATTTTAAAAAGACATAGATTACAGGGTAAAATCTGTTATTTAAAGTCATTATTTACAGATAATAAGTATATAAACTGAGACTAAAAATGTTCATTTACAGGCTTGAAGAATTACTCTCAGTAAATTTATTGCACTACACTGCAGTGACAACACTGTCATTCAGTAAAAGATAAATAGTTACAAAACTGTAATATAGACTGACTCACATTCACTAACAACAGTAAATTTATAATGCAGCAGTTGTTACAAGCAAAACAATGAATCCCTTGCATTGTAGTTTACAGGGCTGGAATGCACTTCTGTAATGCACACTTAAAGATAGATGAAAAAAAAATATTATATTTTGACAACCAATTCCTGTGTTGCACTTTCACAGCCCAATAACATAATTAGCTCTGCCATCCTCAAGTGACTTGAAATTCATTATTAGTTGATAGTAAATAATCAGAATACTGTTTGAAGTACAAAGTAGTTATCAACATATTCCAAATATTTTTAAATGTAAGAGATTATTGGAAGACAACAGGACTGAGCAAGTCACATAATTTTCCATGTGCAGCCACATGCTTTGTTGGCTGAAACATACTCAATTTTCATGCTGTATTATCAACACATTGGAATAGCAAAAACTTTAAACTAGTCTGAATCGGTTGGTTTGTGGATTCTTGACTCACTATCTATCCATAGTCATTTTTTCAATGTAGAATTCACCATTTTTCAGTATACAGTGAGTTTATGCTGTTTTATTTAGTTTTAAGAAATCTTTCTCTGCAGGCAACAGTGGATTACAACATACAGACATACAGAAAAGCTCAGATACTTCAGAAAATCAAAAAATTTGGTCCCCCTACACTGTACATAGTCCAAGATAAAACCAATAAAGTCCAAATTCTCTTGCAATTACCAAGCTAAAAGCAATCAGTAATGGGACAAGAAAGAGAAACAATGCAACAGCATTTTTACCTATTCTTTCTACCCATGTTATGATTTAGCAGTCACACTACATTTTATGTAAAACATGAGTATTAAGCTGACTTTTTAGGTCCCAATTAATAAAATTACAATAAAACCTCTTCTCTCTCTTGATCAAAAGGACACATTCACTTGCTTCTCTCTCACCAGAGACAGTTATTTAATCCTTTTGTTAAAGATTTTCCTGTCAAATTATTACAGTACACTTTTTCCTTTAATCCCATTATTTGTTCTCCCCAAAGACCCAATATCCAGGATCAAATTAATTTTTTTTAATACTCTACTGCACAGCCATGACCAACTAGGGAGGATAGTATTGGAGCTTTTATCACATTAACTTTAACCAGGATTTACATGGAAGTAATTACATCCTAACAACGTTCTTTCGTTTTCTTTATGTGATCCAACACACCAAGAGCCACTCTCATTATGTTCAATCATCAAACTCAAAGCACAACAGTCAGAAAAATCTTGAGCAGTAAATTGCAATCCATGAGTTTGCAAACAAGGAGAAATATGCAGCAGTACAAATGCAGAGTAACTGTGCAGCTCTCAGGAAGACCTTTAAGAGCCCTTACATCTCAAGTAGATTTCTGCCTCCCTCAAGAAGTTTGCGAATGCAAAACGTTTTGCACTTGGCATGGAAAGACATATCTTCATTTATGGGGAGGTCTGTCTGTAGGAGTTGATTTCCAAATCATCTACAAAAGTGGCAGAACAAAAGGGTTAACTGCTTTACAACTCTGCATTAAGCATTTTTCCTTTGGCTTAGGAAATGTTCTGAACTAATCGTTACATTTAAACAGCATGGCAGGAATACAACCAGTTCTGTAACACGTAGTACCCCAGCTGAAAGACTGAAATTTCCACAATCGTACAAACAAAAATTACATGTAAGTCTCCAGTACTGATGCACCAATTTCCTTAATAATCCCCTAAGCACAGTTGTAGCAGAGCTTTTCAGCTTACCTGGTTTTTTTACTGCAGGGATTGCTTTAGTCCAGCTTCAGTATCTAAGCAGACTCTGTGGTGTTAAAGCCCCCCCCAAAAATTTGGCCCACTGCAAGGTCTGAAATCTGAGATTAAAGCAAAGAAATACATAATGCATTAAAAACACATAGAAGTAAAGGGAAAGCAGGGGTCACAAAGATACAGCGATACGTATAAGCCACCTGAGCATTAGGATGGCCTCTTTTAGATATAACACCATAGAAGAATTACAGGAAAGGATTCAAAAGAAGGTAATTAAATCAGTTTGCAGATATTTAAAAAGAGCATGGTGGAAATAACACATTTTTTTTAACATTTAATGAGTGGATGATGAAGGCTGGTATCAGAGATACACTGGAGACAGAATCAACATTTTCATGTTAATTAAAATAAAGCTAAACCACAGAAGTCCTCAGGAAGAGCAGACAGGATCCTTCTGAAACATGATACTTAAGAGAGTCAGTTTTTAGAGAGCACGAAGGAGAACATGTGGTTAAATATGTTTATTAATTGTGAAGCAGACAGAGGCAATTGAGAGGATGATGCTATATCCCCTGATCCTGACTGGGGAGGATAAGAAAGTAGAAAGCTTGACTTACCCTTTCCCCACAGAGGTAGGAAAGACTAGAAGAGAAACTTTCCACTTAGAGAATGTGACCTTGTGTTTTTTAGGAGTAACTTTTCATTCATATTGAAACTGGTCAATTAACATTAAAAATGCAAAAGGAAAGGCTACAAAATCTGCCTTTGGGATCATTCATTTTTAACTATTCTTTTAAGTGGCCAAACAAAATAAAAAACAAACTCTGGCATATCCTCTGCTCATGTTGCTGCGTAAAACCAGGTACTTCTCTGGATCAGAAACACAGACACTATAAACACAAGCTCCTATATAAAAAAACCCGCAGATTTCATAGAGGCTGACCCTGCAGTTTTTGCTGGTGCAAAGCCACTGTTAACTCTGAAGGCAATGAGTTTGAGGATATTAAGATGTTCCTCTATACAACTAAACTAAGAGAACCATGTGATGATTAAACCTGAGACCTAAGGATGCTCTTATGAGATACATGGTCCTTTCAAATATCTTCATTCTTATTTTCCGCTGGAGTATCTTTAGAAATAAATGAAACCCCAACTTTTAATATTTATATGACCTCTAGTTTCAAAAAGATCAGTACTAAAGGTTCCACACCACTATGAAATACTTGGTGCCTGGACTGCAGTGTCTTCTATTTATATAGAAGGGGCCTTTACATCAGTAAATCCCTAAAAAGATTTACTTCACCCACCTGTCAGTCAGCACACGTTCCATTGCATTTACAGATTCACTTATCTTTGCAGCAGTAATATGGCTCTGCTTGCCCTTAGCCTGCAGTACAACTATACTTCATTTTTATTTTCCAACAACAAAAAATTCATAAAGTGTTGTAACTAAGATATCTTCTGCTACAATGATACTCTTTTTCCTTTTCCATACCCTATATTGTGTCTTTAGGTTTATATATTAGAAACGAAACAGAAAAATATTGTTTGATTAGCAGAAAAACTAAGAGGATTATTCTTAAGGAATGAGTAATTTGTCTTATTGTTAACACCCACAGGTAAAAAAAAAAACAACAAAAAAAGAAAAACAAATCAAAACAACCACGCCAAACAAAACAAAAAAAGCAATCAAACAAACCAACCAACCAAACAAACAAAAAACAAGGTTCCTTTTTCTAGGAACAATAGCTAAATTAAGATATGTAGAGCCAGAAAAAAATATTTCAGAATAAGTTCTGGCTCAAGCTTACTTTTTTCTAATGTAATGACTAATATCTTATGTATTAAAAACCAGAAACCTTATTTTTTAGTTTATTAAGTCTTTACAGGTGTTGTATTGTCTTAGTTTTAACTGAAGTAGATTCTGTATCATGCAACGTCATAAAGCACTAAGGTTAAGAACTCCTGCTCTCAACTTCTTCTTGTAGAAGACTGAGAATCTTGCATTGTAGCATTGTTCAACACCAGAGTCAGATTTTGATGTGAAAGCTACAGATCAGTGGAAAGGAACTGGAAACAATCACTATTTTCTACAGTTCTCTTAAAAAAAAACCAAACCAACCAACCAACCAACCAAACAAACAAAAAAAAAAAACCCCAAACCCAAGAAACTTATTCTCCTTTTAGAAATTCAAATTAAAAATATTTTGTATTTTTTTCCAGTATCTTGTATTGGTCATTTAAACCTAGTTAATTTATTTAGTCCCAGTTTATACAAAAATAAACAGAATAATAACCATTTTTTAAAATAAATACAAAAGCAGATCTGAATTTCAGATTTAATTCCTCTTCTTCAAGAAACTTTTAGATTCCTTTTAAAGCACTTGTTAAATGCAGTGAAGTTATCTGATTTTATGTAAATTTTACCTTAAGATTTGTAAATAGGGGAACAAGTAATTTCAAACTTATCTTAGCACCCAAGCTCGTAAGGTCATTATATTTATCAGGTAGTCCCAAGAAAACACTCCTGTAGTGTCAGACAAACAAATTTGTTCTCTGAAGCTTTTAAGAAAATTTTTAATAATTGAATTTTTTTTCCTTTCTGCTTCTAGAACACCTCATTAATTTAATTTAGGGTTAAATGGCAAAGTCACTTGTGGCTTACACTTTCAACAGCTGTTTTAAGACAAGTTTAGACTTTTGGATTTTATATATACATATATATATATATATTACAAAAAACGTTTTAATTTTTAAAAAGGTAAACCCAAACCTTTGAACTATCTAAACTTTATTGAACTATCTAAAGTAGTTTAATAAACTCATACATTCATTGGAGTAGTTTTAGCTTAATGAAAGGGAAATAATTTTGCAGTTACATTATCAGTGAATACTAGTTAAGAATTAAATTTATACCCATGTATTGCTACAATGTCATGAATCAAAAAAATTGTGGCTTGGAGGGTTGCTTGCTTCCTTCTGAAAAACACGAAACAAGAGTACCAAAAATCCCATTAGCAACAGAACTTCCACTACAAATCAAGTCAGCAAGAATCAGTGGGCCTAAATCTTGTTCACCTATCTGAACTCTAAGAGAAGATCAATCAGAAGACTGTCCCAGAACTGTCTCCATAAGGAAATGTGGCTTTCCTCCTTTATGCTCCCTTTGTAGCTGTACATATCATCCAGAACAAATACGTATTTTTTTCCTACCACAAATGTTTTGTCTACCAACACAATGGGTACATAGTCATGTTGTAGAAAACTTTGCTAAGAGAAAAATTGTCTTCCCTTGTATTTCTTACCTGAGAACTATTCTAAACATTTTCCACACTATTAACATTTAAGCTTTGCTAGAGGAAGAATTATTATAGAACATAAAATGTCCTAGTTGTGCCTGTACTATTCCTTTCCCTCATCCTCTTTTTCTTACCCTAAATCAACATCAGAAAAAATTGCTAAGGTGAACAAAGGTTTTATCATGTAATATGGTGAACACTTAAGCATAGTTACAATTAAAACTAAATAAGAATAATTCATGCTCTAAAAGCAGTTGTTGTCCTTCCTGCTATTCTAAAAAGCAAGTATAATTTTTCCCATATATAAGTTCAATTGCTGTTTTCACATTTTATTTCCACTGATCACAGATGTAGGATTAACCAATGCAGCAGTTTAAATAACTAGTTGTTTCTCTATAGACAGATAAAAAGTCACAATCATTAACATAACTTCCTAAAAAGTATTGGGAACTGTGAAGACTAACAAGTTTCCTATAATTCTGCACTAAATTCACTCAGAAGACAGTGTTCCATTACAGAGCAGCAAATGATAAAATGTTGACTATCTTCTGATGTTGGCTGTTTAAAAAAAAGTACTTTATGAAATGGAACATTTTTGTTTGCTTGTTTTGGCTATTTTCTCCAAGTGATCATGTTTCCTAACACAAACATTTCATTTACACTGCACTTTAAAAAAGTGCAAAACAGGTCCATTTTTAGCACTTGCAAAATATGGCAAAATTGTGATTAAAGGCCCTGTTCAGTGAAGTTTACTAAATTTTTTAAACTAAGCTGTTCAGTGAAGCAAAGTTTACTAAGTTTTTTAAACCAAGTTTTTTAAACTTAGTAAATAACACTGTGATTCCAAATTTCATAAATTGTCCAGGAAAAGATCATGAATCTTTTTGCTAAACATAAGAGTTGCAGAACCACGCTTTTTTTAAAAAAAAAAAGAGAATGAGTGAAATTTTACAGTAACATTTTTTAAGCTAAAAGGTGCTATACATAGAAAATAGTTAAGGAATATATCCAGATCTACAGTATGGTCTTCCATTTGAACATAAGCAGATTGATTTAAGATTTCAATAATGGTGATTTATTTTTCAAGTCTTCAAGTGGCTACTTATAACAGCTACTAGAACACCACAGTGCTTTCAAAGAAACCATCTTAAAGAAAAATTACTTATGTTTTAAATTCCACTTGATGAAACTGAATTTCAAAGGCAGAATGTAATTCTGTCACAGGTTCAAAGCTGCGATGAAATGTTTATACTTTTGTGGCCATGAATAAGCAATCAATCAATCAATCAAATCAAAACCCAATATAAATTAGTGTCCAAATGTTTACAAAAAAATAAAAAAATACTTAAATGGAATCAGTAACTTGAGTCATAGTGATTTTCAGGTAAATCACAAGAACTATGGAGAGTAAGCAAGAAAATGATATTTGCTTTCTTTTATCTTAAGTTACGGTAGAGCTGAAATGATAGTTAATCACCATTTAAGAATAATTTTCCTGTTCGAAGTCCCAAGAAAGATGCTATCATCTCAAATGTAGTGCTAGAAATTGAAGCACGTAAGATCTTTAGTTTTAAAATCTTCTCATTTGACTGGTAAAAAGAATTATGGTTCTTAAAAGTAATCAGCAGTTCCTGATCTTCGAAATCGGTATTTTATTAAATATCTGCTATCATGTGTAGAGAAGACAAACCAGGTGCCTTGAGTTGCCAAAGAGTGGGTGTGAGTCCACCTGTGCCTGATTAGGACAGGCCCCTATTGGGCATGAGCAAGGCCAGGGGGCCAATAAAGGTGGAACACACACCCACAGAGAAGACCACAGTTCACTCTGGTGCGAGGCATGGAGAGGCCAGCAGCTCGTCGAGCCTCTGGAGTAAGAAAGGCTCTTCCCGCTACACTTCTACCCTGGAAGTGCTGTGTGGTGGCTGGAGTCCTGGAAGAGACCAGCAGCTCGTCGAGCTTCAGGAGCAAGAATGGCTCCTCCCGCTACATTTGGTGGAGAATGCGGGCACCATAGCCTCAGGAGCAAGAATGGCTCCTCCCGCTACATATGGTGGAGAATGCGGGCAACTTGTGAAGAGCTGGCAACAGGAACATTCTCCCTGATTTGAAAAAATGCCTGGGCTAACACTCTCCCTGAAAGGTATGACCAGCAAGCTCTTTGGTTTGGGAACCCCTGAGCAGAGGGAAGCCAAGATAAGGATTCTCTCTTTGGAAGCCCCTGAGCAGAAGGAAGCCAGGAGGATGGAATCCCATGGTATGGAATCCCACGGAGGAACCAGAAGAAAAAAAATTAATTAAAGTAAAGTATAAATTAAAGTATGGAATCCCACGGAGGAACCAGAAACCCATGAGGAACCAGAAATCTCTTTGGAAACCCCTGAGCAAAGGGAAGCCAAGATAAGGATTCTCTCTTTGGAAGCCCCTGAGCAGAGGGAAGCCAAGAGAAGAGCAGATACAGGAGGGAGAAAGAACAGAGACTTTGTGAAAAAGTGCCTGGGCTGACATTGAACAGTTGCCTAAGCTAGGGTTAAATCCCGTAAGTCGTAAGTGTATTTTTGTGTAAAAAAACTTTGTGTGTAAAAATCCTGTATGTCTATGTCTAAATCCTGTATAAGTGTGTTCTGTACTGCCCCTTGGTGCCCCCTCGATGCTCTTAGCTGAGTGTCCCGCGGGGCCCAAAGAAAAATCCTGTGTATAAGTGTAAATGTTTAAGTGTAAATGTTTGTAAAAATCATGTTAAATCGTGTTAAATGTTTGTAAAATGTTTGTATTCTGTAATCAGTGTTAAAAAAAAAAAAAAAAAAAAAAAGGGGGAAATGTAGAGAAGACAAACCAGGTGCCTTGAGTTGCCAAAGAGTGGGTGTGAGTCCACCTGTGCCTGATTAGGACAGGCCCCTATTGGGCATGAGCAAGGCCAGGGGGCCAATAAAGGTGGAACACACACCCACAGAGAGGACCTCAGTTCACTCTGGTGCGAGGCATGGAGAGGCCAGCAGCTCGTCGAGCCTCTGGAGTAAGAAAGGCTCTTCCCGCTACACTTCTACCCTGGAAGTGCTGTGTGGTGGCTGGAGTCCTGGAAGAGACCAGCAGCTCGTCGAGCTTCAGGAGCAAGAATGGCTCCTCCCGCTACAATCATGATATAGCAGATAACATGCTAACATAAAAGATAACATAAAACTCTTGAAGTAATTTTGAGCCTTTCTGATCACATGCATGTATCTGGCACATAGAATCATAGAATCATAGAATTGGCTGGGTTGGAAGGGACCTCAGAGATCATCGAGTCCAACCCTTGATCCACCGTTGCGGTTGCTAGACTATGGCACTGAGTGCCACATCCAGTCTCTTTTTAAATATCTCCAGGGATGGAGAATCCACTACTTCCCGGGGCAGCCCATTCCAATGCTTGATCACTCTCTCCGTAAAGAAATTCTTTCTAATATCTAACCTAAACTTCCCCTGGCATAACTTAAGACCATGCCCTCTTGTCTTGTTGAAAGTCGTTTGGCAAAAGAGCCCAACCCCCTCCTGGCTACAACCTCCTTTCAGGTAGTTGTAGAGAGCGATGAGGTCTCCCCTGACCCACCTCTTCTCCAGGCTGAACAACCCCAGTTCTCTCAGCCTCTCCTCATAGGGTCTGTGCTCGAGTCCCTTCACCAGCCTGGTTGCCCTCCTTTGGACCTGCTCCAGGACCTCGATATCCTTCCTGAACTGAGGGGCCCAGAACTGGACACAGTACTCGAGGTGTGGCCTCACCAGGGCTGAGTACAGGGGAAGAATAGCTTCCTTGGACCTGCTGGTGACGCTGTTCCGGATACAGGCCAGGATGCCATTGGCTTTCTTGGCCACCTGGACACACTGCTGGCTCATGTTCAGCTTCCTGTTGATCCAGACTCCCAGGTCCCTTTCTGCCTGGCTGCTCTCCAGCCACTCTGTCCCCAGCCTGTAGCGCTGCATGGGGTTGTTGTGGCCAAAGTGCAGGACCCGACACTTGGCCGTGTTAAACCTCATCTGATTGGAATCAGCCCAACTCTCCAGTCTGTCCAGGTCCCTCTGCAGAGCCCTCCTGCCTTCCAGTTGATCGACACTCCCCCCCAGCTTAGTGTCATCTGCAAATTTGCTGATGATGGACTCAATCCCCTCATCTAAATCATCAATGAAGATATTGAACAGAACTGGGCCCAACACTGATCCCTGGGGGACATGACCCATCACAGTCAAATCACACAGGTATTTAAATTTTAAATACATACATGAGAGAAAAATAGTAACAGTAGTTGGCATCTGCGTTTGTTCAGAAGAGGAGCAATCTCACCATACTATTTTCTGCATAACAAACAAAATTATTTGTAGAAACTAAATATTAGGCTACCTTAAGGGAAAAAAAAAGCAGCTAGCTCTTTCCCGTCCCCTACTTTCACAAAAACTGGACTATGATACTCACACCAAATTTAAGAAATGAAAACAAAAAAGGAAGGTCTAAAAATAGCTGCATTATCAAAACTATGTAATTAATTCTCACTTGATCCAACGCTTAAAATTCTTATGTTCCAGACAGGTCTGGTGCAAATAACAAAAAATTTAAGAATACAGGGCTAAGATGAAATCAGCTGATAAGCTTCCCTTTAAATGCAGACTCAGCAGGCTAATTTGTCAAGGATATTTTCGTGGTGGTATAGTGCTTGGCATTAATATGTATCTGTAAAATTGCAGCAGAGCAAGTAGCTGGAATGAGTGTCAAGAAAACTCAGTTATCTGCTGTTTTAATAACCACAAGTCTATACATATCATGCTGAGAAAACATCTATACAGAGCAATGTCATTACCTTAAAATTTCAGGTTTGCTTGATGAGCTGTTTCTTCCAATTAGCACAGAAGGAAATTGCTGGGTAACTACCACCTTCATTTAGGAAGTCTCTCTAATGTTCAACTTATGATGAGTCCTGAAAAACAATTTTTTGAGGATCACAGCATTTAAAACAACATTAAATTACATATGGCAACTAGAAATTCAATCTCTTCACTCATGCTGTAACCCATCAATACAAACAGCTTCCTAAGGAACTTTGATACATCTAACAGAAAAATTTAAAAACTTTATACTACCTTTGATCAGAGTATAAGTCGAACTTTTCTTTTACAGATGTGGCCATTCCTTAAAATTGCTGTTGCCATTATTATTATTCCTTAAACAATGAAAAATAGTTCATCCTTGTAGCTACTAGATTTCCAGTGAGCTATGCTTTACAGAATCCACTCCCAAGATATAGAATTACACCTCAGTAAAAGTAACGATAAATTAAAATTCAAACTGTTTAGAAACAGAGGCTGATTTTAGGCTATAGAACTTAACCTTTGTAGAAATATAGTTATGTAGTTGTCTATGTTGAATGTTATATTTGATAAGGAGACTTATCAAAATGCTTTATGGATCTGTGTAGAGAATATGACTCCTACTGCAAAAATATAAAATGAAAAAAAGAAAAAAGTTCCAAATACAACTGCTAGCTGCAGTATTTGCTCTGCTCTGCAGTTCTGTTTGTTCATGATTTTTTGGAACAGATAATGAAGTACTAGTGTAACTCCTGCAGACTGCAGAAATTAATATAAAAATCCTACTGCTAAAAGTATCACACAGAAGCCAGGATGAAAGTACGTTGGTATGATTCAGATCCATGCTACAAGTAGTCAGTAGGACAGCTGAGTTAGATGATAGCCAGAAGTGCAGGAGGGATGAATGCCATGTTGCTCCTTGGAAGAATAAGCACAGTTATGCTAAAATCTGTAAGATTAACATAAGGAAGATGATTTTAGTTCATATTGCCTCTGTGCTATCAAGCTGTAAGAGTTAATTTCTGTTTTGTATAAGTGGAAGCCAAGGGGTTTAGGAAACGCTTCAGTGATGTACAGCTGACAGACTTGTCTACAGTGTATGGCTGATTCAGGATGGCTGAAGAAATATATAGCGTTCGGAAGGCATTCAAAAACTGACTGTTAAAATACAAGGCAGTATGTTCACTTTATCAATAATAATTAACCTAACTTGTTGATCATACCAACTAATACCAGAATATATTTTAAATATTTTTGACAATAAAACCCAAAAGTGTACATTCTTAAAAAGATCATAAGTAAAATTTCCTCTATGAAAATTCCATTCAAATGCTGGAAATCTGCATTCCTGGACATACTGCAGTGAAGTGAAAGAGTAAAATACTGTAATAATGGTGCATTTTAGAAAATAGCACAAAATGTTCATTTCTGTTCCTTTTAAGACTTGTTTTTCTGAGGATTAATGACACCAGAGGTACATAATGTACACAACACATTAAATTATTTCAACGACTATACATTAATATAATTTCGTGTATAAAAAAGCACATTTTTTCATTCATTTTATGCTACTGGTTCTTTCTTCCACTGAAATTTTGAAAAATACTCCCTAGATTTTTGAAAATATACCCTGCAATACAGTTACTTTGTGATAAGATGCAAAGTGTGAGTGGATGAATGGCTTCATTCCACATACTAATAAGCTGATCTTTGATCAAATTAAGATATGGAAGGCAACATTCTTTGCAAATGTAAAGATGTAAAGATGTAAAGATGTAAATAACTAAACCATTAACACAGGAGAAATGTTCATAAAGAAATTAGAAGTGCCTGCTGAGAGAAGATACAGAGATCATAGATAGAAAAGTTCAGATCAGAAAAGGGACCATTAATTCTCAACACCAAAATCCATTGAAATGCAGAGTGTAAAGGGGAAAATAAGTCAAACTTTCTCAAAATGAAATAAAATCCTAATTTGATCTAATTTACATAATCATATACAGTTATAATTTACAGTTTTGAAAATAGTATCCACAGTTATGATTCCTAAACTTTCAGCAGATTGATTATTTTCTTCTAATGATTTCCCATTATTTTTCCTACTCATTTTAGACATTGTTACAGATTTACCAAATATTGGATTTGTTTATTTTTCCATTTTCTTCACACTATGTTTTATCTTACCTCAAAGAGATTAATATTGCATTTCAATCAATACATGTAAAGTACACTACAGATTCCATTCCAATTATCTAACTATACCTGGTGCTATTAAGTTTTAATAAACTTGTCTGTATAGAGGTCCTGGAATTTTTATGGAAGATGATGAACCTTTTCTTGTTCTTCAAGAGTAAGGGTAGTAACAGTGCATTAGTTCCTAAAATGCAGGCACTGTCTGCAAATAAAAAAGGGAAGTCACCCTTTTTGTCACTGCTAATGAAAAGCCACCTCTCTAAGTAACCACAGAATAACACTGGGCTCAAGAAGCTTTCACCAGCTGTGCAGTTACCATTTCAACCACTGTCATAATTCTCAGTTTACATACTGAGGAAGTATAATTGGTTAAAACTGAAGTTCTCCTTTGAAGAGTAATCCAAGAAACATATTCATGAAGTAGGTCCTTTAGAAGTGTCTCAAGGATGGAGCTAACAAAACACTGTATCAAAGTGTATTCAGTGCTTTTTGTTGATTCAAAACACAAATTGAGAAGCTTATCTTTTGTATCTGTGGCCTTGGTCTTGCATGTAGGAGCCAGAGCACCTTATTTACCTGAAAAAAGCACTGACTAAACCAGCTATTTTAGTACCCATCTGTTTTTACACTCCCAGGTAACAAAGTCAACAGTGCAAAATACGTCAGAAAATTCACAACTGCAACCAGTACCTGAAATTCACTTCCTGACATTAAACCTGAAGACAAATGCTTATACAAAATCAGGAGAACCAAAAGTAAGCAGTGTAGTTAGTTATATCTTAATAATACAAGTTAGAAAATAAATTTATACTTATCATGTGTTTTGAATATTAAGAAAAGAATAGGAGACAAATGTGTAAATATTATAGGGAGAAACAACACCCAGCATCTTCAGGATGTTTTATGTTAAACTTTAAAATAAAGCAATGAGGTTTACTCGTGTCTAGAATATGGGAGGAAACATTTCAGTGTGGATAAAAAAATTGCAAATACACAACTATAGTGTTGGAGAGTATTCTGGAGCCTGTAATGCCCACAAGCACAAGGAAGTGTTTCTCATCAAAATTATGATTTTAACCAATGGTAGACAGGACTAGAGTGGTTTCTGTTACTTTTTAGTTTGCATTTAACAATCATGAAGAAGAATTTTAACCATGAATTTTGGTAAAGTGGAATTAACCCATGTAAGAGTCTGACCTCACTGATTTGCAGTTGTCTCAAAGGATCAATTTTAAAGTGAACGGCCCTGGCTAGGGTGGGGGACCTGGCTGGCCAGAGCTGAGCAGGGGGTGACACTCGACCTTTCTATAGTTGGACTTTGCTTCACAGATCCAAAACAAAAATAAATTTTAATGTTACCTCGGACCATAACAAACCAACAGACAGTACTCTACAGAAACGTAGACCTCTATTTAAAGTTTGCCTATAGAGGGTGAGAGTGACATTTAATCACATCCACAAAAGTCTATAATTCCTAATTAATTAGTTTCCCACTGAAAACTACTATGTTATAGACAGTGCTCAACTACTGTTTCATATGTGCCCTCAAAACTTAAACACGTAGGAAAGATCTAAGAGAGATCAGAGAGAATTAACATCAACAAGGAGTGTGATCCTTGCAGGAAACCAACAGTAATATTACCACCTGAAGAAGTAATGAAATACTGAGTACCTGAAGAAACTGAAGAGCATTCCTTGTTATCTATTGCAGCTTTCATACTGAAGATTTGAAATACAGATGGTAATTTGAATTTTTTTTGATCTTCTAGATGTAAAATCCACTGCTTCCCTCTTTAACTACCTGAGGCACACAACATACTAAGATGTTTATAGCATAGTCTTTTATTGTTTACAGTTTTTCTTGCCATCAAACATACTGGTTGCATAAATGCCTAAACTTATTGTTTTCCCACCATTTGTAAACTGCTGCAAAGGAAAATAATTTTTTTCAGTGTAATTGTTGAAACCATATGTTAAGAGGAGTAGGATGAGTATTCAGTAAGATTTTACACTGAATACAAAGCAAAGAATGCATCTAGACAATAAACCCTGGATCCGAGCTCTGAAATCCTATTTTACACTCATTTCTCTGGCTTTGAGAAGACATTAAGGCAGCCTGTAGCTTACTAGCAATAAAATATCAACACTGACAATCCCAGTTTAAGCAGATGTTCTGCAGATGCAAAGGAATATTTAGAATGTTTTCTGGACAAGCAGCCTTAAAATTACTCTCTTACAGATGAATAAGCATCAATACAAAATATAGCATTGCAAGCCTTGTATTTCTGTACAACAGATAATGAAAAACCACCTGTCCCTTGTAATAATTTGCCAAGAAACTATTCTAGCACGCCATTTTACTTTCTGTATTTAAAACGTTCTACTAATAAACAATATTTTTCTGTTTGAACTATGTCTGCACATACTCTACACAGACTTTATCATCCACCTCACCTCTCTTAAGGTCAGTCAAGTAGATAATAAGTAGATTAGACCTTGCAAGTGCTTCACTTTTGGATTTGGAGAAGAAATAGAGCTTGAACTTGAAAAATAATGTTAACCTTTTATTCTGCAGGAATTCCTCTATAAAAGCATTGATGAGCTTTTAGGCTTACTTAGGAAGAAAAATTAAAGTGTTACCTAAAGAAATATTTTTGAGACAAACTAAAAAGTCACATAGACACTAGTCATCATATTGAATTTCCTGATGTTCAGAAAATTATGACTCTGAATTCATATCTGCATAACCAGATAAACAGGTAATGTTCAAGTTTCTGAGGGGTTTTGCATGCGTTACTTCTATCAATTAACTCATTTTGGCCTCTTTTAACAGAAAAAGAAAAAAAATTAAAAAACCAAACACAATTCTGTGGCAGCTTAACAGAATGTTTCCTTAGGCTTCTTATGATTAAAATCTAGTGCTCTCAATATCCACTTCTACTTTTAATTCTCTTTCAAGTGTTAAACAGGCATGAAGATAGATTGCACACATTAGTAATTTAGTACAACAAATAATACCAAGAATAGGTTTGTAATTGAAACTCACACAATAAAATATTTTAAATAAACACATTTTAGTATCAGTAGAACCACATGTAGATGATTAAAAATATGTACTACCATGGTTGTCTACTCTGTATTATGCAAATGAATGCATCAAAGGTCAAAGCTTATCTCAGCCTCATAATAATGTAGTTGGCAGAGAATAATTAATTTATAACATGCTTTCTTATATTGTGCACCAGAACACTAAAAGCCATTTTACTTGAAAGTTTTCTTTTTTATGTTGCAGAGAGAAAGCATATCAAAAGTTTTCAGTCTCCTGTTCAGGGACTGAGGAAAAGGGTGATGTTCTTTGATTTTTAATCCAATAGTAAGACCAAACTAAAGTTTAGCATAAAAAATGCTGGGTGTTAATTGCTTAAAGTGCTTTTGAAGTTTAGTCTTTGAGAATGAGGCTTCCATGCCCAATAACTGCCTTATATTACTGTAGGAAAACCATCAGAACAATTTCTACACACCAAGCAGTACATCAAGGATTCACTTATACTATACTATTCCCTACACAGGGTAACAATGTAGGTCTATTACATACCATTACATGCATGTGAATTAGTGAAGACCCATGCTGTAGATTTGAAGTGTCATCCAGTGCAGAGACGTTATGAAGCATGCATTGTAAGAAGGCAGGATACTAATCTGTGTCCAGTATACTGGTAAGTAAAGAAACCTGTAAAGCTCCTATCACTGTAGACCAAACCTTCTCCATTTTCTGGGACTGCTATATACTCCCCTACTTTTCTTTTACTTTTGTTGCACTTAATTTTCAAGTACAAATTTACCAAAGGGAATGGCACATTAATGATAATAGGAGAAATTACACACTATATATTGCCAGCAGAATTAATATTACTGAAAATGTGTAAATCTGTAATGTATTATATGATTAAATTATTGTCAGCCCAAAATCAGTGATTTTTTCCCCTCCAGATTACATCAGAAGGCTCTCATCCTAACAGTGAACAACACAGTATGTTAGGTGGCAAGAGCTGCTCAATACAGATCACTGTAGTTCTACTCTGAAAGCACTTATATACATGATTAACTTTTCATGTGTGCATCTATCCCACATTGGCCTTATCCGCCATCAGCACACTTGCAGCAAGTGAGCGGAGAGCCCTTCTGAAATCTTCATTGGTGAAGCCAAGCCATGACGAGTTTTATTAACAATGTGAAGAGATCATCAGCTGCACAAAAAATTGACACTGTATCCAGATTTCTTAATCCAACTTTCAAGAATTTCCTAAAATGCTTCATTGATTTCTTTAGGACTTCTTTCAACCTCCTCCTTCAAAAGTTCACAAATTACAAGTTTGTTCTTATGATGTTTATATTGTGGCCAGAGTTCTGCTATTGTCTTGTGTCTGTTGTCTCTTGAAAGAAGTAATCCCTACCTGCCTGATGTGTTGAACACTTATGAAACATTACAGGATGACTCCTACATTTCAGATGTATTCATGCCAGAAGCAATCTGAATTCATGCTGCTTGAAACAATGTAGCTTATTTTCAAATATTCTGTAAATGGACAAAAATGTTGTATTTTCAACATGAAATTATTTGTTCAGAGTAGCATGATAGTAATGTTTGATTTCTGCATGGTAACTTGTCCAAACACCCTCTAGGTTGTTGATTTTGCTGCCATTAGTAGGTGTAACTCTCCAAAACACTTATCTTGAAACAAGCAGCAATTCAGCATTGCTTTTGGCTGCAGAGCCTGCAGACAAATATTTTCAAGTAGCCATGAAATTAACACACACAGGCTTCTTGTGGCTTCTTTTTGGCTCAACATTTCATTTTAAATACTATTGGAAAATTGCTAATCAAATGCATGAATGTAAGTTGTGATACTGCTGAAACTAAATAATGGTTATATATTAATAGCGGAGGGTACATTTCAAATAAATTATTAAAATATTTAAAGAGTTACACATTATTATTTTATTTGCCATGGAAGGAGAACCTACAGTTTAAAATATTTAACACACAACACTTGTTTATAATTAAACTACTTCAGAAAAACAAGTTAATGAAAATTATTTAAATGCAAATATTTGTACTTCAGCAAGGAAATGTATTTTCCCATTTCCCATGGCATATTGTCGTTTATAGCACCCTATTTTTCATGCATTTCATTTGTTCATTAAGTTTTAATTATCTGATCATTCTTTTTCACATACATTAATTTTTAATTACACATGTAGTGTAGTGTGAAGAGTGTGTTTCTGACATCAGCCTCAAGAGGCCAGGATCTCTAAACAATAGGATATATGTTTGTTCTCCCTCAGATCTGAGAGCTTATTGTTAATCTTCAAATGCTTTTTGAGTTGGATATGACATATGGGTGCTTGGAAATAAAGTAGAATCACAGACATTTGATGTGATAAATAGCTGGCAGTTACATGAGAAAGACCTTTGTTGTAGGAAGGGTTAAATGTCCCTAAAGAAAATTTGTAATTCAGATGGAATTCTAACTCCCGAGTTACAGCTTCAGAGCCCTTAACTTATTTCTTCTTGTATTTTCTAGGAAGGTGAATGCTTCTGACTGTTTCATGGGATCATGAACAACATGATTTTCATATGATCCAGGAGTCTCTGAAGGTCCTTCCTTAATGCTCACACACAGTTGATATTGACTGGTTGGTAGGAAACTTAGGACACAGTAAAAAACTTTCTTTTCTCTCCCATGCATGTAGAAAAACAGCACTTACTGTGACTCACCCTTTTTCATCTAAACATATGCCAAATAGCGTCGTGAAGTATTTCAAAAGAAATTAGAAATTCAGGAATGAGATGCAAACTGATTAAATCTTACATGAAGCTGAGAGCAGCCATAACTGCTCACACCTGTTCTTTTTCTCCCTTAGAAACAAATCCTGTCACAAGGCCTCGCAGGAGCATTTGTATTAACATGAAGCCATAAAGAACTACTCTTTTGTGCTTTTTAATTGCCTCTTATGTGAGAAATTTGCACACAGGCAAGCACCTTTCCTGTCCCTACAAGTCATCTGGCAATATAACCCCAAATGCTCATCATGTCTTCAAAAAATATATCAGCTGGTGCAGTAGCAATATCATTCAAACTACAGTCTATATCCTTCTCAACTATCTTTATGCACTCAAAATTAAACACTGGCAATTGCATGGGAAGGAGAAAATGATGTCGAGTAGTTAATGTTGACAGTAGCTGCTAGAAGGTCATTTGAAGATGTTCATTAGTTGTTTGCTTTAACAGAAAATCATTATTATTGGCAGCAGAAATTGGCAAAAGCACTGTTATTGTCAGAAAGCATTAAAAGAGTGTCATTTGTCAATACGTACTCTTCTAAAGAGCAGCAGCCTGAGAGAACTCCATCTTTAAAGTTAAATAGGAAAAAACAGCATGAAACCCTTATGTGGTTTTATCTTTCCTAGTTTGGGACTCTCCTATATGAGTGAGTACTTAAACTGAGAAGATATGTGACAAGTGAAAAGAAAGTAACTGTTAAAGTACTTCAAGTAACCAAGAAAAAGTCTCTTCAAGAAGTAATAGAATTAGTTAAACGCATGAGCAAGTCAAGTATCAGTCTACAAGCAGTGTGACATAGTTACCACTTCTTCCTTATGCTGCTCCATGTGTCTCCTGATATTGTCACTGAAAAAGGAGGACAGGGATAAAAAAGGATGCCAGGGAAGAAAAGACATGCAACACCCCACAATATTTACCCAAAAATGCTAGCAGCACATGGTGAGCTGACCTTAGCTGGATGCCAGATACCCACCAAGCTCCTCTGTCACTCCCTTCCTCAGAAGGACATAATGGGGAGAAAATCAGATGGAAAAAAAAAATATCTCATGGGTCAAGATAAAAGCAGTCTAATAAACTGGTCAGTTTGGGCCTGCTCTTCTTCTATCCCCTACAAAGATCTTGCTGACTCCCAGCCTACTGGGTGAGGCAGGGTTAAATATTGGAGAGACAGCCTTGATACCATGGAGCACAGCTTAGACGTATCCACAACACTGGTGTTCCATCCACACCCTTCTAGCTACAAATAAAAAGCACAGCACTGAGGGCTGCTGTGGAGAAAATTAACACCACTGACCCAATACAGGGCAACAAGAATAGAAAAGTATCTTCTTTTATGCCTTCTCCATTAGGCACATGCCCTCCATCTCAAACTCTTCCTGGCAGCTTGGAAAATTAGGAGACCAAAGGGACCTAGACAGGCCGAACCAATGGACCAAGGCCAATAAACCGAGGTTTAACAAGGCCAAGTGCCAGGGTCCTGCGCTTTGTTCACAACAGCCCCATGCAATGCTATGGTCTTGGGGAGGAGTGGTTGGGAAGCCATCAGGCAGAAAAAGACCTGGGTATGCCAGTTGACATCCAGCTAAATATGAGCCAGCAGTGTGTCCAGGTGGTCAAGAAGGCCATCAGCATCCTGGCTTGTATCAGGAATAGAGTGGCCAGCAGGAGAAGGGAAGCAACCACGCCCCTGTACTCAGCACTGGTGAGGCCTCCCCTTGAGTAATGTGTTCAGTTCTGGGGCGCTCACAGCAAGAAAGACATTGAGCTGCTGGAGTGAGTTCAGAGAAGGGCAACCAAGCTGGCAAAGGGTCTGGAGAACAGATCTGCTCCTCCTCTTGTGAGGAGAGGCTGTGGGAACTTGGAATGTTTAGTTTGGAGAAGAGGAGTCTGAGGCAAGACCTTACTGCTTTCTACAGCTACCTGAAAGGAGGTTGTAGGGAGGTGGGTGCCGGCCTCTTCTCACAAGTGTATAACAATAGGATTAGAGGGAATGACCTGAAGTTGAACCAGTGGAGGTTTAGAGTAGATTTGAGGAAAAAATTCTTTACTGTGAGAATAGTCAGGCATTGGAATGAGCTGCCCAGGGAGGTGGTGAAGTCACCATCCCTGGAAGTATTTAAACACTACTTCAGGACTTGCTCTAATGGGTAATATAGATACTTATATATATTTTACTGTATGTGTGTGGGGAGGTGTTTACAGTTGGATGTGGTGATCTTAGAGGTCTTTTCCAACAGTGACAATTCTGTGATTGTATGATTTTGTGATCTGTGCAAGATAGCACTGAAAAACTATGGGAAGGTCTGTGGCTTGTGATGAGCTCAGAATGGCACCCCTGCATCTCAGATATGTACATGAACTTACTCAAAACTCCATTGACCAGTCCTGACTTCTATCTCCATTAAAAATTCCTAAGCAACATGCAAAAGCTTACACAGCTTGACTATTCACATTTCAAAGCCTCCTAGACTCAGCCTCAAATATCACTCACTTCTTCCAGAGCCTCAACTCAAGACTCTCAAACTCTCACCAGCTCCATTCAAGGTTTTGCTTAATTCATTCCTGTGATCCTGCAAAATACATTCCTCACCTTCACTACTAAAAAGCCTTGAACTATCTCACTCAAAAATAATTATATACTGACATTTAGAAGGGACCTCCAGTTCTGAAGTTTGTACAAAACCTGTAATATATTCCAGTCTCAAGGAAGTATTGTAAAATATAATCTATGATAATAAAGCTAGGTAATAAAACTACCAGTTGATCCTTTTCCCAGAAATTACTCTTTATTTTGCAAAACCATCAAATTTGTAGATTAATCACCAGATGTTTACTGCAGTAAAAAAGACAGTTTATGCTCTTGAAGTTGATTCTGGGCCATACTACTCCTGCTTTATACAGATCATGCAAATATAATGAAAATCAATCCTTAGGTTCTGTAGAGGCTCTCCATCAGCCCACTATCCTTTCTATGAGGGAGCAGAAAAACAGAACAAGCAGAGGGATTTTATTCTAAACATAAGGTTCTACCATTCTGCTGAGTTTTTCCAGATCATCCACCAATCAGGTAGGCACATTCAATATTACTTCTCTTTCTAAACATAGGTCAGAAATACTTAGAAATAATAGAAATCATTAATTTAATAGAAATCATTACTATCTAAAGAAAGTTATATATTATTCTGGTATTGGTTAGGGGAAGAAATAAATCAAGATTACCTATCTCATTTTTATTCCAATACTTGAGCAAATGCTAAGGCATTCTAATAATGGAATAAATGCACTTTTTTGTTATGCTGTCAGGTTATATTAAAAGCTTTAGTAAGCCTTCCCCAAACCTACATTCTAATAAATGTCAAGTTCCCAATTATTAGATATTTAAATATTTGTACTAAGAGTCTTTAATAATGAGAATACACATTGCAGATATGTGTGCTGCTGTACTATTAAAGTAAGATAAATCACTTGGGGCAATTACTCATAATTATTATTAAACAGCTTTCACAATAAACACAGAAACACTATTTATTTTTTTAAGACATTAGAAGAGCCTGTTAAGAAACAATTTAGCAACAGATATTTATTGCACACATAATTTTCATATTCCTTTTTTGGGTTAAGCAAGGTGACCTGACCCCCTAGGAAAAGACAGCTGATTCTACTACTGGTAGGATGCTGTGTCATGATTATCAAGCCCCTTTTATTTCCTACCTTCTGTCCCTTCTACCTCTCTTCCTTTCAACAAGCCTCTAATTTCCCAGTCACAGAATATTTGAGTTGGAGCCACATGCAGGAACTTTTACTTGGCCTTCTTGAACTGAAATCAGGATGGTATCTAACCTTTATTCCATACCATTTGTCATGCTCAGGTTCTGCATTTTCCATATGGAAATGGAAACCGATGATAGCAGAAATGTTTATGTAAACCTTAAGTCTTCAGTGTTGCACACAGCTTTGAATACTAATTTTGACCTTGATCACATTTTTCTCCTAATTTTAGAGTTTCCCTTTTCAGTCACTACAATAACAATGAAATTTTAAAATTAATTTGCATAGTGAAAGAGGGCTACATCACTTCACTTGGAAGACTTACATATTCTTAAGGTACTTGTTCATGTTGTTGCCCATTAGTGAAACATGGAAGTGGCGGTTGCTGTGTTGCAAAACCAATAGAACATGCCATCTGCAAAAATATTATCTGAAAATACTATCCATGGAAGAATGAATCTGATTAGCTAACAGCAGATAGGTTTATTTGGTTGTAAGCTTTATGATTATTTGATAACATACAGTGTTACTTGCTTCTCAAAATGAAGTCACAGCACATAATGTGTGTGCTGAACTTAGTGATCATATACCTAAAAATATATCTCTTACTTAAAGTAAAATATGCTAACCTTTGACAATTAGTTTCAGTTAGGCTTACAAGAAGATACAAGATAGACTTGAATTACTTTTTTTCCTGTGTTTTCCTGATTGAAATAAAACAATTGCTACAATTAAAATACACACCTAGTATTTTGTCAGCCTCTGGGCAAACTGAATAATTCAGTTTCTTTAACGTGTTCACAGACCACATTTTCTCAGTATTTGGTTCAAGCTTTGTTACACTGATGAATCTATCACAAGCCCTGGTGAGGCCACACCTTGAGTACTGTGTCCAGTTCTGGGCCCCTCAGTTTAGGAAGGATATCGAGGTCCTGGAGCAGGTCGAAAGGAGGGCAACTAAGCTGGTGAAAGGACTTAAGCACATATCCTATGAAGAGAGGCTGAGGGAGCTGGGGCTGTTCAGCCTGGAAAAGAGGAGGCTCAGCAGAGACCTCATCACTCTCTACAACTACCTGGAAAGGAGGTTGGAGCCAGTGGGGGGTTGGTCTCTTTTCCCAGGCAACTCTCAGCAAGACAAGAGGACACGGTCTTAAGTTGTGCCGGGGAAGGTTTAGGTTGGATATTAGAAAGAATTTCTTTACAGAGAGGGTGATCAGACATTGGAATGGGCTGCCCCGGGAAGTAGTGGATTCTCTGTCCCTGGAGATATTTAAAAAGAGACTGGATGTGGCACTCAGTGCCATGGTCTAGTAACTGCAACAGTAGTGGATCAAGGGTTGGACTTGATGATCTCTGAGGTCCCTTCCAACCCAGTCGATTCTATGATTCTATGAACATTAACAGAATGACAGGAGCACACTTGCACTGGAGTGAAATCTTGAGTCACCGCATCCTGAAACTGATTCAGATGCTGTTATGGGTTACAAGCACTCAAACCTGAAATAGCTACAGAAGTATGATGTAATCTATCATATGCTTAGTTTGGGAAGCTAACGTATGAAAGGCTACTCTGAATAATTACTGGAAAATAAAAAAGTAATCTTAGTTACATATTCAGCTTTCATTAGTACTGTAACTAAGTTACCTTTGGCATCATTATACTCCAAAACTCTTGTTGGGCAGTAATGTATGACAGTGTAAGGTGTCAAAAGAACAAATTATTGTCATGAGGTTATACAAACAGGCTAAGGTAAAGCCGAACAACTAGTATCCTAAGGAACCATGGAAACTTTCCTTTTTTAAATACATTTGAAGTCCCAAATATTTCATCTTTCCTCTAGGGTTAAATGCTACTTAGTTTATTCATTATTTAATGAGTTTAGCACTTGAAAATTTTGCCATGCAGCACCCCTGCACAGTATTACCCAACCAAATAATGTAAAGTTCCTAAGAACAAGATAGTTCCTTAATTTAGGAATAAAATTTGTTACTACTATTTCAGTGTTACTATTTCTGAAGACTTATAATTACTTAAGAACTACCAATTATTACTTCAATGTAATTTCAAAGAACTTACAAGAAAGCGTTTGACATCAGAAAGAATCTGAAAAAATATTAACATAGTATCATTTTTAAGAGGTATCTCTTTGACTTGTTTTTACTAAGGGAAAATCAAACATAATACATCTGAGTAGACTGTGGTACATCAGGGTTATCCAAGCACAAAATAAAGGTACTGAAATTTAGTAGAAATTACAGGATAACCTCTTCTGTGTCTGTAGTCTGAAGTTTTATTAAAGCACAGGTTCCCATATTACTTTCAGTGGAGATGCAGGTATTCAAACTGCATGTCATATGTTGTTCTGTTTACCAGGCTCTGTCCATCTGAGAAACTGCACTGACATACAATAAAAAAATATTAATACCCCCCCCCAAAAAAAATTAACTATATTACATTTTCTGTAAGAAATTTCAATATTACAATGAAGTCACAGGCCTGTGAGTGTCAAAGGATGTCCTCAGCTAGATAAAAAAGTGCTCATAGAACAATCTCTATTAAAAAAAATAGCCCATGCTGAAGAAGTGTTGAGCATCACTACTTAGAGCTGTTATGTTTGCCTCATAGAAACACATCACTTCAGCCATACAGAAGTATCCATTCAGTTTACCTCTGCTTCTCTTCTGATCTAGCCTGTACTAATTGCTCATCTCCTAGCACAGGTATCATTTCTGTCCCCTTCATTTAGTACTAGCCCAACTGAAATACTAGTATATATATACATATATATATAAAATAATTAAAAAATAATTTTGAAAAATCTTTTCCTTGAACCTTTACAACTGTCACAGTTTTAACACTGGCCCAGCAATTAATCTGAGTTTTTAATTAATTTTTTAATTAAATTAATTAATTTTTTAATTTTTTAATGTTTAATTTTTTAATTAAACAGACGCTCTCTATTAATCTCTCTCTCCTCCCTGATAAAGAAAGGAGAGCGAATAAGGGAGAGAGACTTATGGGTTGGAAACTAAACTACACAGCTTTAATGAAACAGTAATGAGAAATGGGAAAAATTACCAAATATATACAAATATACAGGAAGATTGATACCACATTCTTCCCCCTCTTCCCCCAGTAACTCTCACATCACCACTTAGGCTGCAGGGCAGCCCTGGTAAAGTCCAGGCTGGACTCCTGAAGTCGGCAGCAGTTGGGAACTGGAGGCAGGAACACACAGATATGGGGTGGTACGGATCAGGACCACAGGCAGACGAATGGATGGAATCCTTCCAGGATGATGGGTGAAGTAAGGGAAGCAGGAAAGGCAGGAAGGACAGGCAGCCGGAAGCAGGAAATCTGGCTTGGCCCTTGTGATTTATACTGAGTATGATGTATATGGGATGGAATACTCTGTTTGGTCAATTCTGGCATCTATCTTGTCTGTTCCTCCCCAAAGGAGGGCTGCAGGTGGGACCTCTTTATCCTCCTGGATGGTAAAATGTTCTCATCAGAGCTGAGCAGTGTCCTTGGCTCTGCATACCAGTCTCTAGCAGTAACTATAAACATCAAGTGTTATCAGTCCTAGAAGCAGACACTGTCTGAGAAACTTGCTGTTAATTTCAGGAAGTGGAACTACTTACAAGAGACTTAGTTAAAAGCAAAAGTACAAGACAGAAAATCACCTTTATCCTGGCCCAAACCAGGACAACCACCATTGTAATTTTCTTATGTTTTTCACTGTGCAACGATTTTCCCATTTTCCTCTTTTCATCATTTGTGAGCTAGGAAAACCACAAATATGCTGGTGAAGAAAATAATGTATTTAAAATTATACTAATTTACATGCTCTTTAGTGAAACCTACTCTAAGTAAGAGACTAGAAAGTTATCAAATTGCTGTGTCAGAAGACATGAAAAAAGCTAGGGAGAACATCTTTCTGGCATTTTGCCCCACTTCTGTGCCAAGGCACATGCAGTGCACTTTGATATTTTTAATTCAGTAACATCTTGAAGGAACAGAATAAGACTGCAAATGAAGGCTTTAAAAGTTCAGGCTGGCTGATATTGGAATGATGAACTACAAACTGAAGGAGTTTAACAAGATATTTTTTTTAGTCTGAACTGTATTTACTGAGGAAAAAAAAAAACCAACAAACCAGATTCCTCCCACAAATCAATCACAGTTTTGCCTCAGAATGTCCCTGTCTGACACACTAATCTGTGGATTAATTAGAAGTTTGAAAGAGCTATGTGAATACCAGCCTTCTGTCTAAATAAGGAACCCTTCTTAGCAGTTTTTCCTCTCTCTGTGGTTCTAGAAACCATCAGTTGAACTGCTAGCAAAACATAATAACCCCATAACAGCAGCTCCTTGTGCATTATTTATTCTATTTGCAAATCTTGGAAACTTCTATTATGTCCAATTAGTTGTTCAGGTTTTTTTTACCTTCCAACAGCAAGGCAGGAAGAAACTTTGTTAAGAACTTCATGTCTCATTAGTCTTTCCACTGAATATGCCACCCAGCTATCATTAGGCCTCTGCTACAGAAGTTACAAAATTTTACCTTAATAAACCAGTTGCTTGCTAAATCACACAGTTTTTCCCTGTACGTGGTACTGAGCTCAGATGCATGCACTCCATTGTACAGCTATTGAAGATGAGTAGATTTAATAGTTAATGACCTGAAAGCTGACTTAATTTAAATTACTCCAATATTATATTCACATACTCCCTGAGGAAATGTAGAATAGTTCCAAAATACTGCTTTTACAGTTCTTGTTTTAGTCATTGAAATATCTAGTCATTTTAAAGAATCTATGCAATTTTACATTTTACTTTATGGCTACATTCAAACAAAATTAGTCAATTTAGTAACCCATTGAATATTTACCAGGAAGTTGTATGAAGTTGTATGTATTGAAGTGTATGTTACCTTAAATAGCATTAGAATATGAAAATACTTAGTGTCCATACAGGAGTTACCTTTTGCTCCTAGCAGATAAAGAAATAAAGAGAACTGACCATAACACATATTTGAAGTCTTCACACTACAGGATACCATATTTAATATCCAGATGGTGAGGATGACTTGCAAGAGGGAATGCAGCTAATGTGCACTGAGACTGTACCATAACAATTCCCTAGGCAACTCTAGATTTTGGCAATATCAGGGAAATTTGGTGTGTTAACTCTAAGAGCAAATGTATGGAGGGAGACACCATAGCCAGCCTCTGTGGCAAGAGTAGGATTACAAGGTACTATGAGACCAACAAGCTGCATTTGTGATACCCTGAACCAACAACCTGTCACCTTTTTAATAAATAGTGTCCTTTAGGAGAACTTTATTCATTATAATATCATTATATTACCAAAACACAAATCCATCCCCAAAAAGCTACCTGCCTCTAAGGTGCAACAACCCCTCATTAATGTGCACTCTGAATTTTCTCTAGTCTATACCTTCAAATACAAAGCAAGAGAACTTTGCACCAAACCTGTTAAAGGTATGTATGACTGGAGTTCACTCAAGCTCCACCTGTAAGGTAAACTAGTATAAAAATAGCATGAGAGAAGAAGGATGTTAGAGAAGATGCCATTGCAGAGACAACTCTATACCCCTGATCTCAGGCTCAGTCAATGGGTTGAGCCTCTCTTCCCTGGCATCAGGAAACCTTAGGGTAATATTGAAACACTCATCTGTACCACGAGTCTCCTCAAGAACAATGTAAACCTCTAGAGTTACTTTCTTAATGCATTTGTGGCCAGGCTGTATGACTCCTAAGCTAGGTATTTGCATGTGCATTGCAGAGAGTGAATTTATCACCGGCAATCCAAAGACCTTGTGCACTGTTGGTCCAATAAATTACACTACTCATTAATGTAGTCATGATTCATGAAAGTTTTCATTGAACATGACCAAACTCTCTAATTGTGACCATCATAGTTCATTAGAAACACAACTGGATGTATAGTGCAGCTTTAGTAGTGCATTCAGACCCCTTTTAATTGAGCATATGTACTGGGCATGACCAGACTATCAAGGCCAAATTACCTATCAGTCAGCATCTAAGCCCAGCCACCCCCAGCTCCTCAAATATCTGAGAGTCAGCTGGAACACAAAGGTCTTTATTTTCTGCCAAACTACTCTTTTAAAGCAGCAGATGAATATGTTCCTCAGGCACTATTTATCACCTGCACATTAGTGTAATTTCTCTTGGGACCGTGGCTCCCTGCAGTTCTGTCCCAGGCAATAAAGGCACATCCTGAAACTCAGAACCCTGTAAAGGCTACCATCCAGTTCAACCCATAGAGAGCACTGGCCAAAGAGATGATCCTCCCAAAGTTTTTTGCAAGCCTGTCACAGGGGTGGCAGGGGGTAAACAAGAGGGACAAACTGTTAGTGTGAAAAACCTATCTAAACAACGAAAATTCTTTTGTTGCATTAGAAGCTTACTGAGTTGACAAAACTTTGTCATGAATTCCTGCTCCCTTCAGGACTAGAATACTATAAAAGCAAGGCAGCATTTTACCATTTCAGTTCTGTGCTAAGTCCTGTCTTCTTGCCACCTCATTTGTTAAGGTTAATTTTCCTTTCATTGTCCCTAAATAAATCCTGCTTATTTTAGATACTTAAGCTACCTGGTATTTTACAAGAGAGTCAGAATTTTCTGGGTTATGAACTCAGCATTGTAGATATTTTAAACTCTATCCTTCCTCTAGGTGAAATTATTTTTTTAACAATTGCTATTCTAGGTGTCTATTTTGGGATGGACCCATGTTAAAATGATTGTGCAAAGTTGTCATAGAAATACAAATGAAAGAAAACTCAGTAGAACTACTGCACTCCTCAAATTCCCTTGTATGTGTTTCACAGCCTTTCAAATATCAGCATTTATGTTTGTGTTGATTTTACACTAAACGCACATGAGATGAAACAAGTGCTGACTTTTTTTGCTCTGCCATGTTCATTACTGCTTTTCCTGCCTAAGTGAGCAGGGTGTCCCACAGAGAGTATTTAAAAAAAGAGATGAACTGCAGTGGAATAAGTTTTTCTTACATTGTAACGATTATGGAGCTGCCCATAAGGCACTCCATGTCAATAGTTCAGTGCATTATAAAAGAATGAAACCTGTGATTTAATTTTCTCTACAATGCACAACTGTAACAAAATTAAGTTTGGAACATTATTAAATCATTTACTGCAGCTGCACTAACAAGCATACTGCCTACCCCTTCACCCCCAGCCTACATATAGATGCAACGGACTACAGTGATCATAAAAACTTGTATGTCAAAGAATTTCAAGCAATGATGGTAATAGGTTAGGCTGGAGTAAGAGACTAAAACATAGCCAGTTAGTTAGAAGTTTGGAATGTCTTGGCAGAACATTAGTTTACATTCTTCGACTTGTTGATGTTTCCTGAAGACAGTACCTAAATCACCAGCAAAACATTCAGCAAGCAATAGGAAAGACAGGAATGGTACGTCAGCATATGCCAAAAGCAATCACTGGTGCATTGAGATTTTAACACTAACCTTACCTGGATAAACTCTTTTAGTAAGGTAATATGACAAGTTACATTAATATGATTTTTCATGAAAATGATTTCATGCAATATGTTTAACACTAGTAAATGAACATTTAAACAACCAACAGATTACAAGTGCATGCCCTGTAGTTTATGAAATAAGGAGATGTACACTTTACCCAACAAATAAAATTTAACAGGGATTAGTGGCAGGCTCAAATACACACTTAAAGCTCCAGACCCACATGAACTGAAACCTTTTGAACAGAACAGTAATCGTCAACTATTCAGTCATTTTTTAGTTGCCACACATATAAAGTGAGTACAACTGTATGGGTTTCTACAGGCTGCAAACCAAGGAGATTTCACTGCTAAAAATCTATTCAAATTATATTCTTATTTCAACTTACTTGAAAAGAGTTTCCAAGGTAAGTTATTTTACAGATAAAAAATGTTGCGGTAAAACTGATTCAAAAGCATTACATTATTTATAGTTCAAAGTTATTTTCACTTCAGGGAAGGTACTTATACATTTCATTGGGATTAACTATTTTTATCAAGTACTTTTAAAAAGTACGTCACTCTCAATTTTAATTCAATCCATTATATGTGTAAGTCTATTTTGGAGAGATTTCTGAGGATTTATTTCACAACAGATGAGCTTAATGTATATTTCAACAGGAGACAGGGTGGGTGGTTGGAAATATATGAAGAGATGATCCCTGTATCAGTCTCCTAACAGAAGAATTTAGTCATATAAGAGAGAGAAGTAAGCACTGGATAGTACTTAAGGTTTTTTTTTCAATCCACCTTCTCCTTCAGCATATCTGAAAAGAATGATGAAGCAAATTATAACGTTTCTTTTATAAGCACACTACTTCTGGCTGTTTAACACACACAAGCTTGCATGCTTTCCCAACATTTAGAGAACTTCACAGAGGACCAGTTATGTCAAGAAAGCAACCCCTGTATTGGCCACCTAAATTTCAACAAAAGGCTAGCACAAAGCACATGGGACATCAGACACTGCTCTGTTTATTTTCTGTTAGCTGGTGAGCTGCTATATCAAAACCTAGAAGCTTCAAAGAACTTCACAGAAATTCTATATTTTGATGAAATGACAATACAGACTGTTGCAAAAAATTCCAGGTTTTCAGATCATCCCAAGAAAGTGTGAAATTCTGTTCTTATAGCCAGTATATTTTTTTCTTGTATCCAAATGTACAGCTATATTTTACTTTCCTGGGCTGCAAGATCTGTATGTTAATACTATGTTAAAAGGTTTAAGTATTTGTTCAGTAAGGTCCTAACAAAGGGATATTTTTTTTTCCCAAATGGAAAAAAAAAATTAAAAATCACCCTTCTCTTGAGTAGCATGGAAGGTGCCTGATACTAAAAAAATTAAATAGCTAGTTTAGTATTTTTCAAGTAGATTTCTAAAAATGCCAACAAAAGAAGTGCTTTTCATTCCAGCTGCTCTGAAGCAAATTTATTTCATTCAGTAAGCACTGCCCAACTGCCTTTGTGTCACCTGGAATAGATACATCTTTTGCTTCATATGATTCATGCAAACAAATTAGCATGCATCAAGATTTCTGTGTAAAGTTCATGAAATAGTTGTTGAGTTCGATCCTATTAGATATAAACCAGAAGTTGCTCTTGAGGGTTTCTGGTGTGTGTTCAATATTTGTGTATTTTGTACATAGTACACTGAAGAGGCTTAGGTGAGAAATATGGAGTGAGTGCTATGTGTGTTGCAGACATTTTGCACAATATTCTCAGCTAGTGCAAAAGGAAAGTATCTACCTGGTCTTTCTTATTTTGTTGTTTTGGGTCAGGCATTTTCTACTGCTTGCCATCTCCTTGCCATGCATTTTGACTTTATGCAGCAGCTTGCATTTACATTTGAATGATGCCTCAGACACACTAAAAGCTCTTTGTCATGTTTTATCAGTGTTGTCCAGCTCATGTTCTGCTTCCATACTGACAAGCTTGTCAAAGGAATTCTTGTTGGATAGAGAATTAAGACTCACAAAATTTCATAGAATTTCTGCAAACTGTTGGTGTTCTGTATCACCACTGAGGGACACAGGCACATAAGGCAACTGCAAGTATATTCTTCTTCCAAGAAAAAGCTTGAGCTATTTATCAGGTAACAAGGAAAAAGCAGTATCTATTGATTATTTTTAACCCTATTACTAAGAAAACAGCCTAGCACACCCTGCTTCTTGGAAAATCATTTTGCATATAATTCAAACAGAGTGGTGAAACTTAAAATTTATTATTCCTTTTTCTGGTAATGACACTTACTGGTCACAGACAGCTGGAGATTACTAGCTCTACCAATATACTCACTCTTCTCAGTGAGTAAGAATTAAATTTTTGTCCATCCATGAGAAACTGAATTTCAGTAACTCACAGGAGACACCATTCTATTACTCACACTATGATCCAGATTTCAAATACAGACTCACATACTGGATTTCATGCATATTTATACTCCATGTGCGAGCAATGCATCCACCACTATGTAGAACAAACTGCTGTAAGTGCTGTGAACAATCATTGCATGAAACTTCTATTTACTAGAAGTTTTATTTTCACATAACATGGATTTTTTGCTTTTCAAGACTAATTACAGGTTCCTGTGAATACAAAACACCTTTCTCCAATACTCTATTATAAACTGTTCAGAAACAAAAAGTTCCATCAAAGTTCCTGTAAAAGATGACACCAATTGTGATTTTTTTTTTATATATTTCTGATCTTTAGCTTAGTATCCTATTATTCCACATAAAAGTTATCAGCAATACCAGTTACTTCTTGGTATCTCACAATCTTTTCAAATTGTGGATCTTGTGCTTAAAAGACACATTTTATGATACAGTCCAGAAGAGAAAAAGGAAAACCTGCTGATTTCACATTTGCCTTAGTTTGAAAAAATAGCTTCACAGTGTTTCCAACATGGTCTTAGATTTGTATACCCTCTTTTCAAGATCCTATCTCCAGCTCAAACATTGTGCAAGTAACTTTTTTAAACAATGCCATATATTCTTTTTAATTGGCCAAATAAGACAAGGAATTTGAAAAATATGGAATTCAAAGTTTTAAGTCTTAAAAAAAATAATTTAGAATTCTCTAGTTCTGAATTTGAAAAGATTATTCTAATAGCAATGACTGAATATCCCTTCCTCTATTCTTCAGAATATTTGCTTTATTCAATAATCACTCAAAAAGAAGGGACATTAATAAGAATGTTTCTCCTTAGACCACAGTTATGAGATACTGTTTAACTGAAGTTAGGATAGTTTAGGCTTCACTACTGACTGCTGTATCATCTAAAGAAGTGGCTTTCTCCTAAATGCACTGAATTTTCTGCAGACAGTTTTACACAGATACTAGAGCTTTCTCCTCTCATACCCATAGTAAACTCAAATAACTAGTTTACAATTGTAACAATTTTAGAAACTCTAAAGTAAATTATTGCTACATACACAAAGTTTCCTAAAACATTTTTAACTTTAAGGATGTGCAGTTACTGCCTTTAAATGTCAGTTTCCTGTCTTTTCTACTAGCGGTGCTAAAGTGCAAAGAAAAAAAATTCAATTCCAAAGTTTGGAAAATTAAGATAAGATTTCTGCCACCACACAACTATACTTTCAAATTCCTGTATCCTGGAAAGTAATTAATTTCTTCATTTAGGAGGGGTGTTCAGAAGTGAAATGTGAAAAATGAAATGAAATGAAGTGAAATACAGAGACCATTAAAAATGCTGTGTAATAGATACACCTATTTGAAGAAAGGAGCACTAGGTTAAGAACTCTCATCCTATCCACACTTTTTTGTCTTATATGCACTGTTTCCCTCTGAATTTGCTTTCAGACGGAAGACTCCTTCACCTTTTTCTCTATATACTGTAAACAGAACTGTTTTGTTTCACCCCAAATAACTGTGTTATTGAGTGCAAAATTACACTTTTCATTAACATAAATATTTCAAAGCACCGTTGCTCACTGCTAAAACAGACTTTCTGGATTACTGTGTGATTAGATATACCAACCTTTGCACAGGGTCTGAACTTGACAAAAGGACTTCTGGTGGCACAGCTGGCTAAGCTGCAGTACTGCAATACCGAGGCCCCGGGTTTGAGACTCCTCAGAGCCTCACCCTGAGGGCAATGAGCGCTAGTGGTGCAATGAAGGTAATACAGTGCTCCAAGAGCAACTGACCTCTCTGCAGACATGCTCAGGACTGAGATGAGCCTGGGCTTCAGGACTCACCTTTTATTGGCCCCCTGGTCCTGCTCATGTGCAGTGGGGGCCCACCCTAATTAGGCACAGGTGGGCTTGACACAAGCTCATGCTCACTCCCTAGCAATTAGTGGCACCTGGTTGCCTCTTTACACTACAGTAAAATGCAGATGGGGTTAGCATTTGAGAAGCTAAGGCACACGGACCAAAATACCTGGTAAAAGTAATGCCTGACCAATTACTTTTCAACTAAAGTTCTTAAAATAATGAGAACTGAATCTGATATTTAAAGAACGTACCAAGAACACTTGTCAACTTAATTATCTTAGGCCTGAAAACACTTCAGTCCTATACCTTTTAATTTCATTATGCCATCACACTAGCAGTGTTAGAAAAGGAGGAATACCAGATTTCACTCTTCAGCAATTCCACTTTCTAGAAAAAGATCTTCCTAGTACCTCAGCAGAAGAATAATGCACTATCACAGTTTAGAACGCCACTGTGGTGGGATTTTTTGCTTTGTTTTAGTTTTAATTTTTTTCCCTTAACTCTATGCTTCAGGACAGTTGCAGATTGATAATATCTGTATTTACTACAGATTTCATAATACTTCTCAGGAATATCCTGTCAGGCCTGCTTCCCTAATTAAAACAGTCATACCAGAGGGAAAGACATTGCTATCATAAGTCAAAGACTTCAATTTTTTTTAATTTTTTTTTTTACCTTGGGAGAAAAATCATGCAAGAACTGCTTCTCTAAGACTCCCTGCCCTCTCCAATGTTATGGAGATATTTCTCTCAATGAACTGACTTTTACACAAAAAACCAACCAACCAAACAGAAACAAACCATGAAATGAAAATTACATGCAGCAAGAAACAGGCACCTGATGTTCAGAAAAATTCTGAGAAACTGTCCACCAGAAGCTTGACAATATTAACCAAGCTTGGGATAAAATATGACAGGCCTGGTACTAGTGTTTTTACAAAGCCTTTGGTTTCTTCTTTTTTGTTGCTGTTGGTTGATTTTTAAATAGTATCACACTTTCCTTGTTAGTAAAGAGTAACATAAATAATAATAATTTATTATTTAACACCACTTCTGCTATTTCAGTTAGTTCTGACATGGCTGGGACTGTTCCTGGTTCAGACCAACCTGTAGCTTTACCACAACCTAAATATCCATGATAGTAATTTCATCTCGTGAAGGTATTTCCCCCAGAACCTGCTGGAAAGAGAAAAGGTGAGGATATTCCAACCTATTTTATCCACATTTCATAAATGATAGTGGAAACCATGCCACAAATAAAAAAACCCATCTTTTTTCTTTTTGAGGCAGGTACTGGTGGCAATAAGTAAAGCTACTTTTGTAAGAAGAGATTGTGTAACTAAAAGATTCAGTACTTCAGATACACTTTCTCCTTGGTAATGCTCAAGATAAGGCCTTGAAAACCTACTTGGAGTGAAAGCCTAGTCTAGCTTCCCTCACAGCCTAAATTATTCTATGATTATAAATGAAATAATTAATATTATTATTGGCAGAGGCTCTGTTCAGGAAGTTGGTCATCTTTAGGTAGATTGTAACACAGTAATAATCTTATTGATAATTTGCTAAAAAAGTATTTTTTCTAAATCTAGGCTACAAGAAAAGACAGATTAGTCAAGGAGCATCAGTGCCAGAACACAGTATAATCATCTTCAGAAAGAGGAGAAATACTGGTATTATTCCTCTTAAATTTGGTACCTCATACTAGAAATCCATTTATACTGGAAGTCACAGCAGTTGAACCAAAGTTAAAATTACTCGTTTCTTATAAGCAGAATATACCTTCCTCAAATAAGAAATATTTCCCAAATTACAGTATCATGAAGAGGAAATTGAGAAGGAAATAAACTTCCATCCTACTTACTGAGGTGGAACAGGGAGAAAAATCACAGGTGTAAATATTTTTTTTTGTCAAAGTAAAATTGCCTAGATTTTCCCAACAAGATGCTCTAAGCAATCTTTTTTGCTGAAACCAACATTTGAATTAGCAGAATCTCTTGTAGGAAGTAGTCTTTGCCATTATCATGGTGATAGTTTTCTGAATGTTGTTTACTATGAGCATTGTTGCAGTCCAAAACAGGGACCCAGTTTGATGCAAACAAATGTCCTCTTTATTGAATCAGAAGGCGATATTTATACACTAATCTAAGAGCTAATGCCACGTATACATATTGCTGATTGGTGATTTCTACATCTCGTTACACACGTTTTAACTTGATTGGTTACAAAGCATTTAGCAACAATTAACTAACAAAGCTTGTCTTTCACACATTTGAGCTTCTTTGTAGACATAACAATCGTGCCGAGTCCCTTAATCTAATCGTCTTGCTTACTCCTTAACCTTCGAGTATTCTAACGTACTGGTCCCTGCGGTTACAAAAGTTGCTTTACGCAGAGCTGTCCTTGCGCTTAGCCCAGGGCCCATGGTCGAACTGTTCCATCAACAATTGCTCGGCACCAACAGTTTGAGATTGTACTGCCTCAATTCCCCCTTCTGACTGAACAAGATAAACTCTTTTCATGGCACGATTGAGCATCCGTTGGAAACATTGGAAGATACAAGGTAGCAATGTTAGCAAAAGCAAGAAAGCAAATAAAGCATAACAAACAGTCTTAACTAAACTTCTTAACCATCCTGTTAAACCCCATACTGAAAAAAGTTTATCAAACCAGTCCCAATTATCTTGTGATTGCAAATGCGTGATCCCTTCTTTAAGTGATTGTATTGCAGCATGTATAGATTGAGAGTGATCAGAAAGATTCATACAACACATTCCATTAAAATCTTCACAAACATGACCTAAAAGCTAACAATAAAAAGAGCAGTACAACAGAATAGCACAATCAACAATCAACATATAGACGAGGGATCCCTTAGTCGACATATAAACGATCACATGAATTACAACACTAACAAAACATGTTATCAATACAACACAATACTAAAAGGACATTTCACACTGCAGTGGAAGGACTTTAACAACTTTTTAGTATGAGGAAGTTCAGATGTCCACTGGTGCATAGAACCAAGGGGGTAGAGGAGGCTTATCCGACAAAAATTGGTCGGGGGGCCCCAAAAGCGTCCCCAGACCCCTCCCAGATCACAGCACGGTGGAGTCTTAGTTTCCTCCATGGTTGCCAAATTGAAACCTAAAAAGCCAAATAAAATTGTTAAGAGACAAAACTCCAAGCCTATAAACAGCAAAGGCACACACACACTTTTTTTTTTTTTTTTTTTGACTCTGTGTTCTCTGTACGAGGAGCAGTTCTCACTTTCCTCAGCAACTTTTAGGCCATGGTCTATAAAAAAAACAAGCCCAGGGGAAGCAATAAAAGTTTGTTAGTGGATTTAGATACATTTTTAAAGGTATAATTATAATAAAGGTCCAAGCCTGCGCTGCCACTGGTGGCCCGAATGGTGTTTGGGTCGGCATTAGCGCTGGCGGTTGTGGTTGCGGAAGATTGTGCATCTGCTGATTCGGCATGCAATTTGGTGTTGGAGCGCGGCGCCGACCCGCGCTCTGCCTCCCGTTTCCCTGGAAGGCATTCTGACGTTGAAGTATCACATTCCCATCTATATCAAACTTAGAACGGCAGTGGCTATTATAGTGCCGACCTTTTCGACACCGGCTACAAATAGGAACGAGTGTTCTAGCTCGACACTGCTTTTGCGAATGTCCCTTTTTCCCGCAACCGTAACAAATAGGGGCGGACCCAGAGAATCTAGGCTGTGCTGGAGTGAGCTGGATATTTTTGAATGCCGCTGCCATAACTTCGTATTTATGTTCGGAAGACCCAAACCTATTACAGGCTTCCATCATTTCAACTAAAGTTGGGTTAGGATTAGGTAAAGTTTTCAAAAGCTTTTTGCAATCAGAATTAGCATTTTCAGCGGCTAATTTAAGAAGGAGAATGTTTCGGGCTTCGGCATTATCAACTTGTTTTTCTAGGGCGTCCTGCAATTTTGAAATAAAATCCATATAAGATTCCTTTGGCCCCTGAGAAATTGTTGTAAAGGCTTTTTCAGGCTTATTTGCGTCAGGGATTTGCAACAAGGCTCTTTTTGCTATATGCATATTATCTATCAGTGCCCTTCTCGGAACATCTCAAGCCTGTCTCGCGGGGTCGCCAAACTCAGCCGTACCCATGAGATGGTTAATTGTAAGGGCTTGCAGCTGCTGGTTATCTCCGGCGGCATACTCATGTAGCAGTTTTTCTGCCGCCGTTCTCCAACATGATTCCCATAATGATTGTTGTGCGGGATTGAGAAGAAGAGCAGCAATAGATTTTAAATCATAAGGAGTAAGTACATGCCCCTCACAAATGTTTGCAAACAAGCCTTGAAAATAATGAGAGCTTAAGCCGTTTTCTGCTGCAGTGCGGCGAAGTTCTTTTACAATAGAGAAATTCAGCGCGGTCCATTGAGGTCGCCCCTTCCCAGTATACAACACAGGCGCAGCTATCATGGATCCTCTGTCTGTCCTACGTGGTTTCGGCTTTGGGGGGATTTCAATTAAACAAGCAATGTCCATATTCCCTGATTTTTGTGCCTCAACTTTAATCGCCGCCCATACACTTCGCGGGTCATTATAGTCATCAGGATACAGGTCAGGCTCTGATTCAAGATCGATAGGGTCTGGGTCAAAGGGGTCTGGCTCCGAATCCACATTCACCATAGCGGCAGTGGTTAGCAGCGGGGGGGCGGAAGGGGGGTCAGATGAAGTAGTAGAGTCTTTCCCTTTTAAAGTTTCAAAAAGTGTTCGCCAAGGTGCTAAGAGTTTGGCGGTTTCATTATCGCCCCGTGTAGTGGCATCCCATAATTTAACTCCGACCTCGTCCCAAAATGTAGGGTCATAAATAGAGACCAAATTGATGTCAGAAAAATGCTCACGAGTCCATTTTAAAAGCAGTTTTAGATCATGGCCCGGTATAACTTTTTTATCCTTATTAAGTAAAGTCTTTAAAGTATAATAAACATCTCGTTCTTCTTTTAAACCCATAACAAAAAGTTTCTCCAAGCTCACCTGCCAATCGCAAGGAGGTGATGAGGGTGCGCACCACAATTATCGGCTTCCTTTCAGCCTTTTTCTTCACTGTCGAGTTCTTGGAGACCTGCGACCGGATAATCTTCAATCCGGATCACGTCGGGGTCACCATATGTTGCAGTCCAAAACAGGGACCCAGTTTGATGCAAACAAATATCCTCTTTATTGAATCAGAAGGCGATATTTATACACTAATCTAAGAGCTAATGCCACGTATACATATTGCTGATTGGTGATTTCTACATCTCGTTACACACGTTTTAACTTGATTGGTTACAAAGCATTTAGCAACAATTAACTAACAAAGCTTGTCTTTCACACATTTGAGCTTCTTTGTAGACATAACAATCGTGCCGAGTCCCTTAATCTAATCGTCTTGCTTACTCCTTAACCTTCGAGTATTCTAACGTACTGGTCCCTGCGGTTACAAAAGTTGCTTTACGCAGAGCTGTCCTTGCGCTTAGCCCAGGGCCCATGGTCGAACCGTTCTATCAACAATTGCTCGGCACCAACAGTTCGAGATTGTACTGCCTCAGAGCATGGAATAATTCATATGCTCAGTATTATTACTTGGAATAGAATATTCCTTGGAATATTCTATTGGAATATTCTACATATACCTTGGAATAGAATAATAGAATCATCATGGTGGGAAAGGACCTTTAACATCATCAAGTCAAACCATCAGTCCTACACTACTGTAAGCACTCCATCATCTCCTGAAGCACCATATCTACCCGGTTTTTGAACACCCAGGGACAGCAACTCCACCACCTTGCTGGGCAACCTGTTCTAATGCTTCATGGCTCTTTGAGTGAAGAAATTTTTGCTGATACCCAATCTGAACCTCCTCTGGCACAACTTGAACCCATTACCTCTTGTCCTATTGCTAGTCTCTAGGGAGAAGAGGCTAATACCCACCTCACTAAAACCTCCTTTCAGGTAGAAAGGACGCCTTGTCAACAAGGCTGTAACTGCACGTGAAATTCATATTTTATCTAAAAACTGCAGGTTATTTCGTTTTACATAAATCTACAAATACAAATTAATAAATTTATTTTTAAATGTTGATATATCTTGGGAAGGAAACATCAATGTGACAATAAGAAACAAAGGAATAAACTACATATTAGTAAAAAATTAGCTTACCTGCAAACCTATATTTTTTCATTAAAAACAAACAAAAAAACCCAACTAACCAACCAAAAAAAAAAAACAAATAAAAAACCCCCACAACTTTCCTTTGTAAAGCAGAAGTTACACATAGCCACTACCCCTCAGCAAACAAAACCAGGCTGACTACAAAAACAGAACGCTGGGATTTAATGTAGATGAAAACTTTTTGCTAAAGTAAGTAACTGCAAAGTATTTGAGGAACTCAACCTTATCTGTTAATTATTCATGTTTCTGTTTTCATTTCCAACTACTCTGGATCTGCTGATGCTGGCACTCTACTAGGTTTATGCATCCTTTCAATACAACTCTACCAAATTAAACTGTCACTTTCTATTAAAAAATCTATAGCAGGAGGTTTTTAATCTTCTGATTTATACTTTGTAATAGAAAGTCAAAGTTTAAATTAGGACACTATCAGCTTATGAAATAAAGCCTAAGCAATGCAGTGACAACTACCAGTGAAGAAAGACTTCCTGCTTGCACCAAAGTGCACACCAGAGCAATTTCATTTCCTCCCATTTTAAAGGCTTTATTCTACAAAGTCTTAATTCAGTATCACTCTTATATAAAACATCATTGCCCACAGATGCTGACAGAAAACATCTGAAGGAAGGTATCACTTGTTATGAAGTGTCTGAAGTGTACCTGACTTTATTGTCCTGCCACACCTGCAGCCAGTCTGCCTGTTGGTGTATTAACCAGGCAGTGCATACTTCAGGTGAATCACCGTTTCCTTATGAGCCACTCTTTTTCAATCTTTCATAAGGAATCAGGGGCTAAACCAACATTAGTAATGAAACAGCTTTGCAAAATATTATTCTCTCTCCTTCCTTGTGGATTTCTTAAAAAGAATATAAGCTGTATTAGTAGTTCCATTTATTTTGCTTTAATATTATCTTTCAATTACTCCTAAACATTTCCACTTTATCTTCTCCTACCACTCCTGTATTTTCCATAGCTATTTTCTAGTCCTTTTTCCCATCTGTCTACCTCTACTCTTCTGATGTTTTTGTTTGTCTAGGATATTTTGTTCAGTTTTGGTTTTAGGTTTTTTGGTTGTTCATTTGTTTTTTTCATTTCCTGGCAGTTATATTCATTATTTTCTGTATGAGCACAATCACCATTTACTTTCTATTCTCCAAAATAATTTTCTGCATGCTCTGCTAGCTGTATTTTAAAGGACTCTTTCTCTGATAATAGTTTCAAATGCCAGTTGTGACAAGAGACTGTTCTTTGCATTTTTTTGATCTTTGATGAAGACAAATTGTTTTTATCTTTTCTAAAATCTATAGCAATATCCTCTGAAGCTCTTCAGCACACATCTGCCTCCATAAGGTATGTATGATATTCTACTTCTACCAGGAAAAGATACAATTATCTTAATTTTTTTAAGTCACAAAACTTTCGTAAGTTACTTCACCTCATTTGAGCATAAGGAATACTATATCATAATTCAGAATCATGAAATGTTTAAATCATCTATTTATACCCTGATGGAAAGTGTATGGGACAAGCAAAACCCAGAAGTCACCGAACATCCATTCTTTTAAGGAAGTGTAGTGTTCTTCCCCAGACAGAATTGCTGAATATATCAAATCATTTTTTCTCCCTAGGGACTGAACTGTGTAGGCTCCTTGTGCTAAGAGCAGAGAAAAACTGAAGAAAGTATATGAATGCCTTGTCCTTTGCGTGAACACACAAAGCCTGTGACATGGAACAATTTTATGTATTTGTTCCTGTTATATCATACAAATATGATGCCAGTACCTGGAAAAACAGCAGCATGTAGGGGTATCCCGGATACAGAGTTTGACAGAAGTGCTACAATTACACTGGCAGGGTATTCTGCCTGGGCTAGTGTGCCCCGCTTTTCATGCCCTGTTTGGTTCACGAATAGCTTCTCAGTCTCTGTCACCACTTCATGATACCATTTGTATTCTCATCATCTCCCTTTACAGGCTTTCATTCAATCAGCTAATTCACTCCTGTAATCAATAGAACATGCTATTTGCTGGTGACTCACAGACCAACAACCAGCTCTGACACACTTTCTTAAATTCAATTCTGTATATCAGCATCTTTCTCTGACATCTCCCCTGGGATGTGTCTGTCAATCAACTGACATTTCATAGAATCATAGAATCATAGAATTGGCTGGGTTGGAAGGGACCTCAGAGATCATCGAGTCCAACCCTTGAACCACCATTGCGGTTGCTAGACCATGACACTGAGTGCCACATCCAGTCTCTAAAGAGACTTGATGTTCACTGAATTACAATGGAAATTCCATATCTTCCTGCAGTAACATTAAAGATGAGGAACTCAAACCAGTTCGAACTTACCTTTTTTCCTGAAAATTATCATCCACTAGGCTAATAATTGTGAGGGCACAATCAAAGGATGTATTAGACTTGAGCAAAACCTTCTATAAATACTTGTAAGTACTAAACTATCATGAAGCTGACTCCAAAAACATGCTCTGATATTGACCAAAATAACTCCTTTTTACTGTTGAAGGAAAAGGCTTATTTCAATTTAAAGGAAGAAGAAAATCCACAGAAGAAAAATATTGATATTACTGTCTGTTATTTGTCCATCTGGGGGAATATTCCATTTAAAATCCTACAGTCTCTCAGAGAAGTCATAATCTTCCATTTCTTGCCCCCAACTCTGTCTTTAAGTCCCATTCCTTATTTACTACTATCAGCTAGCAATATAATACAATGCAGCAGCTGACCATCTGTCTTACTGAAATCCAGATAAGATTATAGGATGTGTATTATAATTTGTAAGACTACTTCAATTAAGTCTTGATATAACTGGTCTAGCTCCATTTCCATCTATATGTGTAGTGTAACAAGGCAACCAGGTGCCCCTAATTGCCAGGGAGTGAGCATGAGCTTGTGTCAAGCCCACCTGTGCCTAATTAGGGTGGGACCCCACTGCACATGAGCAGGACCAGGGGGCCAATAAAAGGTGAGTCCTGAGACACAAGCTCAGCTCAGTCCTGAGCATATCTGCAAAAAGGTCAGTTGCTCTCAGAGCATTGTATTACCTTCATTGTGCCACTAGCACTCATTGCCCTCAGGGTGAGGCTCTGAGGAGTCTCGAACCTGGGGCCACAGCATATATGTCCCATGAGATGGATCCTAATTTTTTAATCCTGTGTAAATATTTTATCAGTAATAATTTAAATATTTTGTTAGTGCTGTTCATGAAAATACACAAATAAATAACTGGTTAAATGCCACCATATGTTAAGATGTATCACAGTCTTGTGCAGAGACACAGTACAAATTTTGCTGACAATTACACCTTCAAATATACGACTCCAAACACCATGTAACAGATATTAATATCTACTGTGGATGTTTTTCTAACTGAAGTGGTAAAGGTGATATCAATCAAGTTATAAATTTTCATGGGATTAAGCCTTTGCATAGATATTAATCATTTTACTCTGCCTAGAATTGTGAACAACTTCACAATATGAGCCAGTTTCTACTTTACATTTTAGAAGCATAAACTGCCTAGGGGTGCATTTTTATAATGAAATGTGCACTGGGCCTGTTAATGTGATTTTTTTTTTTTTTATTTTGCACAACACTAAAAATATTAACTACAGTTTTTGAGCTACTTATTAAAATCTGCTTTCAGTGAGAAAAAAATGCTCAAAAGCATTACATACAAATAGTAAAATTTAGATAGAAACTATACTTCAATTACTTTGTTAAAAATTGAAAGATTGTGCTGCATAATAATTTACATTATGTAGTATGTTTAATTTGTTTTTTTACTATTTCACTAGATCCCTATGCAGTTGGGGGTTTTTTTGTTGTTTGTGGGTTTGGGGTTTTTTTTAAGCAAATACCATTCAGAAGCAATTATCACTTACCTAGATGTTTGAGTCATGTAATTGCTCAGAAAACTTCAAACATTACCCAGAACTACTTAAGGAACCCTGTCTTTTTGGTACTGTCATGTGAGCAAAACAGCAAGTCACTCCATTGTGCCTCACAATGAAGGTAAATCTCTACTAATTGATGAAAGATGACCTCACAGTACACATGCCATCACTGCAAAAAGAACCTTACATCTTCTGCTCAGTTTCTCCAGTTTCCATCATCTAATTTCCCATACATAGAATCACAGAATCATAGAATCGTCTGGGTTGGAAGGGACCTCTGAGATCAAGTCCAACCCTTGGTCCACTACCACCGTGGTTACTAGACCATGGCACTAAGTGTCACCTCTCAGTATGTGGCAAGCAATTTGGAAAAGGTGCACTAGTCCAAAAATAAATGCAACTTCAGAATAAGTTTGATACCATTCAGAGAAACAACTGACAATTAGCTCATTACAAAATCCACTGATCTTAAAAACAGTGTGTCTTACCGCACTGAAATCCTACAAAAATCTAAAATTTGCTTTGGTAACAACTTTGCTGTCCATGTCTCTTCTGTACAACCCAATAACTAGTTTCAGCTTTACAGTAGCTGAAGAAATGGCAATCATAATTTGAGATAAATATTCTGATTGTTGTGGGCCTGTAAATCTGCTGGGAGACAAAGTCCTTGCTGCAGATAAGAGTAAATACCAGCTGTGTTTTCAAATATGTATTTGCTCAGGGAAGGTGGGATTTTTTCTCTTTCTTAGACTAGTCTTTTAGGACAAATAATAAAAAGAAAGTTATGACAGTGACAGTGAGCCTACCAAAGAGGAGTACATTCAATTTAAGGACTAATACCTAAAAAAAGTTTTCACCCACCCCACCCTCAAATCCTTTAGTGAGCTGACCTTGTTCAGCTGCCATGTGCCCACCCAGCCAGATGCTTTCTCACTCTCCCTCCTCCACTGGACAGGTGGAGAAAATGAGATGAAAAAATTCATGAGACAATATAAAGATAGGGAGATTATTTACAAGTTATCATCACCATCAAAAAAGACTTGAGGATAAATTAATTTAATGTAGTGCTAATTAAAAATAGAGATTGACAATGAGAAACAGAAGACAAAAGGTAAAACACCTTCCCAAGCCCTCTCCCCTTCTTTCCTGGCCCAACTTCAAACCTTCATTCCCAGCTCTTTTACCTCCTCCTTGAAACTCCAAGTGGCTCAGAGGGGATGAGGAAAGGGGGTTGTGGTTAGTCTGTAACCTGCCCTCTCTGCTGCTCCCTCCTCTTCACATTTTTCCCTGCTCCAACATGGGGCCTTCTCCACAGGCTGCAGTCCTATGGGATAAACCACGGATGGGTCCCTCCCTCCCTATCAGGAGAATCTGATACTCTATGGGCTGCTGCTCCTTCAGTATCCATCTGCTCTAGAATGTTTTTTTTCACAGGCTGAAGTGTGGATATCTGCTCCAGCATTGTCATCTCCATGAGCCACAGGGAAATACCTGCCCTGTGAGCAGGTATTGAGCCCCATGTCTCTTCCATGAGCCTCAGGGCCCCTGGAGCACTTTCTTCCCCTCCTTTTTGGATAGCATCTCATACAATTTCTCACAAACAAAACAGGAATCTTCCCAGTTTCCCACACTATAACAGTGGGGAATACTAATTTTGTTTCTTTGCAACGCTCTCCTCTTCTAAGCACTCCTGGCTTACTAAACGCATCTTTCAGACTCTCTGGCAAGCTTCCTGATGGGACAGAGTGAAAATTTATTATTTTGATTCTTTTACCTAGTTTGTTCCTCAACCATCTTCCTTCTGTATTTCCTCTGCCTAAATTTTTGTTCCACTTGTCATCCGTGCATGGTAAAATTCTTTAAAATATGCCAGTCACTTCTCTTCCTCTATATCTTTGGTGTCATAAAGTTTTTCAAAGCAGCCTTTCTTAAGCAAATCATATGCACTGATCCTCAGATTCAAGTATTTGTCCTTATACAGCCTTTGAACTATCTGTAAGTGTAGAATTCTCACACCTGTCTTTTGTGTTCGTTTTATTTTAAAATTTTTAAAATTTAACATAAACCTCTCTTCTGGAATGTAAAGACAGTTACAGTGGATTTCTGAAAAAGTCACAGCTCTTACTTGTTCCAGATATGTATGCTTCAGGAAAATTAGAGAAGGGGGGAAAACTGGAAAGGTTTTTCATCACCTCAGCGATGGAAATGAATTCTTCAGTGAAATTGAAGTTATTTAGTACCACTTAGTAGGTATTTAAGTACCACTTAGATCTTCTCTCAGGTGCTAAAGGAAATGTAGAGAGTGGCAGGCAATACAATTCAGCATCCTCACAAGGCCCAGAATCAGTTCTCACAAGTCAAAGAGTAGGTAGATATTTTATTGAATTTAGCCACAGTCAAAGACTAACCTTTCATTGGGAATGGGACAAAAATCTCCAGAACTGGTCACCTAACTGTCCATCATAACTATTAAATGGATCAAAAATTTCTGTTGTCCTCTGGACACAGAAGTTATGGAAGAGTCTTGCACCCATACAATCACATCTGATCATGGAGAGGATTTTACACACATTAAAGGTGTAGCCTGTTATTTCAACCAATTTCATTCTTCTATCTCACCCATGAAAGGGTGTGTATTCTTATTATGCTGAAGTTTAGTCCTTCAAATCTGCCAGACCAAGACAATGTTGGAGTGACAGCAGAAATAATGTAGTAATTCTTTTGATATATTCATCCTAAAAAAGACACTTCTGCAAAGTAACTCACTATTTAGATAACTGTCAAAAAATTCAGCAATCCAAACTAAATAAATAAACAAACTTAAAATAAAGCTATGAAGCAGCCAATTTCGGTCAATTACTTTAAGTAGTCTGTTTCAAGGTTAGACTTATGATGAAAGCTCTAGATGAATTAGAGAGAGAAAAAATATGATGTGACAAAAATCTAATTGCTACGTTCCTATCTATCTTAGTATTTTTCACAGCAATTTCTTACCCATCTGTGTAATTAAATTACTAGTGATGCTGCAGGCTCAGGGCCCAACAACCCAGTTTGCAGGTGTCAATCACTTTTCAAAGAGCTCCATTCATGGCCAAAAAAGCCTCAAATTGGACAGTGACATACCCTTGATAGTTCTGGCAATAACAGAAGTTCTTTTACAGTCCTGCAGATTCTCTCCACTTAAAAATAAAGAAGAATATGGTTGAAGAATATTTCTAGCCATCACAGAATTTTTTGGGCTACTCCAATGCAAGCAATGCTACAGAACAAAAAAAGTATTATTGTTTTTTAGATGATGTTCTGCTTATCTCATGCACTTGCCTGTGAAAGCATAGAATTGGATTTGATCCAAGAAATCTATTCAATTTAATGTCTGTAATTAATGGTCATCATTCTGCTACAATATCCTTCATGCTGACAGTGGGTATGTTAGTAACAATGAGCTTCCTTACAAGAATTGTGTCGGGATAACCGGAGCCACGGGAGACAAGCCTCATGCTATCATGGTCAGCAGGCCTCAACTTTATTGAACATTCGGTGCATATTTATACAGATCAGCTTGCACATGTTGCAAAAAGCTAAGCTCCTCATTGGTTCTTAGCTACTGACGTAAGTGTAGCTGGGCAGCCTTGCGGTTTCTGGAACATTCTTCTTGGGGGCTAACTTCTCCTTACTGCTAACCACAGCACACTGTTACTGTGTAACAGTTGGTGGCAAGGACACCTTGTCCTTGTCGCCTATACGCTGACCAGCTGCACACTGTCATGTCCTTTGTCTAGCAACCATTCGTGTGTAAAACTCTCAACAGAATTGTGTTCTGATGACACACACAGAGTTCATCTCAGAACTTGTGTCAACTGACTACACTTTAGAAGAAAAAAAGCTCTACACTCAAGTGGGAAAATTAAGAAATCTTGAATCTACACCTTTGTGTTTACCATAGGATGTAGCAATCATAGAGCCACGCTATCTTAAAAACAAAACAAAACAAACAAACAAACAAAAAAAAAAAAACCAACTAATACCTGCAGGAAGAATTGGAGATGACTAGAATATGTTGTAATAATTTTCTGATATTATATTATAGAAATTTTCCGTTGTCTTTCTTTGTAACAGTAATTCAGGTTTCAGATTCAGAGAAGAAAGGGAGTAGAGAATAACTAGTCTTTAAACACAAATGTAAAATTAAAATGGAAAAACGCTATGATTTCTACTTGTCATCATATTGTTTTTTCCTCTTCTGTAGAATCATTCCTGTCCATGTAAATGTCATTCCCCCCCCAATATTACATTTTGTTTGGGAATTTTTTTGGTCCACTACTTTTTGCACCTATCCACCCTCAGAATGTATACACTTAATTTTCTTACATTTTAGGGGAATAACACCTGCTATTTCTAGTAAAGTAATTAAAGACAAATTTTCTCACAATAACTCTGTAGTTCTAGATGGTGAAAAAAACACTAATACAACAGGCAAGTACAGCTAACACAAATATTAATATCTGAAGTGTTTTCAGTACCATGTCTTCAATGGTTTTGCCACTTCTTCACCCATTGCTAACTCCATGCCTCCATGTTTTCTCATACAAGAAAGCCCAAACTGCACCAGACCTCCTGATCATATCCCAGAACATTTTTTTCCCAAGTAACAGTATCTACGTTCTGTGAAACAGCTATCATCTGTCAGTTTTTAATGGTTCAGGAGGCTGGTAAAATAGAATGCTGTGTTATGTACCTTGTCCAAATTTATCAGCAGTGTATACTGGCTGAGAAAAATAGGCATAGTGATTGCATACGAATGGATTCACTTCTGCGAGCTTGCTCTGCATGAGAATTTCCATGTGTATTCATTAGAGGTTTTCATTACCCTCTGAATATTGGTCACACTGCCTTATCTTACCCAGCATAAGAAGAAAACAAAAAACAGCACATTTGCATGTTTCCTAAATAGAAGCACAAAACTGCCTAGGTTAAAGAAAACACATCTATCAGCTTCACTAAGCACTCAGCATCATGCATCTCAGTATTCATTATCCAGCCCTCGCATTCTTTTGCATTAAAAATGACAGAAATTGTAGTTACAATGTGCTTGAAATCACTAATAGGTTTTTATTTTTCTGTTTCTTGTATGATGTGATAGAATTCTACATACAGATTTCACTTTTCTGTTCTACACAGGAAAGTTACTTTCTATGTTGACCATTTCCACACCACATTCTCCATTTCTTACTCTTCAAACAGAAAATTAAATAATTTTGTTTGAAAATATATAAGATCACCTAAAAAAAGCCCACCAAGTTGTGAATAATAGAATAATACAAAAAATAGAATTTAATGTGATTTAGATCATTTTTCTTAAACATACTAACAAGATGTTATATCCCCTGAAGAATTTCTATGTAAAAAGGACTTAATGTAAATTAACACATTTTTCCATGCAGTATACATCTTAGTTAAAAATTCAGCAAACATTCAAAATCATCATGTGTCCATAATGTAGTCATGCTAGAAGTAAAGCACTACAAGGACTCAGATCTCTGTTCTATAAAACAGGTGAGAATTCCTCTTGAAATCTTTTAACTTATCAGAAGATTCACAGGGCTTACTGCACTAGTAGTCCACACTTCAAAAGTTATGCCTGCTGTATTGTTTCCCTTCATTTGCACTTAAAAATGCTTATTAAGGAGCAAGACCCTATGACCTCAGCCACAGGAAAATATAATTTTATGTACTTAGGTGCAAGGACACTATATTTTTAGCTTTTAATCACCAAAAAAACCTTATATTTAAGATAGCTATGTCACTAGAATTTTTATGACTCATAACATACATATTTACACTACACTACAACACCAGAGCAATCTAAACGTGCAACTCCTTCCACCCTCTGTATCAATTCTGAAAGCATCTGCTTGGAATGATGGTAACTTAGAGTGAAATTTTCTTTCAAATTATTGATGAAAAAACCAAAATATAGACCTAGTCTCTCTTATATGACAGCATTTTTAGAAAAAAATAAATATTCTTTGGTGCAAAAGCCTTCCCAACAAAGACCAAAAAAACTTACCGTATGTCCTCCGCTAGATCACTCAAAATTTAAGAGTTTAATATAAACTGAGTAATAATACCTGTGAAATAGAAATTAGCACTAGGAAAGCAGGATTTGAAGTTTCTATTGCTATGCCATGATGCAGCTCTACTAAAATGCAGTAATACCTTCTTAGAAAGAATCACACAATCACAGAATCAGCTGGGCTGCAAAGGACCTCTGAGATCAATTCCAACCTTTGATCCACTACCACCATGGTAGTGCCTTGTCAGGCTCTTCTGAAAAACCTCCAGGGACAGAGAGTCCACCACCTCTCTGGACAGCCCATTCCAATGCCTGATCACCCTCTCTGTAAAGAATTTATTCCTAATATCCAACCTTAACCTCCCCTGGCAGGGCTTAAGACCATGCCCTCCTGTTTTATTGATAACTGCCTGGGAGAAGAGACCGAACCCCCTTAGCTCCAACCTCCTTCCAGGGAGTTGTAGAGAGTGATGATATCTCCCCTGAGCCTCCTCTTCTCCAGACTAAACAACCCCACCCCCCTCAGCCTCACGTCAAAAGACTTATGCTCGAGTCTCTTCACAGCCTCTTTGCTCTTCTCTGGAGCCTCTCCAGAACCTCAATCTCCTTCCTGAACTGAGGGACCCAGAACTGGACACAGTACTCGAGGTGTGGCCTCACCAGTGCTGAGTACAGGGGCAGAATCACTTCCCTGGACCTGCTGGCCACACTTCCTGATACAGGCCAGGATGCCATTGGCCTTCTTGGCCACCTGGGCACACTGCTGGCTCATGTTCAGCTTCCTGTCAGTCCAGACTCCCAGATCCCTTTCTGGCTGCTCTCAGCCACTCTGTGCCCAGCCTGGAGCTCCCCATGGGTTGTTGTGGCCAAAGTGCAGGACCCGACACTTGGCCATGTTGAACCTCATCCTGTTGGAATCAGCCCAACTCTCCAGTCTGTCCAGGTCCCTCTGCAGAGCCCTCCTGCCTTCCAGCTGATCCACACTCCCCCCCAACTTAGTGTCATCTGCAAATTTTCTAATGGTGGACTCAATCCCCTCATCTAAATCATCAATAAAGATATTAAACAGAACTGGGCCCAGCACTGATCCCTGGGGGACACCACTGGTGACCAGCCACCAACTGGATGCAGCACTGTTCAGCACCACTCTCTGGTGGCCTCCAGCAGTTCCTAACCCAGCACAGAGTGCTCCTGTCCAAGCTGCGGGCTGACATCTTTTCCAGGAGAATGCTATGGGAGATGGTGTTGAAGCCCCTGAAACACTTACTTTCAAGAGATAATGGGTTAAAGCATAGGATATAGAGCATCTGGAGAAAACTCAGCATTTAGGAAAACCACATAGAGCAATAAATTAGTTAAGGAACAGAACACAGTGGCAGGGAAGAGAGATAGGAACAGGCAGTGATAGAACCCAGCGCATTTCAGAACCAACTAGGTCGGCTTGACCCAAGGGCCTCTGCCAAGCTATGGGGGCCAAGCCAAGTACATCGAAAACTGCCCAAATAAGGAAGAAGTTCAAAAGTTTAAAGGAGAAAGACTCATGGGACGCCCCCTGCCAATGATGAAGGCAACCGGAACGACCACCAAGATGCTCCTCAAAAAGAAGGCTCCACCCTACACCCCGCCTATACCACGCCTCTATATGCATATGCATGATTATGTATGTACTATGATGTAATTCTGTAATCAAAATGTATAAAAAGGCTTGCATTTGTCACGGGAATCGAGAAATCCCCTTGCGATTTCTCCGACGCGCGTCATTAATAAAATACCTCCTGCCTATTTGACTCAAACCAAGTCTTTGAGGCAGTTTATTCTCGCCTTTTGGGGCAAAATTCGGCATCATTTTCTGGCACCCCAGATGGGACCAGACAGGAGATCCAGACCCTACGGGGGTCCTCCTGGGCCGGGTCCGGGGGACGGGACCTTCTGGGTGCCCCTGACGAATTTCTGTCGGAAGGAGGGACCCTCCCCCCGGAGCAGCGCTCTTTGGTGGACGAAGGCTTCTCTGCATCTCCTGCTTCAAATTAAGAGGTATTTATTATTGTCTATGGGTTTTGGATAAAGCGCTTTGTTTGGGAACCGGGGGTCAGACGTGACCGCCTGAAAATAAGCCGTGGGGACGCCCAGGCAAAGGCAGGTTGAGAGTCCTGCAGGCAGGTTAGAGTCCTGCTAAGAATTGGTATCTGTTTTTGGTCATTGTTTGGCAGGTTAGAGTCCTGCTAAGAATTGGTATCTGTTTTTGGTCATTGTTTGGCAGGTTAGAGTCCTGCTAAGAATTGGTATCTGTTCTTGTCATTGTTTGGCAGGTTAGAGTCCTGCTAAGAAGTGGTATCTGTTTTTGTCATTGTTTGGCAGGTTAGAGTCCTGCTAAGAAGTGGTATTTGTTTTTGTCATTGTTTGGCAGGTTAGAGTCCTGCTAAGAAGTGGTATTTGTTTTTGTCATTGTTTGGCAGGTTAGAGTCCTGCTAAGAAGTGGTATCTGTTTTTGGTCATTGTTTGGCAGGTTAGAGTCCTGCTAAGAAGTGGTATTTGTTTTTGTCATTGTTTGGCAGGTTAGAGTCCTGCTAAGAAGTGGTATCTGTTTTGTCATAGTCTTGATGTTGCTACCTTGCTTAAGGGTACTTGGTATTCTCTTATAACTGTGTTTGGCAGGTTAGAGTCCTGCTAAGAAGCGGTATCTGGTTTTGCCAAAGTCTTGATGTTGTTACTTTGCTTGAGAGTACTTGTTTTTCTCTTATAACTGTGTTTAAAACTATGATCTAAGGGTTAAAAGAGTAGTTGGTCTTTTGTTTCTTTTCTGAACCAAAACCCGGGAATAGTTCCAGGCTGACCGGCAGCATGTTCAACAAAACCCGGGACTCTGTCCAATTTTCTCCACTCCCTTAGAAGAACTTTGAAAGGATACAGACGTTTTATGCCTTTGTCTAACTCTGTCATATGCTTTTGTTTGACCTTGTCGTATTGATTGTAGGAATTTGGCAAAGAGGCGAATTTAATGTTTTTGTGTTGTCTATAATTTGTTGTGATATTATCTGCAAAACCGTACCTTGGTTTACAGCTGTTTTGCGGGTGAGTGACAGCCCGAAGCCGACCAGTATCGGTACCTTACGGTCTGCCAGCAGCATCTCGCGGTAAAGCAACGTGTAAGGTTTTGGTGTAAAAGTTTACCCGTGCAGAGTTCCGACTGAAAGTGTGTGTGTGTGCGTGAAAGTGAGTGACTGAGACGCAATATAATTGCGAAGCGAGTGCGGAGTCCCGATCTGCGTTTCCGTGCCACCCGTGAGGGGGCCGGCCAGAGACGGACGAAGCGACTGGTGTGAATGTGGATTGTGGAAACAAAAAGTGCGCTTGAATGCTAGAATAAGTTGAGTAAGGTGTTGAAATTGTAAATTGCTGAAATCTGAATAGAATTTGGTAATCCAGAAAGTGTTCTAATAGTTGTAACCTCGTGATTAGGCATAATGGGGACGGAACAGAGTAAGGAAATTGATGCTAAAACCCCTTTGGGATGCATTTTAAAACATTGGAAAGAACTTGGTGGAATCCCGGGGGGGAAATATAAGAAAAAGACACTTGTGAAATATTGTCAGGATTGGTGGCCGTTGTATAAACTAAATGAGGGGGAAAGGTGGCCACAGGAGGGAAGTTTAAATTATAATACCATCCAACAACTTATGTTGTTTCTCCATAGAAGAAGAAAGTGGGATGAAGTGATATATGCAGACATGTTTTTTCACTTTAAGGGGTAAGCCAGAATGGCAAAAGGATTGTGGAACAAATGTATCACCCCAAGATCCCTTGGTTTTAGCCCTGGAATGGGATCAGAAGAACAGCGAAGTTAAGGAACGCTGTGGTGATGCTTGTAGTACAGGGAAACGATGCCTTAAGTCAAAAGGAAAAAAGCAGTGATGCAGAAAGTACCATTAGCCTCCAAGAATATCAGCCTCTTGTGCCAGGATGTGGAGTACCGCTGCCAAAGTCACAACAAGAAAGCAGCAGTAGCTTTGCAGAATTGGAAAGCGAGAGAAGAAAAGAGTTGGAAAGTGAGGAGAGAGAGGAATTGGAATGTGTTCCGCAAAAATTGGCAGGGGAAGACAAAGACGAGGAGAAAGCCCTGAAGGAGACAGGGAAAAAAAAAAAAAGAAAAAAAAAAAAAAAAAAAAAAAAAAAAAAAAAAAAAAAAAAAAAAAAAAAAGGAAAAAAGGGTGAAGAAACGGAAAAAGGTGAAGAAGAAAGACATGTTGTGGGAGCGACAGGCCAAGCAGAAAAGGCTTTCTTCCTGAAACCTCTTAAATACAAAATTGGGAAACAGATGGGGATTCAGCAATTCTTATACTTACCTAATTCTCCAAAACCTCTGCTAGGGAGAGACCTATTAGAGAATTTAGGAGCTGTAATAAAATTTGATAAAAACAAACTTGAACTCCAGGTAAATGAAGAACAATTCATAACTGCCCTAAGTCTGACTATCAGGTGTGCTAAACCGGAATCTGATAATCATAACATCACCCGAATCACAAACGGAACATATCCGTCCGTGTGGGCAACTGATGTACCTGGAAAATCAAAACAGGCTGCTCCCGTCGTTATCGAATTAATACCAGGGGCCAAACCAGTAAACAGAAAGCAATACCCCCTGAGGCTAGAAGATAGGAAGGGAATAGAGCCATTGATAGAAAGGTTTTTAGAATTAGGGCTATTGATAGAATGTGAATCAGATTTCAATACACCAATATTACCAGTCAAGAAACCAAATGGGACTTACAGACTGGTACAGGATTTAAGGGCTGTGAATGATATTACAAAGACTCTACATCCAGTGGTAGCCAATCCTTATACACTTTTGACCAAACCCAAAGATAATCTGATCTGGTTTACAGTGTTAGATTTGAAAGATGCATTTTTTTTGCCTTACCTTAGCCCCAGAAAGCCAAAAGATTTTTGCCTTTGAATGTGAATCTGTTGGTAAAGGGAGGAAAACACAACTAACCTGGACAGTGTTACCTCAAGGTTATAAAAATAGCCCTACAATATTTGGAAATCAATTGGCCAAAGAATTGGAACAGTGGGAGCGGCCACAGGGAGAAGGCACCCTTCTGCAATATGTGGATGATTTACTGATAGCAACTGAAACAGAAGAACAATGTGTTGAGTGGACAATCTCGTTGTTAAATTTCTTGGGTTTAAATGGTTATCGAGTCTCCCAACAGAAAGCACAGCTGGTACAAGAAAAGGTGGTCTACCTTGGATACGAGATCTCTGGAGGACAGCGATCCCTAGGAACAGCGAGGAAAGAAGCCATCTGCCAGATGCCCAGGCCTGAAACGGTGAGAGACCTGCGAGCCTTCCTGGGAGTGACAGGTTGGTGTCGCCTGTGGATATACCAGTACGGCATACTTGCTAAACCCCTCTATGGTTTGCTGAAAGAGTCTAAAAATATTCTAGTCTGGACTCCTGAGGCAGAAACAGCCTTTAAAAGACTGAAACAAGAACTAATGAAAGCTCCGGCATTAGGCCTGCCCGATGTAACAAAACCATTTTGGCTGTTCTCACATGAGCGCCAGGGAATGGCCCTGGGAGTCCTGGCTCAACAATTGGGACCATACAAAAGGGCTGTGGCTTACTTCTCTAAGCAAACTAGACGAAGTAAGTAAAGGATGGCCCACATGCTTGAAGGCAGTGGCTGCAGTAATCATAAACATAGAAGAGGCCAGAAAATTCACCATGGGCCAGAAAATGACTGTATTGGTGTCCTACACTGTATCAGTGGTGCTGCAGCAGAAAGGTGGCCATTGGCTGTCACCTTCTCGGTTCCTGAAGTACCAGGCAATTTTAGTTGAATCAGATGACATAACAATTCAAGTCACTAATGTTGTCAACCCAGCATCATTCCTAGAAGGAAGAGTGTCAGCAGAGCCAACTGAGCATGACTGTCTAGAAACCATCGAGGCTGTGTATTCCAGTCGTCCAGATCTCAAGGAGGAGCCACTCGAAGGGGCAGACGACTGGTTCTCGGATGACAGTAGCTTTGTAAAGCAGGGAGTAAGGATGGCTGGCTATGCAGTAACTACAACAGAGCAGGTAATCGAATCAAATCCCTTGCCTGTGGGAACTTCAGCATAAAAGGCCGAACTAATAGCTCTTACCCGAGCCCTCGAGCTGGCAAAAGGGGAAAGAATTAATATATGGACGGACTCTAAGTATGCTTTCTCTGTCGTGCATGCCCATGGAGCAATCTGGAAGGAGCAAGGACTGCTGACTGCCCAGGGAAGACCCATAAAATATGCAGCAGAAATCCTACAGTTGCTGGAGGCTGTTCAGCTCCCAACCCAAGTGGCCATAATGCATTGCAAGGGGCACCTGAAAGGTAACACCGTTCCAGAAATAGGTAATAGAGCAGCAGATGCAGAAGCTAAATTAGCTGCTGCAAGAGCCAATGATTTAGTATTGGCACTGGTACCAGAAGAATTGGACACTAATTTTCAACCAGAGTACCAGGAATCAGACCATAAGTGGATACAAAGAAACAAAGGTAAAATGTTAGATAGTGGATGGGGTCAGCTAGAAACAGGACAACTGGTACTGCCAGAGAAATTAGTATGGCAGTTTGTAAAGACAGAATATGACAAGGCCCATTGGGGATTGGATCCCCTTTATCAGCATTTAAAAGTTAGAATAGCAGGGCCAAAGCTGTTTACAGCAGTGAAACAGGTCACATCCCAAGGTGAATGCTGTTTGAAAAATAATCCAAACACGGGAACAAAGGTTCACCAGGGAGTAATTGGTAGATGAAAATTCCCAGGGGAAGTGTGGCAGATTGATTTCTCTGAACTTCCAAGGAAAGGGGGGTATAAGTACCTCTTGGTTTTGACTGATACATTTTCTGGGTGGCCTGAAGCGTTCCCATGCAGAACAAACAAAGAAAGAGAAGTAACTAAAGTCTTGTTTAATGATATTATTCCGAGGTTCGGGGTGCCTAGGAGCATCTCCTCGGACAGAGGCTCGCACTTTTGTGCTAAAATTGTGCGAGCAATAAGTAAGGCACTGCAAATCAAATGGCAATTGCTAGTGGGCAAGTGGAAAAGATGAATCATCTTATAAAACAACAAATTGCAAAAATATGCCAGGAAACTAATTTGCACTGGTACCAAGCCTTACCTATTGCTCTAATCAGACTAAGGGTGAAGCCCCGGTCAAAAGAAAAATTGAGCCTGTTTGAAATTTTATATGGGAGACCTTATGCCATGCAGACTGTAAATAGTGAGGCTGTAGATTAAATAGGTAATCAATATGTGTATGATTATGTTATAGCTGTGGGGAAACACTTTGATAAAAATGCCACGGTGGTGCACGAATAGTTAAGGTACTGCCATGGGTTGGTACACCACGCGTGGCATTACACCCTGAGTCTGGCTTAAATATTCATGTGTTACGTAACGACCAGCTGTATGAGCAAAAAGACTGGAGTCAAAATAAAGGCCAATTAGACTCCTTAACAGGGGAAAAAGAGGATGAAATCCAGATAGAGTGTAAGAGTAATACTGTGAAAAGACAGGACGGTGATCTAATCAAACTAACTGTGAAACCTTTGAGACCTGTGTCACTAACACTTAACCTGGGACCCGCGATATGGGTCAGAAGGGAGGGACCAGCCTCTTGCACCTGGGAAGGGGAATCCAGTTCACAACAGTGGGTGCAATCGGTGGCGGCAGGAATAATGAGAGAAGGAATGTCAGGGACGTTGCCCCAGGAAGTAAGGGAAACTATATTGAAGGATAGTCACACTACGCAATTTGAAAGGGACCATCAAGCCTGGTGGCAATTAGTAAACTTCACTTACGTGCCATAACATGAGCACATTGAGGCCTATGTTCTCACCATTGGGGCTGCAGAAGAGAAGGCGATTTTCCCTATCCTTACCCTAGGGACGGTACATCAGAATGTCCTTGTTAGGCCAGTGGATCATAATGTCTGGGCGAGCTATGACAACGCTAAAAACAAGTGGCAGTCTGTTAGTACAGAAGCATGTATTCCTAGGGGGCAATTAGGTTACATTTGCGAAAATGCTATAGTAGAAGCAGAGGATTTATGCTTAGATACTGAAAATAGTGTATGCACTTTTGAAATGCTTTCACACAATAGAGTACGGTCGCAAGTCTACTATATAGGGAATGGATGTGCCTGTGTTAGAACAGCTTGCAGTAACGTAACTGTAGATAGTTGCCAAGAGGAAACTAACAATACTAACTTCTGTGTGTGTAATTTTACCAGGATCATAGGTTGTGACTTTAACTACACCGCTCCCGTAACCACTCAACAGCTAATTGACGCAGAATACGACTTGTACCACGAGCTGCCAAAATTACAGATAGGTATGGATGTTGAGGTTCTCAAGGCGATGCTTGTGCATCCGGAAGTAGAGAGACTGGTGCAAAGGGTAAACCAAACAGCTAAGCGCACGGTCCTGCAGGTGGAACACAACTCAGAAAAAATAAAAAGGTATTGACTGAAGTAGAACAGGTAGGCCAACATCACTGGTGGGACATTTTTACAGGATTCTCCCCGACAGCAACACAGGTTTTCCACTACCTGGTGCACCCGATACTAATCATAACCATAGCAATGCTTTTACTAACCCTTATGAACTTATGCCTGTGGTGGAAGCTAAAATCCATGATGAAAAGGATTCAAATGATTTGGGCAATGGTACGGGCGTATCAACGCCCCTTAGGATTAGAACTTGACGAAAGAATTCGTAAGTTATAAGAAAAGGAGGGAAATGAAGCCCCTGAAACACTTACTTTCAAGAGATAATGGGTTAAAGCATAGGATATAGAGCATCTGGAGAAAACTCAGCATTTAGGAAAACCACATAGAGCAATAAATTAGTTAAGGAACAGAACACAGTGGCAGGGAAGAGAGATAGGAACAGGCAGTGATAGAACCCAGCGCATTTCAGAACCAACTAGGTCGGCTTGACCCAAGGGCCTCTGCCAAGCTATGGGGGCCAAGCCAAGTACATCGAAAACTGCCCAAATAAGGAAGAAGTTCAAAAGTTTAAAGGAGAAAGACTCATGGGACGCCCCCTGCCAATGATGAAGGCAACCGGAACGACCACCAAGATGCTCCTCAAAAAGAAGGCTCCACCCTACACCCCGCCTATACCACGCCTCTATATGCATATGCATGATTATGTATGTACTATGATGTAATTCTGTAATCAAAATGTATAAAAAGGCTTGCATTTGTCACGGGAATCGAGAAATCCCCTTGCGATTTCTCCGACGCGCGTCGTTAATAAAATACCTCCTGCCTATTTGACTCAAACCAAGTCTTTGAGGCAGTTTATTCTCGCCTTTTGGGGCAAAATTCGGCATCAGTGTCAAAGGCTTTGCTGAAGTCCAGGTAGACTCCATCCACAGCCTTACCCTCATCCACCAGGTGGGTCACCGATCATAAAAGGAGATCAGGTTGGTCAGACAGGACCTGTCCTTCCTAACCCCGTGCTGGGTCTGATCCCTTGTCCATCCTGCAGGTGCTGTGTGATTGCACTGAGGATGATCTGCTCCGTCACCTTACCAGGCACTGAGGCCAGGCTGACAGGCCTGGAGTTTCCTGGGTCCACCTTTCATTCCTTTTTGTGGATTGGTGTGACATTCACGAACTTCCAATCATCTGGGATGTCCTCAGTGAGCCAGGACTGTTGGTAAATGATGGAGAGCAGCTTGGTGAGCTCTTCCCCAGCTCCCTCATCACCCTGGGGTGGATCCTGTCTGGTTCCGTAGACTTGTGAGGATCCAAGTGGCTCAGCAGGTCACAAACTGTTCCCTCCAGGATTACAGTGGGGGTATTCAGCTTCTTTCTCTCTACAAGCTCCAGAAGCTAGCTGCCCTCAGAATAATCTCAGGACACCTTGTCTTACTGTTGAAAACTGAGGTAAAGAAAGTGTTAAATATATCAGCCTTTTCCTCATCTTTGGTAACTATGTTTAACCCCATGTCCAAGAATGAAGGTTTCCCTTGCCCCTCCTTTTGCTGTTGACGTATCCATGGAAAGATTTTTTTCTCATCCTTAACAGAAGTGGCAAGATTGAGTTCAAATCATGGTTCAGATCAACAATGCAACGGGGTTGGTTCTTGATAATCTTTAAGGTCCCTTCCAACCAAAAAAAAGCAAAAAACCAACAATGAACAGGTCGGTTTCCAAAGGCAGTTCTTGACAAAACCCAACAAATCTATAAATTAAGAAGACTGGTGCTTTGTTTTGCTAAATTTTGTGTCCATGCCCTAAGAGTGTCATGTAATACAGTATTACAACAGATTGCAATTTGAAGATCATCCTCTTCTTCAGTTCTTTCTGGCAGAGTTCTATTTGACCTCGGGATAGGGTGTTAGTATCAGTGGTTAATCCAAGTGTCCATGATTTTGCTTCTCACATCAGAAGCCATCCTTAAAAGAGCTGATAACCAGGGAGCTCTGCTCTTAAAACACAGGTTTTATTGTAGCAGAGGACCATAGTGTGAAAGAATTCATCTGCCTTTTTTGTTTGCCTGGGTAATGAGGATAAATCCCACACTACCACTATTCAGCTTGTTGTTAGTGTGGATTAAGAAACTGTAATTCTCTCCTCAAATTTCTATTGCTAAAAGGTGATCAAAGCAAACTCAGAGGTCAGCACAACAGAAATCAGGATGAGTGAAATCTTCCTCATATTTCATGACAAAAGCATCATGGTCATATTTCCCACCTGCTTTCTTATTATATTCTTTATGTATTTATTACTTACTTTTCCTACCATTCCTCCTTATCCCCTCTACCCCAGTATTACTTCCATTTCCTCTCTGCCCCTACTGACGCCTGTGGTTGTTATTTATTTCCCAGTTTTCATCCCCACCAGCACAAAACCTTGCTAAGGACTGGGTTAAAGAGTTACCCTGACAATAAAATAAACATAAAGACCATATCCTTCTATGAAGGACAGAGAGCTACAGAAACAGTGATTTTCATACATTTTGCAGACAAACTGTTCACTGAAAGAGCGGAAAACTTTCCAAAACATTTGCTGAGAGATAAATCTTGCAGGAGGATTTAAAAATGCAGAAACTGAAAATGATGCAAAACCCAAATTTCATACAGTCATGCAATGGTGCTATTTCCGACAGAGGCTGAGTAAATCACAGCTAGTTGTTTTTTAAGGAGAACAAAAAGCTGTGTTCTCTATTTTAAGTTTCTGAGAATAAATATTATTTTATTTATTTATCTACTGGCTCAAACCCAAGAAGCTATCTTAAAGTAAAAGTAAAATTACATATTAAAGTCTTTTAAAGTTGATGTATGTCTAAAATTAGTGCTCTACAAATCAAAATACACTTACAACATCAGTATTAAACCAAGACTGACAGTACTTCAGCCATCTGCATGCAGAGTACCACACACGGATGTTGCTCCCTTAAATATAAAATTACACACAAACACTGTAATCTGAATTCCATGAATAACCAAAACCACACCGATTTTAGCAATGCATGCAAGAAATTGTAGCTGTTATTTAAACCAAGATTAGCTAAACCTGGGGAGGGGTTAAAAACCCAAACAACTGTAAGTCTGACCTAGGTTTATATTTCAAAGCAGTTCACATCTGTCTAGAATTCTTACACTTGATACAGAATTTGCAAATATCTTTTTGCAAAACCTTTAGAAGTCTTTGACTTTTAAAAACTGGGCTGCACACCAGCCCCAGACAAGAGTGTTTTTTTAAATCTCAGCTTTTCCATTCTAAACTGGCTTTAAGAACTTACAACTTATTCTACCTGGTGTGGAGGAAATCCATGTTAAGAGCCACAAACTGTCCTGAAACTGGAACTAGAATTTTTTAATTAGACCTAAAGAATAATTGGGACTGCCAAGAATAACATGCTAATAAATCTGAGCATTGTGAAAGAGTTACAGTAAAATGTGGTTTTGCCTCGCAGGTTAAAAAGAAAAAAAATTCAACATTATTTATTCAAAACAGAAATTACTACCAGGTATTTGTTTTATTCATATTAGGCATCAACTTAATATCAACAGAACTCAAAGTTCTCTGTAAATTAGCCACAGAAAAGTCAACAAATCACTAGGCATGTGTTCAAGATGAGCTGGGATTTAAGCTATTGTTTTACTGATTTGTTAAGTGAGTTAAAATATTTTCGAGCCAAAACCACTCATGCTTTATTGTAATTATTCCCAGTCTCTACAATTATTTCACTATATTCATTATAGTGGAAGTTGTAGCGTTTCATGCAGCACAATGTACTGAATAACAGTAGTAAGAACAAATAATTGAATTTTTATGCAAATGCAGTTGGATAAATTCCAGAAACAATAAAATCTAGAAATAATTATGTCTGAATGCAACTATTTTAAAATCACACACATATAGGAAAAACTCTGTAGTTTAACATCTGAAAAAGAGGATAGTCTTGAGCAAGGTGAGGTACCCCAAAAAATTTACTTCTTGGCTTCTTTACAAGTCTTTAAAGAGGCTAATTAGTACTAATTACAATAACTACTTTACAGCATACATCCAAATAGACACTGTTCTGACCTTGCTGGTATTAATCAGGATTGTCCCTGTCTGTATCAGCAAATATTGCTAGCAAGCTCTCTGTTTTTTCTAGATATTATATGGACACACACAAGAAGGTGACCTTTTCCTCCGAGTTATTATATGTACACCAAAGAATAGTTATAAAATCACATTTGATGAAGGAATATTTTGTATTGGTAATAGAAAAACGTAAAGAATCCAAGAGACAGACTGGTCGTCTGGCCTGTCAAAAATACCTCTCCAAGAGTTAGTCCACATGTGTCTAGATAGTAACTTCAGACAAGGTCATATGAGAAAATACTTTCTCCTCGAATAGGAAGTAAGTTTCTGTATGACAGAGAAGAATAATGCTAAGTGAATGATGCCTAAAATGGGATTAGGGAATGAATTTTAGTGATCTGCATGGAGATGATTTGTTGCACACTACTGAGTCCCTCATTCTAAGGCAGCTCTTACTATTTTACTACCCATCATGTTCACGCAAGCATTTAGATTTTGACATGTTGTGGCATGTAATCAAAACTTAATTCTCAGCTAAAAAGCTTAGGACACTGTAAGGATATGAATTCCTTCTCTTCTGTACACTGAAAATGAGGTGCCAAAGAAATGAATTTGTAAGATGTCCAGGAAGGCAACATGCCTCAGCTCATCAGCAGGAAAAACTGAAGACTGAGGAATAGATGAGTACCTGTGCCTCTTGGTAATTTAAGAATCTCAGTGATCCAGAACATGACTCTGCTGCTTGGACTAAGACACGTTATAGTTATTCCTGTATGGAAGCAAAGACTAAATTTTTTAAAAATACATGAGCATCTAAATCTCTTGTGTATTCTAATGTTCTTATAGCACTTTGCTAGAAAACATGAACAGTTGGGTTGATTTCCCTCTCTTCCTTCCCCAGCTAAGACCATGGCTTCATGAGAGTTCTAGTCCTGGGAGAGAAAAGATCAAATACCAGTTTCTGTTCAGCAAAATAGTAACTCCTCTGGTAAAAGGGAATTCAGTGCTGTTGTTCTCCATGGTGTATCTATTGGTTTTGCATCACAGCCTCACTGGGCAAAAAAACATCCAGACCATCAGCAGCAGGAAGTCAAATTCTTTCTTTCCTGCAGAAAGTTCTTCAACACCTGCTTCAATGTCTTCTTCCCCTCTTTAGCCCCCTGAGCAGCAAGTTCCTTGTGCTCAGCTAAGCAAGAACCTCCCTTAACTTTCTGTGAGCTTAAAAGCTGCTAGTTTAAATCTCCTCATACTGAGGAAATCCTGAAAGAGTCCTCACAGTTCTAGTAGTAAAAGCAATATGCAAAACAGACTGAATGGATTCTCCCTTCTGGCCATGTGGTTTTTTAAATGTAACTAATGTACTAATTAAATATTAAATTTAATATTTAATATTTAAAATAATAAAATTTAATATTACAGTGTAAGACATTATATAAGTTTTCTTTGTGGTAAATACGACTGAAGGCCTTTAGTACAAGATGAAGGAAACAGAGAAGGTAAACCTACTAAGTGGCATTTCTGGACATGAATGTGAAATAACAACTTTCAATTCCTATAGTGAACTTACAAGCAAAAATACAAGTGTATAAACAGTACTGAGGGCATTTTCAACAAAAGTTAGGGACTTCAGTGCTGTCTAAATAAAAAGTGGATGCAGAAAACCCATCATAATATGACCCCTGGAAACAGATAAAATAGAGCCAGTCACTAGACATAACTACAATAAGAGGCAGCAAATATCACACAAAATAAGGAAAGCAATAGAATAAATAACAAAAGTGAAAAAGACAAAAAAACCCAAACAAAAAACAACAAACAAGCACAAAACCACAACCCAAACAAGTGAAAATCTATCTTCTTGAATCAGAAACAGGAAGAGTTTACAATGGAACAAAATGAAAGATAAGAGCAACAAGACGGCAACAATGCAATTATTTACTGGAGAAAGCAGTGGTCATCCTGTCTTTGGTGGTAAAAGAGCTCAAGTCACCAGTTAGCTTCAAAGGCAGACAAGCTGAACAGAAGGCTGGCTGCAGATGTGCTTTTGGCGTAGAATATGGTTTACCAGAAAAGGTCCAAACCAAGCTCTATTTGTCCTTCTGCTCACCTCAATTTTTTATTATTATATTCTAATTATATTTTATGTATTTTAAAACATAATAGTAAAATAATTTAATTTATTATTGTTGTTGTTGTCATTACTAGAATATGTAAAAGAAGGGTGACTGCACTCTCTTGGAAACAGTAAGTAGAAAGGAAAAAATAAGTAGAGGAGAAGAAATTCTTTTATGCTGTGACTTGCTAGAGCACATAGCACATATATGTGTTTAGATCTATTCAGTATATTTGGTTTGTGTACTGAGGGACATTCTTACTGGTGCAGAATGCTGGAAAGAAGTTGTGGAGACTGCTGGCTATTGGAAATGTAAAATGAAATGGATATTTTTTTCTTTAAATTTTGAAAAACACCTTTTAGTTTTAATCCTCTTCCATGCTTGATGTTATATAGTGTAAAATAATGTATACTCTCTGTTGGTTTTATGTACTCATGTCCAGCTGTGCTCTTTTAAGTATTTGTTTTCTTACCATATGCAGCAAAGTCATAATTATCTATCTAGTATAAGATTGCAACTATTAGTATTCATGTTAACTCCACACCATATCATTCAAACTGAAGCACATTAGTGTCAAACTGTTAAATATCATTCAAAGCTGTCTGACAAGTTTGACAGTCTTTACTCAACAGTGGTTTACAAACACTGCTTTTCCCTCCTTGATTAAAAAAAACCAAAAAGAAAAGTTATAATTCTATTTTTTTCCCACTTCAAGTAAAGTGAATAGTATAATAAAGAGAATATATGTCACTCAATAGTGCTATAGATAAACTGTGAAATTCTAAGATTGAATTAGCAAAAATAACGGCATATTTGTCAAACTCACATTTTTAAATGACCATGTACAACTCTGGCTCCAGAGACTTTCTTGTTTAAACTGAAATCTGACAGCCACATATTTTATACTTGAGTGCATTATAATACCTTTCATTTAGATATAGAGACTTTAAGGCAGTTCACTATCATTTATGTTTACAGTTAACTGAAACTGAGAGTGTTCAGAACAGTAAGCACACTCATTCTGAATCTGGTACATTTTAAAAGTTGCCTTTTTTTTCTCCAAGTAATCATCCACTGAATTCAGCATTCATATTGAATCATTCTCCTGCTTTCATGTAAATGCCATCTCTTAAACCAAAAAATTCTCTTTGCAGAGAGAGCAGACAATGCCTTCTTTCACTACTCTCTGTAAATGAAAAGATGGAAATTTATTTATAAGTGAAAAGAGGGAATATTTGCCCCAACACATACTCCATTTTATGGACAATCTTCAAAGACTAATGATAGTGATTGGCTCTGGTTCATGTTCAAAGACTTTTCCTGTTACAGCCTTTGGGATTTACATCATAAAGATGAAGAGTTCACAATAAACCCATTCAAAGAATGGCTAAGAATGGTTTGTGGTTGCATAATCCATGTAGTATTGGATCACACAGCAGTATAAACACAATCAAGATTGGATGTAAGAAGAGGATTAAATTTCTCTGAAAACTGCCAGAACAGATGACATGGAGTTTATGCCAACTTCATGCCACTTTTATGACAGCTGTGGGAGGACAAATGATATATGATCCAGAATAGAAAAAGGAAGGTTTGGAGAGATGCTGCCCTGAAAAATATAAACTCTGTTTGCAGAGATTTACTGCATCAAAAACACTGCAATATTTCAGATGACACTCCAGGGGGAGTTTATATGGAAGCAGAAATGTACTTCATATCTATTTTTTATCTAATTCTCTGAGCTATAATGCCAGAGTTTATGTAGAACTTGTTCAACAGCTGTACGCAGAGTCCTCTTAGCAGGCTGCATGCATAAACTTCCAAGTCCATTTCCTTTCATTCAACACCAGTGACTTCCTTGTCAACAAGTATTAGTGTGAAATCTAGCATATGGATGTTTATTCATCATAGACTCACAAAATAGTTTAGCTGTGAAAGTACATCTGAAAGACATTAAGTCTGATCCTAATCCTTGAAGCAATACTACGTAGATGAGCAAGTTCATTGTCTGTCCAATCCAGCTCTGAACATAAAAAAGGATTGAGGCTCCCAAATTCCTGAAAACTTCTACCACTGTTTGCCCTCACTCAGATGAAAAAAGTTCTGCCTTAAATTTAGACTCTACCATGTTACAACTTTGGGTGCACTGCCTCACACTGTAGATCATAGCATCTCTTCTTCTTTTTGTTCTGTGCACAGGTGAAGTATTAATATCCCTACCATGCTTCTGTAATATGTAAGGATCTTATTCCAAAAGATGTTCTGGTCACTGCTACAGAGCTAGCTTTAGTTCCCCTCTCTGTGATGGATTTATGTAGTTTGTTGTTCCTCACTTCTTTAGACATATCTGCTAAAGCAGTTATTTCTGGAAAAGTATCTTATTGACTATGGTTTCTATCGTTCATTACCTTCTTTGGGGATAACTCATATTTTAACACACTGTATATATTATAGTTTTGATCAACAGTTGCCATGACTGAAATAGGAAAATCCCAATTGGAAGAATATGAACATATAAGTCAACATATCAACACCTAAGCCTTATATTCACACTGCAATGCTTTGTCAAACAATGCAAGAAATTTATTTTGGTTTGCAAAGATGCAAACATGGCATATCCTACACTGCTCACCCAATGGTGTTCTACTGAATGAAAAGTTGAATAAGCATTGTATGGCCTTCTACTGCTTTCATATTTCTCAGAATACTACTAAGTAGTTACCTCTTTCAGAGGTAGAAAAGCACAGACTACTCATCTCCCTCTATTACTGACCTGAATTCCTGATGCACAGCGATGATGCACACAAACAAGCACAGAAATTGCAACACGTTGCTTTTTTAACACATTGGTTTTTTAAACAACATATCTCAGAGAGTTCATCTATTCAATTTTGATACTTTAACTCTTTTACTTTACAAATAATCTGTAAAGACTCTAATCTGTGATCCGAAAGCTTAAATATTTCATTTATTTAAAGCATTGGTATAAAGGGGGAGGGAGGCGGGGGAGCTAAGGGGGGGGAGTGGAAAAGATACTGAAGTTACACTGACCTGAATGTTCCATGAGGCCAAGTTTTAATTGGGGAGAAATCCTAATACAAGTTAAAAAGTACACTTTGTAATTATGTGCCTCCAGAAAATGTTTTAATATCTTTGTATAGTCTCTTTGTAACAGTACTCTACTGTTCTCCTCAAGCTCTATAAAAACTGTGATATAATAGGACATGATTTTGATTGATCTTGCCATCCGTTGACTGTGGGTGTCTAAGCCTGCTTTGAAATATTCACTGGCACTACCTGAAAAAGCACCAGATGCACTATTTGCATAAGTAGGACGATATACATGAGCTTTTTTCTTTCCTTTTTTAATGACTATAGATTCATAACACTAAATCATTTGGCTCACAGATGGACAGAAAAAAATTGTGACAATCTTCTAGATATCAGTGAGAAACTAAATATCCAATATCTTATTTAACACTGTTGGACATGCTCTGAGAGAGTCACAGAAAAACTGAGGCTGGAATAGATTTCTGGCAGTCATCTGATCACACATGTCCTGTAAGTTTTTTTCTATTGCACCATTAGTACATCAGGGAACACAGTCTGACAGAAGTCACCATACTAGAGCTGTCCCAGACATACTTCTCCTCTCTGGTCTGGCACACTATGGAAAAATTCAATTGAAGATTATCTAAGAAAAATAAATAATGAGTATATAAAGCTATATGTCTGCTAAAAAACTTCCCAGCTGATGCTTCAGTGAAGATCCTGTTTTTATCTTAAACCTGGTTTCTGACACAGCAGTGGATCCAGGTGTTCCCACTCCACCTATGAACAAAACACAGGAAATGCATACACTAGAACCTAATTCTTCTCCACATATAGTCCACTGATAACTGTATAATGAGTGATGGCTTTCAGCAACACTTATGAGTTAGAGTTTGAATGTATGTTAGAGTTAGAATGTTAGAAGTATGAGTTAGAATGTAATCAGCACAGAACATTCATCTCAGCAAACAGTAAAAAAAAAAACACAGTAAAAAAGGACACAAATTATTGTAAGTGCAAATATAATTGTGTTGATACAGTATTTTGAATTGTAGCAGACACTTCATCTAAACATGGATATACTGTAGCATTTAAAAAAACATCTCACTCAGCTATGGTTTAAACACTTCCTCCAGTCCCAAGAACTGTAAACTATCTAAAGATAGCAGCACAAAAAGAAACAGGTGCTCCTGTAAAATAAAGCTCAAATAGATACCAAACTTTTGAATTCCCTTAAAAAAGAAAAATATTTTTTGAATTTCAAAACTAAGGAATGAACATAAAATTTTCACTAATGAAGTATTAGAGGAGTACTACATAAAAAAAACATCTAGGAACAAATATTAAAAACTAACTTGGCAATCATATATTTTTGAAAACTAATCATCAATTATCAATAAAACAATACAATATCACATAGGGAACTAATTGTCTCTAAAACTGAGTCTCAAGAAAAGAAAGAAATGCTGTACCATAAGTCCTTTATTCAAAGAATTCGTAGTGATGGGAAGTGCAAGCCATAACTTTACACTGGATAGTTAAGAAACTGCAATTACACGAGAACTTGATTTGCATTGAGCTCATTAAAAACATAAGGATGAAAATTACTTTTCAGTTTCTAGTAATTGCATTTTGTTGACGTCTGATTAGTCATGCTGGTCTTAAATGCTGACAATGCCATTAATAAGGTGGGAATCAATGAATTAGGTAATTTACAATATTTTTTAGTAAATAAATCTTTAGAGTAATTACCCCCTGTAATGTCATTTAAGACAATAAGCATGGCATGTTTGTACTAGAAATGCTTTTTTTTTCAGTAAATACAATGATATTTTTTGAATTAAGGAAATACACTTAAATCACAAAAAGGTAAACTAGACTATACTGTTTAAAGCATAATATTGACATATTATCGCTCTATTAGCTAAATCAAATAAATATTACAATACCTTTATACTGTGGCAAAATAACCAGTCATTGAACATTCTATAGAAATAAGTAATGTTGGATTGAAAAAAAAAAAGGCAATAGAGGATAGAGGATCCTTCTGAGTCGTAACAAAGATATACAATAATGCATGATTATCTCATTCTGAGCTATAGCTATCATTGGTTGAAAAGACAAATTTTGCTGATACATTAGTGTCAATAATCCTAAAATTCAGGGAGCAGTATGCTTTGATTTCTTCCTTGAATTTCATAGCATGAGTAAAGAGCTCTCTGGAGCAGGCAGGTGAAGAAAGAGTGTCATACAGAACTACCCTGAGAAATGAAAGCTTTCATAATTCTTCATGACATGAACATAATATAAATTATTTTATTAGAATCAAATTATTAATGTGAAGTTTAAAAATTCTTACAGGAACTTATCCAAAAATATTATCTTAATCTTATGCACTAGAAGAGAAAATATTGACTTCAGTGGAATTCTTACTGTGTGGTGAAGTTACCACTGCAGTGACACAGGATTCTAATTTCAATGGTTATTCAAAGCATAGGATTTCTATCTTTTAAAGAAATAGTGTCTGTCTTTGGGTGCATTTGAATTCCATTATTGTTACTTTTTCCAGTTAAACTGCTATGAAATCATAACTTCAGTAAAATTTTGTAAAGACATTAGATTGATTCCTTTATTGGTGATGAGAATATGTAACTATTAGAGAGCTGATGTTGTTTCAGAGTCATCTAAATCAATGTAAAATTCACAGCAAGAAAGGAAATGTTTTAGATATATGTGAGGACTTAATTAATCACATAAAAAAGAATGTTCTTGGACCATTTATACCACAAACTCATACCTACTGACTTCAAATAAGCTTTCGGTCTGTTTTGTGAGTCATGACCAAAGTGAATGAGACTACTTTTGATAAAGTTAAAACAGGTGAATGTAATCTATGGCTCTATGGCTTCCAGAGTGAAAAAAACTCCAATGATTTGTTGTTAAGAAGGCGTTACGTGGAAGGAGCTTTTGTGTTCCAATCTCATTCAGCATTTGGGTATTTGTCAAACTTGGATTATTAATAGTGTTGGGATTTCATTCCAAATACAAACCAGAGAACTTTTGCCCCAGGCTTTGGCAGACCAAGATTTCTCAAATGGACTTTAAAGCAAGAGACTCATGCAATGTTAATCAGAACAAACCTGAACAAGAAGCCTGAAAATAAGCTTAGCTAAGATGCAACATCCCATGGGGGGTTTCCAAGAAAATGATTAATATTTGTCTACTCCTATGGAAAAACACTGTTCAAAATCAAAGCATATTAGCAACTATAAAATATTAATGCTCTGGATTTCTTCAGGAAACCTTTCAACACTGCATTATTAATGACAACTAATTGTAGCAGAAACTGCTCCAGGACAAGCTACTTTTACTAAGACTTTATATTTTATCTATAAAATATTTTCTTGTAAAATGTACCAGGATCCCAACAGAATTTCATCGTGTCTTTCAGTATTGAGACATTAGTATGAATGAAAAGGAAAGTTGATAATCAGAACCAATAACTTATGAAAATCCCAGGAAGCACTACAATTTTTATATAAAATATTTTTTGTACTATGTTTTTTAAACATTCTCTCAAAGACTATATCCAAAGAGTAGTACACTCTGTTGTTATTTTTCAGTACCAAAACCTCATAATTACCATGTTTGTTTTAAGTTAAGGTCTAGGTGGGTAGCATTACAACTACCCCAAATTGCTGAAATAGGTCCTCAAACCAAAGACCACCAGAAGGTAGCACTTCAACTTAAACATGTCACATTCTTCCTGCAAGAGCTCTGTGTAGAAAGGGTCTGGAAAAATCGCATACGAGCTCATTTACCTGATCTGTGAGACCTAGGGACTGTCAGGTTCTTTCAGTGACACAGCAAAGACTTACTGAAGAATGGAAACACTTAGCTACAATTATGCCTGTTCTCAAAAAACCAAACCAAACCAAAACAAACCAGCAAACAAATTAATTCAACTTACACAGTTGTAAGCTGTTCATATGAGAGCCTCAAAACAACCAGCCTTCACCATACCAGACACAAAATCTGGAGCCACCTCTTGATACAAGTATGTATCACCAAGAGACCTTCCCCCTTTTAAAGACGTGAACACATCTAGAGCATGTGGAAACAAAGACTTTAGTTAATGATTGCTATAAATCCTTCTCTCTCTTCAGATCATCATTCATTAGGATTGGTTTTACTCACAGACTGATTACAAGACATCTCATTCTTTCTTTAGAAGCTTTAGAATTTTTGCTTTCCACAGTGCCAAACTTGGGATCTCTCAAGGATTTCCCACTCAAGTTATGGCAGTATTGCACACTAGTCTCCATTTTTACTGACCTTTGAATTTTTGATATTATTTTCTCTTTGTACCCCTGTATCTTTAATATATTTGCTATAATCCTAAATCAAATGAGATCGTGATTGCTTCTGCTCATTTCCCTCCCTTATCTTTCCAACTTCAACTATGCTGGCTGTATTGCTGAAACTCTAAAACCAGTCTACTATCTGTAGTTGATAAAGCTAGACTACTCTTCAGTTTGATCTTTTTACATCCTTAAACATACCCCACTTTATATTTTTACAGAGTATTTTAATTTTGTCCCTTTTTTTGCAGTTTTGATAGTCTTGCACGCATTTGTTTATGTGATTGAGGTATCATGAGATCCTCCCTACTTTTAGTTCTGATTGTCAGTTATGATTAATAATAAATATGCTTAATTTAAGAATAAGTTCCACTATGCCTGTGTATTTATTGTTGACTTTGAACTAGATGGATAGATCAATTGATCTGTCCTTTAAATTTTCTTCTCTCAAAGCACAAGTCCATGGAAATTAAATAGAAATTTGTTACAACTAGATGAAAATCAAAACTCTCATAAGCCCTCAGAATTTAACAAAACTTCCTGCTTTAAGGGTATAAATTCATGTGTAGGGCATCATGACACATTACGTAGGCTGCTGTGATATCATTTGGTGAACAAAGTTACAGAACTGCATTTGTCCATAAATTTTAGAGTACTTTTCTTTAAATTCTAATACAATTTTATTATGTAAAGACCAGCCACCAGGTTAGAAAATCTAATCACAAATACACTAGGAACTTTGGAAGTGTATAAAATAACATTATGACCAGCAAAACATTTTTTCCATCACCCACGTACACAGTGAGACAGTAAACACTTCTATTCTTTTCAGACACAAAAATAGGTATAGCGCATATTCTATCAGCCTGTTTGATGATATCAAGAGGAGCAGAGAATCTTAGAAAATTTCATAACCATGTGTAAGTGCTGATGTTGTAATAAGGCATGTGCATTACTTCTTACAGCAGAAGATCATCATCTATATTTTATAAGTTTAGTTTATATATTTCATTTTGCATATACTACAGCCCACAAAGCAAATAAAACCAGGTGTAAACTGAGAACTAATAGACAACTGGTAGGCCATTTCCCACCTCTTTTTCTTTTATCTCATCCAAGTCACAGTACCAACGTCTATTGCCCTAATAGTTGTAACAGAAGCTGTAGTGGAAGGCTTTAAGTGCAAATCATATTTCTACTGCTGTTTTTAATTAAATGATGTAAAGGCAGTTCTGTACAGTGTCAAAATAAAACAAGAATTTCTTTTCAAACAAGTGGAAGACTCAAGGGACAAACATGACAACATACTGTGAGATAATTTCTAATAGTTAACATTTTGTGAATGCACAGAAAAATAAACCTGACCCAAAGCACAATAAAGAAAGATTCTTGCTAATTTTAACAAATTCCATCCAATTCCAATTTCAAACATTTTCACCAGGACTGTGTCTACATCTAATGATAATCACCCTTCATGTTTTGAAAGCAAACTTCTTCTTAATTAATGGGACAAAAATTGCTTACACATTTCTTTAACTCTTAAATCCTTGAAATAAGAGTTTATCTTGGATTTAGTGAAAGATGATGTAGCAAGATGGGTCATTTTCTATTTAGGTAGAGGCTATGTCCTGTAAATCAGACATTAAAATGAAATCCATGCTTCTATTCAGTAGAAATTAAGTCTTCTGTGGCACTTCAATAAAGTTACAAATATGTCAGCAAATGTGTCTCCTAATTACAGCCCTGGCACTAGAGGTTTTGTTGGCATGTCAAGAAACAAGCTTAATAGCTTGAGCCATTTATGGCTGAGCTGAACAGCACTCAAGGGAAAATAATAGAGCAAACAACCCTGCAAAAATAGGGAAATTAGGCAGGTATCATATTGCAATACATCTGCTTCAAAGCACTCAGTTCTTCTTGACATTTTAGCATCTTGGATATGAGGAACAACTGCTACAGATGAATGTTAAATTTCAGCAGGAATACAAACTTGTGCAACAGAATCCAAATGGATTTTTATTAAGCAACTCCATGCTCGTTTCACATTGTTCTAAGAAAAAGTACAAATACACTGAATATATCGTTAACAGCTTCACAACACACAACTTAATCTACTGCTAGTTGTTTTTCTTACTTCAGTGTTACGTTCACAATTATGATGCATTTAGTTCTAGAACAGAAGACTGAGTTTCCTTAGCTTGAAATTTCAACCACTAGAACAGAATTGTATTTTGTTCCCTTGCTGTAAATGGGAAGAAACAATGTCATCTGTTATAACAAGGGATGGGAAAATTAAAGGAACTGAAACCAAAGAAGAGAGAAACCTGAGGGAACCAAAGACAAACCCTGTCCTTTAGTTAAAGGCCTTTAAGATAAAAAAAAAAAAAAAGGACAGAAGTGTCAGCTTTTGTACAAAATATGAGTATAAAATAAGAGTATGCCAGGAAAAGAAGGACATAGCAAGAGTATTTCAGCCTATAACAAAGAAATTAAATGAAAAATATTATATACTTTGCAATGGTTTGAGAATTACATAAATAAAGTTACAATTTCAGACAGCACTGCTCAGGTACCCAGACTGAGGTAAAGGGGAAAGGAATGTGATGCCTAGAGAGACAGAGTTGAATGGAGAACTTCTCATCCCTTTTTGCATAGTCAGTTTTAGTTCCTCTGTTCTCTGGCTTCTAATGCATTATTAATTAGGTATATGTCACAAAGACAACAGCATTAGAACAGCACAAGCAGAAACCCCTGTACATATCGTATAAAAAAATGCAATTACTGATAACTAAGCTCACCAAGATTTTTGATCTTTTCCCTTTCTGTGTTATATAAACTTCTATGTGCCTGTTATTCCTAAGTAGATTTGCTTTCCCCTCCAGCACATTCAGAATACAAAAGCTATTTCAAAGTGAACTGAAATAAATTCAAAGAGTGTATTATAAACTCATAAATATGAGTAAATAGTTCTACTAAAAAACATCTAAGCACAATAGACAACGTTAAGTAAAACACAAGTTTCTGAGTCCAAGCTGGAAGTGATGTACTTCCACTATTCAATGTGTTACTCTTTCTCGATAAGAAATTCCAGAAAAAACCTACTACACATACCACTCTTAATTAGTTCACAAATATTCCCATTATAACAAGTAAGTTATTTAGCAAAGAAACCATACATAGTTGTTTTATCAAACTCTAACACAACATTGAGCCTAATGTAAAGATATATTCCAGATTTAATAATGAATGACAGCAGCAAGAAACTACAATATCACAAGACTTTAAAAAAATAAAAGATATGCAGCTCTTTTTTGTGTGAAAATTAGTGCCAGACTAAAGCAAAGAGTACTTGAACATGGTCCTTGAAGTGTATTTCTAATATGCCTATTAATCCTAAAAGGAACTATCCATTGTAGATCCTCAGTTCAAAGTACGACTAAGACCAGGCTAAATTTTATTCTATTTTTTTAATCTGTGAAAAAGCATTATTATTTCAACATTCTAAAATTATTAGACCTGTAGAAGAAAAATATGCAACAGCAGTAAACAATTATGCAGATATATTTGTATTGTGGAAGTTAAAGTTTTATTATCATTTAAGATTAATAAAATAATACCCCTGCATAGAGCTAGATAATTCCTTTAAAAGTTTGCATTTCACATTTAATCTACTCCTATAATTTAACCGTGATAGTCTTGTGCATTACACTAGGGATAAGTAAGTGTGTAATTATCTGAATGTTGTATTTTTTTTTTTGCATGAGATTATGGCTGTGGTACAAACTATCCCTACAATACAGACAACTTAGACGAACCAATTAATTTTTTTTACTGTTTCTATTTCATGAAAGTCTTCTATATTCCTGGGTTTTATTATTATTTGCTCAGGAGTTTACATCCACTAAACCAAATTTCTTTTAAATATAAGCCTGAAGATTATTATCTACTGGTTGATAAATATGAAATAACCCTTAATGTTTAAGTTGCTGTCTTCTCTTCTTTAACTTAGGAGGATGTAAAAAATCACCCTTATTTGATGTGAACAAAACAAGCTCTAAGACACAGTATCAAGTCTGGTGTATGCAAAGGTGCAGAGATTACCACTCTCTTACCTAAAGCTTCAATCTCAAAATATTGCTAATTAGGCAACATACTTGCATCAATTTCAACTAGAAGTCATCTTTCTTCAGCTTCAATGAATATTAATACAGAACAGTAAACAGGAAGCACATTTTCTACTCCATTTCATACTCTGAAGAATGGTTTACTTCAGACTTAAAACCCACTCATCACAGAAATCAGAATGACATCATGTAGTTCTGCTAAAACACGGTAAACTTAGAAAATGAGAAATTTTCCACTACTGACTTATTGGTCTCAGTTTCTTCACTGGATCAACTACAGAGGTCTGGTTTTGCTTTAATGTACTTGAATAATTTTAAACTGATTTACAGTGAGATATGAATAGGTAAACAAAACACCTAATATTCATTATAAAAATCAGTAGTCTTCCTAAATAAGAGCTTTCTACAGGCATGTTTCCTTTCTGAGCTGCACAATGATGAAGCAAATTTTACAAAGCATAGCACGTTGACTCCATTATAGCCGTGTATTACATCACACATCCAGTACAATTAAATCAAGTATTATATACAAAAGATCAATATTCAGACCCAGTAGTTAAACGCCCAGCTTGGACAACAAACTGGCATATTTTATAGAGGCTAAATAAAGAACCAAGTAACTGCTGAACAAGCTGAGAATGAGCCTTTAACCTGATGATGCTGTGATTCCAAACTATTGGCAAGTTCATAGCCTGTTATTTCCAGCAGGTTCTATGTAGCTTGTAAATAAGTAAAAATATGGTTATAGAAAATATTTAGGAATATAGAAGCACATAAATTTAAGTAGTTTGATTGTCTATCCATACCTTTCAATTTACACAAATATGGACACAACTTTATCTATAGGTTATAGAAATGCTCCTTGACCTGCAAGTGCAGCAACACTAGAAGACAAAGAAACAACATCTATGTCTAATACCACTTTTTTACTACACAACTCAGCAACACAAACAAGCCCTCTCCTTCCAAGCATTTACCTGAATATAGTAATGTTGGTATTTCCTGGATACGTTTTACAAGAACACTATGAATTCACTTATGTATCCGTAAGTTATAATACAAAATTACAAGAATAAGGCAAGGAAATACAGGAGACTGTGCTTAATTAAGCACAGGGGCCAAGACTCAGAATTTCATGGGACAAACTTGAAACTTTAAGTGTTTTTTGGAAAACTGTGTAAGGTCAGTGGCAGTTATAAACAGAGAGTTGTTGTCAATGGACTTAAATCCAACTGGCATCCAGTCACCAGTGGTTTTCCCCAGGGCTCGGTTTTGGGGCCAGTCTTGTTCAATATATTTATCAATGACTGAATGCTTCCTCAGCAAGTTTGCAGATGGCACCAAATTGGGTCGAGGGTTTATCTGCTCAGGGGTAGGAAGGCTCTGCAGAGGGATCTGGACAGCTTGAATCCATGAGCTGAGGACAACTGAATGAGGTTTAACAAGACCAAGTCCAGGTCCTGCACATTAGTCACAACAGTCCCAGGCAACACTACAGGTTGGGGGAAGAGTGTCTGGAAAGCTGCCTGATGGAAAAAGACCTGGGAGTGTTGTTCAACACCAGGCTAAATATGAGCTAGCACAATGCCCAGGTGGCCAAAAAGGTCAACAGCACCCTGGCTTGTATCAGGAATACCGTGAACATCAGGAGAAGGGAAGCAATCATGCCCTTGTACTCAGCACTGATGAGGCTACACTTCGAGTACTGTGCTCATTTCCAGGCCCCTCACTACAAGCTGCTTGAGCAAGGTCAGAGAAGGGCAACCAAGCTGCTGAAGGGCCTGGAGAACAAGTCCTGTGAGGAGATGCTGAAAGAATTTGGATTGTTCAGTTTGGAGAAAGAGGAGTCTGAAAGGAGACCTTATTGGTCTTTACAACTACCTGAAAAGAGGTTGTAGGGAGGTGGGTATTGGCCTCTCCTCTCAAGCGAACAATGATAGTACTAGAGAAAATGGCCTGAAGTTGCACCAGGGGAGGTTTAGACTAGATATTAGGAAGAATTTCTTTACTGAGAAAGTAGTCAGGCATTGGAACAGGCTGCCTGTGGGAAAACAGTCTGCGGAGGCTTAAGGATTCCATGTGCACATCAATATGATTGTATGAAATCCTTTATTAGCAACTTGCACTCACTTTATATAGAGAAGCCTTGTTTACACCATCTTATCATGCAGGTGGCTTTGTATTCCAATTACACATACCATTCTCACGGAAAGATTCTTCTCACATAATTATTTTCCTCTTCTGTTGCCAATTAAGTTATCTCTTTCCCAGTAGCTCATTCTCAGAAAGCCTCTAACTAGGCCTCAATAACCATTAACCCAATGTGGCCTAAATTGAAGTAAGTCAGGATTGCTCACAACCTGTATATTTCTGAACTGTTTCCCCAACAGCTGCCCGGGGAGGTGGTGGAGTCATCATCTGTGAAAGTTTTTAAAAAATGTGGATGAGGCACTTCAGCACATGTTCTAGTGGTCATGGGGATAATTTTTTTCTTTTTTTTTTTTTTTTTGGTGGCATGAGGGGGAGGTTCTTGACTGTTGGATGCAGTGATCTTAGAAGTCTTTTCTAACTATGACAATTCTGTGATCTGAGGTTGTAAAAGATGGATTGAACACTTAATACAGAAGGACTCTACCCAATAGCCAGATGAGCTCTTTGACAACATGCACTCTGATTTGCAAGTGCTTGCAACTCTCCTTTTCACACAGATTTACACTTCCACTTAAGCAAAAGGAGTATTTCTAGCAAAGACTTGCACAATCTAGTTTGTCTCACTTTCAGAATTATCACTAATTAAATACAGGTAAAAAAAAAAGAAGAACACAAAGGCATACAGAAAACTTGAAGTAAACTGATCTATCAGGAGGCAACTATCTCAGCAATGTTCACTCAAATTTGTACAAAAAGCTTGATATGATAATAGCAAAATACAAGTATTTTCAAATATTGGCAGCTTCCCTATGTCTATAACATCAATGTAATAATTATTAACAGAGAGGTTTTTCAAGTTGAGGTCATAGATACTGTTTACACATATGCATTTGTCAATGTCAGAAATATTCCTTTGCTGAATCAGTAATACTGTTTTATGAAAGATTACTACTTGATGTGTTCATAACATTTACTTAGATAACATAGGAGGCTTGCTTGTAGATGCTTTCCAAATGTGGCATAAAAGTTACCGTAACATTTTTTTTTTTTTTTAATTTTGAGGCTATAGAATTTTTCTATAGAATTTCACAGAAGAAAACCACCTGTTTCATTTTTGTTTGTTTGTTTTGTTTGGGTTTTTTGTTTGTTTTTTTGTTTTTTCTAATAATTATGGTTAAAAACACATAGAAAGAGCTGTACTTTGGGTAACCCACACTTAACGATTTGGTCTAAGATAGGCACACCAGGGAACCTGAACCCACAGTTTCTACTTTCAAACAGCTATTTCAAACAGCTATCCTACTCTACTATTCTAACAAAACCTTTCTTTATGCATCAGACTAAAGATCAGCAAATAAAATATTTAGATCACATTATGTATAATCCTTGTTGGTAGAATGCAAATCTCACAGGAGGTAGTCTGTGTGCATGTTTAGCACGTTGATCTTATGCTACTGCTTGTTAGTATTGTATCACATCATCATGAGAGTAAAGGGCAATCACAGACTTTCCGCTGGCAGGCTGCCAGAAACTATTTTTTATTTTTAGGTAATAATTGCCTTGGTGTTTTAGTTTCTTTACAGACACTATTGCCTCCTCAGCTAACTCTGGATTTAGCATCAGTCATTTAGCATTGATTATTTTAGTCTTGACGTTATGTGGACATAGATTATTGATCTTCAGCACCATAGCTTCACGCAGGGGCTTTAGGGCACAGTTTCAGGGAGAAATGACAGTCATTTCACATTTGAGGGTCCACTTTAAAACTGAACAAAACCACGCAAAACACATACACACTTTCGTAATCATAAAAAAAACAGGGAGCAGTACTATCCCAGAAGTTTCCATTCCCACTATCATTATTATTAAAAAAAATTTACAGAGCTTTCAGAAGAACTTCAGAACAGTTTTGCATACTTTACTAAAACTGAGGAGAAAAGCCTTCAGCACTGACTGCCCACCTGTATTCAGGAGTTATGCATGAGCATGAAAATAAGAGCTACATGAACAACAGCAAATCAGCACAAGGAAGATTTAAGCAGATTAATCCAAAATCAACTATTTGAACAGTGTTAAACATGGTGGAAGACACAGTAAAATGCATTAAGCCACATTATACCCAACTTAGTTTTTCCATGTTACTGGGTAGCAATGCCATTGTTTGAGGAAACAAATGACTAGTTTAACAAAAATGCAATCACTATTTGTTTATTCTTTGTTTCTTTACAATATTTCTGCAGAAAAGAACTTTAAAACCAGACATGCAAAACCAACATTTTCTATACTAGCACCTTGTGACATCTAACATTATGCATCACCCAGGACTTGACAGCTGGATGCCCTTGAAAACAGTGTGAAAACAGTGAGCATTTTTCAAGTTTCCAAGTGGCACAGCATGAGTATTTTTCTTTAAATTATGAAAATCATAAAAATAATGTAGTTCTTCTTTGTGAGAATGATTCCCCTTTGTGCTACAGAAATAATAATCACTTATTAAAGGGGCAAGCAAAGCTTTTACCTTGTAGTGGCATGCATTTCTTGTTCAAATATCACCTAATAAGTAGTTAGAAAGTTTTCTATTTCTTATCTGTATTATTTTATGTAGCTATCTTCACAAACGTGGCACATGTAGCTCAAATAACAACCCGAAAAGTCATTATTTTACCTCAAAAGCTTTTGCAAAGCAATGGGACTGCTGTTTTTTTAATCAAATTTCATTTCCCAGCAATAATTTTAATAGCTACTTAAAACCTACCTCACTTCCCTAAGGGGTGTTGGACTCTGATAAAAACAAAATAATGAACTTGTTTCATTCTATGACAGGTACATGCTGTAGCAAGAGGCATTTCTTTTATTAGCACCCTGCCGTTCAGTTTATTAAAGAGGGTGAAGTTCTCCAAAGAGATAAGGAAAACAATTATCCCTCGACACATGACAAAGAAGAGCAAAGTTAACCCTTCCTCTGCCTGCTAGTTCTCAGTAGGGTCTTTCTTTCCCCCTGCCTCAGCTGCTGGTGCTAGGTGGAGAGCCCCTCCCAGAGCAGAGCTGGGGACACGTCGTGGCTGAGGGGACCCCAGCAGCAGGGTGGGAGGATAGAAGGGAAGGCAGGAGGTGGGGATTTAAAGTGGTTTAAATGCAGATCACTGGCTAAGGGCCGAGCAGGAGAATGGGTGAGACTGGCTGGCTGCCTCCAACTTCCCTGCTCACCCAGCTGTACCAAAAAACACAGTACTTCCATCTCAAAGATGTCTCAGCTAAACCCTAACTGCAGCGAGCTAGCATAGAGCTAGTGAGTAATTATGACAGTTCAGTATTGACAACCAGTCGTTTATTAAGTCTGCATGGCTAGAGTCCCTTTCTAAGGAATTTTGGTGAAAATATGCAGAGACGGAAAATAAAAACTTGCAACAGCTGTGCAGAGAGTCGTACAGAGAAATGCTTTGAGTGCATTTGAGGGTTTTTTCTTAAAGGTAATTGTTGAAGCAGAATGGGGAAACAAAAGCATTGGTATGAAACTTTAAAAAGACAACACTGATTTGTATAATGCATGCATAGGTTTATTCTGAGCCTTTTTTAATAACGCAAGCAATGTTTATAAAATATGAAATGTTATTTACAAAAACTGAAGAAACAAGGAAAAGCAGAAACTGACAGTTTGCTTTAAATCTGATGCAATGTCTCCAATACTGAATGCTAATTTATGTGATGTTTGGTTTTCTAAGTAATTTAAAGAATACATTTTTAAATGTGCAGTCTGTTATCCATCTCCTGCAGGTTTAATGACTGGTTCATAGTCAGAGGGCTGGGTGATTCCATAAACTTTCTTATACATGTTATACAAAAGATTTACTTAAGCCATAGTTATTCCCATTTTCAATCTGAACCAATAGCAGTCTGTGGAAGCCTAATGGACCCAGTGATGTTTTCTTGCAGAATCTCATGGTATCTCATCTTTAATAACAGACAAGGAATGTTTCTGCTTGTCCCATTTTTATCTTACAGTTTGGTCACCCATCTTTTTCATTTCAATTTGGCTGGTTTCATGAATTTAAATATCTGTTCCTTATTACTTCTTGAATCTCTGTATTTCACCCATTCTGCATTTGTGATTTTTTCAGATTCAGACACATTCAATTTTACTCTTTCAAGGAATACTTCCATTTGTGATTTTCACCAACCAGATGTAATCTTCTGACCTGACCATTTCTCGGCAGTTGTTTGGTTTCCCAGATATTAATAGAAGTAGCATTTCTGTAAATACAATTCATACTGCCAGTAGTGAGTTTTCATGTCACCTAAGGTAGCTATGATATTATTACATAGATTCTTTTACTCTAAGAAGTTGCTTGATTTCTAAATAAATTTAAGACACATCTTCATGCTATCTCTTAACTTTTGCAGAGCTCCTGATCCAGATTCAAAAGAAAAAACTGACACAACATCTGTTAGGTTAGAGGATTTTAAAATGGTAGAAATTATCCTGAACTAGAAACTAGAAACTTTCACAAATAGTTTGAGATTTCAATCACTGTACTTCTGAATTGAAAATTACTTTTCAAAGGCAGCAGTGAAGTTGCTGTTCAGCTCTAAGAGATGGCTTAGTTATAGCAATCACCCATTTCTGGTCTTTCCTTTGATAGCATTGTCCGCAACTACAGTATTCCTTCAAATAAGAATGCCTAAGAATGCTTTCTTAAAGACATCTGAGTAAATGAATAACTATTTATTTAAAGTTTAGGTTTTATTTGAAATTCTTGCTCTAAGTACTGCAGTTCTGAGCTGATAGATCATTGTATCTATTAGAAGATATAAGTAAGTATTTAGTTACTGTAAAACTTTCATGATATGTAATGTATCATTTTTCCTCCTTGATGTCACTAGCATGGGAAACACAGCTGGAAATATTGTACAAGCATGGGAAGTTTTACCTAGTCATTTAAAAATTTACTCTTACTATGTGCTGATGTAACTGTGAAATGTGTTCTCTTTGCATTCTTAATTAGTATAGAACAGATGGTAAGGCTTCTAGTTTAAAGCAACAAGCCTGTTTCAAAAATTCTGTGATAATTTTTCACTGTTAAAGAAATTTACTGCAGTCTTTGTGTGGGAAGAATATGAGGTGGTTTTTTTCTTGTTTGCTTGTTGCTAACCTATCATTCTAAATAAGTTTAGTATATTCTTGCTAGATTTGAACAGTTCCCAGAGAAGAAAGCAAGAAAATTATCAAGAGTATGATTTTACTATAATTACAGGAGAAAGTTCTTTTACAGGGGAAAGTTCTCATGACATTAGTAATACAGAATAACATGATCATCTTATTGAATTAATTGAATGAACTTCTTTAACACAAGTTAAAGAAATATGTATTTCAGGTTTATTACACTGACTATATCTATAGCAATAAGTAATTTTTTTTCTTTTCACATTGCAAATAAAAGCAAAGGAATTTGTAAAATGTATAATCCAAATATTAGGTACTCAGCTGCTATTCTTGAATCCCAAAGATTGTCTCAAACTCTGCATAACCTTCAGACCAGATCTATATTGACAACTGGCTCTAATATTCTCCTTTGCATCCATGAAAACACACACACACACACACAAATACCAAGAAAAAGAAAACTTGGCTCAAAATACGCATATTGCAAAATAAATATACCTCTGCTTATAATTTCTACCAAAAATATTCTCACTTTGTAATATTCTTTAAAGATTTTAAAGGAAATCTTAGCTAGATAACTTTTGTATGAACTCTTAGCCTGCAGCTGTATTCTGACTATACTACTAGCCATGCAGATTAAGGGTAGTACTGAGACTTCAATCTGCTGAATACATTTTCTAGATACAAAGCCCTAAAAGGCTCAATTCCTACTGATTCCTCAATTTCCAACTGATCATTTCTGCTCCATGGAGGCTTTCCTAGCCCTTTTTTTCTCACATTTCTTTCACTAGTGACACACTCACTATTCCCTTGACTGCTCAATGCCACTTTTATGGTCTTTTTAGTTTGCAGTGCATGTTTTGGTTTTACATAGATTAATTAAAACACATTGTTTTAATCAAACAATCAAATTGTATTGTATCAAAATGTAATTGTATCAAATTGTATCAAAATGTAAATTACAGCATCCGCAAGAATTATTTTTTTTTCATACAAACCAAATCCTATTTAAGGACAATATTTTCTTTTGCTCACATAAAAATACAACTTACTAATTTTTACATACTTTTTAATTTTGTTGTGTGTATTTGGAGTCAAGCTGACTTCCTTAAATTGCTTCTTTGTCAGTAGCTGAGTCAGTCCCAACAACTACCCACTTAACAGTAGAGTTTTAAGAGGTAACTGCTGACTGGTGATTCACAGACGTTCAATTGGACCTTACAGCTAAAATTATTCCAATTCTTCTGAGGTAGAAAACAGTTGTACTTTAATAGGATGCCTTATTGAAATGAATGATCTACTTCTCTAGAGTGCATTTTGCCTCTCCAATTATCTTTATTTTGAAGAATCAAGAAATATTCAGGAGTTATGTTCCTGCTGCTTTATTTGTTTGTTTTTTTTTTATTAAAGCATCCAGCGAGAGAATGTGAACTTCTATGTGAGATTGCTTTCATGGGAGGTTACCACCACAGACAGATGGGTTTTTCATTACCTGCTGTAATGGACTACATAATTACAAGAGCAGCAGTAACACATTCTATCTTGAAAATTAAGAGCCAATCCACCTGTAAGCAAATTGTTTCTTAGCCTGATTTTATCCCAGACTGAGGCCAAGAGGAGACAACTTTTAGGTAGCTGAAGAATGTGAGGTGCAAAATTTTATAGTATTGAGCTATTTGCTTAATTTGCATGGACTTGAGCTCAATATGTCTACTTTAATGTATTATTATAGCTGTCTGATTAATCCAGTTCATTGGTATGACATTTTTAGTTTTCATCCCACCAGGGACCAGGACGTGGACAATCATTAAGACCTCCTCTTTAGTCATGCAGGCCAGAATTCTATGCCTGGCAACTCAGTATGGACTGCTTTGCAAATTGTGTTCATGGATCAGGAAATCAGGTTTGGACAAGATAGGATAGGATCCACGGTGTTCTGGCTTTGTAAAAAAGGCAGCGTTATCAATGAACGGGAGCTGGAATTAAAAATTATCACTGCATGATTAGCCAAGATGCTGAAAGCCAGCAAGTCTTCAAGTATGAGTTTGGCATTGTGAAGCCAGTACACAGCTCATGAACAAAGCCTGGAAGTACAGAAAATTGATTTTCATATTTTATTGGCATTCAGAAAGCAAACCTCCTAAAAGTAAAAGAAAAAAAGAAATTTAGATTAAGCTGGTCAGGATAAGAGTTAAAAAAAAATCCCACAATTAATCACTTCATTCACTTTGGAATTTATGCAACAGTCAATTTTATTACATGATTTTTCATTGAATACTTTTATATTTGTATATTCAATGAAAAATTCTGTGCTTTATCATGTGTGCAGTCTGTGCAACCTAAGAAGAGCTGGAGTAGGACTCTGGGCAAATCTGTTCTGTTCCTGGCTTGCTTTGACAAGTGGTTATCCTGGTTATACCTACAGAAAATAAATTTCAGAAGTTGAGAAGCCTATGTCATCTTCACTTCCTCTCGTAATTAAGAGATTGGAGTATAGAAACAGAAAGTGTAAGAGATAGCATCAGTAAGACTGGAAATTTAATTACTATGTTTTTTCTAGTTGTAGAAGCCTGTGAAGACTGCTAAAGCTATGCAAGCCACTCAGGACTAAAAGGTTTTCACTACATCCAGAGTACTGAGGCCATCATTTGTATAGCAAATTTTGGAAGGAAAACTTAGTTTAATTATGTAGATACAAAACTGTTTGATTGATTAATCAACTAGAAAACAGAAGCTCATGGAAATACTTGGTCATCATCCGGAAGAGAAAAATGAGGGTGTAAAAGTAGCAGTACAAGGGTAATTCTCTCTTCATTATAGATTGTATAATGCAAAAGGATTAAAAATTACCTCTGATTGTGAAGGTTGGTTCAGCATCAATCTCTTGCTTTCTCATTAGTACTTCTTTAAAGTCAATCCAGTATATTTCTTGTACTGCCATTCTATTTTTGTATTCATCTTCCTTTTCTGCATTACTATGCTGGAAGTGATAATTTCCACATGGATGATTGTCCTCCTGTTATTTAATTGTAAGCCTGAAAACATCAATTCCAGGCATACCATTTCAAAATATAATTTCTTTTCTCCAATTGATGTATATTTGCCATTAAAAACAAAAACAAAAACCAAACAAACAAACAAACAAAAGTAGACATCCGAAGTAGAAATAAATTTGTGTTGATATATCAGATTACTCTAGGTGGAGATAAAATCTGGAAAAGAGCTCTTGCTCTCTGGGAAATGTTATGGACTCAATGTTGTTCTGTTCCTTCCCCTCCCCTAATTCTTAAATCATCTGTTGCAAATACATTTGCTTAGCTGAATATGAAAAGATACTGAAAATGCCTTTCCATTAAAGTGGAGATCATATTTCAGAAAATAGCATGGTCAACACAAACTGCTATTTGATGCTGAACAATGGCACCCAAGAAAAAATGCTGTTTCTGAGAGGACCAATTCCATAAATCTTGAGAATGGACTTCATTAAGCCTTATCCATGATTAAGAAAAGTTCAAAGTTTCTATTTCTTCATTACATATGTGTATCATGGCTTTTCTAGAAGCCTCAGTTTAGGATTAAACAAGGGTTAGGGTAACAAGGAGGTAAGTACAACAAGGAGGGAGTAGTACTAATTTCAGAAGTGTTTGTTCAATAATAATTCTGGGTCAAGATATCTAACAGAGATCTGCTTGATTAAGATAGCAAAAAAAATTGTTGTCATTATGTGACATCATCCGTGGGACAGCATAACGAGTTTGTTTATGCCAAAAGGCATAAAGATGCAACTTCCTTTCCTAGGTATACATTGATTTTTTTTAGCTCTCCAATTGAAACACTGTCGTAGGTTGACCTTAGCTGGCGAATGAGCACCCACTGCTCACTTCCTAGGCAGGACTGGCAGAGAACTGGAAAAATATTGAGCAAAGTGAGAAAGCTCATGGGTTAAAACAGAGGCAATTTAGTAAGTGAAGCAAAGATGCAAGCATAAGCAGAGAAAAATAAGGAATTTATTCAATACTTCCCATCAGCAGGCACATGTTTAGCCACCGCCTGGAAATCAGGGCCTCAGCACACATGACAGTTCCTTGGGAAGACAAAACACCATATATACATCAGTTCAGGTTAGCTGCATCGACTGAGCAACCCCCAGCTTCTTGTGCAGCCTCAGCCTACTCGTGGGGGAGGCAAGTGAGGAAGAGAAAACTTCAATGATGTGTAAGCTGTTCAGTGAGAGCCAAAACACTGGTTTGGGATAGCACCACTGTTATAGTCACAGATCCAAAACACAGCACTATACAGGCTGCTGGGAAGAAAATAAACTTGCCAGCCAGACCCAATACAAATAGCTATTATCAAATTATATTGAAAACCAGAATTCAAGTAAACCTTTCCTATGCTATTTTGACCACATATTCCTAACTCTGTGTACCTATAGTTTTCCCTGCAGATGATGTCATCAATCCTTTTAGAAAGATTCCTTAGATTTGAGTCTAGTTCCTCAGTGTCTTGCTGTTTGCTGGTAATCATCAATAAGATAATTTTAAACATTTTCCAGTTCTTCTCATATTTAAGAGAGCTTAGGTTTTAATTGGATTTTTAATTGTTCCAGTCTGCTGTTCAAGATATTTTTTCATTTATTTTCTGCAGAGTAGTTAAAACAGGCTTAGAATTGAAGGGTTAAAAACTGTTAAATTTACACAGCTAATGACTTCTGACTCAAGTGAATTGTTTATAATTATCTGTGTCACCTGCTGGAAGCTGCTCTTGGAAGAGCTCTCCTGGTCTTTAGCCCAGACTGCCTTTTTTGTCTTAGTTAATGGATTTTATCCATGGCCATCTTCTCACAAATGTTCAAAATGTTCTTTTTTGGTATAAATGCAATTATTCCCTACCACGGCTTTCAATTGGCCAACAAATATGAGGCATTGTTTAGTTAATTAGAGCTCTGAGATTTACCCATTCCTGGACTAGAAGTTGATCATCTGGACATTGACTTCTTTGGAAAGGCTGACAACTTGAAATTCCATTTTGCCTGGGTGATCCTGCCTTTTTACAGATAAGGAAAGTGTGACGCTAACAAATTTTAAAAGAGTATACCTGAAGTATTTTATATTTCGACAAATTATTACTGAGGATGCATTTTGCTTTGAATTCAGGGGATGATGTGGAATTCAATATTCATTCAGAAGTACTCAGTAAAATTTACAATGACAACCAAAAATAATGAATAATATATTTATCTCATCCATTAATAGCCATCCATCCATTTAAAAGTTACATTCTAATGCATTCTGGAAATCTGCAAATTAATTATGCAAAACTCTGAATGAATATAAAATTGAAATGCTTAAGAATTTAAATGGTGCAATTAAAAGCTATTGTATGTAACTCAAAGATATTTTCTTCTAATACTTTCTCATAAATCTTAATTTCAGAACCACCATTTAAAAACAGATTCAGCTGTTACATCTTGTCAAAATATTGGAAGTTTGAGCAAAGACTGTATTCTTTTTACTTTGCCTATAATATTTCCAGACATGAATTTGAAGTCTTTATTTGAACAGAAGTGGTCTTTTTAAAGAGAGATCATGATGTTCATCAAAATTAGGAGGGCAGTGTGGTATCAATCCTGATTCTTCAAAAAAAGAGAAGTGGTCTAAAAATATACTAAAAATAATTACCTTAAAAATTCTAGCAAACTCTGGAGGACTAGGACTGGAAAATCAATACATAACTAAATATGATTAAGATTTGCTGGCCAGGCTGCTTGAAAAGTGTGTTTATACATAAATATTTTTATCATTGTTATTTTTAGTAACATACCAATGGCTTGCTTATGACTTTCTATACCTTAATATACCTTGGAGTACAGATTTACTCCCGTGTTAACAGCTCTGTAGCACCCTGGTAGCATAAAAAAAATTTCTTTTGAATTTATAATCTTCTCCTCTAACCTTACAGACTAGAGGTTGCACAAAGGACTCTTCTTGCTGAATTGAAGTGCTCTATTCCTTTTCTTCCTTGTAGGTAAGGTATAGCTCCAGTGAGCTGCTAAAATTGCTTGTGCCAAAAAATCAAAATTTTCACATTGGCTACCTGGTACCTGTCCTTTTCTTACAACTGTTTTGTCTTTTTCTGCCTTACATTGATGTTCATGCAATACACAGGAAAAAACAGAAGAATAATTTATACAAAAAAATAGCGTACATATTAAAGAATGGGTAATAACAGGTAATAGCAATATGGTATAGAAAATCAAAGATTTTGAGTGTGTGCATGCTTATGGAAGTATGCAGTGGAATCTTCAGGCAGGTCAATTGCTTTGAAAATGCAAAAAATTCACATCTGTATAGAAAAAACAATTTTAACACCAGCATCCCATAAATTATACAGGCTTAAGGAAGAATCCAAGAAAACTTCAATTGGCTTATTTTTTTTGCTTTATTAATATAAATGTTCTTCTATTAGGTCAAGTATTTTGGTTAAGGACAAGCTACTATGTTCGGGTAGTTCTTTTGCTTAAGTATTCTAAAAACTGAGAAATACAGGACTCTGTAGAAATTTGTGTTAATCAAAAGGTCCATTATCTATATTTGTGTATCACTTTGAATCAGCAATTCAAAGAATCTTTTCCTGAAGGATTATAGATGTATACTCATTAGGGTTTGGCAACTAATCTATATTCTTTTTTTTTAAAGTGTGCATGATTCTAATCCATCAAAATTTATCTCTCAGTAGAAATCTTCTGCCAAAATCTGTGTGTTGCTTAAAGGTTTACAGATCGAATGCTTCAGAATCAAAACAGGTATCTCCCTTCACTTCTGCATACCTTGTCCCTTTGGGATTACACTATATAAATGTCAACCACAAAATCCATAATATGGGCAAGGACTCTTTTCTCCACTGGAAAGGTTCTTACAGTACTTCTGCTATTCTGTATCTCACTGATTCACCTTTTTGCTTTAATGGAAGTGAGATAGTTTTAAGCTCTCACTGAGCTTAACAGTGTGGACTGTAAGGCAGCTCATGAAGTTGAAGACCTGTTATCTTAATAAGTCACCTTTACTGTTGAACAAATCAGCCTTGGAATCAAAGTTTCAAGACAAAACAACAAAAACAACAAAATAGGAAATAACAAGGTGAACACAAATGGCTAGTAAAAAAAGGCTGAAATATGCTTGGTAGACTTTGATGTAAACATTATCACTTAAACTCTGGGTAGAATATTTTAGTGAAGGCAAAATTATTGCAATATAAATTTTGAAAACTGACCTGAATGTTGTTTAAAAAAAAAAAGGGGACTTCCAAAAACCAGTCAAAATCTCTCAATATGAGCACTCCTACTTTGAAATTCTGAGTTCCTGAATTTTAAATACAATTTTGCATTAATAAAAAAATTTTATATGCATGTGTATCCACACATTGCATTGTACATGTTAGATAAAATTTAGCACTTGGTCATGGTTCTGAGAATAAGATTCTAGATAGCTGTTACTGAAGTTATTATGTTATTTAGCCTCCATTTATTTTACTTTAGTGAAAAGAATCTATGTAGAGACAAGATGAACCAGGTGCCTCGATGAACCAGGTGCCTCGAATTGCCAGTGAGTGGGTGTGAGTCCACCTGTGCCTGATTAGGACAGGCCCCTATTGGGCATGCGCAAGACCAGGGGGCCAATAAAGGTGGGACACACACCCACAGAGAAGACCTCAGCTCACTCTGGTGTGAGGCATGGAGAGGCCAGCAGCTTGTCGAGCCTCTGGAGCAAGAAAGGCTCCTCACGCTACACTTCTACCCTGGAAGCGCTGTGTGGTGGCTGGAGTCCTGGAAGAGACCAGCAGCTCGTCGAGCTTCAGGAGCAAGAATGGCTCCTCCCGCTACAAATCTATAGTGAAAAGATTATAAATCTCCTTTCCTTTTGAAGGCAGAGTCCTGAGTTCAGCAGCATATAAAGCTTAAAGAGCTATGTTCTTGCTTATTAAAAAGGGAATATTTTCTCTTTCCTTTTAGTGAGCAACATACTGGAGTACTGAAACATTAGTGAAGAGGAAGCTCTTTTCTAATATAAGGATGTTGACTGAACATTATAAAATAACATTGGACTCCACCAGAAAGGTAATCAATGTCCCAGATTCAAGCTTACGAAAGTTCTGCAGTCTCATAAGAAATACAGGAATAAATATTTAGCTTCCTTCTCCTTACCCCCTGATACCAAGACTTTCTGAGTGTTATCCTTTGCATTAGTTTATTGATCTTTTGATGTAAGATCTAACTTGCTTTAGGGGCACCGTAAATACAATATTGCAAAAATCCGGCAATATCAATATTCATTTATTTTTATTGATTAGTTGCCACTTCTAAATTCTGGATCCTGAATTAATGTATGCTGAATAACTACTTTGATTAATGAATTTAAAATTGGCTCTAACAACCTACATAAATTACAGAAATGCTTTCTATTGCACAACTAATTATTTGGTTTTTAGTCTGCAAATATTTTCATAATTAACTTATCCTTGGAATCACACTGGAAGACAGATTTTAAAAAAACAAGCAGAACTGTTAATATGTTTTCATTATTTACAATATCATACAAAAACATTCTTACTCTAGCTGAAGGTAAAATTTTAGATCACTTTGAGGTGTTGCTTTTTTGTGTGACCGCTTGATCACACACAAACAGTACCCCTTTTTCTGTCTGCGTGTGTTATTCATGCACATAGATACACTCTTAGATAAGCTGTAACACAAGCCAAGTGAATGCATTTTTGAGTATTTGCTCTGGAATGTGGCCAAAGTGTCATGGGTCTTTGCTCTTTCCTCTTTTGCATGTGTTTCTCTTCAGAAAAGGAAAGCCCATATGTTCAGAGTGAATTATCTATATGCAGATAACATTAATTCACTGTTATTCTCTTGTAAATTAATTTTCTTTTTTTTTGGCTGTTTCCTTTATTTAGTAATAGAATAAAAAAACCTCTCAATCAAATTATTCCTTCTTTTCCACTCCAGATAGGAAATTTCAGAAATTCCTGTGTTTGAACTATACGCTTTGCAAAAGATGTATTTACCTTCTTCCTTGCCAACTGTTTTGGAAAATGTCATGTGGGCCTTTTTTCCCAGAATTCTTCTCCAAACTTATCTGTTCAAGGTCTCTTAGTAAAAAGATGTGTAAAACTCAAAAATCACAATACCAGTTCAGAAAGAAGTAAGAAAAAGATAGGTGAAGATTCTCCAATATACAAAAGGTCTGGTGGGAGGTAAACATTGCCAGACCTCCATAAGTGGCCTAGGGCTTAAGCAGCAACATTGTGGGAGTCAGTAGGAATGTGTGTAAGAGGCAATTTAACACAATTGAAAATAAGTTTTAAAAGTAGAGAACGCACAGAACTGTATGGTTGACTGCAAGTATAAAATATCACACAATGGTGTTATTAGACCTGGGCTGAAAATATGGCACCTATTAACAACTTTACTGCAATTTTAAGTTCTCAAGGTTTTCATTCATTTCCCTTTGAGAAAGAGCCCTGGTATCTCTGGATGGCATCTTCATCCATTTCAGTAATTGTAACAGTCCTTCTGAATCCTTTAGACTTTTTTGTCTAATGTGAAGCCATTTGTCTTTAAACATATTGCAGACAATCTAAAGAAACATTCTGAATGAGAATCCAGAAGTTTGGATGTGTGTTAATTTATCAGATGTGTTGGGCTGAAGTTCTGCAGGGTATGTAATAAGGCATTATCATGAAAATATTCTTTTACACAAAGAAATAAACTGTCACAACCATATGATTCTATTTAGATAGGATTCTCATGGAAGACATCAAGGAGTATGATTTGGTCTTTATATGCATGTATTTATAATATTATAGTTAATTTTAAACTTCACAGGAAAAAATCAGGTTTAGAGAAAAAAAAGAAAGGCCTAGTAATCCCTTTCTTTAAATTTATTTTTAATATACTATGGTTTTATATACTTATATTTGTATATACTTATAATTACAATATTTAACTATCTTGTATTTGATTTTGCATATTCTTAAACATTTTGTATTTTATATACATAACAGTATAAACTTCATATATTTCTCTCCCTGTGGAGGAGTAAATTTATGCCCAGTTTATTTATACATATCTAGGTCTTCCTGTTAATAATGAATACCAAATCTGATTTGAAATAAATGCTCCATTTATGCTCCATCTCCTGTAACCAGGATAAAGTGCAAATATATATGTATCTTTATGCCAGATCAGAGCAGTTGTCAAACTACTTAAATTTTTGTGGACAGGAAAGCATCAAGGGTCCATAAATGGTGGTTTTCACCACAAACTAAACTTAGTGAACAGTAACTTAGAAATCTTCTTTTCTTCCTTTTTATACCTCTCCTCTTTGAAACTAACCTAGTAGACTGGGCTCTTTTAATGGCCAAGGCAGTCCCATTCAGTGAGGCTCATGAGGAAGCCTGTTAAACCTTTGCAGGAAGTGACAACAGAAATTAGTCTATAGATGATGCCTACCCTGTCCTCAGAGGACATCTCCTATAGGAGGGAAGTCTTGCCACATTCATCATCATTATAATAGGTGTCTCCAAGTGACAATCGTCGAATAGGTGGACAGAAGCACTGCAAATTTTCCATCCTACACATGATTTCATCAGGTGTTTCTAATGCAAACCAAGGCTGCCAGTAGTTTAAAATCAGTGTGCTACAGTGAGTACACACCTACAAGCATTTCTTTCACCACCGAAGAATGTATTGCTCAAGACAATTCTCAGTTCACTCTTTCTAAGAAAATCATTGTCAATTCTTACAAATAGTTTTAAAAATAAAGTAATTCACAGTTTACCCTTCAGCTCTGAATTTTTTTATCATTCTCACAGAAAGTAGACATGGTCTTGAATATGAAAATAGGGTGAATCAATCTGTATTTTAAGCGTAAGACTAACATATTTATATCACTAAATGCTCAGCAGTCTGATTATCTTATATAGCAGTCTCCTTGCTTTAAGTATAGCTACAAATAAGTTTCCATTTTATTGTTTTGTGTGTAACTTACCTGCCTTACGCTTAGATTCTTCCACTGCCCTTCTTTGGCAGTTCCTCAGTACACATCACACAATGCCTTAAATTAAAGTATATTATCGTGTATATATATGGAACTAACTGACAAGAACCAATAAAATTTAATGAGCTGTTTTCTGTGAGGTAAGAATAAGGAGAAATTTTAAATGGGTAACTAGAACTAACAATTAAGCCAAACTACATTAATTTTCAAGCAGTTCTAGCTTATAAGTACATGCATAAAGTGGTGATTTATGGCTTTCTCTTTAAAGAAATGCTATTGACTGGAGGGAACGCAGAATATATTCTGTTTTTAAAATGTTCATGTTTAATTTTATTAGGACCCATATTCTGCACAGATGCATTATATACTTGTTAGGTGCTAAGTTTCAAACATTAAATACAAAGCATTGTGCTCAATACTTTATGAGCACACATAGGAATTTGTGGAAATAGAGATCATGTATTTCTTCATGCAACTTAATCATTTACCTAAGCAAGTTTTTCCAATATAATAGACAATTACATTGAGTTTCAGAATTGCTAATAGAACCTTCTGAAGTGTGGTTCTAACTGTAACCATTTATCTGTGTGTTTATTTGCCCCCTAGGGAAAAAGTAAAACTAACAATAAATATAAGCTTCCTAAACTTACTTTCAAACCCCCAGGGTAGTTCTAATAGAGGCTGCTCTGAGCTAACTGAAGGTGGTGTGTATTAAATTATTTTTGATGGATCTGATATAACTGATGTCATAATACCTGACTGTAGGAAAACAATCTGTGGAGGCTTAAGGATTCCATGTACGCATCAATATGATTGCAAGAAAATCGTTTATTAAGAACTCACATCCACTATATATAGAGAAGTCTTATTTATATTATGTTATCAGGCAGGTGGCTTTGTATTCCAATCAACATACCATTCTCACGGAACCATCTTCTCACATAATTATTTTCCTCTCCTGTTGCCAATTAGTTATCTCTTTCCCATTAGCTTATTCTCAGGCCTCAATAAGTATTAACCCAATGTAGCCTAAATTGAAGTAAGTAAGGATTGCTCACAACCTGTATATTTCTGAACTGTTTCCCCAACACCTGACATATTACAGTGACGTAGAGGTGTCAGTTTCTGTTATCCAAATATGAAACCGCTTAACACAGTAATTCTAAATAGAACAGGTTTCTAGAAAATTATTACAAAATTACAAAATAGCAAATAAAACAGCTGGCAGAGTCAAACTTTATCATTGTTGTGCTCTGTTAAGTTGTAAAAAGGAGGTGCAGCAGTTATCACCTTATAAGTTTTCTAAGTTTTATCCTTCAGAAAACTTAAGATAGAAATGCTTATTACACAATTAGAAATTGGTGCAATGATTTGCAAGTGTTTCCTGAGAGTAGTTACACAGATAAGACAAAAAATGATACCAGTATTAGACACCACTCTATGAAAATGTTACCATGGTTTTCTTTCTGTGGTTTTCTTTCTTTTCTATAGAAAATTTACAAATAGCACTTTCACAAGAAATTACCTCATGATGTACATAGATTGAAATCGGTTGTATAAAATGTAGTGTCATACGTCTTCTAATCTTAGAAATGGAATTAAGTAAAGAATTTATAGACAGGAATCAGCTGTAGTTTTCTGAGGCAACTAAATCCCAAAACAGAGAAGGAATATACTTCTTTTAAACAATTTAATATTAATGCCTAAATTGACATTCAGATATTGAATATCTGAAAATGTAAGGCTGTAAGTTGAAAGAGTCCCTAAGGCTATGGCTGTGGTTCAGTGTATCTCAAACAATTCAGACTGTGGATGTGGATAATTCCTGACAGTTTCTGGAGGCATAACTGGGTGTCAGGAGGAAGGCGCCTATCTCTTCTATGGTGCCCAGTATTAAGACAAGGAACAACGGGTTTAAGGTAGAACATAGGAAGTTCCACCTCAGCATGAGGAGAAACTTCTTTAATGTGAGGGAGACAGACCACTGGAACAGGCTGCCCAGAGAGGTTGTGGAGTCTCCTTCTCTGGAGACTTTCAAAACCCTCCTGGATGCTTTCCTGTGTGGCCTGCCCTGGGTGATCCTGCTTTTTCACGGAGCAAAAGGTGATCTCTAGAGGTCCCTTCGAACACCTAGCATTCTATAATTCTATGAATTCAAGGGTTTTGGCTTCAGGTTTGTGGTGTTTCTTTGAGCTGAGGATTGAGCGAGGAGAAACGGGAGCTTATGGAAAACATTCTTTTTTCCCCACACATTAATTTGTTAGACTATTGCCTTGCTGCATGGAACATTTTCAACTTACCTACATATAGATAGCAGAGGCATGGGCCTGTAGTTGATGTTATACCATGTCTTGATTTGAACACAAAGACAGGTGATGACAAATAGAGACTGATACAGGAAAACTTCCTGTATGAGAATTAATCTAATAAAATGGAAGAACAAAGGCCCGTTTTGTAGACTGATGATACATGAATGTGCAAGTTTAGGATGGACCCAGTAAGACCCAGACACATGTATTATGTTAACAAATAGAAACTGTAAGCTTTGGTTAAACTTTTGAAAAATTTATTGTTGTGTAGTGTAGTGTAATGTGATTGATACAGCTAGGTTTGCAAAGCTTCCAGTGACAAATTAGCTTGGTAAATGGGTGAACAAAAAGGTAATTTCTTTTATAATATTGTCAAAGATTTTCTTTTACAAGAATACCTAGTTTACAATATTATCAAAAGCCAATACCAAATTCTCAATACAAAGAGGATTTGTATCAAGTTAGATATAGGTCAGGAGTTTGTGAGCTTTAAAATGGTATTAGTAAATACAAGAAAAAGTGGTATTCTGTGTAGAAGAGCCAGTTCTGCTTCAGAGTGCTTACATTTTTAAATCCAGTTTACAGCTGTAACTCAGGCACAGGATGGAACAAGAGTGAGCTGTTCCTGCAGCAGCTTGGCAAAACAAACTTCAAAATGGTCATAACTGGATGCTGTACCCCAAATGCAAACCTGGAGTGTTCCTGTTCTAGCAGACTGTCTGTTCACCTGTTTACCATAGAGTACAGAGTGTTCTAATTCTTTCCCAGGAACATGTTCCCCTTTCAGCTTCCTTTTATTCCTAAATCTTGGTCTGTTTTCATTGAGAAAATGCCTGATTCCTTTCTAAATCTAATTTGACACCTACTCTAAGAAATAAAATTAATGTCATCACTGATGCAGGATGTACAGAAATGAGCTCTATTTTTGAAGTCTATCATTGGCCTATAGACTAACATAAATATTACATTATCTTGTGCCAACAACCATATTTATAAAGTATTGATAAAGGAGCTGCTTATTTTTGAAATATTTTTATATCTATGGATTCTATGAAAGGCTTCGTTTGTATTACTGTCAGTGAACCTATCTACATTAATCACAACCCCAGTCATACCAGGAGTAGTTTGAAATTTTGGTTTTAATGCTTTAAATAAGGTCAGTTGTCTGCAAACAATACCATAGTCTTTGGTTTGTCTCAGAAGCTACTCCATTTCTTCCCTGCTGCAACTGCATGTTGTGGTGTTCCTCCTCCCTCCTATCCTCCTTTCAATTTAGTGAGTCAGATAGCTGTTTTGCAAATAATCTTTGAATGATGGCTTTGTAAGCAGTTAAGTGAAAAGAGAAATTTGCTGTGCAAAGCTTCTTTGTTTATTGCTTGTGCTGACTGACTGAAAGTGAGGTCACAGTAAGCTCAGAGGGACTGATATAAATGAAATAATTTACCTAGAAAATACAACTTCAGAAAGATGACACAATACAATGTCACACTTACTAATCTTGCAGTCACACCTTGCAAATTTTAATAGTTGTCATTAAAATGGGATTATATGTACATGAAAGTATATATGGTTTTCAGATTTATGCAACTCAAGCATATCATTGCTTAAGTACCTTGTCTGATTCCTTTTGCCATAGATGCCCTTATATATGAGCAAAAGCAATAGTCTCTTTTAGAAAGGTCAAGACTAAATAGAAATGGCCAGATTATCTGGATATTGTTTATATTGAATACTTTAACAATACACAAAAAAGTCCACAATTATCAGCCATTTCTAAGCCAGGAATCAGACATAAAGTTTCTAAAATATCTATCATCATACATTTATGCAGCTATATTTGCCTTGGGCTTCATGAAGGTTTCATTTTTTGGAATTACATTAATTTCTCTTGAGCAATTTCAAATGACCTAAGATATACTGACAAGGTTTTGTTATTCTCTAATAATGTGTCATAGCAATGCAGGAAGGGTTTGTGGGGTTTTTTTGTTTGTTTATTTGTGTTGTATTTTAGCACATGACATTATAAAATCAATAAAAGCTTCCATCTTTAGTGGATTGCCTTCTGGAAATTAAAGAAGGTAGATGTACCTATATATTATAATCACAACAGCTTCAATCTTAAACTCTTTTAAACACAGTAGGAGCAAACAGGTAGGTGTAGCAGAATGTGTAGAGGAATGGCTTGAGCATGGATACACAGCCCTGTGTTTAAGGCATTCAGGTGCTAATTATGAGGTGGGAGGAGTGAGCTTGTGTTAAGCCCACCTGTGCTAAGCCTTTGCCCCCGCCACATTAGGGTTTTCCTCAGCTGCGCATGAGCAGGATTGGGGGGCCAATAAAAGGTGAGCTTCCAAACACATGCTCAGCTCACTCTTGAGTCAAAGGAGGAGGTTAGCTGAGTCTTTTTGTACTTTTTTATGATGTAGTTAATTTACAAGAGTTAAAACATTCTACCTTTACAGGTGCAGGAACCAGTCAAAATAGTTAAAAGAGCAGTTCTCATATTTGTTCTCACTAATTTTTCCTTGCTTATTGTTGTATTCAGGCTTGGCTTCTCCTCATACTTACAGACATACCATCACCAAACATCCTATCACACATTTTCCTAGTCTTGTGAGGTCCTTCTGAGCAGGAATTTATCAACGAATTGAGCAGCAGTCTGAAGGCTGTACCACGTCTACATAAGGAACTGGGGTTTAGCTTTCATCCCACCGTTACTTGTAGCAGGGGGGGCGACCTTAGGGGTTCAACGTGAAGTCAAAGATGAGTCCTCACAGAGGTATGATCAGTGCTTTGAGTTTATTGCGTACAAAAACAGTTTATATGCGGTTTCAGCTGTCCACGCCCTCTCCACTGCACTCCAAAACTACCTACTACAGGTCACCCGATGCTGTTCACACGCAGCAAAAGCAAATCCTATTGGTGCAGGGGTGGGAGCCACTTGTTTTACACTTTGTGCCTCTTCTTAATCCAGCGTCAAGGACAGGGTGTCCTTGTAACTCTGGTCTCAAACATGGGGTTGTGTATACAAGCATGCAGCACTGCCCCACCTTTCAAGCCATCCTCCTACAATTATTGGTATCTCCTGGCTTACCACAGATTCTTGCCTTTCTTCTGACTGTCGAAGCTGTGGAAAAAACATAATTTCTAGGGAAGAATTTATGCCTTCTGAGCAATAGGCACCATGCAGACAATTGTCACTCCTGGAGAGTTTAGCCATCAGCACAGAAGAGGTACTGATACACTGTGTCTGGGTGTCAGCTTGATCTATTGATAATGGTATTAAGCAATCAAAGTATAACGAAATTTTAAGGTTTTGAGAATGTCAGAATCCAAATAATAAGCCTTTGATTTCAGAGCAAGATTATGTTTTACCAGAATTTCCATGCACAGGTTTATAAGGTATGAGGCTTGTTTTGGAAATTGTTAGTTTTCCCTGTTATTTTTCAATTAAAAGTGTATGCAATTAGTGACTTAAACAGAGCAATCAACATAAAGAACTGTCCTACTAGTATTTTTGTTGGAGACAGAGAAAAGGAGAAAAAAAATCAGGTAAAGAAGCCAATATTTTTGTTAGCTACAGTATTCATTAACATCTGTGTTCCTTTAAAGAAATAAACTGTTATAATTTTAGTGAATATTGCCTAAAAGGAATAACTGTTCTTCTTGGCAGTGTATCACAGGAAATTAAGTTCTAGTTACCTGTAATCTTAACATCACAAACGATCTAGCATGGGTCATAGATTCTGTAAATTTGAGGTTGCCTAAAGTTGAAAGCAAAATAATCAGTCATGCTCTTAACCTGGTGAAGCTTGGATAATCACAAAGAAAAGAATTGTGATGGGAGCTAAAGGAAAAGATGGTTCATTTAATCTTTTCAAAATTGATAAACTCTTGCAGCTTTAAAGGAATGATCCTTTCAAAACAAAATAATCAAATCTATCTCTTTTGTCAGTTTGGTGAGATTTATATAGGAAGCCAATGATTTTTTAGCAATACTGTCAGTCTACTTTTCAGATCAATGCCAATGAAATATTTTGTTTACGATTTAACCTCCATTTCCCCTAGAATTTGAGAGGTTTTAATACCAAAAGTAGTTGCATCCAACTGTATTGATCCAGTGGTAAATTAAATGGCAAAAAAAGCAATTGTATTATTTTGTCAAAATACTCTCAATAGGGACCAAAATTCTTTATTGCAATAGGGGGTGTTGCACTGTTATGAAAAGAAAGTTTCATTTCAAGAATGATTTCTTTAAAAAGCAGAAAAAGACTTTCACATAGCTAGATATTTTTTTTTATAAATATAGTATAAAGACAATAAAACTGAAACTGTATATTGAATTTCTTTTCCCTAGACAAAAAACCAAAAAAGGTGTAAAATTTTCCTAAAATGTACATGATAACTTTATTCCAACAATATGTTTTCTTTTTTCTTTGAGTAGTTAACCAATCATTTTTCTACTTGGAAATATTTGGGGTGTTTTGGGTTGTTTTGTTTTTTTATTTCCTGCCAAAATCTCCACAGATCTCTGAAATGTCTGGTATAAATTAAATATGTATATGTTATATATTCACATTGGGATTGCTATGATACAGGGACAAAACAAATACTTGGATAAAGAGTTCTTGAGGAAAAGAATCTATATATTAAAATGTAATAAATAATTTTTAAAATTTAAGGACTTATTTCCCACGTAGAATAAGTTAATATTTCAGCAATGTACCATATCATAGAATCACTTAGGTTGGAAAGGCCCATGTCCAGCTCTAAACTTAACACTGCCAAGTCCACTAAACCATATCCCTCAACATCACATCTTCAATCTTAAATACTCTGATGACTCAGCTCCTTCCCTCTGGCAGCCTATTCCAGTATTTGATAACCCTTTCTGAGAAGAAAACATTCCCTGATGAACCTGGGGCTGTTTCCTCTTGCCCTATCACTTATTACTTGAGAAAAGCCAAGTATGGCATGATTCAAAACAAGCATACAAATTGTTCACTGTTTAGCATGCAGACAAGAAGATGACTTAGAAACTTGCAACTCTACCTAGTCCTATTGCAGGAGGAAATGAAAATCTGTTCTTGTTGTTTCCACAGATCTTTTTGATGTGAATCATAAAGCCAATAGAAAAAACAGGACTACTGTTTCACAGAAAGTTTAGCTTTTTCCTAATATTTATTTTGGTCTAGATCTGCTTGAACTTGAATATCATATTTTTCCATTAACTGAGACCAGGTAGAATTTAGTTTTAAAACCTCCAAAACATGTAATGAAGCAGTTTCAGTGGTGTTCATGTCAGTTTTATTGCTAGTGTTGGCAGAGATGCTGACAGGAATATGGATATCACAGAGCAGGCAGGTTGTTCCCAAAATCTATAATTCTGGGCAATTTATTCCAAAATTACTACATTCTAATCCACACTCTTTCCTTTGAAGCCAGAATCTTAAAAACCTTCACACTTTTTTTTTACTCCTTTATTTTTTCTTTTCTTTTTTTCTATTTTTTTCTTTTTTTTCCCCTCCCTTCTTTTTTTTCCCCCTTAGAACCCCTGATTCTGGAGCAAGTGGGCATTGCCATTACTAGGAAACTGTACTTTGAGAAACACCAGCATCCAGATAATTGGATAGGATATGTCATACTAACTCATAGTTACAGAGCTCAAATTTCTGCCATTAGCAGGGCTTAATGCCCTTCAGAGTTTCAGCAAGTGTTTTTAAAATTCTTAACCTCCAAAGATTTTATTAATCTCACTGATGGAGGAGGGAGTTTCCTCTGCTTAGGGTTTCCATGGTCTCTGAACTCAGACACAAATTCTCTGTCATAATACAGAACATATCAGTGCTGCTCAGGTTTACGGTGTTTTCTGTATCAGAACATGCCACAAGTTTCATTTATTTTAATGCTCTTCGGTGAATCCTTTGTCTCCAGTGAGAGAAGAGAGCAAAGGTGGTGACAGAGTGCCACCCGAAAATAGACAGCCTTGTAATGTCATTCTCTCATACACATGCTCCAGCTTTAAGTCTACAGAGGCCAACTAATTTGGCCATATTTTTTCCTGGGTTGCCTCCTCTCACCAGCCATTACCTACATGACAGATTATAGGAACTCTTTAGCAAAACACATCAGCTGGGTAGAACAAATGAAAGGGTTCTTTGCAAGAGATTGCTGATGGAAAAATGATTATCCAAATACAATATCGTTAGGGGAATATCTGTAGTAAATGTTCTGAGAATGGCTACAGTGAGAAAATCCCCTCAAATATTTTATGGATGAGCCTGTGTGACTGAGTTAAGGTTTTACTGTTTTACTTGGCTTTTGTATTCATCTTCCCATTTTCTCTAGGTTGTAATTTTTCTGTGTTCATTACGGGCTTGTAAATGTTTGCTGGATATCAGAGGAAAACTGAAGACCTGTTACAGAAACCAGCTTTGTCACTTTTGCTTTCAGTATAATTTAGCTACTTCTGTAACAGGAATAAATTTAGTGTTGTTTCAGTGTCAGCAGAATATTTTTAAGAAGATGCCTGCTTCCAAAGCTGAGTTAAAGCTGACATTTTGATGTAGGTTATTCTAGCTGTGGAAGAGATTATTAAAAATACTTCTAATTATGAAAATTACTTAGGTGTCTTATACTATGAAAAAAACCCAAAACATTTATGGAGAGTTGAGCAGTGCACATTCAACAGGAGAGTTCACAGAGGTAAGTCTCTTCACTAGGACACCAGTAAGCCAGTTCGATTATTTCTCTGGTTTACCAAGTTCTGATATGGCTAGCACTGAATCATAGAATCATAGAATTGGCTGGGTTGGAAAGGACCTCGGAGATCATCGAGTCCAACCCTTGAACCACCGTTGCAGTTGCTAGACTATGGCACTGAGTGCCACATCCAGTCTCTTTTTAAATATCTCCAGGGACGGAGAATCCACTACTTCCCTGGGCAGCCCATTCCAATGCTTGATCACTCTCTCCGTAGAGAAATTCTTTCTAATATCTAACCTAAACTTTCCCTGGCACAACTTAAGACCATGACCTCTTGTCTTATTGAAAGTCGTCTAGGAAAAGAGACCAACGCCCACCCTGCTACAACCTCCTTTCAGGTAGTTTTAGAGAGTGATGAGGTCTCCTCTGAGCCGCCTCTTCTTCAGGCTGAATAGCCCCAGTTCCCTCAGCCTCTCCTCATAGAGTCTGTGCTCGAGTCCCTTCACCAGCCTGGTTGCCCTCCTTTGGACCTGCTCCAGGACCTTGATATCTTTCCTAAACTGAGGGGCCCAGAACTGGACACAGTACTTGAGGTGTGGCCTCACCAGCGCTGAGTACAGGGGCAGAATGCCACAGTCCTGGAAGTCATGTAGCATTGGTACTCTTATAACAGCTCTGCTTGTGGGTTTTTTTTTTTCTTTAATTAAATAGAGGGTTAGCAAAATTGTGTTTTCTGTCTTTGCCATGCAGACCAACAGAGAAAGTATAAAGCTGTCTTTGTGTTATGAGCTCACGATTTTAATCTAGCTGTATTAATTGGACAACTATATATTTTATGACAGTGACAGTATCTAGCCTACAGTAGTTTTTTGAAAAGTATAAATTAGCCATATGTCTAGGTGTTCCATTATTAAACATCTTAATATGAGCATTGATCTTACTGAATATGGCATCTCAGTTATAATAACAGTATTCCAAGTTGTTCTATTATACCTACATTCATGTTTTCATTTTCAGAAGATATTAAGAGTTATTAAGCTTTCAACAAATAAAGCATGTAAGGAGAAACTAAGTATTTTAAGAGCCAGATCCTGGTTGGCTGTAAATTATTATGGCCTTGCTCACTGCAGAGGAAGATCCTGTTGTTTATCACCATATGAAAATACATGCATAATGGCATGGAAATGGTCATATCAACTTGGAGCACACTAACAGGCCCTGTCTTCTGCTTAGTATGGCAGTTACCAGTTTAGAAAAATATTTTTGTGTATTGAAAGGATGTAAAAACGCTGCAGAGCACTCTGATAGTGCTCAGATATGTTCTGTGATTTGGAAACACTATCAGACACAATTCAGAGAAGCATTGTATTTGTAATTTGCATGCATCACACTTCACCACTAGACAAAATGACTCTTAGCTAACCTGCTGCTCTTATGCCAATGATACTGGTACAGATGTAGAAACACATACTGTATCCTTAACTATAAGACTGAAATTTCCAGCTTTAACATTTAAAATCTATAACATTTAACACTGAATGGGATGCTACTAAATCAAAGATGCAGAAGTTCATAATATGAAATACTTATGTGCAGTTTTAATAAACTTTATTAACCAATAATTTACATTTGAAGCTACGTAAACTGAACTAAGGGAAACTACTATAATTTTAAAGAGTAAAAGCAAATTACCTATTGAGGAGCAGGAAGAAAGAAGAAAATCCTTCATTATTAGCATTACATAAGTTAATGAGAGGTAGATAATGAACCTCCATCAAGGAAGTCATCATCCTTCTTTCTTTATGCCCTATATAAACGTTGACAGTAGATCATAGGATCATAAGTAGATCCTTATAAAGGATCATAGATCATTTATACCTTTTCAAGACAGAAACAAAGCTGTGGACTCAGTAGCAAAAAAAATTGTTTGGGTTTCTGTCAGTGTCATATAATATTTTTATTTCTATAGATGTTATTCTGTCCTTTACAAGAGTGTACATATTTTATACATACCTAAAATATTTTAAGAATTCTGCTCTTTCATGTTGTTGCATGAAAACACATCCTGTGGCTTATATCTGAAAGACCACTATGAGCAGCTGATAAGCTTATTATGCATGAACTGCAGTAAGCATTATGACAGATATTCTGACTTCATTGATCTTTGAAAGATTATATGCATACTTAGAAACTGCAGAGTCTTTTCAGAAATTACATCTTAGAATCATAGGACCACAGATTCATAGATGGTTTGGGTTGGAAGGGACCTCTAAAGGTCGTCTAGGCTAAAGTCCCTGCAGTAAGCAGGGACATCCTCAACTAGGTCAGGTTGCTCAGAGCCTTGTCAAGCCTCACCTTGAATATCTCCAGGAATAAGGACTCAGCTACCTGCCTGGGCAACTTGTTCTATTTTTCCACTACCTTCATGGTAAAGAACTTGTTCCTAACACCCAATCTAAATCTACTCTATTTTAAAACCATTCCCTCTTATACTATCTCTACAGGCCCTTGCACACAGCACCTCCCTAGCCCTCTTGCAGGCCCCCTTCAGATACTGGAAGATCCCCATTAGGCCTCCCAGAGCCTTCTCCAGGCTGAACAACCCCAGCTCCCACTGCCTGTCATTGTAGGAGAGGTTCCAGTCCCCTGATCATGTTCATGTCCCTCCTCTGCACCTGTTTCATCAGGTCCATATCTTCCTGTATTGAGGGCTCCAGAGCTGGATGCAGTACTCCAGGTGATGTCTTACCAGAGCAGAGCAAAATGGCAGTCACCTCTCTCTGTCTGCTGGCCTTGCTTCTTTTGGTGCAGCCCAGACTTCATTATCTTAACTCTTTGCAATTTATGTTAGGGAATTGCAAGCATAAATATTGTTTGAGACTGAGGGCACTACTTGTGTCCAGCAATCTTTCAAAAAAGATTGCTAAAATGTAGTACAGAGCTTTCCCATGGCCTTGAAATTCACAATATTATTCATAGCTGCTTTCAGGTCATCATTCCCATTTGATTTCTCATTGAAAAAGAAGAAATAGAAGGTATTAAGGAATAAATAAATTTAAATAAAAAATAAATTTAATCTATGTATCTGTTTGGTTTGGGAGCACTGGGAAATATACCTTTTAAATTTATTTTTCCCTTTTTGCCCCCTTCATTTTAGCTTTGAATGGTTCTAACCTTTCCAGCCAGCAGGTGAGCAATAGATATTCCTTTAGAATTATTATGGGTCTGTAACAGCAGCTGTCTCCATCTGTTGCCATTTCTTCATTTTTCATTTTAATTTCCTTTACTATGTAATTGCTGCCCTACTTTATCTTTCTAACCACACTCCTCTTTTATTCATAATAGATTATTGGATAGGAAGATAGAGAAAACTGGTGATAGAGAGAAATAGCTGTTTGTGCTCCCTTTTTGGGCCCTGATAGCAACTTCTGGAAACTTAAGATTTTTTTAATACAAACTACTTTGTATGCATCTAAACTTGCCAACAGCTGGGGGGGGGGGGGAGGGGGGGGGAAGAGGGGAGGGGAAAGATATAGTGTAGTAATATTAAATGTTATTAAGAAAACTATATCAAGATAGTATTTTAAAAATAACAAACTGATAAAGTTATTTTTATTAACTTCTGTAATGCTCTTTTCTGTATGTGTAAAAAGATCCTAAGCAGAAATAAGTAGTTCCTATGGTCTATCAGAAATACCCTGTGTGTGGTCTTAATATTTTTCTAAGGTTCACTGAAGAAAGCAAAGCCAGAAAAGATCACAAGGTATTGCTAAGATGGTTAAGCTGCAAGATTTCCCTTTAATCTTGAAGTAGGCAAATGAATGCTTCTTATAACTTTCTGTGTTCTTTCATTAAACAATATTATATGATCATCACTCTTGATTTGGAAATCTTTAAAGTAACAAAAAATATATAGATAAATTAAAATCTCTTTTCTCATACCAATTAATTGTGCGAGTATGTGATGTGAACAGTGCTGACAGATTTGATGCATAAAATTTGAAATATCAGTGAGTTATTGGCATGGGAATTTGATGTAATGAGAAACTAATATAGATATTTTCAGAATTGAAAACAACCAGTTTTCTAACAGGACAATTGTGATCTTAAATTCTTAACTGTGGGACTTTGCCACCTCTTTGAATACTGTGATATACTTTAACATTTTATCAGATGTGTATTCGTTACTTGCAAATGCTGGCTAGTGTAAACTTAGGTCCTAAAATCCACCAAATGGAAAGTAGTATTTTTAAATAATTTTGTTGCTAGAAAGATGAAGGTACCTTTCATTCTTAACCTTTCTGCATCAAACAGATTAGGGATAGCAGTGCTAAATAACTATACAGCTCTACAATGTTCAGTCTTTGAGCTTTGCTTGCAATTAAAATGTAACTTTTCTGGTATTCTCAGTAAAGTTGCCCAAAAATTTTATTCCTACAGATATAAATAAATGCTATTAATGCTTTCATCCTCAATAAGAACTCTCAGCTTTCATAATCCACAGATGGATAGCACTGGGAAAAATACAGATTAATGAGAGTTACAGATGGAAATGTGAGCTTTGAAATAAAAGATTCTCAACAGGTACACTGAACTTCAGAAATAATGTACCCAGTGCTAATAAGGTGGCAGCTGAGACTTCATAGAAATATGAGGATACAGAAATAGTGGACAATATTATCTCTATACACTTCACAAACCAAATACAAATTAAAAATTCCTGATATTGCAGTGTGAAATATTAAATGTAAAGCTGAATATAATATTCTGACAAGCAAACAGAGGGGACAATATTACCAGAAATGAATGCATCAGAAGTCTTATGACTGCTTCAGACAAGTAGTGTTTGAAGAGGTCAAGTTCTGCAGAAACGCTCGTGTTATTTACTACATTACCAAATGCTAACCAAGAAACAACTTATAGCAAGTAAATTTTAAAAGGATTTAAATATAATAACATTCGAAGTACCTCTTTGCTAATAATTAATAACAAAAATGCTGGAAGGAGAAATACTTGGGGTGTCAAATATCTTCTGTTCCACTATTAAACTTAGTACTATTGCTTCACAGTATCTAAAAAGTGGCATTTGGAAACTACAAGTTTCACTTTAAATAAGCTTGATTCCAGTGCAGCTACAGCTTTAGGTGAATCAAGATTAAGTTTCAAACATTTTTATCAAATATCACAAATTTAAGGTTGATCAGAAGGGGATAATTTTTCAAATTTCACAAATTATAGTGTAGGTTTCACTGTGTCAGTTTTCTTACAACACATGAAGTGTGATGGTAGAGCATAAGATGCATAATGCTAATGAATTCTCTCCTTCTCCCTTACAAAAATATTCCCAAAGTGGATTTGCTAATGCTCTTCTAAGCCAAGCTTTCAAGAGAACTGACTATTCATAGTCTTTTATACAGCATCAAAACATACACTGTTATATTATCATCTGAATAAAAAATAGTATTGGGGAAACGTTTATTGTCAATGAGAGCTCAGCTGAATCAGCTGATGGGGAAATTCTTTGCTGTTTACTTTATAGTTTTGATAAAGGTGGGAAGAAGATTTAGAAGAGTACAGCCTTTGAAATGTTTTAACTTGAAGACCTGAGAGAATCTACCAGTTTCCATCTACCAGTTTCCATTATTTCCATTATATATATTTTGGCCATAAACCAACATGAAGTTCGTGTGAAGAAAACTTGGCTGTATGTGATGTGATTCAGTTAGATTTCTGATGCGCTTAGAGTCACAGAGAGTACAGAGAGTGTTTCAGAGTGTTTCACAGAGTGTACACTGAGTGTTTCCTATCTGCTACATAAGGATTTTCCTGTGCAAATAGAATGCTTAACAAATAGATGAGGTGACATTATACATTTGGTGCAGTTGAATCATGGAAATGTGTGGAATAAAGGCAATTTAAACATAGGATACTTATCGTAGATCTACTGGTGGAAAATTTTTAGTTTTACAGTTGTATTAAATAATTGAGAGACATACATGAACAATCATACTATCCTGAGCAAGAGAGTCATTAAGCATAATATTCATAAATATTTTCTACCTACGAACTGAAAGTCTCATGAACATAAACAGACAATTCTCTATGTACTTACTTCAGGAAACATTTAAACCAATGTGTAAGTGTAAGTGTTGCAAAAGTCAAGGATGCACTTGACTTAACTATTTCAATTTCACATCTTTCATTCATACTCTAAAATCAGTATTTCTCATCTAGTTTTGCCAGCAAGGTAAAATTTACCTATAAGTATATTCTAGCTGTATAATCTACTCTTCATGAGGTGTTTCTGCTACTTTAATCAAATTTGGCTTCCTCAGGTATGCATTTTCAAAATCAGAGGTGAGGTTTCCTATTGTTTTTGTGCTGTGAAGGTGAAGGTGTTCACTGCCACAGGCATGGCACCAGCTGCAGCACACTTGGTGTCTATGGCAAAGTTGTTCAAGCTCAGGGTTATTCATTTATTAGCTGTCTTTGCCTTCCATTATCATAGCACATGATAACCTGTCATGGTTTAACACTGGCCCAGCAATTAAACCAAGTGACAGATGCTCTCTATTAATCTCTCTCTCCTCCCTGGTAAAGAAAGGAGAGAGAATAAGGGAGAGAGACTTATGGGTTGGAAACTAAACTACACAGCTTTAATGAAACAGTAATGATAAATAGGAAAAATTACCAAATATATACAAATATACAGGAAAATTAATACCACGTTCCTTTCCCGCTTTTCCCCCAATAACTCTCATGTCACCACCATGTGCCAGGGCAGCCCTGGTGAAGTCCAGGCTGGACTCCTGGAGTCGTCAGCAGTTGGGAACTGGAGGCAGGAACACACAGATATGGGCTGGCACGGATCAGGACCACAGGCAGGCAAACCTGCTGAAGGAAGGGAAGCAGGAAAGGCAGGAAGGGCAGGCAGCTGGAAGCTGGAAGTATGTCTTGGCCTTCGTGATGCCTCAAATTTATACTGCGTATGACGTATATGGGATGGAATATTCTGCTTGGTCAATTCTGGCATCTATCTTGTCCGTTCCTCCCCAAAGGAGAGGTGCAGGTGGGACCTCTTTCTTCCTTCTGGAGGGTAAAATGTTCCTCAGAGCTGAGTGTCCTTGGCTCTGCATACCAGTCCCTAGCAGTAACTATAAGCATCTAGTGTTATCATTCCTAGAAGCAGACACTGTCTGAGAAACTTGCTGTTAATTTCAGCAAGTGGAACTACTTACAAGAGACTTAGCTGAAAGCAAAAGTACAAGACAGAAAATCACCTTTATCCTGTCCAAACCAAGACACCTTCTTACTCTTCATTCAAACATACTGACAGATAAACAAGACAAAAAAGAAAAAAAGGTTTGTAACAGATTTATACCTTTAGGACCTAATTGTTCATGACAGATTATTCACATACATTTCACATAACTTCCTCTTACCTTATTTCTAGCAGAAAAGATTAAAAAGATAAAAATATCAGAACCCTCATCCAGCCTGGGTTTATTACTTTCTCTAATTTAGAATAAATTTTTCACACCATGTGTCACAGTATTGATGCTAATTTTTCAGTGCATACAATTAACTGCATATTGTTAAAGAGGTAAGTATGCTAAAATTGTCTAACCTTTTAGATGTAATAAAAATGTTTTAAAAATAACTGATATGAGGAGAGTACTGGTTTGCCAAAAAAACATTTTTCCTTTTTAATAGCGAGATTTAACCTGTGGAATTTGGAGGGAAAATTTGTAGACCCCAGCATTTCCAGTGTAAGCATTGTTGCGATTCACGTAAGTCTAATACTTACATGAAGGTGTCCACTTCTGATTATACCACCCAATGAATTCTCATCACTGAACCATCAGGGCAGGTTTCAAGTTTTTTTTTGTCTTACCAGAGGAAAACAGAGCTTTTATAAGTAAATTCATTTAAGGTTTATTTGTCATGGTGATATGCAGCTAGACTTCATTTCAAAGCTTTATTACAGCATTATGCAGCTAGATTCCTTTTATCATGGGCTTGTATGCTGTTACATTTTGCTTTGTAAGCTGGGTGGAAGTTGATTCTATTCTCTGTTACCAATTAATATAATGATTCTTCTGCTTTTCCCACTTCATATTAGTGGGGAAACAGAAGTATAGCAAATGCACTCTCAGCAACACAATAGATTTTTAGTGAGTCTTATTTAAGGATATTTCTTGCCAGGAAAGAAGAAGGATAAAAAATTAAACTGCTTTGTGAAAGTTCTATTCCTTGAAAAATAAAGTAAAAAACCTGCACTATTAAAACAGCAAAGACATGAAAACTCTACCCAAAAGGGCACATGACCAGATCTGGATACATTTTGACAAGTGTTTATTTAGCCAAGGCACTTCAACAGCTGCTGTCAGAGATATAGATCTGTCAGACTGACATACAGAAACTTCTCTATTTCACAGTTTTTGCCATCTGATGTTTAGCTTTAGAGAGAGACAAGAAGAGGTGTTATCCTGAGATTGTTCCAGGATCTACAGCATGATGACTCCATTTTTCAGAACATGCCAGCTGACAAATCTTTATGTCCTTAAATTTACTAATATTAGCGATCAGTTCTTAACTGCAAAACTGCTTAGTTCATCAAAGAAGTAAGCTTTTTCAGTAGCTTACTCAGACACTGTCTGAGAAATTTGCTGTTAATTTCAGCAAGTGCAACTACTTACAAGAGACTTAGCTGAAAGCGAAAGTACAGGACAGAAAATCACCTTTATCCTGGCCCAAACCAGGACAGAAGGGTCACTGAAATAAGTTAATTGGGAAATTTTAAAATCCTGGGTTAAAACAAGGGAGATTATTGTTTGAATGGTGGGAATGAGACCCAGGATGACTCCCTTTATGGAAGACTAGGCATCCTAATGCGTGTTGTTTAATATCTGAGCAACGAGGGAAAGGATTAGCTTCACTTCTTGTAAACCAAGTTTTTTAAACGATCCAGTTATTTCAGAGAAGTTGGTGTATTACCTACTTTGTTTTCTTTTTTGCAAAGACAAAGGGAAAGTTATCATGCTGCATCACAGTAATTCTTGACATTCATCTGATTATTACAGTGGCAGTAGTTACTGCTTGAGCAATTTTTGGCCAATTTATCAATATCAGATTCTTAATACTTGGATTAAAACCAGAAGCATATGTCAAGTGGGACCTTGATTTTCTTCCTTGATTGTAGTAGAAATTTGCCAAAATAGCTCAATATAAGTTGTCTGGGGGGGGGCGAAGTTGAAAATTAGTCATATCAAGGCAAAAAGCCAGAGACTGCATTGATGGGCAAAATGACAAAAATCAGAATTATAAATAGAGGAAAGAAATAAAGCTTCTCTCAGATGAAAGAGTAAAATTGTTTCTGGCATAAAAAATACCTGTTGCCAAGGTGATCTGAATCCCACTCTCTACTTCAACGACTAGCACCTCTGTTGCTAGTACAGTGTTGTGTCCACATCAGATAAACCAGCTTGTTTTAAAGACTTTATGGGAGCCTCCACAAAGCCAGGTTGCTACTTGCGAGGGACTTGCCTGGACATTGAATCAGGTATTGGTGAGCAAATGCTGCCTCCTGCAACAGAGGTCCCGCTCCCTGCTGCAATGCAAAAAAATACAAGCAATTGGAAAGATAATTGAGATTACATCATACATGGGAATATGTCAGCCATTTCAAACTTTACTTCAGAACATAAAGACATCTCACATCCTTGGAGATACAGAATGCTTTCCTGTTATTTGGTATGAAGCAATCATTGCCAGTTTTAGAGCTGACATCCCATACATTGTTTCTAAAAGGATTTGTGTATTCTCCATTTGTGTGCTTTTTCTGCTATAGGGTAATACATGTCTGTGGTTTCTATCTTTCTTTTGAAAGCAATCTTAGTTCTCTAATAATTTATTTAAGATCTTCCCACAGGTTCCAATTAAGTCTGTTTTGCAATAGTCTTTTGCTCTGCATAGTACTCCATTTGTTCATGAGCATCTGTAAACTTTTATTCCAGTCTTCTGTAGCCCGCATGCATTATCTATTTTTAACTTCTGTTTTAATTTAGACTTAAATTGTCTCTTTTACAATATTCTTTTCTAGCAATGACATTGATCAGAGATTATTCTAAACACAAAGAAAGACTTCCTTGGCACAAGGAAAACACAAAAAACTTAAAACTGTAGAATGATTAAACATGTCTGATACACCAAAATGGACATATGCTTTTCTCTTAATGCCTTATTTTTACATTAATACCTTATATTTCCACAAATTACATACAAGTATAACTTTTTTATGCCCCTGAGTATCTCTATACATCATCTTGGTGTCTATAGGAAAGCATAGTACTGGTACTATTTAAGTTTTACATAACTCTGCAAGCTACAATAATGAGACCTACAGTTGAAGAGACCTCCAATTGAACTTTTCTGATTAGATCAGTTTCATCCTGACCTCTCTAGTAAATTGTTTTCCAAAGGGACAATTTGAGTACTTTCTCAAAGCATATATAAAAATGATGGGTGATCCTGCTGACCCTCCTTTATCAGGAGAAGAAGAAAAAACATAAATAAAAGATTTCTGTAATTAAAAATGGCTGTACAAAAATCATTTGAGAAATCAGAGCCTCGGTAAGGAAGAACATGACATTGAAAATGAAAAAGACTTATAGTGTTAGAGTGACCATATTCATGTTTAAGGTGGGCCAAATTTACATAGGTGGCATACAGTATATATTGGATTATAATAATTCATTAAAAGGTACATTATGAAATAGCATACAAAAATAGCTAGGGGAATTTCAAGAGCATGAAAAATGAGTATTTTTCATATCTAAAAATCTGAAAAAATTGGTTTATAAATGTAGATTATATAATAATGCAGATGCAATGGGTCTCACCAGAACACCTTTGATAAAAAATGTTCTGTATTCTCCTTTCCCCAACTTCCATCTTTCAAGGCATAATGGTTTGAGCTAGCTCTTGAGTTTACATTTTGAAAGTTAATGAAGAATAAATTTTCTCTTGCCAGTCATCCCTTGGTCTTCAAACTTGAGAGATTAAGGGAACATTTTGGGAAGGCAATGATGATCTACTTACAAGTGTTACCTTGAAAATTATATCAGACACAGCTTTAGCCTATCAAAAAATCTCTTTACCTGGCACAGCACAGGCAAGCTGAATATGTAGTGCCTGCTAAAGACAGGTATATTCCCATGCCTTGTTTTATGCAAGCAACAATAACATCAAAATAGAATACAATAAATCGAAGTACATATACTGAAAAAGAACACCCTGATTTCCAAAGACTAGACATCTTCAGGGTCCATATCTTGAAAGTCAAAGAAACAAAGACAAGTTTGCATGCTGGTGAAGATTCTGATTTTGTTTTCAACTAGCAAGTGCCATAAACCTGTCTGAGACACAGTTTTTGTCTTGAAACATACAGTTAATCCACTTCCTCACCTCTCTTGCTTCATTACAATCAGCACAGTGTTTCCCAATTAGACTTCTAGTTCAGTACTGTTTCTATAGCAATGAACTTGCATAAAAGAGAAGTAGTGGGAGATTTTCAAAGTGCCCATGCTAATTAGGTGTCCAGCTTTCATTGATTTTGAATAGGATTTAGGTCCTTAGGAACTCTGTATGCCTTTGAAAATTTCTCCTGTAATCTCTCTCTGTTCTACTTGTACAGCCCCTAGCATTCAAAGACTTTAAGTCCAAAGAAAAGAAGAAACAGTGCATGATGCCTAGTATACATTACCCTTCGTGTCAGAACTACTGTTTACAATTGAAGGGTTTCAAAAGGGTAGTCTATATGCTGTTGACAAAAAGAAACTTCAGGTCTATTAATATTTTACACATTCACTCCTTACTTGCTACAATGCCTGCTTCTGTCTAACTTTGAATGTATAGTTATAGTAGGTCTGTGACAATTAAATACCTTTTCCCTTGAAGAACTGCAGCACTGATGCTTAATTCTCCGCCACAGATCATCCTCTGAAACACAAGATCAAGTCAGAATAACAAATTTAAATTATTTTATTGTTTTCTAAAACTATAACCCAATTATAAGGCAAGGCGAGTTGGAAATTATTTATTCCATGTACCATGCTTAAATGTGCAAGATTAACTGTCATATATTGAAAAATGGACATACGTGCCTTTTAAAAATCTGTTTTTCTGGTCAATAGTTAACAACTTTTACCCCAAGACTAAGTATTCTCTCAGTCACAACTGTGAAGTATAGCAAACTGAATGTTCAGTGGCATATGCTATGGATGGAGTAAAGGAGAGAAGGAAAGCAAGTGGATCATATTCTGCAGATTCCACTAATAAGAGATACAAACTTCAATCCTTGCTATCTTAATAAGGACACAGCTTGCAAGGAAATACAACTTGTGAGTCTACATATAATTTCATGCCACTGAAAATGACACAAGAGCATTTATCTTTTTGTACCAGTGAAGTTCCTAAAATTTAGTAGGGAAGTAAGACTGCACTGTTAGTTAGGATCTAAAAACAAGGAGAAGTTCTTCTTGATGCCTGGTTGAATGCCTACTAAACAAAACATATTCACAGAGTACACCATGTGCAATTAAATTAGAAAGGACCTTGTTCTCCAATCTGCTCACCCATAGGGGATGGAATAATTGATTCTTTAGAACATAATGTTAATAATGGCTCTTTATACTTTGAATGCAACTAAAATGCTACATAGAAAATAAAGCCTTTCAGTTACAACATTCTATTAGAAAAACTTAAGTTTTATGTCACACAGATAGCCTAAACCATATGTGGTGGTATCTTCTCAAAGTTAGCTGTAGTTTTATTGCTTCCAATTTTAGTCAGAGCAAGGGAAAAGAAAGCTAATAAAAATAGTCCATGGTTTCTTTTAATCTCAGTCAGAACCTCAACTGTCTCCATTGATCTAAAAAATTACAACAGAATCACACAGAATGACACAGAATCACAGAATCAGCCAGCTTGGAAAGAACCTCTGAGATCACATCCAACCCTTAATCCACTGCCACTGTGGTTGCCAGACCATGGCACTGGGTGCCACACCAGTCTCTTTTAAAACACTCAGGGACAGAGAATCCACCACCTCACTGGGCAGCCCATTCCAATGTCTGATCACCTTCTCTGTAAATAATTTTTTCCTAATATCTAACCTAAACCTCCCCTGACATAGCATAAGTCCATGACCTTGTGTCTTATTGGTAGCTACTTGGGAGCTACAGCAAAACATCCAAGCAAACAACAATAGCTCAATACTAATTTTGGCCTCTGATGCTGTAACTGGAATTTACTAGCCCTATCCCTGTTGTGATCTCAGCTATTAAATAAAACAATAAAAAACATGAATGGAAATAAAGAAGGCACAAAATTGGAGCAAGAAATAGAGTCCAACATCTAGTGGACAAAAATTGCCCTGTTTTAAATAGGCACAAAATTGTGAAAGCACTCACTAGTGCTTTCAGTCTTCCCCTTCCTTGGATTTCCTAAAAAGAGTATGTGATGCAGAATCAGTTACAGATGATGGTCAGCTTTCTTGAACAAATTTGACTTTTACTATCAGATATTCTTCCAGAAACTGGTCACATGATTTTCCTGAAAACTGCTCCTCTTACAGATCTCTCTTTTTACTTTTTGACATATGTTTAACAGAAGTCTTATCTAGTCAAAAGGAAATCAATTTTTGCAACACAGCCATAAATAGAATAAAAACAGAACAAACATTAATCAAGACTATGATCACTTTTATGAGACTGTCCAGTGCACATATTTATCCAGTGGTGAAACTGCAAATAAGAATTACAGAATCTTCATACAGAAGAATCTTCTTACAAATAAGAACTTCTATTCAAACTCTTGAAATCAACCTGCAAGTGGTGGTTTAGCATTCCAGAAACTGAAAAAGAATCACTCTCATTCATCCAAGTCATAAGAACAAAGCTCAGTTTGGGATATTAAAAGGGTACTTGTGGTGACTTTAGTTATTTCAGAATTTAAACAAGTCTCAACATTACTCAGAGATACATAAATTTTAAAAACCGTTTATATGGACTGTGTAATAAATAACCTCTTATTAGGACATAATGAGTTCCTATGCATAGTTTTTATAAAAACAAGCTGTTTCCATAACTGATGTTTATTAAATCAGTGGCCGGAATGAGTATCTATTTCAAATAACTAATCCCATGTCTTGTATCCAGTCATAATGTCTTTTATTTAATCTCTAATCTTAAACAGTTTTTAAAGAAATTGCTTGGTATAAACCAACATATTCTCTCTGACTGTTAATCGACAGTAGGTCTTTAGATTTTACATGCCTATTTCTCTTTTTCACCATGGTGATTGCCTTGTTTTACTATATTTTTTGAGCTTTCAAAGGCATGATAAATTAAAGGCTTGTCTATGTTCCTAGGCATTTTTGTATTTGCAATTCACCGAAGTTGCTATGTTTTTTTGCATTTATAATTCACCTGAGCTCCATCAGAATAAGAAAAGATTTTGCACTGCCACCCTTATGACCATGAAGCAGTCATTGTTCCCATAATTTTCCAGCTACAATGACTGAACTGAAATTAAGTGCACACATTTCCTGAGGCCTATGCAAGAGATCGGAGAAATTCTTTTGTCCTAAATTTTGTGAAAAAATTGAAGGAAAGCTCAGTGTTCACTGACATTACAAGCCCAAACAGTACATGGCCTCCCAGGCCACAGTTCAGGGAAGGGAAGAAAAAATGGAGCCTTTTCAAGAAATTTTTTTAGGACATTTTTTTGTTTGTTTACATGAAAGCTTGTCCTTAAGCCTACAGAAAAGTATTTAATTACTTCCTTGTACCATTTTATAATTTTTAGAAAATATTGACTCTATATTTGTCTCAACATTCAGAAAAGTATAATTTCAATTTTTGGTTCTATGTCATTTAAGCTTCCTGAAATAGGGAAATTGAGAGTATCATTGCAGTCATAGCAGATATACTGTGCAGACTTCATCCAGGAATGTAACTGCATTGCCATGACTTTTCAGGAAATATGCAAAAGCCTTTTTAGCAAAATTACTCTTCATGACACTTGCATGGTGAAATCGAGCTTTCTAGCCTTGGAGGTTATTTAAATACAGCTGAATATTTAATAAACTGGCATAATCTTTAATCTCTCCATGGGATCAGCTGTAAAAGTGATGCAAAAGAGACATGGAAAGTGCAGCAAAATGGAAAAAAACAACCTAAAAACCAATGGTTGAAAAATTATCTCTAAGCTTGTCAATAGAATTGTAGTTTATCTGACTTCAGATTTTTAGTTTTAGTTGACTTGCAGTGAATTCTCAATCAACCTGAAAAGTGTCACATTCTGTTTACTAATTTCTCTGCAAGAAAAACATGTTTTATACTAACCACAGCAAGTGGCACAAAACAAAAAAGGTACCACAAGTGAACACATTTCAGTTAAATGCAGGAGATGTGCTATTCTTTGGGAGGGGAAAATTCATATACATAGAATTTTTCAAATATAGGGAACTTTTATTTCTTAAAACTAATAATTTTTTAATGACTAACTAATAATGAGCTTAACACCTAAAAACAAAGAATTGCAAAAAAAATATTATTCTGATGTTTTAACACTGACTTTTATCATTTATCTACAACAAGAAACAGTTTAAAATGTCATAGCTTTGAGTTTAATCCATTTGTTTCTCAAAAATTCTTTGTATCTTAGAGTTGGGGATGGACAGAAGAAAGGGAGGAGGTGAAGATGGCATGCCGGTATCATCAATTCAATTTAATCTTAAAATCTATAAAGCTTAGCTTTTCAAAATCAAATAAAATATAGAGGGGGAAATTAGCATAAGATTCACTAGTAATAAAAGTAAAGAGAAAGAAGAAAGCAATTGCTTTTCACCAAAGTTTAAAGCAAAGCAATAACAAAGAAAATACTGCAGCTCAGAAGATGATTTGCCATTGCAATGATTCATTTCTAGCCTATAATAGGTTTTATTTCCCTGCTTTGCAGAAATGCATTCATTATATGCCCAATTTAGAGCAAAGTTAGCCGCAGAATTCTTTAAAAATATACAACATAGTCACTGTTCAGCTCATCTTTAATGCTACATCAGCACGACAATCCAGACTGCATCACTGTAGGACAACAATAAAATCTGGACAATAGTTGGCTAATACTGCCTTATTAGCTGAAATAATAGGCTAAAATGACAAGAGTTTATTGTATAATAGATTAGTGCAGATTCTAGTCCTCTTGGAGTCAGCAGTAAAACAGTCCTTGTTTTGAATGTGTTTAGTGTCAGATACATCTGATTTTTGAATGCATGTCCTGTATAGTGATTAACGTATTAATTAACAGTGGAAATCTATGTGTTTTGCTACATCATATGCTTTTAGTTCAAACATGCCTAACTTGAATCAGCGTACTGATTGTAATATTCAGTAAGACCATTCTGATCTAGTAATACTTTTACACATTTGCTCTGTCATATAGAAGGTGAGTGAAAGCTATATCCTTTAAGTCAATGAAATTACATAACAGGCAGGTGGGCTTGGCATTAGCTAAGACAATCAGTAATTTACCACCATAAATTCTTACCTATTTATTCGTTACTGTTAGTAACATAAATTTTCAGAAGAGCAAAGATGGCAAAGCTTGCAAACCATTTTTCCAAAGGTATAATCCTGAAGAAAGATCCCATCTATCTAATGTATGTACCTAACTTTCTCATTCTTAAAACCTAGGAATATAATGAATTTTTGATAATAAATACTTCTACTATCCTTATAGTCCATGGATATGGTTTCAATATCCTATAAAAAGAGAAGCTTCAGCTTTAAAATTTCAGCTCCCAAGGTAGGCAAACAGCAATTACTTCTAGCAGATTTCAAAGATCTCTGTTTTACAGTATGGACTGATTATGCAACCTGCACATTTATTTTCATTGCATTGTTTAGGAACCTTAAAAATTAGGTGAAAACTGTGTACATATCCAAAACACCACAGTTAGTCATGTGAGTGGTATATGATAAATCACTTCCAAGAAGTTGTTTAAAAAACATTGGAAATTAAACTTTCTCTAAGGAAGGCTAACAGCTGTAAGTTGTATATATACAAACCAAAATATGAAGAAAGAAGTGTGGGTTTTTACATATGGAAAAAAAAATTTAGATTTTGCCATTTCCAACATGCCATTGTTTACCGGCCTAAAATTCTTCCTTACACCACTCTCTGTTACTAAGGATTGTATATTGAAACCATAATGTGAGGAAACAATCAATCAGTCTTGAAATGTCATTGTCAAAATTAAACAGATATATTTTCACGTGTTGGGTACAAATGAAAATTTTTCACTGCTGAAGTGAATGTCAGAATTGTCCTTGAGTTCAGTAGGGCTGAAATTTCATCTCAGGGCTTCTCATATTAATGATTTTACATATTCATTTCCTACCCTGAAATGATACATTAAGAAATAAAAGATTTTATTTATTCTAAGGCACAGACCAAGAGAGCTGGCCAGCTGGCATCTGAACAATATTATGACTACTGGAAACTTGTTTTCAAAATATGAGTTGCTGAACTGGTATTTTCATTTCAGAAAAACAAAACAAAACAACAACAACAAAAAAAAACCAAAACCCAAACCAAAAGAAGCAGTCAAAGGAAATAAACTCTTAAAGTTTATTTTCTTTCTGCACAATAAAACAGATGGAAGTGGTATTCTCCCCACTCATCTCTAAGCAGGAGGATACAATCTTATTTTGATAAGTCTCCCAGTTGAAATTTACAGCTTTATCAAGAACGTATACTAACTTCTGGTATCATTTCTTGAACAGCTTACAGCTTTGTGCATTGTTTTCTCTCTGGGCAGCATTCCAAGTTTCAGAGCTCTGCTCTTCACTAATTTAGAGTGGATGGAGCTTGAAAAGTAAAGCATCTTTCTAATAAAGGTCTTCAAAGTCATAGCAAATAAACACAGTCAAAGTATCATGTCTGTGGTCAAGTACATCTTTGTGGAAAGGTACTAGCTCTTAGTTTGTTGCTTAGAAATACCTGCTGCTACATGACAAAGTCTTTTTGCAGCAGCTTGGCTACAAAATGGAATTTTTTTAACCACATTTACTGAAATAAAAGAATACAGGTGATATTAACCCAGTCAGTTGCACAAAAGCCTTCAAAAAGGTTCATCTGCAACCATGTTAGGTTCCTGACTCTAGGCACCAGTTATAAAATGAAATCAAATAAGGGACACAAAGGACAGCGGCATAATGCCCAACTTTGATTCTTCCCTTAATTCCACTTCAGTTGTAATTTTTATGTATTAAAGGCAGCAATTCGGTTTTTCTCAGCAGTCAACAAATCCATACAGATCAAATCTGTATTGCCCATAGTTCAAAGCTTTTAAAAGGACTGGACAAGTTATTTACTGTTAATGTTCTTCCAGCAGTGGACAGCAACTTACACTCTAATGAAGATGCCATGAAAAGAAGAAACGTTGTACTTTTTTTGTACTATATGCCTAGATTGAAGATATTATGTGACAGAGTACTAATGGTATTTTGCAGGGTAGCTGTAGAATAAGAAAGTGTAACAAAAACATCAGGGAACCAAAATGAAACAATGATGCTGCATTATGATAGGTGACAGTATTTGGTATATAGTTACAAGAACTATTTTTCTGAGGTGTTATGGTCTGAGGTAACATTAAAATTTTTTTTTTTTTTTTTTGGGATCTGCAAAGAAAAGTCCAACTGTAGAAAGGTCGGGTACAAGCAGATTTTATTTGACAATTGACACAGGCAAAAATATAGAGCCAGGCAAAAGAGGGAGAGAGGAAAAGAAGATATAAGAGAGAGGGAAAAGTGGGAAGAAAGTGGGAAGAAAGAATGAGAGAGAGACAGAAAGAGAGAGTCACCACCCGTGGTCCAGCTGTCCAGCGAGTTTCTTCAGCATGGTGCTGATCCTGGACAGGGTCTGATGCAGAATGGAGGTGGGTAAAGAGACTACCAGACAGCCACAGCATGGACAGCCATGCATACCCCTGAGTCCCTTTTGTTCCAAAGGGGCAGCTGTCAGTCAGCCAGGTTCATTAGAAGACAGGCTGCCTGGAGGGGAGTAGAAGGGTGTAGTCCCCCACCCAGTCATCAATTCTTATCTTCTTCCAGGCGCCACCCCTCCTCTGTTCCAGCCACTTTAGCCAGGTGGGGGGGGTCCCAGCATTGCAAGCTGGACCTCAGGAAAGGGGAGTAGTCTCCACCCAGTCATCAGTTCTCAGGCACCACTCCCTGCTCTGTTCCAGCCACCTTAGCCAGATACGTAGCAAGTACAATCAAGGTGGCTCAGTCGTGCCTGGAGGGACCACCCAGTAGTTCTTATCACTTCCCGAGGTGTTGCTCAGCTCTGGACAGCCAGGTCCTCCGCCCTAGCCAGGGCACTTTAAAATTGCTCCTTTGAGACAATTGCAAATCAGTGAGGTCAGAGTCTCACATGAGGCATGTAGAAATGCTAAATATACTAAGTTAACAGTTAAAGCTATAAAAGTTAAAATGCGATAGCAGAATGATAATAAGAAACGGAAAAATAGGGTAAATATTGGAAATAGTATCCTTATAGAGAGATATATTTAGCTGTGGAACACGATTGCTAGGAAAGGTAAAACCTCTGCACTCAAGTCAACTAAAACACTTTAAATACAAAAATCCATAGCAACGAAACCAAAGTCATGCAGCTCTAGGTGATCTAATACTTACTACTGATTTTTATGCCTGTGAAAACTGTAGAATGGAAGAAAGTTGTACAGGGACTTGGTGAGCATTTGAGAGAACTTTCAAGAATTAGGTTAAAATCTCTGGAACTGAGCTTGGTGAAACAGTTGGAGTAAGATTGAACTGAATAAGGAAGAATCTTTTCTCTATAACAAGTCATACTTTGCTGGCTAAAAATCTCATCTGGACAGGAAAGAATGACAGCACTAGAAAATTTCTGCTTTCTTCTGTCCTTGAAGTAACTTGTAGCATAAATACTCAGGAGAGAGGAATGTACTGAGAGGGAAGAAAATTATTATGGGAGAGATTTGCTTCAGAGTCCATTTTAGTGAAATGAAAGGAGGCAAACTGGTCTTGCAATGGAAGTCATTAAAACAGTTCTTCCAGGCTGCCACGCTGCAGTTTGGCTGAGCACCCAGGCCATCAGTGGATTGGTATGCATCCCTGTTTGCCACTGTCTTTGATGCATTTCATGTAGTAGAAAGCCTTAACTCCTGTGGTTTTGTCACTATTGATCAGTGAGGCACTTAATTTCAGACCGTTATTTTATTTTTCCATCTGTAAACTGGGGGTTAGATTTAAGGGCATTTGCAAAGATCTGTAAACATAATTAATATGCAAAGCAACTCTACAATATAGGTGGAATAGCCCACACCTTACATGGGAGATGCCAAATATGTTTTAAATCTTGTCAGCCCACTGGTATTTTCATATTTGTGTTTCCTGAAGATGAGATCTGAGAAACTGAAGTTTTTCCACTAAATGCAGTTTAAATAAGAAGATGGACTTTGTACTCAGCTTCTGCAGTAGTCTCTGTGTTGTGGTTATATCAAATCCTACAGATGTTAATTTAGATGGCAAGGACTAATATAATACAAAATTAAAGTTGTTAGTAAAATCGATACAGATAGCATGTTGACCCTTCAAATTGAGTTATTTCTCCAATGAGTATTTAATATGCATGTAAACAAGGGTTCTTGTTAGTTAACCAAATGTCACATGATTGTTCAACATGCACTTATTGATACTTGTAATATAGTTAAGCCATAGAAAACATGGATACAGAAGCATAATTTGAGAAGCATTTGTTGTGACTTGCTGCTACTAGAATATTCCTGAAAAAGCTTTTACTTCCTGGAAACAGGACATGCATAAGTACCTACTTTTCTGGCTATGGTACTAGGATAGTAGCAGGAATGTTCTTTACAACTAAGATCTGAATCTGCACCATGAGTTTTGACATTGCATTTCCTGATTTCTGATCTGGATCTGTAACACAGAGAGGGGATCTAGTTTCTTATTTGTTTTCATAAGACGAAAGCAGCTGATAGTGACAAAAGGCATTACTCTGTATATTGTCAATAGTACAGATGATTACTTCCCCTTAGGCTCACTTTATGGCTAGAAAAATTTGTATTGACAGCTGTATAGTTTATTTTGTTTTGGTTTGATTCCTAATGTTGGTCTTCATTGATTCTTCCCTACAGTGTATTCTTGAATTTGAATGGATAGGCAGTTTATTGTGTAGGAAGAGGAAGAATGTATGTAAATGACATAGGAGGGGAACTGGAAAGTTTTATGGCGTTCAGTTCTGTCACAGCAATTTAACTTCTAATCAGAGACTTCGTTTCTTATCCTGGTGTCATCTGTCATCCTAAGGAGGGCAATGATTAAAGTGCGGTACAGAGCATGATACATACCTACTTTCTTTAGTCTAAAAATAGCCTCTTTTTAGCTCATTGGCTTTCAAATAGTCTTTCGTTTTTATTTAACAACTTAGTACTAGTTTCAGTTTTAACTTTACAAATGATCCACAAACTACATGTATACAAATTCTACCAGGGAGCGAGATTTTTAAAAACATTAAAACATTTAATGATGGGGCTTTTTGGGTTTTTTGTTTTTTGTTTTTTGGTTTTTTTTTTGTAGATGGATGGTGCGTCTTCTATATGTTTTTGGTGTAAAATAGCTATTAACCAAAAACTTTGATATGTAGCAAACAACAGGAATGAACTTGAAATCACTTGTTTTATCAAGAAGGAACTATTTATAATGATATAAACTACATCTATTTTAGCAAAATCCAATTACTCACAGAGCTGAAACACTAAGTGTCTTGAAACTCAGCTGGAAGTGCTTGTTTTCATACTCTTTTACAAACTTGATGAATTTGGAAGTTACCATTCAGATTTCAAGGGGAAAAGTCATAATTTTTTCAGGAGCATACAGTGTGTCCCCACTGAAATCCTTATGTATCTGGCATGGAGAAATCTTCTAAGTTTTCTGTTCAAGTACCTACAGATGTATGTTTATTTCTGGGGTTTTTTTGTCTTTATCACCACTTTTATATTGATGACCTCGTGGGAATATATTTTTCCATTTAGACAGAGAAAATGCATTATATTTTTAATGAAAAGATTACTTCATCTGCAGCTCTGCATCTTCAACTATCAAACAGTTTAGGTGCCGTGGAGGATGCAGTATTGTCAAATGGGAAGAGTAACAAATGCCACTTGTTGTAAGGGCCCCTAACGTAGGAAGAAATATAAGATGAGCTGCATTAAATATGCATATGAGCATATTACCCATAGAAAGGTCATTTTTTGATATTCATTCTTGAATGGCACCCAGATGGGAGGAGAAAAGGCATCTAAATGAAGCCAGTCTTTTCTGTATCTTGAGGCTATGTGAAACAATATCATTAGGATTCTTGTATATAGATATTGAAATAAATATTAAACCAATGAAGCTAAATGTAATCTTGGGATGGAGGTCTATCATGTTAGTCCAAAGACCACTATAAGGGGTGGTTAATTTACTTTTTGAATCAGAGTCAGTTGCTAAGAACAACTTTTGCCAGATGTCCCACAAAGAGAGAAGCAGCCCTTTCTTTTGCCTAAATGCTCATCATGATTTTCCTTCTAAAGAGTTTTTCCATGACAATTTACTGATAGCTGCATTTGCCTGCTGATGTTTTCCAAGGTAATTGGACTATAGTGATCTGAGAGTTAGGGAACATAGCTGCAGCAGCGGTTCAAAGAACTGGCAAATACAGCTGCCACAAAATAACTTTTTAAAACCTTTCTAAGAGGTTTCTCACCAATGTTAACTTTGTGTCATTCATCTAAATGTATTATTTTTTAAACTCTTCTTTTTTGTCATTTGTTACTATATATTCTGGGAGGAAACATGCATATAACATCATAAAAAGCCTGAATAAACACAAGCTGGTGATGATCCTTGAAAGGATATTATTAATTTTTTCAATAATTTATTAATAGACATAGTGTTCAGTAATGTCTGAACACTAGCTTATGATAAGAAAATCTTTATCTCCTAGAGCTGTGAGACAATGGCTTTCCTTTGTCATCATACCCTGCATAATGAGTGGCATTCCTAATAAGATTCAACGGACTTGAAAGTTATTCAATTAGCTGTCTGAATAATGGGATTTTACACAAAAATGTAAATAGTGGGCATGCAATAAAAGCAATAAGGTGGACTATAAGGTTTTCTGTAAAGTCACCACAAATTGATAAATTGAAAGGAATTTATTCATGTTTTATAACTAATACACAGTATTCCAGAGAATCTTTAACAAACACAATATATCGGGACACTTTTGAAGACTATGAATTTCCATGGCAGAAATAACTTATAAGATTAAAACCCTTTGGTGCAAACAAGAGCAAGGGTTGCTTTGAAACTGTGTGCCTTGTCTTCTATTGTTGGGTTACTTGTGTAAAAATCCTGCAATATAAAGAAAAAGCATAGAAACCATGATTTCAATTTTTTAAAAACTATCTGATGTGTGCTCTCTTTCCTGATACTTTATGACAAGTAATACATGAAACACATTTTGAAAATTAAGATGAAGCTTTGTAAATCAATCACTAGATTATGCTTATTAGTAGTAGCAAACTCAGTGTGCTCACTTACTATCATGCCAGCAGATATAGGCTTTGCTGCTGGCTATCTGCCATTCAACTAGCCTTTTACTTTTCTGACAGAAAAAAGCTATTCTATTGAAAAAAAAAAGAACTGTGTTGAAAATATTATGTCAAGGTGCTGGAAAAACAATTGTCAAAATCTGAAGCAATAATTGCTACAGTATAACTTCGAATGACTTAGTTATGCATTTAAGAGAAATCATTTACATGAAACCAAGAAAAATATGTTAATTAAAAAAATAATATATTTACAATGTACATTAAGAATGCTACTTTGCTAACCTATTCAGAAATAAAACAAAATGTTGGAAATCATCAGTAGGCTCAGTAGGAACACTTTTTAATTTCCTAATCTGAATTTCTTATACAATTCTACTATACTTTATGAGACAGAAAATGAGATCTCTGTTTTCTTGGTAGAAACAGAAAAATATATAATGTCAGTTTTGCATGTCAATACCAATACTTTGGCAATAGATTTCTTATAATTTTTTTAATACTAAATCTGTTTGTAAACATAAGACATATACTCTCTTTGGTTTTCAAAAACACTGAAGAGTCTTCTCACAGATTTGCTAAGTTAATTCTTTAAAATAACACATCAAAACTATTAGAATTTTATTTTCAGTCAATGTTGATTATAATGACTTACATATCATCCAATTGCACGTGCAAAATCCCTAAATATAATTTAGTACAATGAAGTCATCAGGAAACTGAAGTCCAATGTATTCAGAGTAGAAGCAGGATACAGGCTTTATCCCTGGAGAGCCAAGAATTAGCCTGTAGTAAAAAATTACCATATAAGGCAATGAGTTTTTCATAAAAAATTTTACATCAGAAGTTCTTCTTTTTCTAGAAGATATAATGCAAATATCAAATGATTCAAATAATATCAAAATACAAAGAATGAAATACCTTCAGCACCAGATGCAGCAACTGCTGAAAGGGAGTCTTTTTGATATACGATTGTTAAGGTTCCTTCAGTATCTAAAATTCCTTAACCTGTACTAACATTGTGTAGAAATGTGATGGAAGGAAGAGAATTTCAGGGAATATAACTATAAATATGGCATTATTGTCATCATTCTAATATCAACTATTAATACTTTAAATTGTGGAACTGTAGAGAAGGGGACATATTGCTGTTGCTGAGGTGAAGGAAAGGTTCCACAGTTCTCAGATAAAAATATGTCTCAGAAATACCTATGTATCATGTTTGCTTCTAGAATGTCAGATGACATACAATAGCAAGAGATGCTGTAAAAATAAGCTGTCTTGGAAGAGTAGAATTTATACACTCACTGCACTGCAAATGTAGAAAAATTAAATCACTTTAAAAAATGTGCTCCCCCTTCAAAAAAAAGGCTTGGTTTCCTACTGTGAAAATTAATTTTTTTGGTTATCCAGTACTTGAAGGAAAAGAAATTATTTTATTTCAAGTTGGTTAGTTAAAAGTATTCAATCCAGTATTTAACATTAGTGATACTTCAAAGCTGTTCTTTTACTTTACCTATGGTACAATAGAGGCAGACTATAAAACAAATTGATTGATCTTTATTTATTATTTGATGCCAACATGTTTTTATTACAGATTTTAATAACACTATCCTAATTCAAATTTGGGGGGGCTGAGGGTATAATTGTATCATCATTATGGTTCAGAAACAAAAGGATTAATTCTGAATATTTCCCTCAATATCAACAGAAGTATTTTAAAAATGCAAGAGATTAAAATCTGTCCCACAGGTTTTCCCAAAGCAGATAAAGGAGAAAATAAGCAATTCTGTTTCAGTGTGAATGCAACTTTAAATACAAACCATGAACTTTTTTTCTACTCCCATTTAGGTAAGAACAACTCTATCAAAATTAATAAAGTAAATATCGATTGTTTCAGTTGTGAAAAGCCTGTACAAGAAAAGCAACTGAGATTAAAAGATATTACTACAAAGAACAGCAAACTTAGTGAGCTTCAGACATTTTTTGATATTGATAAATGTCTAACAGTTTAAATACTAGTCCTCACAAAATACATTGCTTCTACTGATTGAGTGTATTTTAATTCAGAAGTATATGCACTGATACTATGAAGTATGTCCAAACTGGTCTTAAAATAATGGTCCTATTATAATCAGCTGTTCTGATGTTACAATTATAATATCAATCATGATGAACTCATTTAGCATAAATTTTTTGTTATAAAATTCTTACATAGATGCTTTAAATTAATTAGCTGTCCATTAATTTTGAAGGGAACCTGTAAGTGCTTAGAACAAAAGGCAGGCTATGAGAATCATTCTTGAGCATGAAGTTCGGTCTTTCAAAATAAGAACTCTGTTGGATAAATGCAATATTCACCTGATTTGTTGATTCTGTATGAATAATGGAGACTACTATGTTCAAGACAAACACAATTTGTGGATCTTCTTTATTTGTGGATCTTCTTAATTTCTGTAATGTTTGATACAGATGAAGACTGTAATAATGCCAAGGAAATATTTAATTGGAATATTTTATATGCAAATATATGCCTTAACAGCAAATTTAAACTTGTTGTTTAAACTTAAGCATATTTGGTATAGCCCCCACTCCTATTTCCTAGATTTTTATGTCACTGCAAACCAAATACATGTGACATTTCAGGGTTAAATCATTTCTATTTTACAGCAAAAGACCTGAAATTTTCTGATCAAATATAATTTTCTGTTTGGGAAAAAAAATACATTTGAAAAGCATGAATTGAAACTAATATTTATGTTAAACTTTACATGGAAATGATCGCTTCATGATAGACCTATACTTAACTGTCATTTCAGTATGTTTATTGGTTGTGTGCTAAATTTTATGCACCAGACTGGCTAACAAGAGCCTTGATTGGTTTTTAAGCTACATTTCTTCAAAAGGGACCAAATGATACCAAGAAAAAGAGAAAGAGCCAGAAAAGGCTTTTCTTTCACCAGAAAAGACAGTGATTTATTTTATTCTGTGTGCAGGACCTCATGACATTAATAGGATCATAAATACTGCTATATAAGCTCTACAATAAGTACAGTTGTATCTATCTTCTATTATCCTAATATATCTGTCTCTAACTAACAGAGTTTGAAAAGCTTATTAATAAACTCCTAAAATTGTATGCAAGTCATTAAGCCCCTAAAACAAATTTGTCTTCAGGGGGCCTTGTCACAAGGATATGCACAGCCATATATATATACAAACAACCTTAAAATAGGCATCATTCAGGTGCTTATTAGTGAAAGTGTGAACTCCATCACAGATAATAATTTATTAAATTCAATCAATCAATTTATTAAATTCAATTTAATAAAATTCAACTATAAACAATCTGAGTGAAGGTAGGTCAGTGGTGTGGCCATGTAATGAGATGCCACCATACTGAAGTTACAAAGACTCTTGACATTTTCACGTAGAATAAGTATTTCAGGGAGGACAACTATATGATGGTTTTATCATTTACTACTGTCAATGCAGTTCCAAAACACTTTTTGTACCTGCAGATTTTTTTACAGTAGAGGATAAAAACATTATTCATATTTTATAATTTCAAGTTAAATAATTTGTTTTGTTCCTGGGGACGTACCTCTGTATCATCTGTATACTACTGTGGTGGATCTCATGCATTTTGTAAAGCCATGGCCATTTTGGCACAGAATTTGTCAAATATAATAATAATAATATTCCTTTATGTTTGAACCTTCTTTCAATTCCTGGACTATTACTTAGTTTCTTTCATTTTCAAATTCAGAATCAAAAACTTATTGACACCTTTATACCTGAAACAACTTGGAGTGTGAAAGGGTGTTTCTGCTGCTGATTTAATTTCAGATAATAAAATCTATAATCACGGACAGAGTTCAAGAGGAAGTAAAAGACTGTGCCTTAACTGTGGGAAATCTGCCCAGAAGTTTCTTACAGCAATCTCTGTGCTCTTCAAAAGAGAAATTTTCATCATTTTAGATTCTCTTACTGTTGTGAACTTTAGCTGTTCTCTAGAAACCTGCAGAAGCTGAGTCAGTGACTCAGTTTCTTTTTCAGCTGTATTTAACTCAATACCTTATGACTGAACACTTCAGCTACTGTGTTACATATTTCCATACAAACAGCTGCTCTGTGCTTCACTGATATGAAATAGATTATGCATTTTATCCTTTGCAGACACTGGATTATGTATTTTCCCTACATGAACATTTCTGAAATATTTTCTGACTATCAGTTTTTGTCTTAGGCAAATAGTTCTCTGGAGACTTACACAGCTAGAGCCAACAGAAATTGAAAATAAAACTAACCATTATGACAAAAATAAAGTCTATTGATTTCACAAAATCCCAATCCAATTAAGCACATGGCCAAGTATACTACTATTTGAGTCTGTTCATAAAAATGTCATGCTCTGTTTTATCAAAAATAGGATTTACATCTCATTAGATTAGAAGATATAGAAAAGACAAACATGTCAGGTTAACCAGTCAATAAATCACTCAAGTTCTTAACTAAAGGAGTCTCAGACTGAGAGATATATACAGTTAAAAATTAAGAAACAGCAGAATAGGGGAAAAAAACAAAAAAACAACAAACTTGCTAAACAGATTGACTTTTCTGAAGAACATTCCGTAACAAATATAGATGTGCTTCAAAACCAGTTAAAAACAAGACATTCAACTTCTGCCAAGAGACAGGAGAGAGAATTTTGAGCATAACTGAAACAGAGCACAGCAGGTATTAATCCTGTCCATTTGTTACAAAGTTGTGGCCAGAAATAATAATTGCACTGAAACCAGTGACTGCACAAGATGAACAGAGAACATTCAAAAAGTAATGACTGTTTAAACAAAATGCCCAAGGCAGGGGTGTTGGAACTAGAACCTCAGTTCTGCTCATCTTCACTGCAACCTAGATTTTTCTCCATCCCCACCTGTGATTACATTCCTGCTTCAGACCTTCGCTTCTGTGGAAACTCTTCTTATCTCTTCCAGCATTTCAGTTCTCTGCCTTTCTGTTCAGAAAACCTTTGTTTTTCATCTTATTAATGTGAACTGCTACAGTTCTTTAATTAATCATGTGATTTTCACCACTATCAGTCCTGAACCCATAACAGATCTATTCTTGTGCCTTGAGAGAATCATAGAATCACAGAAAGGTTTGGGTTGGAAGGCGTCATGGTTTAATGTCGACAACATGTTCCATTTTTCTACTACACTCATAGTAAAGAACCTATTCCTAACATCCAACCTAAATCTACTCTTTTTTAATTTAAAACCCTTGCCCCTCATTCTATCACTAAAAGTCTTTGCATACAGCAACTCCCTAGTCCTCTTCTAGGCCCCCTTCAGATACTGGAAGGTCCCTATTAGACCCCCTGTAGCCTTCTCTTCTCCAAGCTGAACAACCCCAGCTCCCACTGCCTGTCTTCATCGGAGAGGTGTTCATGCCCCCTGATCATTTTTGTAGCCCTCCTCTGCACCTGCTCCATCAGGTCCATGTATTGATAGCTCCAGAGCTGAAGGCAGTATTCTAAGTGAGGCCTTAGGAGATCAAAGTGGCAGAATCACCTCTCTTGATCTGATGGCCACACCTGTTTTGATGCAGCCCAGGATTTGATCTAGGTGGAACGGAAACCAGTTTCTGTAAGATTTCACTTCAGCACTGACATTATAACTGTTATTTAAAAATTATCAGACCCTGTCAATATTTCCTCAGACTTTGGTGTTCTGAATACCTTGTTTTTCACCTCAATTTATTTTCAAGCCAACTTATTTTCATGGATTTTCCTAGTAAAAAAAAGAGCTTAACATCTTAATTTTCTCACGTACTTTGCCCTGTATTCATTCTTCATAAAATACCACAAAAATGAGGAAATACTATTATACTTCCAAGAATTTTTTTACATATGCACAAGGGAGACAAAGAAAATTACTTTTTTCTAAGAAAATTACTTAATAGTATTAATGGTTTCTTCTGTTTCTTCTGCTTCTCTTACCCATTTCACAAAAAAATGTGCAGAATGAATTGCTGCTGCTGTATAAAGAAGATATTGTAGTAATTTATCTTATCCTTCCAAATTAAATATTCTGAACATTTTTTTTCTTGGTGTACTCCCCCCCTTTCTCATACAGCTTTGCTTCCTATTATTGTAGGCAGAATAAGTCTGTTCAAACAAAGATTCCTTTTAGAAACAGGAAGTAAAGAATAAAGTCTGTTACAAAATGCTAGACTGATGTTTTCAAATGAAACTAGCTATTCTGAAATTTTTGGAAGGTATACAAGTAATGTATTCTATAGATGAAATAATCTGTCACCATTTTTGAAAGCCATTTTATCACAAAATGTATCACAACGAGTATGAATTGGTGCAACAATAAGCCTTTCATTATGAAAGGAAACTGATAGACAGCATGGTTCCTTCAGATCTATTTTAAAATTCTGAGTGGCCAAATAATGCCTTGCAGAGAAATTCCCAGTCAGCAGTAGTTCTCATAAATACATCTGATTAAGATTCCTCTTTCAGTTCCCAGAGCAACTGAAACAATCAAGTCATAGCAATGGTATTCTTTGTCTTCCCAGCTTTTCAAGAGAATATTTACATTTTCTTGTAAAAACATTTTGTTTGGTTTAACGCATCAACAATAATATGGATACTTATTATCCTAATGGGACCCTATTCTATTGCTTCAATTATCTGTTCTGTAGTTTATCTCCAGAAGTCTTCTGCATTGTACAAGTCATTCCTTTCATGAATGTCTGTGTGAAAACATATTGTATTTTCAGAAGAATTTCAAATGGAATTGTTATTTCAAATGAAAATGCATATTTTCCCAGCAAATAATTTTTTTTTAGTATTTTGAAGTAAAAATTGAAGTTTATAAATACTGAAGTATATAAAAGTATATAAAAACTGAAGTCACTAACCTGCATCCAAAGTTTGATTTTTAAGATGCCATAAATAATAAAAAATTAAGAGGCATTGTAAATACCAATACACATTTTTTTCCAAGGTGTTATCACATTTGAAACTATTTCATTACTTTTTTTTCCTTCTGTTTTTCTGAATTAAGGACCTTTTAATTAGAACATTGCTTTGGAAGAAGTATTTAATATTCCACATCGCAAGAACCAGCTGACAAAACTTAAAATGTGTATTCTTGGGTTACACTAAAGGATTGAACTATTTCTTATCATGACATCAATATGAGATTTGTTTTAAAACATCAGAGATCCTCTTAGACTCCTGAAAAATAGTATTAAAATTTATTGTTGGAGATTGCTGATTGTGATTGAAAATCACCTCATTAAATTACAGTGCAGAGAGATGAAGGACATCTTGCATCAATGAAAATGGTTTCAAATGTAATTAAAACATTAAATTATTGTTGGAATAAAGGTCATAATCATAAAATGTAATTGAAAGGAGTACATTAGCATGTACCCCAAGGTATCCTTTCTTTTTTGAAATATATATTACATATTTGACATTTAAAGAGGAAATAGATATCATTTTATCTGGGTGGATGAACTGTGATGGTAAGAGTTGTTATACATAATACAATTTAAAAGCATATTTTTCAAAAAATCATTTGCTCCTTGAATAGGTGCAGCATACTATTTTTATGTCTATGACTGAGATAATCTGCCTTCTTATTTACAGGACACCATGGACCTGAACAGAAAAGAGGACATTGTATCATACACTTAAGAATTTATGAAAAAAAGTATAACCTATACCACTGATTTAAAGGAGTATACTTGTGAGAGTCTAGTTACGTTTAAATAGGTGTGTATACCATATCATACCATGCCACGCCACACCACAACATACCATACCATACCATAACATATCACAACATAACATATATAACATTTATCATTGCATTTTCTCTCCCTTGCAGCAGATTAGGGAGGCAAACAGTGCACAGTATAAGAAAGTAGAAGCTGCAAGAACATACATCCATAAAATTGTTGAAAGTATACTGATGAAGATGGTATAAAACTACTTTCCCCTAATGTCCTACGGATTTCTTTCTCTAAACAGAAATTCTGTAAGCAGAATTGAAAAACCTCCTTCTTAACAATTTCTCCTAAATACTCAGCATTATTCTCTGAAGTCAGATAAATCCTTTAAAAAATTCTGCATCTCTCTGCATTTACTAAGATACCATTTTGAAAAGGGAGAGGGTGTTGTTTGAAATATGTCAAAGTGGAAAATGAGGACGATTATACATAGAAAATATATTTTTATATAGTTACCTCTATATTTATTATTTTTAATGAATTTTTGAAAGAAAATCAAGATAGCCAAGCTGTATTTCAGTAGCAGTTGTGTTCATAAATTAATGCTGTAGTTTGAATGTGACTACTGAATCAGTTAATTTCTGTAGCTGTCTCTAGAATTAAGAATAGAAATTAGACACAGGTACAGTAGAAGTTGTGGAGTACAGAATTATAGGAACATTTTGGTGAAAAGACCTTTATGATCATCAAGTCCAAACATGAACCTGGCACTGCCAATTCCACTAAGTCATTTTGCTGAATAAAAATACTGCGTTATAAATACTGTTACAAATATGTGTGCGTGTGATCTTGATTGCTAATCTAAATTCATTCACATATTCTGAAAGCCAATGTGAAGCACTCTGGATCAACACCATTGTATGATATTTGTACAGTTATATCTTCAAATGCTGTGTTTTTTATAGCTAGCTGATGTTATTGCTTTATTTCTTCTCCCTTAAAGGAATCATTAAAAAAACACAAAACACTTTGTTAGGTGTGCATATTACTTTTTGTAATTTCAAATGTAGACATAATTAATTAATGAATTATTTAATCGCATCTTTTCCACTTTAAAAGCTGTGATAACTAAAAAAAGTCAATTATACTATATTAATATTTGAAACATCAGAAAAGGCTTTAATAGGAAAATTAATATTTGCCACTTGTTCCCATTAGGGAAATAGGGAGGGATTTATAGCTTATTGACAAGGCATTTCTGAAGATCTTTTTAGCTTTGCATCCTAAGCCATGACACCATAGTGAAAAAGTAAAGGAAGAGATATACATAGATCAAATAGATCAAAGATCAAGGAGGGTCGTCAATAAAACCTCAACACTGGACTTCCGGAGGGCAGATTTTGGCCTATTCAGAAGACTTGTTCAGAGTATACCCTGGGAAACAGCCCTTGAAAACAGAGGGGTTCAGGAGGGATGGTCGTACTTCAAGGAGCAAGTTTAAAAGCACAAGAGCAGGCTGTCCCAGTGTGCCGAAAGGTGAGCCAGCGGGGAAGACTGAATTGGGAGACTCTGAAAGAAATTAGGGTTAAGAAGAGGGCCTACCAATTATGGAAAAAAGGGCTAACTACTCAAGAGGAATTTAGGAATATAGTTAGGTCATGTAGAAAGAAAATCAGAGAGACAAAGGCACAATGTGAACAGAATCTCGCCACCTCTGTGAAGGATAACAAAAAGTCCTTCTACAAATACATCAGTAGCAAAAAAAGAAGGGGCAAGGAAAACATCCATTCCTTACTGGACATGGGCGGGAATATAGTTGTCAAAGATGAAGAAAAGGCTGAGGTATTTAACACCTTCTTTACCTCAGTTTTCAACAGAAAGACAGGTTACCCTGAGGACAGCTGGCTTCTGGAGCTTATAGAAGGTGACAAGAATCTAAACAGCCCCCCTGTAATCCTGAAGGACACAGTCAGTGACCCATTGAGATGCTTGGATCCCCACAAGTCTATGGGACTGGATGGGATCCATCCAAGGGTGATGAAGGAGCTGGCAGAAGAGCTTGCCAAGCCTCTCTCTATCATCTACCAACAGTCCTGGCTCACTGGGGACATCCCAGATGACTGGAATTTGGCAAATGTCACGCCAATCCACAAAAAAGGCCGGAAAGAGGACCCAGGAAACTACAGGCCCGTCAGCCTGACCTCAGTGCCTGGCAGGGTCATGGAACAGATCATCCTAAGTGCAATCACACAGCACCTGCAGGGTGGGCAAGGGATTAGACCAGCACGGGTTTAGAAAGGGCAAGGTCATGCCTGACCAACCTGATCTCCTTTTATGATCAGGTGACCCGACTGGTGGATGAGGCTGTGGATGTGGTCTACCTGGACTTCAGCAAAACGTTTGACACCATCTCCCACAGCATCCTCCTGAAAAAGCTGGCAGCCCGCAGCTTCAACAGGAGCACCCTGTGCTGGGTTAGGAACTGGCTAGAGGGCCGGGCCCAGAGAGTGGTGCTGAATGGGGCTGCACCCAGTTGGCAGCCAGTCACTAGTGGTGTCCCCCAAGGATCAGTGTTGGGCCCAGTTCTGTTCAATATCTTTATTGATGATTTAGATGAGGGGATTGAGTCCATCATCAGCAAATTCGCAGACGACACTAAGCTGGGGGGGAGTGTCGATCAGCTGGAAGGCAGGAGGGCTCTGCAGAGGGACCTGGACAGACTGGAGAGTTGGGCTGATTCCAATGGGATGAGGTTCAACACGGCCAAGTGCCGGGTCCTGCACTTTGGCCACAACAACCCGATCGGGAGCTCCAGGCTGGGGACAGAGTGGCTGGAGAGCAGCCAGACAGAAAGGGACCTGGGAGTCTGGATTGACAGGAAGCTGAACATGAGCCAGCAGTGTGTCCAGGTGGCCAAGAAAGCCAATGGCATCCTGGCCTGTATCCGGAACAGCGTGGCCAGCAGGTCCAAGGAAGTGATTCTGCCCCTGTACTCAGCGCTGGTGAGGCCACACCTTGAGTCCTGTGTCCAGGTCTGGGCCCCTCAGTTTAGGAAGGATATTGAGGTCCTGGAGCAGGTCCAAAGGAGGGCAACCAGGCTGGTGAAGGGACTCGAGCACAGACCCTATGAGGAGAGGCTGAGGGAGCTGGGGTTTTTCAGCCTAAAGAAGAGGCGGCTCAGGGGAGACCTCATCGCTCTCTACAACTACCTGAAAGGAGGTTGTAGCCAGGCGGGGGTTGGGCTCTTTTGCCAGATGACTTTCAACAAGACAAGAGGGCATGGTCTTAAGTTGTGCCAGGGGAGGTTTAGGTTGGATATTAGAAAGAATTTCTTTACGGAGAGAGTGATCAGGCATTGCCATAGTCTAGCAACCGCAACGGTGGATCAAGGGTTGGACTCGATGATCTCTGAGGTCCCTTCCAACCCAGCCAATTCTATGATTCTATGATTCTATGAAATGAAAAAGGAGTACAAAGCATAAACATTTAAATCCCAGAAGTCTGTAATGGCAGTGGGAATAATTTCAGGGAATAAGAGAGAAATGAGAAGTACCTCAGAGACAGTTTATGTATTGCTAAAGAACTAAATTTGAAACCAAGATTGAGGCATTGTCTGTATTTCTGTTGCTCAAATAAGCAGAATTTCTATTTTATAGATGTGGGCTTTTTTCCTTTGGATTCCCAGCACCCTAAATTTGTTCATTATCACCATATCAAATAAGACAGGTATAGGTATTCTAGAAAAGATAAGACATGAAACTTCAAGAGAAAAAAATGTGTAATTTTTTCTCATTTGTTTACCAAATACTGACAAAATCTGAATGTCATTTATTACTAAGTGAGAGAAGGTTGTCATTAATTACAGAAATGAAAGTTACTTTTCTATTATGAGCCACTTAGTATTACACCTCTTTCTTCTTGTTGTGTTGGAATCAATCAGTGTAAGGGTATGCTTGTGGAAATCAAAATGGTCTTGGAACTGCAGAAACAAAGTAACAAAACTGAGGGATTTTTACAGTTTAGAGATTAGCAAAGTAAGAATTCAAAATTCCTATGACTTGCTTTAGTGGGGAAAAATCCAGTTTAGGAAAAAAATGAAGCATGATCTCCTAATCTGTTTATTTTTGATCCCTCTTGTGTGATTCCTATCTATGGTAGTCCTTATTCTACTAGAAAAATATGCTATATTGAACTATTGGCATAATTCTCTTCTATTTGATGTTAGGTAAATGGATCACAGTACACAGGCAGTTACCATATCCAGCCAGTTCTTATGACATTAGGCCAATTTCTTGCAATTGAAACTTCATCCTTAATCATCATCCTTAATTACATAGCAGCTAACTTATACTTCATTTGTGTGTGTTTGAGGCATATAAGTAGTGCCAGGTCCTTTTTTCTCATCAGGAAAGCTGAAAAGCATGAAGAAAAATTACAAAGAGGTAAGAGATGCAAAGACTGCCAAAACAGAAAGACAGCTAAACTTTCACTTGTTTGTATTTATGACATAAAGCCACTCAGAACTGATCTAAGGGTGTAGTATCAAGCGATCTGTTAGTGAATGAGAACGGATAATCATAGAATCAAATCCAACCCCCATGCCAAAGCAGGATCACCCAGGGCAGGCCACACAGGAACACATCCAGGTGGGTTTTGAAAATCTCCAAGGGAGACTCCACAACCTCTCTGGGCAGCCTCTAGCAGTACTCTGTCACCCTCACAGTAAAGAAGTTTCTCCTCGTGTTGAGGTGGAAATAAAGTGGATAAGGAAAAGGAGAAAGCTGGCAGTGCACAGCAGAATGACACTGTGCTGTTTTCTCTGTGGATTCAGGAAATTGCCAAGTTAAATTTTAGGAAAACCTTGCAAGATGGCAGTGAAGTGTTTAAAGTAATACAGAGAGGTTTGAATGTTGGCAAAGAAAAATAATCAGAATACTTTGAAAAGCAATGTCATTATCTCAATTTTACAGTGACTAAATATTTTCCCAGTTTTTTATTTTCCCTTTTTCATCAATGTTTTTTGCCCTTCTAAAAGACAATTCATTAATGCTGTTAAACAGCTTTATCAAATAAGGGTTCTGTGTCTATGTAATGAGAATGTATCCAATAAAAATGCTTTCAATTACATTTTAAAACTGCAAAATATCAAATTACTGCTGTATGAGGACACTCATTGAAAACTCTAAGATTACAAGAGAGGTCATTATGTTTCTCTGCTACATGACTTCATAGTATAACAGTATATTGTCACCTTAAATATGATTCATTGAAAGTATTAAAATGAACGAACTAATTTTTCATTTCAAGAGCCCTATAGTCAACGAAATAGTTCATACAAAGCAAGAAACTGCAAACTCTCATTTCTTTATTTCAATTGCTACTAGAACTTTTAGATCATAAAATAAAAATAATTTTTAAAATGCAATGTAGTTTTCACTATATCTGTGATTTATCTAATTCTTATCTTCATGCTCATCGCCACTATATTCATAAGTGCTAGTTTCTTTCATCTTTTGGTTCTCATTCACTGGGAAACACTGAGTAGGCAGAGGACTGATTGTGTCGTAGAAGGTACACATTCAGGTCCTTATTTTACAATGCCCATGATACCTTTGAGAAATTAGTATTCTAATGAAGTTAATCAGTGAGGCAAAAGTGCTAAATCACTTGATTTCAGGAATTTTACCCAAATCTCTCTGTAGTCAAGTTCCAAATTTATGAACTCAGTTTTTCTTAACCACTACCATTACAGATTATTCAAGGAGAACATCAGACACAATTCACAGTAGCACTCATATGGAGGTGTATGAACACTGATGCAGAACAATAATGGGCTGAAAATCTTTCAGGATGTTTTTATTATTTCTAAAACTTATGTAATAGCTTTTTAAAAAAATCTTTTCAAAAAAGTGCATACTGTTGTAAGGTTGTGGATTGCATAAAACCATGTATAAACTTATATATTGCACAACCATCATGTTCCTGCTCAGTGTAGAAAATAATTTGTTCTTTTTCAGTGGAAGTATCAGTCATTGCCCATAGCGCAAGTTGGAGGAAAAATGATAATGTGATGAATTATTCTTGTCTGAATAGCTAGTGGCTAACACATTGTTTTATGCACGCCCAAGAGGTGTTCCTAGAAACCGTATGATTCTTAGTGTAAGTAAAGTATATTCTGTATTTAGTTGCTCAGGGCAGTGCAACCAAACAGCTGCACCTACTGTTATGTAGATTAATGTAGGAAAGTAAAATCATAGAATAATTTGGGTTAGAAGGGATCTCTAAAGGTCATCTAGACTAAAGTCCCTGCAGTAAGCAGGGACATCCTCAACTAGGTCAGGTTGCTCAGAGCCTTGTCAAGCCTCACCTTGAATATCTGCAGGAATGAGGACTCGACTGCCTGCCTGGGCAACTTGTTCTATTTTTCCACTACCTTCATGGTAAAGAACTTGTTCCTAAGACCCAATCTAAATCTACTCTATTTTAAAACCATTCCCTCTTATACTATCTCTACAGGCCCTTGCACACAGCACCTCCCTAGCCCTCTTGTAGGCCCCCTTCAGATACTGGAAGATCCCCATTAGGCCTCCCAGAGCCTTCTCCAGGCTGAACAACCCCAGCTCCCTCAGCCTGTTTTCATCAGAGAGATATTCCAGACCCCTGACCATTTTCATGTCCCTCCTCTGCACCTGCTCCATTGGGTCCATGTCTTTCCTGTATCAAGGGCTCCAGAGCTGGATGCAGTACTCCAGGTGAGGTCTTACCAGAGCAGAGCAAAGTGGCAGAATCAGCTCTCTCTGTCTGATGGTAACGCTTTTTTTGGTGCAGCCCAGATTGTGATTGGCCTTCTGGGCTGCAAGCACACTGCTGCTTCATATCCAGCTTCTCACCCACAAGCACTGCCAAGTCCCTTTCTATACCTCATCCCCATGCCTGTACGCATTGTTTCAAACCAGGTGCAGGACCCTGCACTTGATCTAATTGAACCCCATGAGGTTCACCTGGGCCCACCTCTCCAGTTTGTCCAGGTTCTTCTGGATGACATCCCTTCTCTCTGGCTTATTGACACCATCAGTCAGCTTGATGTCATCTGTGAACTTGCTGATGGTGCAGCTGATCCCACTGTCTGTGTCACTGATAAAAATATTTAACAGTACAGTTCCCAGTAGGGACCCCTGAAGGACACCACTTGTCACTGGTCTCCATCTGAACTTCAAGCCATTGACCATGCAGGTGGGATGGATGCAACCAGTCAGCCAATTCCTTATCCACAGAGCAGTCCACCCATCAAATCCGTTTCTCTCCAACTTGATGAGTAGGATATTGTGGGGGACCATGTCAAAGACCCTGCAGAAGTCCAGTAACTGCAGGACTAACCTGTGTTTTCTTGTTCTTCTAAGCTGGGTTTGGAGTAGGTAACACAGAGTCTGATTACTCAAGCATCACACACAGATGGAGAGATTATCACCTTTCAAGCATCAGTTTAATGTAATTTCAAGAGCATATTTTTCTTTTTACACATTTTTGTAATATCAAAGAACAGTATATTCTTGCTGACAGATGGAATAGATGGTTTACTGAAATTAAATAAACTTAGAAGAGTAAATCTGTTTCTTTCCATGTTTTAAACATCATGCATTCTTATAGTTAAAGATTTAAAGGGGCACTAAAAAGAATTATTTTTATATGTTTTTTGTTTGCTGGAGGAGCAAAGCAAAGAGAAAATCTAGTTGTTCTTGTGACAGGTGAAAGTTATAAATACGTTTTATTTGCACTAGGAACAATGCACCTCTCTTTCAGGCTGGGTAGGGCAACAATATCAGGTAGCAGGACCTGTGATAACTGGACTTCTTACACACCTGACAAAGAGTGAGTTTTGCTGTAGCTTTTCTTGTTCTGGACTGCAGTAAAAGTATAATATGATATTTAGATTCCAAATCTAAAATGTAATGTTTTATTTGTATTATGCATTAAGAATTGTCATATAATAACTTTGATTTTTCTTCTTCATTGAGCAACACAACTTTCAGCTGTGATAACAAACATCTGTTGTTTTTCTGGTGCTAATGTAGAAGGTAATATATGTACATAGAAATATACACTATGATATTTGCATATTGATTATTACCAACTGTCTTTATAACACAAGGGGTTTCTTGATGAAATGAGGTGTGATAGCATAGAACCACAAAAAATTTAAGCTGGCTCTCTCTGCAGGTCAGACAGGTCTGCAGTGACACAGCATGAAAAGTGCTTCTTGACTAAATCCTGTGGACTTAGTAATTATCAAATTTTCAAATATGCAGGAACTCTAATGAAACTGGAGCATGGTAACTGGCAGACCCCCTCAATCCATACATCCCTGACCAATCAATTGACTCATACAGATAAAGGAGAATTAGGCAGGCCTTCCAATGTTCCATACTCCTTAGAGTAAAACAACAACAACAAAAACCCCAAAACAAACAAACAAATAAACAAACAAAAGTAATTTCAGATACTGATTTCAAAGAATGGGGGGTCTTATCAATACATAGAAATACCTGAAGGGAGGGTAGAAAGAAGATGGAATCAAAGTTCTTTCAGTAGGATCCAGTGCCACGACCAAAGACATGAAACGTGGGAGGTCCTCTCTCAACATCAGGAAACACTTTTTCACTGTGAGGCTGAATTCTTTTTTTGGAACTATCCTGAATTTGAAAGCTTAAAGTTATCCCATCAGTTCATGAGGTACATTGCATACCAAGGTAATCCTAGCAATGGAACATGGACAGATGAATATAAATAGTAGAGGTGGTTCTCTGCCAACAGGGAAGTCTACATTACATCAAGTCATGAATCTGTGACACAAAATTTCAGACATGGTAACCCGAACTTTATAAGGGTTCCTCATTTAGATTTCATCTCCTTTCCTTGTCTGTAGTTTTCCAGAGTGTTATTACTACTGCTGCTACTACAAGTACCACAACAAAGGCAACTGCTGCTGCTACTAGTAGATAACTGTTCATATATACTAGTTTAATTCCAGAATTTCTGTTCTCTACTATTCATAGTGTTTGGACTATTAAACACAAAGATAACAGAATGTTTACATGTCATATGATATCAGATATCTTCTGACTGTATTGTTTTTAAACAGTTTTATCTCAGAAGACTGAATACTATGCTGCAGAACATCTGGGCCAATACAGCTAAATACAACTAGATCCATGTTTTCAAGTAGATCCTTTGAATCATTAGAAACATGAAAATGTAAAAATACCCTATTTACAATTCATTGGTGAGAATCCCATACTATGGCACTCTTCTGCTCTGCTTTGATCAGGAGTTAGAATATAAATTAAGCCTATATTTTTATATTAGAATCTTATGACTTTTTTTTTGAGGCACAATGAGGTGTGTAGGCCGAGGTAGTAAATGAAGATGTGTCAAAATTTTTTCTAAGATTCAGTTACACTGGACCTACTGATAACAAACATCAGCATCTTAGCTTGTAAAATAAAAACTTAATAATTCATAAATAAATAAAAAATCTCCAGAATTTAGAATTTCAACACAGAATTATGAGTAAATAACTAAGTTATATTTATATTTATTCATTTCTCAGACTTTCATGGGGACTAGAAAAACTAGGCACATGCTATGAGTGGAAGAAGTTGTGCCATTTTCATGCCATGTTATTTTTATATACAAGGCCATGGTTATTCAGCAACGAGAGAAAAAAGATAAATGGAGCACCTACCATACTATGCAGCTTTGAAAAAAAACAGTGTAGTGAAATGAGGCAACCAGGTGCCACTAATTGCCAGGGAGTGAGCATGAGCTTGTGTCAAGCCCACCTGTGTCCAATTAGGGTGGGCCCCCACTGCGCATGAGCAGGACCAGGGGGCCAATAAAAGGTGAGTCCTGAAGCACAGGCTCAGATCAGTCCTAAGCACACCTGCACACACTAGCACTCATCACCCTTAGGGTGAGGTTCTGAGGAGTCTCGAACCCGTGACCTCGGCATTGTGGTACTGTGTACTAGCTGGCTGCACCCCTAAGGGCAATGAGTGCTAGGGGCACAATGAAGGTAGTGCAGTGCTCCAAGAGCAACTGACCTCTCTGCAGGTGTGCTCAGGACTGAGCTGAGCCTGTGCTTTAGGACTCACCTTTTATTGGCCCCCTGGTCCTGCTCATGCGCAGTGGGGGCCCAACCTAATTAGGCACAGGTGGGCTTGACACAAGCTCATGCTCACTCCCTGGCAATTAGTGGCACCTGGTTGCCTTATTTCACTACAAAACAGTCTGAGTAACAATAGCTTAATTCAAATTCTGTAAAAAGTACATTAAATTTAACAAAATAATTCACCTTTTTCCATTACTGCAATGTTCATTTTCTCCTTTAGTTTTATAACTTAAAAATCCCACAGTTTGCTATCATAAAAGAGATCTTTCTAGCATAATGAAGAGATACTTTTTAAGGTAATTAACAGGGCAAAAAATTGTCTAGCAAAGCTACAAAAATTATTCATTATTGAAGAATTTTTTTTCCCATTAGCATTTTCTTTAGAAATTCTATTAATATTTAAGCACCTTTGTAAAACTGATGCATGCCTATTAACACTATTAAAATCAAGGAGCTTGCTCATATGCATAGAATTTAATGTAATCAGCCAGGGTGTCATATAATAAAGAAAAACTAGATCTGTATATGGTTACATGGTTCTAAAACAGAACCTGTAAAATATAGGGGGGCTTAGATGAAGTTTTTCCAGATTTTGGAGATTTTGCTTTTGAAAAAACAGTTACTGCAGACAATATGTGCGCAACACGTTGTCTGATAGAAAAGATACACTCTCTGAGACTCAGTGCTCGCAATTTGTCTACTGTATTCAGCCTCTGAGTTTCCACTGCCTTTGAGTTACCAATTAAAAGTCATTCTTCCAAAACATGTATGACAGCAAATGTTACATACTTACAGCTAGCCTAATAAGCAAAATACTAAACTGTTTAAAATAAATATTTTTTGTGTCTTGTACTGCTTTTGGAATTAATAGTCTCTTTTCTGATGTTAATATTCTATGACTGTTTAATTGATCAGCAGCTGATCCTGCCTGCCTGTTACCTTCCTCTCTTTTGGTAGCTATTATCTCTGCCTTTCATTGTGGAGCTGTAGTTTTCTTCAGATGTTCACCGGGGCTGACAGCCTCATAAACCTGAAGCAAAGGCCTTCTGAGACAAAATTGTATGTTACAGTCACACATTCTCATCACAGATGTGCTTGATGTCATTCTCTAGTACAGCTGGCATTTTCTCAGACACTAAAAATACTTTTATTTTGCCTTATCCACATATTTTTATTTCTGTAAATCTTTCATGCCTCTGACATTCGCTTCTACTCAGTGATGTTGTTTTCAGTTTTCAGTTAAATAAAGTCAGCAGGTGTCAACGCAGGCTTCACTAGTGCTATGGTATAGTTTTGCAGAGCCAAATGCAGACTGGTGTCTCATTACATTGCCACCTTTATAGGCACTTTATTATTTTAACACTGTTTTTCTACTTTCTACTTTCTTGCTTTGGGAAACAAGAGGTCCCATGTGTAAACCCATACTTCATAGCAAAATTCTTAAACTGTCCCACAGACAGACATTGCTATGTTTGCTGTGTCTAGACAAAATAGATTTGATGTGCATAATCCTCTGCTTAACTGTACTTTCTTTTTCTAAGACTATGTCAAAGGAATCGTGATAAGAGTTTAGAACAAGTACATATACATTCCCACTAATTGTAAACAAATCTCTGTCTCAGGCAGTTCATTTTCCTGTGTTAGCAATGGGGATTATCTTTATGAATTTAACCTTCGTTTTTGGCATATGCAGTAGGCCTTGACAGCTTCCTCAATATCCTTGGCCACCTGAGCCCTTGCTATGAATTATCTCTAATTCTCCTCTTCATTTTTTTCTATTCTCAGATGACTTTTTTTAACCATTATAATGTCTTTAAGCCATCCTAGGAATCACTGTCCTTTAAGCACAATTCCTCCTTCCCTCCAGAAGAAGTGAGAGCTTCCTAATTATTAAGTGTATAGGCTGGAAAATTGCTCTTCTGTCCTCTCCGTGTTAATAATCTAAATTGCTTTCTGCAGGATATCATTCTGGAAGTACAACTTCAGCGATCATTGTCTACCTTTTGGATAAGACCAGATAAGAATTGTAAATTAGACTTTCTTACTCTGACCTTAACCTGGCATAGTGCTACCAAATGCTTTGGGAAGGCTATCTAAAATCCTTAAATCTCTTCCAGATTCTGATTAATTTTGCATATCATGTTTTTAATTAGAAAAAAAAAGCAAAATTATGAAAATAACAAACCCCCCACTCTGTGAAGTGGTGTTTGTCAGGCACCATTTGGCAAGAGCAGCAGGTGGAGCCTTCATAGGGACAGATATCAGACATCAAGCCAAGCCCTGATCCTCAGTCTGAGTGTATTAAAATTCATTGGACTTAAAATTAAAATTCATGGTACTTAATCCAAGTCTCCACCTTAGATGGAACTGTTGTATGCTGATTACTTCCTGAAGGTACCTAACAGCAGCTTCATCCAGTACTTACTATCACAGTACTAGAAATCCAAGTATGATTACATTCTTCCAGCTTTTTAAACTTAACATCTCATCTTCAAAGGACATTTTTTGCTAAGATTTAATGAAAAAATAGGGAGGCATGTCATATAAATTTACCAATCACAGAATCTTTCCACCAGTTATCCAGAAATGTGCACATTATAGGTGTGGTCTCAAACATCAGTTTATGCATTTTCACCTTTAAAATTATAGTTTAAACTCTTTTAAAGCTGCTAAGAGATTTTTTCATGTCATGTATTTTTTTCAGATCAAATTGTGACTCATATAACCATTGATACTCTCTGTAGCAGTATTCCAGATCAGGCAGGATTCTGGCCTAAGCCAAAACCATAAAAAAGATAAAAAAACTGACCATGAAGGATTGACTAAAGTCACATTAAGACAGTGGAGGCGATGATAGGTTTATTTTAAAAGTGAAAAGTGCCTAAGTGCTTTGTCTTGGAATAAAAGTGACAACTATCACAACTGGAGGCTTAACAAACAACCAAGTCAAGGGTAGTATCTTCAAATAATCAGCTCAGAAAACTGCTAATTTTTATAAATCAAGATTCATTTCTCCCTCTGATGAGGAAAACAGTCTGTTGCCTTTGGATGAGTAAAGCTACAGTGCTTGTGCTGTTAATGGAACTGAATGTCTGCTCCAGCTTCTCCCAGTCTTCAGGGATCAAACAAGTAAAAGCACTATGGTGAAAGTCTGGTTTAGATATTTTAAACATTCTCTTTCAAAATACGGCATGGAACTCCTCTCTTATTTCCCTTCCTGGCTACACAAAGAAGAGCATTGGTTTTATTTCATTCATTCTGTCTTTTCAAAATATTTCTGGTTTTATGTACAATTAAATGCAACTGAAGTCTATGTGTCCTATTTTAATCTGCAAATATCTGCTGTTCAGACATACTTAGGTGTGCTGGGACATCACAGGCTGCACAGTCTTCTGCTGTGTCCTGTGAGCTGGTTCCCCATGTAGTACCTCCACAAAATGTGCCCAGGCCATACACATGCTCACTCTGTGAGGCAGCAGCAATGCTTGCCTCACTTGCCAGTAAAGTAGTTGCTTCCTTGTGGTAGTGCTATGACAGTCATGAGCCCTCACATCCCATTTCTGTCTGTGTTGAAACTATGCCAGGCTTAACCTGATACAATATGACCAGGTCTAGTTACGACTCACCATATGCTGAATTTCAAAGCAGTGGGGTCTTCATAAGAGATTTACTAAGTATGAAGTGTTTGTAGGATGCAAGATTAACTAATGTGAAAACTGAGCTCTCTGGTACAGGATAACACTGTTGGCAAAAAATGCCTCTAAAAGTGCTGCTTCTTTCCTGAAATAAGTAATTTCAAGTATGAATGCAAATGTATTTAAAATGAAATGCACAAAGGCTTACTGAAAAATAAATCAAACTTAGATCCTAACGCACTACATAGTTTTTTTGACAAATGAAACCTTAAGTGACGTATTACACCTGCAGATGAATATGTATCAGATTTGTCATAAAATCATTAATGAATACCAAACACCATGTGCTCTGACTGGATGAAACTTATCTGCTGTCATGTGCATCCATAAGAAAGATTTTCACAAGCTTTTAGAAATCAGTAACTTCAAAAGCATTCGGGTATGTTTTCTCTTTTCCTTTTCAAGTTCCATTTTTTTTACAGCTTTATCTTTGTTGATAGTGAGCTGCACAGCCCCAGAAGCTGATTTAAAAACAGTGCAAGATCCTTTAAGGATTTCTTAGCCAAGAATCAACAATGGAGAAAATAATTTGCATCAGTGTGCTAGTCTTTGAAACCAATTTATCCCTTTGAATTTTGAAACAAAGAGAGGATTTTAATTTATCTGAGAGGTCCTGTCCTTTGAGCTTGTTTAGGTAAATTGACTTTGTGTAATGAATTTTTCCTTGCTTCTGAAAATAAGCAGGATCATTTATTTCAACAAGCACTTTCTACATGAGAATTGCTTCGTTGCTACTTACAGGCTATATCTATGAAATAGTATTTCTATCTAAGTTAATATCAGATAAACTAAGATAAACATCACATAAGCTATGACATTTTAAAGAGGTATATCTTAGAGAGTTATTGATGAATAATTCACATATCTTTTCATTGTAGAGATATCATTTTATCCAAGATCACTAGGATAGAAGGGGAAATAGTAAAGGATGATGTGGGATTTTTTTAATCTTTAACTTTTTTTAATCATATATTTAATATAAATTGATTCTACATTTAGCAGTAGTCCTATGAAGTCAGCATTCATTTTCTCCTAGTTAATTTTTATATAAAAGCATTTGACATAATATAGAAACAGGGACAGGAAAGAAACAAAACAAAACAAAACAAAAACCAGAAAGACACAAGTGTCTCTTACTGGAATAAATCAGCCCCATATATATCCTCCTCCTTTCTTTAAAATCTGAGAAATTATCACCATTTCCAGTAGATTGGCAGAGTGTCCAGATGATTGAAGTCAGCGTAAGAAGAATAGGTAAGATAATTTTGTTTTTTCCTCAGATACTAAATTTCCTTGCTTAAGTGTTTGTGTGTGTGTGAGATTGACTGCTCCTTGCTTATTAAAACTACATCCATTAGGAAGGACCACTACCTAAGTGGAAATTATTGTTAAGCAAGGTATGAGTCAAGTTGCAAAGCAGTCTGGACATCTGGGCTTGTCCTCTCCACAGTTAAATCTGATTGGAGCCATTTTCTCCTGCAACAAAACTGTCTGGGCATTATTCTATACATGCCAGAGAGGAAAGTAGCAGATGGTGGTCCTGGAAGCAACATCATGTTTCTTCTTGTACAAATACCACAGCACCTCACACTGAGTAAGATTAATGAGTACCAATCACACCTGGGTTTCTTCTGTAGACCTCCTCTGGTGCTGTTGCTCTGGATCCCCAGGGTGTAGCAGCCCTGAGCACTTCAAAACTGCAAAGCTCTGGTGATAATTAAATTCAGTGCTGCACAAAGCTCTGCCTCCTATTAGATTTCTACATATTTAAAAGGAAAAAAAGGCCCCCACAAATGCCAGCCTCCAGCATGAAGTCTGAATCATTAATGAGAAGCAGTAGATTCAGTTTCTTTTCACCGCAGCCTTAATTGTTGTACATCAGGCTAATGCACGCACAGTGTTTTCTTTATTACTGTCTAGGTCACAGAACTGATTTTCCCTGGGAAACTGAATTACATAATATAATAGGTGAATTTGTTATTCAAAATAATAATTCTGGATATACTATTGGCTACAGAAGTAGAGAAAAATTGCCATTATTTCTCAGTCATTTCTTCTCTGGTGACAACACAAAATTACTCATTTGTATTCAGGGAGCACCTCTTCATTCTGGAGTGTTGCTTGTGAGAGAACATGGTTAATACGAATATTATCTCATCTGCCATCTTTGTCATCCTTTACCTAAACATTCTAACAGCTACATATGGTCTTACAAAACTCATTCCTCAGTCCATGTGGATGAACATTGCTGGCAGCAGCCAAAGACATCAGACTTTTGAACATATATTTACAAACAAAACCACATTTTCCTCATGGTAAGGGAGGTTTCTCAAGCTAACTGCCTGTGCAGATCCCACTTGCTTCTGAAGTCAGATGTTATAATATGTATCCAGCATACTCTTTTTCCCACTATTACGCTTCCCTAGAACCACTGACACCTCTGTTGAAATGTGCACATCAACACTTCTTCCATCTGGATATTCAGGCTTTGGAGCAAGGAAGCCTGTCTCTGCCTGTGCTTCCACACTCCTCTACCCCATCTCTGGTACCAGCAGCACATCTGTACATCTACTCCTTTCTTATAGCTTGCCTCTTAGCTCTGTTAGCTCCTTAATTGCTGAACTGGGAACTACTATTCCATCAAAAATCTCTATGTATGTTTATGCTTCTTAGAGAGGAGGTGCGTGTAATAGGAATGAATGGTTTGCTTCACCTTCCAAAAGATTCTTATTTCTTGCAGCAGCTTTTTCTCTCAACAGTATTTATCACTACCCTGGTGAATGTATCTATGTTATTTAATTTAATTTTTTAATTATTATTTAATTTTAAATTTTTCAACATTACAGAAATTATTTGAAAGCAAACAAACTTAAAAGACCTCCCACTTTCTCCCAGTAGTCTTTAATTCTGAGAATGGAGCCGTCCATAGATTCTGGTAACACTTCTGGCATTCATTGCATTTGTTATTGATTGAAGGAGGCAGCTATCATCCTGTCAGTATTGCAGGTGAGGTCATTTAGATTACCGTTGATTCCCTTCCAGATAATGTAAAAACAGAGTGAAATATTTCACATGGATGAACCACAACTCACCCATTTGACAAGACCTCATTCTGGTTGTTTCCAGTGCCTAATGCTTACCTTACTTTATAGAAGTGAATGCTATTTAATACACATTAATACATTTAATATTTAATGCTATTTATTTTAATGAAAATAATGCCAAGTAATTAGGAAATATGTTAAGGGTATTACAGCAATTCATGTGGAGTAATTTGTGCTAGACACTCCACAAATGTAGGTGAAAAACAGTATTTTCTATATCCAGTAGGATATGGACAAAAGGACTGGAACTTAACTTACACAGTCAAAGAATCTATAGCTGCATATACACATTTAATTTCAACAGTAACCTGCTTGAAACATCTTGATGCTTTCTAAAATAGAGAATTTAATTAAGCCTATTAGAAGACTTGACAGCTACTTCAAGGGAAATGCCTGAATTAGTGCTTTTCAAAATACATTAGGTTGCAATAGAAAGTTGCAAAAACAAACCACCATATGAGCTTCTGCATTACAACCATGCTCATACTTTATCTCCTTGCTCCCCAGATTGAAGGAAATTAATTTCTGGTAAGGAACATTTCTTTCACACTTCAAGTATTCAGACATGTTTGAGAGACTTTGCTTAGGAAAATTCTCATTCAGAAGTATTGGAGGTTATTAACTTATGAAGAACTTTGTTTTCTGCAAGCATGATTTTTGACAGGATTACTACTTCTTCTCCATGAAAACTTTAAGGTCATATATATTTGCATTATGACTGCAAAACAAATCATAACATAAAGCAAGTAAAAGCCCTGATTGGTTTTTACAGCTTGCTGTTCAGACAAGCTTCATATTGCAGTATTTTATCTCTCGTCTTTAATTGTGTCTCATTAATTAGCAATACAACACTGAACTGAGACTATGCACATGATCACTTCACTATCACCTATTTGGGCTGATCTTTTGTAAGCTAGCCTATCTGAACTCTGTGTTCTCCAGGAAACAGCAAACAATTATACTCCAAGCCTGATCAAAGGAGATTTTCAGAAGCGTCAGTCTACAGTAGCTTATGCATCCACTGAAAATTGGCACTAAATAATAATTGATTTTGTTCAAGAGTTGTATTAAAATTTTTCAGAGAAATTGAGCATTCAGGTATAGGGACTTCTAAAAATTAAAGGCAATTGTAATCTTGTTACTTTTATTTCATATATTAAATAGTAAATTGCTTCTGCAAAAGAAAAAGAAAAAGTGCTTTTGACACTGATTGCCTAATGAATTAGTCAAAACCAGTAGGAAAGGTGCTTTTAAAACATTTAAAGTATATTTTAAATTTCATGGTTATTAACCATTTTAAGCCTCTTTCTCAGATTGCTTTGAATGTTTTATCTGTCATATGACATCTTAAATATTAAGCATATTGCATGCCAGTGAACATTTCAGAAAACACAGGCAAGCTCTTCTGGAGTCACAGTTTGTATAATAAAGATGTCATAAAGTGGGAAAAATTTATCCAGTCATAAGACTGTGTCAAAGAGGGAATACAGAAGTGACTTTGATGAACACCTGCAATATTGTGGTCTGAAAGAAGGCATGGGGAAAAGAGAACAAAAAGCACAAATGTAACAAAATAAAAAGTAGGAAGCTGGCTGGAATAATGAAAAAGGGTTACATTTTGCATCTAGTCACAGCTCTAAGCAATAAGGCTGTCCTGGTGGCTGAATGGTAGTGATTAGAGAGCTCTCTGTGTAACAGTCAGGCTGAAGTATCCAAGGTAGGATTCAAACAAGTATTTCAATGAGAGGGACAAATTCTGGTTCTAAGGAGGGATGGTGACTGCAAGATCTCTTTAATAGGCAGGTAGATGCAAATCATATGGCAGAGCACAGTTCTCTCAGGGAACTAAACATAATCCAATGCTTTCTATACCTAGCATTGTTTTTGTTTTGTTTTGTTCTTTATAATAAAATAAAGAATGATAATAAAACTTTAAACTGCATTTTCTTTTTCAGATAACCATGAGTTGGTGATGGATGCCTGGAATGATATGTTACAGAGCCTCACAAAGTCCTCCTACAAGAACTTTCTTTGTGTAGGCTGTCTCAGGAAGATACTTGCTACTATCTGACAGAAAGGAAAGCATTTTTTGGCAGGTAGCTTTTATCAGTGAACATTATGGTGCTAGAAGGATCCACTGATGAGTGAAACTAATAAAAAACCAAAGAGTTAGCCATGGATGAATGTAGAAAAAGAAACCACTTTACACACTGAAATTTTCTGACCAAAAATTTGGTTTGTCTGTATGCACAGAAAAATTTAGAACACAAAAAAACAAACAAACAAACAAAAGGTTTGATATATTTTACTGTTTAAGGAATTCCTTATAATGATGCTACAGCTAGTTTTAATAAAAAACAGGCTTACTTGTATAGCTGTATAAAACTGTAATCCTTATGACAAAGATCAGTACATAAGGAGCAGTTGAAATAATGATACCACTGCAGAGTCCATTTGCAAAAGCTCAAAATATAACATGAGATTGAATAAAGTAAAAGAATCAAAATCGTAAAACACATGATCTCACAGAAGATTAGACAAGCACATTGACCAAAAGTCTGGGTTACTATAAAAAATTAATTTGAACAAGGGTGATTCTAACTCAGACCAAGTAGCTGTACATCCCAGTAGATATCTGCAATGGCAGCTGGAAGCAGTTATTTAAAAAGACTGTAAAAGTTGTATACAAAATCCTTTTCCTGATAAAATTCCTAGCTTCCAGAAACAAAACAGATGACCAAGAGTTATATTCAGATCAATTTTTATAAAAGCAACTGATGGAATTATTCTCAATTAATTTACTATTTTATTTTTAAGTATCCACTTGTACTTCTGGCCTCCACAATGTGCTTTAGGACTGAGTTCCTCAGTAAGAGTAACAGAATAGACAGTTGACAATATAATTGATAAAAAGCTAAAAAGTGGTATCTGGTTTGTTTGCTATTCTATGCAGCACTGTCAAAGCTTTCTGTCAAATTCAATCAAGGTTTCTAAACTGAACCTGTCGATTCCCAAGTAATCTCTTGACTTTTAACTAAAAAAATACAATTGTGGAACACAGAAACAAAAATGAATGAAATTCCATTGAAAATTATATACTTATGGCTTTGATAAATATATATTATTTGACAACATTTCACAGGTTATGTCACCTCCCTGTTATAATGATTTCCTGGTCAAATATTCTTCCCTGTATAGATCAATAGTGAATCCATCACTGTAATATTGATTAACTGTCTTCTATATTAATAATTCCAAAACTGCATGATTAAAGCAATACTGTTCGGGAATAAAATATAATGATAATCTAAGGTAATAAGGGTGTCTTATGTGGAGACATATAAGAAGCTCATTCTATTTACTATACCAAAGAGCAAGCTTAGTGGCCCATGTACTATTTGTAGAAGTGCTTGTTTGTGAAGAAATGTTCTGATAAAGCAGCTTTAGTCTAGAAAAAAAAAAGTAGTCAATAGAGATGAAAAAGGTAAAGTCATGTGATAAGTTCAATATAAAGCTGCAGAAAGGAGAGGAAAACAGCAGTTTCAAAAGTTAGGCAGTGATATGAAAACATTATCTTCAGTTGATCTGTTTATCCTAAGATATTGGATATTAGATATAACAGTAGATTCACAGTTTTAGTTTGTTATACGGATAAGGCCAGATTTTTCTGCCTTGAAGCCATGATTATGATTTTCCTACAAGAAAACTTAGAAATTATCATTGTGCTGAGTAAATGATTGCGTATGATCTAGCTTTCACTGGCTTAAGAATAACACAAGCATTTAAAAAATAATATATTTTTATAAGGCAAAGATCTCACCAAAGGGGAAAAAATAGATGAGTGTTTTCCCCTGTACAAACTACTAGCATGTCAAAATTTAACCTGAAGATTATCTCTTTGAACAGAGCCGTAGGGATTTGAGGTAAACTATAATAAAGAGGTACAAGGAAAACATTTTGTGATAGTTCAGTAAGATTCTGACTACCTATGTTGCTCCTGTAAGTCTGAGTTCAAATAGAGAAACTATCCATATAAAAAATGAAATAACTAAATGTTAATTATTCCAAATATTAACCATTAAGAATATTCACATAATCTCGCTTAGATAAAAGTAAAATGCTTAGTCTTTCCTTTTATATTCCTGTACTCTGTTTGAATATATTAAACATATTTTGAAATTCATAGCATTCAAAGTACAAAAAGACATTGATTTAAAAAATCTGTCTTTGATATTATGCAAATGAGCATATATTGTCTATACTTTCCATACCTAGAGGTTTTTTTTTTACAATAAAAAGAATATAAAATTTAAACTATATATTTGAAGACCCTGTCTTGAGTTTTCACTGATACATGGGATGCTACAAGATTATGAATAACCTTCTAGGTAGCTGTTGCTTTGACAGCTCTTAAGCAGCTGACTTGAATGTCCATTGACCTGCAGGTGTCTTCTTAAACCCTGAATAACCAAAACATGTAACTAGATTCATTGTGGAGTGCAAAGTTAGCCCTCTACCTCAGCATTTTTATGTTGGCATGAGTGATGGTTTGGCAACTTATTTGACAACATGTTCTGTGTTCCTTTAATGTATTTTTCTCCTTCAGGTGATAAAAAGAAAATATAAGGCAATAGTAGGTAACGAGAAGCTAGTCTTAGGAATTAGCAGTCTCAAGCAACATAAATATTTAAAGCATGGCTGCACTGTAGCGCTGGATGGCAGTAACCTTCCAGAAGTTCAGGACTGCTTAATACAGCCTGCTGTTACATGATGTATGAGGTATAGGCTTCTTTTGATGCTAATCGGGTAAAAACCCCTTGATCTTGAATAAATAAAAGACATTGTGGGGCCTACCTTCCACTTTCATCTTCTCTGTCTATTATCCAATTCTTTATCATATAAGTCACCTTTGTCTTACCTTCTCCTTACCCCATAGCTAGTCTTGAAAGATACACAAATTGACTTTTCTTATAAAAATTATTATAGTCTCTTGAGATCAAAAGGGATCATTGTCATTTGTCTGATGTTAAGACACTCTTAAGTGGGCATGATTTTATTGTCTTAGAGCTTCACTTTAAGGTCAATATTGTGTGCAACTAATAATATTCTGCTGAAGTTTAAGAGACAAAAAAAAGTTGGAGGCTGCCCCATTAGGGTTTGACAATGTTTCATCAATTTCCTCTTGTCCTAGCTTCCCTGGGACAGAATCATAGGCCAGACATGAGGACAGGCTACATAAGTAGCCCCGAGTGAGATGGGAGCTTAAGCCCAGGGCAGCTGCCCCAAGCTGATTCCCAGGTGTATCCCAGAGCACCTGCTTCATGCTCATTATAAGAGGAGAAGATAGGCTGAGGGTGGAGATGTCTGTTGTTCCCTTTGCTGCTACTGTGAACTAGGCTGAGTATGAGCTTATGTACTTTTTGCTGGTGTTTATACATCAGCCCCTAGCACTTCTCTTCCTAAAGGGGAAGGTTATTGTATGGAAGTTCTCTCTGATTTTATTTATGAAGTACATGCTGGTGTTTACAGCCACTAATATCCTTACACCATCTAAATTATCCCATTATGAAAGTATTTCTTTCTGTCCACAATACATGCTATCAGGCTTTAAAAGGGGACCTGGTAAAATCAGGGCTGAAAATGGAAATACTTCTGATTTTGTAGTGTTTTATTTTCTAGAGACAATTGGATTTTCTTTGCCGTAAAATGAATACATCTAGCATGAATCTTTAATTTTCATTGTTTCCCTGTGCATATTATCCTTGAAAATTTTCCATCTATGTGAACATATTTAAAGTTTTCTTTCCAAAAATGGTATTTCTCTTTCACTTTCTCTACAAAAAGCATAGAACTTTGTTATGAGTTATCTAGCTTCACCCTCAATGTATTCTTGAATGTTTAATCAAAGGTATCAGTAGATAACACTTCTGCTTCATTTTAAATAGAAACCAGCAGCTTACAAACAGAAACTGACATTTTAAGTACTTTATGCTACAACACTCAGTAGTGTATGACTTTAGCAAGCAAAATGAGACATGACACAAGCAAAGTAACTGTATTAAATGACAAAGCTCTTTCCATATTCTTGTTTTCCAAAATTCCTTCAAAAAGGCAGAGAATTGTATTTGTGGTTTTTTTCCATACTACTGGTTTGTACATTGCAGCTTTCTAGATAACAAATGTACATTCTGCAAAAAAAGAAAGTAATTTGGTACACACAATAGTTTATTCTGAATAACCAGGAGTCAAATATTATGGTGGAAAGCATGAAACGAAATGGACAAATAGTAAAAATACCATCTTGAAGGAAGAAAGTGTAGCCCTAGATTAAGTTGCCTGCTATGGTGGGGTACTTTGTAAAAGGCAAGCTTTCAAGTTTTCTTATGTGTAATAGCATTCCAACTTTATGTAAATATGATCAGATTAGAATTAACATTTTATGCAACAAGCTGTGCTTTAGGAATTCTTGTTTGGTTTTGATAGCTGCTTTTTCAGTGACAGAGAAAATAGTATTATTGACTTAATAATATTCTTGTTAGACTAACTTTATTAAAAGTTGTTCCACAATAGAAAGGTTTATAAATACATAATTTGAATTAAATAAATCAATCATGTAGAACTTTATAAATAGAATTTTTCCATTGGCAATTTAAGTTAATGAATCTTTTGTTCTGCTCTAAATAATATTGTTTTCTCTCTTGCTAGATACTGTTAAATTGGCAAGACATACCAAATAAATTGAAGTCCCAACATTATTCTGTTGGTCTTCTATGACTCAGGGTAAGAAAAAAACAGTGATAACTATATATACAACTCAACAGCTTCACAGAAATACCAGTTTAATCCCTATCTCTCTCCACTCTTAATTTACATAGAAATTAGTGTTACTTTCAGTGTCTATTTCTCAGGTCTCCCCTCACAAAGTTTGCAATTTTGAATGGTCACTCCTTTTAAAATTTCTCTATTTGCTTTTCTTAGTTTACAATGTGAGAAACAGTGATCACTACCTCATCTTCTTGTTTCTTCGCATTCCAGCCTATTATGACTATCTGCCTTATTTATTTTTTTAACTATAGAATTACTTCCTGCTTTTTTTCCAGACAGTGCCTTCTCCAGGCATCTGTCATCTTCTTTTACAGCTGCCTTGTAGGACAGATTTTACTTGTTCTACACCTATACATTTTTTCCTTTAAACCATTATTTCTAAGTAACTGCTAGATTTCAGTGTGCCAAAAATTCTTCTTGAAGAACCAATGTAAATATTTCCAAACTTTTGCTATGGAAATGTGACACATTATTTAAGACTCACTGAGAAAATAACTGATTTTAAATAACAGTGAAATAAGTTTTTTTTTTTTACAGTGCTTATTACGTACTTCTGTTGTAGTATTGCTCAAACCATGGAAAGATCTCTTGGGCTGGTTTGTTGTTCTACCTAGTTGGTGAACCGTGAGTCTCTGGGCCATTACAAGGAGGTGAGACTGACAGCTAGTGAGAAGATTCAAACCCCAAGTGTAGCAGTAACTCACAGCAGTGAACAGTTTCTTTCTCTATGGTAATATCTGTTTAGCTTGATGAAAAAGAAGCTGTATTTAATTGAACTTATTTGGATCTGACAGAACTTCATCTAATATCCTTCCTTTAATTAACATGTAAATGAGAGGGAAAAAATAAACAAAATAAAAAGACAGGAAGAAGGAGCTCTTTGCTACCTACTTCTGACACCCTTGAATAATTCTCTTCGGCTTTTTCATCATGTAGGAAATTCCCATTAACTAAGGTATTCAGGAAAAAGCAGTCATTTGAAAATTACAGCAACATCCAGAAGAACACAAATATGAAAATGTAACCAGAAATATAGTCTCTAGAGCAGCTACTGTAGTCAAATCACAGCCCATTCTACCCCCAACAATAGGTGTAGTATATAGTCTCAGTTCTCAAGGACAGTAATTAAAGGGTAACCTTGAAAAAGGCATGGAACTACATGGAGCACTCAAGTTGTTGATTCTCCAGGTAGTAGCAAGGCACATATTAATCCTAAATTTTTTTTTAACCTGCAAAATACCCACATTTTTAATAGTTTTTTCTTTAATTTCGCTCACCTACATCACACTCAACATTCATCAAGCAAGTTATTTTGGCAACATTGGCATCAACTGTGAAATATAGATCTCTTAATCGCATATAAGCTTTTAAAAACATTCTTCCTGCCTGAAGCAACCCAGGGGCTTGTTAAATAGAGATTAGAAAAGGAAAGATAGTCTTGTACTTAAGAATTCATCCTTTCCCATAAAATTTCAGAGTTCTTTTCCTGGAACTGCTGCAGGCATCATTTGTGGTCCTGAAAAAGTCAATATTCAACACTCACAAGACTATTTCTATCTCATTTAGAACATCCTTTTAGATCTTAACCTTGTTGAGGTATAAATTGTCAGTCATTATGCAGTGCTTAGAATCACGAAAACTTCATATTACCTGGAGTGTCTAGCTGCTATTACAGAGCAAATAGTAACCACGACTGTAAAAATAACTGATGCAAAGGCATCCATCAGTGAATGGTAGAACTTTCATAGCCTGTGTAGCAGTCAGTCAGGTTCACCTGGATGTCAGGTATCTGCAGTAACAGTTTAAAAAACATATGATAGAAGATGATTTCTCATTCTTCTTCTTTTGCCTGTAATTCAGTGTCTTGCAGATTAAAGTTTCTCACGTATATTATTAAAATTCATACTTAGGTAAATATTTAAAGAAAATAAATTGACATAGGCAGCCAGTAGTTAGATATAAACTAAATAAAATTGCATCATGAGATATCACTATTATTTTGCAGACGAGCTACTTAGCTGATATTAATTAAGGAGATGCAGTGGTTTGGACTGAATACTGCTACACATATGTGACGAGAATTTACCTCATTAATTTCTTCTCAAAAAATAGATTAATTTTAAGACTGAAAATTGTTTTTTCTCACATCAATTGAAAACCTTCATTATTAGTTGCTAATTTCCATGTGTTTGTTGATCTGTCTCATTTGAATACATTCATTATTATACTGACAGAAAAAACCCAAAATTAAACTTAATTAGAGGTCCACCACCTCCAGCTCAAGTTAATTAAATGCCTAATTTAACCTTTTGGGAAGTAGTAACCTGCCAGTGAAAAAATTATAAGGAAAGTAAAGCACACTAGATCCCACTAAGGAAAATAATGTCTGATTGACTTTTATTTTAACCCTCCTCATTTCACACAAAAAAGAAATAAAGAGGACAGCAAATATACCCTCATATAATGTTCATATTAAATAAGTTTGTCAGTTTCCCTTCTGTCTAGTAAGCAAGAATTGCGTTAATTATTCTGCATGTCTTCATGTGCTTTCCTGTACATGGGTGCCAAATAAAATTATTCGGTATTACAAGGTCAGCTTTCCAAATTAACTGAATTTGGGGTAAGTATAAAAAAAAAAACTGGAGGTGTGACATAAGTAGATATCAAATTAATAAAGATAGCTAGGTGGGCCTGACAGAGTGCAGACCCCTGTGTTCTCCAGTTGCTCCAACCACTTGTGTTACCTGGGAAAGCTATTGCCTCACCTGGGTATTCCTTTTTTCTTTTTAAATCAACCATTCTTTGAGCCAAGGCATATCTCTTCCTCTCTGAGTGAATACTTCTTACAGTGCTGGTGCCCTGATGCTAATTTGGTTATTTCAGTGCTATCATCATCAAGTTTCAGATTAACATCATCCAAAGGGCAAGGAAGACAGATTTGTGCAAACGAGTGATCATTTCTACATGCAATATTTACACTGCAGATATAATGTAATTCTGGTCTCAAAATGTGTTGTTTCAGACAATCTTTACTTCTCAGTAATACATTCTCTTCAAATATTGCTATGTTATCAATTAATAGATTGCTAATTATTGCTAATCTAATTCGTAACTTTAGTCACAATAAGCAATACTTAGAAATTAAAGGTATTCTCTCTCTCCATGATATTATCAGTCTTTTGAACAGATGACAAGCCCTGCTGAATAAGGGCAGTATGCTTTCATTTTGATTCGTAAGGATTTTATGGAACAAAAGGATTCCCTCTGTAACCATAAAACTCAGTAAAGCCTCAATCTTAAAAGGTGACCACTCTGTCTTTGTGAAGCCTCACTCACTTCAGTGATTTAGTGTGCTCAGATGGTCTAATGAAGATCAATCTCAGGTCACATTCCTCATCATATGGGAAGTACAGGAATTTACTATACTTCTAGAAGGAAGCACTACTCCCTATGAGTGTGCCTGGCATGATATGAAGGAAAACAACCAATTTACACTATCAATAACTAGTGTAAATACACAGAAGACTGTGTTCACTAAATCTGATCTTTGCAAGCAGTCAAATATATTTTTTTGTTATGCTAGAGTTTGGTATGCTATCTTGCTCTATCTTGTTTTGACCTCAAGTGGGATGACTTATTTGAGCAACCTCATGTTATTTAAAGAAGAAAAAATCAAGTATATCAAATATAATGTATCATATTATGTATGTAAAAGATTAAATCAACTTTTAAGATCAAAAAATACAAGTCACATAATTCAAAATAAGATTATTGTTCTTCTCTAGCAGTGATAAAAGAACCTAGAGTCTTCAGAGCATTCTCTTCAAAGAGTTAGATGTATTGCATTGAGTGTCATTTTAACAGCAAAAGAAAGGTCAGAAGCTCAGATACTTTACTGTCTGGCTCTCAAACAGAAACACACAGAGAGCCAAACTATTATCAGCCAAAAGTACTTCCTGCAAGTAGGAGATTTTAACTGGAGACTACAATATCATGTGCTTCAAGTAAGAACTTCATTTCAAACAAGAGATTTGGCTTTTATTTGTGCCAATTTGTGTCTCATTCTGTCCTAACAAGCTTATGTATCAGCAGCTGTATCATATCATGTTTTCTTTCCACAGCCTTGTTTGGGACAATGCTATTGATTACCAAAACAACATTGGAGATCAGTATGAAATTACTTATTAAGACAGCCTCTGAACTGGTGGCTAAATGTATATGACATTTTGCTTTTTGGAACTAGAAGAATAAATTTAGTCATTCCTATGCAATTCAGAATAATTTCATAAATTTCAACAGATCTTAATCAGATTTATGCAGGTGTAACAGATCAGATAATGATGAGTTGTCTTAAGGGCAGATCAATGAAAAAATTTCTGGCAAACATATTTAATATAACAGCTACCATGTAGCTTCGTTTCTCTCTCTCCATGAGCAATGTACAGAGACAAAAACACTTTTTTTTGTTTTTTGGTTTTTGTGTTGTTTTGTTGTGGGGGTTTTTTTGCTGTTTTTTTGGGTTTTTTGGTTTTTTTTTATCTTAGCTCAAGTTCTGTCTTGGAAAGCATAGAACAATTAGGTCACGGGAAGGAATACACCAGTTTTAAATAATAATAATTACCTTTTCCAAGCAGTCCAGAAGATGGCAGGAGGTCTTGGTACCAGCCATGACTGCTTTAAGAAATCTACAAAGAAATCAATTTCTCCCATGGGAGGTCTAGTGAGGAAAGGTTTTACAAACAGAAGCAACAAATTATTATGGCCATATTTTTCATATCACTAACAGCCTTGTATAACTGCTACTCCTATCAGAGATGAAATGAATAAAAAAGAAGTATTCATTTTTCATTAAGATTTTTTATTGGGCTTAAAAGTCCTGAACAAAAAATGCCCAACAAGAAACATGGGATATTCAATATATGTTAATTAACCATATCTCTTTTCTTTAAGATCCTTTTTTATTTAAGCCCTACTGTTTTCTTAGACGTTATAAATAATATTCAATATTGAACAAAAAAACCTCAAATTATATCAAACCAACTGTTTGGTATTGATGTGGACACATTGAAATGATGAATTGTCTCTTGGTCCAGCATTTCTCTACTCTTAAAATATATCAAAACCATTTCCAAATAAACAGAATTTCCCCCAAAACTTATTTTCTCTGAGTACCCATCTTAATTTACATTATTTAAAATGTATCAGTAAACAAAAAGCCTGGTCTGCCAGCTTCTGTTTAAAATGTATCAAAAACCTGACTCCATCAGAAAAACCTCATCAGGGCTAAAGAAGATAAAATGCTAATAAGAATGTCTCCTGATAAACTGCCAGACAGGTAATGCAAATTAGATAACAAGAACTGAACAATTCCTCATTATCAAAAGTAAGTCCCCAAATCACCAAGTGGCAAGCCTCTGACAACAAGTAATGAAAAGGCAGAACCCTTTTTACTATATAAAAATTCAGAGGGAAAGGGAGAAAATACTTCGATCACAACTACAACTACAACTTCAAAGTTCAGCTACAGCTACTGGACTGTATCAGCAGAAAAGCCAAGGTCTTCTGCTCCCTAGAATGAGACAGAGATCCCCTGAGACTGAAAGCTGAGCAGCGAGGGAGGGTGAAAAAAAACCTAATTACTTTCTCTTCTTCTCTTAAAGACCCTTTCTCAGAGTGACTCATTTGTGTAAAAAACTCTCCTCTTGCGAATTAGTCTCCTAGTACAAACCTCTCTTTTAAAAGTGGTGTAATTTTTTTTCCCTGAAATAAATCTCTGGAATTTTTTTAAATCATAAAGCCTGATATTTTTGCAAATTCGTGTGATCTATATGGGTAGTGGCTAATACATATCCTCAGAACAAAATATAAAATAATAGTTACAGACCGTAATAAGTATCATCCCTGTTCTGTACGGGATAAGCTAGAAAAAGTCAGTACCAGAACAAGGGAGTCAGAAGTGATGGATGTCAGGGAAGAAAAAGAAATATGTCAGTAAAGGAAAATAGATATATGAAGGTTAAAAAGATAAAGGAGGGAGTAAAAATCAATTAAAATAAAATATACATAAAGTGAGTTATAGCAGGATAATTGGATTTTGTCAGATGGATTCATCAATCTACAAAAAGAAATTAAAATGTAAAGGAGTGGAATAAAGACGCAGCAAAGCTGGGCTGGGAAAAAAGTGGAGCTTCCCTGGGGCAGCAAAATGCCTGAGGCTTCCCTCAACTCCATTGTCATGTGCTCTGGAATTCTAGTATCTTTCATTCAGATTAGGGGAATATGTATTTGCACATTTTGTTTAATCTCTGTAAAATTTCATAAAAGATTAAGGTGAAGATGAACCTTGCCCATAAAAAACAAAATCTCAGAAATCTGGAACCCAAGAGTACAAATGTACTACACTGTTATATTCCTGTTGAAGAAAACCCAATATTGGCAATCTAGGAGGTTTTAAGGTTTGATGTTTAGTTGTGTACTCCTACATGTTTCTAACTTCCAGTCCATCAAATACAGTGCAATGTGCAGTTATCACTATTGCAGACTCCTACTGAAATTAAAGATTCCAAGAAAACAAAGCTGCTTCTGCACACAAGCAGAATTCCAGTGTATAATACTTTGTTTCATAAATCCACTAGAAATAAGACTTGGTGAGAGTAAAAGTAGGATTATTCAAAATTTTCTTATATGTAAAACTTAAATTTTGGTCCAAAGAATTATGAATCTATAATACTTATTCTGATAGCCTTGGCTGCTAACTTCCCCTATCATACTATTCCTCAGAGGTCTTGAACTATGACTTTTCCCATTTGTGTCTTAATTTTACTTGTTGGTTGCTGCCAGAATAACTGCAGCTTTGTATTACTAATAGAGTTATGGAATTTCCTAAACGGGATTTATTTATTTTTAAATTATAAGTTTTGGCAAGCACCGCTAACAACTAAATGCATGAAGTTCTAGTTTTAATTTGCAAGTGCCTGTGTACCTACTATTAATCTTCTCTGGTGTATAGAAATGTAGGTTCTTTAGCACATTTTTAATACTTTTGGACTGGAGCAAACCAACCCAAAACCCCAGAGGCTGAGTCATTTCATGAGCCAGAGGAGATTAAGATGGAGGGAGGGTAAATTGAAGACAGGTTTGGTAAGCACAGTAAGAAATAATCCGCGCCATCTTCTCTATCATCTTACGCATGCAACTAAGCACAATGAAAGGCATGTACAAGAGAGTGTTACTGAAGCAGCATATGCTGCTAGATGAAATGTTGTATGTCTGCTCAATTCAAAGTGGTTGCAGTTAGTTTACTTTTTAAAGCTGATCTCTATTACTGGCAAAGTTTTGAAAATTGTGAGAAAGACATTCAAGAAAATATTGAACTGTGCAGTAATATAGTACCTGTTAATAGCAATTGAGGTGGCAGCTAATCACATTATTTATTTAAAAGCTAAAATAAAGATAAATGAAATAAACCCAGAAGAAGATGATAAGTCAGGCCTAATACTTGTTCATTAGCTAGGAAATTATCTGATATCTGACATCCTGTCAAAGAACAGTATAATAAGAAGTTTAATCTTATTAACTTCCTGAAAATGAAAAAAACAATAACAATTCACAAAGATATGAGCACTCAGGCCATTTCTAATTAATCACTGTGTTTTGGAGGTCAATTTAAGGGGCAGCTAGTTTAATGGAGAAGAGGAATTTGTAGTAAACACATGATTTGGAAGACACTGCCAAAGTAGCAAATGGTTTTGTGAAAAGAACCTTTGAGATTTTACATCTTGAAACTCCGTTCCCTGAGCAAGCTTTAGAAAGAGGAAATATTCAGGTTCAAGGAAAGCAAATGTGACTTAATAAGCAGGCTAGGAGGGCGAGGTGCTGCAGGATTGTTACACAGCCTGGTTTTCTGAACTTCTGGTAACTTCTTGGTTTTACCAAGCAACAGACTGTCAGAACTTAGACATTCAAGGCTTACCTAAATGAAGACTTCCTATGCAATTCTACTGCTAATAAAAAAGTCTAGAAATCCAAATACATGTAGAATTTCTCTGAAGCAGCTAAATGGAGAGAAAACCTTGCAAAGAATGGTACCATAGTAATGGTCTATACCAGGTGGCTCTACTTGAATGGCTCTAGTTGAATGGATGGAACTAATTGTGATTTCTGACAACCCAATAACTGCTAAAACCTTAAATTTGCAATTTCTACTTGCCAGTTCCTTAAATTGTTTTTTAGGAGCAATTTCTGCAAAGTATAGCAAAAAAGACACCTCAAGATTGGGAAAAGTTTTTTAATTTTTTAATTTTAATTTTAATTGTTAAGCATAGTTTAACAAGGTCATTTCCAAAGCCATACACAAGTCCACAACATATAGTGTATATATTAACTTCATACTTGATTCCATGTAGGCTTTAGTTAGGCCTTCTCTTAAAAAAATGAAAAAATCTGATTCAGGGTGAAATAGCAAATAAACTTGCAGAACTACCTAATTTATACCAGATATTGGTCAGTAATCTTAAGAAATGTGCTTCATCCACTATTTAGGGAAGTTTAAAAGGCTGTTTGAATCACTGCTTTAGAAAATGCCGTAAGCTTAATGGAACAATAAAATAAATGGGCTGTGAAAGGTTTGCTAAGTTCAACAGAACTTTTCAGTATTAAATGGAGTTTTAAACTTAAGAATTGGTTACTTTTGTCATGATTCTTATTTATAATTTATGCCAAAAAAAAAAAAAAAAGTTAACTTTTTTCAAATATCAATATCTGCCTTAGCACACTTCTGAGAAGCCAATGATTTTGTTCTTGTCTTACACATTCCTCTGTCCTGGGATCAAAAATACTCCTGATAGACTCTACTGCTTTGTATTTAAATACGAGAGGATGGAAAGGGGGAATAAATCCTTATGCCAAAAGATGACAAGAAGTTAGTGTTTAAAAGTAAACTCTCCATCTGTTGTCATTGAGATTCTCCTATTGTGCAGAGTCTTCACACAAGTCTTCAGAGTAGCAGTTTAAACCTCTGCATTTTCCTACACACTTTCATTTAGGTTAGATATTAGAAAGAATTTCTTTACAGAGAGGGTGATCAGACATTGGAATGGGCTGCCCAGGGAAGTAGAGGGTTCTCCGTCCCTGGAGATATTTAAAAAGAGACTGGATGTGGCACTTAGTGCCATAGTCTAGCAACTGCAGTGGTAGTAGATCAAGAGTTGGACTTGATGATCTCTGAGGTCCCTTCCAATCCAGCTGATTCTATGATTCTATGATTTAAATATATGTGTCTCTTTTCATTAAACATTATGCTCTGAATCTTACACATCTGACCGTTCAGTTTTCAAAATCTTCTGTCAGTTATTTCTATTTGAATAGTTTTCCCCTGCAGTACAGAGTCACCTCCAGCAGCTAACCCAATCCCTCTGCATTTCAGGATGTTTGCAGAGGTTCAGAGGTCCTGACCAGCCCCTGCTTTAGGAAGGTTCTGGTGTAATCACAGATCTGTTCATGGATCTTCTAGAAGCAGAGTCTATTCTTTTCTCTGGGAGAAATGTGCTGAAATACTTGGAGCAGCCCACTTGTATGTTAGATCTCCACAAATATAAAATGGGGGCTTGATTTCCTTATTTAGACAAACATCTCACTGGTTTCAGTGGGAGTAACAGTAGAGCATACTGAGTCTCTACACCGCCATCCACTCCCTTTTTCAACTACTTCATGTTTCTTCAAAACTCTATTCTGTCCTTCCTTGTGTGAGCAGTGGAACTCATCCAGAAAATATAACCATAAGACCTTTTTCCACTGAAATTCCTTGTTATATGGGTACTTGCATTGTACATCATTTGGTCACCTATGAATTTCATTCATACTTCCTAAGGGAAAGGGGGGGAATAATAAGCACTTGCAAAATTGCATGCCACTTTAAAAGCTTTCTCAGATTTCCAGGGGAAATGTTCTTAGGAGTGAACCCAACAGGTACACAGCTGTGCATTTGCTGTATAAAGAATTTTTAAGCATGTAATATCAAATGCATAGTAGCTGTATTTTGCATGTTGACCATGATTATATAGCTTTTTGTCACTACTGTGACATCTTCGGTCTGCCATTCAGTACATCACATAACCTCTATTTCTGTGCCTAATTAACTTAAGCTGTTAAATGATTAATTATATTGGTTTCCTAAATCAGGTTGCTACCACATTTCCTATTTTTCATTGAAATAATTCAGATCACTACAATAATGAGGAGTTAGTCTGAATGCTAAATATATGGACATATATATGGAGTAACAAACTGCGTTAATACAAATTAAGGAGTTCAATTTTTGAGGTGAAATACTGTAAGTTGCTTTTGGATGCAGTTGTTTTCTACAGACAACTAATTGGAAGTAGTACAAGTAGAATGCAAGAATCTCTGAAATGAGCTCTTGACCTATGTGCTGCTTAGAAGCTTTCTACAGAACTACAGGAAAACCACTCACTATTTTCACTTTTTTCTGTTTTCCAATGTGCCTCATGGGAATCATATTTTTTCTTGGTTATTATTGTTTTGTTTATTTTAATATTAACTTTGATGTTTTTCTTGGAAACATTAAAATGTGTGCAAGGTGCTTTTTCAGATTGCATCCATAACAAAACTATTTCTGAGGCAGAACATTGAGCAGCTGATAAACTGTTTATTGTTTGATATGTGCTTGTACTCCATGACTTGATGTGGAGGTTCCCTAAATAAGTGAATAGCTCAAATATAAGCAGAAGAAAATAGAAATCTTAAGTTAGATTTTTCAGCCATGTCAGTTACTTTAATGTAAACTGGCAAGGTAATAGAATTGTAATGATGTTTGTATTAATGGTATAATGGAAACAGAAAATTCTCCTGTCCTAGAAGCATGGAGATTCACAGATACAGACATTGATGTGTCTGCCTTTGGTTGATAATTTTATGTCTTTTTTCAGGACCAGTTGTGTGTTTTCTTCCTGACAAATAGAAGTACTAATTTTTAATAAGAACATTTTTCTACTAAAACTGGAATGTATGACTTCATCCACATGCATGCTTGAATGCCAATCTCAGTGCCTCAGCCTGCTGCAGGATATTAAACCAGAATTTATAGAAAACATAAGCTCTTCTTTAGCAACTTAATGTAATATGTTAAACTTCACATTCCCTGAGTTAACTTTCAGCGCTGAGTTACTCAGCGCTGGTGAGGCCACACCTCAAGTACTGTGTCCAGGTCTGGGCCCCTCAGTTTAGGAAGGATATTGAGGTCCTGGAGCAGGTCCAAAGGAGGGCAACCAGGCTGGTGAAGGGACTCGAGCACAGACCCTATGAGGAGAGGCTGAGGGAGCTGGGGTTTATCAGCCTAAAGAAGAGGCGGCTCAGGGGAGACCTCATCGCTCTCTACAGCTCCCTGAAAGGAGGTTGTAGCCAGGTGGGGGTTGGTCTCTTTTCCCAGGCAACTCTCAGCAAGACAAGAGGGCAGGGTCTTAAGTTGTGCCAGGGGAAGTTTAGGTTAGATATTAGAGAGAATTTCTTTACGGAGAGAGTGATCAGGCATTGGAATGTGCTGCCCAGTGAAGTAGTGGATTCTCTGTCCTTGGAGATATTTAAAAAGAGACTGGATGTGGCACTCAGTGCCATAGTCTAGCAACCGCAACAGTGGTTCAAGGGTTGTACTTGATGATCTCAGAGGTCCCTTCCAACCCAGCCAATTCTATGATTCTATGATTCTATGATTCTATGATCTGCAGCAGGCAATACTTCACTTGCCCTAGGGTTGAGAATGGAAAATTACTGGCTGGATGTGTTTATTCTACTCAGGAAACTGCTAATTACCTCTTTAATGACAACAGGAGTTCATTTCCTCCAGAATAGGTGAGCAACCATTTGTGACCAGTAATAATCAGGTTTCATTTCCTTGTGTAAATGAATTGCAACATTTCCCACTTCAAGGTCCTATTTAAAAGTTCAAAAGGAATTGACCTGGCCACTTTGGATAACTTTCAGGTTTCAGTAATTTTGGTGGTTGCCACAGTACTGCCATTGTACTGTTCATCATATGCATCCTATTCATTAAAGCAGACCTAAATCTAGGTATATATGGAACTCAGCTTTTACTTCTTTGGGGGAGTAAATGCTTCATACTGTAGAACTTGTTGACTTGTGACTTATTTATAGCTCATACTGATCTACAAGTTTTTTCCCACCAGAACAGTCAATCTTCATGCATTTCACAACTTGAAAGAATATATAAGGGATATGAAAGGAGAATACTAAACATGATCTTGCAAAAGCTCTATCTGAAACGAGACTTCCTTTTTATAGTCTCCTTTTTCCATTTGCCACCATACAGAAGCATTGCACTCAGTCTTGTGGCCAAAAGGGGACAAAGCACGTATAGATCCAAGAATTCATCATTGGCCAATTTTAAATCTTCATAATCTAATACAATCCATGAGCAGAATATTTCTACTTCAGTTACAATAAAATAAATACTCACAATTCCAAATTACTATTGAAGACTCATTAATAATAGTTTGAAAAGTACTACAAAAAAAAAGAAAAAAAAGCTATGTAGGAAGATCTGGGATATGGAATTTGGTCTTGGGTTTCCTTCTGCTGACACATGAATGAATCTGCTATAAAATACATGTGTGAATCTGAGGGGTTTTTTGGATCATGAGAAACTAGGAGGTCAAAACTTTGCCTTAATTACAACCTAAGTCTTGTAAATGTAAAATGAAAATATATTATTATTTTACATATTTTACTGTTATTGATATGTAGCAAAATCTGTGTTTGAACACTACTACAGCTAAATATCTTAATTTTTCCCCAGAAACTAGTTTCAGCTCTGGTCTTGTACTCTCCCACACAGTGTATTTATAAGCACATTCTCTGGGTACATAGTGTTCATACTGTGAAAAGAGTTTAACTACTTTAAAAAAAAAAAGGAAAATATATATTTTTAAAAGAATACTGGAACTGAATGTAGAAAAAAGGGGTGTGTATGAAGTGCTGTTTACTTTTTAATATTACTAGTAACCTCTCCATGCATCTGCTGAGGCATCTACTATTGCAAATTTCCTTCAGAAAAAATTAAAATCAGATTATAGCCTTCTGTCCTCTGTATGTGAAGCGAAAGATGGTAAATGTGTTCTGTTGAAGCAGCTTAAATTCTTTCTACTATTCTAAATCTTCTGAGTAGGAATTCAGTACATTTTGCACATACTGTTGCCCTTTCACCAAAAACTAGGAAGAAAAATCCCCGCCAGCAGTGGAAGGCTTTGTAGCTTAATGTCTAAGTTCAGTAAGTTAATATGAGTTGATATAGTTGAGGATAGTCATTCAGTTATATTTTTTACCTTTTTGATATGTATTACCTTTATTATAAAGTTAACAGACGGGTGGCAGGTCCCAGTATCAGGCAAATATTCAATTGAACATCAAAACCAGGGATGAAATAGAAGAAACCAAGTAAGACTGACATTTTTTACAAGTTTTAGAAACTGTTTTTCTTTAGTGATATTGAATTAGGGTTTTTAAAGTTCAATCTATCTGTTCAATTATCATAATAATTTATATTATATTTAGCAAATATCTTAAATCAAAATACTTATATTTTTATTTTCACGAAGGTATTGTTTTGGTTAAACTAATCATTTTAATGTGTAATAAGTGTCAGGTTTTTTTCCATTTTCCAGCTCACATTAAAATATTGCATAATGTTCCTTGTAAGTCCTCTGTCAATTTTACTTTAATACCCAATTTCTGTGCCTCTTGAATTTGTATCAATAGCTGTTTGTGAAAAAGTCAGAACATACTATTTTCTAAAAAAGAAAAATAATCCCTTGCCCACAATGAAAAAAAAAATTGTTGACATAAGCTTTTACTGCATTAGACAATGAAAAACTGTGATAATACTCTTGTAATTTAGATTTACTTATGTGTCTGGTTTGTACTCAGACACGGGTTCTTGGTCCCCCTCTCTCATCTGTCTGTCTTGACAATCAAGCAAGGCCTAGTTTCCTTGTGAAGTGATGTAACTTGTATAAAAATGAAGAACATATATTTGCAAGTAAGTCTTCGTATAAGGACTTAAGAAGCTGTAGGCAGTAGGAAGTTAAAATCTGATTTGTATGCGAACAACAAAGACAATGTAACTCCACATAGGAGTTCCGTGTATATGTCTTGCAATATCTATATACGAAATTTAGTGACTGAAAAATCCTTATGCTTGATCATTTTAAGTGTAGTTATTATATTGCCAGTGATCTGCTTCCATTCATAAGTGTAAAGCTATTTCATAATGACCTGTGATTTCAGGTTTTTTAGGTATGCATTTGAGCTCCAAAATGAAAATTACAGAATTTTTATGACTTTCACCTGATGGAGATTTTTGGACTTCTCTTACCAAGTTTGGATGCATTTAGATGTATGACAGGGTTTTGTTTTAAGCAGTGTTTCAATGCTGGCATATCTTCAGGTCTCAGATTATCAGACCTGACATGCAAATAAGAGTCAAACTTAATTTATAGGAATGTGTTAGGCAAATAATAAAAAAAATAATAATAATAAATTTTAAGATCAAGGCATTTGAGAGAATTCTATTGCACCAGCATAAAACCAGTGCATCAGACTAAATAAAAAATACTGTTCTTTCAAGATATCATCTAAGAATACATAAGAAGAAATAAAAACATTATAGAAGAATATCCAAGAGCATTTTTAAGCTGCAAATGTTTGCTCTGGCATGCTGATCTAATAGTTAGCTTTAACTGTGTCATCTTTCTTGTTAAAGTAGTTGTGCCAGTAGCTTGTGAGCTTCTGTGGAGCAGCAAATTTCTGATTACTAAATTTTTTTTCTAACTTACTGGTGAAGTCTTTCTACCTTACCGCTGAAGACCTAATTTATTACTATGCAATAATGTAAATTAGCTTGACCTCTAAAATTTATGAGAACATGACAGAAGTATTTAAATTTTATTGTTGTCCCTTATGCATCCATATGGATTTTCTGCAGACAAAATTCATTCATGAGTTACAATCACCACCAAATACTTTATTCATTGTTAAAGCCAGGCAGCAGCAGAATAGAAGAAGGGAGAAGGCTCCAAAACATTTTTGCCATTAACTTGGGTCTTGTTTCTAAATGTTGAAAGTTTATTACTCCTTAATTAATTTTCAAGCAGCACGTTTTGTTTTTTGAAAACTGCAACATGACATTAAGAAAATATAAATACATCTGTTCAAAAGCAGTTGGGAAAAGTGACTTGTCAGCTATTGATATATTTCACTTAGTTTAGCTTTCATAACTCATGTTTTAAAACAATAATAGCTATGCATGTTATTATACAAATGCATAATATATGCACACCAGATGGTGATTTGGAAATATATACATGAGCTGAGGGTCTATGTAATAGTTTGCTCATAACACACCTTGAATTCAAGAAGCGTTTCAAAGAGCATGCTGATTTTTTTCCTTCCTTATAATTTTTATTAAAAAGGTGTTTTCTGTTAAGATTAAGAAACTAGGATTGGAGCATGACTTCATCATGTAAACAATGTGATGCCCTTGTTTCTTCTCTTTCAACTGCTATATACAAACATTACTATTAGAAGCTTAAATGATTTGTTTAGAGTAGTGACATGCCTGAAATAACTCTAAAAATATAAATACTTTTATATTCTTGACAGTAATAATGTCATTGAATGTCATTTGAATTTAAACTTTACTCACTAAAAATTTCTAAAAAATGTATATTTTTATATTTTATAAAGGGAGATTACAAGTATATGATTTTATATGTGTATACATATACACATTATAGACATATATGCATATATATATGTATTGCATATTTATAAAGCAACAACTGCTTATATTTCCTGACAAGATGTTTGCAAAAGATGTAAAGGCAATGCAATTGGAATATCAAGTTAATCAAAAAAGTTGGATGTTCTTCAATAGAACTATCTTGAAAGTCCCTATCCCTTCAATTTTTCCGTTTACGTATAAATTTTTAATAGAATTTTTTTCCACAGAAATTTTAAATAGAAAAATTATATAGAATTTAAATAGAATTTTCCATTATATGTCCAGTTGTCATCTGAAGCTGTCTTCTTGTAGTACAATGAAAGACACACCTTGCGCTTAAACTCATAGTAAGGGAGACTACAGAGCTACTTTGGAAAGAAGTAGCAGAGGAAAGAGCTGGTCTGTGTTCTATAATCAGCTGCCTCAAAAAACATCTCTTCTGCTACAACATCTCTTGGACAGTTGGTTAGTTAACTTAGTGGTTATCCTAAGTAAAAGAACTAATTAAGATTTATTATTGTTGATAGATACCAAAATACTCTTGAGAGTGATTGGGATCTAAATCATCAAAATTAGAGTCTACATTACAGTGGATAATCCTACAGCAGCAGTAACCTCGTCTGCAGTGTATAATTTAGTTCAATGGAAGATGCACATGTGAGAAGCCTTTCCTGTTCTCCAGGGCAATGTCTTATGCAGCATATGGTAGGAAGTGTAGTTTTGTGCCCACATATAACAATTTTATTATGAGATGTATATCTTGCATTAAACATATTTGTAATTAATTGAAACAATATTGATGATTACAGCAAACCATCTACTATTAGTTGTTTTTTTTTCTTTTTACTGGTGATCTTTTCTCCATTGCATTCCAGCCCCTGCATTTATACTCTTCAATAAATGGCAAAACAACTCTGGAAAGGTAAATGACACTTTTTTTTTTCCTCAGAAGTGTATCTACTGCCATCTGTTGACTTCTGAAGTATTTTCTAGTCTTAAATAAAATACAATCAGATTATCAGATGTTGTACATAAACCTGAACATTTTAATACCACTTTAAAGTATTGCCAATTAGCCACTTGAAACTGAGCCATATGTTTCTGTTTTGTAATAAAAAAGGCTGGAATCTGAAAATTCATAGCTATTAAGTATTGCATGGCACAAAATAATTTGTTTGGCTATTGAGGAAAATATTTGTAATAAAATCAGTTTAAAAAGACTAAGACTGCTCTTCACAGGGAGATGATGAGTATTTAGATGTAAGATATATGGAATAAGAATGTATGGCAGCTTTGGGTCAAAATTTGCAGCTATGTTTAATTTGATTTTAGGAAGAGTAATGGGTTTGTGCTTGATTGTGTAAATATACAGGATTCACTGCAACAAAGTGACTACATGGCTATTCTGCATAAATCCTGTTTGTTTGTTGTGCTGCAAGCAGAATTTTTCCAGTTTTCTTCCTCAGCACTGTAGTTAGAAATCTATGAGTATTATTAAGAGAATTAGGCATTTTTTTCCATCATGTTATGGAAGCATCCAGAAGTTGAAGTTATTGGCATGTATGTAGAATTTTTTAAATGTCCTGTACATTGTAATTAGAAATGTATTCGTTGAAATGTAGCTTGTTCTTAAATTGTATTTGAGGACAAACACCTCTGTATGTTTTCAAGGAAGGTAATCATGGCATGTTGTGCAATATTTATAGGCATAAAGCTCTATTCTTTATTATTTTATTATCAGCTGTATTATACTCACTTCTGATAAAGTTCATACAACAAACTGATTCTTTTTCTTCCTAATCAGTTTGTAAGAAGATATATATGCCTTGGTATGATGAAATACTGCACTGTAAGTGCATTTTTTGTGCTCTACAATGTGGTTTTTTGTTCTGATTTCTTCCATTTGAGCCTTCAGGAGAATTCTTTGATCCTTTCTCCTGATGCAGGAGCAGTTGGATGAAACCAAGCCTATTGATGTCTAGAATAAGCATGCACTGCAATAGCAATCCACACTAGATCATCTTTTTCCATTGGATAACACAATTCATGTTTGTCTACAGTTTGGACCCTGCCCAAACCCATTCTCACTTGTGACTTAAATCACAGTTTGAATGGAGCACTCACAAACTATTGGCATATACAGTGCTACAAGAACAAAGACACTCATAACTTTAGAGCTCGATTCACACAGCAAACTATGTGTTTTCCAGGTGTCAGTCTGATCTGTTGGACTTATTTTGATCCAATATTGTCATTTTGTTGTAATTTTCATTTTGTTTGTCATTGTCAGTTGTCATTTTTTATGGAGAAGTAAATAGTGTGTTTAATGCAAATGCAAATTTGTTTATCTTTCAGTTGCTTTGGCTTAGATTAATCCTTGCTTGTTTGAAGAATAACAAATGTCACATGTAGTCTTAGTGCACAACGTCTTCTGAGAGTGATACCTGCTTCCCCCAGGGAAAACTGATCTTAGTTGGCCTTAATGTTTCTGTCAGGAAAGGGCAGTTGTGAACATTCTAGAGAACCTTCTAGGCTCTAGAGATGTCCCACCAGCACTGGAATTTGCAGTCACTGTCTCATTTTGCATCTTTCCCCAGGAAAAGGGCTCCAGGCCTTCTTAAGGATATTTGGATTAATTTTCTATTCTATGAGATTGAATTTTTTAAAAAATTTTTCCTCCTTCTAGCTCTGTGGCTAGATCTTCCTTATTCACTAGCTGTAGAGTAGAAACTGGGGACCTGCCAATAAATGCTACCAATAAAAATTGTCCTAATTAAGTTTCGGACATAATCCCCTATTATTATAAGAGAGCTTAGTGAGATACAAAATAATGGAGTAATAAAGCCCTTGAAAATTGGGATTTAGCCAGAAAATACCAACAGAGCTTAGTATTGTGATCTGAATTATATAATAAAAGTTTAATCATTGGCTATTGTTAAATATTAAGAAGCAGAAAGTTCTAAAACAGCAGGAACAGAGTTTACACATAGATTATTTGCAACAACTTTGCATCTACATTGTTTTTACTTAAAAAAAAGCAGAAGCCCTGATTTAGAGGCCTTCAAAGAATATGAAATATTGAGTTGGTAAAATTGGTGCAAGCTTAATCTGACAACTACATGGCTATAGTAATAAGTAGACTGTAGAATACCCTTTTCCCTTTCATCATAGGAATAATGATTTAAAGGAACTCAAAGCCACTAAATATAGAATGCTAAGATTTCAGAACGTATACTGTTATATCATCAAAAATACTAGAGCAAAGTAATTTAATACTTCTTGAAAATTTATTTAGAAGGTCAATTAACACCTCAATAGTAATGTAAATACCATAGTGTTGGATTTTTCTCCCCTACAACCTACATAAGATATTACGTGAAATTTCTTGGTTAATCTTTAATGCTAATAACAGAGGAATCAATTTCTAACAGCCAAAAGCAAACCTGTAGCAATGTGTTTGAGAGTGTTGTGGTGCACAAATGAGTGATTGCAAACCTAGCCTGTTTATCCAAGCTACAGGCTGAGTGAAAGCTGATAATTATGTTTACAAAATGGCATATTGTAATTTAAAATAATTTTGGGAATTGTGGCTGTCTTTAAAGTATGTCTATTAAGTTTAACTACACTATTGTCTTTTATTAGATTCAGATTAATATGTTGCAAAGAAATTTTTAATTCTGAATTCTGTATTGTATAGATATTTATCAATATGAAGTGCAATAACTATAAAGTTTGCAGTAGGGAAAAATGATAGATGTTTACCTAGAAACTAGAGAAAGGCCTCAATTGATACAAAACTAAAATACATATATAAAAAGGCTCCTTTCCTCTTTCCTTCATCTTCTTCTTCCTTTTCCTACCTTGCTTTTTTTCCTTTTTACTCTCTTTCTCTCTCTAACATGATTTAGCGTGTTCCAGAAGAAGGGCTAGCTTTTCAAAGAATAGGTTTCTCCTATTCAACTGAAATTTCACCTTGAAAGAAGCTGGTAGACAAGTGAGTTCTTTTTGTTCGGCATAAACCTGAATTTGTTTTAATATAAAGCAGCAGAAAGTTAATGGGCAGAACAGTTTACTAATCCCTGTGGTCATCAAAGACAGATGCACACAGAACACACATCATTAATGAAATCTGTCTGAGGAGAAAACATGACTAATTGATATGAAGACTATTTCAGATAAATATTTTTTTTTTATCCTCAGGTTCTAAAATGACCTCCTGTAGTGTATCATTCTACTTGTTTTTTAAGCCATATGGAATTATGGGCAGCTGTAGGTTTCCACTTATTCATACAAATACCAGGTGTGTAAAAGCTGTTTAGTGTTCTTGGTTGCAATGAAATGCACTCCTAAAACACACCCCCAAAGAGAACCAGTGGCTCAAGGGTTCCTTCCTACTAATCTGTGTCAATGAGCAGCAAGAGTGGGCTGCTCAGAGGGGAAGCTGTGGGATGCAGTCCTTCAAGGTTGTATCCCCAGGACCAGAGCAAGGCAAGTAACTGGAGTCAGCCACAGTCCAGTCCAGTGACTGCCAGACAAGTTCATAGTGAAAGGGCACATCCAAAATCACAAGTTAGACCTAAAGTCAGCAGGACAAGGTCAAGATCAGCCAAGTACCAGGCTGGGCATGGTCATGCCTTGGACACAGTCCAGCTCAAGCTTAAATGCAGCTCTTGGGTCAGTGAATGGGGAAACAATCATAGCTGTTTCCAGAGTCTGGTCCAAGGTATATATATGATGTGGTATATAGCTATACCACATCAAAGGAGGCCTTGAACACAGGCAGCTACACCCCTCAAGCAGGGGGAGGAGGTCTCAGAAGAAAATTAGAGATGGATGATATGGCTGGTCATGGCAATTAGAACCTATTAATTCTTGCAGGACCTGGGTGATCTGTATTTATTGTTTCTCGTAACATACTTCAGAAAAGTATTAAAGCAGCGTTAGCTTTGCTTCTCCAAGCAGGATCAGAGGAGATGACACCCTGAGAAAGAGTTGAACAGGTATTACGAAAACTGCATTCCAAAGAAGCAGAATAACTTCATAAAGAACCAAGCTAGATTTGATTAGGTGAAAAAATCTTAGTTTGGGGTCCTGGAGTAAAGATTTTATTTCACAGTGACCTCAGCTTTGTAGGAGTGGGTTATGTCAAACCTGCTCATGAAAGAAATAGGCAAGTTCTTAACCAACTGAGTTTGTCAGCTGGGATTCAACTGTGCAGAGCAAGAAAATACCCTTTTGTCCAGTTCAGGTCAAAAGAAGACTCTTTTGCAAATGATACCCATATATTGAAATACGTATCTGCCAGAGAATGCAGCCATTTGGAGGAGTGAAAAGATACAAAGGTGACATAACTAGTCTGAATAGACAAATCAGCAAGTGTTTCTCTTGGTGGCTAGAGGATGGCCCTGCGAGTGTGCAGAGCAAAGAATTGGAGAATGTAAGATGAAATCTTAAGATTAAGAAATTATTGATATACTTATGTGTGAGTAAAATTACAAGACAAGCAGAAATAATAAGGGGAGTGAGGGGAACAGTGGCAAGAGAATACCTAGTCCCCACAAGTGAGCAGAAACTGGGATTTGAGGGTATAATTCTAGAATGGAAAATAGCAACTAGATAACCAGAAATTATTTGGACAAAATTCCTCACCAAAATGCCATTAAGAATTTAGACATCCAAAGACAAATAGAATCATGTAAATAGAATCATGTAGAACAATATCTGCCTTAGCTTGTCAGGGTCCTGACGGCACTAAACATGTCACTAACTCCCTGAGGATCCTCAATGGGGGCCCCTTTCCACACACCCTCTGCCCATGGGCTGGGAACTCCACAACAGTTCAGGTCTGGGTACCCAGAGCTGTAGCCCTGTGATCTGCCCTGTCTCCTCCAGACCTGGCTTTTGACCCAGGTGGACTCAAGACCTACACTGTATATACCTTTGTCACTACCTGGATTGTTGGAGAGTTTTTGGAAGAAAATAGACATGTGAGCAATCCTGACTACTTAGCATGAGCCAGAGTGAGCTAAGGGCCTTGAGGCCCAGCTTCAATGTTACTAAAAGATCAGCTACGGGCAAAAGATAAAGGGAGTTGGCAGCAGAAAAGAAGAATAACAGGATGGGAAAGCATTGCATAGACAGCACATAAACAGTTGTATTTAACCAGGTAGATAGTGCACTGTGGCATGTGAAAAATGTGTTGTACCAATCAGCAATATGCTTATATTATGTTATCAGCCTGACTGTGTATAAAAGGGCTACCGCTACTCTCAATAAATGGCAATACTTTGATTACATTAATCTGCTTGTTGTCCACTGTTCTCCCACACCGGATCTTCAGCCCAGTCTCCTGCTGCTTTCAGTCAAACTCTTTGGAGAGTCCCAAGACATGACTGACTGGCTTGTCTTGCTTAGGATTGTTCCCTGATAAGCAAAAGCAATGCTCTGCCTCTGCTGCTTCTCCTCTCATCTACAGCAGCCACATCTTAGCTGATTACAAAAGCAGAATAGTGGGGAGAATTAAATGATCTGTTGTGTAGGGCAGTTGTCAGCATAGATTATACTGCTGGGCTCTGTGTCAATATGTGAGTGAGTAAATGAAGTTACCTGGAAATAAAGTTATTTAAAGTCTCAAAAACAAGAGTTCATTGACAAAAACTGCAGAATGACCTTAGGACACTGAATGACTGGGAGAGGACATAGCAGATTAGATGCAGCATAGATGTATGTCAAGTGGTTCACAGGGGGGAAAAAAATTCTGTTAAATAATAGACTGAGTAAACCATTACCACTTGGGGATGAGATACTGCCATAAATGTCAGCTCAGTGTTCAGGAGTTAAAAAAAGCAAATGGAATAGTAAGAATTACTAGGGACAAAATAATGAACAAAATCAGAAATTTCTGTCATTGCTCAGGCTGTGTGCCCAGTTCCATCAGTGCACTGTGCACATTGGTCTCCCTAAATGATTCAGAGAGAGTCAGCAAAAATTATCATAAGTGTAGAGCAGCTTTTCCTCAAGAAGCAAGTAAGAAACCCAAGACATTTTCAGGCAGGAAAAGCAACTGAGAGATAGTACAGTTGTAGACAGAAAAGAAAACAGTCATTTCCCATCTCTGCCAAAACTCTTCCTGAATAAAAGCATGAAGGAAAAGTTCAAAGCAAGCAAAGGGAGGCTGATGATTATACAATTTAGGACTGAGTGGGGAAGCTCTGTCAAGTTTTTGTATTACAAGCAAGCCCATGATCAAAACAAAACTGCCAGTAGTCAAAAGGAAAAATCTGCCACAGATTATAAAATATGAAGACTTCAAAAAGCTACAAAATTTCAAGAAGTTGATTTGAAGTAAGTATCACTGTGATCTAGCTCCAAGCTTCAGCTCTTTCCCAGTCTCTGTTTTTGGCTACTGTCAGAGACGCTAGCTAGCCGAGATGGACCCTTCCTAGGATGAATAATGTCTATTTTCTTATGATCTCCATTTGACAGTATGATACGTAGAATCATAGAATTGGCTGGGTTGGAAGGGACCTCTGAGATCATCAAGTCCAACCCTTGAACCACCGTTGCGGTTGCTAGACTATGGCACTGAGTGCAACATCTAGTCTCTTTTTAAATATCTCCAAGGACAGAGAATCCACTACTTCACTGGGCAGCACATTCCAATGCCTGATCACTCTCTCCATAAAGAAATTCTTTCTAATATCTAACCTAAATTCCCCTGGCACAACTTAAGACCCTGCCCTCTTGCTGAGAGTTGCCTGGGAAAAGAGACCAACCCCCACCTGGCTACAACCTCCTTTCAGGGAGTTGTAGAGAGAGATGAGGTCTCCGCTGAGCCTCCTCTTCTCCAGGCTGAACAGCCCCAGCTCCTTCAGCCTCTCCTCATAGAGTCTGTGCTCAAGTCCCTTCACCAGTCAAGTTGCCCTCCTTTGGACCAACTCCAGGACCTCGATATCCCTCCTCAACTGAGGGGCCCAGAACTGGACACAGTACTTGAGGTGTGGCCTCACCAGAGCTGAGTACAGCTGAGAACATTTCTCTTTTTGAATTTTATAAAGTACAACTTTGTTCTCACTACTGGACTTTCTGAAAATTTAGCATTTTCTGAAGAGGGGAACTAAGTAATTTACCACTTAAATGATTTTTCAAAATTATTTTAATATTTTAAGAAGTATCAGAGTTATGGTATGCCTTTGATTTTTCCAGTACATATTCAAAATAATCCTCATTCAAAACAACAAATGTCATATTAATAATTTCCATCCTGGTTAGCCATTTGCTTTTATTTCTGAGCAATCTCTGAAGGAACGGTGCATTCAGTTGTTTTTCTAAAGGTGTATTTCAAACTAGCTCCCCAGTTCTACTGTCACACAGTGAAATAGTTAAGCAGTAGCATACACTATCTAGTGTGAGTGTGTGGCGGGAGAACAGTGGACAATACGCAGATTAATATAATCAAAATATTGCCGTTTATTGGGAGTAGCAGTAGCCCTTTTATACACAGTCAGGTTGAAAACATAATATAAGCATATCGCTGATTGGTACAACACATTTTTCACATGCCACCCAAAACCCTCCCCACAACCCTCCCCTCTCCATGTTGGATCTGGAAGAGGTGTAGCAAAGGGTTAAGGGAAGTAGTAGGAGAAATAGGGAATGGATCAGGGGATAAAAATGGATTAGTGCCCCTGGGTTGTTCAGGATGTTCCCTGGAGCAAAAACTAGGGGGGTTTTCAGGGGTATACTCATCCTTGGTCTCCAGTTCTTTCAGTTTTTTCAGTAGTTCCCTTAGTTCCTTGTCTCCGAGTCCCAGTTCTTCCTTTGGTTGTTGCTCCATAGCAGGCATTGACGGTGTTGATGGGGGAAGAGGAGGATAGATTTATGGCAAAGCTGGTCGAGAAGATAAATCAGGCAGTGGAGGCGGGAAGGAAGGCAGCAGCAGCAGAGTGGCCGTGAGACACGGCAGGTGGGTGGGAGGAGGGGTTCTGCATTCTGAGATTCCTCGCCCGTGTTCTCTGGCTTCTGTCCCTCTGGGTCCTCCGATGATTCTGGTGGTGTTTTCGGTCGCTTTTGGTTTTGCTTCTCGGTCCCATTTTTATTTTTCGGCAGAACCACAGGGTCAAATGGCACAGCTGATTGAGCTTGAATTAGTATAGCCCCCGTGGGTGGTGGTGGTATTTTAGGTGTCTCAAATAACTGTTTAGCGGTCGAGTCCATATTTTGAGCATTTGTCGGTACTGGTAGATCAGGCGTTAAGGCAGTGAACGCTGAGGCTGCTGCTGCCCTCTCACTTTTCATTTCTTTTAATGTGTCTCAAATCAGTCTCCATAATATTGCTAATTTTCCATCCTCCTTAGATCCTTTGCTAATTTCATCCCATGGGAACTTCCCAATTTCATCCCATGTTTCCAGCTCGAAAGCTATACTAACAGTGGGGATCAGGGCTCTCTCTTTAGCCCACTGTAGCAGCTGTTTCAGACTGACACCCTCATAATGTATCCCTCTCTTGGAGAGGATATGTTGGAGGAGCTTAACTACTGCCTCTTCTTCTTTAGAGAGTGTAGACCTCATCTCCTCCCCAACCTCTCACCTGATCAGGGTGGGATCCCTCCAGCGAGCGCGCGCTACTCCCAGCCATCAGGGCAACAAGCTGTTTCAGTCGGCTTTCCCATTACCCTCTCATTCCAGCTGTCTTCATTGCTCCTGGGAAACAACAGGAAGAGGGTCCCTGTTCGGGTGCCATTTTTCAGGAAGAGCACAGTGGACAACAAGCAGATTACTGTAATCAAAGTATTGCCATTTATTGAGAATAACAGTAGCCCTTTTATACATAGTCAGGCTGATAACATAATATAAGCATATTGCTGATTGGTACAACACATTTTTCACATGCCACAGTGCACAATCTACCTGTTTAAATACAACCGTTTATGTGCTGTCTATGCGATGCTTTCCCATCCTGTTATTCTTCTTTTCTGCTGCCAACTCCCTTTATCTTTTGCCCGTAGCTGATCTTTTAGTAACATTGAAGCTGGGCCTCAAGGCCCTTAGCTCACTCTGGCTCATGCTAAGTAGTCAGGATTGCTCACATGTCTGTTTTCTTCAAAAAATCTCCCAAAAAGTGTGTGTGCATATAGTATATAGACTTGCTTTGTTAGGAGCACTTAAGTACTTTTACTACCCTTGAACAACATACAGTACATTCAGCATCAATTTTATTCCTCTTTTAATTTAGAAAGGAAAACTTATGTTCCCAAAAGTATGACTCACTTTTCATATGAATTATTGTATTTTTGTGATTTATGGAGATATTAACATGGAAACGGTGATGTTAAACAATACTTGGAATAGCTCTAAAAGTGCAGAGGGAATCATGATTTCATGAGAAAAAAATTAGTTATGTAGGTAACATTACTCTGTAATTTCCCATAGGATCTCTACATCAGGCACGATTTTATTATATTCTAAAACAAAGTTGCTTGCACTCACTTCAAAGTACTGCTGAATACAAGAATATCATAAGACTGCTCATAGTACAAGCAAAGACATCTGTTAATGGTACCATGAATAGTTATGAACTGTGGTACTGAAATGGCTTTGCCAGCAAAGCATTGCCTCCTAATTTATTTTTATAGCAAATGGATGCCTCCTTTTTTCATGGTTTGGTAGTTTGCTTTCAAATGTACCAATAACTTCCAAGGCAATCACTTCTACACTGCATGTTTTATTTGAGAACATAAGATGCAATAACTAATGGTGTGTTGGTGGGTAGTCTTCTCTATCAGCAGTTTTGTATGAATCCTTATGGTTTTTTTCTTTTCTTTTAAGATTAGCTCATGAAAAGGAATGTACTACCTAAATGTATGCTTATTGTATGGAAGATTTAATTTAATTTCTCATCATGCAAATGAAGAGGGACAAAGCCTGTGTAATTGCACTGGTTTTGTTATCCAGTATGCTACAGCTGAACTGGGCATTGTACATTTTCACTCTTTTCTGGAAGCATCACCAAAACCAAGTAGTTTCAGCTGTCACAGAGCAGAGTTCAAAAGCCTCTGAAGGCTTCCACAGGAAGCACTTGAGGAAAGAGACAGGAAAAAATTAAGATCTGTCTAGACTATATTTTTCAAGTGATAGTTACTAATATATCTGATTCTAGAAAGTGTTTGCTATGATGTCAGTATTAGTAGATAGTAGCTGCTTCTGTGGGTTCATTAGCTACCTGATGGTTTATTGTCACATAATCATTTAAAACAGTATTCTGTGGCTGGGTAGGTGGAGGGACACTGTGACAATCTTGGCACACTCAGCTTTGTCTGTTGTCAGACAGCCAGACTTCACTGACTCCCATGTTGTGGATCATCATCAGCATGCCTGGCATTACTGATGGCAATTAAATTAAATCCAGTTTCCTTTAATAGCAGCCAGTAACCACTGCAGTGTGCATGGCTGCATATATGTAAGTGTTACCCTTCTATTTTGGGGACAGAGGAAGTCTAATGACTATCAAAGAAATCCATCTTATCATCCATACTAGGATGATGTGTGGTCTCTAGTGACTGGGTTTTGAGAAGAACTTAGAAAGAGAAAAAATAATTTGGAATCTCATGCCAAATGTTAATCAAAATTAAATTAACAACAATAATAATAAAAAAGAATATGAATATTATTTTAGAATATCTTGTTTAAGAATTTTATAGGTGCACTGGTTTGTTTTGGGGATTGGTTTTTAATTCAGATTTCATTAAGTCTTTTCCAAGCACAGGTTCAAATCTCCTCATGTCAGTTTCACAAAGTAGTCTCATGAGATTCAGTCCCTAATCTGCAGGTGCACCTAACTAACTAGCCTTGGGGCTAAACACAAAATGGGTTAATGCTGAGCTGTGTTACTACTGTCTCCAAAGGGATTCATAACTCTCCATAATGAGCTTTTAAGCATAGTAGTTTCATCAGACTCTTGTGTGTAAGCCCAATGTATACTCACCAGCACCTTCCAAACCTTCAAGATGGATATCCTGCTCTGGTCACCCTCATATGGACTATACTGGAAAATCACACTTAGAATTACCATTTGATAGTAATATTTGTTACAAATACTACTTATTAGTTAAATATCAATTATTTAATTTATTTAATTAATTTAATTATCAACCTATTATCAATATATAATTATGTTAGTTATGCTGTTTATCTTGGCTGCCAGAAAGCTCTTAGTTTTTACCCACCTTTTTCCCTTGTATGATTTCATTGTACTGTACATGTCCACAGAAGCCTTTATGTGAGACCTTCCTGTAGCAATGAAACCCTAGTGCTTGGAAAGAATCAGTTTCTTCCACTCTTGAAAGGAGGAGAAAAAAATAAAATAAAAATAAAAATAAAAAATAAATAAATAAAATAAAATTTCTGACAAATTTTTTCTCAAGCAAGATATGTTACTGTGAAACACTCAGCTTTTGAATTTCACTTAATTAAAGGTGTTTCAATTAGGTTACCAAAGACCTTTACCAGCAAAGTCCACTGCTGCTTCAGCTACAGAAACAGCTCCATTAGGTTTCTAAATAGCTTTTGGAAAGCTGCTGTCTTCCCAGCCTTCACGTTCCATAAATCAAAATAACACTCACTTCAAGCCTCTGTCTAGCCTAAGCAAAGTATATTTTAAATATAGTTGTATAACAGTCAGTTCCTGTAGCAGATCTACTTTGGGATGCCTCAAATGAATGCCAAGAGGCAGTTTGGCAGCAAAAAAACTGTTTATTGTCTCAAACCATTTTTGCTGCTCCTCTCCCTTTTGACTAGCATCACCTTTTCATATCCATCTTAAAATGCAGCATTTAGATACTTTTTGTCAGAAAATAGCTCTGAAATATATAATGATGATGTATTCTAGTAATAGGGCTCATATTACATGATTCTGATTATAGGTTGTGACACACTATCATTAACTGGGCTTATAATAAATATTTTTAAACCTGTAGTAGTAACAAAAAGCTGGGCCTTGCAAAACTTCAGTGTCCAAATAACATCTTCCTTGTATACCTCTGCTGACAGATGCCTTTTCTTTGAGCTGAAGCAAAACTGTCATGGAAGCTTGAAATAAAAGTGCTATGTGGTGTGTGATTTCAACCCCTCTTACTAGGGATGCTTTGCATGGTGCACCACTTCAGCCATCACTGTTAAACAGAGCTGAGATTGATTTGTCACTTCTGAAGTCTATAGCATGATAAACACAGAAGCTGTTGCACTGTGCGGGATATTGATCAGATCTAGTTAGTGCTGGGTGACTGTATGCCAGTGAAGCCCATTGGACAGATTACTTTGTGCTTGCTGGCAAGTAAAGCTCAACTCAAGATATGATCAATCCACCAATCTGTAGTGACAGAATAATACATTGAAACAGATTGATCCTTGAGCTGCACTAAATCAGGTTAAATCCCTGTCCAAGGGTGTGTTAATTTTACAGAAATATCATTTACATATGACTTCTTAGGTTTCTCTTAAAATTCTTTAAACTCTATATTTTTCACTAACATGTTCCTTGCCAGAACTGCTGTATATTTTTCATCCTTCAGTCTACTGAATATTTCCCACATAAAGAAAATAATAATTTTATGAACAGTGAGTTGTAAGTTAATTGTAGATGTTTTTTATTAATTCCTCCTTGAGTTTCACTCTTCAAGCTAGGTCCAAATTTATATTTGATCTCTGGTGATGCCAGAAGTATATGGGTTATGTCAGAAGAAATTATTTTATCTGTCTATACATCTACCACAGATTTGTTGTCTGATAGGATATGCAGCTCAAGGGTGCCATGCTTCATCTATTTTCACATTTGCATTGGGGTAATACAAATCTCTTCCATGACTGTATAAACCAGAGGATAGAATTCTGGATTGCAGATTCAGTGAATAAAGGATAACCTTTCAGAAGGCAAAAGTGTAATGATCTCTTGTATATATCATGATGGGAATCGTTAATGTTGGTGATGGTTTTTTTCATGACTTCTCACAAATTATTCTGTGTACCCTGCTGTACTTTAGCTGCTCATGTGTTTTACTTCACAATATGCTTGAAAAATATGTCAATAGTCTGTTTTCTTCTTGGGCTACCAGGACAAGGAATGATAGGTGTGGCATGTATGCTGCAACCTTTTCATCAGCCTGCTGGGATGCAGGATCTTCTGCTGGTGAGTTTCCGGTGCAGTGGTCATACTGGAGCACAGGCTTTTGGGATGTGATGAACAACACTGTTCTCAGCATCACTGCTGGGAGAAGTGTCTTGACACTCATTAGCTTAGTCTCATGGTCTTCATTACCAATACTGGCCATTCTTCTAAGCTATGCACCAGTATTTGTCACAGTGCTTTCCCATACAGATATTTCCATCTGTGTTCCTTTCCTGTCAATCTCACTCCACCCTGGCTGCTTCTTCCCACGAGCAGAATCTGCAGCAGGAATTTTTTTAATATTATTTTTAAATAGACAAAAATAATTTTAAGGAAGTTTCTAAGAAAATTAATTATACTCTTTGAAATATACCATATGAAATATATACTATATAAAATCTAGTAAGACTATATTTTATTACCTAGAAATTATATTGCTTTTTTTACTTCCTACAGGAAATCAAATTGTGCCTGTTGATACATATTCAGGGTTGATTTATCATAGCATTTACCTGACAAGAGGCACTGTAGAGGCCTATTAGAAGACTCATGCTGGGCTGGACTGCAGGTGAGGGCGGGGGACCAGGTGCTCTGCTGTGCAGCCTCCTGCCCTTAATCCCATTGGGCTACCTCTCTGCTGCATTCTAGAACACAAATTTAGATATATATTTAGTCTGTACAGACTTATGATCTGAGGCTTAATTTGTAAAAGAAAAAACTTGTACAAGAAAAAAAAATGGAAGTAACACTTGCAAAGTAGAACTTCTGATTTTTCCCTGTCATTCTCTGACTATATAATGTATCTATTTAAAAACAAATTAACATAATGCTTTGGATTATAGCCTGTTTGGTTGTGGAACTGCCTTTACAGTGTTTGTCTATGAGTGATGGGAAAATTCTAAGTAAGTATGATGACAGTTGCATCTTGAGTTTTCAGAATGCTTTTTGAAGTAGTTTTCAGTATGTGACTGACATTTGTCAAAGTTTTGTTGTCTAGTACAGTGCATCATTTATTCTGCTGAGTTATTTGAGAGGTCTAACATTTTTCTCTGTATATAAGCAGATAAATCTACAAAGTAACTAGCTAGATTGAAAAGAAACAGACAAAAAAAAAAAAAACAGTTATGCTTTATGATCTGTCACAAAGATATTTTACAGAAAAATACTTTGACTTGTTTTACCTAGCTAAGATTTAAGTGAATTTATGGAAAGCACCACTTTTTAATCAAACACAGTCATATGCTGTTAATCTCAAACACAATGTTTCAGGGCACCAGAAGGGCAGGCAACAGCCTGGGTCCAGGAGTATCAGGGGCTCTGCTGGGGTTTGTCAGGACAGGGCAGCCAACACCCATCCTGTTGTCCCAGCCAGGGAGCAAGGCAACTGGGGACACTGGTTGCCACTGACTCCTTGTTGAGACATCTGCAACTTTCTTCTCCTTGATGTTTTCAGCCTTGCATAGTGAAACTATTAATTCTGAGGCTGTAGAATTCCAGATGTTTAGTGTATATGTGAGTATGCTTACAAGCATAAAAATACATGTTCAGATGTAGAGATAGAGGTAATTCTTAAAGGTTTTTCTTTCCTCAGGGAGTCATTTCCATGTTCAGCTCAATGTTATGTGTGATGCTCAACTTTGAGATCCTGTCACACATTTACTTATTTCCTCCTCTTATTTACTATTTAAATGGTTCATTTTGTGAGTCTCTCAAAATAACCACTGCTAAATAACTCTAGATTATGTAGTTACTAGCATAAAGGAGTAATCGATTCCTATTTCTTTGTCTGGGGTAAGACTTTCCTGCAAGACAAAAGGTTTTCATAAACGCTCCAGCTAACCTGTGATTCACAAATACAGCATAAATCAATCAAACTTGGATGAATCAAGCAGTATATACTCTGACATGCTTCTAAATTAGATCACTGAAGGTGGTCCATCTTAATTGTGTTATTCTTAACTGAGAGAGTTCAGCAAATGCATTTAATAATCTACAACTTAGAGAGCACTCAATACAAATTGTTTTGGAAAAGTAGGGCAGACCTCTAAGCTATCAAATTGAGAGACAGAGTGAACAGATGGGGAAAGCACAATGCATTAAGTTACTATACATTCTTTAAACAGGTGTCTTTGTAGTTCAGAGTACTGGGATTCCAGAGGGGTAAAATAAAGACTTTTTATATCCTCTGTGATCTTTGGAATTATAAAAAACAAAATCAGCCCGCTTCTACCCCTGAGTCTGGAAATGCTTGCTGGCTTTTTGAATCATCAGTCTCATCCTTTTCTCTTACTAGACAGGACTTTTGCATGTCTTTGTGGTTAAATCTTTTTGCAATACTAATACCTTTTGCAGTGACCTTGAAAATCTCATATTAGTCCTGTTAGATTATAAGAGTGATAATTGTAGTGAGTTCTGTAGGTTCAACATATTGTGTTGTCAAGATCTAACACCACCATGGACATGTTTAAAGGGGAGAGGTTTAGTGCATGGCCTTGAGTGCCTTTCCCAAACCCAAGGTAAGGTCTAACACACCCTTGCTTATGACTCAGAGTCCAGAGCTCAGGTGAGATGCAGTAGCTGATCTCACATTAGAGTGAGACACCTGGCAATTGCATTACTGTTTTTAACTTTTCTTCTGTAGGACAAAACCACAGAATATTTAGATAATTCTCTTGGCCTTTAAGCAAGTGTCTTGTCTCATTACTATATGAGACTAGAAATGACAAATATCTGTGAATTACAGTAACAGGAAAACGTGCATCACTTGTGGTTATGAATCTTATATCTGAAGGTCAGTCTTTTAATACAATGCTTTTGTTAAAGTACATGTAGCAGGCAAAGCTGGAAGTGTTTTTTTCTTAATGATAGTTTGTTTTACGAGGAAGGGAGGAAGGGAGGAAGGAAGGAAAGAAGGAAGGAAGGAAGGTAAAATGCATATGAAAAATAAAAAATTGTTTATGTACCTAGGAAGGAAAAAGTACGTTTTTGTCTGTTCTGCTCCTTTTGTTGACACTTATTAATAAACATTGTGCAAGAGGAACCAGAAAGAATCAGCATTTAAGAAATTATTGTACTGTTTCTTCTGAAAATCAAGAACTGGGAGGCAATTTTCCTTTTGTAAAAAGCAGTAGAAAATTACAACAGTAGATGATTATATATAAATACAGGTGAGAAAAGGTAATGTTTAAGCAAAATAACTCCTTTTCTTTCTTAAGGATGTTCTCTGTGCCATAAATAGCCTAGCACTTCTAGAATGGGTGCTTTTTACCATTTCCAAAAGTTGCAGCCTATGAACACTGTATGTCTCATTTTCTCCCATTTGTTTTGTTGGTAAAATTAATACAGTACTTTTAAAGTAGATAGTTTTTAAGCGGTGCGTAAATATACAGTTGTTCATATTTTCTTGTCTGTTTGTGATGGTTTTTTTAGTATATGGCATGAATATTTTCTTGCTCAGAAACTATCAGAGAGCTGTTTCTTCTCATCTACAAAATGTTTGATTCACTACTTTAGCAAAATGGAAACTGGAAGGGAACCGAAGTGTCTGCTTTACTAACAGTGGGTTAATTCAGATTAGAAGGCATCTGGAGAGATGGAGCAACTCTGAGATCAGACCAGGTTGCTGGTCAGGCAACTAGATAATTTGGGTAATCAAGGTGAAGCCCACTCAACCTCGCCCAGCTGCCTCTTCTCTTGCCTACCTGTCCTCCTAGGGGGAAAAGCCTCTCCTCCTACCTGGTGTGAACCTCAGCTTGTGTTGCTGCCTCTTGTCCTTGCCATGCACTGCTGTCAGGAGTCTGGCACTTTCTTCTTATCCTGTTGCTCCTCTTCCTTTCCACCCTAGCTCCACTTCATTGATGTTTTCTGTATTGAGGGCCAAGTAGGGTCAGACACAATTACAGATGTGGTTTAGTGAGTGCCAAGTAGAAGAGGGAGAACCTTTTTCACTGTTGAATGGATGTGCTCCTCTAGGCACAGCCCGGGATGCTGTTCGCTTCTATGTTTTATAGATAATACTCTTGGTGTTTACTATTTTTTACTGTTTTAAAGACACTCTGTGAGTGCATAGAAGTATTTTTACTAAATATTAGCAGTTCTATAATGATGATATGTAAACACTAAATTAAAGAAGAACTGGCATTCTGTAAATTTATACTCACTGTCATTCCTTGATATTCAAAAGCAGTGGATTGACACTGTAACAAGTACAGTGCCAGAAAGAAACTCATATTGGGTCCTGGTTGAAAGAATGTACAGTAGGTGAAAATGCAAGGGAGAGAAAGAGAGCACAGTGAAGTATGTTGACTTGGAAAGGTCTTAACTTCATCTAATTTTTCTGTATTTGGATCTTTGCATAGGCATTTATTTTTGTACTGATAAGTAGAACGTTAGTTTCAGTTCTCCTTTTCCTGGACTGTAGTTAGTCTTGGACAGCATAGAGAGGAAAAGTATAGCATAGAGAGGAAAACTTTCTTGGAGGAAAATTATATTTCTACCACGCTGGAATTAATGCAATAGCTTTTCCTTTCTAATCCCAGATCTATGACTTTGTTATCCCAGGTTCTTTGTTCTCCTAGGTTCTTCGTTCTCTTAGGGGGTTGGAGGAGGCGACAATAGCTCTCTAGGACACAGACGACATCTAGGGTGCAGGAAATATATTGTCTTAGAGAGTATTAACCTTCATTAGTGTTTTTAATGAAGGATTTAATGCTTTAGTGATGACTGGAAGTGTTGACTTTTCTTTAGTTGTAATAAATATATAAATAAGTAAAATTTAAAAAACAAAACAAAACAAAACCAAAAAACCAACAAAAAAAACCCACTACATAAAACATGCAGTACTGTTTTAAACCAGAAAAAATAAATAGGCAAAACATTTTTTTTCTTGAAATTATACGCACCACTGGAAAAGCTCTTTTTTGTAGCGTAGGTTTTTTTGTTATTAAAGTCTCTGTATTAATACAGAGGCATAAACTTATTTCCTAACTAATTAAACAAGGCATAAACTAATTTCCGTATATTCTCGTTTAGTGTTATTAGCAATATCTTTCAAAAGCAATTGCACATTACTTACAGAATTTAGTACAAAATCAGCTATAAAGTATAGTTTTGCAGAAAATCTTGGGATAAGGTGCAAGTGTTTTGTCTCCTAACTCTTACAGCTGCCTTAGCAGCTGAGGCTTTGATGAATACTTTACTAGCATAGTGAAAGCCTTTTTGTTTGCTTCTGTTCAGTAAATAATTGATTACTGGCTTCTAATGTGGTTCTAAGAGCTGGGAGTGCCTTCCTTAACACTGCTGTGTCACTTCTAATGGAGCTGAAGTAGGACACTGGGTGAAACAGACTGTGCTGGAATTTCCTGTTGCACTGCGTGCATTTCAATGAATCCCCATCAGCTGCTCATTTGTTTCACTTTCTGACACTGTTATTAACTACCTGTAGCTGTGCAGAGAGCCTAAGATGTGCTATGTTTTCTTTCAGGGACCCTTTTTGAACATCTAAGCAAATCCAAGTGGGAAATACCATAAAAAGCCAGAAAACACACAGGTGCTCACTGATGGAAATAGTCCAGTTTGAACCAGGATCATTTCTTTTTCTCTAGATTCTACAGTAGCTTTTTTGGCAGCTCACCTTAAAGTAAGAAAACCCTTTTAAAATTTTGTCTCAATATAATGATAAATATTTGAATTGGTAACATCACTTGGAAAGAATAGGGACTGAATATAATTAAATATATGCATTGTCAGTTCCTTTGGCAGCCCACTTATAGCCCTACTTCAGTAACTCTGGGTTTTGTGTCTCTCCTAATCCTTATTTATCTGCTTTTTCCCCACAATAGCTTGACAGCTTTTAGCACCTGTGGGGCAGAACAGGGAAGGCACAGTCAGACCAGAATTATACCTGCTGTTTTTGCCTCTGGGGCAAAATATTAGTTTTGCATCTGCTTTTGTATTAATTTTTGTTTAAGCAGGAAGAAAAAGTATTAAATTGTTTATTATTCAGCTTATTTGAGCAAGGATATGAGAGAAATTCTTTTCAGCAAAAAATAATATTCTCTGGTTGTTCTGATATTCATTCATTTTGAGATTTCAGGCATTTTAAAATTCAGGAAGTTTTTATCCAAATAATGTCAAGTAAAATATTTTGTACTTTTAGAATTCTCTGCATATGCTATTAATAAGGGTTACTGAGTAACAACTCTCCAGCTCTATGCATGGCATATTATTGAGCATTCCATACCTGAATAATATAATATAATAAATATGTCTTCTCTGACTTGTATTCATTTTGTACATCTGAAAATAAACTGCCACTAGTTTTGTGTTTGGAGAAAGTTAGAATAAGAAAAGGACATTTGTCTGATGTTTTATTTTAAAACATGCACAGCATGAAAACTTCATAACACATTTTAAAGTGAAACTGTTCCTGAGTCTTTGATCTACACATTTCACTGATATTACTAGAATTTCTATATGTAATTGGGGCTATTGTCATCAGAATTAAGGACAGCGGTTTTCAACATTTTCAGATGTTAGACTTTCAACTTAAATGTTCCAGATAAACATAGTCCATCTGCCAACTGCCTTCTGAAGCACTCGTGTGCTTTGTATTCCATTTGAAGTCCAGAAGACATCTTTATGTTTGCTGAGTCACAACTCTGGTCTAAATCAGGGTAAGAAACTATGTGAAACTTATTATTACTGATCCATGACTGAACTTGATGGGAAATTGGACTACTGTCCAGAGGATACCAAATACTGGAATTATAGTCTAGCAGGATATTTTTTTCACAGAATACTACTGAACTACATTTTAAATTTTCAGAGAATACATTCTATTCTCTGAAGATACAAATAATATAAAATCAGAAAATTAAAATTATAAATAGACACACTCAACTAAATCTGAATGCTATTTAGAAGCAAAAGACATGCACAAGTTTTTCTGAAGAGTGTTGCTTAATATCTGAGTGTTAATCACAGGAGAAAGTATTTCATTCATGGGGAAAATTACATATCTTTCTTGAATAATTCATGTTATTTTTTTCTTGAATAATGTGTTTGATCTGATCTGGGTTTTTTTTCTTTGGTGGGGACCTGGGGTATTGTGTTCATTTGTACTGTGCAAAAAGAAGTCTAAAAATATCCCAGTAATCAGTATGTACACAGTCAAAATAACAGGTGTTTTTAACCCATGCACAAATTGCTTTTTCCTGTTTAGTATGAACTGGTGTTTTTTTATTTTAGTTTCTAATTGATCCACTTACCTCTTTAAAGACTGCAGCAGTATACCTACAGCTTAAAAATGCATGTGCAAGTTATTGATGTCATTGCCTTGCTCACCATTTCAAATTTCTAGGACATGATACAAGTAAAATATTTCTGGGATAGACTGTAGAGATAAACATGAACAAATGAATCAGTATTTTCGTAGTTCCCCTACAGTAGGATAGTCTAACTTGGGAAAACAGTCTGAAGGTCATGGAACAGTGTCCTGTGTGCAGCAGCGGGAGGTAATTTCTGAAAGTAAAATTGTGGGTCTGATCAGTATTTCAACCTTTTCTATGCTTCCAAAACCGATTTTGTCTTCCAGTAGAACCATCTGCAAAACAGAAACTTTTTACCAGTATGAAAACAGGAGAAAACTATATTTTGAAGTCCTTCTATTTCCTAATTTTGTATGTGAATTAACATCTATACAAAACCATGCTTTCTATATAGGTATGTAAAGGGCCTGCTAGACAATTTTTATTAAAATTATTAAGCATAGAACATAAAGAATTATCACCACTTCTTTACAGCTACTTAGGTTCTAAAAAGATGTTTATTCTGTAGGTATTCCATATATTTATATTTCAGTTATTCAACATGAAGCAATTAGTATACAAAATGGCATAGTATTGTAAACCACAACTACAGCAGTTCTGAGATTTTCAGACACAAATTCTAATCAGAACTAACTTGCTGAAGGAATGTTTACTGACTACAATTTATGTCATTTTGGTGTGCTAATGAGCACCTATCCTCAGTACCAACACCTTCATAATGACTCCAAGTACCTCCATTAAGGTAGAAAACATTATTTGCATTATATGCAGCAATACCAACATGTGGAGGTGGCAGATCTTACTATTAAATTAGAAAAATAGCTGCCTTACAGTCATGCCATCTTCATAACGTAAGAGCAGAAAAGAGAGATCTTCTGAAAGTACACAGTTGTTTTTTACAGTTTGGGCTGGATGGAGAAGGGGGTGCATTTGGGGCAAGGTATGTAAAGGGTGTGGTCCCACTCACCTTCACTGACCCGTCTGCAGCAAGGAGTGGCAAAACTTGCTGAATTAGAAAGTCAATTGGGATTTGTACATTTTCTCTAGGACTAAAACTTTAAGAAGCAGTACAGTACCAAAACGTCTACTCTAGAACACCACAGACAGTGATGTAAATTTGAATTGTGTGGCTGGAAACTGTGGATTTTTGTTCATGAGCAAGGACACTTGAATAATATCAAATGCCAAAATAAAGCTTAAATTAAATATTTTTTAGGCTTACTAGGACAATAGAACATACTATGTATTTGTTATAGCAGCTCAGTCAGTGAACACAGGGGTCAGCTTTTATTTTTGTCTTAGACAACAGTCTTCATTGTTAGTCTAATTCTTATAATTTGTATTATACACAGAGTCAAGATCGTCAATGGCTTTAAACTTAAGCAGCATTTAGTACTAATCTTGGTTGTTCTACTCAGCCCTGGCCTTTAAAATTCAACGTTTTTTTGGGAGGGAATCTAGTTGAGGCATAAGATAACCTTTCACAGATAAAGTTTCTTCTTTATCCCTGAAAGTACAAATCACTATCTAAGAGCTGAGAGACTGCTGTAGGTGCACCAGAAAATAAATTGGGTAACTCCCATCTCCCCGGTAGTATTTCTGGCTGCCTCTTATACCTTTTCCACTCAATGTAGCAATAAGCCCTGAAAATGCATATTTAGTGCAGCAATTTATCCTCAATGCGTTAGTGCAGAACTGTCTTAATTTGCCAATTAACACTTCACCACCCTCCAGCAGGGCCATCAGTTTCTTTCTGGCTGTTCAAGCAGCGGTGAGATTGTGCTTGCTCACTTCACAACTTGGTGCTGCCAAGGGGGTTATGTAAAGGTGAATGTCGTTTCCATTACAAAGTTCTCACTAATGGAATGTGAGATTTGAAAACATCTTGTTATTATCTCAAGTGGTCACACTGGCAACAGCTATAAGGGCTGAGATTTCTCTGCATAGTTTGTCTTTTAAAGAAATGAAACAAAAGAGTAAAAAATTCATTTCTTGAGAGCAGATATAGTGTAACTCCTAATGTAGAGAGAGACAGACCTGAAGAGAAGGGGTAACTGGAAAATTACTGATTATGCTTCTAATTTTTGTCCTGTTATAAGACTGCTAATGAATCTTCTGTACACTAAACCATTGTTGAGTGGGATATTTAGAGGGGTTTTTTTTCTGATTATAGTGTTTCAGATCCTGGCCACAGAAAGCTGAGCCTTGTGTTCAATCAGGCCATAGTTTTGTTTCCTTAAATAGTGCTGGAGTATCTTCCAAATAATGAATTTGTAAATCATAAGGGCCTATTCATGCGCATATTTTATAGCAGTTGCATACTAATTCTTACTAACTTTTTATGATCACCTTACTTTATTAGTATAACCTTGAGAACAGTGGGAAGGAAACAACCAAATTATGACTCTTTCAGCTTTTAAGGTGATGATCATGCTCTGGGTGTTTTGTTTCAATCATTGCTTTCTTATGTGTCTGTAACATACCAGGGCTTGTGTGATTCTAAGTAACACCATCTTTTCAAAATAAATACAATTTTTTGGTTTTCCCTCAATTTTTTGAAATTTAAGATAAATTATATAAACTTATTCTCCATTTAATTCAGCCAATCACTGAATAATTGAATTTTTGTTCTAGAGAAAAGTTATAGTGCTCAAGTTTTTTAAGTTTTAGTGAGGGTAGCTTTAATTTCTGATCTGAATTTCTTAGTATCTGCTTTTATTTTCTAGCAGTAAAATCAAGTGTAGGAAACATCTTCTGTGAGGTTCTAGTAAGCCATAGTTGTTAGGTCTTGCTGATCGTTCTCTAGCTGATCTACAAATGGAGAGCCATTGGACTGTTTTCCTCTTCTCATCCCCACTGGTATGAACCTATGATTTGTTCCGAGTTCTTTGTTAGCCTTATGCCCTGGAACTAGAAGCAGTGTTCACTGTAGATGCTGGAAAACTTAAATGATAGAAAAGGAGCCTTGGTGTAAGTGTTTGGGACAAATTTCTATCATGTTCTTGATGTTATGTGACAGCTCAGACTGTAACAGAAATAAATGTCTAAAGCAGGAGCTTGATCAAAGTTAGAGGGATAGTTAGACTTAACACTAATGATGCTTTAAGCTAACACTATAAAATTGTATTTGCAGCTCAAGAAACCATGTAAAGTCAACAAAAGCTCTGCTGTTGAATTATGTGAGTGAGGCACACACAGAAAATCCTGCAGGTTAGGGAATGATCGCAGCCTCTAGGGTTCCCTTCCAAGTCAAATCTGTGTCCTTGTCATTTTGGAGTCAGAAGAGGTCCCTCTTGATCCTGTGGGTGGCAGATCCATACTTACCTAAACTGAAAAACCAAGCATATCAGTGGAGACGGAGCAGAACCAATGTGAAATCTACTGTTTTCCCAAACAAAGCTAAAATGCTTATGAGGAGAGTGTTAACATGGTTTACAGTTTATTTAGTCCTAGAGAGCCATACAACCCAAGCACTTATTGAAATTTTGCCCAGAGGCATTCATTAAAAAAAAATCTGAGTTTTCACTGTGAGGAAGAAATAAATTGTATGTTGCTACCTAATACCTAAGTGATCATATTCATTGAAGAGAAAGCTTTGCCATTAAAGTATTATCAATAACCAATGTATTATGTAAATGCGAGAAGCCATGTTATTACCTTTTGCACTGCAGATTTCTTCTTAATCTCATCCATGATGGGCAAAAGACTGTGAACAGATGGAAAGACTTCTGCCAGTTCTGTTAGACTGTAAGGTTGGATTCAATCCAACTGCTGTAAGTTTTTTGCAAAGCACAGTGGTTTTATTGCAATCAGACTTCAGCTAAAATACAGTTCTGAGAGAAATGTAAATCTGGCATTGTCTTATCTACTGCATTATTCCTGCATACAGCTGTTTAATTTCAAATTAATTTTAATTTTTGAAAACTAGATCATTTGCTGCAAATAAGATGAGATGGAACTTATTTTCAGTGCAATGAAAATGGTCTTTAAAAATGAACAGTACTTCTATATTACAATTTCCTCCCTCCAGTTTTGGGACACATATAAACTTAGAGGCCAATGGTTTAATTTAAGTGACTACAATACATGTTTTTAACTGATAAACTAATTCACTATCAACTATTTATCATGGGAGAAAGCAGTTTTGTTACTAATTATTGATGTTCAGTGAGTTCTGAGATCTTCTAAAAATGCTTATCCTTCATATGCAACTTTGAATTGTACACTACTTTTTGTTGCAATTTTATAAAACATGCTCATTTGACTGGAAATGGGTAAACTTTATCAGGTTTTTTTTGATTACAAAAGCTAAAGAGTCAGAGTTATGCTATGTTTCCCATCAGTTGAGCTACTTTGCAAGACATCAGGTTTGCAGGAGGCTAAATTCTCAGGTATAGAGAGGTATTGCAGGAATCTGCCCTTCAGTAATTTTGCACCCAAATCTTGTTGATCTAAGGGGACTGAGATTGCTAGAAGTCCTTTCCTTGTAGCAGAATTCTTTTTCAGTTTTCTATTTTTTTCCTAGTTAGTCAGTACTGTTTGAATTGGGTTTTTCTCCCCATCATTTTTTTTCTGTTTTATCACACTAAACTCTGTGATCTGTCTTTCATCCCGAAATCCCATGTTTCCTTCTAATTTGGCTCCACTTTGCACTTGTTCCAGCTTCATTAGTTAACCTACTTTCTCCTCCTCTACTACTTCGTGAAACTTCCTGGTTATTATAATGCATTATTGTGGAACTTCTATGAGAAATCCTTATTTAAGCAAAACAGTATTTTTTTAGAAGATTTTGAAGAACTGTGCTTTTAAGCCAAATGCATCAGTACTTCAAGAGGCACTGTGTAAGTAAATACTAAAAGAAACTTAGAACCTTAGTAGAGTTTTCTGATTATGGAGAAATTGCTTCATTTGAAAGCTTCTACAAAGTGATAATTTGCCTGTTTGAATTCTTTTTTAATCCTCTCCTTTATTTGTCTTTTTTTTTTTTTTTGGTTGTTCCTTTCATTTACTTCAACTCTCTCCCTTACATTTAAACTATTCCTGTTGTCTGAAGTTAAACTGATGAGTTTCATTTGCATTTTCCTTTCCTCATGAAAGGATGTCAAATAAGTATTTTATCACTACTATTAAATAATGGGTCTTTTGTAGCCACATCTTGAAGCTTATAGATGTGACTTACTAAAGAAGTCTTTCTCTTGTGAGGCTTTTTTGCTAGTGTCAGCTTTTATTTACAATCCAATGTAATTTGTATTGTGTTAAAATAGCATTCTGCTTGTTATCACTTCCACAACAAGGAAGATCATATTAATATTTTATTTAAAACCTGACACTCATTTCAGTTCATACTATATTATAATTTGAGTAAAGGCAGCTGTGCACACCTATTATGTCTTCTGATGTCTTCTGCATGTGACTCTTCTTCTTTTCTTTTTTCTTCTTTTATTTTTCAAGATTTATTTTAACCTTTTATAGCTGCATAATCCCACAGCACTTGCTCCTCCGTACCCTGGAGTTTCTAAGTGCTACTCAGGCACATTCCCTACTGTTTTAAGTAGAGTTGGCTGCTCAGCAGCCTCATTTATATGCCAAAATATTTCCCTGTTGCCAAGAAAAGACAAACCTTTCTCTGTACACTGTTACTCAACCATTCATAAAGGCTTTTTGTCTCTGATATCATTGCAGCATGGGGAACCACTGTCATGTTGCTCTCATTCACATTCAAACTTCTTAAAATGTTGCTTGAAATGCACATGAAAGGAAGTATCCTGATTTCTACTCCATTACCTCCTGGGACACTTCTCTCATGTCTGCATGCAGCTCTTGCACTGACTGGAGAGCTCTTTCACAGTCTCCTTTCATAGAAGGGAGTTGCCATTAAATTTCTGCTCTGTTTCTTTCCAAGTAGCTGTGGAGGGCCACTAAACATTATGAAGCTCAAACTGATGGGAGGTGAAAGAGGCAGAGTGCTGATATTGTTCAGCTTTGTGAGGAGAAGGCTGGGGGCAAATTGCCAAAACATTTTGTATAGTACGTCCTAGAAGATACATGGCAGTAGAACACCATGCGTTACCATGCCTGGTGGTATTACCAAAATACTGAAGAACTTTCCATACATCCCTATTTCTTTTCTGCCAGATAAAAACACACAGTTATGTTTTTAATTCCATCACAGATGATGCAAAGATCTAAAGACTTCATACTCACAAATATTTCCAAAGATTCCTTCGATTCCCCTTCCTATTGGGGAACAGAGAGCAGTGAGGAGTTACTGATAATGCTCCCAAGAGCATCTCCCAATTTGAAAAGAATTAACAAGGACATTATGCTGCCCCTCTACTGTTGGAACTCATCTGTAGATGAAATTTCTTTCCTTACTTCCTATTTTTAAAGTTAATACACCTCTACAACCCTCTCTTCCCCTGTGCCTGGCATGGAAATCCTGGTCATTGTACTGCTTTCATTAGTTCTGTATGAAAAGGAAATGACATTTATGGGAGAATAACATATATAAATATATTTGCTCTGTTGTCAAAAACACAGGTCTTCATTACTGAAGAATGGCAGAAATGGAGAGGAAAAAGGAAAACTGTCTAAAATAAAACATTTTACTTCTTTTGTATGTGAGAGTAATATTCTTATTAATTACAGTATTCTTCAGTATTCAGTATTCTTAAAGTATTAATTACAGTATTCTTCAACTTCCATCACAAAATGGTGCAAGCTATTCTATGTTATTTATTAGTTAATAACAAAGTGCATATATATGCCATGAAACATTAATGTATGAATCCATATTAAAATATTCAACAAATTTAATCACAAGGAAATTTAGGAATGTATAATAGTTTCACAGTTCTAATTCTAAAGTTATAATTTTTGAGGGTATTTTTGCCGATGTAGAATTTGGTGCCCTCTGCTACAATATGACAATGCTCAAGAGTTTATTTTGGAAACCAATGTTCATTTGGAGAACAATGATGTCAAAATGATGTCAAAGTCTGAATATCAGTGTCAAACCCTGTTCACTCTTAAGAAAAACAGTCACATTATCATCTGAAGATTTTTTTAAGAGATGTTTAAGTATTGTTTAAAAAGGCCAAGTGTTAAAGGATACTGACCTGTGTATTCTCAGTATCATGGGAAATCTTCATTTGATTCACTTAATTGCTAGACAATTTGGTTTTATGGCATCAGAATATGTCCAAATATATCCAAATGAAGCAGCTTCAGACCTGTGCAGTGGTATTTGCAGTTAGAGAACTGGGAAATTAAGAGAAAAATCTTTAGTTGCACATTTTCAACAGTACTGGCTTACTTCAACTCAAATATATTTCTAGGTTGTTATTACATTTATATGCTAGATTATATACCCTTAGTATATAGTATAGTATATATACTAGTATATAGTATAGTGTGTATATATATAGTGTATATATACCCTTATATAGTTTATATACCCTTAGATTTATATACTAGAAGAAATAACGCCTAGAAAAATTACTTTTTTTTAGCATTTAAAAAGTATGTATGTATAAAATTTTATATCTTCCTCTGTCACTGTATTTGATATACTGTAGGTCTTCTTCTAAAGAGAGTTGTCATATCTCTTCAGCTTTGCAATCTAGTCAATGAGGAATTGAGACACAACATAATGTGTCTCAACATAATTGAGGAACATAATGTGGAAATAGTAGGGGGTTAGAAAATTATATACTACGATACTGAGGAAACAAGTGGCTGAAATCTGATGAGATTTCCTTGTGAGTAACTAAGCATAAAGGAAATGCTCTTGAAGAGTGAAAAGCATTGAAGATTAAAATAGTGCAGAAGGGGTGACTTTTCGACTTCTATACAATGCCAAATTAGAAGTCTTGAGAACTGAAGAGCATCAAATTTTGTCCTGTGCCTCCCTTGTCTTGGAACCAGTGCTCTGAGAAAAGGAGATGGGATCACTAAAGTGTCTGGTTGCTGAAAAACTTACTCCAGAAATCATGCCACAAAGGCTTGATGTGAAGACCTTGTTTGCATTTCTGGCAGAGCTCTGATTTTCAGTTTGGAAAGAGAAAGGTTTCAAAGTGTATACATGGCCAATGTGAAATCTGTTGGGTGTTGCTTTTTTTTTTCATGCAATTTTATCATCTGTTACATTAAATTCTTTTCCTCATCTTTTGCTTACTGTCCTGAAGTACAGCAACTGTATGTCATCTCCTTGTGATACTAAATAAACCTAGTTTCTTCTATCTCACTTTGTCCACCTACTTGTCTTTCTACTACTCGTAGCTTTTCTTTGATCTTGTTTCCATCTGAATTCATCTTATCAGCCTTTGAGAGATCTTATTATAGCAGTATTCAGCTGTTGCTGTGGCAAAAATCAAGACTGGAAAACTCCACTTGAAAGCTTTTGCTTCAAGCGCTTGCAATTTGGAGAGCTCTCCTTGTACTTTTTCCTTGCTGTTCAGATCTATGCTATTATTTAAGCACCAAAGTAAAAATAATAATCCATTTTGAAGAATCCAGTGTACAAATGTACAATCTCCAAGCATTTCTCTGTAGCTTACTAATGGCTGATTTCTCTTCTGTTCCTGTATAAGCCTCCTGGGATTCTTATAGCAGTGATGGGAAGTAATGGAGGCATAGGAAGTGTTACAGGGAACACTTGGCTGGAGGTTTTCTTAATTGATCTTCACTACTACTTTACACAGCTTTAAGAGAGCAGGAAAAAAAACTTATTTCCCTTGATTTACTTCATTTTTCAGAGCATTCACTTTACCCACTTCACATTAGCCAAAGCACTCCTAGTTCACATCTTAAATTGGTATTGGTTTTGTATTTCAATTTTCTATTTATGCATGAATGTTACTTATGTACTATTTTTAGTGTTCTCTAGTCACAAAACTATATAGCTGTGTTCTAATAAGGAATACAGAGTAGCTTTGTAGATGTTAATGTGTGACGTTTGTATTTATTGAGTATTATTTCAGTTTCTGCTTCTGATTAGAACTCTCAGCTTCTGTTTGCATCCAAAATTCTCCTGCAAATAAAAAAATTAATATAGTACTGATTTTTATTTCTAGTTTAAAACCAAACCAAAACAAAAAAGATGTAAGACACTGATGCTTTGCTATTGCTGCTGACAATATAAAAACAGCTGTGTTAATCTCCACGATGTAACGAAATATATTGAAGTGAGAGAGACAAGCCAAGAAAAAAACACCCAGAGGGCAGACAGCACTGGATTAAAATCTAGATAAAGTATGGAAAAAAAACCAAGAAAAAAACACTCAAGGTTATTCATTTTATTTCCATCTATAAAATATATCCCCCAAATGTTTGTTTTTAGCACAGCATAACAGATTTTTATCTTTCCTCAACCTGAAGTAAAATACACAGGCTAAAAAGTAATGTCTTGCTTTTGTCCTTGAAAACTTTCATGAGTACAGATAATAGCTACTACATTGAGCATAAACATTATATTGAACATTATATTTTTTTTCTTCCTCTGAGCACTGGATTTTTTAAGTCTACATGCACTGAATTCTAGTTTTGACCCTGTATCTTTTTTGCTGAGGATGGGAAGTACAAAGAGAATGTAAAAGAAGCAGTCATGGAAAATTAATTTATTAGCAAAGAAACATTCCATTGAGAAAGCTATGTTAGGATTACATAATTTGCCTAATTAAGTACTAAAAAGTCATGAACTATCAAATTCAACATTTCAGAATATTCTAATCTAGTTTTAAATATTAAAAATGCACAAATTTTAGTTAGAATTTTTGCTGAAGGAACATGTATAAACTTTGTAAATCAAACTATTGTCAGAGCAGCAAAGGGGGAAAAAGTATTTGAGTACAAAGCACCTTTCCTGTGCTTATATATTTTAATCACAGATTCAGTCAGTTAACTGTACAAAACAGAGCACGATGGAAATACTCGCATTAAGAATTTTATGGATTCAATATCAGCTCATCTACTTGTTCTGCTCTAATCATGAGTTCTTTTGTGAAATCTTCCTGTGACTTTTAGATGTAGTGGTGCCTGTTTCTATCTTCATTTTGGGCTGCTCCCTCTTCATTGTCATTGGCTATAACTGACAACCTCTTTAAAACCTGTTTTCAAACCAACTTTGGACCTTCTTGTTTGCTGATGCCCCAGCACTGTAGTCATGCCTACTGTCAAAAAGCTTGAAATCCAGTAAAGAACATATTTCAAAGGTTTCTTTTGGTTTATAGTTGGAATAAAATTATATTTTTTGCTTCTTTCATGCAGGAAGTGTGGATGTATACCAGCCATGTTCATTGTGGTCTTTGCACTAGGACATCTGATCCCGAAAGCATGTTTTTACACTACTGCTGTGAGCTTGACATAGCTTTGTTGTACTGAAGAAGTGCAAAGCCCTTAGCCATTCTCATTTATTTTTCTTGGGATGTTCTGTATGATTTTAAAAATCTGCCTTCATGTCTAGTTTCATTCTTACCAGAGCTGTCAATTTCTGAGCCTATCTAAACATATTTGCTGGATATTAATTCATAAAGCAGTCACTGAATGCAGTCTTTGTTAAGGAGGATACCCATTGTGAACAGAGTTGCTCTTTTTTTCTGTTGGGGGTCCTAAAAATTTTGCATTTTTATTGTAAAGGGGAGCAGCTTAAAGGGAGTAAAAAACCTGAAAGTAAAGCTGTAGTGAAGCACAGCCCAGTGGTAGAAGTACTTCTTTGAAACAGAGGTGATGTAGTCCTGAAGAGCAGGTCTTCTGACTGTGATGAGGCAAGAGGGCATAGCAGCTCCTCCACCAGAGGGGGACAGTCTTGGACATCCATCAAGCACATTTCCAGATGGAACTAACTCTGCCTTTAACTGATGCAGTTTGGATGCCAACCAAGGAGTGTTCTATGCGTCAGGCTCTTTAGTGTTACCTGACTTTTGCCATCCTCAACAAATAGCCCTAGATCAGTATCCCCCAGCAGGCTTTATATGAATTCAATGGTACACAACAAATGAGTGGAATTCACAAACACATTGTCTATAAGCTGTGTCAGACAAAATTCAAGTCATAGATTTTCTGTTTCAAGTAACAAACCAGATCTTCATGTAGTCAGTGACCTGTAAGCAAAGTGTTGCTTCAGCTCTAACGAATCTAGTCTTAGCTAAATTGACCACAGACTTTAGTGGCTGACGCTCACTGATATTGGCATTAGTACCTCAGTTGATAGCAGTAGCTAAATATCTAAAAACATAGTGCCATCAGAATCAGAGAGCTTGCATGTTAAAATCTTGTTCTTTATCAGCAAATCTGATCTAGGAAAGCATATTACTTTTCCCTGCAATTCTTGTTTCGTTTGAAAAAGAAGCTGTTAAAAAAAGTAATGGAAGCACCAAGGGTGTTTTGTGAGTCCCTTAATCATTATAGTCAGAATTTTTGTGAAGTATTCTGCTGATTTTTTTTTTCAGCTATTGAACAATATATTTTCACAATAAAAGTATTGTGCACAGGAATACATATTTATCTGCAAATTTGACAAGATATGAATATATAGCTCTCACTGCAAGCCAAACTAAATTTCTAAGTTATTATGTGAGATTCTTTTGTGTGTGTGTGTACAAAATGTTTGGTATTAACTACTAGGCAACTTGCTTTCTTTTCTTGGCTGTAAAATCTCATAAGAGAAAAAAATGTGCTACATTAATAATACTACAACAAAGGGAATAATATTTATGACTAGAGGAGAACACTGGCTAGCTTCCTGGAGGGTAATATTTTACAGTTTATCTTGACAAGTAAATCTTTATTTATGACTAGGATCATAGAAGACCAGGAAGGTCATCAATAAAGGATCCTCTAATGGCGTGGAAGAAAAATTCCTGATAAACAACACTTTGCAAACTTAGTTTTACTGGATGATGCCTTGTTAATTTTTGTAATGGATGGTGACATTGGCATGAATAAGATTTATTACGTTAGTCAGATGAAAGTGCGTGTGCTGAATGCACAAGTTTAACCGTCAGTACCTGCACAACAAACCTAATTAAATGGTGTGTCATTGAAGATGATTTAAATGAAAAGATAATGAAGCAAATCTCATGAAAAGTGTTTAACAAAATCTATTCTGAAAGAACTGGAAAGGTTATTATAATTATAGAAGTAGCCTCGACGTTAACAGTCTTTTTAAAACTGTCTCATTAAAATCCCAAGCTTAAAAAAAGTAACGGAAATGCAAATTTTGGATTAGGGCAAAAGACAGAATTTCTTTGTGATAGAATTGGACATGTATCCTTTCTGGTGAATTTTGAGGGAAAGTTTCAGGGGTACATAGAAATCTATGACTTATGGCTGTTTCTGTCTGTGTCTGAACTCAATGAGCCCTTTGTTAATGAAAACAGAATGCTATTGAGCCATCATTAAATCATTGAAGTCAGGAAAGTTTTTTATTACATATCTTACATAAAAAGCAAAAATAGGGAAGAAAACGGTTCATTAACTTATTGGATATAAACAAAATAATATTCAGCATTTTAATAAGGAAAGAACTATAAGGGTTTTCACTAGATAACTAATAGGGTATAGATTTCCCAAGTGCAAAGCCAGAGAAATAAAATTTCGGAATTGGGCTGTCTTGGATTGTAAGCGTGGTTGTTTTAGGTCACAAGCAGAGTAAAAAATACACTGGTCAAGCCAATAGTTAGGCAAATACATATTGGTTTCTCATGAGTTCATAAAAAATATTTATGTATATTTGACATGTATTGATAGGCTCCATTTGTACTGCTGCATATGAAGCAATAGGAATGAAGATAAGGAATGAGAAACCTCTCTATCCCCTGTTGAAGTTCTGTCTTTTTGGCTACAAAATGGCAAATTTCCCTTTTGCAACAAAATATGCATAGGTAAAAACTGGCAGAGCCAGATCTGCATCCTAGGAATGCAGAGGAGCAAAGAAAAGAAAAAGAGCAACTTTCCTCTATGAACTGATGGAGTCTGTCTTCTAAGTCAAAATTTGAATCTCTGGGCTGTAACAAAGGACAGCCACATATCCCTGAGCACACTGCAGGTAACCAAGCTAGTGCAGAAGCACTAAGGACTGGGTCAATATTTATTCACAATCCCATAAAAATTTTCATTTTGAGAAGGCTTTCAGACAAGGCTATTGCTTCTCTGATTCTTCTCCATTCTCCTAACTACTCCGACTTTTAGACTAAAATAATTTGTACTCCTAGCTGTGAGTTTTTGGAAGCAGTAGTGTTATGTTGGTACTAATCACTGACCTAAGGATCTGTAGCACAAGTGGGAATATACCAAATCTCTCTGGAATTTCTCAGTGTTGCACTGAGCATTCACACACAGCCTCTAGCAAAAACTTGCTGAAAAATTCCTCCAAATAACATATTACCCATGGAAAAATATTTTGGGGATGATATTCTTGCCTCCCTACTCTCAATTTTAGTATTTTTGTCTTTCTTCACCTCTTTCTAGGCCTTTTTTCTGCAGGTAGGGCAGCATTTTCTCTCCCCTATGTAGTTTTTTCAATAGAACTTAGAGCAACTGTGCTGCAGATAACAATGTATAATAATTTGTACCAATCATTAGAAAACTGGCATTTTTATTGAGGCATTTAACACTTCATTCAGAGCAGTCACAAGTGGTGAAAGAAAAGGCCATTAAAAAAAAAAAGAAATATGGACAACCACTTCTGAGCAAAGAAAGTCTTCTGTTTTTCGTATTGCACCATGTTGTTTGCTCAGTGAAAGAGACATTTGGCAAGGAAGCAACTCTCAACAGGCTCTTTGTATTGCAGGTGCTTAATAGTTTAGGACAATCACTTGCCTGAGAAAGATGCTAAATGTCACTGGAGCTTCATTCAGTTTCTCCAAATGTGGAATAAAATTTATCATTAGGCCTAAAGGTAGCTAAAAGTGCTTTCTGCAAGAAATTTTAAATGATCTTCTGATTAACATCTCATGATTGAAGGTTACCGTTTAACCCATTATGCTGCAGAAGCAGAAAAGATTAACTGCCAACTATCTGTTTGTTGGAAATATTAAACTCTAAATGACAAGCATGGCACTGAGCCATGAATTTTAGAAGTGGAGCTTGAAGCTACCCTCACCTTTTCTGCTCGTCTTTTTGAGATATTTCTAGTTTCTTAGTCCATGATTAAAATAGATAATGGCGCCTTTTGGACTGGAGCTAGTATCTAGATTTAACTACCTTGTCCCTAGAAAAATCCCTCGCTGCCTCTGCTTTAGCAAACACATACATATGTTTAGGCCATCAGTCCAGTTCAAATTTATTTTTTATTTTGAGCCTATCTCAACTGCATTGATGATTCAGACACTGCTGTAATGCATTATTGCTTCTCTGCAGTGACTTACAGTGGAAAGTAGAGCCATACACTGGCTTCAACGCATTATATGCAAGTTGCGTCATGAGGTGAAAGCAAAGTAACTTCAGTGATAAAAACCTATATAGATACTTCAAACATCACCAAATAAGGTAACAATTCATTAGCAACTGTATTATGTACGGCAGAGATATGAAAATTGTATTAGCTATTGATAGATACTTTCTGAAATACATGCTTTTAAAAACAGATTTTTATCATGTTTATCCTTTCAGTGCTTCCCAGGATGAAGTGAGACACTGCGGCTGTGTTTAATGATATTACAATAGTGGGAAGTGTGACCTGTTGGTTGGCAGAAGACGGACACTTGAGAACAAATCCTTCTAGGTAACTTAGTTAAAAAAAAAGGTATAACCTCCACAAAGATTCAGAGATTTGCCCATCTTAAATTTAATCAAGAAGTTAAACTTACCATAAAAAGCATAAAAGTTTAAGTTATAAGAAAGGTACAGTTTACATGTATTTGGTTAAAATAGGGGACCAGAAAACCTATATTCTTAATTTTGTCTTGAACTCTTTTTTTTTCCTATTTACTGAGGTAGACACAAACATCAAAATTTTAAGCTAAAAAGCTTTGTGCTTATTGGCCTTGTGATCTGAAGAAATTCAGGTTATTGTGGTACAGATTTCCTGTGCCATTGGGGCAATCCATTGGCAGTCTGCAGTGAGCAGTGTAGCCTTCTATGGTTAATAGTCTCCATGTTGTGTTCAGTTGTCTTGTGTTTATGATGTTTTCCTGAAATGCAATCAGTCACGTAAAATACATTGAATCTTTTATTCTGGAGTGTAATCTCAGATTCTGTAGTTTTTATCTCAGTCAATATGCTTTCAAATTAGAAATTATTTGGGGTACCAATACTTGCTATGGCTTTTTGGAAATGGGAAATTGCATGCAAAACTGATCAATTTGCATATATTGTATGTGCCACCTCTTCTGCAGATAAATCTTCCTGAAGTAATGTGCTCTTATGAAAAAGATATATTGCATCTCTTTGATATCACTTTTAGATTCATGGTTTGAAAACACTATTTGTACTAAAGAAATATTGACAAGATCTTTTCTTATGCCTACGAAGAGCTGGACAAACAGTAAACACAAAGCTAAATGAATGGGTCTAACTGTATAAGATGAATCTGTTGAACGCAGCTTTGCAGTCTGTGGTTGAGAGGAAGATGAACTGAATCACAGGGGGAATGTGAATAACTTTGTAAGCAAAGTGACATGATTTCATCTGTCCAATTTGGTTGGCTCCAAGCCAAAGGAATCTTTTCCTTAGTTGTCTTTTTTTAAAAAAAAACAAACCTGGACATTTTCAAGGACACAGGTGGCTGGAATAGTTTGTCCTTTCACAGCCTGGCTGAGAGCTGGCAAGTCCTGCATACCAAATGCCCCAAACCACAGCTTGAGAGTCTTGGTTCAGGCCTGACTCCAAAGGGAAGAAGGCCATCTGCTGAGCTACAGACTCAAATTTTCCTCCCTTTATGATCTCTTATCTACATGTTGAGCAAGAATAACAGTCCTGGTAGGACTGAAAATGGAAAGGTCAAAACAGAATGGGGCATGGCTACAGGAAACTGTAGTTCAGCCTGCAGAAAAATTTGCCTGATCCCAGGGATAGATTACCTAATGTTTTTAGTACTGTTCCATTACTTCTTTTCTCTTCAATTCTGTTCATGTTGGAAAGTGGTTTGTTTTGTTTCGTCTCCTATCAATGCCTAGGAGAGTAGGCTGGAAGTCCGTTAGAGCACATTCCAGTTTGTTCTTAATATATAGCAGATAACAAGAAAATAATGCATCCATACAAAAAATAACTTTATGCCAACATTGCATTTGAGAGCATCTGGGAAACTTTGAAAGCTTCATTACAGATTGATAAGGTCTATTACATGAAACACAATTCTTTGTGTTTCATGTTACCTTGTCAGTCTTGCTGTCTCACTTTTCCTCATCTCTATTGTTTTTCCTTTTCTCTTCCTTAAGCTGCCCTATACAACTTCACACTTACTCTTCAGAGGTGAAGTGAGCGCAGATGTTCCCTTAGTTGCTAAGATTAATACTGTACCGTCAATGTTGTCCACCTCCCCAGGCTGATCCAGCCATTTCAGAGAGAAAGGAGACTTGCCTTGAGGTTTTTTTTCAATACTTTGAAAAGGTAATCAATGTGATGTAGCACACTAAGAGAAAAGCTGTGTTACTACCATGGCTACCACTCCCACTGTGTCCAGCAGAGCTGGAAGTTCAGTCCAGTCTCACAGAAATAGTAGTATCTTTCCACTAAGACAGTTAGCTTATCTTGTAGCCAAAATGCTGTTTTAAAAAGCCCCAGGATGCATGTAGCTTTCTTCCTCTTTTACACAACAGAATCCCAAGGAAATAAAGAAGCAGCATCTCTGGCCTCAGATTAGTTTGTAGTCTGTATTTTGTCTAGCTTCTTTTTGTATTGACTTTTACTTCATGGAAAATGACTAATCTTGTGCCTTCACTGGTAATTATTATAACATTTTTTGCTTCACTACATAGAAGCTTTATTCAAGGGTATTTATCAAATCATTTATTTATCATTTATTTAGATAAAATTGCTTTACATCTAAGAATAATCTTCTTACATTTTTTGATACAACTTAGGTCATAAAACACATATTGTGAACAAGAAGGTGCCTCCTTAATAATGACCAGTCATTATTAGTGTACCTTCCACAAGTCAAGATGCAATAAATGTCAGAAATCACATTCCCAAAAATACACCAAAAAACTGATCTAAAACCTCTAGGTTTTAGTGTGTGTTGGTTGTTTTTTTTGCATATGCTTGTATTTTATACAAAGATTGTCATGCATATTTGACCTCTGAATCACACTTTCAGGATAGTGGAGCAGGCAGGTTTCCTGCTGTGGCTTTTGAGAGTGTTTCACCTGCCCCAACAAAACTTCCATGTTTTTGGGTTGTGGATTTGATTGAATGGTTTGTGTGGGGTTTTTTTGTTCGGTTGGTTGATTTAAATATAACCCAGAGCTACTAGCAGCTCAACATTGTTTTTTTAAAGTTTTAATTTTAATTCTTTGTTGTAATGTTAAGCAGATCAGTATAAATTTCCCCGACTCCTCCATCTTGAGTCATACATGTGTTAGTGTTGCTGTGCTTGGTACTACTATAGTAAAGTTAATTGTGAAAGTTGGCTGTGAAACCTGAAAATATCAGCAAAGCTCAGCTGGAAGGTGTTTAACATAAATTTTGACTCTGACCATTTTCCTAACGTTTCCTAAGCATCAACAGTTTAGGGTCCTTTGAATTACAGCCTATTATTTAAATATTTACTGTGTCATGATTTGTAATTTGGTATTGCATTCATAAACACTAGTTTAAAAAAAATATTACAGGAATCAAGTCTTCTAACCCATTACAAAGAGGCTGAAAAATGACTTCCAGCTCCCTTGAAATGCATGTATAAACTAGTATTTCCTTATTACATTAATGTAGCAGAGTATTTGGCTTCCAGAATAGTGAAAAAAAAGTATTTCCCGTGTGTGAAAGTCAAGTAGAGTCATCTGCTTTTTACTCCTACAGCCAGATGATTGAGCAATCTGAAGGGAGTCACAATCAAATGTATTCATGATGTTGACATTAAAACACTGGTTCATCAGTAGATCAATGTGACCAAAACAAATCTTCTAGGCAAAGAGGGATGGGTATTATTCAGATTCCTTCTTTTTGAAAGTAGAGTCTGCACTAACACCGTCGTGTGTGGTAATTTAAATTTGGCTCCCCCTTGGAAAGTGAAGATGGCTGCTATGCAGTATTGCTGTGTTAACAGTCTGATTTCATGATATGTATGTTGCCAGTGCCTTTGACAGGTTAGTATTTGTTAAAATGGGTAACATGAATCTTTAATGTCTGTCTTCCGTATTTATGTAATTATTGGTCAAGTAGTATGACTTTAGAGGACAGTTTAAAAATCCATTTTGTTACACAAGAATTTATTTGAAAGCACTTTATTTCTTAAGAAAACTGAAAATTGTTGGTTCTGTCAAAGCAGTTGGCTGTCACAGGGGAAGGGGGTGAAAAGAGCATTTACCTAGACCCAGCCTAAAATCTTAGTGTTTAGTCTGTGGGATTCTTGAGACAGAGAGGCTGAGAGCTTAAAAAAAGATTGAGATGATACTACATTACACATAAGATACAGTGCTGGTCCTTCTATTTTATTTTGGTAAAATAAAATCCAAGCTTCTCTAAATTCCTGAGTGGAACTGGAGGAGTTCTTAAATCAGCTAGTTTTCTTTTTTCAACACTGTACACTTTTGCTGAAGGTTATAAGGCTGGGCCAAATCTGTCAGCCAAGAGGTTTAGAAGGATAAGAGAACATAGATTTTCTTTTTTTTCTTAAAATTTTAAATATTATAAGCAGCTTTATACTTACATTCTAAATGAATACATTGTTTCTGTGGCTGGAGGAAATAACAACCTCAATCTGACAGCCAAATAGTATATTATAATCTGGCATATTCCCACAACAGTGAGCAGTGTGTACATTCCTTCCATCTCTAGTTAGTGGCATCCCTGCTGCAGTCTGTGGCCACTGAAGTATCTAACACAGTTCACTTGCAATTGTTGATCATCCTTTGTCTGGTACTGCATTGTGTCATCTGACTGTCAGAGCTTGTGAATTGTGACCTAAAGTACTGTTTTAGGATGCTGCCCCATGTCTAAAATCCTAGCTCTTCTTCCTCCGCTGATTTTAGTTTCACAGGATGCTGTCAGTTCTATGGAATATAGAGTAACAGGAAAGCAATTGCATTAAATTCAAAGTTGAGCATAATATACTGAAGTATTTTGCAGGATGAGAGACAAAATGCTTGATGCAGTAGTGAGTTCACCTGTATATGATTTAGTATTTTGGCAGGTAACTTAAAAAGATGCTCAAATAGGTTTGTGGGCTTCATTTCATTAGCTGGTGCAAATGCTTAAAACAATAGCAAAATGAAATAACCACAACAACCCTGCAAGAATAATGGTAGCTTTGTTTAATCTGATTTGCAGTCCTGGAAAAGAAGGGTAATTTAGGTATCTGCTTTGGATATCATTCTAACCCTAAATCACAATATGCTTCAATTCCTTACTATATTTGATGATAATAGTTCATCTTCGCATACAGCTTTATTTAGGAATATGTGACTTTTTATTCAAAAGGATTTAATATACTGATTAAAAAATCTGATTAAATAATTTTGAATTAAATTTTAGAAGAAGTTAATATCAAACACGTCTTTGAAAGAAATATTTTTATTTTTCATATTTTAAGAAGTTATTAATTGTCCATTGTGATAATATTTTTTGGTAAATACAGCCTGTAGAATCCATGAAAAAGATAAAGATCTGGTACTTTTATATTCAGAGGAAAATGACCAGAAACTCATGGTACAAGTCAATTACAGCATAAGTCCATCTTTCAAAAACTTTTACTTGAAACTTACTGAGACAGTAATACTACATCAAAGAGAATATATTGGTTAAAAGATTAATTATATAGAGGACACAGGTATTTTTCAGCACTCTCTCCAGTTATCTGCCTTCTCAATGAATGAGGTCTGTGTTTTGAAGCTAGGACAGGTCTGCCAAATTTGTTTTTCAGAAAATCAAAATAAATGGTTGTCAAACAGTTGCAACATTGTCAAAGAGAAAACACAACGGCTGAAATTGTATCTTTTAAATTATTGCATTATGTCATCACAAGAACAGGTCAAAACATGATTTCCTCCTGGCACACCAAGTTTCTTCAACAGTGATGTGGGGCACTGTGGGATCTTAAATGCTGTGCCTTTGAATACTTTCTGCACTTGTGCTGGATGCCTTTCCACTGTTTGAATTCCCCAGGAAAGAGAGATTTCACTGGTCTATGTACTGGCTACACATACGAAGGGAGCAGTAGTTGTGCTGTGTTCATCTTTGCAATTATGGAACAGTTAAGGCCAGAGCAATTTCAGTATCTTTAGTGGTCTCCAACGCTCTTTCAGAACTTTTTTTGCTGAAGTCTTCACTGCATAGATGGCTTATTTAATTTTTTGACAGTAGTTTTCCAAGGCATCTTTAAATTTCTGTTGTGTCTGTTCAATGTTTTAGCCATGAAATACCATTTATTGATTAGTTCCATTAGGCATGCGGTGAATACTATTTCTCAGCCTATCAAGGTTGAATTTTTATAGACATTTATTTTCTATTTCCCCATGCACATACACTGTCCCCAGTATAAAAGGCTCAATATCACTTCTTTTTTTGAGTGTTTTCATGGTCTTCCAGATGGCCTGCTAACCTTGCTGTGTCCTCAGGCAGTCAGTGTACTTATTGAACCAAGATTCCCGTCAGGTGTCTCTCAGAACTCTGGAAATCCATGTTTCCAGGGTTTTGACTTTTCATGCAACACAAACCAGAGGTGTGCCACCACATGCCAATGAGGCTGATGTGTCTCAAAGTTTCTCTGGGCTCTAAAGCTTATTTTATAAAATCCAGGAATCTGTATCTGAAGAATCTGTCCAAGTTCATTGAAAAAATAATTATTTACATTCCTGTTGTCATTCTAATCAGTAAAATGTCCCAAATATGTTTATATTGTTTATTAACTTTTTAAGATGGACCTTACTTTCTTGTCTAATCTCATACCATGGATTACCAGATTTTTTAAAAAAGAATCACATTTAATGAACTGGTCAATCTCCCTGTGCTTTTTCCTCCATCATTTACAGGGATGTTCACCTTTAAGCTTACTGTTCACCTTCAGTTTTTGTGGGTTGGTTTCTAAAATATAGGAGTTATATGTACAGGCAGTTCTGAGGTTTGCTGGAATTTTCTATTATTTCAAGCAGTCCAGCTGCAGCCATTAATTCCTGTACATTTCCAGTACAGAAAGTTAAATAAACACAGTCCTCTTGAAATCAGAAAGACTACATGAAACTTTTAGGTTATTCTTAAGGTTTTGCTGCTCAGCTATGATAGCATGTTCTTGTAATTCATCCCCCTGCCCCATTCTCAACTTTCACACTTCTAAAGCTCTAAGGAATGATTCCTAGTATCTTTTGACTGGTCTTCAAGGAAATGTTTCCATTAATAGTAAATGAGAAAGATTTGGTGGCATGCATACGGTAAGTGGGTCACAAATAACACTTAACTCAGGCTTTTTACGGGTAAAGTATTCTGTCTTTATATTTCTGACACCTATAATGTTTTTCTTTTTTTGGTGAGAAATTTTGAAGTTTCTTTGCTTCATGTTAAATTTCCACATTGCAAATGTGAGCAAGGTACATTCTTCAGTTATCAATGGAGGAACACACATATTAAGACGATGCTTAAAGTTCATGTCCTTATTTTTGATAAAGTGAGGCTTCTGCATGCGTTTTACCATTGTTCTTTATGTGGTAAAATCCTTTAAAAAATTTGTTTCTATCATGTGGATCATCTCTGATTTTTATTTCTGTGGGTTTTTTGACATAAAAGAAGACTTGTTTTTTGTCAGACAGAAAATACGCTGCTGTTGTTGGTTAATGAGAAATTGTATGAGTAGCCTACCACTTTCATTAGAGCAGCAAGCAAAAGGTATTGCAGGATGGAGTTTCTCTAAAGATACCTGGTTTCTCCAGTTCTCTTTCATTTTGTGTTGCTTCATCTGGTCAGTACTAGCTTTGTCTTTAACATAGCTAGGGCTATATAAACATATAATTAACAGGAATTACAAAGTATGGAAAACTCAAGCAGTATTCCAAACGAAGTTAGAAGAGACATAATGTTAATTCAAATCTGCAGGTAAGTCAAATGAAAAGTGGAAAATGCCTCAAACCCCACCCCATGAAACCTATATAATAATGGTAGAAATGTGGTGAGCAAGAAGCCTTGTGAAGAAACCTGTAGTACCATATAGATTTTATGTTAGGAACTTCATTAACTGGGTCAGATGCTGGCAGGGAGCAGTAATCTTGGTGTAGATTTCCATAACTTCTTTTTTTTTTTTTTTAAGCAAAACAAAAAACATCCACACAACTTAGTCAGACTCTGAGTTTGGAAATATGTCAGCCTTGTCTTTTGTGTCGCTTTCTGTAAAAGTGGCTTTGCAGCAGCATGCCAGCAGTCTACAGGCTTATTTTAACAGAATTCCCAAAATAACAGAACCAAAATTTAACTGCTATTTAAAGGAGTATTATATTCTGACCAAAATCCTCTCTACGCTGCTATCTTAGATACTTTGGCTTTGCTTGTTTTAATTACTTTTTTATTCCATTTTTTATTTTCTTTTTTTTCTCCAGCTTATTGCAAATGTTGCAAAGTCTGAGTTAGTCTTGAATGGAAAGGAAGGTTACAAAGGGGGAAAAAATCCTGAATTTTAGGACTTAAGAAAAAATCCCTTATTTTTCTACTGTTCTTAGCAGAGAAATGAACAGTCTTTTTTAATTAGTTAATGAAAATGGCACCAAGGCATATATTTAAACTGAAGTTCCTAAATTGTTTGTGGCTTTAGTTCAATAGCAAACTATAGATATTTTAGGGGGGAGAGAAGCTACTGGTTGCTAAATTCTCCTCTTAGTTTTTTTTGTATCTGACAGTTTCTGTGTAGGATCTTGTAAGTGCAAAGCTGTATCTTTAATGGTAGAAAACAATGTTGAAACTAAATCTTCAGTAAAGCGTACTGCATTTGGGAGAGGGGATTGAAAACTCTCAAACCTAAGTGCATTCCCCTCTCTCTGTTTCAAAAAGAAAAACCAGTATCTATTTTGCAGAAACAAATTGTCACTATGTAGCAGTCCACAAAAACAACAACAACAAAAAAAAACAAAGAACAAAAAATCCACACTCTTCTTTCATACCACCTGGTGAAGGGTATTATTAAAGATACAGCTTGTAGTCCAAAGAAAAGAATGTTCCATCCAAGAAGATGGAAGATAAAATGGGTTACTTCTTTATCCTCCGCTAAATAATAGTATTTACAAGTTCTATTTTATAGTTCATTTTGTGATGAAGTTTTCATGTGTATCTGCCCAGCTTATTTCATTATAAAATGATGACAGTGCTGTTCTTAAATTTCTTTTTATACATTCTATCCAGCTGCTCAAGAGATAGAGATAAAAGAAACTCATACACTCAGTGGGTAAAGTTTTACAGCACATAATAAAACCTGGTTTCCTACATTGATCTCCAGTTTTTACCTCTCATTACAGAGGCTGCCTGGAGAACAGAAAACAGTGTGCTCTTTTCATTCTCTTCTACAGCATAAACATATATGCAGCTGTGTGTGAATTACAATGGAAGAAGAAAAACAATAAACTGTGGAGAAAGAGAAATCCCTTCATTTGGGGGAAAATGTGGGCATATTGTGGATCACAGCTAATACACAGTAATAATGGCCATGGTAAGCCTAACATTTTGGAACCTATTGTATTTCCCATTTGGATTAAATTAAATGCATACATCATTCTAACAAATCTCTCCCAGCAGATTGTGAACTTTGGAAGCAGGAGAGGGAATTAATGGCAATCTATTTCATACTGATGTTGCTCTGTCTAGTGATTCAGTTATTTCTCGTAAAGAGTTTATGATTTCTACACAACAAATGTTGGTCGGCTTCTGAATAGACATTGCTGAAGGTGGAGTGAAAAATAACCTTCAAATACAATAAACGCAACAGTTATTATTTATCTTGTCAAGTAGATAGGTTTTATAAGCCATTTCAAAATAAGAGTGAAATGGAACTAGCAAACAGTTGGATTGCAGCACCGAAATCCTACAATCAAAAGCTGGCCAAGATCTCAAGATACTGAATCTGAGATAACAAATCATGGTAGTTCATCAGCAAGACTGAGGAAAACTAGTAAAAAGATAGCTGTCATGAATCTGAATATAGGACAGTAGCAATAAAAAATTATCCCTTCTGATTTTTTGTCAATATGAAATTAACTTTTATGAAATGACCTATTTGAACAGCATGAGAAATGGACTCACAGAAGTTCAGCAAGTTATGATATATAATGAGAATTTCTGTGCCAAGTAGTACATGTTTGAAAAGACACTGGTTAAGTGACATATTCACAGGTGATCACCATTTTTCTGTTTACAGTCATTTGTGAGACAAAAAAAATGAATCCTTTTCTAGTAATCGAATGGACTTCTCTGCTTTTTTATTTTTTTTTTTTTCCCCAAGGAGGGCTTCAATTTCTGTTTCAGAAAACTGTATTTGCTGTTTCACATTATAATATTTAAGCAGGTTTGGGTTCACTGACACAGAGTGTTTTGGTAGAAACTGGGGGGGTACTTTCTTGGTTTCACATGCTAAAAATTTTCTATTAGAGTTTCATATAAAATTGTAAAGTACTGGCACCAGCTTCAAGTCTGCCAAATCTGCAGAGCCAAAATAAGTATACTATGGAAATCAATATTGAAATTAATCTATAATATGTGACTTGTACAGATTCATGCATATAATTCCTAAGCTTTGCATGCACAATTGTAACTTTATGTTTTAAATGAACTGTGGGTGTAAGATGGATACTTATTGAAAACATCCATATCTGTCCTATTTAGACAGGGGAAGCAGTAAAAAATTATCTTTTTTGTATTTACAAAACAGACTTAGAAAGCAAGTACTACATTTAAATAATGTTAACAAGCTTTCTGTTATATACTCCAGTAAAGTTGCTGTTAATCAGCTCTTCACATCTGCTGTGTAATGAATGTGGTCAAGTATTGCAGCTGGTCACTGATTTTTTTTTTTTTTTTTTACAAGTTTTGACATGATGCCTTTTGATAATCATTAAAAACAGTTTATAAAATGAGTTTAACCTTTGAAACTGTGAGGAAAGTTAGATTAGAAGTAGCAGTATTTCATATCTCTAGGGTATGCACTGATTCCACAGCACAGTTGGTAAGGGCAAGACTTCAGAGATAAGGCTACATGATTTGGGTTGTAACCTCTGCTGTTGCCCCGGGAAAAAGAAAAACAGTTTCTCTTGCTATTAGGTCTGCCAGCAACTGAGGAACAAAGCCTAGTGCCACTTGGGGGTGCAAGTGTTAAATTGGAGCAGTTCTCTGGACTTGGTGGAATTCAGGCCATAGCCCAAGAATGAAGAAGGAAAACGGAGCAAGCACCTATTGAACATTGAATATATTGAACTATTGAATATTGAATATTTTTTTTAATTGAATAGGCTGAGGCAGGGAAGAAAACAATAACCATGTAATAAGAAAAGCACCAGAGGACAGTGCAGGGAAAATCTTCCCATGTCTGCATATTTTCCTCTCTTTAAATCTCTAGTTTCTTGAATACCAGACCTATCCTCTTGCTTTAACTATACCAGATGTTCTACAGTTTAAGGCAATTATGAGCCAGCAATGGAAATATTATCCTTACTGAAAAGCAAAGCAGCAAGCACCTTTGGGTCTTTGGTATTAGTGAATACTGGAAATTTATAAATGAACAGAGTTTTCATACATTTTCACAAACATATAAATATTTACTTATGTAGTTTTCCCTCCTAGAAATTATGTGAAATAATAATAGGCATAGTTTTAGGGATGGAGTATGTAATATCAAAAGGTAATATCAAAGATGGAGCTTAAAGTGTTTCAAACCTCTTGCAGAGCTGCAAAGTGGTGAAACACTCTGCAGTTATTACTTTTTTTTCCCTGCGCTAGAATTGCCATAGGAGAATTTGTATGGCCACATCTCAGCAGAAGCGTGCTGAGTTCTTGTCTTGGTCTTTATTGTTGGACTGGAAAATATTTCTTGTACATGCTTCATTAGGCATTAAGACTAACTTTAACTTTTCAGACCTACTGGCACTCACTGCCCACCTTTCTCTTACATATCACTTCATGCTGCAGCAATGTGTAAAAACTTCCATACTGCCAGTCTCTTAATAAATCATGGACATACATTTATGCTGTCAAATTAAAGTTCTCCAGCTGTTACCTACCAGAAGAAATTTTGTTCATGATAACTTGACCGGGCTTCTCTGGTTCCCTAAAACTGTGTGGAGCTGAATTGCACTGAGACTTGCTTTACAACAGCATAGTGATTCTTACTTTAGTGGAGTTTCTCCAACTTTTTCTTTAAGCACCAGATAGGTTCAAATTATCAGATGTAGTATTTCAGACATGGTCCCAGGGAACAAATTTGTGTTTTCCCATATTTAAACAGCGAACAGAAGGACAGACTATAGTGATGGAGGTAAAGGACTTGAATTTGTCACTCTCTTCCACAACCTATGAGCATTCTTTTTAAAAGATGTTTGAAATAGGATTATTATCATTTGGAGTTTATTGCACACCAGCGCAAAGCAATACTCTAGTTATTCCTCCACCAGGAGCAAAAGCAAAGTTAGGATTCAGTTGTCTACTTGATTCACTCTGTGGCTGAAAGGCCTCTATATTGGTAGAATGTGCTGTGTGTTCTGAGTGCTGACTGGTGAATTTTGCAAGAAGAGAGCTGTTTTTGCTTTGCAAGACAGAGTGTGTTACAAAGTACTGAAAAAAACTTAAAACCCACTAAGGAAACTTTTAATAAAATTGATTATGGATGGTAAGCTTACAAGGAGCTGTCTTCATAAACTAACACTTGCTATCATATACTCTTCCTCACTTCAGTAACATACAGCCCACTTGTTTACAGTCCTGTGTTCTAGTGTATGCCCTGTATTTGCTTTAAAAACATTTATATCCTGCTGATCCACTTTACCTTTGAAGCCTTCTTGCTCAGCAGTCTTTGTGCAATATGCAAGGGTGTAAGGACTGGATTACCGTTAGAAATTTGGGGTGGGTGGAGGATTGATCCCATCCTTTTCTGGGACTAAGTTATTTTCAGCGCCATTCAGATGATAATTCTCTAGTCTGATTTGGATAACTCATTGAGGTGGGGACTGTGCTTACGATCCATGTCTATGCTTCTGGATGTAAGGGCTCTATGCACATGGGAATGCAGTATAACAATTTCTTGGCTGAGTGCTGTGTGTTTTGTTTTAAAAGGAAATAATAATTACTCTCAGATTGAAAAACAATTGTTTTCAACACATCAGAAAAGCTAATTCTTCTTGACAATTTTGTCTCACTTGGCTGTGAATTTCTTCACTGAAGTCGAGTGGTTTAGCCAGTTTGTACTACTGCTCCAGGTCAACCTCTAGATCTCATCAATGCCACCAGCAACGTTTTCTTGGAAAATGTCACTTCTCTGTGCAAAATGTTTGCTGCTTATATGAGCCCTTAGAGTAGGATAACCTAGCAGCTGAAGTATTTAGTGGCAGTGTGTTTCGGTGCGTGCATCCTGATTAAGCAGTGACCCTATTGGCAATATGCAAGTAATCCCATGATTCCTGTAGATTTACTGTGAATATCTCAAAATGCTTAAGGTACTCTGCTAGAGGGAGAATATCATTCTGTTAATTGTGGTACTGAAATGTTTCGGTATGCAACTATAAAATGCAGTTTGCTAGCTTGATGAAAAAAGTAAGAAAAAATAATTTTACAAGTAATTAAATGCTCCATGCAAGGTCAGTCACACTAGTGATAGCACACAAAATAAGACATGAAAAGTAAACTGGTATCCAAAAACTGAAAAAAGGAGAGACTGAGATGGTGAGCTTTAATTGTAGTTGAAACTTATTTATTCTAATTCTTGAATCTACTTCTTTCATTAAATAATCTTCAATTTAAGTATTAAGCATTTCTAAAGTTTCCTACTGATATTTTATCATTAGTTCTATGTAAATGAGCTTTACGTTCATAGTCTTTTGTGCAGGTTTCAAATATGTTAATTATACTCAAGAGATGCACGGTCTACACCTATAGTGGTTATGGGCAGTCTGTCCATGTGTAAACCAAAGTTTCAGGACATGTGGTTTGGTATCAGGTCTTGCTTGTTTAATTTGAGTCACTGTGATAGGGAAAAAAAAAAAACAAAACAGAAAATGCAGGAGACTGACTTGGTTTTGGAGATGCTGTTTTGTAATTTGTTAAATTCAGGTTCTATTACAAACATTGCCATTATTTTTCAATGCAATTGTAGCAAGTTGTTTGTTAGCTGTCTTTTCCTCAGTTTCATAGGAAGATGTGATGTTAAATTTTTTCTATGATCTAGTGGAAGCAATGGCGCCATGCAAGGACTTGTGGAGATATGTTTTTCAGTAAATAAAGATGAAAATTTTTATGCCAAATAAAGAAATAATCACAACTAGTTTTTGGACAATGTTCAGGAATCTCTTCTTAGTCACTGGATTAAGTTTCAAAAACCCAGAAAAAAAATGGGGTTAATTTTTATTTTTTTTTAAAGAATGAAAATTTCTTTCAGGGAAACAGGAACAAAAAAGTCTCCAATATTTGTATTGGATCACCAGAAGTGGCTCACCAAGCCTAAAAGGGAAGGTGTTGCAAAAGAGCAGGAAGGTCTCAATCATCTTTCCACTGACAAGTGGCACACGTTTTCAAAGTTCAGCTTAGGGTGTCAGTTCTGTGTGAAGCTGCACTAGATGGATTCAACATCAATATAACAACCAGCAGAGATGACAGCTACTGCCATGTCAGTGACACACATTGAATAATGTCCTTGGTAGAAAAAAATTTGTGAGGAGAGGGTGGCATTGGGACACTAAAGTCATCCTTCTTGTCAGAAGTAAATTCTGCATGGTCTTCTGTGTTCTTCCCAGGGTTTTGCAGTTCTTGTTCTCCCCATCAAAAAATGGAATTTGTTGTGATATGAAATGTGAGAAATAAGAAGCTAGTATGAACAAAAAGTGTCTGCTGTTGAAATCCAAGGGACAATCATAAAATAGTAAACTGAGAGTAATTTGGATCAGAAGTAAATCAAACAAAAAAAGCAACATTTTGAGACTCAAATTCAGGGGGATAAAATTTTTTACAGCAGTTGATGATCTTGCTTTGTCATTTGGTTTGTTTGTCTTGCTGAGATTGAGGAATTAAAAAGTGGTGGTGGCAGAGGCAGAAGTCTGTGAGTATTTTGTGTTGTTGTGGGCTTTTCTGCTAGGTTTTTTTTGAGAGAGGATTAAAGGGGGTACTTTTGCCAAGAATGAGCTTATTCGATAAATAGCATGGGTAAACTTGCCTGTTTTTACAGCATTGGGGTTGTATAATTACAAAAATTGATAGGGGCAGATAACACTTTTGGTTTTGTAATGGTATATTTCACATCAGAACAAACAGAATACATATTATATTTATTTTACTTTTTGTATTTGTATAGCAGATGTTAGTTGATTAATTTGCCGCTTATTAGAAAAAGAATCTTGGGAGAGGATGCTGGTTCAAAGTCCCAGACTGTAAAGTTTATGGAAACTAATTTAAATTGATGGTATTTCAGTAAATGCCACCAGGATACTAAAATGAACAGAACAGCAATTACAAATTATATTGTTTATTTCAGTAAAATGACATCAAAATTCTCCTGAAGTAGAGAAGAACAGTGGTCCGTGAGAATTTTCTATCTTAAAATTGTTCTTTGTAGCCACAATAATAGAGTGGGCATGAAGATGGTTCTAGGAGATATGTGAGTTATGGGACAGTGATATATAGTGTACATACCTGGCAGCATGATACAGCAGGGGCCTGGCTTAAAGGCAAGGCAAACTCTGTCTTAAAGTACATCCTGCTAAATATACATTATGTATATTCATATACGTGTTTTATAGAAATATATTTCTTCTGAAACATGGTCCTTCTCTTTCTTAAAGTACAAGTCTGTCCAAATTCTACTCAATATGTCTGTAGTGCAATTGTCCTTTTAAGAATCTTGAAGTAAATTGCAATGTGTTTCTTTGGAACACAAGCAGATTTTTTATGGACTGGTATTAGCAGATGATAGATATTAACATCATTCCCTTTCTCTCTTTCACAATCTCTTTGTTTAAATATTTGTCGTTTTATTTGTTGTTAAGGTCTCATCAGAGCAGTAAGCTCCTAGCTGAACACCTCATGATTCTCCATGAAAGAATATGATAGTAGCTTTCTCTGCATTTTTTTCTCTGCATTTAAGAGCACTTAACCATGAAGTAATTAGTGTAATGATTAAAGTGATACTGTATAAGAAATATCAGGAAAGAACATATACAACTAATTTGAAATGTTTGTGTTCTACAACTAACTAGTCTTACCATGAAGCTCAAGCTAAAATTAGTGTTTTACCCTAAATGATCTTTATGGCTTAGAGTGTGCTTTAACTTTTAAAAAATAATTCCTTCATGGTTTCAGTACTGAATGTAGAAATAAAATTGATGCAAATCACATGTTTTCTGTATAAATAGAGAAGAAAAAGTGTCATGAAAGCTCCCTCCTGAGAAAACTATCAGTGACCTTGAACTGCTTATACTTTTGACTGGCTAGTTTTGGCAAAAATGAATGTGCTATAAGCCACGTCTTTTTTTATTTATGCAAAATAATAAACTGTTACTGGCTTCTAGTGTGTTTCTCTGTTTTTGTTTTTAGTATATTCATTAAAAAGTGATTATAAGTACCATAGAGAAATATTTCCTTACTTAAATCTGGCTGTTATTAACAAAAATTTATTCTCAGCAAATATAATTTCTCTCGACTTTGCTTTTGTCACTTTTTGACAAATGGCTTTTGTGTATGAATTTCTTCAAGCTGGACCAAAAACAAAACTGCTGGGACGGGTGTCAAAAATCTCAACCATCTGCTTGCTAATAAGCATGAAGTTCAGAGCACAATGATGGAGTTCACAACTGTTAGGAAAAGGGCCACTATTTCAGTATTGTTCTTTACTTTGATAAGTTTCTCATTTCAAACAAGAAAGTAGAAATCCATGGCTGCCAAATTCCTTAGAAGCAGAGCAAATTTTGTCTTTGAAAACTGTGACACTAACTCTAATTTTATGTGCAGAAATAGTATTTATTTATTTGTTTTGTCTGTGTGGGCTGTGAGCAGGGGAAAAGGCCATGTAGGTGGAACAAAAACTTCCCCAAGTTACTCTGGCTAACCAGAATTCACAACTTCTTCTTTTTGTATCATGATTTCTGATTATGATTTCAAAATGTATAGATTTTGGAACTCTCCTGGCACTGACAGTAACTTGGATGAGAAGTAAATCCAACAAGAAAGGCCTTGTGTGGTGTGTTGAATTTTACCATGCAAATGATGTGCTGTTAGTAATTGCTAGTACACTGTAGAAAGTAAGGGTGACTGACAAAGATCTATGGCATGAGGTGAGTCCTCACTGCTGATCTTGGATGCTCTTAACCAAAGCAAAGACAGCAAAATGTGTATCTGTTCTCTAAGCTGCTAAGTATCTTTACTTATTCCTTTATGGGGGCCATGTGATACCAGATTCCAACAAGTAACTATTCTAGCAGAGCACGGAAGACATTTTGAAAAGTCATTCACTCATTAGTGCTACTATTATTTGCATACTTAATTTTCTGTAGTTTTAGACAGAGCAACAGAGGAATTAATTTTGACAAAGATGCTTGAGTGACGTATCTGCCAGTTTTCAGCCCTCAAGTGCCAACTCTACCCTTTAGCAATGAATGGGTTCTATCATTTTGTCTTTATAATTCTCCTAAACAGTGTTTCAAGTGAACAGGCTCCTAATCATATGGTATTATTTTATTTTGGAACATCAGGATTGTTGTGCAACATAGACTGTTGATCCTGAGGGAATGAAGTGAAGTAAACAGACCTATAATTCAGAGCTGTCACAGCTGGACAAGTAAAAAGAAGGTAATTTCTACATTTCAGTGCTATCGAGTGTCTAAAATTGTCAGTTTCTTCTTGAAAATGCCAAAGAATCCTATGTTCTGTTTTACTCTTTGATGAAAGAGTTAATGACAAAATATTGAAATATTGACGGATGTTATTTAAGAAATCAGAGCAGCATTTTACAGGCAGCAGGAGGGTCTCTTTGAGCATGTCAAATTGCATCAATCTTCAATAGTCTCATATTCTTAAATGCAGGCTTGTTACTTACTGGATAGCTTATGTCTTTATATAGTTAATAACAAAGCAGACTGTCTGTCCTGCTTTTGCATTGAGTCACTCTTCATAAGCCTCAAATTTAAACTTGTATGAGTTTCAGTTGTTTGGTTAATGGAGATTTGAATGGTTTTTGGCCTTAAGAACTGCCTGGCCTGTATAACAGCATTGCTAAGCCATCTGGAGTTTTCATGGGGTATCTGGTCCTGATATATAGAATCTCTAAAGCCTATCATTACTTAAGTTTTCCAAGGTGATTGTGTCCATTGAGTGTAACAGAAAGAGGAAATGTGTTCATTTCTTGTGGCTGTTTTGTAGCTATGATATTCAATGGTTTAGTTCATAATCCATTAAGTGGGAAAGGGATGATATAAAATAATTCTGTGTAGTATTTTGGTTTGTACTTAACAAAATTGCAAGGAAAATAGAAAGAATCCAATGAGTGCAAGAGGATTTTGGAACTACTTTTATTCTCTGTCAATGTCTTTTTTCTCAGAGCATCCACGCACTAATTTTTAAAAAGAATGACATCAGAGTCTTGTGATGAGAGCTGTTCAGTATGAAGGTTCATTTGACTGCTGGCAAAAAGTAAAGCATGTGTGGCTACTTGCTATTCTAGCATAACACCAAAGTAGGGTCAGGTAGTCAGATGATATTCATAAGAGCACCAGTGATGCCTCTGTTCCAAAAGCAGATGGTGAGGTGACCCAAAGGAAATAATCAGAATGGCAGAGGACATTTTTACAACCAGCCACCTAACCTTATATCTCTAATTTAAAAACAAACAAAAGATGCTTGTAAGATGTACTGTAAGAAAGAAATGTATTGTCTGCATATACATATATATATGTACTACACAGTGTAAATATTGCAACAGGAAAATCTGTACCATTAGTATAATGCTATTAACTTAAGTATACTATATAGACACATAAAAAGGTTTTGATGCATGATTTTACATCCTCTCACTCAAAGGAGAGAAGTCTGTGCTATTTACTAGTTGTCTGAGTCGCTTAAATAATCACTAAACTAGTGGTCATGACATTAGCAGACAGGTCCTACATACATGTTAATGCGCTGTGGGCAAAGGTATCTGCTTGATGGTCTCTTTTTATGCTGCTTTTTAGGATGTCAATAAATCTTGGGTAGAGTAAAAATTTCTTGCTTTTGAGATTTGTGCAGTCATTCTCCAGTATTTTATGCTTGTTTCTTATTAATTTTGAACATAATCTTTCCTACATCTTGCTTTAATTGGTAGAGTTAGGTAATTGCAGATTTTCTTGGTTATTTGCAGTGTAAGAGTTTTTGGAACGGTATTGATTAATCTTTCTGCTCAAGAGTGCATGTTATGGCCTAAATTCCTACTCAAGGTTGTTCAAAACTGATCTGAGATAATAAAAACCACTTCAGTGCCAGCTTCTACTTTATCTATGCCTGCTTGCAGAACATTTGAAAGTCTGTTTTTCATAGATCATAGCTTGGACATTCTTTAAAAAAGCAATTGAAGGCCTTATGTTGGCTTCCACTTGCAGATTCCATCTGTACCTGTCCTCTTGTTCTCCAGAATCACAGAATCATAAAATGTTTGGTTTTGGAAGGGACCTTTAAAAATCATTTAGGTCCAACTCCCCTGCCAGAGACACCTACCACTAGATCAGGTTTATCAAAGCCCCATCCAATCTAGCATTGAACATTTCCAGAGATGGGGTTTCCACTGCTTCCCTGTGCAACCTTTGCCAGTCTTACCACTCTCATAGTAAAGAAATATGTCTGACTTAAGTTCAAAATGTTGAAGGAAGTTGAAGAGTGATTAAAGCTATAATAGAAACTGTTAGCTACAAAGCTAAATTGTTTTTGCTTATGGCAATGTCATGGAACATAGTTACTATGCATATTACTATTATAATTTTTAAATGGAGAGTATTATTACTATTGCTTAATGTTTGACATGAAAATATTTTGTTTGGACTGTGCTAATTACAACTGCAATGTTGTCCTTTACCAGCTTTTAAGAGATGAACATGCATTATATTAAGCTATGTTTCATTTCTCTTGTTCAATTTTTTTTCTTTTTACAGTAGATTTGTTTAAAACAAGCGGTCTGTTCCTTAAGTACAAAATCCTCATGATTTTTAACTCATTTAAGGGGAAGGAGCAACTAAATCTAGTCTCCAGTGGCACAAAGTTTGAACTGAAGTGGATTGTGACAAGAAATGTCCTTTTTACTTAGGATAAAGTCCTAAATTTGCAACTTGATAGATAACCTTAACATAGAAGTTTGCACATCAGTCTTTCAGCGGTCTGCATGTCCTGGGACATGTTCTTTTCCTTGCATGTTTGCATCACCAATAACCTGCTATCCAATTTCCCTGTTAGCAAATCCTTCTTTCCATCCTTTTGGACAAATCATCATGAGTCCATCATCAGCAAGTTTGCTGATGACACCAAGCTCGGGAGAAATGTTGATCAGCTGGAAGGCAGGAGGATTCTGAAGAGGGACCTGGACAGACTGGAGAGATGGGCTGACTCCAATGGGATGAGCTTCAACAAGGCCAAGTGCCGGGTCCTGCACTTTGGTCACAACAACCCCATGCAGCGCTACAGACTGGGGACAGAGTGGTTGGAGAGCAGCCAGGCAGAAAGGGACCTGGGAGTCTACATTGACAGGAAGCTGAACATGAGCCAGCAGTGTGCCCAGGTGGCCAAGGAGGCCAATGGCATCCTGGCATGTATCAGAAACAGCGTCACCAGCAGGTCCAAGGAGGTGATTCTGCCCCTATACTCAGCCCTGGTAAGGCCACACCTTGAGTACTGTGTTCAGTTCTGGGCCCCTCAGTTCAAGAAGGATATTGAGGTCCTCGAACAGGTCCAAAGGAGGGCAACCAAGCTGGTGAAGGGACTCGAACACAGATCCTATGAGGAGAGGCTGAGGGAGCTGGGGCTGTTCAGCCTGAAGAAGAGGAGGCTCAGGGGAGACCTCATTGCTCTCTAGAACTACCTGAAAGGAGGATGGAGCCAGGCGGGGGTTGGTCTCTTTTCCCAGGCAACTCTCAGTAAGACAAGAGGGCATGGTCTTAAATTGTGCCGGGGGAAGTTCAGATTGGATATTAGAAAGAATTTTTTCACGGAAAGGGTGATCAGACATTGGAACGGGCTGCCTGGGGAGGTGGTGGACTCTTTGTCCCTGGAGACATTTAAAAAGCGACTCGATATGGCACTCAGTGCCATAGTCTAGTGACTGTGGCAGTAGTTGATCAAGGGTTGGACTCGATGATCTCTCAGGTCCCTTCCAACCCAGCCTATTCTATGATGCTATGATTCTATAAATTATGTTACTACCTTTTTCACCCTCAAAGCTGTAAGCCTTCTGTCTACCTTTGTTTCTCTACATGTCTGTGATTAAACAAGGTCTTGTTCATGTTTATTGATATTTACACTTACACTGCCATGATGAAGTTGCAGTTTTAGTTACATATGAAACTGGGCTATTTTACAATATAGGTATATTGTAATTAAAATATATGGGGTTTTTTTTATTCAATAATGAACTCCTGCACAATAGGTTTGTATTTCTTCCATTAAGCTTTACTTTCATGCATTCAAAGTGCAAATATTGTACGAATGTCACCAGTGCTTCCCTTGAATCAGTTATCCTGAACTAATTTTAGTTTCCTACTGCCAGAAATTACTTTGGATGTTCTCATTAAAGTAAATGCAATTATCTCACAGTATGTCCTCTGGAATATTTCTTCGTCTTAGAAGATTTGTTAAGATATCCTACAGCCTCTAAGTATCAGAAACCAAAGATAAAAGTTTTAACAAAATCTCCTAGAAAGACTTCATAGGAGCTTGCCCAATCACAGTTTTTATAAAAGGGCTTCTATTAAGTGTAAAGTCAGCTCCTGCGACTTTATGTGGTAGCTTGTTTTTCAGTTACGTTGCAATCTACAACAATCCAGTCCACTGATTATACCAATGAGAAAATAAGTAATGAGGGGTTTGAGCAACTTCCCATGCTTCTCTAGTTAAATAGGCTAACTTGATAAAGATAACGCTGTTACGTAGATCAAAAATAAAACATGAGAAAGAAGCTAAGTCAACAGTAACTTACACATCTTTTAAAGTTGTTTTTGTTTATAGAAATAAGATATCTGTGGTCATATAACTTTATCATAATGAAGGAGTGAGCATGGATTCCTTCAGCAACTTTCTTTGCAGTCTGATCTGAATGAAGTACTCTTGTTGTAACTACTAAACATTATACAAGAAACATTTGACAGGAGACTGTGTATTTTTCCACAACATTGAGAAAGCATTAAGTGGGGTTGAACATTATTTGACTCACAGTAGTAGGCTAATCAGTTATTGACTAATATTGTTCACTGCAGTTAACATTGAATAATCTGATATATATGTGTAACCTTTATTAGTTTTCCATAACACCTTCTTAGGAAAGACTTTGAGCAGATGTGCCAGTAAGTTTAAATATAAAGAACAGCAGCACTGTTTTTAAATGAAGCATTTTGTACCAAAAATCTACGTTCGTGTCCTTAGGAAATCAATTGAATACTGGTCACAGTTGCAGAGTTTGCCCAACAATCTATATTTTTCGTTGTTAACTAGAGGCAAAAGAGACTAACATGCTAAATATTTTCAAGGTATTAATTATTGTTATTTTATTTCATTTGTTATGTTAAATAGTTTCCCATAGTTGTAGGTTATTCCTGTGGTCCTAACTTATTCCAGTGGCAGTTTGATAAATCACCTCACATACTTTCCCTCTTTGGTAATTTTATTTTTCCAAGCATTCTAGTGAACCAGAAAAGTGAGATCTTGCAGATTTCAACCCCTTGCTACAGGGAAGATGAAAATGAGACTTCTGTAAAGCTTGGTCCTTATTTAATAGTGAGGGAGAATAGATATTACCAGGCACTAGATTTTATACTGACATCTTTTACATTACTTAAATGTGGGGTTTGGGATTACTGAGCCTAATGGTCATGTGCCATTTCAAATACTTTACTAGGGTATGAATAGCTCTTTCTAAAATCTAATTAATTTAACTGAAGTTAAATGTTATACAAGTATCATGAATATATAGAATATACAATCCTTTAATGATAAATTAATGAGCTGATGATGATGCTAACTGGAGTTACATGTTCATGGAGATGACTCGGTCTTCCACAATCTGTCTTTCTTTATCCTCTAAATTCTTTTAAGAAGCTTCCAGATGAGATGACCACTGGTTCACATCCTATTTCAGAATACTGCCAGAAATAAAGTTCAGTCCATTGATTAGCCACTAAGGAAGCATGGTGCAAATCATTACGGTCAAAACATTTAAAATGCCCAATTTGGCTTTGAAAGCTTGAAAATGTGAACGGCTTATGTAAATTCAAACCTGCATGAGTATCAGTGTTGATTTGTATCCTGTAATATTTAAACAACCACAGACAAAGGCCAAATCAATTATTTTATGCTTACCAGCCATTCAATCTTGGCATTCTTAGTTAAGAAGTAACAACAGTATTTTGTAAAGCCTGTGGTATGCTAAACTTCTGGAAAAATCTAACTTTCCTACGTCTCCAAAATTTAACTAACAGTCTCATATAAATACCTTTCCCTCCTACCCTTGCCCATGATTTATCACTCATCTTCTTGTGAGAGTGACTTCTTATTATATTATAAAAGTTAAATTTGGCCACAGAAGTGCTGGCGCAACTTGGTCAGCTCATCCAAAGTAATCAAGATTATATGAATTTGACTGCTATAGATGTTCCTCTGGACAGAAGAATATTCTGAGGAAGCTATTTTGTTCAAAATTATGTCTCTAATTCTTGTGATGTACTTTATTAAGAAGAGATATCCTTGATCCTTTTTTTTTAGTGGTATCTTGATGTGACAAGTGAAATGATATGACATTTCTTGATATGACAGTTAAAATCTGTCACGCAAGAGTCAGACAACCACAAGAGGTTGCTATGAGTTGTAGTGTGGCTTTATATTCTTGAGAATGAACATTTTATTAATATTCTTTTTCTATGTCTTAAATGCAGTCTGAGCACCAATCCAAATTCTCTTCAATTTTTTTGGTGCTAGGTAAGATGAAGCATTTTAATGTGTAGTATTTTCTGTATATGTTTTTCTGTCCTGGTGAAATTTTTTTTTGAATTGTCAAAAAAGACTATTAGTATTAATCTAATTAAATCAAATTTAAATTAACACAGACAGCTTTGCATATGAAGGAATTGATATGCAAAGCACAATATATATGTAATTTAGTAAAATACAGAATTTATTGTCAAGATCTGGTTTTTCAAAAGCAGTGTTTTTCTACTATGCATACTTCTCAGCACTTTATTTTTCTTAGTTCCTGTAGTGCCCAAATTTCATCAGTTCTCTTGTGTTTCCTGTAATTCTCTACGCTTTTTCATGTTTTTTCGTTGTAGCTCTCATCAATAGAGACTTTAGTGAACAAGATAATGCAAGATTACTGCTAATCAAGTCTTTAATTTGTCTGTATTAAAGACAGAAGGGCTCTTGAGCTATTCTGTTTTGTGCTACTTCTGTATTTGCTGTAGTTATTCCCTCATTTTAATAGGCCTAATTCTTTGCCTTTTTTCATGAGTGCCACTAAAAAAGTGAGTGTAAAACACATATATAAAGGGCATTTGGGTGTAATGTGGACTAGTCAGGAAAATAATAGTAAAATTATTGGATAGTAAGCTTTGTTGATTGTTAAATTATTTGGCAATCAATATATCAACAACCACAAAATAAATAAATAAAAATCTAATAATTAGTCATAAAACTTCTGTAATTTTTTTTTATATATCTGAAAACATTCTCAGTCCTTCAAATTGTAAATGGATAATATGCTGGTCATTTTAGAGTCAAGAAGTTTCCTCTATAATTTTAGAATAATTGCCATAATTTTCAGTATGTGAAATATATAAAATATAATATATATATATAATATATATATATAATATATATATTATATATATTATATAATATATAAAAAAACATTGATTGAAACAAATACGTAAAAATTGCATAAGTGGAGAATGACTTACAGTCAGTTTTTCTGAAGTCCAATTTAAAAGTTGAATGAATAAAAAAATAGCAAGTATGACAAAGATCTGGAGAAGGAAGTTACAGGTGATCTTTTTGGAAAAATCTTTCCTGCTTATTTAATAAATAGCTTAATTATTAGCAATCTTCTGGGTGTTCTCTTTTCTCATTTAACATGGAAAGCAGTAGTTCAAACACTTAAAGGAAAGAGAATGTCTTAAGTAATGAGGTAGAAGTGAGGAGAAAAAATGGTAATGTCATTCGCATATAGTTATTTCATAGCAGTGTCTTTAATTGGAATGAAGAAGCTGGAAGTGGATCATCTCAACTTTCTCAATTTAATATTACACTGTAAAAGCAAGGTTTTTATAATTTTTCAAAATCAATACTGTCCATTGTTTTTAAAACTAATACATTTGGTAATATTTCAACTTCATTGAAATTGTTATCTTTTACTCTTTGAATCCATATAAATAAATTATTTTATTGCAAATTATCTCTCTGATTTCTGTATCTCTTTTCTCCGTGTAGTTTAAAGTAAACACAACTAACAGGGAGAGTTATTTCAAGTTACTGTTTTGAAAAATGTAGGCAATATATATAAAATTTACCAGTAGGGCAGTATATAGTGAGACATAACCTGCCTGTGTGGGTATTCTAACATAAATCTTTTTATATTAGATGATCCCTAGTTTGTTCACTATAAACAAAACCTAACTGCAGTTAAAACTTGCTGTGCCTTTTGGAAAAATTACTATGCACGTGCTTCCTAAATACAGTGGAGCAAGCATGGATCCAGCTATTCAGGTTGTACACTACATTTTCAGAACCAGACCTTCTGTACAATGTTAATCAGACTGTCAGGACCTGTTGAAGTTGAGAAATTTGGCTTTTGAGTCTGTCTAAATATTATTACTTTTTTTTGTATAAATAAGGCTGTACTCCTAGCTACTATGAACCACTGGTAAGGTCTATTTCATTAATTCTAAATTTAATAGATGCTGATACTTCAGTTGGTTTTGTTGCTGTTGTTATTTGGTGTGTTGTATATGTGTTTTGAGGTTTTTTGTTGGCTTTTTTGTTGTTTTTGTGTGGTGTATTCACTTCTTAGTATTTTCTTTATGCTTTTTACCCCTTTAGTTTCCTATCCTACTTCAGTTGAAAAAAAGCTTTCAAAAAAATAAAGGCTTATTTTTCAGTTCATCTATGCAGAATTTAAGGATTTTTGTTGATCTTTATGAAAAGCATTTAGTTTCAGACATATTAAACATATGGAATCACGCAAATGTTATTAGACATGTTCCGTGGGCTCTGGAGAATCTAATAATGAATTACAAAAAGATTTCTAGGTTTTTTTAACCGAGAGAAACCAGAACTGAGTTTTAGTTTCCTCAAACTTTAGACAACTGCAGATTTCTAATAACATGCAATTGCCTACATTAAAGGATGAAATCATGAACTTGATATTTAGTAGAAAGAACCAGATTCTCCTAGGATACAATTCTTATAACTTATTGTATTTCTCTAAATATAGGAAATAGGAGCATGAAGAATCTTCTAAGAAAAAGGACTGCAGTGTATGTCAGCAAGAGTTTCTTTCCCAGCCCTGTCAGAGCTCTATTTACAATTACTTATAATATTCCATATAAAAGTATTAAATACAGATTAAGTAAAACAGTACCTTCTGAGATGTTCTGGAAGAATTTATTCAACTTAAACTTTATCTTATTGTTGTGTAACAAAATTTTAAACATAGTTATAAAACTGAGGAGAGGAAACAAATGAAACAGACTGAGGCAAAGGGAACACGGAATAATGCCATCCAATGTCTGGAGATTGTCTGGGGAGACCTTTGGACTGTTGCTTTTGAGAGCGCTACTTTTGAGAAGGATTAGTAAATTATGTTTTTATTCTAGTAGTGAGCTCTTAAGGTTGAAGATGAGTTTCTCATGTGAATTGGCTTTTGGTATCTGCATGTTTCAAAGTAGTCTGGTGAAAAGTCATCTGTTCAGGAAAAACAATTAAAAATACAACATATGACTCATAGGGCTTTTTATTATAAAGAGAAAAAAAAACCACACTAAAACCAGAAACCTTGTAGACTTTTTTTGAAGGGTATTGTTTGAGGTCACTGCAGATCTCCCTTGCCTTTTGCCCTCATAAATGGTTGCTGGCATTTAGTTACAACACCTAAATACCATTATTTATTTTATTTATATTGCATTTGATGGATCTGAGACTTTGTTCACCTTAGAAATTACTGATTTTTAAAGCCTCTTGGCTTTTTCATAAGGCTGAATTTGAGATTATGGACTAGATAATAAGGGCATGGATCACAACAGTTCTGTAGAATCACAAAGCTGTCATGTTAAAAAGGAAAAGATAGTACTGGATTTTAATGAATGGTAATTAGAGTGAGTGAAACAGGAAGCTATATGGTGTATTATTAGAGTGTACATTTTGAAACAGAAGTGGGAGAGCTCCTCGGGCATGGACGACATAAATACCAAGAGATTCCTTATGAACTGCATACCAATGCTTTAATGGCGGCTGATAACAAGATCAGTGCTACAGTCGAATGCTGTTTGGCATACTGTGCAGTCTGTGAACAAGGAATGTCCTGAAAAAAGATGCAGTGCTCTATGTTATTTTACTGTAACTCAAACATAGATTAATATCAGTGACATTTGTCCACACTTGGGATAGCACTACTTACTCTTTTACTTTGGATCCTACTTGGATTCATATTTCCCTTAGTTCGCTTGTGGTGTATCAATAGTGCTGTTTGTAACTGCAGTAAACAAAAAGGAAAAGTGAGGCATGATAGTTCTACAAAAATGTAGAAAAACCTGAAAACCAGGATAGTGTAGCAAAGATGCATTTATGGTAAAAACAAAGACGTGAAAGTTGGATGAACTGAGGGCTCCTTTAGGTCAGAGCTGTTCAGGAACCGTCAGGGTTGCAGCGAAGAACACAAGCACTGGCACTAACTTTGCACAGTTGCATTCTGGCATTTCAAAGTTTGCTGAATTGCATACTTAGCACAACCAAACAGCATTAACCCCTTGTAACCATTCTTCCATTTGAATCAGTCACAGCAGGAACAGGTATTGTCAGGGTGTTTTCTTTAATTTTCAGGACTAACCATGGAGCAAGTCACTTGGTTATAATGGGAAGCTTTGTTCACAGTTCTAGTGCCTGTAACACAGCTGATGGCCCAGTATCAGTATTTCAGCTGTGCCAACCTGTAAGAACAGTTGAGGCAAAGGACACTAGGACACTGGTATTGTTTTCTGAGCAGCAGTGGCTAGTGGAAGGAGGAACTGTCCTTTTAGTCAGAATTGTAAAAAATAAGTAAGGGTCTGAGATAGTAAAATCAATGTGGTAAGTTCCCCTGCAATGTAAATTCTGAAATAATGCCATTCTTACGACACTTTCTAACAACTCCTTAATTTCGATCCTCTCTTTTTTTAAAATTTAACACTTTTTTTCACATTTTATTTTCATTGTAAGTCTGGAAGTATTGGCTAAGGAGGTGGGAAGAGGAGCAGACAAGAAACTGGGCAGGATTCCAGCAAATGTCATCAGAATTTTGACACAGTCAATGTGTTTCTCCAGAGTGTTTGGAGTCTTTCAAATTGGCATTTGCTCTCCTAAAGCTGTTTTGTCAGAAGAGTTTTGACTGACTCCGGTATCTGTAGGATAAAGCCAGCATTTCCTTCAAGAGGATTTATTCTGTTTATGAGTATAGCCTGAAGGCCTTGAAAGCAAGCTGCTATAGAGAACACTGAAATAATTTTTTCATTTTCATTCTTCAAGGAAGAGGAAGGCATACAATGACTTTCTGCTGGAAAATCTGCAAAAATATACTGTTTCACTTACCAGAATTATTCCTACTTGATAATACATCAGTGGAGAGATTTTACCAGTGGAGAGATTACCCATTTTTTGCAAGCTCCATTCACTTTGCAGAGATAAATTCTCTTTGCTGTATTCTTTCCCCTTACAAAGACATGGATATTAGAAGTGGGGGAACTCCTTGAATAGGAATATTGCCATATTTTCAATTTATATGTAGAAGTTCATGATTTAGGCCATTAGAATTCAATAAATAAAAATCCATGTATCAGCAGAGAATGTCTACATTGAGCACACTTATAACGATAACCTTACAAAATGTTGTGTTTCAAGAGTAATAGTTTGCGCAGGGAGGAGCATAAATAATGCATATAAGTATAGTAAAGAGCTGGCAAATGGTACTTTTCAACAAATGGAGGCTTTTAGTGGATAAAAAGCTCCGAATGAGTAAACCCCAAGGAAATCAGTTCCCAAATGGTTATATAATCCCCCAAGACCAACTTCAGTACTCTTTTGTCTCTACTTGTAAGGAAAGCTGGCAGTTCCAACTTCCTGGCAATTTATGTTTCCACTGCATATTTACTGGGAGGTTTCTTGTCATAGTATTGACCATATTTTAACAAGGAAATGGTGGATAATAGCAAAATCTCTGTGGTCCTGGCAGATGTTTTCTTGGTATGGGAGTATTTGGCAACAGGAATTGGCCTTGTGGCTTATGCACAACAAAGTGAAACTAAACATTTTTTAATAAAAATAAAGCATTAGTTAAATGGAAAAAGTAAGTCAATGATCTATATTCAGTTCCTGACTTAAAAAAAGATTGTCATGGTAATTTTTTTTACATGGACACATGCAAAAAATGGAAAGCTAAAAAAAAATGTAAAGTTAAATGCTCAGAAGATTATGGTGATTTCAGTCTCTTTTTATGAAGATGATTGCAAAAGAGAAATTATCGAAAAAGTAAACTGCTTTTAGTTGTATTTTTTGTCAGTCTTTAGCAAAGTTTTAAGTGTCTTATTTATGGTATGATAAAAAAGCCTAAATAAATCAATCAAAATGCACAAACCCTGCTGCCAAACAGATGTTGTCTGCAATCATCTGTGTTTATGAAAACCTACATTGTAAAATTAGTTCAGTCCTGTTAATCCCTTCTGTATGGAGATATTTGGCCAGAAAGTACAGCACTTTAAATAGCTTTGCACAGTGACTGTTGCCTTAATAATCTTTAATCTATCATATGTGCATATTAACATTTAAGATTCTTATACTGTTCAAGCCATCCATTCAGCTTTTGGGAGGTACTAGGAAATAATAGTCCTTTATGAAGTCAGCTCAGCAGAAACCTATCTATTCACTGTAGCCAAGGTACACTGTATCATGTCTTTACACTTGCTTCCCTGATGCATATTAAAGAATGATTTGGGTTAGAAGGGCCCTTAAAGCTCATATATTTTGCAACACCCTTGTGTGGGCAGGGACACCCTTCCACTAAATGAGGTTGCTTCAAGCCCCATTAAGTCTGGTCTTGAACATTTCTAGGGCATCCACAACTTTGCCAAGCAGCCTGTACCAGTGTCTCACCGCCCTCGCACCAAAGAATTTCTCCCTAATGTCTAATCTAAATCTCCCCTCTTCCAGTGTGAAACCAATGTCCCTTGTCCTATTTCTACAAGCCAGTATGAGAAGTCAGCCCTGCCCCCAACTTTTTCGTATCCTTTGTATTGTCTATGTAATGTTCAGTGATCCAGTGAAAGTCTGCACAATGACTGCTTTATCAGGTAATTTAGTTTTTTTCCAACTCAGTATGAATCTCAGTCCAGTACTGTACAAGGTGAAAATTCATCCCTCACTTGCTAACCAGATTTGAACATGATAGAGCCTTATGAGGTGTTTGAGTCTGGAACCTTCCTCATTCATCTATGACAGTTTCTGTGTCTTGCATCTTATAGGTTTTGGTTCCCCTGCTTCAAGTTCATCCCATGTTCAATAACTAGTTGTACTTTTATTTGTAGCACTGAGGTTTGTTTTGTAGTGTGTTTGGCAAGGCAGTTCTTCCTGCTGACTTGGCTTTGAAACTTCAGCAGTTCAGGAGGAAATGAACCCAGTAATGGCATAGCTGATCAGGAGCATTATAGCTAAATGCTATAAAACAAGTAGGAATAAAGTTTTATTTGAACATTAGCACTGAATTCTCAGCCTAGCATCCTGAGGTTTAACAGCTTAGTTCAATAGTCTTACAGCACTGCAGCAAAATTCTAAACTTGCTATGAGGACTTGGAAGTTGTTTAGGTGGAGCAGAAACTAAAAGCACTAAGGAGCTATTAGGGCAGGTTTAAAAGAAGAGATGTGATTCAGATAGTCATTCCAATGGAATTAGATTCCCCCAGAGACTGTATCTGTCTCTCTGCCCTGGGGATGTCACTGCGGGTTCAGTTCAATACAAAGACCATAAAGAAGTAACCTGGATTTTGCACAGCTCTAGATAAGAATAGGTTTCTCTTTCTGATACAGCCTCCAGCTGAGCTCATGGATAATAGCATGTACTTGAGAAGGCTATATAATAATCCTCCCCTGAAAAAAGATTTTATTATTAAGGAGAGTAGTATTTTCCTGTAGTTGTGCATGCTCTTGATGATTCAAAAGAATCAAAAATTAAGTAAGAAAGACAGCTGATGAACCAAGCTAAGGCTAGAAGTAAGAACCATGAGGAATTTGCCAAACAAGGTGAGACTGCAGTACAGAGCAAGACATCATGCTTCATCATGTACAAATGAGCAATGCAAACCTGATATTTATAAATATTTTTTCAAGTGAAAGCACTGTTCACTGATTTGATTTCAAATTACGTTTAATTTAATTAATAGGCATGACATATTTGGGAAACTTATAGTGAGTCTCCAAAACTTTCAAAATTAAAGCACAAATACTAATTTTTTAAAAAAAATTTTGAAAGTTCATTTATGATGTGACCATTTCTATACTGAGTGTGCAGAATGAGCAACTTGCCAAATTCAGAACTAACACCAAAAATTAAATGGGAGAAGTAACTCAAACAAAATCATAGAATCATAGAATCATAGAATTAGCCGGGTTGGAAGGGACCTCAGAGATCATCTAATCCAACCCTTGACCCAGCGCAGCAGTTGCTAGACCATGGCACTGAGTGCCACATCCAGTCTTATTTTAAATGTCTCCAGGAACGGAGAATCTACCACCTCACCTGGCAGTCCATTCCATAGCCTAATCACCCTCTCCGTGAAGAAATTCTTTCTAATATCTAACCTAAAGCTCCCCTGGCACAACTTAAGACTGTGTCCTCTTGTCTTGTTGAAGGTCGTCTGTGAAAAGAGTCCAGTTCCCACCTCGCTACAGCCTCCTTTCAGGTAGTTGTAGGCAACAATGAGGTCTCCCCTGAGCCTCCTCTTCTTCAGGCTGAACAGCCCCAGCTCTCTCAGCCTCTCCTCATAGGGCCTGTACTCGAGTCCCTTCACCATCCTGGTTGCCCTCCTTTGGACCTGTTCGAGGACCTCTACATCCTTCTTAAACTGAGGGGCCCAGAACTGGACACAGTACTCGAGGTGTGGCCTAACCAGCGCTGAGTACAGGGGAAGAATCACCTCCCTGGACCTGCTGGTGACGCTGTTTTTGATACAGGCCAGGATGCCATTGGCCTTCTTGGCCACCTGGGCACACTGCTGGCTCATGTTCGGTTTCTTGTCAATGTAGACTCCCAGGTCCCTTTCTGCCTGGCTGCTCTCCAGCCACTCTGTCCCCAGCCATATAATTAGGAATCATATAATTAGGAATCAATTTCAGATTACTCAAAATTCTAAAGTTAATACTTCTCGTGGAAAAAGTCCCTACATAGAATTTATATCACAAATGCACATGATTTCTGAGATTTTCTTGATTAACTTCTCATATCCTATGAAAGTTGAAAAGTATATAGGGGTTGGGCCGCTACCTCCTTGAGAGCACTTTTGGCAACCACCTCCAGTGTTTCTAAGATTTAATTTTTTTTTTTGGTGGTGGTCTTTTTTCTAAAGTATATGACTGGATTAGAGACAGCAGGCTCACAGTTTAGGCTAACTGGGCCATATTATAGAAACTAAGTTGACATCTTCCCAGTGCTTGAATTTGTGTAAACACTTCTCCATCTCCAAACAATCCCCAATTGCTGCTTTAAGTGCATTATTTTTAGAATGCCACTGACCATGTTTTTCAGTTTTATTTAGTCTGAGCTCAAGTACTAACAGCAATAAAAAGTCGAGGTCATTGAGCAAATAATGCTATTTTCAAAGTTTCTGGAGTCTGGCAAAAGGCATAAGGTTTCCTTTCAAATCTGGACTAACCTGGGCTATGAAGGAACCTTTCTAATGAAAAAGGCAGCTTTTGAATGTAGTCCCTAAAGAATAATTATAATTTTCTGGTACCTTGTTTGCATTCCAAGTGGAAAAGTATTATTATAGTAATATGTGCCTTGGGAGCTACCTGAGGGGACAGTAACATATATTATTGTAGCTTCTGCAATAATATTTAACTGTATCAAGGGATACATTAGGAAGGCTCTTCTGGCTTATCTGAGAATTTTATATAATATTTAATGCTATAATATATTCATTTGTTACATACTGAGGGTAGAATTTCATTGTGGACATGGAAGGAAAGGGCTCCAGTTTATTTTTTACAGAAAGTTACAGTACAGTAAATATCAAGCTATTTGGATGAGCTGGATCTGTGCTTTGTGGGTCTCCAACTTTTCATGTAATTTGGTCTTGGTTTCTGATTGTTTGGAGGAGATTTATTTAGGGGTGGATTCAATATTTTGGTTAGTGAAATCTCAATCCAAATAAAGACTTCTGAAGTTTTCTGGAAATGTGATGCTTCAATACACCTCTTTAATATGGGGCTTTATTAGTAGCTAATTGTGAAGAATTTATGTTTACGCTGCTTTGAGCAGGGGCATTGGGCAAGAAGACCAACTGCATATCTGTTGAGCTTGAATATTTGTATGATTCTGTCTATCTGCATGCTGCCTGTAAATATCTCACTGTTGCTGAATTAATAAATGAATTAAAAAGACATGGCCACGTTCATAACCTTCAATTTGGCCACCCTTTCTAGAAATGGATGTGTGGGTAAGGAGGTGAATATTGACCTAGTGTTTTTTTACAGGCACTGATGTAATCTATCCTCCCCATAGGTGAGGTGTTGACTTATGTGGAAAGGAGCTGGTAGGGCAATGTGCTTTGGCCTAAATCTGTTCCAGAAAAGTCTGTCTATGTCTTAATACAGAGGTTTATGTAGATATTTTAGGAGACTTATAATCTTCTCTCCTGCTTGCAAAATAGGAAGCTTTGATACTAGTCCATGTTGCTCCAGGCTTTAGCCAGACGAGGCTTGAAAGAGGTGGAAGCTGCAGAGCAATAGCTGCTCCTTATGTCCACTGTAATGAACTACTTCTGTTTCAGCTTTAACATTTTGCTACTCATTCTCCTTCCACATTGTCACGGTTTAACACTGGCCCGGCAATTAAACCGAATAACAGACGCTCTCTATTAATCTCTCTCTCTCCTTGATAGAGAAAGGAGAGAGAATAAGGGAGAGAGACTTATGGGTTGGAAACTAAACTACACAACTTTAATGAACAGTAATGATAAATAGGTAAAATTACTAAATATATACAAATATACAGGAAAATGGAAACCACATTCCTCCCCCTTTCCCCCAATAACTCTCACGTCACCACCGAGGCTGTAGGGCAGCCCTGGGAAAGTCCAGGCTGGACTCCTGGAGTCGGCAGCAGTCGGGAACCGGAGGCAGGAACACACAGATATGGGCTGGCACGGGTCAGGACCACAGGCAGACGAACGGACGGGATCCTTCCAGGATGCCGGGTGAAGGAAGGGAAGCAGGAAATCAGGAAAAGATCTGGCTCGGCCCTCGTGATGCCTCAAATTTATACTGAGTGTGACGTATATGGGATGGAATACTCTGTTTGGTCAATTCTGGCATCTATCTTGTCTGTTCCTCCCCAAAGGAGGGTTCAGGTGGGACCTCTTTACTCCTTCTGGAGGGTAAAATGTTTTCCTCAGAGCTGGGCAGTGTCCTTGGCTCTGCATACCAGTCTCTAGCAGTAACTATAAACATCAAGTGTTATCAGTCCTAGAAGCACACACACACTGCATGAGAAACTTGCTGTTAATTTCAGCAAATGCAACTACTTACAAGGGACTTAGCTAAAAGCAAAAGTACAGAAACAGAAAACCACCTTTATCCTGGCCCAAACCAGGACATTCCACCCCTTATTCCATACCATTTGCGTCATACTCCAATCATTACTATCTCTTATTTTTAAACATACTATACAAAAATTATTACTATCTCTCAGTGCTAAAATTCACTAAGTAATTCAGTCTACAATTGCAGATGTCCATCTATTGTAGCAGATTCTCAAAACAAGGAGCAATTTTACAGTTCATGTCCATGGTCCACAAGTTGCAGGTTGCAGATGGTAATTTCAAGGAAGTTACTGGATGCCAGCCGATGAACCTAGTTCTGGTTTCATCACCACAAAATCATCCTGAAAAACACTCATAGAACACTGTTAGTTTATGCAACAGTTCACATAACAGTAGTTATGGTGGGATACAAGTTCATGACTCCCAAAGAGTCCATGCATTACTGATTAAGCTAGACAAGCAGAAATTAGGAATTCTCACCTAGTGTTAGATTCCCTTGTGGTACACATTGTACCTCTCCATCTTTCATCATCACCCACCAAGTGTGTCCAGGCCCTTGAGTGAAAGCAACCCCACGAATGGGTTTGCCTTTGCCCGAGGCAGGATAAACCCAAACTGTTTTCCCTAGCAGATTCTTTTCATGCACCACAGGCACTTTGTCCCCATCTACTGTGTGTAGACGATCTGACTGAGCAGGACCAGCTCGATTGATGGAACCCCTGGTATTAACTAACCAGGTAGCTTTTGCCAAGTGCTTGTCCCAGTTTTTGAAAGTTCCACCACCCATTGCTTTTAAGGTAGTCTTTAACAGTCCATTGTACCTTTCAATTTTACCTGAGGCTGGTGCATGATAGGGAATATGGTATATCCAATCAATACCATGTTCTTTGGCCCAGTTATTTATGAGACTATTTTTGAAATGAGTTCCATTATCTGACTCAATTCTCTCTGGTGTACCATGTCTCCACAAGACTTGTTTCTCTAGGCCCAGGATAGTGTTCCGGGCTGTGGCATGAGGCACAGGATATGTTTCCAGCCATCCTGTACTTGCCTCCACCATTGTAAGCACATAGCGCTTACCCTGGCGAGTTTGAGGCAATGTGATTTGCCAGGCCTCCCCATACCTATATTTTGACCATCTCCCTTCATACCATAGAGGTTTCAACCTTTTAGCTTGCTTAATTGCAGCACATATGTCACAATCGTGGATAACCTGCGCAATAGAGTCCAAAGATAAATCCACCCCTCGGTCACGAGCCCATCGATATGTTCCATCCCTGCCTTGATGACCTGAAGCATTGTGGGCCCATTTGGCCAAAAACAGTTCACCTTTATGGTCCCAGTCCAGATCTATTTGGAACACTTGAGCAGCCTCATCTGCTCGTTGGTTGTTTCGATGTTCCTCGGTAGCTCGGTATGAAGGTACGTGGGCATCTACGTGACGTACTTTTACATCAAGTTTCTCTAACCTAGTAGCAATGTCTTTCCAGAGTTCAGCAGCCCAGATAGGTTTATCTCTACGTTGCCAGTTGCTTTGCTTCCACTGCTTTAACCAACCCCATAAGGCATTTGCTACCATCCATGAGTCAGTATAGAGATAAAGTCTTGGCCACTTTCTTGTTCAGCAATGTCCAAAGCCAATTGGATAGCTTTTACCTCTGCAAATTGACTTGATTCACCATCTCCTTCATCTGTTTTTGCAACTAGTCGTGTAGGATTCCATACAGCAGCTTTCCACCTTCAATGGCCTCCTACCAGACGACAGGATCCATCAGTGAATAGAGCATATTGTTTTTCATTCTCTGGTAGTTGATCGTATGGTGGGGCTTCTTCAGCCCGTTTTACCACTTTTCCTGGTGGCATTCCAAAGTGTTTGCCCTCTGGCCAATGTGTTATTGCTTCTACAATTCCTGGACGATTAAGTCTTCCTATCCTAGCTCTCTGTGAGAGTAAAGCAATCCATTTACTCCAGGTAGCATCGGTAGCATGATGGGAAGATTCTCTACCTGTGTACATAAAACCCAGTACAGGTAATCGTGGCACTAGGAGGAGCTGTGCTTCAGTACCAATCACTTCCGAAGCAGCTCTAACTCCTTCGTATGCGGCCAATATCTCTTTTTCGGCAGCTGTGTAGTTGGCTTCAGAGCCTTTGTAGTTTCGACCCCAAAATCCTAGAGGTCGGCCTCGAGTCTCTCCTGGAGCTTTCTGCCAGAGGCTCCATGAAGGACCATCACCTCCATCTCCGGTGTAAAGAATATTTTTGATGTCTGGCCCTGTTCGAATTGGTCCAAGGGCCATTGCCTGCACAATCTCCTGTTTAATATTCTCAAAAGCAGCTTGTTGTTCTGAGCCCCATTTAAAGTCTTTCTTCTTCCGAGTAACCTCATAGAGAGGTTTCACAACCTGATTATATAAAGGAATATTCATTCTCCAGAAACCGACAGTTCCTAAGAAGGACTGAGTTTCCTTTTTGGTAGTTGGTGGGGCCATAGCAGTTATTTTATTAATCATGTCCATTGGGATGTGGCGACGTCCATCTTGCCACTTAACTCCCAGAAACTGTATCTCTTGTGCAGGTCCCTTGACCTTGCTCCTTTTAATAGCAAAACCAGCCTCTAGGAGGATTTCAATTATCTTCTTACCTTTCTCGTAGACTTCCTTTGCTGTGTCACCCCACACAATGATGTCATCGATGTACTGTAGATGTTCTGGAGCTCCACCCTTTTCCAAGGTATCATGGATCAGTCCATGGCAGATGGTAGGACTGTGTTTCCACCCCTGGGGCAGTCGATTCCAAGTGTACTGGACACCTCTCCAGGTGAAGGCAAACTGTGCCCTGCATTCTGGTGCTATAGGAATAGCAAAAAATGCATTAGCAATGTCAATAGTAGCATACCACCTGGCTGCCTTTGACTCCAGCTCATACTGAAGTTCTAGTATGTCCGGCACAGCAGCGCTTAGTGGTGGTGTAACCTCATTCAGGGCACGATAGTCCACTGTCAGCCTCCACTCTCCATAAGGCTTTTTCAATGGCCATACAGGACTGTTGAAGGGTGAATGAGTCTTGCTGATCACTCCTTGGCTCTCTAGTTGCCGGATCAGCTTGTGAATGGGGACCACAGCATCTCTGTTGACACGATATTGTCTACGATGCACTACTGAAGTAACAGTTGGCAGACGCTGGTTTGTAGTCCTCAGCAACCCCACTACAAAGGATTTATCTGAAAGGCCAAACAAAGTATACAGCCATTCTGCATTCTCAGTCTTAATAGCTGCAGTACCAAAGGACCAGCGGTACCCTTTTGGGTCCTCGAAATCACCTCCCTTGAGGTAGTCTATGCCAAGGATGCACGGAGCATCTGGACCAGTCACTATTGGGTGTTTATGCCACTTTATTCCAGTGAGGCTCACATCAGCCTTCACAATAGTCAGTTCTTTAGATCCCCCCGTCACTCCAGAAATAGTGACGGAGTCTGTGCCTTTCTGATTCGATGGCCTTAGGGTGCACTGTGCACCAGTGTCCACCAAGGCTTTATACTTTTGTGGCTCTAATGTGCCAGGCCATCGAATCCACACAATCCAATAGATTCGGTTGTCCCTCTCCTCCACCTGGCTGGAGGCAGGGCACCTCTAAGCTTGAGCACATACAGGATTGTCAGTATGTGCATTACTGGAGCTTGCATCCCCAGTACTCACACCTGATGTGCATGGATCTTGAGTCACCAGCATTTTTGGGTTGGGTAACTCCACACTGGACACTTGAGCAGCCATCTTTTTAGAAGGACCTCCTTTTGCCTTTGGCTTACTTATCAACTCAATCACTCGGTCCTGTAGGGCAGCAGTAGGTTTTTTGTCCCACTTTTTCATGTCCTCCCCACGCTCACACAGGATTACCCATAGGGTCCCTCTTACTGATCTCTGTTTCTCTCGATTCTGTCTCATAGGAGGGCGTCTCCTCTTAATGGCTGCAATGGGGCGTCGTCCGTCTGTCTGAGGAGAAAGGGGTGAATGCCATTCCTCAGATGCTCTCTTGATAGCTGAGACCCAGGCCCAACAAGGGGCTATGACAGCATCTTCACACTCTCGTACAGTTTTAATCACATCACCCACAGTTGTATCTATCTCTGCAGGAACCCATAGCATTACTGATAGTGTATGATTAAAAGGTGGTGGTGCAGCATGCACAAACCTTTGCATCATAGGTTTAGGGCATGGTACGTGATAGGGATCTTCAATGTCATCATTATTATAGATCACGTCTCGCACAGCCAATTCTTCGAGATACCTGATAGCTTTTCCAAGTCTGCGTGCTTTGATCTGTGGGCAGTCTATCTCCTCTTTATAGGGATATCTCTCCTTTACAGCTGACAAGAGTCGTTTCCACAGGCTGGTAGTTCCAGCCTTTTCCCCAAATGCCCGATCAATACCTGCATCTTTGGCCAGGGATCCCAACTGCCTGGCTTCCTTCTGAGTTAATGTTATGGTAGCAGCCCCCTCATTCCAGCATCGGAGTAACCAAGAGAGAAGTGGTTCACCTGGAAAATGGCTGAAATCTTTTCTCAGAGTACGCAAGTCTCTCATGGAATAGAGCTGAGCAGATTCTGAGTCTGAGTCCTCATCTGACTCTGCTCTAGCTGCTCTAGCTGGTCTAGGAGGAGAGCCATTATCCTCTATTTCCTCTATCACCTGGTCATCTTGTTCAGACTTGGAAGGGTTAAGGCTCGCTTCTGATTTCCATTGTTTTCCTTTTTTCCTAGTTACAGGGTCAACAAGTAACTGTGTGGGCTGAGGGGGAGAGGCTGTAGTATCTGCAGCAGTAGCAGCAGCAGGGCTTGCTTTCTGAGCAGCAGCACTGTCTGTGGGAGTAGAGACAGCAACTGGAGTTGTAGCCGATAAGCTGGCAATGCTGGCCGGCTTTATCTGAGTTGTGCCCTTGCGTGAGGGGGGGCGAGAAGCGGCTGTGGAGGCAGGAGTGGGGGTGCTCTCTGTACGAGGAGCAGCTCTCACTCTCCGAACAGCAACTCTCGGCCTCCGAAAAGGCATACTCAATCTCATTACTGTGGTTTTTGTGTTACTCCTCACCAATATATGAGAGAAATTAACAACACCCACCAGAAGATTGAGAAATGAAATGCTATTGCCACCAAAATCTGGTGGAGTCAGCCCAAAATACGATGGAATGGTATAATTTCCCAAATAAAAACTGGGAGTGTAATTACCAACCAAGTTTTTTATCTCTGTATGAAACACTACTGCACCATGCACCATGATATACACCAGTATTGAGGACGATATTGCAATGATGGTTCTTAAGCAACTCTTACGAAAGACAAACCACAAAGTAACAGCAATCCCAGCTGCAAAAATACACATCACATACCCTAAATACCAAAGGTACGGCACGATTGGTTTAATCTCCAACTCTGTGAAATTTCCAAAGAACAAGGTCTGATTCCAGCTCAGGAAAGCCATTCTTTCACTGTAGTTGGAATTCAAACTGTTCAGGCAATTTAGTCAAATTTTAAACTGGACTCGAGCCAATTAGCTCGGGCCCCACGTTGGGCGCCAATAAATCTGTCACGGTTTAACACTGGCCCGGCAATTAAACCGAATAACAGACGCTCTCTATTAATCTCTCTCTCTCCTTGATAGAGAAAGGAGAGAGAATAAGGGAGAGAGACTTATGGGTTGGAAACTAAACTACACAACTTTAATGAACAGTAATGATAAATAGGTAAAATTACTAAATATATACAAATATACAGGAAAATGGAAACCACATTCCTCCCCCTTTCCCCCAATAACTCTCACGTCACCACCGAGGCTGTAGGGCAGCCCTGGGAAAGTCCAGGCTGGACTCCTGGAGTCGGCAGCAGTCGGGAACCGGAGGCAGGAACACACAGATTATGGGCTGGCACGGGTCAGGACCACAGGCAGACGAACGGACGGGATCCTTCCAGGATGCCGGGTGAAGGAAGGGAAGCAGGAAATCAGGAAAAGATCTGGCTCGGCCCTCGTGATGCCTCAAATTTATACTGAGTGTGACGTATATGGGATGGAATACTCTGTTTGGTCAATTCTGGCATCTATCTTGTCTGTTCCTCCCCAAAGGAGGGTTCAGGTGGGACCTCTTTACTCCTTCTGGAGGGTAAAATGTTTTCCTCAGAGCTGGGCAGTGTCCTTGGCTCTGCATACCAGTCTCTAGCAGTAACTATAAACATCAAGTGTTATCAGTCCTAGAAGCACACACACACTGCATGAGAAACTTGCTGTTAATTTCAGCAAATGCAACTACTTACAAGGGACTTAGCTAAAAGCAAAAGTACAGAAACAGAAAACCACCTTTATCCTGGCCCAAACCAGGACACACATACCACTGTGAAGAACCTGACCATGTTCTTTTCCTCTGAAAAATTCTATTTAGCAGGTAAAAATAAAATGACGTTTTAATTACTTCTTCAGAAAAACTTATGAAATAAAATTTAATGAAATTCAGTTTTCTACCTTTCTTACTGCCTCCCACCCCATTCACTAGTAGATGGTCTCAGCAGGCATTGTACAATGTCTTAAGTGCCATCAGAGGGTATTTATTGCTTTCTCAACAAAAAAAAAAAAAAAAAAAAAAAAAAAAGGAATTGTAAGGATTTTCGTGGCAACCAGCTGGAAAAGCAAATAAGTATAGGAGATTAAAGAAGTCTACATAATAATAATTCTGAAGCAGTACAACATCGTGCTATTAATAACATTTAATCCAAAAGTTGTTTGACATGTGCCTCATGATAAATAAACAGAATTTTATGGCTCTCATTCTTAGCTGTCCCCTCAGGATAAAAGTTCAAAAAAAATATGACTCCACAAGAGAATATTATTTTTAATGAAGAGATTTTGCTGTCCGTTCCTGTATTTGGGGAAAAAAACAATTAGCCACTCTCAACAAAAGTTTTCAGGTTTGGATTTTGCTCATATCTGAGGATTTGCCATTTCCTACTTGTATAAACTTTCCTAGGCTCATAGAATCTTGTTTTAATCTCAATTGGTTTTAAAAGATTAAAGGCACTTGTGAGTTTGATTTTACAGTTTACAAACATATTACATATGTGGCCTGAACTTTACAAGGGTTATAACAATGCCAGAACAACAGGAATTTCCCAGACAAATGCTTGCATTGTACAATGAGATTTGTTCAGATGAACTGCACATTATATTTGGTCATATATTTTATTTGTCTTGATGTATTGTTATTAGAAAATCTGTAGAAGAAGTATACTTAAATTTTGGGATGGATGTGTTTCCAGCATAGGTTTTATTTCATTTAATTTAAGAATTTTCATTACATGCTTCTATATTTTACTCCTTTTCATATTAGTGGCTGATCCTTATTGGGATTTTACTTATTTTTCTAGCTGCTTCTGAAAAACTCATTATATGTTCCATATTCTATAAATTTAACAGATAATAGTAACAGCAACCATGTTTTTCTATAGACACTTAAATAATTTCCTGTCAAAAACATTAACAGATGGGCATTCTCAATAACTCTGTATAACCACTGAAACCAAAGTGGGGAATGAATGACACTTCCCATATAGTCAGAGTTTTATCTTCCTCAAACTGCCTTCTAAGGCTTTCCCAGGTTCATTTAGAAAGCACTGACATTTCAATTGGAAATCTCCCTAGAAAATTTTTCCACAGTCTGTCAAAATATTTTTCTTTAATATGACACTACATGTTCCTTGTCTTATTTTTGTTATTCCTGCACATAGAACACTAAATACTTCATCCATCTAACAGTTGTCTGGCTCCTCTACTCTCTCTGCTAGCCATCATTTCCCAAATATGTGCCTATACTAATAGATATGGAACAATATTTTATTTCCATGTGGGCAGACATGCAGTGCTAGATCATCTCTGAACTTTAGAGAATATTTCGGTCAGTCTCCAATGCTAGATAAAGAACTGTATTGGGTGAGCAGACTGAACTGGTCTCCCATCCTGAAAATATGCTGAATCAAAGGACATATAATACTAGCAATACCATTTATTGTCATTCAGTTTAAATGAAAATACATAGCTCTTCAAGGGCACAAATTTCAAGTGGAAATATTCTTGGCTACCTTGCAAACAAAAATGTTATATCTTGTACTGGGTCTAGTGGCAGAGGTAGTTCTAAGTGCTGCTTTTTAGTCCTACACACAGCTTCGAGGTTTTCTCACATTCTTGCTATATATTTTTAGTGGTTAAAGGAAACTACTAATGTAGTTTTACATTTATTGATAAGCTTAAAATAATCTATGCCTTAGGGGTGGCGGTTTTTAAGCAGGTTGGCTTCATAATCCTTGTACTTCATGTTTTTGATGTCTATATTTTTTTAAAAATTAATTTATTTTTTTTAGTTGATTAAAACATAGCTGATGTAAGTCTTTTGCTATTAAATTTCATTACTTGTTAAAGCCACTGGGAAGACCTGAGATCAACATGGAAGGAGAATGAATGCACAACTCACTTTTAGATGCATTAGCATCTTACAGCCAGGAACTAAAGATGACTACCTTATATTTTATTCCAAGTCTTAAGATAATAAAATCACTAATAAGTAAAGCTGCAGACTATTGTGATGTATTGGCCTCACCTAAGAATCTGTTTCTAAGTCTCAAGGGACCTGACTACCTTGTGTGAGTAGTCCAGTGAAGAACGTCTTGGAAAATTTTAGTGTTAGTTATGTTTAAAAAAAGTAAAAATAAAAAAGTTAACAGCAATAATATCATCTGAAGGTGTGGTTCCGTAAATGGAAAACTCTGAATAGAGCCTGTCAACTGGGACAGAAAGAACAATCTCCCTTAAATGTTACTTGCAGATACAAATCAGGAACTCAAAGCTTTACCTAAAACTTGAAATTTAAATTATTTCCTCTTCTGATATTGAAATTCACATCCAGTCAGTCACACATTCTAGACAAATCTCACATTGAAAATAAAATCCTACTTGTTTTAGAAGGTAGATACACATTTTCCATTGTGTTTTTTCTGTCTAGCAGTTCTATTTTAAACAACATTCAACATCTATAATAGGAACAACAGCTGTTCTCCCCCACCTCTGAGCTTCATCTGTCAAAATAAAATTGTTTCTTTTTTTAGACAGCTGTGCTTCTAGGTTCAGTCTGTATATTGATTTTCTTCTAGCTGAGATGTCAAATAATGCAAAACGCTGAGCTAAAAAAGCTTTTTCATTGTATATTTGAAATGTTAAGAAAAAAGATTATTTATGACTAAGGAAAATGACAAATGTTGTTTTGACACTTAAAACATTGAAAGTTACTTCGTAAGAAGGCAAGAGTGTGGGACTTGGCAACATGAATCCCCTTTCATTTTGTCACAGGAACTCATCTGTGACTGAAAATCACCATCACCCACAGCATCAGCTTTTCAGCTGTAAGTTACCCTCATCCCTTGGACTGGGACATTTTGACATACACTATGCACAGCAGTCCAGAGCTGTAGACACCTTTTTGTGTTATGTGGCTACATGTCAGTCGTGTAAACAAGGTCTACTCAAAAATTCTTATATTGTGAAAGTTGAGAGATACCATGGAAGGGCATGGCTCCAATGAGAGGTCACTTCGGTAAAGCAGAACCAGCCTCATGCACATAAAATTTTATTTGTACCTTTGCATGTGCCGTTAACAACACTGATTTTTTTACCCACCTCGACATAACTTCCATAACTTGTATGTGCTCACTGCTTCTCTCTGCACATCAGAGCACTGGAAACACAGAGCTTCTCAAGGTATTTGAATTGATGTTCTGAGTTACAACTGTGTTTTCTATATTTAAAAAAATAATCCAATAATTTCTCTGTAATGAAAGAGAAATCTTGTTGGCAAGTTTCATGAGAATTAATGGGAGAAAATCTGGAGTCATAATGATTATCGTCTTTTCAGTAATAGTCTAGAGTAAAAGTGAAGAACTAGCTTAAATTTACTTATAATAGAAAATCTACAGGATAATTACACCTCTATTTTGAATTTTCATTAATGTTTACTTCCTTGCTATAGTTTTTAACTATGGTTACAAATATAATGATCTTCTATGAGAAAAAGAAATCCAATCTATCTTTCTCTTCTTGTTGCAAAAATAAAATTGATTTCTGATTGGCAGCCCAAGTAAATGGGTGAATATTTTTGTCTAGAAGTAAGGAACAGTAGATTGGACTGAAGGAAATTATCTTATTTCATTGCATTATAATTGATCTGATAACAATGAAATAATAAAGACAGATGACATAAATAAAAATGATGTGTTTAAAAAAAGCTTAGTGGCATTGTTGGTAGAATGAAATACTCTCCTATGAGTAGATATAAAGGCTTTAAAAAATATTGACAGTGCTCCTTAATGTGGAGACTTTCTATGTACTTGAAAATTTTCCTTGTTTCGCTCCAGATTTTCAGTCACCCTGGTGCCACTTTGGTTTTCAGTCCTGGAATATTCTGAACAATGTGTTTACAGGAGAATAGTAAGGAGAGTCTTTGATGTTGTTGGTAACTACAGGCATGGACACTGTGTTGGGTTTTAGGCATAAAAAGATTCAGAAGTGTAAGAGCAGCTCTTTCCTATGGAGGCTCTGGTAGAAGGATGGTGATTTAACTGCCACCAGGATTATCAAAGTTGATGTGAATTCAATAGAATCACTTTCCATTAATAAATGCAAAGGTTATGGGTGGTGTCTTGTCTCTGATGGCTTAAGCTGGGATAAGGGTAAGTAGAATAAAACCAAGAATTATTTGTTAATCTATTTTTAGAACTTTGCAGGTTTTAACAGGGTCCCTTCTTTTATTTTTAAAACCTGTCTCTTTTTCTCATATTTCTTCTGCTTCTTTCATCTCTGTTTAAGCACTTGATATGCTTGCTGTGTGAGCTGTTGCCACCAAAGCATAACATCTATGAAAGAATCCTAGAAGTGTTCTGTCATCTCCTACTTGTAATGAGTATTAATCCAGAAATTCAGAGGGCACTGAAAATAATTCTTACCCTTGAAAGAACATGTTCTTTAGGGAAAGGCCTTCAGTACCATGCAAATACTATTAAAAATCACGGTGCCTTGAGAATAAAAGTTGGAACACATTTTGTAAGTCTTCCCTGAAATAGGAATTTTTCTTAAGTTTTGTTGGTTTTGAGGGAGAGAAGATTCATGAACTCTTCCAGAGGCATTTTCTTTTCTTCTTTCATCTTTTGCCCATTGTTTGAAATGCTCTCTCAGACACTGAAAACTGCTACATTCTGTTTCAGAGAATACATGATATTCTTCTCACATGCAATATACTTCAAAACATGTAAGGGTGGCATTTGAAGGCACAAAATACATGTTGACAAGGATGAAATCTATCTCTGTTCCCCTGTTCATATACTGTAAGAAAATTACTCTTGTATTACATCTTGAATTGATGAAAAAAGTTTATTTAAAAAGTGAAATACAAGAGCCATCTAGTTAACCAGCTGTAAGTCCCAGAGGGACTTGTAGTATCTTACAGTTACTGAAAAAAGGATGGACCGATAATCAAAGCTTAGTAACTACAAAGTTGTATAGTATTTGGTTCAGATTCTTTTCAAGTCCAAGAAATAAAAGCTTTATACCCAGTCCTTCAAGGAGTTTTGCACTTTCTCATCTCAGCACAGTTATTTTTATGAAACTCAAAAGAACTTCTTACAAGCTGAGAAAGCTAACTGTTGTCATTATGGTTATGCTGAATCAATTCTGTTTGCACTTCTGTGCAAATGTGAAAAGTCATCTATAGAGCATTTTAAACAAACTGCTGTGGCTTAGTATTACCAAAGAGAGAAATAAATCTGGAGAAGTCTGTTAAGCCCATAGCAAAAAACAGACAACCAAAGGTACCCTAATCCAAAACTGGAAAACTCATTACACTTGCGTATGTGTTTCCCATTATCCCCTTCTGTTTGAGCTGGGAAATAAAAAAAAAAACCAAACAAAACAGTACAGAAAAGGAAGAAAATAACAAGAGTGGACTGTGAGGAAAACAAGGTGTAAGCAGGACTTCGGAAATACCTTTTGCATAGAAAATTGTAAATGAGAGGGAAGTCAATACATTAAAGGAATAAGGAGAACACATATTGAGACAAATCTTGAAATGAATAAACAATTTATGATATCCACTGATCAGTTTTGTAGACTTTTCCTATTTTTACTATACTGATAATAAATAGAAACAGAAAATAATACAATTGTTTTCTTTGAAAATTGGAAGAGGAAACTTTAATTCTAAATTTACATGTAGGGTCATAAAATTGTTTAAGTCATTGATGGCAGACAAATCACTGAATTCAACTTTAAACAACACTACAAACGAAGCTTGCTTTCTCTAATGTGTGGTGTTGTTAAACGAGGTGATAGTTTGTATAATACTCCAGCTCATGGAGTACTCTCTGGTAGTACTCTAGCCCACTGTACAGCCTCGCATGTCTGCTGAGAAGACCTGAGGAGTACAGTGGCATAGTACATGACAACAAAGTGGTTGCCTGAGAATATCAGGTTGTTGTGCAAGTGCTGAGTCCACAGCTCTCAGAGGGTGTACTCATTAAGACTGTTTCCTCCCCACCCTGCTCTAATTTTGTGATTGGATGTAATATCCCCTTGCCCAGTAATTTAAGTCTCTTAAGTGCAGCCTGAATATATTTTTGTTTCTGCTAAGAGTGACTGTTAGGAAGGCTTAAAATACTCTGTGCCCTAGAGACAGAATACATTTGACCTGAGTGTGGACTGCAACATGAGGCACAGTGTTTATGGCAGGCAGTTTGTTTGGCTCTTGATGTTCTGCTGTCCTTTGAAAAAACACATCTAGCAAAATCAATGCAATGTCTACTATAACTTTGCTTTTTTATCTTCTAAAAGCTACAGCTCTCATTCTCAGCATCTCAAAGTACAGGCTGTCAGTATATGTAAACGTCCTGCAGGTGTGATTTTAATGCCAAACAGCATGGAAGTTTTCCATTACTTCAGATATCTCTAGATGAATACAGACATATGTGTTCTTTCATGAGTTTGATGTTTTTTTGGTAAATGAGAAGAAATGATTGCTGTGGTTAGCTGGCTGATTTTTTCATATTAAAATTTTAATCTCTTTTAAATACTGTGGACATTTACTGGGATAATTAACATTCATTTTTCATGTACTTGTGTTAAATGTCCTTAACTTGTGCAGACATGAGGGCAGATGAATTTCAAGGAAATTACAATTTGACAACGTCTTCCTTTTAGTTTTTTGTCAACAGTCTCAGGGTACAAAAATTGATGTTTGTAAGTGTAGTGAAATGAGGCAACCAGGTGCCACTAATTCCCAGGGCGTGGCATGAGTTTATGTTACACCCACCTGTGCCTAATTAGGGCGGGCCCCCACTGCGCATGAGCAGGACCAGGGGACCAATAACAGGTAAGGCTCAAACTCACAAACTCAGCTCACACTGAAACTCACAATCTCAGCATGCTGGGCTTTAAGTGCTGCTTTCAGCACTGCACTACCTTCATTGCTCCACTAGAGCTCATCACCGTCAGGATGAGGCTTGAGTGGCGCAGCCGGCTAGCACGCAGTAACCCACAGACCAGAGCAATGCCGAGGCTGCGGGTTCGAGACTCCTCAAAGCCTCACCCTGACAGCGATGAGCTCAAGTGGAGCAATGAAGGTAGTGCAGTGCTGAAAGCAGCACTTAAAGCCCAGCATGCTGAGATTGTGAGTTTCAGTGTGAGCTGAGTTTGTGAGTTTGAGCCTTACCTGTTATTGGTCCCCTGGTCCTGCTCATGCGCAGTGGGGGCCCGCCCTAATTAGGCACAGGTGGGTGTAACATAAACTCATGCCACGCCCTGGGAATTAGTGGCACCTGGTTGCCTCATTTCACTACATGTAAGTTAGAGGGACAAAGGAATAGAAGGTTAAAAAAGTATGCATCTAACAAAAAATAAGCAGATGTCTCGTATGTTGATTTCTTGACTGTCTAAGAAGAAAAATAAGTTACTATGAATGTAAATTAAAAGCATGTGAGATCCTCTGTTTTTTCAACAAAGTGCTTGTGGGCTGAATTTTAAGTGGATATTTGAAAACAATGGTTACAGTAATGGACCAAAAGTAGGACTCTATCCATTGTAAGATGTTTCATGCTTTGTTATTAGGTCTACTTAATCCCAGAGAAGTCAGATGTTTCAGTGAAGTTGGGAGAAGTTTTCATGAAGTTTAAATTTTACTCTGAATGTTAATTAAGTACTTTTTCTTAATCTGAGACATTCTTTCCTTTATTTTTGGGCCAGTCAAACTGTATGTTGTTGTTGTCTTATCCATTCTCCATTGCTTTGGCACAGAGCAACATGCAATAACACAACTGCATTTTTATAACATATGCACCCCAAACATGGCTTTTTTGCCAAATATCACTGACAACCCATTCATCAGCCTGGCAGGGCACCCAGGCACACTGAGCTTCCTAGCTCTGCACAGCCTCTCCCTCTCCACAGTCACTATATTGACAGAACCTTCATGTCTCCCAGGAGGAGATCTGAGAGAGATGTCAGGCTCTGTCAGGCAGTTAAGCAGAAACTGTCAGCTTTTTGCAGCAGCCTGCAAGTTCCACATAGCCTCAGATACCACTCTGAGATCAGGTACGGTAACACTTGCAGATCGAGTGCATGTTCAAATGAAGCCCTATAGAGGTATGAAAATACCCTCACCTTTGCATTCTTACTGGACATGATATACTTCCTTGGGCACGGCTGGCTAGCTCTGGTTTGTGTAAATTAAATCTAGTTGGTTTTTTTTTTTTTAGTAAATTGCTAGTTTTCACATTGAGATAAGTGTTACCATACTGTAAATGAAGTTTGACTATGGGTCTAATTGAATCGTCAATCAAAGTTCTGTCTGAAATGCAAGTTTGAAAACGCTCTGAGTCTGTTATTAAGGTAGTTACAAAACTGTGTAGGGACCTACACAGGGGATTTTTAGAGGTTTTTCATAGGGTAAACTTCTAATTTTAAAGTGCCTTCCTATCTAGCCCCGCCTCCAACAGCATTTCAGAGTTTGTTCAGATGTCTATAAGAAATTTAAGACTTTGGACCTGTGTGGTATAGCCAGTACTATTTTGTTTACCCATTTGCAAGCTAGTAAACAACCTCTATCTCTAGAAATCTCTTGTGGCCGATTGAGTAGTGCAACAGGGGAAGCAGGTGGGATTCGTGACAACAGTCTGAGGCAGAGATGCTTGCCTCTTTCAGACCTTTTGATATTGATATAAAATATGTACATCTGCATATATTTAGCTCAATATAAAAGTTCTTTTCACATTTGCTTAGCAGTTTTCCTGTTTTCTAGTTAGTCTAAAATTTGTTTCTCAAATGTTATTTTGTATTGTTAAATATAATTCAAAATACTTTCATTCTTTTAAATAATGCATTTATGAAATATTAATGTTACCAAGTTATTTTATTTCCACTTCCAATCAAACTAACAGCATTATGCTGTATTATTTTGAAGATTGGTGAATGATCCTTTTGAGGTACTTTATTCACATGCAGAAAGAGCAAGGGACAACTTACAATTGTTATGAATATCCACTTTTTCATCAGTTACACCCCTGTGTATCCTAAGCTTTGGTGTATTCCTCTGTTCAAAACTGGAACTTAAGAAGGACAAAGTTGTATGACCTGGATCCTAGCTGGATCCTAAATCAAGTTTATCTTCTATTATCTATGCTCTTATGTTACGTATAAATGAAATGTGCTGTGACATACTACTGTGCATAATAATGTATGAAACTTCTCATTATGGTAAATTTACAGTGCTTATAGTCTTAATTGTCTTACTACCTACAAAAAGACTTAGACTCCGTTCTCCTCTCACATACGATGTCCCTGTTGTGTTTCTCTTATTCACGTTAAACCCTTCAACAATTGGTACTTTGAGTTGTGTCTCTGTGATGTTAGAATAAAAGGGCCTTAATTTGATCCAGACTTTTAGTCTTTGAGGAGAAAATACAGCTATGGTATCAAAAAGAAGTGTTAAATCTAAATAGGTTCTAGCTAAAGATCTCTAGTGAAGTGGAGATGAGCTGTGCAGATGTTGATATGTCATGCAGTTATTTCAGTAATATATTCAGGATAGCTCCAATTGAAGCAATGTGGAGCTGGGACCTCTGTAACCAAGTTTTCTTTCTGTTTCTTATGTAACTTCACTGCACTGTGGCAGAGGAGGCAGAATTGATCAGAACAGGAGATAAATTAGGCAGAGGGAAAAAGAAAAAAAAAAAAATCTATCCTGGCAAAAACGTGCCTTAGAACTACAACCACCTCCTTTTACATGTGGAGAGAGTTAGTATCTATGTACTTCATGCAACAGTTTGCAGATGCTACAGACTATAATACTGGAGAGATACCATAGTCTTCAGTCAGTGTGGTTCATCCTGCTTTCTTCATAGCCTCACAGGCATAATTTGACTGCCATGTACTAATTTCTAAGCCTTTTTTTTCTTCATCAGGTTCCAGTCCACCGAAGTGTTTGAAACATTTCTGTTATGATTGAAGATGTAATTAAAAAAAGACAAAATTAAAGCAATAAACATTTTTTATGGGTATTGCTATGATTTTTGACTATTTACGTCTGGTACCTTTGAGAATTCACTGACTTGCACACAGTATCATGGCCTCTAAATGATCTAGTGAACAATGAAGAGTAAAGCATAGTTATCAAGCCTCTACAAATGTAACTTTTCATCTATGGGCTTTGGTCCTAAAACTACACTAAACATATCTGGTTAATTTGGTTGTGTGCACATACAATTACTGTGTTTTGTGCACAGTTTTCCTAATTGCACACCCATATTATAAACAGGTATAGTTGCATAGGAGAGTTCCAAAACTACAGTCCTGTCTTTAGGAAAAAAAAAAAGAAAGAAAAAAGAAAAAAAGAAAAAAAGAAAAGAAAAAAAAAGAAAAAAAAGGAAAAAATTTCAGTAAATGGACATTTTAAGCTGTGTAGTTATCTAGCAAGTTATTATTCTTTAATTCATTGCACAGCCATTTCCTTAGATTATACAGTTTGATCTACTAGAATCCTTATTTCTTTTTCAGTAGAATCAAAATATTTTCAAAAATATCAAAATATTTTTGTGCTCTGAGGAAAGTCATGGATGACATTAAGTTCATATTCCCTGCCACATGAAGTCTTATCATTTATTAGTTCCTTAGTCTTATCATTCATTAGTCTGTTCATTCAATAGCTCTCTGCCTATCAGTTGTGTCAAATGCTATTGTATTATTTTCCAGTACCATCTCTCTCATGGTAATATCATTTATTATATGCAGCCTTTCTGCCTAACTTCTACCTAAAGCATAAAAATCACCCCAGTTCCACTAGATGATTAAGGTCTTAACAAAACCTAGTAGCACAACTGGTCAAATTTAGTGCATATGTGTGCAGCTAGGAGTAGGTTTAAGTAGTGAGCTGGTTGATTCTAAGGTAGTTAAGATATCAGTGAAAAACAACAAACAGAAAGAAAAATGAGACTTAACGAAGTTATTTCCTTGATGTTTTGCAATAAAATCAGTTGATTACAAGCAACCAGGAACACTAGATTTTAAAACCTTTTTCTGTCTCCTATGGCACCAGAGAAATGTCACTTTTAGGAGCTACAGGGTTTAGTTTAAATATAATTCAACTAATACTAAAAGTTGGTTAAAAGAGTGGCAGATGTAAACTTTATGTGCAGATGTGTGAATTTATGTGCAGATGTGTTCTTTATGTCTTTGCTCTGATGCTAAACAATATTTTACATTTCTTGTAATTTTGTGACATAGAGAATTCCAAAATATCCTCAAATGCTTTGGGAACTTTAACTCCAAAACCTAAGGTGGTCTTGTTTTATAGTGATCTTGCTCTTAGTTGTATATTATTGATCCATGTACAAAATAGTACCCTGCCAAATGATGATCCCACATCCCAAACTAATCTCTGTAGAAAAGATGGGAGTTTGACAGGGGAAGAGACAAGCTGACAGCTTTTCATCAAACAAGATTCACATACTTGCCAAGCTGGATTTGACAATTAATTAAAAAAATTACCACAGAAAAAAATAATAGACAAAAAAGAGCCCAGGCCCCTCAGGCCCCCAAAAAACAAACCAGTTCACAAATGCACTTATACAGCCACAGAATGTTTGATTTTATTTAAACCTGAACCTTGGTGCCCAGAAAGCGTATCATTTTGAAGAGGAAAAAAAATATAATCACTGAGGTACCATAAGGAATATAGATGGTATTAAAAATGTATTTTGGCTGGTCTCTGCTACCAAACGTGGCTTGAAGGCATAAGGATGCTTAATAAGCAAAAGGAATTATAAGTACTCTGCTCAAGCTACTATAATTAGGATATAATATGGATGGTATATATTCCGATGAGATTGAGTTAGCTTTTTCACATTTGAAAAAGTCAGGAATATTGAAGGTATGAAAACCCTTAGCACCTTCGCAGAAAATACTTGTAGTCACAAAACAATATGGGACTAGGTAACTTTTAAGATCCCCTCCAACCCAAACCATTATAGGTTGTTTCACTGTTTCAGTCCTCTTTTCAATATCACCCCATTGCGCAAATCAAAGGCAAATATAGCTGGTTCTAGTATACTTTTGATTCTTCACCAGATTTTAGGGTATGTGCTGGAGCAGTTTCTGTCCATGAGGTGGTTTTGTGTTGTTTTCATCTCTTCTGCACTGCTGTTGCTCTCCCTTGGCAGCAGCAACTGCTGGAATTAGTTCCTTCCTTTCTCATACTCAGAGGGGAAAACGAAACACCAGAATCAGTGTTGAAAAAAGGCATGAGATTCTGGGGATGATATCTCAGGCTATTCACAACAAAATACTTCAGTTTCCCTCACGCCATTTTTTTCATTCATGGATGGCTGCTTACATGGAGAACCTGATGATGAATATGATGATAGGTGTGTGGAAAGAGAACACAATTAAAACAAGGCACTAGACTTGATCCCTTTCCTGTTAAGCCAAGATTCTTATAATAGTTTGCAGATGTTATGCTATTATATTTGTGAGTATCAAAAAAACTGATGGTGGGGGGAGGGGAGAAAGCAAGATAACGCAAGTTCTTTCATGTTTCTCCGTGACTTGCAAATATATTATTAATTTACTATTTAAATTTTTACATCATACTTGCTACTCTGAAAAGTAAATTAGAATAGTTCATTTCCCAGAGGCTCGTTCAATGTAAATGACAGATGTACAGATGACAAGACAAACTAGCAAGATGTAACTTGGAGGGGTTTTACTGTTAATTTTTGAAGTAATTCTGTGCAACCTCCTCACTATATCAGGTTTAATAAAAGATGAGTATAGAATTTGTTTACTATTACGGTTATAATGTAAAGTACTAAATAATACAATAATAATTGCTTTATTATGGCTAGGAATGTAAAAGTAATAGGAATGTAAAAGTAATAAGATTGAGGTAGGTACCTAACAGTGCCTAGATTCTGAAAAGCACAGAGCAAATTGCATTGTTATTTCTGAATGCTTCTGGAATTATCTGCCTGTTAGTTTTGGTGACATCTGAAAACCTCCATAGCTGTTTATTGGTACTTCTAGACATATGAGTTTGCTTCTTATTTTGTGTGTGTGAAGCTTAGCTGTTGTTCAGGAACACACTAGAAGTGTATAAATGTCCGGATGTCGCAGTGCGAGATGGGGACCCAGTTTGATGCAAACAAATGTCCGACTTTATTGAATCAGAAGGCAATATTTATACACTAATCCAAGAGCTAATGCCACGTATACATATTGCTGATTGGTGATTTCTACATCTCGTTACACACGTTTTAACTTGATTGGCTACAAAGCATTTAGCAACAATTAACTAACAAAGCTTATCTTTCACACATTCGAGCTTCTTCGTGGATGTTGCTATCGTGCCGAGTCCCTTAATCTAATCGTCTTGCTTACTCCTTAACCTTCGAGTGTTCTAACGTACTGTTCCTTGTGGTTATAAAATATGCTTTAAGCAGCACTGTCCTTGCACATAGCCCAAAGCTTATGTTGAAATTATCAGCAATTGTTCGGTGCTGACAGTCTGAGGCTGTACTGCCTCAATGCTGCTGACTTGGAAAGTCTGAGCAGTTCAGCCCTTGGACTTCTCTGAACAAGAAGCTGGTGTTCCTCTAGCTGGAGCTCAGTGGGATTTGAGATCAAGATCACTGAATAAAACATAGAAAGAACAGGATTTCTCTTCTGCTCAGACTAAAAGGGGTCATGCCCCACTGATGCAAAGGCAAACTGCTCAGAAACACTGACTGATCACAGCTTTTAAGTGGTGAACACATGATCAGTCCCAGAATCTCCATACCTTCTCCCTTGTCAACTGTGTGATAGCTTTGCCACAGGGAAGTGTGGGATTTCAGAGTTGCTCTGACTTGAGCACTTGTCCCTTTCCATTAGCCGTTTTTATTTCTTTATTCCTCCAGGCATCTGCTGGTCAGTGTCATGACTTAAATGGCTCCTTGCCCAGCTTGTTGGTTGCTTTGAATCCAACACTGAGATACAGACCTCTTCTGTAAAAATTATTTAGAAACAACTTGGAGTTGTATGTCAACATACAATCATGTTGACACCAGATGCTAAATCCAGGCCTCTTAGATTCCCACTGAGGACAATGGTCCCAGAATCAAGTTGCCGTCACACTTCAAAGAATCCAAATCCTTCACTGGTATTCTATCCCTACTTGCTTTTAACAGTAGCCTGTGGAGTTCTGCATAACTGGCTTTCTTGGAAACAAGTTACTCTGGCTTATTATTTAGATTAGCTATATCAAAAATAAGTACCAGATTTCAGCCATTTTGTCATAGTTGTCTTAGTAAAAGGAAGATTTTGAAACTATTGTTCCTACTTTCATTTAATCCAAGATAATACTGTTTTATACAATTGCATGCTGAGGAGGATTGCTACTGGTCCCATCTTTGTTGTCTTAAAGCACTAGCTGTATTGAGTTAAAAAAAAAAATACAGCAACAATATTAACTAAGAAACTAACCTTTCTCTAAGGAGCTAAGATTAAACATCAGTATAATTTGCCTTGAATATTGAAGTCCCATGGACGATAGAACATGAACTTCTTACAACACTTTTGACAAGAGCCAGTTAAGAAAGTCTTTACAAATATTTTTTCCCTTCATTTTATTAAACGGTGAATTTAATCCCTGTGGAACTTTAATAATTTTTACTGCAGACAGGAAAGGTATTTGTTTCTCTGTTTAATAAGTTTATGTTTTAATAATCAAGTAAAGGATAAATTGTCTACTATTAATGCAGCTCACTGAATCTTAGAATTAATAAAAGTTGAAGTAGTGTATAATGTTAGTAAGATACAGTAAAATGATATGGAAACATTTTTTATTGGTGTAGGCTTGGTGACACTGTGAGTATATTACTGGATATTTGAAAAATTAGAATATCGCAGCATGTACTCCAAGTATGTATATACTTACATGTACACAATAACAGCTTTGAAGTGAAGAAGTATTATTGGAAATCTCACAACTGCATCAAGTGAATTATTAAGGTCTTTTCTATGAAATAATTCAGGCCTATTCAGACATGAGTATTCATTTAATCCTTTTATTACGCTAACTATGGTTGAATCAATGTTGATCTGCACCAAAAGATGCTCACTGGACTAGATGACAGTGCATAACAACAGGATGTTACCAAGATGGCAATTCCTACAAGCAAAAAAGCAATGCTTTATTATATTTTGTGTTGCATTCATATTTCTTTGAATTATTTGAAATATCTTCCATTCACCCCAAGCTGCACAAGACTAATTCGTAGCTTTATTTGTAAAGCATTGAGAAGTTTTATTCAATCTATACAGAAGACCATAGCAAGGAATAGGTCACAAAGGATGTTGAAAATTCATACAAAAGACAGCAAGTCATTAACATTAAAAAGGAAAACTATATTGAAGCCATAAATAAAATTGGGACTGACCTAAAATTCTGGAATTTTCTCATTCTTTTCACACATGCACTAAAGAATTAAAATCATAAGGTTTGGAGCATTGCTCTTATCTAAGCAGTAGGTAGAAAATGTACATCTTCTAAAACTCAAATGGTGCTTGGATAATTGACAGTATTAGTGCAACCTCATGTAAAGAGAAGATGAAAGGTGAGAAGAGAGAAGGAAATATCAGAATTTTTATGACTTCTTAAGAACCTGGAGGCATAACACTCATAAAACTTTACAAAGAGATGTACATATATAATCATAAAGATGTATTTGAATTAAAGGGGTCTTTTTCAGTTACATAATTGCTTCTCAAGTAATGTAGAAAGCTGAATATAAGATCTGCCAACCTAAATCACTAAATCAGAGTATATATAAATGTATATAAATGTATATAAATGTCTTATACTTCACTTAATTCAGGTGTTTCTGAGACATTTTATTTGCCTCTACTCAAATACATTGATGATCTTGCCAATAGACTTCAAATCCCCACTACTCTGACCTTACACTCTGATTTTTTTGAAGGAAAACCACCAAAGATTATTTGTTGTTGAATTGCTTCTTTTGCTTCTTACTTTCTACCTTTGGGCTCTTCTCCCCATTTTCTTCTCTTGACCAGTGTGAACTGAGTGCTAAATCTTTAAATTTACAGTAATATGACTTCATTGTGGATTTCTGAATGAAGAAAACTTCACTGCTTCCCAAAACCTCTACTGGGAGGTAATTTAAAGTAAAAACGATTCTTCACATTTATTTACATTATAATGAAGGTAACACATCCTTGTGTTTTCAGGTTCATTTTGTGAGTACATACTTGGCTTTTCTACATAGATCTAGGCTAGATCTTACAAAGTTCTGTCTTAGAATGAGCAAAACTGAAAAGGATTTTTCAGAAAATCTGCCTTGCTCAGAAAATCCTTCTGGCTCTTGTTTTGATTTCTTAAAGAAACATAATTATTTAAACAAACGATATTTAATCCTGATATGCTGTCATGCAAGGAGCTGTCTCTTATACTTATCCTCATATTCGCTGGGCTCCTTCACTGAATTTTCATTTTCCATGTTATGATTTCTCATCATGTGCTGACACCTCTCACCAAAGGAACAATTCCCTTCATGGCAGCAGAGATGTAGGAACTGAAAGCAATCTTCACTCTGCTACTGCAGGACATTTTGTGGGTATTTAGTTGTCTTCAAGATTTTCTGTTTGGTTTTGCCAAGCATACAGCTTGGCATTATACACTTCATACCATTTTATTATTGTCCTTTGTCTCACTTATAGTTTTTGACACAAATAAAACAATAAAACAGAGATGCACCCTGAAATTTTAACTCATCTTGAACTTGGATAGCACCAGTGCTTAGGTCTTGATCTGCCCTGAGTATCAGATGTAGTAATTAACTCATTATTTACCTTTTCAAAATTTATTACGTGGAAAATTAATTCAGTGAAGAACCTTCAAGAGATCCGCTTTTTTTCTATCAAAATACTTTTATATTATATTTTTCTTTTATTAAACACTTGATTAGGCTTGTGTGAACTGAGGGGTAACAAATGCTACACAGCATATAGTCATGTATATATATATATACATGTATATACAGTCACCACATCATGGTTTCATTTCCTAAAGCATGGATTTTCAAGTAGGTTTTACCCACTATAATGAAATAGTGCAGAACATTATGTCTGCTAAACTCTTTCTTTCTTAAGCTAATGTTGTTTTCTTTTGTAAAGTATTGCTGATACCTGTGACTGATAATTTCTTCGCAGTGAGGAGCACCCGCTCACTAACTAGTGTTAATGCATGATAATACAGATTCGACTAAAGGCTACAATAAAGTTAACATATATTTTGCAAACACCGTGAAATTAGGAGTATGAGGAAAACACCTTAAGCTAATAATAACAAAAGTTGTTAAGCATTGTCATCTGAACTGTTTTTTCCAACTGAAAATAGATGTGTGAAGGTAAACTCTGCAAAGAATTTAAATGCTGCAAAGAATAGTTTGAATCTTAATAAGTGTAACTGCACTAACACTATTTTATTTGGTCGTAAAAGTTTACCTCATTTCAGTTCCTTCATGGTTTCTTTTTCACTTAATTTTTTCTACCTTTTTGGGGTTGTTTTTGTGTTGTTTTTTTGGGGGGGAGGCGGGGTTGTTTGGGTTTTTGTTTGTTTCGTTTTGTTTTGTTTAAAGCAAAGCAAACCAAAACAACTCTTTATATTCCAGGTAGCATTTACTCCCTGGAATATGTGTAAAGGAGAAGAGAAGAGAAGAGAAGAGAAGAGAAGAGAAGAGAAGAGAAGAGAAGAGAAGAGAAGAGAAGAGAAGAGAAGAGACAAAAGAGAAGAAGCAGTCAAGAGCCAATACCTCTGCAATTTGACTAACTCCTGCAGTTATGGTTTCCTTGGAATATCTCTATGGCTTTAATAGTACATGGGATTTTAGTGTCTGGGATTATTTCAGCTACACAAGAAAGAAGAAGGAGGAGAATCAGAATTCTTTGTAGTCTTAACAGCAGGTGACCAAGCTAGAACAGGAGCTGGTCCTAACATGTGTAGCTGATAGAGAGATCTGCCATGTGATATCGTCAGAACAGAAAAGAGTTTTGCAAGTTTAAAGTTTTATTCCATTTGTAAAGTTCCTCTAAGTTGTTTCTAAATAATTTTTACAGTGTAGAAAATGGGGGAACAACAAAATGGCATTTTTTCCCAGTGGTCTTGCTCCTTTGCAGAAAAGAATGTATTTGAAGCTTGTTCAGTCTCACTTCCCAAAAGGATCTGACAAGGATCAGACTGAGGTGACTTTGCTGGTTTCAGTTAGAGAAATGATGGAATCCAGACAAAGCAAAGAATGTCAGCCCAGTACTGCTGGTTAGTGTGTGAGAGCCCCTGTGTTGCTGGGACAGTAGTGTTTGTGGTTGCATGCCAGTGAAGAAGTGATGCAGTAGATGGTGTTTCTTATTCAAAGCTCCTGATAACAAACAGGATTTGATGTTTTACTGAAGTCATCAATGCACCAGGTTAGGCACTGGGAATCTGGTGTCTTACCACTTGTCATGAAGGACTTCCAAGTTGATCCTGATTGTTTTTAAATATTGTTCTTTAAGGAGAATAAGAAACCCATATCTGCCTTGGCTGTCACTAACTTCCCACTGATTTGAAGACAGATTGAGTAACCACAGGAAACAGTTCTTCATGGTGGCTGGTTTTTTATTACTGTTGTATCCTGCTGTGGAATACAAAGATAAGTGTGAGTAAAACACACAATGATCACACGGGGAACCACGCAGGTAAATAACTCCACTGTTAAATATATTTTCGAGATTATATCTCTGCTAGAGTTCTGTTAATCACTGAGGAGTCTCTGATTTGTGTGGTCCTCATAACATATTAACAGAAGTTTCTCACTGATCCATACTGCTCAGTTTGAAAGAGTAGGAAATTTTTGTTTGTTTGATTGGGTTTTTTTGTTTGTTTTTGTAATGTGGCAGAAGTTTTGGTGTTAGTAGAGTTCAAATAGAACAGAACCTGAATTTTGGTTTGGTTTGTCTTTACTTTGTGTGGGATTTTTGCCAGTTGGATAGGAAAGAACAGATTCAAATTTTATACTTCACAATAATGACTGTTGAAATAGTGTCCTCTCTCAAAATAAAATGAAAAAGGTATTTTCTGCCTCATATCACACCCTACTTGAAGTTTACTGCAAAATCTCAGGAGTATTTTAGCTTCAGATGTTGTGCTTCTTAAAGGAGAATTCATTTAAGGTCTCTAATATTCAAAAGATATTTCCAAACCATTGATTTAGTAGATGATGCATTTTTTAATGTGTGAAATAACCTTGAAAACTAAAATCAGGCTCTGATGGCAAAGTTCTGTGACTGATAAAGCATCATGCCACATGTCTTAAGAGTCTGTTTCCAGACAGATAGCTTACCAAGTTCCAGAGTAGGCTTTCAGACCTCTGAGGTCTATGCAACTTTTTAATACTAATCATTGGAAGAAATAAAGAAAACATGAAATGGAAAACAGTAACTTTGAAGTAGTCTTCATCTGTCTGTGAAGACACTGTGTGCAGCATTTTTAGTATATTTCCTCCTATTAAAACTAAAACCTAGAGAATTTTCTGTCTAATGGTTGTTTTTAGTTGCTTGTAATTTTACCAAACAAGTAAATTTGTTTTAAATTTTTTTATTTAAACTTCTTTAGGTGGACCCTTTCTCTCTTTCTTTGCTCCCTTACTCTCATGTAATCAGTGTTAAGGTCAGTTTAATAACCTTACCTGGTTTGTACAGCTAGATATGACTACTTGGTAATTTTCTCTGCAATATTTAGTGTTAGCAATATTTATTTTGCACAGGAATTTGGAAAAAATAGACTGTCACACCTAGAAGAACAAAAGCAGCAGCAGCTCCACTGTTTTAATGCAATGACATTTGGTCTGTTCAGCAACACCTCTGATTCTCACCGTGGTATCACAACCAGAGAAGTGGGAAAAATACAAGCAGACCTCCTACACCAGCAACTAACAGGTTTTTAGGATATACAGCATCACAGATAACAAAAATTGCAGAACTGTCAGAGTTGGAAGGGACCTCTAGAGAACATCTAGTCCAACACTCCCAATAAGCACATTACATAGGTCTGCATCCAGGCAGATTTTTAATATCTCCAGAGAAGCCTTCTCTTTTGCAGGCTAAACTGTTCCAGCTCTCTCACCTGTTCCTCATGAGAGATGCTCCAGTCCCCCAGTCATCTTCATCACTCTCCTCTGGACTTTGTCTAGTAGTTCCCTATCTCTCTGGAATTAGGGAGCCCAAAACTGGAGGCACTATTCCAGCTGTGGCCTCACGAGGGCAGAATAGAGGGGGAGAATGATCTCCCTTTACTTACTCCTCTTTATGCAACCCAGGATTCCATTGGCCTTCTTGGCAATAAGGGGGCACTGCTTGCTCATGGATAATTTACTATCTACCAGGACTCCCATATCCTCCTTCTCTGAACTGCTTCATTAGGTTTTTCTCTGGACATTTTTCCAGTCTGTCCAGGTCCTGCTGGATGGCAGCATAGCCCTCTGGAGTGTCAGCCACCTCTTCCAGGTTTTGTCATCAGCAGACTTGATGAGGATACACTCTGCCCCCTCATCCAGGTTGCTGATTTTGTATTCAGTGAATCTAACCTCTCAGGCCCTTCATTAGTGCTATAGAAACTCTTTCTGTAGTTGACTTGTAATAGCCTGTAAGAGTTTGCAGGCACAACCATTGTGTTTTATTAGCATATTTGATTTTGTCCAGGGATAAAGTGGGGAACACAACCAAAGAATTCCAGCAAGTAGGTAGTTAGGTTGCTGCAGAGATTGTAAAACTGCTTCCATTCTTATTTCTTTTCTTAGGTAAAAATGTGTTTCTCCAAGAAAGCAAACTGACAACACTGAGAGATGCCACATTTGACTAGTTGTTTTGTTCAGTGGCTTCCAGAAGCTGGAGGCACTTGCAAGTGAAAAAGAACTTCTCTGTTCTTAGCTCTATCAATGCAAGGTTACAGGTCTGATCTATCAATTCATTTAGACTTTGTTTATATCACTCTAGCTCAAGTGCTCTGTGATGCTGGAAAATTCCCTTAATTTGTCAGCCTAATTTTGCTTAACTTTAAGAACTTGTGTCTGGTAACTTCACCATTTACCAAGAGACAGAATCTGTTCTGTTCTAGCTCTTTTTGTGATCAGTAAGGATTTTTGTTTCTCCATGGCCATCTCTAGCCACTAAACACATAAAGAGGCAAAAATCAGTGGCTAATGTAGGCATAAAGGACTAAAGACAGATATGGTGGGTCCTGTACACTTTGACATACTAGCGAATTTTTAAAAAGGGAGCAAAAATATGTCTCTAAGAGATATCATGAGATTTTTAGATAGGGAAGAGAACTACATATAGCTGCAATTCTTAGACTCTTCAAAAATAAAAAAAATTAAGTTACTTGTCTTGAAAGCAATTAATCAAGCCCCTGTTATCCTTAAAATTATTGCTATTAACAGGGAAGCAAGGAATTAAATACAACCATTGCACTGATTTATTGCCAGTGACTGTGTAAAGTATCTAGTGGTGTATATGCCACCTTATAAAATCTTCTGTTCAGGACCTGTCACTGGTGTATTTACGGATGTGGTTGTTCATCTTCAAAGTGCTTTATGAGCTGACATTATATGGCACCCTTTAGAATACAAGCATCAGCCAAATGGGTCTCCTTTCACTGCTGTAACTTGTTAAAGAAGTGCCTCTTCTTGTTCACAGCTTAGCTGTCACTCAGCTGTCACTCAGCTGTCACTCAGCTTAGCTGAGTAATGAACTGGGCAACCAAAACATCAAAGACCTGGTGTTCGTCTTCAAGATCCCAGCACTTAAATGGCTACCTAGTAAGCTTAATTGTCTTTGTAATCTCTGAGTTGGTTTCATGCTTCCAACTTCATCTTCTGTTCTTTGATAGAAATGTTTTCTGTTTTGTCATTGAGACATAGTGCTTTTACTCTCAGCACTACTGAAATGTTTCCTCATTTCATGTCATTTTGTAAACTAAAATTTTAGAGAAGAAGACGCCTTGAATCTATATTGATAAGCCAGCACTGTGGTACAGCACTGACAAGCCTGTGGTTTTTTTCCTGATATTAAATTACTTATTCAGACTGTAGCAGAAGAAATTTTGCAGGTTGCCTGAGGCAGCCTACAGACCTGAGTGTGTGATATAACCCATCCATGATAGCCAACTGTTCTAAATTCTGTTGCTTTGCCTAATTATTCAATCTGTGTCATTACGAATAGACTATTTCTGTTGAGGTGATAAAGAAAAAACAGTTTTGAGGATGAAATCTTAGTTGGCTTCATAGACAGTTGCATGTCTAAACAGTAACTGAGATTCCAAGATTTTTTCACAATAAACTCCTTTTGAAATTTCAGCTTGGGAATTGAAAGCTTCTGTGCTGATTTTAAAAGCTTATCTGCATTTGTGAAGCAGAAAAGTATTAATGTCTTTTTACTTTCAAAATAATTTTTGGTTTCTGGCCACTCATCACGATTATCCTTATACAGACTTGTGCTTTCTTTGGAAAACTGGTATTTGACAGAAGCTTCAAGCTTGTATCCAGACCACTAGCTGGAAAATAAAAACTGAATCTGACATTCTACTCTGAGATCTGGGCTAATAAATTCAATTTTAGTAAATTCATACTAAATTCTAGTATGTGGTTGAGCTACCTCAAAGCCAGTTCATACAAGAGAGATGGTCTTCAGCTTTGATGTACCCACATTACAAGTTTGAGACTCTCTTCCTTGCCACGTAAGAAGCAAAACATTGACAACATTATGTGTCTATTTATACTCTAGGCTGTGTTCCAGAAGCTTTCTCAAAAGATGACATCCTGGTTTACATTGTTTGAGTCAGTATCAAAACAAAAGATCTATGTAAGTCTTAAGATTTTTTAAAAATCAGTTTGAAGTGGTAGAAACTGTTGAGCTGAATTAACTGGAAGTTCTCCATACTTTTGATAATGTCCTTCTTGAAAGAGTCAGAAAAGGGAGGTCATTGTGAAACTAGCTACTGAAAAATGTATCTTTTGATTTCTTATGGAAGTGCATTTGTCTATAATATTCCTTCTTGATGGTGGTACAATTGAAGTTTTTAGGAAAAATACATTTAATTATGGTTGGCTGAATCATAATTTATATGAAGTATTTACCATAATTTGATATTATCTTGGATTGAACATATTTCTCAGGTTATTTTTCTTTAAGTATTGAGGAAGAGAATATAAGGGGGAATGGGAGTATTGGAAGGAAGGAGAAATGGAGTTTTGGTGGTTTGTTCTGGTTTTTTTAATCATGAAATTAAGCTATGCCATTTTATAGAGCAAGAGCTGTTGAACTACATTAATTTTTATATATTTATCCCCTGAAATTTTAAAACTTCCTAGGAAAATGTCAGTTTATCAACTTCAATTATGCAACCTTCAGATTTACTAAAACCTTGCACTTTTCTACATCCCACATGCTTTCTATATTTAAAAAGAGCATTTTTGCCTGTAACTAGACTTGATAGAGATAATTGGGAAAGTAGTGTGCTGTCTTCCTAGCTCCTGATTTATGTTTTTTGCTTTTTAAACTAATTCCTCACTCCAAGACATAACAACTCAATTCTAGGAATATGTTACTGATCAAAGGTTTCTTGCGTTAGCAGTTCCTTTGGAGTGTTTTGAATGTAGGCTGTTCAATTCATTACAATTCCAATGCCAGGTTGGTTTCAATGGCTCATTTTAAGACATTCTAACAACAGTGATAAATAATGAGGATTCTCAGCAAATCTTGTTTTAATTTAAAAGGATTCTACATAGAATTCTTATTTTTTGGTTTTTATAGTTGTTTCAGACAACCTGTCTTGCAATGTGAATCTCTGTTTTTTATATCTTTATTTAAACTTGTGTACTAACTTTTTATGCTGTGAAGTATAGAATGTTTGCAGCACAATGGCATGACATATTCAGACACAAGGTGGCACTTAGTGGAAGTGTTTGGACAGTTTGATGATTTACTTATTTTATCCTTTGTTTTTCTAATGTGATTGAACTTTGTGAAACAGAGTTCAAAAATGTGTTCTGAAGAATATGATACAGCTTAATACTGTATGGAATATCTGGAGATACTCTTTTACCACAAACAGATACAACGAAAATCAACTGTGACACTGATGTATCTTTTTTCATTACAAATGCTCATTCTTTTGTGTCATCTGATCAGTTTTTCAAAGCAAAAGACAAATGCAAACCCAACTATTTAGGATATAAGCATCAGACAATCACAGTGGAATGCTCTTTTTATGAAACATCATTTTTGATACAATTTGGTAAGAAGAGCTGTCTGAAATATTGTCAATGAAAGCTGTCTCTTAAGGAAAGCTTTAAGTATAGTTATGGTATTTTTTTCCTCTTTCATTTCCTTCTTTCATAAATACAACAGTTGAGAAAGACAAATGCAAGATTTCCTGAAGAAATGCAAGATTTCCTGTACAGATAGAAGATGCCTGTTCTGAGTTGGGGTCTACACAGCTTTTGACCAGTCCTGTCCAATGCCAGCTTTTACAGAAGCACCTAATACAGATGGGCTGCAATTCACAGATGTTAAATTGATACATCACTGCATGAGTCAGACTATAATTTGGGATGAATATTGGGTTTCCATCTGAATCATTATATAGTGTTTCATATCATGTATCTCCCATTTTGAAGTCAATATAGCCCTTTTGTAACTAATGGCATGTTTGCCCTGATTCCCATTAAATTTTTGGAGATACCCCATCTCTCAACCTTTCTTTTACTGAAAGACCATGTTATGACTTTGCTTGGTTTTTTTGCTTCCTGAAAAGAAGAATAACTTTTTCAAACATGAAGGAAACTGAAACTCTTACACTGTAAAATGTCTGTTCAGATTGGAAACTTAGCTCATTATGCTAAATTCAAAATAAATAGGGAATAGTTCAGAGAAGCATGGAAAATATATTATAAGCAGAGTGTTAACATTTTCATTTTTAATTAAACCTAACGATTCCATTTAATTTTTAAGAAATTATATCTAAAATTTTGCTGCATTCAATTATACTCTTAAACTTCAAGCTGATGAAAATCTAACATTTGTGGTTGTATCAAACTAGAAACTGAGAAATAATTTAGTAATCTGTGCAGACTGGCGTATATTAAGTGCTGCTTGGTTTAATACGTATGATTACATTTCATGAACTGAAAAAAATATCAAATGAAAAATTATAATGTACGAAAAATATATTGTTCATACATTGTAAAATTTGTTCATGTATGCTTATAGGGAAAGGTATGTCAACTTCAGATTTATAGAACTAGTCTAGTATTCTGACTTTATTTTAGCCATTATTTTGTTGAATTCATGATTCTCTTTCTTTCTTCTGTGAAGTTTCTTGTTGGTGCTGCTTGTAGCAACCACATTCTGCAAACTTCTGTATGCATAACTTCACTCTCATGAGTAAAATTTGTATCGATGAAATTTCTCTGGTATTACAGGTAAAAATAGTGGAGCTGAATGAAGTCTTGAATTAGATTACTTATGCTTAGGAGCCTATTTATTACACAGAACAAAGAGATAAACTTTAATTTTGAGGGTTTGTTGTGTAAATAATTACTGTTAGTCAATAAGCAAATATCTCACTGATTTTAATGCATCATTTTACATAAAAAACTAACTACTACCTGATTTCATTGTTAAAAATTAGTACTATTACATAAAGTCAGATTACAGCACTATTAAAATCCCTGTAAAATTTATGTCTTAATAGGTGATTGGGTACTATATTGTCTAATTTTTTTTCCCACTGGCGTTTCTAGTTTGCCTAATCTTCTGCTTGTTGTCAAGAATTTTAACACTTAGCACAATTTTAACAAATCTAATAGAAGAAGAAATGGTGAATTTAAAATGCATTTAGAGCAATTTGAGGAATACTTACTCAAGTGAGGTCAACAGGATCTTATTAATTTTTTTGTATTATTAAAGAGTGTGTTCAAGCTGCCTCTGAACCCATTCAAGCTGCCTCTGAACCCAAGCAGTTGATGTTAAAAAATTGGAGGGAGTAGTTTAGATCCAGAGAAAGGTTGTCAGAATTATCAACACAGATTTGTTGAGCACAAATCACATCAAACAAGTCTTGTTTCTTCTCTTGATCCAAAAGACCAGCTGGACAGATAAACAGGAAGAAAATGTGTTTTGAGTTAGGAAACTTATGGAAATTTCATAGACAAACAGTTTAATTTTCTAGTCTGCAGACTGGATTAAGCCTCTCATGTCCTCCTCAATCCAGTTCTATTCAGCAGTTTCCATGACAAGTCAGATGTAATGAGTATCATATATACAATCCTGGACACACAAGCTGAGAGGTCTCTTGGAGGACACAAAGAAATTAAAAAGTGTTCTTGGAAAGGGTGGAGAAACTGTGTTAAGGAAAGAAAATGAAATTAAATGCAGCACTTCTGCTAGGAATGAGACCCGTGTAGCTGCATGCAAAATGAAGAAACAAGATAAACAGAAAACAGTTTAAAATATGATGCTGTAGAGGAAATATCTAACAGCAAATATGTATTAACAGGATTGTTCTATTGAAGTTGAAGGATGAATTTATATATTTCTGTAGATTTAAAAAGAAAATTAAATATGCAAGTATATGCTTCTCTTGAGGGGAAAGCTTTTAGGAACTGTGTTCGATTGGTGTGGAAAATGATGAGTATAATAATAGTCATCACAGCATGTTTTAAAAAAAAAAAAAATAAAAGGAAGATAGAAAGGAGGTTCTTTCAAATAAGACAGTAACATTTTTTGGTGCTCCTTTAAGCTCTGATAAGGAGTAATGGCAAAAAAATAGAGAAAATGTCTGATTATAACTATAGTGGAGCATTGCAAAATGCTGTGATGGCCTCCATTTGGAATCATATTAGAAAAATATTTCTGGAGTGGTCAAAAATGTAATTAATCTTGTCTTAGGACGTGGACAAAGCTGCTTGACAGCTCTTCTAGCCCCATATATCTGTGATTCTATCACAAGTATTTAAAGATCCAACACAACTGTATAAATATATATCTGAAACCATGCAGTATGTTGGCTAAAAACAGCTATATATTCTTCTGCATTAGATTTTGTAAGCACAATATTCCTAGCTTGCAGCAATGCACACCAAAGCATTCTTCACAAGCAGCAATATTAAACTGCTCTGTATAACACAAAAGGATGTATTAAAACAAATAAAGTGCATCATTGTCTGTCTGGACAAGGCATTAAAGATTAAGGGAATGCCCTGAGCAAGATAGTCCTTTTTTAATCCCACTCAGTCAAAAAAAGATCAAAGAGGAGAAACTGCCTCTTGCACATAAAAACATTTGGAACTTTTCTAAATGGAATCTTTATGCAGAGACCTGAAATGAAAGCAGAGCCATGAAAAGGATTTTCCAAGAGCAATCTCCTGAAAGTCACAGCATATTAGAGATACTTTTTAAACTTGCTGGAGTTTAGGCCCCTACAACTTGAGGTGATGAAATTCACTACTTCATTTTGGTGGAAAGAGAAGGGACTGTCCTGGACACCCTTTTCACAAGTGTTGATTGTAATCTGACATTATAATGTTTCAGTCAGATTTCAAAATAAGATCTCAACTTTCCATTGGGTCACAGTCTAAGACAGATCATTATATTACTTTAATAGCACAGTTTAGTAACAAGAGTAACAAGAGTAACAAGAGAACCCTCATATCATAGGAAACATAATACCAGTTAATGAGGAGCACCTTAAACAGGAACAAATTCTCTGTGTGGAGAAGAAACAGCTTTATTGCCGCTATTTTTCTTAGTGTTTGTTTCAAAAGTTTTAAAACCATAAAATAATCTTTTCAAAGTGTTCCATTCACTCATCAAAATATAAAACAAGATCAACTATAAGGCCCTTACTCAAATGGAAGTTAAACTGGGCTCCTAGACAGAATTCTAGCTTAAAGCAACAATTCTAGCTTAAAGCCTGAAGTAATTCAGAAAAAAGTGGAGCCAAAGGATACTTGTGGTGTTCTGTTACCCCTGCTTGTTTTATAGTGATTGTCCAGAATTCCTCATTCAATAACATGTACTCAAGTTCCCACATGCTAAACAAGCCAGATATACTTTTACATCATTCGTCACTGGTCTTTTATGGTATTTACCTCTTCTTTTATTATTGACAATCATTTGAGTACAAACAGAAGTTTATACTTCAGTTAGAACTGATCCTCATAGTAAAACTATGAGGATCATAGTAAAATAGTAACAAATAACACATAGTATAAAATATATATACTATATTACAATATATACTATATTAGTACTAATATATATATATATTTATATATGATTTAAATGATTTAAATATAGTACTAATATATATTAGTACTGTACTATACTATACTATATATAGTACAATATAAACTATATACATAGTACAAATAGTATAAAATAACACATTTACTCACAGGTTTCGCATGCATTCTCTTAGAATTGTGACAGCTGCCATTCTGACCCCAAAGTTCCTGTAGTTTTGAAAAACATTTTCTTCTTAAATAATAACTCAAGATAGCCAAATGGCATTCTCATTCCCTTTAGATTTTAATATTCCCACTGGAAGAAGAGGTTCATGTATTCTGGTATTCAGGATAATTGAGTTGGACACCAACAAGTCAAAGTTGAAACTTAGATCCAAACTCCTCCACAATTTGTGGGGGTTTATAATTGAGTAAACCCTGTAAAAATATTTGTCAGGTGAAGAGTCTTTGTGTCAGTTCACAAAAGCTGGCAGTTAAAGATGGTGGCCTGCTGAATTTGTGCTGTGAAATCTGTAAGGTATCAACAAGACTGACTTCCCTCATCTATCCCATTTAACATGACTGACTAGAGGAGCTGAAAGTCCACAAGGGCTGATAAATGTGATAAACCAATGCAGTCCATCAGTAGCTTCTTCTGCACAATTTGCTTGAATTAACTGTTATTTCTGTGAAGGGGATCACAGATTATTCCTTCTTTCTCTAGAAGTAAGGAACTGAGTTCTGTATCTGCAATTGTGCCATAGTAGTGCAGTTGATAAGGTATACATTGTGATATGCAAATACTTCTTAACAGTTTTGGAATTAATTAAAAAATCTGCAAGCTGTTTTATATTTGAAAAATATTATGTAAATCAAGAGTATCTGATTTTTTCCACTTAGTCTTAAAAAAAAAAAAAAAAGAAAAAAACAAAGGTTGGGGCTTGTTGGCCTGGTTTTTGTTTCTTTTCTGTTTTTATCTTAGCAATTTTGATTACAGCAACACTGTTGCCCATATTACCCATTTAGACTGGATACATGGCAAGAACGAATTGCAGAACTTTTATCAGTTATTCAAATGAAGGGTTTAAAACAAAATGCATTGACTACTTAATGACAATAAACATATTTATACTGTCTAAATGGTTAAGTACACTGTAGTAGGCAGTTGGAGTATTTGGAAAATGTAGTGGACTATTCTAAATTAAAACTAATGCAATGAACTGAGAACCAGGAGACTAATTCAAAGAAGTGAGAGCTCTGGGGTTTGGTTTGTTGGGGCTTTTATGCATAGAAATGGCAAACAATGTTGTTACACATTGTGTGGAGTTTGGCTAATCAGAGATGAAGTATGGTGGAGTCATCACAATTCAAGTAGCACTTAAGCAGTATAAGAAAGCACAAAAGTTCTTCTGCATTTGCTTTATCCCATTCTTCAAGCAGAAAATGTCAAGTGGCACTTGAAAATGGAGATAAAGTTTGAAACACCCGAACAATGTTCAGTTCTCTCCTAACTGTAGATCAGCTAGTGGAGAATTACAGTATTTTGGAATCCAGACAAGACCCTTATCTTCTAGATAAAGTGTCCACAGATTTCTTTGAATTCCTTCGTTTTATCTTTGAAATGTTCTTTCAAGGGTATTTTACACTCATATTTCTTAAAGGAAACAAAGAGTTGCAGCCTTATAGAATAGAATCAGAGAATATACATGAATGAAAAATAATAGAAGTATGATAAAAAGATGGAGAATGGGTTTAAACATAAACAATTTTAAATATTTCTCTATTTCATTGCACATTTTACTAAGAATTGAAGGGATAACACAAATTTCACATTCATCAAGAGTTTCTGGAGGTTTTTGGATGCACATGTGGATTGCATATTTCCAAGTGGTTTGTGCTTTATTGAGGAGATGTAAACAAGAATAGATTTGTAAAGAGGCTGACAATGTCCTCATAATGGTTTTATTCAATTTTGGTGAAATTCCAAACCCCGAAGACCAAGAAGAAAGTCTGAAGTAACAAAGTCTTACCGCTGGTGGAAGACAAATTAGACAATATCTGAGCAAACTCGATGTATGTAAGTCCATGATCTTCGATGAGATGCACCCATGACTGCTGGGAGAGTTGGCTGATGTCATTGCCAGGCCTCTCACAGAAACCTCCAGAGGCACCTTCCAGTGCTCAACACTGTGACTGATGCTGTCCTCAAGCAGAGATTCAGGTAGAATGCCTGCACTCCTCAGGTTGTAATTATTGTGCTAAAATAAACCAAGAAACAATGAAAAATTCCCATCTGAGAGACATATAATTTAGAGCATGGGCTGTTTTAACTAAATCAATATTAGGGACCATGAGAACTTCTGTCAGCAAAAATACAATCCAGTGCAAAATGTAGTGTTTTCAGTTTCTGGGAGAAACAATGGTCTCTAAAGATCTGTTCCCCTTTTCTATAGAATATCAGAAAAAAGCCTGGTAAGGTCATATTAAATTTTGTTATTTCTGACTACCTGGAATACTATGTTAACCTTTTCCTTGAGTGTACTGTGGCATGCTGAGGATGATAAATAGAGGTCTTCTTTCTCTTGCTCTTTCCATTTTAAGAAGTAAGGCATAAATGCTATTTCTACTATATGTCTCTACAGCCAGTAATCTGCATCATATTGCTTGTCTCTCTCACCCTCCAAAGTTTGTACAGATACCATGAGGTGTATCTAATCTAATGTGCATAAGCACCTTCCCAGCTGTTCCTAGTGTCGTTGAGCAGTAGCTGCAATGAAGGCACATAGATGAGTCAGCACAAGGTGCACTTCCCTGGTTATGTACTTACTGGAGAAGCAAAGCAACCAGTCCACATTGTCATTTTTATTTCTGTGGTAGGCTGATCCTGATAGCTTAAATAATTAAATTATAGGTACTGCGATTGCACCTACACTTGTTACTGCTTTGCTTTGGACATGACCATGAATCACTGAAGCACTTAGAATCTTCATCTACACTGACTTGCCCTGAACTTTCAGTTCCTATGGGCTTCAGTTGCTGTTGAATGATGAGGTGAGTTTATGGGCAGATATTAGTAGGGAGGAGAAGAGTGGGAACAGTAAAATGCCTCTATACATATAAAAGAGGAAGTCACTAAAATGAAATGTGATGTGTTATATTTCTGTAGGGAGTATATTTTTATGTCTTAAAAAGCTAAACAAATCAATTGTATTCTTCTAACTCTAGCAGGGGTAAGTATGGATCTCAGGACTGCAGGGTTAGCAACAGCAATAGCAAAATTCATGCTGCTACTCTAAGGTTGACATCCTGAGGCCTGTATCCATCTCTAATGTGGTGCACATTAGGGAATCCAGGTGCCTCTGTGTTTGTTAGGTGGCAGCAGTTTGTTTGTGTTTATAAGTTCTCTTTAGTATTTCTCTGAAGACCAGTCAAAGTTATCAGTCTTCTTATGCATTTCTACTGTCAAAAAAAACCCCAACATACCAATTTGCTACAATTTATAGCTCTTATACAGAATCAGATTAATTTATAACTCTTTTCATTTTCACTTTTTTTTTGGCTTTTTCTTAATTTCAGATGATAACAGGTGTATGCAATGCCCTGCACCTTCCTATTCCTTGGCAAGTGTTTGAAATGTTGATCAGCAGATTTTTCAATCAACAGAGAAAAATTCATTCTGTTCCACTGGGTTCTCAGAAAGATAATAAATTATTAGGGCTTAAAATCCACTACATTAATACTTTTCATATCAACTCACGTAAATCTGTTTTGTTTAAGTCATGGATTAAAGCAGAAATAAATAGCAAGAAATTTAATCACTGGAAAAGTTAGAACCAGAATGGACAAAATGTTAACCACAACGATGTCAAAGGTGAAAATAATGCACCCTTAGTGGTGTGGCTTCTGGAGATGCAGAGAGAAAATACATGTCTCTTCCCAGTGTAGGAAGTCAGATTAGTTAGGCTGCTTCAAGTGTAGACTAGAGAGCCCTGATGTGAAAAAAATGTTTGAGATTTACTCTATTTAAAGAAGCTGTTAAGTTTTGGATTTTTCCTATTTCTGAATGTAAAAGACAACCTGTAGTGACTTTTACTGTCAAGTCTCTACATTCTCCAGACTATGTCCTTCTATGTTCTTTCAATCATTTTTACTGAACCAGGCCTCTAATTTATCAGTGCTTCATACTAGAGGTTTGTCATCTGTTTGATCCAGTCCTCCTGCTATAAACAACTGTGGTAACATTCATTATTACTTATAATAGTAGACAATCAATTGGTGGAAATTAAAAAGAAGCTGCCACAAAGAGAAGAGAACTTGATTTAATAAATGAAGAACCACAGTACCTAAATAGATCGGACTCAAAACTTCAAAGCCTTTCTTTCCGCTAACCCAGTAATTTTTAAGTAAAGAAAACAAGAAAAATCTAATAAACTGAGACCAGAGCAGAATAGAAACAATGACCATCATGATTCCAGTAACACAGAAATGTCAGCAACAAAAGGAGAGATGAGATAATAAAAGGAAGATCAAGGCTACCAGCTCATTACAGTTGCTGTTGCTGCACTGTCTCTGTCAAACTTACTGTTCACATATGCAGCACTGGAGCACCATGAAGCCTACATTGGTAGTCTCAGTGCACACACTGATACACATGCATGACTTCTGAAAGTGTCTGTAGGCTCAGAAGGAGGATGTCAGAAATGGAAAAGACAGCAAAGAAAACAGAATTAGTAGCTTGAGAGTAGCTGCTCTCTCTGTAGCTGGATTCCGTTCTATTGCTCACAAGGAAGAAACACTTTTATCTTCCCAGTAACACCCCCTGGCAGATTTGGAGGAGTTCAAAACACATAGTAGGCTTTTGTCAGCAGTAATGACATCTTCCAGAGAGGCTGGTGATTAGGATTACAAGTTCAAAGTTAGCTGTCAAAATTACAAAATTACATGAATAAGAATTGTTTGGCTTACTTTCACACATGCTAAATCCCTCAACCAAGACACCAGCAAATAAAACCTCAATATGTTATTGCTATCTTTTCTCTGTGAATAAAACCATGTGATACAGAATCACAAGTAATTAAGTAATGCACATCAGTGAAGGGAAAAATAGAAACACAGCCTGGGGCAAAAGGTAGAAGGAAAATCCAATGAACAACTCCCATATGTCAATATATGGTTTAGATTTAGGGTTTTCTGTCAGTCTCTCATATTTCTGAATTTTCGTATCAACTGGTAAAATTAGTGTGTTGCATAATATGGAGACACCTCTGAAAGGGTAGAATCCAGGCTCCTTGCTTACAGGTCCTTACATTAACAATGACAAACACTTAAACCCATCCTTGTTCTTTCATTGCTATGCCTGAGCTGTACTCTACATTACTGTATAAGTGTACTCACTGATGCCCTTCAGTTTCTCCCTGGTAAATTTCCAGTCAAATATCTATCATCATGGAGAGAGACATCCCAGCTTTAGAAAAGAGTATGCCTGAAAGGATGGGGAATTGATTGCTTTTGGCAAAGCTGTAGCTACCTTGAAGTTCTAATTTATACCAGGCAGACATAGAATGCCATCTGATTGTGCCAAAGTGATTTGAAAGGAAGCACAGAAATACACATTTGAATTGGCCATCTGTCCTCATGTCTGTAACATCATAGAGCAAAGTATTGGCATGTCTCAAGCCAGTAGCTGAGGCTTCGTTGTTTTTCTCAGAGGGGAGGGAAGTAGAATCTGGCACAGCCCTCTGGTAGCAGAGGTCCCTGGTGTTTTTCAAGCTTGATTGTGTAACATAAAAGGGGATGGATGCCAACTAATGTCTGCATCCTTGGTTTCTCACTCATTTACTTACATTTCCTGGCAAAAATATGTGTTTGAGGATGAGAGGGAGGCTGGGTTGGAGGTTTAGATACAGCCAGTTATGCAATCACTTGCTTAGAAGTAGTTGCCTCGTCCCTTCAGGCAAGAAAAAAACACAGTGTTAACAGTTCAAAGAAATGGAGATAGATTTTTTTTTCCTTGTGTTTTTTGGTTGGTTGGTTGTTTTGGTTTCTGGTTTTTGGTTTTAATTTTTGCTGTTGTTCTTACTGTCCTTTGTTCTTTTGTTTTGTTTTGAGTTTTTATTAGTTTTTGAATGTGTGTTTGGATTGTTTTGGTTTTTTTCCGAGCCAATGACTTTCTGTGAACCCACTGGAAATAATCAAATGAAAAGAAACCTTTCCTGCTTACTCAGAACTTTGGTGCTCAGATGTCACACTCTTAGAAGAAGTGATTAGGAGTTTGATGGATGAGCCCTTCTATTTCTTTCAAACAAAAGTTTCCTGCCTCACAGGTGTGATCATAAGAATTCCCCAAACACAGATGAACACAATTCTTTACTAAAAAGATAACAATAGCAATTATATAATTTAGACTATTACTAAATTTTCTAAACTGCTTTGTCATTTGAAGTTACAGACCTTTTGACTGATAACTGGAAGCTGAGGGTGAAAAGGCTGATTTTTAAAACTACAAATTACCAACAGTCCTGGTGGGAAGAGATTTTTTTCTCTTCTGAGGTTTTGGGGTTTTCTTGGGGGTAGTGGTGTGTTTTTATGGCAAATGGGGGAACCTAGATATCTGAGGTTCATACTGAAAGATAAAGTTTGTGAGGTAGTGGCACAACTTAAACACAATGAGCAGATGAAGGAAATGCATCTTTTTCTGACATTTCTTTTCAAAAATGTTATTGACAGGTCACTGGATATAACCGGATATAATAATAATTTTATTATTTTTGCAATCTCTGTCTCTGTTCTTTTTAAAAGTCACTTTTACTTCCTGTTAGGCTATGAAGATAGTTTCCACATGAAAGGTGGTAGCTTGTCTTCCCTTGTAATCCCCATTCACGAAGAAGGTTTTTTTCATGAATGGTACTCTAGTATTTTCATACAGATGGAATAATTTGTATGCTGAACTGGAGTTTGCTATCTATAGTATTACAAGTTCCATTTTGGTTGCTACAAAAGCACTATATGTAATATTGCTGGGCAGAAGGAAAGACTGGCAATCCCTATGGATATGCAAAACAAACATAAGGCTGTATCATTTATAACTGAATGCAGAATTTCTACTTGAAACTTCCTTTAAACTGAGGGCAATATTATAAACCTCACTTCTAAAGAAAAATTTTGAATAAAAAGTTAGAAAAAACAGAGTTAGCGAAACACTGAATTGTTGGCATTTGCCTGTTGGGGCACAAAAGGCAGTGAACTGGGATATATTGTAGCAAAGTTGCAAGATTCCTCCATTCCTTTTGGTACATGAGAAGAGTAGAAGAGTATCCACTCCTATGGACTTGGTCACTAAATGAGTCCTTTAGCCACAGACACCCGAGGCTGTATGAGTACCCTGAAGAGCCATTGTCATACTTTTTCCCTGTTGCTGTATGCTTCTGTGCTCAGTCAATGGGAATGCAACATACTGAGCCCAAGGGGCCTCTGTGCTGACTTAGGGCTGCAGTTCTTACACCCCTGATTCAGAGAAAAATGCATGCTCAGAGGTTTAAACTTGTGCTTTGTATGCCTTCTAAAGTTTCCTCTTGCAGTAAAAGATAGAATGCCATTGCCACAGGATGCATGAATCAAGTATGCTGAAGTCTTATCTGGTGTTAGAATTCCAGCAGGAGTTCTTCATACAATTTCAGGGTTTCTATCAGCCAGCGTGTGGGCCAGAAAGACTGATCACACTTCTCACAACAAGAAATGTTTAATTTTTGTACAGGTTCATTCCAATCAGAGATATTAGGATAGTGAATGAATTTTGATCATAAGAAGCTTCTAGAAGTTAATACTTAAAACTGATAATATCTCTTCTGAGATATCACTCCTTCCCTGCTGCTGCATGTGCTCAACCGTAGGCACACCTGTCACTACTCAGTGACTTCCAAGTATTGTGACCTCTCTACCTGTGATTGGCTTTTGTTTAAGCATTTCTCAGTCATATGGGTAAATTGTTTGTTGACAGTGCCTAATAACAGGCAGTTTATGTGTGTGCTGCATCTGAACAGGCTCAGGTGGGGCTTCTCTGAACAGTTTTCCAAGTGGTATTCCCCTGAATAAACAGGTAAATGCTTTCTTTGATCTCTTGTTTGATGCTGCGTCAGCAAAGGAAATTAGAGTTCTATCAAGTGACTTAAGAGATGAATGAAAAACACAGAGAGAATTTATTCTTTGTAATATAAATGCTTATGCTTGGACCCACTAAATACTACTCTTTAGAGAATAAGACTTAAACTCTTGCCCTTAATTCTGAATCACAGTCCTTTCTTATTTAGCAGGGAAATGTGTTACATGATTTTGTGATGGGAGGATGTGAGAATGGTGAAGGAATATGACACAATACTTGGACATGAGAGACATTTTGATTTTTGTTTATATAGAAATATAGAGGAAAAAAAAATGATAAGGCAGAGAATTCTGAACCCTGTACTTGCAGAGAGCATGAGACCATCCTCGCCTTTTGGAAAGTGAACCTTGGGAAATAACAAAGTGCAGATCACAGCAGTTGTTCCCGGTGTGCTGTTTGGTATGCAGCAAATCTAGCAAGCAAGGCCCTGAGCAGCAGTCTTTGGAATCTATTACATTTGTTCCACAAAGTCACTCTAAACCTATTTAATCTCCTTCACCACTGCTTCTGACATCTGCATCTTATGTGCTGAGTAGACAACTGAAGGAGATTTATAAGGCAGCTCTCTCACTTGATTCTCAGGTGGTCAGTTTTCACACTTCAGGAAAGGCAATGTGTCATTTTACTTGGATCTGTACTTCAGTTTACCTTCTTCTGTCTTCTCCCTTGCTGCATAACACTACGACCACTCAGCAATACTTGTTGATTTTGATAAATTAAAAAAAGTGGTGATTATCTATACTACCTTCTCAGACATTACTTTGCACAGCAACATAGTCCCCTTTCTCCATGTGGAACATGGAAATGCTGGGAGCAGAGAAATGGTGAGGGACTGTGGCTTTTGTGTTCATTCAAAGGCTTTTTTGATCAAGGCATTTGAGAGCAGATTGGTCTTTTTCAAAGTCCTTTTGAGGTCAGAGAGGGCACAGAAGCTGTGGCAGAAATCCTGAATGCAGCAGAAGGAGCAGCTTGTTTCACACACTGGTGTTGGCATTAGTAAATAGATATTGGCAGTGACTGAGTAAGCAGCTCTGGACTGGGAAGTAAATCAGCACCTTTCTTTTTCTGTGTTTCATTTTCTCTTTCTTAAAAGGCCACCACTAAGGAAAGGGAGACAGAGAATGTGGTAAACTTGCTGTTGAATTTTTGAAAGCATTCAGTATTGATCTGGCACAATGAAGTTACTAAAACCCCTGAAGTCAAAGAGGGAAGAGTTAAAGCTTTAAGTGCTTTAAAAAGTCCAGCCGTTTAGAGAATAGACTTTCACCATGTAAGCAAGACTCCAAGGCAGTCTGATTCCCAGCAGCATTGAATATTTGACTCTCTATTAATGTGTGAGCTGAATTTGCAGGAAGGATCATTATCACATCAGACTACAAATCTGCTGTCACAGAACTGTCAAAGGTCCATCTGTCCCTGCCTTTTCATTGGCATTGCTGGGAAGCGTCTCCATGGTGTGCCACTACCTGGCTGCTTCACAAATACTTTCACAGGAAATAGCTCTTTCTCTGGACATAGATGGAAGCTGGCAGTGAAACTGGTAAAGAATTATGTACCTTTTTCCTCAAGACTTCTCAAAGTTCAGTAGTCTCATCTACAGAAAACTAATAATCTAAAATTGTTATTGGAAGCCTAAACAAAATTAGCCCAAAGCATTACGGGCATTGGAAAAAATTGTCCAGAGAGAAACAAAATTATGCTAAGGTCTTACTAATAAGTACTGCTAATGTAATAGTTCAAGCTACTTAGACTCTATTCTCTTACATAATTTTATACTGTTTTGAAAAGCAGTATTTAATCCGTGTAGTAGTGATTACAATAAAATTGCAATAAAATGTAATTTAATTTCAAAGGTATGTGATATTTGGACTTCTTCAGCTGATACTGTGTGCTAATCTGGAGAGTAAGGTATTCAGTGGGTAGAACTAGCTAAATTAGTAATCCTACTTGTTTTATCTCCTGTCTCAACATGCATGCTTCATAATTAAAAAATAGAAATGTGTCTCTTGAAAGATCTGGGAGAGGTCAAATAGTACCTCAATCACAGTCCTTGTGGACCTGTATTTAAATACATTTCTGAAATAGAGCAAAATGTACAAAAATTTGCCTGACTGCCATTCTATGGAACTCTTTCTCACCAGAGAGCTATTAGTATTCTGGAGGTTTCCGGCTGTAACAAATGAAACACCATCTGCTAAAAGAATTGTGGCAATACTGTCATCTTCAGTGCATCCTTTCTGGTTATTGTGGGCAAAATAAAGTGAATACTCAAAGAAAACAATGAAACAAGATTGAGTGTTATCCTTATTTTATTACTTATATTCTGGTCACAGTGGAAGGCTGCATACAGACCTGGGAATTCAATGTGTTAAGTAATGTATAAATCTGGCCTTCCGAGGTTGAGTTGAATTCATATCAGAGAGACGTTACATGACCTTATCCAGGCAATCAGGGTTGCTATAGTTGCATTTCTTCTTTGAAATAAATTCATTTTTATTTTTATCATATGAAAGAAATGGAGAGAGTGGATGAGAAATGCAGAACGGAATGAATGCCATATGAGAATTTGTGAAAAAGAAAGGATGGGAAAATGGGTTACTATCACAGCAAAGATGTTACTACAAGGAAAGAAACCAGAGAGCAATCTAGACACCATGCCACAAACGGTAAAGAGTTTGACGGAGATGAAACTAGTGTCATCTCAGATAGCAAGCTCTGGAGTAGTACCCTCCATGCTAGCCCTGGAGATCTGCTACAGTTATGAAATCCTAGAACCATGGACTAGGAGAAGAGATGAAATTAGCAGCAGCGGAAAAAAGCATAAGAATACAAATTATAAAGATCAGTCTTCAGCTCTCTGAAGAACAGCGAACATCTGCTAGATGCTTTGTTAGCTCTCATGTTGCTCTGTTCTTTTTTTAGCACTGCTTTAATTTAGAACAGTCCTGTCTGCTAGCTAGCTCATCAGGCTATAGGAATAGTATCTTTCGAGTTATGTTCCCTCAGGTAGAATGAAATCTGAAAACATGTGTGAGTCCCAGCTGATCTCTGTTAGTTTTGTTTATGCTATTGTTTCAGATAGTAAACTGAACAAATCATGTCTTTTATTAACTGGTTTCTTTTCTGTGGAACAACACACCCCATGAATTATTTCTATCATGTTTATTTTAATGGGAAACCTTTAAAATCCCTTGCTTCTTTTACTCCCCATAGTAAGAGAATCAAAAGGGCTAATACTGCAGGGAATGATAACAAATTATTAAAGTAGATGCATAAAGTATTGCTGTAATTTTTCAGAGTCCTCTAAAATTAATGGGTTTAACCTTAAGATAAATACTGTACCATACGAAGTTTATTGCATGGATAAGGAAATTAAATGCGTTCTTTTAATAGCTTCAGTGCTGCTGTTGCACACCTGAGAGTTTGCTTTCTCCACTTTGAATCTCTCCAGTTTGCCACCATCAGTATATTGCAGATGCTGAGTCAGCCTTCTTTTTTGCTGCTCAGAGAACAAGTGCTTTGACTCCATCTTCAGCTTTCCCAGGAAGTAGCTGAATCTTACACTGTTCTTCCAGCTAAAGAACATAGTGAGGTGTGCATGGTGGAGCTCAAGAGAATATACTATGATGGTCTTCCACAAAGAGAGATGAATTTTATTCATTAGTGTTTGCATTTCTGGTTGATAGCTAAAAAAACTACTTGAGAGGTTTGTAATCAAGTCAAATGGATGTTTATATGGAGAAAGAGGCCTAATTTTAGAGAAATACTGGTTCATATTCACTTGTACTGATCAAGGAGTTCAATCTTGGGCAAAAAAGTCTTTGTAATAGAATATCTTCTGTTGGTCTTGACTTTGTCTTTTCACTTTCCCCCAGCACAAATAAAGTTAAGTGAGCCCATGCAGATACCGGTATGAATATGAATATTGCAAAGCATCTAAGATAAAAATATTTGAGCTATTTTTCATACATTAATGTATTCACATAATCAGTTCACCTGGGTTAATCATTCTTTTCTTGCTGCCAGGAAAGCAAATCTGTAGTGTACAATGGGTCAAGGATCTGGTAGGGAACAAAACGTACAGTTCATAAATCTGTACAAACACGCACAGCTACAGCTGGAAAATGCAACAGTGAATACAGTTTTTCCTTGAAGCTGACATTTGAACAAATTGTGCCTTCTTTTACAGGATGGGATATTAGATTAGATTATGTCCTATGTGCTTCCACCTGTACAGAGGGAACTGTACTGCAGTTGATGCAGTTAATTAGCAGGCCACTATTCTTCTCTACTGGGCTGACATAATGACACTGCATGATCACCTAGAGAAAAATAAACAACAGTTTAATAACATTCAGGGATTAAATTGACAAAGTCAAACCTTCAAAAGGTGAAGTACAGAATCACAGTTTTGAAATTCTGAAATTTATCTGGCACTTCTGTGTGTAAAATTTACCAAACCTATGTTTATATCTTGCTATACCAACACACATGTTTTCTCCTTATGGTCCTTCTTCCAGGAAGTCCAGAGTAGACAGCTACCAATGCATAACAATTCAGTAATTTTTTAGTATTCAGTGTTGAGTACATAGTTCTATCTTCTATACAACATCCTAATACCACACTTGGTTATAGATTTATTACTGTTCTCATGGGCTTTTAATGGAGTTCATTATCGTAGAATCTGAATGTTTCACAAATGTTAACGAGTTTATCTCACCACTTGTTCTGAGTGGTGGTATTGTTACAGCCTCCTCTGAGAATTTCCCTGCTAGTCTTTAATTATTTTCTGCTGAATATTTGCAAATGCCAGCCTCAGACTCTGTAATTTGTTCAAAATTGGGCAATTATTTCTTGGACATCAATAAGCATCTCCCTAATTCCTGAACATTGCCTTTGCAGGTAATCTGGCAGTAATCAATAATCCAGCGAACAATTCAAGAATATGAATGCTAGAAAGGTTATAAACTAAGCACTAACAAGTTTTAATTTGCTTGGTTTTAGTCTTTTATCTTTGTTCTTGGAAAAAGCTAAGCTTTTTCCTTTTTTAAAAATTTCTAAACCAGTTTTTTTCTGTGTACTGTAGCTCGGGTTGTTTAAAGACTGCAAAATGTTAAATAATTGACAATAGGATTTCAGAAAAGCATGGCAGAGAAAACTGACCATAAATGATATTTCTTATAAACATCATGCAGAGCAGTAGCTTCAATTTGATATATATTAAATATTATCATATATTATTATATATATTTTGTATACAACTCAACTGTTAAAATAAAACATGATGCAATAATATGATGCAAAGTAAGTTGAAACTCTATTAGGACACAGTATATAGGAATCTGATAAATATTCTTAGGTCAGCTGACTAGTGTTAAGTCAGAGATTTAATTAGTTGAAGAGTTTCTTCAGACTATTGGCTGAAGTCCATGCTGTTTCCACCAGCCCTCCCATTGCTGTCATAAACATGCTGACATCTCGTCTCCAAAGGGTACTTCCTTTCTCTCTGTAGGTCATCTCATTGCAGCAATATTGGAAGTTAAATGTAGAAAAGAGAGAAAAGGAAAGAAAAGTAACAAAGAAGCTGGAAAAGGTCTGTTCAGACTCATACAACTGACATAATCTGTCGATGGGATATTCAAAAGTTACTGTTATGAAGACCTGGTTATAACCCAGACTTTTAAAAAGCTACACACTCCACAGCAAGAGCAAAATCCTTGCAAGAAAAATGTGGGAAATTATGCATGAAGGACTAAGTTATTTCCATGCCAGTAAATCCTTTCCTTTTGCACATAGAGTGGGGAACTTATTTTAAAGGTACAAATTACTAGTGTATGTGAATGAATAGCAAGGGCCAAATTGAAGTTTTAAAAGGATTTTGTGATAGTGGGTTTTGGCACATATTTCACACACATTTTATGTGCCTTTACACTTAGTTATGCTGCAAAACAGAATTCCCCTTAGATGTCACCTTGGAGGTGCTGAAACGGCTTTGAAAATCCCTTGGCACCAGTTAGCAGAATTATTGCATGTAAAAGGTAGCATATCATGGCATGACATGGTGGCAGTCAGCTAGCCTCAGTGTTCCATACTGTAAAGCTCTTCTCTTACCCTTCTGAGCAGGTTTGATTTTAAACAGAAATTGTTTAGGTCAGTTTTGCTTTTAGGAACTAAAACAACATTTTTATTTTCAGAAACTGTCCTTAAGTATCAGGTTTATAATTTATTTTATATGTATGGACTTTGGGGATATGGATGACATTTTGGGGTAGAGTTTAAATTTAATTTTAATATTAGCATGCACAATTTTATGGGGGTTTCATTGAATATGGATAGGTGATATATTTTATGGAGATATACAGTTACAGAAAAGATAATTGCACTTCTCATCGGTGCTTGAAAGCGTTTGAGGTATGTCAGGAAATGAAGTCTTAGGGAGTAGTTTACATGAAAGCTAAAAGAAGAAGTAACTTTTAAAGCTGCAGGGATTCCTCTACCAGGAAGGTTGAGGAACCTTCCTGCTGTGGGGAAGGGCAGCAGGCATGAAGTCTTCCCTGATGTTGCATTACCAGCCCTGGAGCACTGGAATAGAAATGTCAATTGCTTGTAATGTTGCCCTCTACAAAGTCTCTCATAAAATCAGAATAGGAAACTTTGTCCTGATATCATCTTCATTGGTAATAAAATCACAAGGAATGATGTTTATAAAAATGGGAACACCAGAACAGCATTATCTCTAAAGCTACTCTTTCTGTATGTATCTGCTTCCTTCCCTGTAGATTTTGCTATTACGCTCCTATTCTGCTTCCTGAAACTATGGTAAAGAAACATCCCAAATTATTTCCACATTTAATGAGGAAATTCCTCTGTACTTCATTGAATTCTCACTGTTTTCTCATTGAACTCTTCAGTAGGGTATTGTGATCTTAATCAAATGAGCCTGAATACTTGGTTCATCTAATTTCTAATACCAGTTTTTATAATGTTACTTTTTAAAATATTAATCACATTGGCAACTTCTACCTCATTTACAAATTTTTATAAATTAAAAAATTGCCTTAAGAAGATTCAAATGAACCTTGTGAAAAAGGTGCTTAAAGTAGAGAGGAGTTGATTTAGAGGTGTTGTTATTCCCACCTATCAGAACCACTTAGAGAACCACTTTCAGGACAGACCACCTAGAATGCAGGAGAAAGCTAGAAAAAGCTAGAAATGCAGAAGAATTGTTTACACTTAGGTGGATCTACAAACCAAAGCCAGGGTGCTATTGAAGAAGGAGGACTGAGAAGAAATGAAATGAGACTTAGGAGTTAAGAGGAGGAGAAGTGCCTGGTGTAGACTTCTAGTTCAGTCATTTGAAAGCCCATGTTTGGGTCTTGTGGCTATTTGTGAAGAAGAGATTTCAGTGAATTGGTGAGTTACTGTTGTTTGCCTGAATGCATTCGGTTTGCTGGACTTTCTGGTTATGCCAATGATTTAAACAGTGACAGAAGATGTTCCTAAAGTCTGCACCTTATTCGTCTCTGCTGTCAAATTGACAAAAAATCCTCTCAGTCTAGTTTAGACCTGAGATGACTTAATGCTCTCCCAGACAATTTCCAGCACAGTTTGGGCATGCAGCAGTAACCTCTGCCTTATTGGATACAGCCTCCCACTTGGTACAATGATGTATTTGACCAGATGAACACAAGCTCTTTCATGCTGATTGGCCTCAGTGACTGAAGTGTCTCCTGGGAAAGCATAACATTACAGCTGCAGACCATAGCTTCTGTTTCTCTGTAAGGCAACTGTCCTAAGAAGAGGTAAGATTGGAGGAACAGTTAATTCTTTAAACTGCAGTGAAAAAAGGTATATCAGCCCGTTAGTTAACATTTTATGTTTGTTGAACAGAAGCCAGGAATTGGCTGTGGTGTACATGTGAACAGTCGCCTGTACATGTGATAATTCATATGATGAAGAGATAAACCACATCACTTTTGAAGAGGTATGGCTGACTGAAGAGAGAGCAATGGAGAAAGAAACTGGGGCAAACAACGAGTAAATCAAAGGCAGCACAGAAAGAAAACTGTCTGGATTCCATCCACAGGAACAAAAGACAAAAGCAGAAGGTATTTTTGCCTATGCTGTCAAAATATGTTAATGAAAAAAGCCAATGATTTGAAGATTTAATGCTGGCTTTTCAATACAAATGCAAACTAATAAATTGGAAGGATTTATTACTTAGACTGCAGTGTGCTTATGCTGTTACATGTTCTTATTTTGGGCTTAGATTTTCTTGTCATATCAGAGAGCAAATGGAGAAACTGTGCTGTGTGTATGAACTACATGTGTAGAAAGGCCAAAAGGGAGAAGTGGAAAAGCCTTCATGTAGTGTCAAGATGACAGGAGTCACCAATCTGCTTTAATATAAAAGCAAAAAAAATACTTGCAGGTTAGACATAGCCTGTTTAACTGAGCTTTTGTGAGTGTTACTTAATATTATGAGCAGATTCACTTAAATTATATTGAATTTTACTTCCAGCTACCTAGTGACAAAATCAGTCACAACTAGATAAACAGACAGTTCCAAATACTGTGTCCCATCTTGCTCCCCACCAGGTATACAGTCACAGTCTTCATTTATGGCCTTCAACCTATTTTTAATCCAAACCAGTGCTGACAATTTTTTTATAATTAAAATTCCTTAATTTATTTTGAATATATGAATGTTTCCCTGAAACATCCAGTTCTTATATATAACAAACCATGAAAGTGGTATAACTGCCAAAGCAAAAAGTCTTGGTTATGCATCCTCTTTCAAAAGATTTTTACATCAAGATAGGATTTGACTGCCCAAATATAAGCATGTATTATATCTATATCCGATATTGTCATATATGTTCTCTTTATAGTAGATGGAGAAAATTAAGCATTTTCAGCCTGTGGTTAATAGCATCCCAAGGTGACATCTCCGTCTGTAAAGCAGAATCATGCTCAAGAAATGCCAGTGTCTCTCTGCTAATCAAACAGAACTTGGATATACTGTATACTCATGTTAAGTGAGTTAAATAGTTTTTCATACCACAGGTTTATTTCTTCATTAGATTAGGTTTCTAAGTTTTGGTTTAAACTTCAGTAACATGTTACATGTGAAGCTAAGGCATCCTTACTGTAAAATTTTAAAAGATAATTCACTGTCCTTTAATTTGAAGCACTTTTGTACAAGAAGGTGGTAGTATTAAATACAGATTTCCCACACTTAATCACCTTCAGGATTCTTTTTTTGAGGCTCTGCTTATAGAATATTGGAAAAATACTTGTAACAGAGAGCATTCTGTACAGTATTCCTTATTTGTACTGCATCAGTAGGACCTTTGCATCAAAGGACCTCTGTCCAGCAGATATGTTCTCTATGCTTTTGCCTAGTGCAACAACTCCAGATCTTTGTTAACACATTCAGACTGTGAAAGCCCTCTAAAGAGACTGGAAGGGTTGCTAAAAGCGGTTTACACTCTTGTGGAAATTATCTCAGAAGTATCATAATAGTTTGAATTGGTGCTACAATAGACAAAGTCAATTCTTACAAAGTGTGGTGAGCTGATCCTAAACCTCCACTCCTCATCCCCTTGTGCTACTGAACTAGAGGAATGAGTGAAGTGATTCAGGGTTGGGGGGGGAAATATTAAAATTGGATTGTGTTTTCTCTTTCTCTCTTAAACTAGGGTTTTTCTCTTCCCAAGTTGTTTTTTGCCTGTTACTTTAATTGGGGAATGAAAATCTCTGTCTTTATCTCACCCAGTCTTTGGGTGGATTTTCTTCTCCCTGTCCCACAGAGGGGGTGAAGGATGAGGGAGCAGAGGTCTGGTTGATACCAGCTGTGCCTAAACCATGACCTTTTGATACCAGAAAAATAACTTTATTGTGCCCTTAACTTCTATCTGGCAGTTAGAGAAATCTCATATAACATCTTTTAACACTGAAATAGATACATATGTTTTTCTGTGTGCAGCAATGATGATGGTTTACCAGAAAATACTCAAAGGTACTGCAACCAAATTTTCACATTAAAATCTTAATTTTAATCTACAAAAATTCGTCTATGCAATAGGTGTTTTTCAATGTCAGTGGTTTCTGGACTTCATGTTGATCATTTAGGGTCAAGGTCTGCTGCTTTTCATTAAGCCCAGTTAGCAAGTTGTTCCACTGAGGAAAAAGAATTAGTAATGTGATTTTTATAAGTGTTCTTTTCACCTCAGCACACTTGACTCTGTTTCTTATGCCAGAGGGAATAAATAACTGATCCCAACAGTTGTTGTTTTTCCCAGCAGCAGAGCCTTAATAATCCAGCAAACCTTTTTGCAGACTTACTGCCTTCAACAATTAGCTGCAGGAAAAAAAGTGGGGAAATCTACAGAAGTATGCTAGGGAATTCGGTTCACAGAGGAGATACCCAAAATAATTAGGGCAGGAGAATAAATCCAGGTGCCAACACCGGGGAAAAGTATCCTGATAGCTCTGCCTATGAACTGTGTATATCAATATTCTCTTAAAATTTTCCAATTTTAGATTTTTGAGATTGTTTTAACAAATTGATAATTTAAAATTGATAATTCAGCCTAATGCAGATGAAAGATAGGGGGGATGAAGGTTAGGTATTTTTTTCCCACATAATGCAATCCTTGCTTTTCTGTAATATTTATTATATACCTTAGGAGAATTAATTTTCTTTATTAGATATATGAAAATATAAAAGTATAAGTTGCTTGTTACTTAGGGAGAATATTAGGTTTGGCATGTTTAATATAGCATAGAAAGCTGGAATATAGAATCTGTTAAAACCATTTCTTTGGTCCACTCACACTGTTTTAGATGTGTTATATAAAGAGGAAGTTTCAGTGGTATTGGACCTTTCTACATCTCTTTATTCTTGTTACAGCCTTTTGAGAACAGCAGGGAACAGTCTCAAATGGTTTATGCTATGCTGACTGTACTGCTCCATATGACAGACCATGTCAATCTGCTTTATTGGGGGGCTTGATCAGAACTTGAAGGATCCATGACCAGCACCCTGAGAGGTTTCTGACCTGTTTTGCAGCATGTATATTTAGCAAATTAGAATCTTGTCCAACAGGAGTACTGTACCTAAATATCACTTCTCCGTATCTAGTTGTAAAGACAAAAGACAATTAAGCTTTTCCATTTATTAGAAGGTTTATCCTTGTATTTTATGCTCAGTGATAAAAACCCCAAAATTTAGACAAAAAAATTTGTGTACTTAGTCATTTTAGCTTCCCTTCCATTGATTTGCAAACAGATGGTAGATAGAAAAAAAAAGAATAGATGGCTGAGGGTTACAGCTGATCCCTATAACAATTAAAAGAAACAGCAAAAAATAATCTGTTAAGGAACCTGGAATTATCACTTTTCAGTTCTTCAAAACTGATGAGTTTCTTCAGACAATATCTGATACTGACTGTCTGCGCCCTGGCTCAGGATGTGTTGGGGAACTCCAGTGCTGTCAGTGGAATTTCCCAGAGGAGCACTGTCTGAGCCCATAACTTTGAGTTCATCAGAGGGTTGAGATCATCACCTGGCATCCAGCTGTTTGTTCCAAGGCAGGAGGGTGGGTTAGAGCTGCAGGTAGCTGTTCAATCAGCTTGTCCACCTAGGGGATCCTGGAAGGGGAGGGAGACAAATGTGCACCAGCAGCAGCCACACAGGGCAGCAGAATACAAGGAGTAGCAAAGTCAGGCTGCTTTTGTATCCCTGTAGATTACAAAAAAGGCTTGCGCGGAACTCATCTGCTTGTAACTCCTCTTAAGAAATCTGAAATACATTGTTCACTAGACTTTCTAATTTTAAACAGCATTATTTTATCTGCTGTTCCTTCTATGCATCCTTGAGGAGTAATTTTGAAGATATTTCATTGAAACCAATAAAAATTGTAATTCTTTTATTTATCTTCTATTTATCTTATTTATCTTCTTTATCTTTCCCCAAGCCAAGTCAGGGTTCAATGGAATAAAATCAATTAAGAACAGGTGTGCATATGTATATAGTTAAAATTAATTATAGAATATAGAATTACTGACCTGAACAACTTGATGCCAGGTTTTCAGCTAATACATAAACCACTGTTTTGCACTCTTAAGACCAGAATGTGTTCCCTGCATTTAACTACTAGTTATGTTTACTACAGCATCAACTGTTGTTTCTCATGAAGATAAAGTAGATAGCTTCAGGGAAAAGGAAAATACTATAACTGTATAAAAATCAGATCTTTACCAGCATCCTGCAGGACAGTTCTTTTTTTTACAACCTTTTCAGAATTGTTTGATTATTGAGCAGTGTGTGCAGCTGTTGACAAAAGCTGTTCTTGAGCAAAGGTGCATGACTTCTTTTTTGGGATGAAAGGCACTTCTTCCTCTCATAGTGTATGCCCTTGAGTCTTTTGTGCTGTTACAAGTATGAATTTATGAAGATAAATCCTCAGCCAGTTTAAATGTAAATGGCTTCAGTGAATTCAGACAAAGCAGACCTATGATAGTTTATCTTTGAGTAAAATTATGTATTGTTCATTGTTCACTGCCACTGAAAGGAGCATTTCTGTTCCCAGTCTCCAGAACTACTCTCTTCATTGTGCTGGCACCATGAGCTCTTGCAGTTTTCTGAGGCATTTCAGCTGGCCAGACCTGGGGAAAAAAAAAAAACCAAAACCAAAAGCAAGCAGCTGTAGAGTGTTACTTTAGGAAGTGTTTTCCTGTAACTGAGTTCATGGTGGTAGTGTGAAATAGGTCACCCAGCTGAGGAAAAAATCCACATTTTATTAATCTGGACCAAAAGCCAGTGTTGCTCACAGTCTAAAGCCAACCCAAAGCACAGTTAGAGATGTGAAACCAGTAGAGAAGAGAGTATGTCAGGTAACAGCAGTCTGGTTTAGTAGTATACCATTAGGTCAGAATCACTTTAAACATACAATTGGTTTTGCATTTTATTAGACACATGGGAATTTAGTTTTCTGAAAGATTTTTGGTGATGTTAAGTTCCGGGGAAGAAATATTCTAACAATAAATAACTATTCTTGCACAGTCAGTTTCTTCAGTTTCAAAGCTCTGTATGCCTTTAACAGGAAGACTTCTGATAAGAAAATAAAAAATTAAAATAGTTTACACAATTTCTTTTTCTTATTTAGTAAGGATTAAATAAGATTTTTTCCATTTTTGTATGATAAAACTGCATAATGAGAGCTAATGATGTAGTCAACAGAAAGTAAGTTCATTCATTTTACATCGTGCTGTACAATAAAATTTTAAATTCATGGAGCTTCTATCAGTTTGATTCAAGCTTGGTTTTTTTCTAAATAACCCTTATTACATATTGGAAGATCCCATATTAAGGTGTTGCTTTTAACAAAAGAAATAAGTAAGTAGCTTTTGATGACCCAAAGTGTATCATTTTCTGCTTGACAGCTAAAACAGAGTTTTCTCGGAAGAGCTTACAGATTTAACCATGGGACATGGGATAAGATGGGATTTTATCCATGGGATAAAATATAAAATAAAAAATTATTTAGTGGAATTAAAAAAAATTATTTCTGAGTTAACTGGGTGATGGGTAAGGTATACTGTAGGGATATATATATATATATACTGTAGGAATATATACTTCGTAGGGACTGAGAAAGCAAACTGAAAGGTCATCTCCTGTGGGTAGCAGAGTTAAAATGTGTGATGCTTCAAGGGTGGGAATTATGGCTTGTAGTACAAATATTTGCTTAGTCCCTTTCTTTAAAACAATACTGTAATTCTGATACCCCAAGCACAAATATAGGAACTGCAGGTGATGATACCGAATAATCAGTATAATAATTTTGGATAATAGATGTATTCTAGAGAGGGTAAATCTTGAACTCTAGATGGCTTTTTCACATACTGATGATAAGGCTTTAAAAATCAGCATGTAATTGGTAGAAGGAGAATTTATATTTTGAGGCAAAGAACAGCAGACTATATCTCTTACTGTAAAGAAGGTATCAGAAACAGCAGTGTACTCTCTTGATTCACTAAAATTCTTTCTAGCTGTTGTTATCATTATGTTAGTGTTGGCTATTTTGTGGAAAAAAGGATTTCATAATGATTTGTTAACCTGTCTTCTGAGATTTGAAAAGTACTATCTCTGTCTACAAAAGGATCCCACCCTATATGCTGTGTGTATGTGCACATGTATGCACATCCTCATATGATTTGAAGATACTTGTAGTCATATTTTAAGTACATTTATTTACATTTGACCTGTGGTTTTATGCAAATGAGGAGCTACAAAACTTCCTTTGAATTTTCCTCACTCATGAAAGACTCAAGTTATCACATTTATTTTAACTCCTATAAAGCCTCTACATGCTGTGGGAGCTTTCAGCACTGCTTTTGGGGGCCTGTTGGTAGGCCTCAGCAAAATTAATGTAATGACAACAGGAAAGTATTTAATCTCTTGCAGGTGTAATCACACTACCACTAACCAGCCTCACCCCTAGAGAGCAGCTATTACAGTATTTCTAGAAATGCAAGTGAAACTATGCACTTGTATGACAAACTGGAATTATTAAGAGGATGTATATTCTGCTGTGCCAACGGTTTTCACTCTGTGGTCTCAGTAACCCTAGAGAGCTGCAGTAGCTTTTGTAAACCAGTGGTTCATGGCCCTTGATGCTAATGCTCTGTGGTTCAAGAAACTTCTCTACCATAAGATGTGACCTGGCTGTTTTTAGACTACATACAGGCAGGGAGTAAGCACTGAAACAATCTGAAGAAGTTTGAGAGTTGCTGCAATAACACTTGCAACATTTTTCATTTCTCCGCTCTCTTTGGAAGTTGTTATTTACAAGTACAACTGCAGTGTTCCTCACTTGTTGCTATTCTCTAAAATCAGCCTTTGAGAAGTGTGTTTTCTGTTTGGAGCTCTCAACACAGCAGAGGGATGATGAGCTTCAAATGAAGATTCTGCAAGAAGAAACACTATGAATTGGCACCTGCAATATTTTCTACATTAACTCAGTGAAATAAGTGCCTTAAGTGTAGGAATCCATTGAAATACATTAAAAATGTCAGGTTAGTACTGGACAAATATATTGCTTCTCTTTTTTATTATTTCAATGATATTTTTGTTAGACCAGAAATATATATGAAGTTTAATGGTATAGACAGTCTTGATTTCATGTCAGTATAAAACATTTTTTTTATTATTTTTAATGACTTTTTAAATTAAATACTTAAATTGTTCAGTAGATTTAGCCTTGGTATATACAGTAGCATGTTCTAATCTGAAATTTAATTTAATGTGTATCAGTTGTCTTTCTTGTCTTCCATATTAGAATTTAATGTTATTTGGTACCTATTTTTTCCAAGTAAGATGAGCAGAACTAATAATTTCTTAATTAGCTGAAGCATTTTTTTTTTCATTTTGCATTAATTCCTCACAGAATTGTCTTTATTATATGTTAGAAGAATTGCTCTTGAACAATTATCATTTATCATATTGGGAAACCCATTTTAATTGTAGAAACTCTTAAGAGGAGTTAGACACTGAAAATGTCTCCTGAGTGAAGGGTTCCTGGATTCCAGGAACTTGGGTTCCAGGATTGTTGTCCTGAGGTTGTCCTGAGGACAGCTACCTTCCTTGTAGGGGCTTGTAGAGAGAAATAAGAAGCTGAATAGCCTCACTGTAATCCTGAAGGGAAAAGTTTGTGACCTGCTGAGCCACTTGGATCCTCACAAGTCTATGGGACCAGATGGGATCCACCCCAGAGTGATGAGGGAGCTGGGGAAGAGCTCACCAATCTCCTCTCCATCATTTACCAACAGTCCTGGCTCACTGGGAGGTCCCAGGTGATTGGAAGTTGGTGAATGTCACACCAATCCACAAAAAGGGACAAAAGGAGGCCCCAGGAAACTCCAGACCTGTCAGCCTGACCTCAGTGCCTGGCAGGGTTATGGAACAGAGCACACAGCAATCACACAGCACCTGCAGGATGGACAAGGGATCAGACCCAGACAGCATGGATTTAGGAAGGGCAGGTCCTGTCTGACCAACGTGATCTCCTTTTATGATCAGAGGACATGCCTGGTGGATGAGGGGAAGGCTGTGGATGGAGTCTACCTGGACTTCAGCAAAACCTTTGACACCATCTCCCACAGCATTCTCCTGAAAAAGCTGTCAGCCCATGGCTCAGACAGGAGCACTCTGTGCTGGGTTAGGAACTGCTGGAGACCACCAGAGAGTGGTGCTGAACGGTGCTGCATCCAGTTGGTGGCTGGTCACCAGTGGTGTCCCCCAGGGATCAGTGTTGGGCCCAGTTCTGTTTAATATCTTTATTGATGATTTAGATGAAGAGATTGAGTCCATCATCAGCAAATTTGCAGATGACACTAGGCTGGGGGGGGGGGAAGTGTCTATCAGTTGGAAGGCACAAGGGCTCTGCAGAGGGACATGGACAGGTTGGAGGGTTGGGCTGATTCCAGCAGGATGAGGTTCAACACGGCCAAGTGCCAGGTCCTGCACTTTGGCCACAACAGCCCCATGGGGAGCTCCAGGCTGGGCACAGAGTGGCTGAGAGCAGCCAGGCAGAAAGGGACCTGGGAGCCTGGACTGGCAGGAAGCTGAACATGAGCTAGCAGTGTGCCCAGGTGGCCAAGAAGGCCAATAGCATCCTGGCCTGTATCAGGAATAGCATGGCCAACAGGTCCAGGAAAGGGATTCTTCCCCTGTACTCAACGCTGGTGAGGCCACACCTTGAGTACTGAGTCCAGTTCTGGGCCCCTCAGTTCAGGAAGGATATTGAGGTGCTGGAGCAGGTCCAGAGAAGAACAAGGAGCCTGTGAAGGGACTCAAGCACAAGTTCTATGAGGAAGGGCTGAGGGAGCTGGAATTGTTTAATCAGGAGAAGAGGAGGCTCAGGGGAGACCTCATCGCTCTACAGCTCCCTGAAAGGAGGTTGGAGCCAAGGGGGGGTCAGTCTCTTCTCCCAAGCAGCTGTCAGTAAGGCAAGAGGGCATGGACTTAAGCTCTGCCAGGGGAGGTTTGGGTTAGATATTAGGAATGAATTCTTTACAGAGAGGGTGATCAGGCATTGGAATAGGCTGCCCAGGGAGATGGTGGATTCTCTGTCCCTGGAAGTTGTTAAGAAGAGACTGATGTGGCACTCAGTGCCATGGTCTGGTAACCACAGTGGTAGTGGATCAAGGGTTGGACTTTATCTCAGAGGTCCTTCCCAACCTGGCTGATTCTGTGAATCTGTGATTTTGCATAAGTACACTGCCCTATAAATTACTCTTCAAGGATCTCATCCACCGTGTTTCCCAATCAATACGTTTTCAGCTACATTAACTGTAATTTCACATCATCTTTTCCTCTCTCAAAACAAAAATAACAGGCATGCTCCTGCCTACTTTGTAAACTGGATTGTGCTTTTGACAGGTCTCCAGCTTGCTGGCACTATTGTGACCTGCAAACTAAACATAATGGTCAGATCTTATGATTCAGAAGCCAGCAGTCCTGTATTGCAGTTTAGAACGAATCTCAGCATTTGGATTCATGCTAATGCTTTAACCTTCTCATTATTAATTCCAATGCTTTGCTTTATTTTAACTATGCAATTTGAATGTTGTGAATAACAAAGAAATAAGTAAAAGCAAAACAGGAAAGTATATAAATGGTATAAATCCAGGCTGTGTCTGCCTCTTGAATTTTGCATGTAGTTCCAGTCCCCTTTTTTCATAGAAATAATGTAAGTTTGAAAAATATTGGAGATGGATCAAACATATCAAAGATCTTCTAACTCACATGAATAAGTACAACATCTCTCTTCAGCCTGGAAAAAGAATCCAAGGGAAGACTGTGAGTAGCACAGAGAGGAGGGTGATAGGAAATCCACACTACAAGAGCTTAAAGGGCCACAAATGAGACTAGTAGGTAAAGTGGCTCCTCACAGGCTAAAAAGTGAAGGTTTATTTTCAAAAACTGATGAAGTTATGGAAGACAACTGTATGCAAGGCTATGAAGTACAAATGCAGATGAAGTTTGTGATGTAATTTCTTCACGTCCAGAAAAAAATTCAAGGAACTATCACTGCTTGCCAGCCTTCTGTGCCAGCCTTCATGTCAGCCCCGCTAGCCAGTGATCCTGCCCCGGCAGGGGGGTTGGACTCATTGATCTTTCAAGGTCCCTTCCAACTTCTAACATTCAATGATTCTGTGTGATTCTGTGATCATCTTACTGTTCTTCACCAGGTATTCATTGTTAGTGCTGCTGAAGACCCTGGATGTATTTAATGGGGCTTTTCTTTCCCTTTTTTGATGAAAAGCACTGTAGAACATTTTTAAGAAGAGGATCTAAAGGAAGTAGACTTATCTAGATTCAGAATTTATAAACCTGATTATCACATTTGTCTAAACCTGTTTAAATGGAAAAGGGTCTTGAGTCCCTAACTGCTGGTTTACATCTTAAAGACTAAGTCAGATTTCTTAGAATTTTCAATGATCAGAGAGGTGGGGTTTCCTTCTTCTGTCTAGTAAGATGCATGACCTCTTTCCTAACATTCCTTTTTATATCTTTTTAGATTTTGTCTGGTAAACCAAAATGAATTCTCTGAACTACCATTTGTTGGCACTTTGCAATTTGCATCTTGGGTGTCTCCATCAGTCTTTTATCCATCCCTGCTATCGTATTTGGACATGTATCTCTTAAGGTTTTCATGTATGTTTTGGTCTAACTATGCATTTGTTAAAAGGTGACCTTATGATTTGATTGCTTAGCTGGGTTCAGTGCTAATAAGCTGAAGGATGAGATGTCTAATGAGTCCTGTGTATAGAAATAATGATAGATGACTTAATTGGAATTCTACGGACACCATGGCCAAGCATGCTGAGGAGTCCCTAAAACTGAACAAACCTTACAGTAGGAAGCTTTATTGATTACACAGAGATAGGGCACATTTTAATAATTTTTACAACATTATACTGCCTAAGGTACTAAAATCCATTAAATGAGAATTATAAACTTTGTTTTAAACTGAATCCTAAATTGTTGATGTACAGTCAACGGCAACTCCATGAAATCAATCAGTTACTAAGACATTAAAATTAGCTTGTTTAATTTTAAGTTATTATATGCCTGACCTTCTGTGAGGTAGCTGTTCACAGAGCTAAATTACTTTTCTCCTAGACAGGAGTTTCATTTCACTGCATGGTAGATTTCTGCCAAGTATGGCATTTTGCTTTCCTTTCTTCCTCCTTCCACCTGGTCATGATTCTCATTTTTCTTCAGATAGTTTTCTCTCCTTTTTGCCTTCTGTTCTCATTAACAGCCTTGCCAATGAGTCAACTTTAATAAAGTAGGTAGACTGTTTGAATTACTAGTTGAAATAAAGTGTATGGAACAGGCTGCCCAGGGAGATTGTGGAGTCTCCCTCCCTGAAGACATTAAAAATCCATCTGGACACGTTCCTCTGTGACCTGCTGTAGGTGACTCTTCTTCGGTAGAGGGGGCTGGAATAGATGATCTTTCAAAGTCCCTCCCAACCACTAACTTTCTATGATTCTATGAATTTCTAGACATACTTGTCATGTAGGAATGCTGAGTGTGCCTTAGTTTATCCTATTCTCACTTAGTATTCCTGCTGAACACTTACTTCTAATACATGTATATTCAGAAACAAAGAGGGTCTGCAAAAATCAGTAAGAGTTTACAGCAGAATATATGGTTTTGTTCTTAATTATCTGCAAGGACAAAATTTTAAAGTATAAGTCTATTGAGGTGAACTTACCCCCTAAATGAAGTATAAATTCTCTCCTTATACAAAGGCCTGGAAAGTTACCAGCTCTGTATAGGTATCTCTCTCCATAGGACTGGCAGGCAGTAAAACAAATACATGAATTCACTGTATTCCTGTGATTGGGCCAAATTCAGGAAAAGATATTTCGTTGTAAGAAGGGGATGAGATTTGCTTTTCTGTGCATGTAATCTGGGAGAGTCATTATTATGAATAATGGGCCATCAGTTGGAAGAGCCCCACGACTCACATATATCAACCAACAACCATGTTAATGGATGTCATATAAAAATCTAACTAAAATAAAAACTCTAGGACATTCTACCTAGGTTTTATTAAAATTCCCAGGCAAACACCCCCGGAAATTAAAATCCTCTAGGCAATGTTAAATGTAACTCAACTTTGACTTACAGTAATTTTTCTTTGGAATGAAAAAATTGTTTGTCTCTATGTTGAATTAATTCTTGGCTTTCATTTGAAACTGCCAGCAAGTTTGCCAACCCAGTTTTGATGGGTTTTATTTAGGTGATATAAATCCTTATCAGCTAAGAATTAGTCTCATATTTATTAGTAGGTGATTTTTTTATTCACCTGCAACCTGGATCAAAATGTACACAAGACACCTGAAAATTAAAGAATCTGTTTCACCTTCTGAGTCACAGATCCAATCATTCACTTTGAATAGCTCTCAACTCGGCATGCCCCATACAGGCAGCAACTAAACCAATGAAACATTGATTATTAACAGCAAGAAAAACAGATGTATTATAATCTTCCTGCCTAAAACGCCTGTCAGAAAATAAGTTTCCTGAATTCCTTAGACTCCCCTTATATGAGGAAAAAAATGTTTATTTTCTGAACTTAAGATCTCTCAATTTATTCTCAAAATGAGAACTAGTAATGACTGTAATGTTTTTTCTCAACCAGTTAAGAAAAATTGCAACATTTGAGCGTTATTGCAAGTTTTCTTTGAAAATTATGTTTGGATTCATTCCAACATTTAGAATAGGCTTGTAAATTTTTGCTATTATCAATTTTAATGTTACACTCCAATACACATTTCCCACTCATCATCTTTCTCTCACCACAGAGGAAGACAGCAACATTGTCATTCCCCCTCTCTGGATGGGTACACCAGTCCCAGGTCTATTATTGTGTCCTTGTCCAAAAATTCTGCTAAGTTCCTAACCATCTAGTGACTTAATCAAGCATATAATAACCATGGTTCTCATGAGCTGGGAACTCCTGGTTCAGCTCGTCCTTTGGCAAGTTGTTGATCTTCTACAGCAGTCTTGGGGATTTGCTTTGACAAAGTGCCTGAGAAAGTTTATATGTCCAGCAAGACTAAACAGTGACTCAAGCATTTACCTTTCTAATTATTATTGCTATTATTAAAACATAAAATAAAATAAACAAATTAAAGTATGTATTAAAATACGTACTTCAAAATCATAGCTATAGTCTTGCAGTATGTTTATTTGCTTCAAGCTAAAACACAGCTGTGTCCATTCTGACCCAGTTTATACCCTGATGTGATTTGCCAGTGTCTACCAGGAGAAACCTGAGTGTTAACACTGTGAAATATATCAGGACCAAATCTATGAAAGTCAATAGAAATCAATATTGCTAGGCATGCATGTTGATCAGATTTAAGGATATATTTAAGGATATATATATTTCTGCCTCAGGAAGTGGCATTCTAATATTAAGGCTGCCACTCGGTGGGATTGCCACTATTGCGGTGATGGCAGCTTTCGCCTCATATTTTATCTTTTTTAAGGCATTAGTCACCACTTCCCAAGTGGCATCTACTCCAGTTATATTTTTTCAAACTTCTTGATCGTGGAGGTCATTCAACAGGTCACCAACCTCCTTACAAAGTTCTCGCACAGCAACAGCGGGGGAGTAGGAGAGTCCCTGCTCGATGGGGGTGCTTGGTGAAAGTCTCATCTTCCTTTCCTTTTTCCTGGTTAATTATTAGTGTCAAAAGAAGGGTAACGGGTCTCCTTACCCGACTGTTAATTGCCGTTCACTCTAGGGGGTTGGATCCCTCTTTCCTGATTCATCGGAAGCACAGGCTAGACAGAAGTCTATGCCCACATTCTCCACCAGATGTAGCAAGACAAATCTTTCTTCAGGGATCAGTGCCTCAAGGTCTGAGTAGGTGTAGCAGTATAGACTTGAGAGTTGTGCTCTAAGTCTATCACTCACGTAGTGGAACTAGCAAGATCAGACCGTGGCTCAATGAGCTACCAGCCTCTCTTGTGACTAGCCCAAGAGTGAGCTACTCAGTGGGTGTGAGCCTCATCTTTTATTGGCCCTCTGGTCTTGCACATGCTCAATAGGGGGCCTGCCCTGATTGGGCACAGGTGGATTTGATACTGGCTCACACCCACTGCTTGGTAATCAGAGGCAGCTGGTTGCTTTGTTCCACTACAAACTTATCTATTATGCTTCATACTCGAATTATGATTCTAAATTAGTAACTTAAGAATTTACCAGTAGCAGATATGAAGTCTGCCCTGAAAGTAGCAAAGCTGAATTTTCAATATTCTTTTCTTCAGGAGAGTGGCAGCTAGAGTGTTGGCAAAGACTGAAGGCAGACTGTTATTAAGAAAGTAATTGTATCAAGATTTATATGGTAGGCAATACCCCTCACCAAAGATGTTCAGTAATCCCTTTGCTCTACTCAGCATGGGTAGGATCTCAGCTGGAGTACCTGTACTAAGCTAGGATGTCATGCTGCCAGAAAATTGAAGAGAATCCACATTTAGAGACCTCCAAAATAAACCCCTGAGGGAAAGACGTTTGGAGCTACTTCACACAGAAAAGATAAATGAGTGATTCATAAAAGACAGGTTCAACATGGCAAAGAAATTATTGTCCATGTCCATGGATAGGAAGAGAACCAATAAACTTAAAATGCATTGAGATTTATCTTAAACATCAGGAAAAATTTCCTACTATTAGCATCAATGAAACATTGGAACAAGGGTGGGTTTAGACAAAACCAAAAAATTTAATCATATAAGAAGCAGTAAAATCCCAGAAACAGCAGACGTATTCCTCCAATCACTGTCTTGTTGGGATCCAGACCAAGTGAACTCTGTCTAGAATAACAGGGGTGTATAACTGAGGGATGCGCTCCTGACCCCTTGTCATGGTTTTCCCTTCTTCACCCCTTGATTTTGGAGGAATGGTTTTGTGAGCAGTAGACTGTCCAGGCAGTAGAAAGTTGGAATGGGGAGGACCCAGAGCTTTTCCTCTAGGTTCCTGCTCTTGGCTTGCAGTACCTTGTGCAGCAAGCTTCTAAAATGGTATCGCGGACTGGAATGTCCTAGCCACATAGAGAAGAGCAGACCAGCTTGAGAAGATTTCTCTCTAACCCTGAGAACCCTTAGCAAAATTAAAATTTGCTGAAAATAGAGAGAGATGCATGAGCAAGTCCTAGGAAGAAGTGATGAAGGCAGGAGTGCAGGGAGCCTCCATCACTGGAGTTCTTTAAATGGGTTTGAATGTCATTTTAGAGCTGTCAATGATCATGTCCTGGGACAGATGGTATATGTGGCCTCTTTGATGTGCCTTCCTTTACTCCTTTCCCATCTACTTCTCTAGTGAGAACTCATTCAGAAATCATCAGATACCAAATACAGGTTCTGATTACAAATACATCTGTTGGGGACCTTCTGTGGGTGAAATGGCAGTATTAAAAAAAATCTGGAAAAGGAAAGTGATTAACTAGTTTACAATATTTTTTACAGTATTAAATACCCCTCTCAATAAATTCTTGTAAAGAGTTTTCTTTATTCTTTTCTATATTATTTGTTAGATGGTTAAATACATATGTGGACTATATGTGGAGCACGATTAGAGTTCCCAAGATTGTCCCTATGTTCTCAGCTTACCTTGAAAATGAATTTTTCTGTCTCTGCATTGATCTCTCATAGGTTTCCTAAAGGACAGGACGGTCTTCCCACCAGACAGGTTTTCATGGCCACACTGTGTCATGGCATAATCCCAGTGAAGCTAATAGAATCACACAACTCAAGAACTGGTGCTTAAGCACACAGTACTGAGTATGTAAGATACTGACTTGTTTACTGCAGTGCTCCTGTATAATTGATACTACGTTGATAAGATTTATTTTACACAGATAGTAGTATGGTGAGTTAGTGAACAACTGAAACAGATGACTACTGAAAATAATTGACTTCCAAGTACAGTTCTTCCACAATTAAAAGTATCCTAAGGCACTCAAAAGCTATAATTTAAACTTGTAGTAGAAATCCAAGCAGGTCCACTCCTAGCAGTGACTTCAGATACAATAACCATTTTGAGTCATGCAAGCAATAAAAAGGCCTCTTCTTTTAATTGTAAATAATTTAACTTTAGATTTAATGTTTTCAGTTGGCTTAAAATGGATTTTTTGTTTGTTTGCAAATATATTCCAAGCAGGAAATTGAATGTCATTTTTCATACTGGGGAAATAATGGATTAAAATGCCTTCTCTGGTGTAATGAGCTGAAACTGTACCTTTGGCCTTGATGACACCAAATCTTACCCAGTACCCTGAATGATACTTTACTAAAGTAAAACAGAAACAATATCAGCCCTGGTAATGTAAATACCTTACCTTTTTGAGTTTACTGTGTGCTACAAGTCTAGTAACTTCAGTTCCAGAGTGGTTTATACAGACCTACTTTGAGAGTATAGAGGAGAATTCCAATGCTATTTCCAATGAAGGCTGTTAATACTTAGAGCATGGAGATTATTTCTTATAACAAAGCTGTTACCTAGCAGCAATATCCATAATATACACATGCTGGGAAAACAAAGGGGAAATTTAACCCTGCATCTCTTTACCCTTTGTAGTTCTTCATTTGATCCAGTTAGTATCATTCCAGTCCAGTTTTAAGACTCCCACTGCTATTCACTCGATAGTCTGCTAAGCATCCTCATCTTTTTCCAACCGTGCCTCTTATTTAGGGCGAGTTTTTATATAGGATTCTTGTAATTAAATGGAATTTGTAGAGCATTGTGGATATTTGGTATGAGAACTTGCAGGAGAAAATACACATTTGAGATTATGCTTACATGAAGTAACACGCAGTAATAGCTGATGTCGGTTCAAGGAAAGGCAGATGTCATTACTGGCATTTATTTTATTTCCAACTCAGGTTTGTCTGACTCACTTTAACAACAGAAATATTTGTTTGTGACAGGAATAAATTCTTGTCCAAGAGGTTTCCCACCCCAGCTCTTGCTTGTGGGCTCTATTAATCATGTAACTTCAGTATCATTATGTGAAGCCAGCACTTTGACTCTGCCAGACAATACTGATCTGTAGCATGATCTGTTCAAGGGCAACATAATCATTAATCATTAAAGTGATCTGCAAAACAACTAGAGACCTCCTAGCACTCGCACAAATAGATGAATGGAGCTGCCTACCTGTTCAGATACAGTTGCATCTATCTATGGACCAAATTGCCTTGTTCAGAAATGTCTTCAACGTCTGCCACTTTCCCCTTTTTCCCAATAACATATGCCATGTTCTGCTCTGTGGGGTTTCTACTGCATGAAAGCTTTTAAAATTAATTTTCTTGAGGGAGGGGGATGTGCAGAGTTTTAAAAGAAATTTTTATCCCACGTCTACATTCCCCAAATTTAATTTTTGAGAGGCAAGCAGGATTAGACTAAAGATTACAAGCATACAAGAAGCTATAATTCACAGTTGCATTAACAGCATGAAGGCAGAATAACTGTATTAAAAAATAACTCAGAGACTGGATGCAGTGAATTTAGCACATACAGAAATTAATGGGATTGATGATTTTCTAGGCTGTGTCCTTTATCAGTTAAGGCAGTGGAAGTCTGGCCTTAAATTGTGTCTCTGAGAACAAAAGAGTAAGAGGAAGACTACATTTAACAGTGTCATAACTCTATATGAAGGAAACCAATTCAGAAGAAAACAAACACAGGAACCAATAAATGGCCCAAATGTTGCATAATTTTAAAATGCTTGTATTGAGCTCCAGGTGAGTATTGGAAAAAACAGAGCAGCCACAGTCAAACCTCTTCTGTCAGATAAGAAGCATGGAACTAAATCTGTGATCCAGTGGTGTGCCTGGTAAGATGTATGCCCATGAATGCACTTGTGTTTCCCTCATGATTCCTGATATATGTTTCTAGACTCTGGAGGATTCAGTCTGCTTCTTGGGCAGGTTGAGTAAGATGTATTTTCTTCAAGACATATTGTATTTTTAGTAGTGTCTTAGAGTGTTTAAAAAGTAAACATAAGCACTGCACACCACACATTGAGGCTGTTTGTGTGTGGTAGTTTAGTGGGACTGGATAATTCACCCCTGAAGATTTGATTCTGAGTTTCTTCGCATTCTTTGTTTACATACATCATTATTTTAATGCTCTTTCTTTTATATCTGGCAATGAGATTTGTTAGCAAAATTGTTGTCATTCCAGCTAGAATTTGAAATTGCTTTTGGTTTAAATGGTATGTAGATTTTAAGATGTTTTCCTTTATACAGGACTAGTTTAATACAAAACCAATGTGAAATATCCCCCAGTATATGAGTAACTTCCAGTATTATTATTGCTATATCTGGCCTGATTTTCATCAGTAGAGTTCTACAGAGAAGCTGTTCTTTTTTTTAGTAAGTCTTTCAACATATAGCACAAGAGCCAGAAGATGAGCTCAAACAGGAAAGCTCATACTTGAGAACATTAAGTATGTAGGCTGCTGCTTTGTATATGTTTTAGCTCCTGCTTCTTCTAAGGGGTTGTTATTCTTTCTAGATTAGCAGCAGACCCACTGACCATCCATCCAATCCCTCAGAAGTAAAAGGGATGAGGGAATCCCTGAAGTGAGCAATTGAGTGTAAATCCCATTATGCTGTGTCTCTGGGCAGGGCACTCTGAAAGAGCCAAGAGGATCTGTCTGGTAGATAGAAGGGCTGGAGGGAGAAAGCGATCCTTTTAAAACACACAGAGAAGCAACCTGATTATTGTTACTTTAAGAGCAGTTCATACAAAAAATGGAACTTTTCTATAAAAGCAGCACTGTGGTTCCTGTTCTTATTTTGTCTTTTAAGCATCAATATTCTACACATGGGTACAAGCAATACTATATTTACAAAACCAATCTCTGTTTCAGTAGAATAGTTATGTGATGCTTCCATTGATATCACATCAGAGGTTAGGTGGTGCAACAGAATAATAAACTGGCTTTCCACCTACCGCAGACAGGTGTTCAAATACACTGTGGATCACTGTAAAAAGAGTCTGGTGGCCCTGTCCCTACTGCTTTGTTTTATAGCCCAAAAAGGGGAGGAAGAATATGGAAAATACTTAATTCTTGGCAAGCTTACAGTTTAATTTTTATCCATCTATTCTTCTGCTCTCCATTCAGATAAAAACAAACACAAATCACAATGCAGGTCACAAAAAAGGTAACAGAAAGCCTGAAGCAATAATCTAAAGAGTGAAGACTGAATCTTCTATCAGCACAGAACTACAAAAGGCGGGTGTTTATAGTAGAGGAGATTTGGTCTTCATTCATGCATGATTTTAGTTTTCATAGTTATTGCCATGCTTAGGATCAGAGAAGTCTCCCACAGCTCAACTATGCTTTTCCTAACACTGCTCTTGTGTTACTGGCAGTTGTATTTTGGAGCTGCAAGCTGCTGATGCACTTGCATAAGCAAAAAGCTTTCTTGGGAAAGTGATATTGTACTTAGTTACACATAACAGACTTTTACTGGAGTATAAGGTGTAAGAATGGAGGATTTGGTCCTATAAATATTTTATAAAATGAAAATAATTTAATCATTACTGAATAAAGTGTTTGGATTTTTTTTTCATTAAAAATCCACAGGTATTTGTAGTCAGAATCTTTCAGTTGGAATATTATAACTGAGATGGTCTATTATAGTGCTGCATAGAGATTCACTGTAGGCCAGGCTCTGTATTCAGCCAGTACCTTGTACAATGCACTGTAAATAATTGCTTTCCCTTCTGGCAAGCAGAAGTATCACAGGTGTCTGTCCCAACAGTCCAGAGCAATGTTTGCTCTTGAGATCCCAGCCCAAAAATGCAAGAAGGTTTCTGTAATGCCCTATATAGTCATATCTTCCTTTTAAAAAATCATCCTGTCATGAAAACCAGAAAAAAATATTTCAGTAAAAAACTGACCTTCTACTCACACAAGAACCCATGTGTTCTTCCCTGGATGAGTTCATCCTAGCAAACAATTTGAAAGTCACAACCTTCAAGTTTTTCCTATGTAATTTTCAGTGACTTGCCTGATGCTGTCACAGTCAGACAGACCTAAGTTCCACCTCCCTCAGTGGTGCTCAGTGATCTTCTCACATTTAAATGAGCCTATGGTAATCACCTGGGCTGTCTGTAGGTTGCAGTGATGCTTATTGAGAAGCTGGAAAATTCAGACTTAGTAGTGTCTCACACCATCTTATGCTTAAACTGAACATTAAGAGGAAGCTCTGAAGCTGTCTGCGACTGTTTAGAGGTGTGTTTAGTGACATTCAGTAAACAAAATTACTTGTACTGCCTTTGTCTGTTACTAGCCAACAAAGCTGAAAGAAAATTTGATTAAAATCAGACTTATTTGATTAGTTCCAGTATTTCACATCTGCAGATAGATGGTGGAAGAAGGGCACAGGAAGAGGAGAACAAGAGTTCCAACTGGGCAAGGGTTTTGACTTTAAATGAACATGCTGGACACAAATACAGAAGTCAAAAAATGCATTAAGTTGTAATGTTTTTTTCAGGGTGTCTCCTTTTAACTCAGATGCATGTTGTTCTGCTTGGGATAGAACTAGAGTCGTTGACAGGGAAAGATTCCTTCCTGTCCATCCCTTTTACTCTGCTTACCATGCATGCCATGCATTCTTGGACCATAATGGTGTCATCCTCTTCTTCATTTCTGTTTGCTAAACTGCATTACTAGCCACTAAAAGAGTACATTGTTAACTCTTAAACCTTAAACATTTACCTAAGCAGCCAAACACACCTGTTGCAAGGGGGTGTTTTGTCAGTACCTAATCCCCAGCTGTTCTCTGCCTATCAGTTGCTTAAACAAGTATTCATCATGAAGATGTCCAAAAATCAGTCATATACCAGTAAAATATCAGTACCTTAGCTTTGAAAAGTGCTCGTAATTTTGAGAGAATGCTAAAATTAAATCATGTTTGTGGTAAATTAAATAATGTTGATGTTGCAATGATTATTCATTTCTCTGTTAAATGCTGCAGCACCTTCATTTGGACTGCTAAAGACTTTCTGGTTTGCCTTACCGGAGGAGAAGACGTGACCAAGATAACATCATTCATCTCCTTCAGGTTCTGAACATTACTGTGGATCCGTGCTAGAGCAAGGGCTGCCATTGCCTGCCAGTCAGGTTACTTCAAACTGACTCTTTTCTTTCCATTTATCCAAGAACCCTACTATAAATTTGAGAGTCAAGCATCTGATCTTAAATTTCTTTTACATTTTACATCTCAGAGATGGTTTGTAGAAAAAAAATTATCTAAAAACTTAAAGAAACAATAAAAGAATGTGTGTTTACCCACTGCATACACACATTGGACATATTGGCCAGAGCAGTAATTTGTCGTTTATGTTGGGTATCTCTACTTTCAATTTATCTTGTAAGTGTATTTAATCTGCTAATATGAATATATAAAGATAAGACAATATATTCTTGCATACATTCTGATTGCCACATCAACTTTAGGAAAGAGTCATGCTGGATCCAAGGTCCAGTGCAGTGGAACTGAGGACTGAATTGTGAAAATTTAAGGTCATTTATGGAAATATAAGTCCTCCTGCCATTTACTTAGAGGAAACAGAATGGTTCCATGGGATTTTTGCACATTTATTCTTTGTGTGACAAAGTATCTGGAGCCTATTAGGCACTGTGGAAAGGCAGATTTACATTTAGGAATCTAAGAGTATTAAAATTTTGTACCCAGATTTGAGTTCAAAATAATCTGAGCTAATTTGCTAAGAGGAAAACAGTTTCTGTGAGTTCTGTATCACAAAAAAGAACTATTGTATTTATAGTCAGCATTTCCAGAAATAAGACATTCATCAGTATCTTTACAGGCAGGTAAAAAAAGCCCATTCTTTTTTACAAGATTCTGGTAATGAACCATGAAGGATAGTGCTTTGAAGCCATCTGTCAAATAGCTTACTATTTTTTGGTAATTGAAAGGGATTAAATATGTCTTAGAAGAGAATCGTGCTATAATTCTTACACTAGTGACTCCCTGTGCAGAACTGAGAGGCAGCAGTTTCTTGAAGACAAGAAGGAAAGGTTGGTACACTCCGTGTATGTCAAAAAAGTGCAAATGGAGCCCCTGCTCTCTGGTACTCATTGAATGTGTAAACAAATACACAACTTTGCTAGCAAAGAACTGAAAGATTGATTTCTTCACAGCATTTGCTGTCTCCTGTTAATATTCCTGTTCATTCTCCGGTACTTGAAAGGATTGAATATGTGTTTTTTTGTAGGAGTGAATTTCACCCAGATTAAGTTCACTTTGTGAAAAAGTTTTCCCTCTTTTTCCATCAGTAATCCCTCTGTTGATGATAACTATATTCATTGAAAGCCTGGCATATACAAACTTGAATATAACATGCTTAATGTTGATATAATTTTCCACTACCCTTTTTTTTGCATTTTCATTTTCACTGTGCAGACTAGAGCTTCTCCCTCTCCTTGCAGACCTCTAGATATTATAATCATGACAGGGGAAAATATGTCTCTGCCAGAGAGAGGCAGTTACATCAGCCACCCCAGGAAAGAAAGGATGATTTAGTAAAGATGTCAGACAAATCCAACAAAATGCAGGATTGTTAGCAAGAGAGCTGGGTATCATACCTACCCATCAAGGGAGTAGTAACCCTGAGCCACCTGTGTGTGTGAGGTTACACAACAGAGGGGAAAAAAGTATCTCCAGATTGTTCTGTCCTCATCTAAGTAATCACCCTAGGAAAACAAAACAGTACATGTTTTTAAGAGATTTTCTTTGTCCTGAGTCAGAGTAACAAAGAGTAGGAAGACTGGTAGAATGAACCTGGTATGGGATAAGTTTCTATAGAGCTTTCATAAATATCTTTTTTCCAAACAGAGACTGAGTGTGAAGCTTTTTATCCCCAGTAAAAAATCTTGTACCTGTCTCTGATACTAATTGAGCTGATTCTGCCAGTGTAGAGCACTAAACGTTGGGATTTTAGAAAGGGAAACCTTGCATGCTTTTTCCTTTGCTTGTGAACAATCTTGATAAAATATAGAAAGGAAACTAACTCCTATGTCTGTTTTATTCCTGAAAGTCTTAACATTGTAGAGCTTTCTTCTGGTTTTTAGTGAAGGAATTTTAATAAGGAAGAATCTCAATGCTCTCTCATTTCTGGGAAAGCAGACACTAGGTGATATAGGTTAGTGCTATTCTTCCCATCAGTAAAGTTCAGGAGCTTCTTGAAGACAGGCTTGAGCAAATGTTCCCATAAACCTACTGAAATCTATTAAGCCCCCATCCTTAAATGTGTGATATTTTTCTAAGATTATGGTGAAAAATAAACATCCATGAAAGCTTGAGGGTCTTTTAGGCACTGTGTAAGATTAGTAGCATCAAAATAGTTAATTTCCTAAGTCCATCTGCATGATTAAGTTAAACCTGAATGATTTGTCAAGTTTTTCCTTTAGAACTACATTTATAGAATGACTGCCCTTTACACTCTGTTTTTTAGAATCACATTACTTGACCTCAGATGGGTGATTTTATCAATGTTACCCTTTCTTGGGAAGGTGAGAAGCTGGAGTGACTTTCTGTCACTTCTTCCCTATCATTTGACGTCTGCATTGTGCCACAGTTAACCAGGCTACATGCAGTTAGCATATAATAATATTTATTGTGAATACACATGTGTAACTCATTGTTTACAAGACCAGAGTGCAAGAGCTCCATGGACTGTTTTACATAATTTGTATTTTCAAAGAAAAAACTTGTTGCTTTTTTATATAAGAGACAAAAAGAACAATGTGAACCAGTAAAAACTTGTTAATTTCTTCCATCTTTATGCAGAAAACAGATAAACTATTTAAAACTAATTTTAAAAATTGAATCTAAGACAACTTATATGGCAATCTTCAGCCAAAAATATTTTTTGCAGCCAAACTGTCAAACTCTTTGAAAAAGCATTTGTAATGGAATTGCTGTTGCAACAGTTATCACAGAGATATGAATAGCTATAATGAAAGCTTCAGCGGATGCTCTGACAAGCATACAGCTAAAATTTTTCCTGATTTTTTTTTGGCATTCAGAAAATGCTTGAAGTGGCCAAAATGTTTACACCATCATTATTTTGACAGTATCTCTTTTATCTAATGGGAAGTCAGTGACAAAAAATTCAAGCAATGAGATGTGCTTATTTAGCATCTGTTAGGCATTCTCAAGGCATCATTTTTTTACATGAGAAAACTGGGGCCAAAGGCTTCAGTATCAACTTACAAGCAGTTGTGTTGGATAAAAATTTATTGCCTATTGTGTCTTTCTAAAGTATATTAGTGAACAGCATCATATTTTTCTTGATGATTTGATTTTGGTTTATAATCAGGAAATTCCTGGCTATGAGAAAGAGTGTTACATTCAGAGTGGTAGTACTTCAGAGCTCCCTATCTTTGGTTCTTTCATGCTATCCCTTTGAACATTTTTGTAATACCATGAACTTTTTTATTTGGAGAAAAGTTATACAAAGCTTTGTTAATCAGGGACTAATTTTCCTCTGAGTGCATAACTTTAGACTCCTGGAGCAGATCCAGATAGATAGCTGATAACAGTGATTCATGGTTGGCTTTTGGTGCATCATAGTATGGGATGCATATATACAATTGCATCTTGTAGGAGCCTCATCTCTTGCTGTCTTTTTTCTGCTTGTGTATTTTCAGATACTAAACCAGTGCCACTTCCACTTCTTCTGATTGTTTGGCTATTTGTGAGATTGCATTGATTAATCAACCTTGGGTGTTAAATGGATTTTATTAAACTCATGTTTCGGGAGCCATCAACTGAATTAAACCTGTCCTGTATTTATTTCCACTATGTCAAGAAGGACTTGATTTAATTAAATCAATATAAATCAAATTTAATATTGCTTAAATGGTTGCACAGAAGTGTTTGCACCCATGTAATAAAATCAATTTTAAAACACAGTTTATACAAGTTCAATATGTCGTGATTCAGGCTTTTGGCTGCTTTTTCTACAGTTTTCAATGCTGATGGCATGCCTTTAAAAAAAAAAAAACCTTTAGCATGGAATTTCTTAAAGACACATAGTTTTTAAGAAACACAATTTTTCCCTGATAGATTTTTTTCATAAAGCAAATTCTAGAATTTCTATTGGAAATTTTCTGTGCCATTTTAGAAATACCAGAATAAACAAATGCAATAGCATCATTATGGAAGAATTTTGAAATTAGATAAATGTTTTTGTTTAGTGTCAACTGCAAAGGCCGTTTGTACTACCACTGGAAAATATGATTCTGTAAAATTTGCGAATTTGTAAATTATTAATATGTCCCTTATTACTCTCAAAAATGAAAATCTGGAAAAAGAAATTGAGAATGAACAAAAAAATTATCACTTTAGTTGGAAGGCTTTAAACTGTGTTTGATTTGAAGAGCTTCGCTACCAACTAAATATGCTGAAATACTGGCTTTAACAAAAGCTCTGTCTCAGTGCAGCTGGGCCACTAGCCCAGGAGGAGGGAGTCTCTTTTTTAGTTTCTGCTTGTCATCAGATTCAAAGCAGAAGATATTTCTTATACCAAATCATTCTGAATGAGATGGGATGATATTTGAAGTTTTTGTTTCATGTTCCCTGTGCTGAAGGAGAAATCTTGATACATTTTCACACTTTGATGGATTAAAAAGCCTAATGTTTCAATCGGGAAAAATTTGTTTTAATTAAAATGTTTGAAAAGTTTGCTAATGAGGAATAAAAGAATATTCTGAAATGAGGGAAGTTGCTGTGAAATGGAGCTCCTCTATGTTGCTGTTTGTATTCAGGTCCACGAATCCTGTAGAGCTCTGGAGTTTTCTTCCGTTCTTCAGGCTGTGCTTATTCAACATCATTTTACTTGATTTACCAGGTTACTACTGCAGTTTCCATTCTTATTACCATTTTCCCTTCCTCACTCCCTGAGCAGCTATCTTTCCTGTGAAGTTTATGGCTATACATGAGAAAACTGAAAATTCCTGACTACATTGTGCAATCCTAATCTTTTCTTCAGGGACACACATTGCTTTAAGAAGGAATCTTTAGTACTGAGCAACAATAAAAAACAAAAAATTGGCTTTTAATGAGGGTGCTTGGAGCAATTACAGCTCATTGTAAGCTTAACTAATAGTGGGTCCTTTCTCAGTGTGAGATTTAATTTTCTTGTAGGCAGCTAGCTGTGCTTGGTGTCAGTATATATAAAGCATCTTGTCAGCAGTTGGTTGCTTCCTATCAACTGCAGGACTCTGCGCATCAAATCAAGGTTGAGCTCATATATTATGGACACTGAGCTAAAGAGTATCTTCTAATTTGAAGCAAAGAAGATGGAAACCCTCCCCACTGGGAGAATGGGAGAGGCAATCCTCAGAACTGTCATATTTAAAAAGCACCAAATTGACCTGGTATTAGACAAAATGTCTATGAAAACGCAGCCCATAAAATAGCTGAAAGCAAACCAGCATTTCTCTGCTTTCCATATATATCCAAAGGAAAAAATCTTCCACTCTCACTTCCACTGCTGACATAAGTAGAAAACTTCTGCTGAAGTTGTGATAGATAAACACATCCAGGTAATTGGTGCACAATTCTATGAAACTACCATTTGGCAAAGAAATAGGAGTCAGAATTTAGCAGGTGCTATGTGGAATATCAGCATATAGTATTTTTGATCAAAGGTTACCATGGGTGTTAAAGAACAGCTGCAGTTATTGCAGTATAAGTAGTAGGTCAAAAGCAAAGTTTTCCAGGCTCCTGATACTTCAGGACATGATAAGTAATAGAGCTGTTACATTTGTTATCTCAGGAAATACATGAGAGGATGTTGGAAAGAGGATGTTGACTGCATCTAGTCAGTGGGAAGGAGGTTTATTTCTTGCCCTGGTGCACCAGGGGAGGTGGAAAGCTCTGAGGAGTGAGAGATGGTGCTCAGGGCAACATTCAGATGGGGAAAATATGTAGAAATGCAGGAAAGGTCAGGCAAGGAAGGAGCTTGTGGTGCAGTAATAGTCTCTGAGATTTCTAAAGGTAGTAGAGACCCTGCATTAATTGAGCATAGACAAGGTGAGGCTTCAGCAACCACGGTAAGAACAAGACTCTCCTGGAAACTCAAGCAGAACTGTCTTGAAGGTGTTTAAGGTTGGAAGGTGATAAAAAGTCATTGGTGATAAAAAGTCATTGTCTAGAAGAAACCTCAGACAATCAGGCATTTTATTAAAAGATTTCTCTTCTAAAACAAAATTTCTGCCTCCTAATAAAATGTTACTATGAGGTACTTGAATCTTTTGGTGTCTTCTGGAAGTTTGCAAAGGAAACAGTCCCATTTCAAAACCAAGATTTCTGCAACAAGATTAAAAAAAAATTGTCTAGATACCTGATACAAATAGCAGGCATGATCTCTGTTTCAGAGAAATAATAGTGACCTCATTAAGAAGTCACAATGCTCTATTTTCACATTTTATGCAAGTTAACTAAAATCCATGGTTTTAAAACCCATAACTTTTTTTAAAAAGTTTCATTTCAATGGCTGGTCATTGACCAGCCTCCTAGTTGGTAGTTATTAGGACTGTTGCTTGGACTGTGTGTGCTATTCTGTGATGTAAATTCTAAATTAAGTAATCCCAAGTAGAATACTCAAGAGAACAACTAGAAGACAAGGCCAGGCAATTTTTATCCTGTTTGAAAAATTATCATTAACTAAATGTTTAGTCACGTGAAATAAACATAAAACAAAATATGAACTTGAATAGGATTAGTGTATGTTCCCCTTAAAAAAAATTTAATCTTGTTTTAGAAGTCTTTAATATATATTGACAACAGGCACACTTGGATTGGTTGTAATTGTGTCTTGTGAAGTATTTAATAACAACAGTATTTAATTTGAACTCTGCTTTCTATATTAATATTCTGATTGGCTTTTCATAGCAAACTGGAGGAACAGTAAACAGCCTTACACTATCAGGAATAAAGTGGAGTGTTATATATTGTGCCTTAAATCTCCAGAGTAATCATTTAATAAGGTCAACCCAGGAATGTCTGTTGAACATTGAATCTACATAACCCATACATTTCAAGGTGCAGAACTTTCTGCAGCACTTTGTAACTAGATTAGGACTATTAATATGAAATGCTACAGCCACAGAGGTATTTTCTCTTTGGAGAAAAAAAGAGTCTTAATGCTTTGTTTCTGGTAGATCCATCTTGATTCAATCTTCTTTGAATTAAATCTTTTGTATTTGAGAATATTCTTGAACAAGCATCTGTTTCACAATACTTTATGAAGCTTTCTTATTAAACCAGCCATACGTCTTTCTAAAATATTTTTTTTCTGTAAATTCAGTCTCTTTTAGAAGTTTTTAAAAATTATGGGAATTGAATTGATTTTTCAAAAAGCTTAGCAAAAATACTTTGTGAGGATGAAATATTCCCCTAATGTACCTCCTATCCTACGCTTCACGGTGGAATTACCCAGGTGTAATTCAAGGCAAAACCAAGCCCTCAGAGAGCAGGTAGATTTAAACCTATAGAAATAACAGATGCATTCAACCAGCAATAGCTGTGTTTCATTATATCACCTGAAATGGGTTTTAGTCAAAGAAAATATTTAATATTATTCTAGTACTTGTAATAGATAGCAGACAAGGAGGATGGCCTCAAATAAATACTAACTTTTCCATTATTCTTTAACCTTCCAGTCATTAGCTAACTATATATTATGGAGGGAGAGGTGAAATGGCACTGCTGAAACAGCATCTTCTCCCATGCTAATAATAATATTTGCATGATTCTTTACTCAATAATTTGAAGATTTTCCCTACCAGCAGGCAAACAAGCAGGCAATTTTTATTGAAAAAGCAGGTTAGTGAAACTTTATTTGGGGAGCAATAAAAACAGTTTAAATGGATCTTTAGCCAGTTTGAGATGCTTTATTAGGCAAAGGATTTTGATAGACAGTACCTGAACTTGATCTCCACTATATGTCTGAAGCTTTGAGATTGTAGGTTTATAAAAATAATATTAGCATTTCATTTATCCGAAGAGTTGTGCAAAGACAAAAAAATAAGATTGTAAGATTACTCTTTTTTCTCTTTTTACCAGTGTTCTTTCACCAAAAGGAGTGTTGTCATCATGCCAATTGAGAGATGGTTTTATGAGCCTTGCAGGAGGAGCTTCCCAAGAGGCAAATCCAGTGATGCAAAATACAATGGTTGTGTAAGTGAAATTCAAATTTATTTATTCACATGAACATGATACTATTGCCGAGGCAATATCTTCTTTCAAGAATTCTACCCTACAGGTATTAACCTGCTGCATACCAGTGGAAAAGTGTTTCAAAAATTGATCATAATTAGAAAGCCAAGCACAGAGCCAGTTCTTCTGACTCCTTTACAAGTGGTTTTTGCCCTCAACTTGATAAATAAACCCTCATGTGTTCATCCTTTAAAGGTGGAAAACCACTAGGATAATAGATACTTCAGGCTGCTGATCACAAGAAGAAGGTTCCTTGGAAATGCAGTGCTTTCTGATGGAGTAAAAGAGGCTGGAAAATAAGAACAGGTAAAAGCTTTGGTGTATCTAAGTGGAGGCCTATCTGTTTGTGCTATTTATATTTCTGTTGGTAGGTGTGGCTGAGATGTCAACTTGCTTTTGTTTCCTTGCATAATTTTTCATACAAATAGTAATGTGTCAGCCACTCTTTGAAGGATGGTTTGAGAGACTCTTGCTGAATTTTTTGGCTTGGTGAAGTAAAATATGCAACCTGAGGCAAGAAGGTTGTTTCGGTTGGGTTGGGTTTTGTTTGTCATTGTGAATTCTGCAGAAATTCATGCCTAGGAGGTGGCAATTCGCATAAAACATAGAAAAAAATTATTACAAATACTACCTGAAGCTGCTGCTATAGACTCCAAAGAAAAATGTTTGCATTTTTTTGGTTTGTGTTTTGGGTTTTTTTCCTGAAAGACTATTACAGTAAAGATCACCATAAATGTTCTGTGAGCCCCATAAAATGGAAAAATCTGGATACTGGTAAGATAACCAAGGCTAGTTGGTACTGTTTCCAAACTAAGTGAAGACTGATTTTTGGATGCAAGCTGTGAACTGTGTAAAATTGTCTCTGATAAATATATGCTAATTGTCATCTTAATGAGATTTTGTTAATCTGATTAAATAGGAAGGAAGAGAAAAGCTCATTTCTCCTTTATAAGAAAAAAATCTTGCTATCATAATGATTTCCATTAGTGAATAGTACTCAATTATATATTTGTAGATATACCAAACAATTGGCAAGAATTACCTGGGAACCGTACTCCAAAATATACATTTCTGTTTCACTTAAGCATTCATGAGAATTAAAATTGACCAAAAATTACCCAAATTGTACAAATAAAGATATTAAATGGAGAATTTGGTTCCCGTGGTTGCTTCTTTCACAGGAGAACATTTTCTTGCATGCATTTAGGTGAGGTGCTCTGCTGTCCTATTGAACCAGAAAATTCCTGTAATGGAATCAAATTTATGGTCCAATACAGTCTCCACTCCCATCTGCTTTTTGTCTCAATTCAGTAGCAAAATTGTAAAATGCCATAATTTGAAGAATAAATAATAGCATTTTTAAGGACTTTATGTTCTGAACCTGAGACAATACAGGAACGAAAAGAGGGCAATTCGAGACGCACAGCTGCAGAACAGCTGAGAAGCATACAGAGTGTGGAAGCAAAAATATCAAAGAGCCAGTCTTTTTTCTTACCCTGGCAACAAGCATGTTAACAGCATGTTTTGTATTTTGTGGAATATTCCAAAATTAGCTATTCCAAATAGCTATTCCAAAATAAGGCAAATATTTTGAGACACTGATCTTACCAAAACATTTGCTAGTAAAGTATATTACTATAGTTTTATTTCATTTATCACCTCTTGGCAGCATCTTGCTGCACTATCTAGATCTTTCATCTTATGCTTTACTCATAAGACACAAAAATTACATTACGTACACAGTATTAGATCCACATGTAAGGGTGTCTGTCAATGATACTTCAGACTGAAGACAAATTTCTGTCTTTAAGGTGCTTAGCCCTGTAATCAGGTCATGTTTATTATCTTTAAAATAAAAAGTGCTTTAGTCTCTCACAATAGTAAAGCATATGACACAAGCATAACTGCAAAGCACATGTGTGCGCACAAATGCATTTTTATGTTCATGGACACCAACTGTTATGAGCTGAGCCTTCGATTTGCCCAGGGAAAAGCCTTGCTGAATGCCTGAGGTTTTGAACCCAGTTGATTCTTTCCCTTTGGGGAACTATTTCGTGTTCATTAGTTGTAACCAACTAACCAATTCTGGTCTCTTTCTGCCAAGGTGAAAGCAATTTTGTAACATTTTGTTTTAAAAACAGGGTAATTCTTCCATATGGGAAGAAGTTTAGCAGTTTGTTAGCCATGAAGCCTTTTCTCTTTGAAAGCTGGTATGCCTTTCGACTTGACATTTAACATCCTTTTTTCTCTTTCATAGTGAAAAAAATTTGCTACACCCTGAAAAAAACTGGTAGCAATAGATGTCTAGAAGAAAATATACACTGATATATTGTTATATAATTGTATGTATGAAATTGCATATATTATAAATGTATATATGTGGTTGGTTTATGTTTACTTTTGCTTGTGAACTAGGCAGTATTCTGTTTTTCTTCAGTTTACCTGTAACTTAGCTTCCACTGTGAAGAAATCAGGAATACCGTACACTACTTATGTATTTTTTTAGCACACCTAATGCAAAGTTCATTTATTATGCCACAAAATTTCCTCTGTGTAACTTCGAAGGTATCATGTGTTATAAAAAAATGTTTAATATATGAACATGATGCTGTGTCATTAATACTATGCTCAGTAACAGAAAAAAAAAAAACGTTTCAGACTCATATGTAAGTATGCATTTATACCCAATACTATGATCTTGCAGTAGTAAGCATCAAACCCACTCATCCCCACATGGCACAAGTACTTTGTGAAGTGCCTTTGTTTTCCTCTACTTAAATAGACAAAATGGAGGAATGTTTCATTACCTGCAAAGCACACACCATTAAGTAATCTAGGTAGCCTTTCCTGCCAGTTTCATGCAAGCATTGTTAAAATTCCTTAATTGCTGCCTGGAGCAAAACACTGCCAAGTATAACTGTGAGCCTATGATAGTAAAATCTGTTTGCTTTTATTTCTTTCTAGTCTATATCAAAAGAATAACACATGACTTTCATCTTCACTCCTAAAGACTCAGAATTACATGCTCTGGTTAAGCTACCCTGTGCCGTTATCTGTCTAGTAGAGAAGTTTGAGCCCCAGAGAATGAATTTCATTTAATAATACATATTTCTTGCCAAAGTTTCATGCCCTAGAGAGCAGGTGAAAGGCTAAGGCTGTAATCACACTGAGGATTGTGCATTCCCAATGTGTGAAAAACAGAGCAGAACCTTTTGTGTATGAGAGGACATGCATGTAGTCCATTGCAGCATACCTGTTTTTAATTTTTTATTGTGTTTTCTCAATCTTATGAAAATAGGGGTATCTTTTATAACTTACTAGAACTCCATCCTTTTCTTATTTGCAGGAAACACAAGAATCATCTACTGTGCCTCTTAGTAGTTTGTATTAGAAATAGAAAGAGAATTTTGGTGTCTGTTTGCCTTAATCCATTTTAAGATTAAGCCATTACCAGGGGAAAGTAATTTGATTCTGTCTTAGTGTAACTTGCAATTATTTTATGTTATAATTTATATCTTCTTGTAAGCTGGAGTGGTATTTATTATTGTTGGATATGGTGTCAGTATTAAGTCAACAGAGTACAGTACAATATTTGGAATGAAATCTTTGGTAGCTGCATTGGCTTGAGCTTCATTAGGGAGGACCAATTGATGTTCAGTTCTTTCACATGTTTTGTCTTGTGTTTACCCAGTACAAAAAACAAAAAACAAAACAAAAAACAAACAAACAAAAAACCTCTGGATCTACTAGAAGTGGTAATGCTCTGATTTAGTTTTCCTAAGAAAGAAAAATGTATTTTTCAGGTGTACCTTTTAAAGTTGATCCTTTTCTAAGTAGTTTTAAAATTCTAGTTGAGTTAAAAGTTATGGTTGGATAGAAAAAACCTCTTTTTTAGAGATGTAAGGATATAAATAAAATGTTGTCTACAAAAGCCACTTTCTTAATTCCTATTAAATTGTTCTTGCAGTAGGCTTTAGAATAAAGGAAATAATGGGAAGAAAAAACAGTTCTGCAGTTGTATCTGCACAGAGAGAGAGGTTTTTCAACACAGACTGCTCTTCAAAGCAACTTTTTAATTAGCGAGAGAATGACAAAATTCTTTTGTTGTTTTCAGCATGAAGTTTAGTCTGAAGGTTTTAGACTCAGTTCCCTTCAAAAAATATGTCACATTCTAAATTGAAATGTACAGTTACAGCTAAGATACTTGTTCTTTGCTCTTCTATCAGAGGAACAGCTCATGTTTGAAGGCCAGTTCCCTAAGCAATTCATTATCCATCATAGTTTTGTAATTGTACCTGTTGTAATTGAACTAAATATATTTGGCAATCCATGTTATATGTACCTTTCACTCCCACTCAGGAGTAGCATTACAAATAGTTGAAGCTCATCTGAAACATGGTGAAGAAATGCACAAAGTTAATAAGCTCTATGATGTATGATAGCTGCTCTGTGCTGGTCTTGCTTACTGAGCATCAAGGCTGCAAAGACCTTTAGCTCAGAAATAAGCAGCATTTCCAAGAAAAAGGGCAGACAGGAGATGCTAAATAAGTACTAACAGGCTATAAAAAGTATAGTGCTCAATAGTGAGGTTTTTTCTATAATTCCAAATAGCAAACTGTGTTAGGCATTCTAATGAGTAGAGTATTTGTGACTGCCTTGACATTGTCCACCCATTTAAATATCCGGAGACGTGCTTCTTTCACGTATTCTTGTGCAAGTACATCATGCTGGATTAGCTCTAGTCAATTAAACAGTGAGTTGCCCTCAACTACTAATAGAACAAGTGGTATGGGCTATTTCATCACCAAGTGACATGCAGCCATTGTACAGAAATTGGCATTTATAAACTTGTCTTAGATTAAATTGTCTTCAGCTTGTTAGTAACAAAGAGTTTACACCCCAACAGCTGTTGTCTTCTGTATCTGCTGAGGCCCCTTTCGCATTTTGTGCTCACAAAGAAACCAACTAAGCTGCATCTGGGTAACAGACACTGCCATTTTACTTTCTGGCAGTGAGTCAGATGTGACTTGTGGCTGATGTCACTTGTTTATCTGGCAAACATGAGATCAGTAAACTCACAGGGAATTCAAAGATCACATAACATTGTGTTTCCTTGGGAGGATTAGGAGAAATGAAATGTCTGACAGCTCTGTGTCAGCTTTTCACATTACTTACGGAACACACACTGTTTCTTTTCCTTCGGAGTCTCTGAAGGAAATGAGATGTTAAACTGCCAGTCACTTCAATTTTGGCCATTCATTAATCAAGAAATGTTATAACAAGTCAGTAATTTCATCTGCTCAGTGTAACCTGCACAATTAGCAATTACTTAGGAACATGTCAGGCACTACAACAATAAGCTGTTTCACTTGAAGATCAGGTCTAATCATTTACCCCAAATCTTCCTATGTATAGCATTTCTTAAGCTAATACTTGCTCAGGGTTCATGATGTAGATTGATGTGAAAGGGCCAGAAGGTTCCAGAAATGCATTGTTGTTCTTTGCTGTTCAAATTTTCTTGATTGAGATTTTCTTTGCCAACTAGAATACACATCTAGACATTTATTCTACAATTTTTTTACTGTTGCAATGCTTGCATGTTCAGAACAGATGTTCCAGGGAATGGAAGGGAAACTGAGGCTTTCCTAGAAGCCATCAGATGATATAAACAAGAAATTTGCTAAACTTCCCTCTCTCTTGTAAAAAATTCAAAGCACATGATGAAAAACTAAAATTAATATACATTGAAGATGAAGGTAAGTTTTTTAATTCACATGAATTCATGTGAATTACTGTAGGATCGAAAGATCTATTTTTCAGCTTGGGCTGACTTTCTTCCACTGATGAAAGTATATTCCCACGTTGCCCTACCTATACTTTGTGTTTTCCTGCCAGTTGTTGGCTTGGAATACTGTTTGCTTTAGCAGAAATAACAGCCCTCCAATATTTGAAATGAAACAGTGAGCATGAAACTGTACATAACTTCCTCCCACAATGGGACACACACAGAATCTATACTGGGACAAAAATTTGTACATGAAAAATGTACAAGGACAATGTGATTCAATATATCTTTTGGTTTTTCATATTATATATAGCTTATTCCATTCCAAGAAAATTATATTTGCATCTCTTGTCATATGTCTGTAAGGAAAAGTCTATTTGTACATGCAAAAGCATTTAAGAATATAGTTTTTAACATTCATGTTAAATGAACGGGGAATAGTCAAAACTCTTACTATAAGTCAGTACAATGACATTTAGGAATGTACTGCTGCAGCATGTAGTTGCTCTCTGCGTTGCAGGAAGGCTTGAAAGCAGTTGTAAATTATTTCACCAATAGACCATTTTTGGATACTTAGCTACTGTGGCTTGCTTCTTTTGGCTTTTTCACTGCTCATGCCCCATGTCACATGTGCCTGAATTAAAATAGACAAGACTTGTCTGTGTTTTCTTCTATGTCAAGTCATTCCTAAATTCTAAACCTTTTACTTTTGTTCTTTTCCTACCAAACTGAGCTTGAACTCCTTGGATTTAGTGCCAATTTTCATCCTTATTTTCTGTGATTTGCGACCCACATTTTCATTTAAGTGCTGTATCTGTCACCTTTCTGTGACGTTCCCAGCTGTGAAATACATTCTGTTCTGTGTACCAAGTGGTTACTCCACTTGGGTTTGCTCTTAAAACATGCGTTACAAAAAAATCTCCAACAGTGATGCACTTTAGGAATGAATCAGTAGTATGCATAAATATGTGCATTTGTCACTGAATGTTTTGCTGCATGCTGCAGTTCCATTATTTGTATTCCATCTTTTGTAGTTCTTTTTTTTTTTTGCAAAAGTTGGCTTTACACAAGATCAGGTTTTACTACCCTTATTTGCACAAAAGGTCCTGTAAACTTTATTAAAGTTTAATCTACACTCTCATTCATATTCATTTTCATTTCTACATTAAAAAAAAACAAAAAACTCGGGGATAAATGGTTCAAATCCACTAAGGCTTCCTTCAAGATATAAAAAAGTATTGTCTGTGACAAAACCAGTACTTCAAGAAGAAGTCTGATAAAAGGATGAGTAGAACAAGTGGAAAAAAGCTGTGAAAACTGAGCTGGCCCTGATTTTGGTAATTTTCCTTCAACCTGGAGAAGATTAAGGCACTTAAGTACTCAGGTTCCTCTGAGCAGGTCACAGAAGCTAATTTCAGGCATGGTGGGCTCCCTTACAGGTAGTGCCTGGAGCTGACAGCAATGCCTGGTCTCCACCCAGAAGCTGGTGCAAGTAGCCCCTACAGGCTACAGTATTAGTGGACAGGTTCTAGGTAAAGAAAGATGAAGTGTTATTGTTTCATGCTGTGTGTTTTAGCAACCATGACTGATCATTTGGGATGCATAGTACTTTCCTGGAAAAAAAAAATGTAAAAGCTTTTAAGTGCTGTGTCATGAAATGTTGTGAAGCTGCCATGGGTTAGATGAGTCACATTATATGGAGGCTTTCTACTAATGCAATAAAGTCAACAGATTAGATTTATTTTACTGTGAGTATTGTAGGAATAAAAATACACATTTTTCCTTTCATTAACTTTATGATTTTGATAGATACACTGTTTTTAGAAAGTCTAAATCTCTAGAGACTAAATCTCTGAATTCAGTCATTTAAAAAATCATCCTCTCTGTGAAATACTCTTTGAAAAGCCAAGGAAAAGCTTCTGTTTGCAAGTTTTTTGAGTTGTTTTCCTTGTGTTCTTCTGAAACTGACCTCTAATGAGCAGATTGTATTCAAAGCTTCTTCAGGCTTGTATTGAGAAGGGTACAATTTATAAGCTCGGGGTGAACACTTTGGAAAAGTTTTTGTCTGTGCAATGTTTTCTGTGATTATTCCCACTCACTCTTTAGGAAGTATGCCTATTACAAGCTAATACAGAGTTTCTAAACTAAAGGGCTGCAGGAATAGACTGAATAAGGGTTTAAATGATGGATTTCTTTTTGCCAGTCTTGCAGCTGAAAATACTTTTTCTTGTTATTTTTTTCCAGTAAGGTGGAGATTTTGAAGTGATGACAACCTGTTTTTTTTATGTGAGCTCCTCTGCATAGCTTCCTTTTTCCTCCAGTCAACTCTCAGCCATGCAGCCTCTGAAGAATAGGAATGAGGCTACAGCAAGCTATGGGTAGTGAAAGACTTCTCATTGATATAATTTATTTAAACACAAAAATTTGTAAAGTTTTTATGGTGGTGATCATTAAATATACTGAGGGTTTTAAAACACAGAAGGCAGAATAAGCAGCTAGTTGATTACTGACTAAAATGGTTATTTAAATAAGGTATATTAAAATAATACCCAGGTGAGGTATTATTAGCATGTATTTTACTATGCCTAACTTTTTAAAATAACACAGTGTTCCTTCAGCAGCTCTCAACTCTTCTGTGATTCCTCTGTGTTCTTACGGTATGTGCCTCAAGTCAGACCATGGCCTGAAACTGCCGTGCACTTCCTTTCTTCTGGAGTGAAAATGCTTTTCATACGAGGACAAAACCAACCTTTTCTATGCATCTATCCTCATCCTTAGGTCATTTCACTGAAGTGAGCAATGCAAAGCTTTTCTTCACTGCTGATACTCTCTTTCCACTCATTATATTTCTTTGAATTGATTTTGGTAAAGTCCGCTACCTAGATTACATGCAATCCAAGTCACAAAGATTCATTTGGGGAAAAATGCTACCTTTTACTTTACTGACAAAGATATATTTGAAAATACAAATAGGATCTAGAACGTTTGTTTCCTTTTTTTTTTTTTTATTCTTTCTTTTTTCCTCTGTCTTCTCCTTGCCCTTTCATTCCCCAGACGAAACATAATAGGCTTTTAAAAACTGTACATAAGAGCAGAATAAGTGGTACACATTTGGTTTATGTTCACCAAGGGAAAATGTTATCACACTGTTTTGTTTTTTTCTAGACTTAGTTTATGGAGAAAAGTTGTCAGAATGTCTGTCAAATCCTAAGGCAAGGCCTACAGCAATCCTGATTAATTAAAATAAGGAAAAAAATAAAAATAATTCTGATGACAACTCTTTCAAGCTCATTCACACTGCCCACTGAATAACTAGAGACTTTTTTTTCTTTATTTAGGGTATATTCTTGTGGAATGGAGTTGACTCTTATTGTAGCAATGCATACAATGCAGCGTTCTATACTTGTGTGTAATGCAGTGTGGATAATATGCCAATGCTTTCTCTATGGTTGAAAAGTGTTTGAGCAACATCAAGGCTTTGTCTTCATTTCACTGCCTCCTCCACCACCAGCAGCACTGAGTAGGCTGGTGTAGCAGACAGAACCTTCCTTGGGGCACGGCGCTTCGAAGTCAAGCAGTTGTTCTGGTCCAGGTGCACAAACAGTTCTCCAATCTTGTTGCCTTTAGACTTGGCTGGCCTTGTTCGGTGCTTCTGCTCCAGACTGAGCTAACCTCCTCCTCTGGCTGCTCCAGAGTGAGCTGGGCATGCACTCTGAAGCTCACCTTTTATTGGTTGCCCAATCCTGCTCATGAGCAGTTGGGGTAGGCCTTAATTGGGCACAGATGGGCTTGGCATAAGCTCACACCTCCCACCTCATAATTAGCCACACCTGATTGCCTCATTTCACTACAGGCTGGAGTTGGGCAAGAGGCTGGGAAGGGACGCAGCCAGGACAGCTGACCCAAATTGACTAAAGGGGTTGTCCATACAAGATCATGTCATTCTAGCACTAAATCTGGGGTGATGGGAGAAAGTGAGGAGATTTTGGTCTTCCAAGGTGTCCATTGCTCAGAGCCTGCCTGAACACTAGTTGTCTTGTGGGTATTGGTGAGTGACTGCTTATGCATCAATTGTATTTTTCCCCTCTTCTCTTATTAAATTGTCTTTACCTTGACTCTACCATTGGATTTTCCTATTTTCTCCCCTGTCCTGCTCTGAGGGGAGTGAGCAAGAAGCATTGTCGTTACCTAGCTGCGGGCCAGGGGCAACTCACCACAGCAGGAGAGAGGCCTAAGTATCTCATTCATGTTGTCAATGAGTGTCAATGTCCAGGAGTATTTTAAACCATGTCTGTACCAGAGTTTTTTGAATGTTTACCACCACCCTTTAATGCTGACGTTGCTCCACATGAAGGGATGTAAAGTAGCTACAGTTCATGTGGCCATAGACATTTCTAATACAAGGGATCAAAGAGAGCTGGAGATAGAACAACTGTCAGCTTTGGCACTTCAATTTCCAGCAGTCAGGCTTGTGAAGGTGATGGTGTTTGAGAAGTCTATAGTAATATTCAATGCCTCTGAGAAAATATTACACTTTTGGAATAGAAAGCATAGATACTCTAAGGTCCTGTTTTTCCTCTGTCCTGTGACAAAACAATGGGGAGATTCAGATCTATATAGGTTCTATATAGGTTCTTCAAATGTCTTTAGCAGACCATACATTAACATGCCGCGTAGATTCAGATCTATATAGGTTCTTTAAATGTCTTTAGCAGATCATACATTAACATGCCACGTGTTTCCCAATAATAATGTGGAATAATTAATTGCTTTTCATTTGTGCGAAAACTGCACCCACTTTTTCCCTTTGGAATGACAATTGTGATGTGCAGTTTGAAGCATTGTCTCAGGCCTTGTATTATACCCAGGGGACTTTTCCTGCCCTAAAATTTATGCTGAGCTTTAGGGAAAGACAACATGTACTGGATGTGCTCATTCAGTCAGTACTCTTGCAGCTTGTTTCCCACACAATGAGATAAGAATTCTATTTTCTGTCTTTTTTTTTTTTTTTTTTTTTGAGTGCGTGTGGGAAAACAGTCTGCGGAGGCTTAAGGATTCCATGTGCACATCAATATGATTGTATGAAATCGTTTATTAGCAACTTGCACTCACTTTATATAGAGAAGCCTTGTTTACATCATCTTATCATGCAGGTGGCCTTGTATTCCAATTACACATACCATTCTCACGGAAAGATTCTTCTCACATAATTATTTTCCTCTTCTGTTGCCAATTAAGTTATCTCTTTCCCAGTAGCTCATTCTCAGAAAGCCTCTAACTAGGCCTCAATAACCATTAACCCAATGTGGCCTAAATTGAAGTAAGTCAGGATTGCTCACAACCTGTATATTTCTGAACTGTTTCCCCAACATATTCCCCTTTTTGTTTTTTGAGCAATTCTGACTTATTTCGTTACATAAGATAACATGCTAATGATATATTGTCATAAGCAGCATACTAATAATGCAAAAGCAATAACATACCAATAATGCAAAAGCAATAATAACATATATATTGATGCAAAAGCAGTAATAACATACTAGTAATATAAAAGCAATAATAACATATATAACTGATAAGCCTTGCCTAATTAAATCTGGAAGCCAACAAGCTAACTGGTATATTTTATGATTTTTATCAGTTCTTACCAAAGGCTTTTCCTCTTGCTATGTGTGATACAAATGAAACAGCAAGAAACCCAAATTTCAAACTTTCCCTTGTTTTCTAGGCCTAATTGTTGCATTGACCAGTTTGATCACAAATGTTATTGATAACTCATTAGTGCTCTCATCATGAGGTCACGCTCTTTTTTCTTCTCATAGGGGTATATGCTCTTCCCTTGTCTTTTCCCTCTTTTTTTTTTTTTTTTTTTTTTTTTTTTTTTTTTTTGTGTTTTTGTTTTTGTTTTTGTTTTGTTGTAATGAAAATAGTTTTATTATCGAATCATGTATTCTAATGGTTTCAAACTAAACTTGGAGAAATTTCTTTCTATCACACCACTCCCTGCATAGTATACAGTATTTTGCAATGCAGCTTTGAGCATCTTTTAAATTCTTTTCTTAAATAATAGATCAAATTATAATCAATGTGCCCATCAAAGTAAGTTGTTTTAAAATATCTGAAGTTCGCATAAAAGCAGAGTAGTGACGCAACCTAATTGAAGCCAAATTATTTCTATTTCATGGATAGCGAAAATCTCCTTTCAAAGAAAAGAAAATACCAGTATCTTTCATGAGTAGCAGGTAACCCTCAAGTTACTGCCTACCAAAATTCAGGCCTGGACATTTGATGCCCAGAACTATGTAAAAATATTTCCCACTTCTGCTTCATACCTTTCAGAAGGCATTAGAGAAACTTTTTTTTTTTTGTCTTTTTAATGAGGCTATGTGGTGTCCTTTCCTCCCCCTCCCAGCAGGGCTCACAGCTACAGTATCTGCGGGGGCAGAGGCAGCACCTGCAGCTGTAGCAAGCTTGCTGGGAGCAATCGCCAGGCACACGAAGGGGGGTTGAAAAGCAGCCGCGGGGGAAAGAGTCGGGGGGGGGGGGGGGGGGGAATTTCTTTCTCTCCGCAGCATTTCTCGGCCTCTGAAAAACATTCTTATGAATCTATCGTACTCTTTACCAATATATGAGAAAAATTTAACAAAACCTACCAAAAACTCTAAAAACCAAAACACTATTACTACTAAAATCTGGTGGAATCAGCCTAAAATAAAATAAATCAGTACAATCTCCCAAACCAAATACTTGTATCAGAAATATTATCACTGTGAATCCACATTTAAAGGCGTTTGTTTCCATGGTCGAACCCATCTGCTCGGTACCCAACGCACTCCAGTACCTGTAAGTAAGCACATATAACCTCGACCAGTCAGTTTCACCTCTGCTGGCCCTTCCCATTGTCCAGTGATGGAATTCTTGAATTGCAACAAAATTTTGTGGAAGGTTCCGAACCAAAGTCTGCTAAAGCTTTTTGGTGAATCAGTAGCGGAGGTTCTGTATGTTCTCCTGTAAGGCATAAACAGTTCATGACATATACAGCCTTACTTAACCGGTCCTGAGGAGGACTCCCTTCCTCCCCCCTTTTTTGTCTTTCAAGGAGTGTCTTTAGTACCGAATGGCAACGTTCCACTACTGCTTGACCCGTAGGGTTATGAGGAATACCAGTAACATGTCGAATACCCCATTGTCCACAAAACTGCCGAAAACGAGCAGAAGTATAAGCGGGGCCATTGTCCGTCTTAATAGACTGAGGTACTCCAAGAACAGCAAAGGATACATATAGATGTCTGATAACATGTTTCGTTGCCTCACCAGTCTGAGCAGAGGCCCAAACGGCCATAGAAAAAGTATCTTTAACAACATGCACATATTTTAAGCGTCCAAACTGTTGTACATGAGTGACATCCATTTGCCACAGTTCCAAGGATTTCAAACCTTTAGGATTGACTTCCATCCCAATACCAAGATCAACCTTTTGGCAATCAGGACAAGATTTCACAATTCTCTGGGCATCCCCCAGAAGTAAATGAAATAGCTTCGCTAGCACTTTAGCAGTTTGATGGAAAAATGCATGAGATTGTCGAGCCTGTGAAAAAACGTCAACAGAAGGACCAGTCCACGCTGGTGCAACTAAATAATCAGCTCTGTTATTACCGATAGCCAAACCTCGGTCACTAAGATGACTCTGGATATGAGTGATAAAATAAGGATGTTCTCTTTCTGCTAAGAGTCTTAATAACTTCTGCAACAAGAAATACAAATGCTTATTCGAAATTTCCTTCAAAATGGCATGATACATTCTCAAAACAATACCTACTACATAAAGTGAATCAGAGACTATATTTACAGCAGTATTATTCCACGTTTCAAAAACCCAAATAACTGCAGTAAGTTCAAGGGTTTGCAAAGAGTCAAATGACTTCCCTTGAATTAAATGTTCTTGCCATTGCCCAGGCGTCTCCTCCCAGGTGACAACAGCTTTACGGGATTTTTTTTTCCCAGCATCCGTAAAGACCGTTAAGCCGTCCACTGGACTGTCAGACAAAAAACTACATGATATGATTCCTACTGCATGTTAGATAAAAGTGGTAACAAGCAATATGAGGGGTAAGAATTCATTATTTCCCCACTAAGCTATGCCAAGGCTATTTGCAGGTCTGTGGAAGTTCGCAGCAACCAAACCAAATAGTCTTGCATTAGGGGGCAAAACGATCTGTCCCTCTCGGGTCCACTCCAGCGATGTCTTGACATCGCGCTTGGTCCCTTTTTTTTTTTTTTTTTTTTTTTTTTTTTTTTTTTTTTTCCCAAAACCAATAATAACAAATATAATTGATAAACCTTGTCTAATTAAATCTCTAAGCTATCCCCACATCCTTAAATGATTTAACCATTCATCTAACCCAGTATATACAACAGTTAATTTTTTCATGTTATCTTAATTAATAGTTTTTGGTTGTGAATTGACTCTGAATGATCAGCTAAATTTATGCAAATACACCCTATCCAAGTCTTCACAAACATAACCTAAAAGCTAACAATAAAATGTCAGTGGCAGCACGATGTTGTAAGACTGCATGTCTGACACTATTAACATCTTTTAGCATTTGTGTTAAAATTTCAGAAGTTAAGTTTATCTGCTTAGCAGTGCAACAAAATAGCATAACCAACAATCAACATATAGACCACGCATCCCATAATCAACATATAAACGATCACATAAATTACAACATTAACAAAAACCTGTTATGAATACAACACAATACTAAAAGCACATTTCACATTACAGTGGAAGGGCTTAAATAACTTTTTAGTATGAGGAAATTCAGATGTCCACTGGCGCGTAGAACCAAGGGGGTAGAGGAGGCTTATCCGACAAAAGTTAGTCGGGGGGCCCCAAAAGCATTTCCAGACCCCTCCCGGGTCACAGCACGGTGGAGTCCTGGTTTCCTCCATGGTTGCCAAATTGAAGCCCAAAAAGCCAAATAAAATTGTTTAGAGACAAAACTCCAATCCTATAAACAGCAAAAGCACACATACACACACACACGCTTTTTTTTTTTCTCTGCTGTGGTGTCTGCAGCAGGGCTTATTCTCTGAGCAGCAGCAGTGTGTGCGGGGGGGGCGAGAAGCAGCTGCGGAGGCAGGAGTGGGGGTGCTCTCTGTACGAGGAGCAGCTCTCACTCTCCGCAGCAACTTCCAGCCTCCAAAAAGGCATACTCATTCTCATAGCTGTGTTCTTTGTCTTACTTCTCACCAATATATAAGAAAAACTAACAACAACCACTAGAAGATTCAAAAATGAAATTATATTGCCACTAAAATCTGGTAAAGTCACCCTGAAACAAAATGAAATGGTACAATTTCCTAAATCAAAACTGCAAGTATAATTGCTAACCAAGTTTTTTATCTCTATATGAAACACCAGCGTACCATGCACCACAATATACATCAATATTGAGAACTATATTGCAATGATGGTTCTTAAGCAGCTTTATCTTAAGCATTTTTACCTCAAGCAGCTTCTAGGAATTGGGCTGCTGTAGCACCTTTTTGGGAGTAGTCCTAATGCACTTTTAGTTTTTTCATTAGCATTGTCATACGCCAACATATAAAAAAATTTTTTTTTCCTTTTTTTTTTTTCTTTTTCTTTTTTTTTTCTTTTTTTTTTTTTTTTTTTTTTTTTTTTTTTTTGTTTTTAACAAATTGAGATGTAATATTACCACTGAATAGAAGTGATCCACAAATTTTGAATATGACTCTGCTCTCTCTAATATTTGTAAAGGAAAAGTCTGCTTTTGCAGGATCATGAACAATTTGCAAAGCCTTATACGCCAATTCTTGTGAAATTTGTAACACTTCAGTTTGAAGCCATGCCTGCAAATCTGCACGTACAAAAGGACAAGCACCGAGTAACATTTGTGCTTGCACTCCGTGTAATGCATCGGTGTTCTGTCTAGGAATCACAGCTGCATTTTCACATAGCATTTACCATTTATGATGAAATTGCAATTGTTGAGAAAGAGTTAACAGAGTATTAATGAGCGTTTTTGTGTCATACGGCATCAACAATTGAGCAGTAAAAAGATGTTGCAAAAGAGATTGAGTAAATGACTCAAACCGATTTCAAATTGTACTGCGCCTGTACTGTACTGTACTGTAATGTCACCTTTGGCTTCTTTTATCATTTTCCAATCTAATGCAACCCATTGACCTCCTCATCCTGGTCCCACAACCACTGGAAAACCATCGGACTCATATTGGGAACCATTTCTCCTTCAACTATAGCATTTGAATAATTCCCTTCCATCTAGTTACTGGATACACATTACCACCCCCCCCACTACCCTCCCCTCCCCATGCTGGATCTGGAAGAGGTAGAGCAGTGGGTGTTAAAGGGTTAAGGGAAATAGGAGCAGGAATAGGGAACAGATCAGGGGGTAAAAATGGATTAGTGCCCCATTGTTCGGGATGTTCCCTGGAGCAAAAACTAGGGTTTTTTTCAGGGGTATACTCATCCTTGGTCTCCAGTTCTGTCAGCTTCTTCAGCAGTTCCCTTCGTTGCTTGTTTCCGAGTCCCAGTTCCTTCCTTGGTTGTTGCTCTATAGCAGGCACTGATGGTGTTGACAGGTGAAGTAGAGGATTAATTGATGGCAACTGTGGTCAAGAAGATAAATCAGGCTTCCAAGGTGGAAAGGTGGCAGAGCATTCAGGAGCCATGGCGGGCAGTTGCAAGGTCGGGAGTCTGCATTCCAAGATTTCTCGCCTGTGTTCTCCGGCTTCTCTCCCTCTGGGTCCTCCGACGATTCTGGTGGTGTTTTCGGTCGCTATTGGTCTTGCTTCTCGGTCCCATTTTTGCTTTTCATCCGACCCCCAGGGTCAAATGGCACAGTTGACTGAGTTTGAATCAGTACAGTCCCTTCAGGTGCTGGTAAGGGTATTTTAGGTGTCTCAAACAACTGTTTAGAGGTCAAGTCCATACCACAAGCATTCATCGGTACTGGCAGATCAGATGTTAAGACAACAAATGCTGAGGCTGTTGCTGACCTCTCACTTTTCATTTCTTTTAAGGTTTCTTTAATCAATTTCCAAAGTGTCGCTAATCGTTGTGCCTCCTTATCTCCATCGCTAATTTTATCCCATAGGGCAATACCTATGGCTTCCCAAGTAGGTAACTCAAAAACAGTACCCATCGAGGGGATCAAGTCTCTATCCTGTGCCCATTTCAGTAATTCACGTAAGGTCCTGCCTTCGTGTAATAAATCTCTCATAGAGAGAATATATTGGAGGAGCTTAACTACTGCCTCTTCTTGTTGTACATCAGAGTGTAGACCCCATCTCCTCCCCAGCCGCTCACCTGATCAGGGCAAGATTCTTCAACTCCGAGGTACCTCTTTTATTCCGTAGCTGGGCACCAGCTACATAGATTGCCGGGTCAGCAATCTCCTTTCGACTGGCCTCTCCGCCCTCTTATTCCAGCTGTCTTTATCGCTCCTGGAAGCAACAGCATAAGAGTCTCTGGTCCGGGCCGTCCTTAGACCCTGGTCCGGGCCACCCTTAGTCCCTGTTCGGGCGCCATTTGTGGGAAAACAGTCTGCGGAGGCTTAAGGATTCCATGTGCACATCAATATGATTGTATGAAATCGTTTATTAGCAACTTGCACTCACTTTATATAGAGAAGCCTTGTTTACACCATCTTATCATGCAGGTGGCCTTGTATTCCAATTACACATACCATTCTCACGGAAAGATTCTTCTCACATAATTATTTTCCTCTTCTGTTGCCAATTAAGTTATCTCTTTCCCAGTAGCTCATTCTCAGAAAGCCTCTAACTAGGCCTCAATAACCATTAACCCAATGTGGCCTAAATTGAAGTAAGTCAGGATTGCTCACAACCTGTATATTTCTGAACTGTTTCCCCAACAAGTGCGTGTGGCACATGCCAATTGTTTTCTATCCAACCCTGTTAACAATTAGTATGCCAGTGGCTTCAAGAGCCTGTTTCCCTGGAAAAATAAACAAAGGCAAAAAAGAGTGTTTTTCTTACTTTTTATACAAGATATTAAGTGGAAGAGGTTTACTTCTGATTTGAAATTGATTTAAATCCTTTCAGCTTCAAGGGAGAGCAGATTACACATCTGTTAAGGCAGAGGTTTATCTGATTAAACATGAATAGGGATCTGCACAGCTAGATGCCTAATTACTAAAATGACTGCCCTGTCGATTACCAGTTCCCAAGATTAGATGGTCATTCTATCTCTGGGTGAGTTGGGCTCATCATGTTTTCTGCTTGTGTTCTGTTCTCTTTCTTGCTGAAATCCAGCCAAAGACAGAAATTTTTGCTTGTGCTCCTTCACTTAGAATTCTCTTTGCACAAGAGGATACACTTGCTGATCTCCGCCAGCTGGTTTCTTGCTGATGTATTGACCTTATTTTAAAATTCATTAAATTTCCATTACTGACCCAGACCATTTTTTTCTCAAATTTATTGGAAATTCCAGTTGATTAACAAAGGAATATGCATCTGATTTCTAAGCATTTCTTTGTGTTTGGTTGGTTTTGGTTGGGTTTTTTTCAACAATAAATGGGGATGGAGAATTTTTAACGGCATTACATTACTTGAAATGGAAAAGCTTATTTAATAAATCACACTGTGGATAAGAATAAGAATGATAGACCTGTTCTACTCATCTTCTGATTTTCTGATGGCATCAGTAATAAAAAGCACAGAGGACCTATTTTAATTATTTAAATTGTAAGGGCCTGTCAGAATATTCAAGTTAAACAGGTCTTCTGAGTACATGGCGTATTTCTGTAAGTGCTTTCAAAGTAAAAATGCTTTTTATGGTTGTATCATCAAAACAACAAAGCACAACAAACAACAAAACAAACAACAAAGCTATGTATAGCAATATAGTTTTCAGTCTTAATTATATCTCAGCTCACTTACAGGTACAGCATAACTTGCTTTTCTAGTTTTCTGCCTATAAGATTAGATTTTCCTTGTTGATATAAAAGCATAGTCTCCATGTGTCAGGTAGACAAGTTAGAAGCTTCAAGAATGTCAGGTTTACCTTTTTTTGTGTGTGTGTTTGTAATTATGTATATCTGAAAATAAAATTATGCTAAAGCTCTTATCATTTTTAATTTATCGTTTTAGTTAATGATTTTGATTTCTCAAGCATTAAACTCTCAGAAGTAAATTAACCCAAAGTTGCTGTCAGAATTGTTTGATGATTAATTATTAAACAAGTAGAATTGAAATGCACGTGTTTGTGTAACGCTGTAAGACATTTTGAAGTGTGATGTCAGTAGTTGCAACCTGAGTGCACCCACAAAGGGTCTCTCCTTTCTAGAGCAGGTCTCCAAACTCTTTACTAGGTATAGAGGGCTTTTTTGTAGAGGGTAGTTAAGCGTTTGAATGGACTGATCAGGAGCTGCTGGAATCATAATTCCTGAAAGTAAAACCCTACAAGGGTTTTAACCCTTGTAGATGAGGCACTTTAGAACATGCTCTAGTGGGCAGGGTAATATAGATATTGATAAATATATTTTACTTGTTTTAGATGGGGGGAATGTTGACAGTTGGATGCAGTGATCTTAGCAGTCTTTTCCAACCGTGACAGTTCTGTGATTCCAATGGAGCAGAGAGCAGTGGTGACTAGGTGTGTGATGCAAACAAAGCCAAGTTACTGTGATAGTTATTAATTTGTTCTTAAAGGCCTGTGGGGGAATTAAAATTCAATCCCATTAGATTGACATCAGTGACATCGGTGACATCAGGCCTGAAAGATGTCACTGGACTCATTGGAACACTTGGTTCCATTAGGAACCAGAAGTATAAAACCCAACTTGGAATCCAAACTGAAGGCAAGGGTTAGGAAGCAAATCAAGTTGCTCAGTTAATTATCAGTCTCTTTCCAATTCTGTAACACATGGCAAGGATCATGGCTTTTTTATCTCCCATTCTGTTCTGGACCATGCCTGAATATCAATTTAATTCAGAATTACGGCTCAGGAATAAACTTCTTGTGAAGCTTTTCATTAAGAGGGGAAAGTGAAAACCAGTGTTTGGTCAAAATGGGTCTAGGACTGAAGGGACACAGAGCAGATACCCTCACACAAGGAAAACTTGCTGGCAAACTTCATGGGGGTTGTAGCCACAGTTTTTCAAGCAGGCAGATACCTGGGATACAAAGTCTTGAGTAGAAAGTGGAATGAAAACAAAAATAAGTGAAAGATACAAATGTGTCCAAAATGTACAATTCAGGAAACAGCTGAAAAAAAGTGTAGCTGAAAAAGCAGGAAGAGAACTAACTCTGGTTTACTTTTGTTGCCTTCTATAAGGAATTATGAGTTTCGTGTGTCATGTACATTGAGTTAAGTCGATCTATGTCTTCATAGTTTATACATGTATTTATGATATTGAAATTATTGACAGAGCACTGGTGGGTATAGATTTTCAGATGCCCAAATCTCAGTGGACTACATTGGGCCAGGAGCAGTGCAACAGTACGTAGATGCTATTTGCTTTGTAAGTGAACTATAAACTTGTTTCCATAAGAATTATAAATCTGTCTGGTAAAACAGAAAACAAAAAACATCCAAAATCCAGAGTGATGAGGGTTTTATATATTTCCTATTGCAATTAAAACAATCTACAAGTAGAATTAATGTATACGCAATTTCATTCTTCATAATCAAGCTCAGACAGATGCTGAACATCTAGTCAAGCAGAAATCTGTTTTATCTGTTGCAGAGCTAAAGCACTCTAATACTACCCAGTCTAGAAAATCTAGAGAAAGATTTCTGTATGTTGGTCTTGAACAAAGTTTCAGAGAAAATAAGCAAGTGGGCCAAATTTAAACTCTGGGCTACTATTTGTTATTGCCATGTCTACTCCAGACAATTTACATTGCTCAAGCAACAGGACAGTAACATTCTGGCTTTCCCATGTATAATTATTTGGGTGAATGGACAGCTGATTGGAGTTAGCAAAAAACTTTATTTAGGGAGGAAGGCCTTTGTGAACTCTGATGATACTTTGACTACAGAACAATATAATTAATCTCCAATGAAAAATCTGGTTCTTTCATTCCATCAGGGCTCTAGAGTATTCTTGACAGCATCTGTGTGCTGACAAAAGTAACATACATGCTCTTGCTCACCAATTTTAGAAATAGAAATATGGTAGAATCAAGCCAGCAAGGGTCAGGCTTCTGGAGGATGTAACCTCTGTGAGAAAAGGTCTGACTATGTCTACAGCTAGCATCTGGAACATCAGGGCCTGTCTCTCCTGACCAGGGAGGCTGGGCAGAGCACACTACTGTTCTTTTCTAGCTTACTTGCCTAATCTTCCAGTGTAAACCTTGGCAGGTAAGAACAGAAAAGGATAATGCTGAAATGAAACCAGATTATGGCTAGAGCCATAATGTCTTAAAAGTCTACAACATCTTGAAAAAAACATTATTTGAACATATTAGAAAATAACAGCCTTGAGAAAGTATTTCTGAAACAAAAAGGCTGGTGAGCCCTCTCTCTGCAAGGACATCAGGAATTTGGCAGACCACCCCCATGACTTTTTGTTGTTTCAACTGGATACTAGCCCAAGGAAATTATATTACACTGGTGAGTTATTTTATTAAGGCTTGTTTTCAAATATGAGAGGAACTGGAATAATAGCACTGGGTAGCAGTGGATGCAAAAAGAGCTATTTTCTTAACCTGGTTCTGGTTGCTGGAGTCTGTTCACTGGCCTCTCATGTATCTCCAAACAGACACAGAGATTATCCAAGTGCTGTCACTACCAGAATTTCATTTCAGTGAACATAAGGGGAATAATTTGTCCTGGTTCTGGGGGGCTGCAGTCAACTTAGAAACATGATCCATGCACTGGACATGAAATGAATGCCTGCATACTGCCTTTTTCTAGAATTTTTAAAACTTTTAGTTGTGATGCTATGTTTTTCTGGACTTTCAAAAGTACAATTTCCAAATCTGCTCATTACTATCACCTAAACAAAATCATTTGTTTCAGGGTACAGTTTAGTTCTCTCATCAGCTACCCAGAAAAGTTGTGTAAGCTGTCCAGAATTTAAGAGGAGAAAGTATTCCTCAGGAGAGGACATTTTCTTGTCAAGAGACAAGAGTCCCATTTGGTGTGTAAAGGACCCAGGTCTCTCACCTGCCCTCTGCACAGTGGGATGGACACAGGAGCCAAGGAGAATTCAGTGGGAAACATTCATGTCCCCTTTGGCAAATCAGCTCATGTAGTCAGCACCCCCACAAATATCAAGAGAAACAATGGGCTTCCCTGCTCCATCTTGAGAAAGCATCATCAAACCTGCTGCAAGCCCAAAGCTTTGCAACATCTGCACTAAACTCTGTGTCTCAGGATCCAGGTTGCCCTTGCATGCCTTCAGCTTAATGTGCTCTTTCAGCATTTTGTATTGCTCTTTGGGTTAGTGAGTAGAGAAATATCTGTTTTGTTTCTTTTATTGTTTTATTTGAATTTAATCTTTTTTTAATGGATTTTCTTCATCAGTCTCTGACTCAAAGTTTTGATCCCTCCACTAAAGGCATTTTGAGTAAATGTGGGGTCAAGAAGAGATTGATTAGCTCTTTTAAGACAGGTTTTCATAATCCACATACCTATTTCTTTTCTCATCCTATTCCTCCTTTTGTAATGGTGTTTGGAGTTGCTTCCTTGACTCCATTTGTGGTATCTTTAATATTAAATATTGCCAGGGAGCTTTTTTGAGATTTTTTTCCATAACTTAATTTTCAGAAGCCAGTTCCTGGAATCCCTGCTTTTGTGATGAAATTGTCCAGCTTGATTCATTATATAAACCCTTCTTTCTTCTTTCTTTGTGTCTTGATAACTTGTGGAACACCAAAGACAATTTCACGCATTACTAAACTCGTTGCCTTCTAAGGTTTCCTGAATTTTAATCATTTTCAGTGTAAACTTTTCTGTGCTCTATAGTTAAAAAATAGGTAAAATACTTTCTTCTAGTTGGTAGTTATTCTTAGATAGACTTGTTATAACATTTCACCAGTCTCTCCATTTTGTTTGTTGGTAAGGTTTGTTACTGTTTTCAGTATATGGGTACCAAAAATGGGATCCTCCAAAGCTAGGGAAGTGGAGCAGTGGGAAGGGGAATGATGGATAAATACGTAACTATAGAAATAGCTTCTGCCCATTCTTGCCCATTGTGTATCCAGCATTAGCCTACAAGAGTAACACATTCTCTCAGCAGTGCATTCACTGTCTGATGTTTCAGGCATGTTCTCTACTTTCATAGCACAAGTGTGTGGGATTCAGGTAGTCCAGATGGCTTTCACCAGGATTTTGCAGGACCTCAGTGGTATCTTCACTTATAACATGTTGCTCTCCTGTGGCAGAATGCTCTGATGAGACCTCCAATAAAGCATCTCCTCAGCAGCCCAGTCTCACTGCTTGCTGCCCAGTGCCTATGAGAGTTTTATAAAATCTATCTTTCCTTCAGTGGTAATCAATACCAGGAGATGTGTATGCAGAGGTGGGGAACAACATGACTATCTTGGTTGTTTTGCTATATTTAGGATGTCAAGAGGGCATTCCTTCCTGATCCCTTCAGTTGCACTAATAATTAGAAATGCTGTAGTCCTAAAAAGCTCTAGAAGCATAATTAAAATGAAACAAAATACTTCATGGGGCAGAAATTGGCAGTGTTATTTTCTATTTCCTAGGATATATCCAAAGCAATAAAAATGAGTCCTTGGTTGTAGACAGATGGGAAGCTTACTGTGTAGGGCAGAGGAATATGTGTAGCTTCTTATACCTTCATCTCACCTAGAGAGACCTGAAGAGAAATACTGTTTTAAGTGAAGGTGTTGAATCAGCTCTTATCTTCTTTGTGGAATATGCACAGATCCCTCTGTCAGAGGGATAATTGGACACCAGGTGACATAGTGAGGTAATTTTATTAAAAGGCTGAGGCATAAAGATTTTAGTCTGCAGCTATGCCTAATTCTCTTCTGTTCACAGTAAAAACAATAGGGCCTTTCCTTTGATGTGGCCATTTTGGCAATTATGTCGAAAATGACATGGCAGAGCAACTTGACAGAAAAGGATGTAATGATTCTTCCTGTATTGCAGCCATTTTGATCAGGAGATAAAAATTAAGTTGTGGAAGTAGTAATATCACAGTAAGTGAATCAATTGAACTGAATTGAATCAATTTTGCATTGGTTTAGGACTGTGCAGGGAAATGAAAATGGAAAACAGACAAATAGTCTTTAAATCCTGATAACAGATTATATCCATCACTCAAGCTCAGCTTTTTACTTTTAGGGATATGAATATCATAAGCACTGTACATGAGTTTCAACTCATAAATCAGTTTTGAAACGAAACTCTTTTGAGGCCTACAGGGAGCATTTCTAAAACTGCTGTATAAACCAGCAATACAGATGTGCAACAACGATATGAAGAGTAAATGTTGTATCTATAACAGACTTCAGACTCTCTTAGGACACTTTCATGGGCTGACAAAGGCAGAGATATCATTTGGTTTCTCCCTTGTTCATTCTTAAGATTTCTAAAATTGTTAAGTACTACTAAATTTCATCAAGGAGCTGAAGTGCCAACCGACCAAATTAATTGAACCCACTCATGAGAAGCTGTGATTAATATTTTATTACAAAATCCATATGCATGGTGGAGAGCAGTTTGGGTATCCTTCTGAGCTGTAGAGAAATCAAGCTGATGGAAGCTCAATAGGTTCTGTTCATCTTTTAAGGGAAGGAACATGTTATATAATCCAATTATAGGATAACAGGTTTCCAAGACCAAGATGTTTTCAGTTAACATTTGTTACCATGTTGCCTTAGTAATTTTGGTTTTTTGTTTGTTTATTGAGATATTGCTTCCACAGGCCCTGGCAAGAGTATTTCTGCTAGAAATCCAAAGCACAAACTTATTGCTGTGTTTCTTTTTACCAGCTTCAGTTTGTTAAATAGTCTTCAAAAAAATGTTAGGTGTGTACAAAATAACAGCGTCTGATTCTGTTACGCAAGAGCAACATAAGTGTTCCTGTCTCATTATTTATGCCCTATACTGAAAAGAAGGTGGAGGCAATGAGAGTGCAGGGAGCTGCTTTTTCATCCTGTTTTACTTCCATAGCATAAACAGAGGCCAGCTACTTGCCTTCAAGCTGTAACCAACTTGCACATCATAGACTTCTTGCAAATTTGTCGATGGAACAATAGACTGATCAGCTGAACTAAACAATCCTTGCTTGCAGAGCAGCAGTGCTTTGGTAAGGCAGCACCTAGCCCAAAATTGGTGATGGGAGGTATTGGTGATGGGGGGTGGTAGGTTCAGTGAAATCTAGGTCTGCTTTCTGTAGGATATTCTGAGCCTTGCTGAAGATACATGCACACCTTCACTGTTTCTTGATTGCTTGGAGAGGAATAAGGTTGTGTTTGATTCTGTTGCTGACAGACATTTTTTAAGTTTGGAATAGATTTTAAATACCCCAGGAGAGAAACTCCTTATAGAGTCACAAAATGGTTTGGTTTGGGTTGGATGGGACCTTAAAGATCATCTAGTCCCAATTCCCCTGCCATGTGTAGGGACACCTCCCACTAGACCAGGTTGCTCCAAGCCCCATCCATCCCGGCCTTTAACATTTCCAGGGAAAGGGCAACCACAACTTCTCTGGACAACCTGGCTCAGTGTCTCACCAACCTCACAGTGAAGAATTTCTTCCTAATGTCTAATCTAAATCCACCATCTTCCAGTTTAAAGTCATTACCCCTATCACTCTGTCCCCTTGTATAAAGTCACTCTCCAGCTTTCCTGTAGTCAGTCCCTACTGGGGAATGCCACTACAAGGTGTCCCCACAGCCTTATCCAGGCTGAACAAATCCAACTCTCTCAGCCTGTCTACAGCCCTCTGATCATCTTTGCAGCCTTCTCTGGACTTGGTCTAAGAGCTCCATATCTTTCATGTGTTGGAGCTCCAGAACTGATCCCAGTACTTCAGGTGGGATCTCACAAAACTGGAGTGGACAGTGATAATCACCTCCCTTGACCTGCTGACTACATTTCTTTCAATGCAGCCTGTGTGCTACAGCTCATGCAAATTGTTAGCACTTCCTCCCCTCTGCTTAGCAAGCTGTTTGTCTTTTGAAAGGCTGGAAACTCTTAATTTTATTTTCCACAGATTTCCTTATGGAACAAGCAGTATAAATAATATCTATAGCATGAAGCTTTGGGGATGAGAAGAGGTAATATTTGTGCTTAATTTTTCCTGCTTCCCATCCATGTCATGTTTACATTTACATATGAAATTCATCTCCCACCCTTTTCCATGAACCTCATTAGTGTCTTACTGTGCCTTCCCACACAACTTGGCCAGTACTAAAGGACCTTTAAATCTATCTTTGAAAATGTATTTTGGGAACTGCATTTTAGGCAATATTTCTGTTAAATGAGTTTTTCCTTGTTCCCAAATGTTAAAGAAATACAAGATAGAGAAGCTAGGAGAAGAGCTGCTAAAGCCTGTCTTTTCTATGCATACACTGCTAGAAATAAGATTCCTTGGGATAAGTTGATGAACCCGAAGCTTTTAGCTATAATCCATGTGTTTCTGCAAGTATGTATATTTGCATTCAGTTCCAAGGAGCACAGGACGGGTAGGGAGAGGGTACATCAGAGCTGACATGTGTTGCCTAAAAACACCCACAAGAAGAGGATGCTGCTGAGATTCCTAAACCTTTACTGTCTTTGCTTTGACTTATTATCCTTGCAAGGAATTAAAAGTAGGGCTCTGAAGTATCTGGCTTGCTGTTCTTCATAATGAAGTTACACATACAGCCCCTATTGAAACTGGGGACCAGCTTTAGCAAGCATTGTACAGACTTATAAATTAAAGCTATTTCTTTAAATAAGAGTGGAAAGCATCTACAGGTGTTTTATAGAATTGGCCAAAAGACACTGCTGAAAGCCACAAACAGATCATAGAACCATAGAATTTTCAGGGTATAGAACCATAGAATTTTCAGGGTTGGAAGGGACCTTTAAGATCATCATAAGTTCCAACCCCCCTACCATGGGCAGGGACACCTCCCACTAGATCAGTTGCTCAGTTGTCCAGCCTGTCCTTAAAAACCTCCAGGGATGGGGCTTCCATCACGTCTCTGGTCTATCTGTTCCAGTATTTCACCACCCTCATGGTGAAGAAATTCTTCCTAATATCTAATCTAAATCTTCCCTCCTCTAGTTTGAAACCATTCCTTATCAGTCTTATCACTACCTGACATCCTAAAAAGTCCATCACCAGCTTTCTTGTAGGCCCCTTTAGATGCTGAAAGTCTACAATAAGGTCTCCTCGGAGCGTTTTCTCCAGACTTGAATAATCCAAACTCTCTCAATCTGTCTTAATAGGAGAGATCTTTTCTCCTCATTCTCATACATCGTCTCAGCACCAGAACAGGCTGTAATACAAGTATATTTTAGCACTCCAGTACAGTGATGTCAGTCCCTGTCCCTGTGATTTTTTTTTTCAGTTGTGATTGCTGCAGTATTTGACATTTTTCTTCAAGTGTCAATTTCTGTGCTCAAGCAGCTGAATAAAAAGACTCAGCTTCCTTAGGAACAAAAGTTTCAAGCCCTTCTGGTTACAGAAATTGCTTGAAAAATGAGCTCATTGATTGTTTTACCAGTTGGTTTTGAAGAGCAAACTGCATTCTTTTTTTCACTCTTTAAAATATTTTTTAACAGCTGTCAGCAATAGTCACTAAATTAAATATTACATTTCTTAACTGATTTATGACTGTGGTCATTTGTTATGGTTAACTTGCAGGGGAAAAGGCCTGTAGGGGAAAACAGGCATTTATTTTTTTGCATAGTTATTGAATGAACCACTCTTAAAAGGCAGGAATGCTGAGACACAGTTTGTGTCCCAGCTGCAGTAAGACATTTCTGATGGTCTATCGCAATCACCATACCATCTGTTTTTTCCAGGCTATTTATTCCATCCTTTCTGGTTTAAAAGCAAGCATGTTTTCTCAAAGCTGCTACCATTCACTGAGCTCTCTTTTAAACACATTCAGGAAAAATTAAACTGGGTTCTATCTTGTCAGATATTCTGTCACTGGAGCATCAATAGCTTCTTGCTGTCAGTTAGTTACACTTTGGTACCAGCGTGAGCAATGGATTATCCACACTGGAAGTGCCTCTTGCCCTCTCATCAGTTAGTCATCAACGTGTACTGGCTACTTAATTTTTTGCCTAATTTTGAGTGTGTGAGTTACCATTGTGATCTACATTTAAATCCACAAGTGAAAGTGAGGCTAATTCTTTATTACCTTCTTGAAGAATGAGATACTCCTTCATCCTATCTCTGTAGTATGATACAATTGCGTTTAGGAAAGCTTTTAATATTGATTCTAGAAAGAGGTATGGACTTTTTAGCTGTAAAAACATTTTTTCAAACCTCATTGAGCCCTTGCTTTCAGTGGTGGTGATGATGGGTTCATTATGCAGTGCCACGTATCTGTTTTAAATTTTTTGCTTTTAAATATCCTCCTTGATCTTGTGTTATAGCAAGGCCTACAGAAATGCATTACTTACCTGCATGCTATTTTATAGCCCAATATCAGAGCTTGCCTAAGCTGGGTCCTTAACCAAAGCAGTACTGATTTCCTCTTACCACTGCTCATTATTATTGTTATTTTTGTTGCATTATAGCGAGTTGTCGTGATCCGACCTATTATTTTAATATTTTGTTTGAGGAAAACCAGCCACTGCTTCAGAGACGCGCAGAATTAAAAAAAAAATAATAATACTTAGTGATTTTAACAAGTTATAGGGATTTATTTTCAGGGAACAAGAGAACAAGTAAAGAGAGGAGATCGGGTTACCGAGTCCAGACCGCTGCGGAGCTGTTCTCGGCTTTGCCTTCAGGGCTGGTTGCTCGTTGGCTCCTGGCTGCTTCTGGAGTTAGCTGCTCTGGTGGCTTGTCCGTCGCTTGCTGGCTCGCCGAATGCTTGCCCCCTGCTTGGTTCTTTTGTTGGGTTTTTAAAATAAAACGGGGAGAGGAAGGAGGGGGTCTTCGTTTGCATAAATTGAAGAAATTCACGGGTTTCCCGGAACAGACTTTTCCTTATCTATTTGTTAATTTCCCTATTGTTTTCGGTAGGCGCCGGGGAGGTGGTCTGACCAGTTTTAGGCCTCAATAGGTGCTAACGAGGCATTCTTACAGGATTGCTGAAAGAATTTGCTCGAGAAACATTTGAAATTTTGAAAAGGTTCACATCACAAGTGTACAAACACAGCCTAGAGACCAGCCCCATAACTTTTTAGTCATCCTTCATATTGAAATGTATGCATTCCCTTTATTATTTAAATTGACATTTTTAAATTCCTATATCCTGTTCCCCTGCCACCCTGAACTTCATGTGTCTGTTGCTGATGACAATAAATGAACAAAATGGTTTTGAAAAAAAGTGCACTGCTGATTTATATAACCAAACTGCAGAATTATTTTCCTAGGCCATTTCTTAACCAGTCTCCATGGGTTTTGAAAGGAAAGGCTTTAGAGTCCTAAGAAAGGTACATGCATCTTCTAACTCTCCTGTGTGAAATCTGCTTTTAGAACTTCTGTAGTACAGAGACAGGAGGTTTTCATGGAGCTCATCCTTGGTGTTCTCTTATATTTACTGAGTGGTTAACTTACTAAAATACACAGAAAGGGCAAATAGTTTTAAGTGACAATTAATGATTGTATATTACTTCAGTTTTACTAACAACCACTTCCATCTCCTGTCATGTTTCTCTTTTGCCTAGTTCTCTTGTGCTCCGACGTGTCCTTGCAGACATGTTGGTTTTCTACATTATCACCACATTTGTGTCATGTTGGTTTTCCAGATGGTCGTTAAATATATTAAAAAATTATAGTCTAGAGCCAATATAAAACCTTATGACTCTCTTTAACATGCATGGTTTATTACTTATTTCCACTATATTTTTCCTTGTCTGAGCTACAGCTATATATACATCTTGTCCATACTGCTTGGAATTTCTGAGTGCATTTTATTATGCTGACTTTGACTTATTAGCACGAGGCTCTACAGTTTTTGGCATGCCTTCTTGTTCTACCTAATGTGATAAAAGTTCCAGGAAATGCTAAATTTGTTGCTCAGATTTTAGCAAGGAAAATAAGAGCAATAGGCCTCTGTGAGGCATCCTTCATTTCTGCAACTGATTCCATTCTTGTTCCAAAAGAGTCTGGTTGCCTTTATAGCTAAGGATACAGTCTATCTTGTTTATAGTGCCCCTTACAATCTGAAATGAAGATACTATGTACTATTTGAAGGAATTTTATGCACTGTCTTGATATTTTTTCCCCTAAAGAATGCAATATAATTGGAAGATTTAGTTAATGTTGAAGTGCCACTTTGTTCATGAACAAATTCAGTAGCTGAGACAATTTTGAACTAAACAATGCGACCAAGTTCTGTATTCATTTGGAAGAACTGAAGGCCATGTTTTCCTTTGTTTGTGGTTGTAGTAGTTCCAGCCTTTTCCTCAAATTCCCAATCAATACCTGCATCTTTGGCCAGGGATCCCAACTGCCTGGCTTCCTTCTGAGTTAATGTTATGGTAGCAGCCCCTTCATCCCAGCATCAGAGTAACCAAGAGAGGAGTGGCTCACCTGAAAAACGGCTGAATGTTTTTGAATGCAAGAGTACATAAGTCTCTCATGGAATAGGACTGAGCAGGTTCTGAGTCTGAGTCCTCAGCTGACTCTGCTTTACAGTCTGCTCTAGCTGCTCTATGAGGAGAGGTAGTATCCTCTATTTCCTCTATCACCTGGTCATCTCGTTCAGACCTTGAAGGGTTAAGGCTCATTTCTTATTTCCATTGTTTTCCTTTTCTCCTAGTTACAGGGTCAACAAGTAGCTGTGTAGGCTGAGAGGGAGAGGCTGAGGTGTCTGCAGCTGTAGCAGCAGCAGGGCTCGCTTTCTGAGCAGCAGCAGTGTCTGTGGGGGTGGAGGCAGCAGCTGCAGCTGTAGCAGATATGCTGGCAATGCTCACCGGCCTTATCTGAGTTGTGCCCTTGCGTGAGGGGGGCAAGAAGCAGCTGCGGAGGCAGGAGTGGGAGTGCTCTCTTTACGAGGTGTGCTCGTTCCCCTAGTTGTAGTTGTCTTATTCCTCACCAACATATGATAGTACATGAGAATATTCACAGACACCTGAACAACAATGCCTACAAGAATTAGGAGGTTCAAAACTCTAACAATCATTATGCCATTTTGACTAGAATCCATTGAACTCAGCCCAAGAGTGGTATATTTCCTCGAAAGAAGGCTGAAAATGTAATTACCAACAAAGTTCTTAATCCTTGTATGAAACACCACTGCAGCATGCACCATGATATACATCAATACTGAGGACCATATTGCAACTATGGTACTTAAGCAGCTCTTACGAAAGAAAAACCACATATTAACAGCAATTCCAGCTGCGAATAAGCAGATCGCATACCCTAAGTACCAAAGGTACAGCATGATTGGTTTAATCTCCAACCCTGTGAAATTTCCAAAGGAAAAGGTCTGATTCCCACTCAGCGAAGCCATTCTTCCACTGGAGTTGGAATTCAAACTATTCAGGCAAATTGGTCAAAATTTAAACCGGACTCGAGCCAATTAGCTCGGGGCCCACGTTGGGCTCCAATAAATCTGTCACGGTTTAACACTGGCCCGGCAATTAAACCGAGTAACAGACGCTCTCTATTAATCTCTCTCTCTCTCCTCCTTGATAAAGAAAGGAGAGAGAATAAGGGAGAGAGACTTATGGGTTGGAAACTAAACTACACAACTTTAATGAAACAGTAATGAGAAATAGGAAAAATTACTAAATATATACAAATATACAGGAAAATGGAAACCACATTCCTCCCCCCTTTTCCCCCAATAACTCTCATGTCACCACTGAGGCTGCAGGGCAGCCTTGGAAAAGTCCAGGCTGGACTCCTGGAGTTGGCAGCAGTTGGGAACTGGAGGCAGGAACACACAGATATGGGCTGGCACGGATCAGGACCACAGGCAGATGAATGGACAGAATCCTTCCAGGATGCTGGGTGAAGGAAGGGAAGCAGGAAAGGCAGGAAGGACAGGCAGCTGGAAGCAGGAAGCAGAAAATCTGGCTTGGCCCTCGTGATGCCTCAAATTTATACTGAGTATGAAGTATATGGGATGGAATACTCTGCTTGGTCAATTCTGGCATCTATCTTGTCCGTTCCTCCCCAAAGGAGGGCTGCAGGTGGGACCTCTTTCTTCCTTCTGAAGGGTAAAAGTTTTCCTCAGAGCTGAGCAGTGTCCTTGGCTCTGCATACCAGTCTCTAGCAGTAACTATAAACATCAAGTGCTATCAGTCTTAGAAACAGACACTGTCTGAGAAATTTGCTGTTAATTTCAGCAAGTGCAAGAGACTTACAAGAGACTTAGCTAAAAGCAAAAGTACAAAACAGAAAATCACCTTTATCCTGGCCCAAACCAGGACAGTGGTTCAGGAGCATCTCTGGTTGGTATTTATCTTCTACTGATACTATTCTTCTGGCTTCCTAGCTGCATTATTTTTGCTGAAGAGGAATGGTTCAGCTTGGAGAAGAGAAGGCTGTGGGGAGACCTTGTAGTGGCATTCCAGTACTGTAGGGACTGATTACAAGAAAGTTGGAGAGTGACTTTATACAAGGGGACAGAGTGATGGGACAAGGGGTAATGGCTTTAAACTGGAAGATGGTGGATTTAGATTAGACGTTAGGAAGAAATTCTTCACTGTGAGGTTGGTGAGACACTGAGCCAGGTTGTCCAGAGAAGCTGTGGCTGCCCTTTCCCTGGAAATATTCAAGGCCGGGATGGATGGGGCTTGGAGCAACCGGGTCTAGTGGGAGGTGTCCCTGCACATGGCAGGGGAATTGGGACTAGATGATCTTTAAGGTCCCATCCAACCCAAACCGTTCTATGATTCTATGATCTTTTCTCATAGAACAGATGACCTTTTCTCATTGGGAGGAAGACACCCTTCCCCATCTCTCTGTGCAGCTGACAGTGCACCTGAAAGCCACTGGCAAGCAGTAGGATGTTCTGGGCAGGCCTTGGGGAAGCACGGTGGCATTGCGATGTTCCCAAGTCCAGACCTAGCAACTGGATCAAAGCAGAGGTATGTGGCTATGTGTCTCAAACAAAGAACCAGCACACTGTGCAACCTGTTTTCTTCAGAAGTATCCCACATATAAAGCATAACCTTTCATAAGTCTGTGTAACTTGCTCTCCCCTATCATCTATATCTCTCTAATTCTTTTTTCCTGAGATTCTTGAACAACAGAGCAGATGGAAACCCTATTTAGATTTAGAATCTGTGAATACCACATGCTGAGCACAATGGAGGTATTGTGGTTGGTTTCCCTTAAATAAGTTTTTTTAAATGCCGGATTCTGTTTAGAACTTTTAAAACAGCATAAACACATGAAATAAAGCATTTAAAGACACTTTCATTCCTTACCACATAGTGCCTTACTTGGATATAAATGTGAAAATATGTCCTAAGGAGATCAAATTTCACATCATCCTAAAGGGCATTAACACTCCATTATTTATTAGAGACATTATAGATGAAGATCCTGCACCCTCTCTAAAGAGAGAAAATCCATCATGGTTCCCAGGAAAGAGAAGGAAGGATTATCCTTGAATGCAGTCAAAGGAGAGAATAGTTTTATGAACTAGTCAGTGGAGTTGCCATGGGCACCAGGCAGGAGCCTAAATTTAAATGACAAATTTCCCTTCCACTACTGTTGTTTCATTTTATTTTGCTTTATTTTGGATTTATTTTGGCATTATTCTTTTTTTTTCCTTTTTATAAGAATTTTATCTCATATCCCTTTTTTTCCTAGGACACCCAATTAAACTTCTTTTCATGGTTACCCTCAAACATCATGCCAGTAAAGAAATAGTTTCATCTTTTTTTAAATGCAAGACAATATGTTGTTGCATAGTCGTTTGAAAGTCTTTAGCATGTTCTTATTTGTCTGGCAAAGAATAAAAAAGCAAAGCATTAAGAGACTGACACAGTTAAGGAAGAAACAGCAGCTTAAATACAGCAGCAGTTCACCTTCAGCATTATTGTGACTGGTGTTGTGAAGACATGTGGTACATTTCATTATTTTCTGAAATAATACACAGAGGAGGATGGACAGAAGGAGAAGAACAGAAGGAAAAAGCTCACACCTGTGGTAAGTCTCTGCAGCGGGGAGAAAAAATGACAAATCCTACCATTTGTGGAAGGTATGCGTGTGTTGCCGGTAGCTAAACTGCACATCAATTGAATTAGTGTATCCGTTAAATTGAGATAAAAGCTCAGAAGAAGCAGTTTAGAAAACACTTTTTTGTTTTCTGTTGTTTTGGGTTTTTTTTTCCTTAATTCCTATAAGCTGTCATGGGATATCTGGGTTGCTTTTGTTTTGTATATTGGGTTTTGTTTTGCCTTGTGTGTCCTCAGTCTCAGAACCCCAAAAGAAGCCCAGCTGCCTTAAAAAAAATCCATTTGTTAATAGATTTAGCATATAAATGAATACATCCAGGCTTTTAAGTGAGCAACTCATGAGTGGGTGGGATGTTTACACATCCTTCCCCGCTATTGTTTCAGGCTGTGGAGCTGCAGGACCAATAGGGACAGAAGAGTACACTGGGTGCCTGTAACCTCCATTTGGTCACTATGTTTTTTCTGGAGAAGGAAGGTAAAACTGTAACACTGGCAGATTTTCAAATTTGTATCCTGGTTTTCAGTCTCAACTTTATTCTCACATCTGTGCTACACTGTGGCTGTGGAGAGTGTAATAAAATAATGCATGTGGTTTTGAAACTATTTCTGATCTGCCTTCTGATGATGCCCGCCTACATTCCTACCTTCCCTTTAAGAAACTGCAAGCATGTTCCTATGCAAATTACTGGCACATAATAAATGATGGGTTCATAAAAATTTGAAAACTGGATTGTTAACAAGACTAACAGGATGCAAATATTTCAAGGTACATATTTTTAATCCCATGGTGACTTTGAGTTACTTAATTTCTTAATCACTCTTTTGAATCATTTCCATGCTCCTGGTGCATATGGGAATGGTGCTGGTTTTTAGAATGATGCACATTCATGAAGTTTCGATAACCGTGTTACAAAAAGAAACTTCACTGTTCAGAGGCTGGGACAGCTATGAGTCCTCTGTATATAGCCTGGGGTATATCCCATAAAATCCTGAGGTCTGTTATCTTAAGACCATCCATTCCTTTAAACAAATAGTTTAGGAATCTTCCTGTGCAAGAGGGAAGAGGGCGTGAAAGTTCAGTGCATACAACAATCACCTCAGAGTTGAGGCGATGATGTCAGTGACATTTACTGAAGAGCATGAAAATTCTTGTTTGGTAAATGTTGGGGGTGGTAGCAATAACATAACCAGTTACTTTGATTTAGGTTCATCAGGCCCCAACTTGTAGTGACTAATTGCACCATCACAGTGTGGCATGCTGAGTGTTCCTAGGTTGCCAGGTGGGTTAATCTTTGCCATGGAATTTTGGTGACTGATTTATGGTCTACCCTGAAGAACCTCAGCAGCCTTTGGAGGTGCTATTGAATAGAAATGTCCTGCTTCCTCTCAGCTGGGCATCAGCCAGGTCACTGGTGCTGAAGCCCTCAGAGCAGCTTCTGGAAGTTCAGTTACAAGCAGAAACATCAGATCCTCCCTCTAAAGCTTTAGCATTCAGCCGTTATGAAGTCTGAAAAATAATTAGTACTATTCAGAGATCCTATGGAGGAAGTCTGAGTAAAGTCAGCACAAGCTTTTAAAGACAAAAAGGAATGATCTATTCTTGGTGTTTTCTTTGGATAGAAACAAGAAACAAGAAATAAAAGACCACAAATTGCAAAATGAGAAGACTAAGATATCATAGTAAGTTGTCTCAGAGAGGAAAGCTAAGTCACCAGTGACCAGAATAGATTGACTAAGGAAGCTGTGAAAGAAAGCTCAACAAAAAAAAAGAGAGAGAGAGAGACAATGTCAAGGTACAGTTACTAAAGAAAAATGTTAAATATAACTGTCCAACTGTCCTGGTTAATGTTAAATATAAGAGCTCCTGACTGGAGCTCTTTTAGAATGAATTTCCATGAAGATCCACCATTTCAAATGTCTGGTTTAATGACAGCAGTGCCTTGTCTGCTTTGTCTGCTTTTATTTAGAATCAAAAATGATTCATGAAACTTCCATTCTAAAGCAAGCCTAAACTTCAGGTTAATAACAACTCTGAAACCTTCACTAACTTAGTGGGAAGATCTCATTTTAAGATTTTATACAAGTGTGCATGTTACGGTCTGAGGTAACATTAAAATTTATTTTTGTTTTGGATCTGTGAAACAAAGCCCAACCATAGAAGGGTCAGGTGAAAGCAGACTTTATCTGACAATTGACACAGGCAGAAATTATAGAGGGGCAGAATAAAACAATAAGTTGGGATGGGGTGATAAGACACCCTGCTGGGAGCATTTGCACCACACTGTTATCAAAGCATGGTTTAGTGCCCAGCTGGCCAGTTTCTCCCCCAGTGTCACCCCCAACCTTTTTTGGGGGGGCTGAGAGGGGGCAATATGCTTTTGCCAGAACAGTGACAGGCCCATAACTTGATTCACAGGCCTTTTGATCTGGATCAGAGAATTCAGAAATTGTGGAGGAAAACAACACATTCTCCCTTTCCAGATTTCCATAATTTTAACCTCTTGGCTTGGGGATGGCTGCTTTTCTTCAGGGATCTGCATATTCAATGAAGCTGAATGTTCAATAATCCCATCATAAGTGTCCTGTGCAGGAGAAACTTCAGATACTTCAATTAAATTGTCAGTATGTTGGTGAAAGTCCACCTTTTCAGGAGTAGTGGCTGATGCCATCTCTTTAGCTAGTGAATAATGAGTATCTATCACTTTATTAACCTCTTCCTTCTCATTTTTAGTGAGCCTCCCTACCAACACCTGCCTTCCAACACCGGGTCCACTTTGACGGCCGGAGTGATCTAGTTTCCCTGTAGCTCTCTGGGAGGTGCAGAAGGACTGATTACATCAAGAGAATGCTTATTTGTTGTCTCATTTTTCACTGTGTACTGTCTTGGCCAGTTTTCTACAATTCTTTTTAAGGACTGCCTTGGTTGTCTATCCATGATCTCCCGGGGAATTCCCTCCTGGAGCCCCTCTAGCCACAGACTTGATCTCAACCACTGATACTGGGGGAAGTATTTACAGATAAGTCTGGGTTTGGGTTCTGCGGATACCTCTTGCCTCTCCCTTGTCTACAGGCACAAATTTCCTGCCATAATTGATTACCTCTTGAGCTACTTCTCCCCAAGTCCAAATCCTTCATTCAGTCCCACAGCCAGGGTTAACCACATGTTCCAATGCAGCTAGCAAATGGTCCTGGGGGGCGGTAGCTCTGCTTTGGCCCTGCAGTTGGATCCCCATAGGTTTTTGTAACTCCAGCAGAACCCATATCAAAGGGGTCATCCGTTCTGGATCTACTGGAAGCAAATTGGGGGATGAGTGTCTCATATCCAGCTCATATCCAGTCATTCGTCATCTATAGGCAAGCAGCCTTTTGCACATTTTGTACCAACTGATCCACCACCCCCCCCCCCCTTAATGGCCAATTAATGGTGGGTCTTACTGCTCTAATGAGCTGAGTCCAATAGGCAGCCGGCTGAGTCGAGAACCAATGAGCACACTTATCTCCTGTGTTTAGAAAGACACCAAGTCCTCAAAAGCCTCCAGCTTCCTGTTCAGTCTCAGATTCTTTCTGAGTCCTTCCAAATTCCCACGGAGTTGCAACACCAAATGTTATGGTCTGAGGTAACACTCAGCCTGTGTCAGACAGGCTAGAGCACACTGCAGTGTCATAGTGTCTTTCCCTTGTCAAATGGCAAGCACAGCCTGCCAGTGGCTTGCCCTGATCTAAATCAAGGTTTCACAGGGGTCTGCATCCTTCCCAAGGTGTGGGAACTGTGGAATGAGCAGTTCCTGCTCTCTGACAGCACCTACCTGAGTCTTAGAGCTGTGAGTACTGCAATACAGTTTGACACTATAAATGTCTTAATGTTAGGACTGTGAACTTCCCGTGTTACCTGTTCTGATTGGTGTTTGACATTACACAAGTAATTCCTTTCTAATGACTGAAAACAAGCTTCCAGAAACCCAGGTCCCAGAAAAAAGTGAGCAGGCTAGCAACAAGCTAGTTAAAATTCAGGAATTGTCCTTTTTACAGGAGTCCGTATATCTTGTTATCCCCTTTCCACTGATAGATACAATCAGATGCTTGGGGAAGAATAAGACAGGACAAATTCCTAAAATTGTTTCAGTCCTTACCTAATGGCAGCTCCCAAAACTTCCTAACATAGATATGTTTTCTGTGTGGTTAGTAACACACAGGTTTCCATGGATTTCTTGGATTTCCCCTGGAGCTGTGTTTAAACTTCACAGAATCCTAGGGGTTGGAAGGGACCTCGAAAGATCATCTAGTCCAACCCCCCCTACCAGAGCAGGGCCACCTAGAGTACATCACATAGGAACGTGTCCAGACGGGTTTTGAATGTCTCCAGTGAAGGAGACTCCACAACTTCCCTGGGTAGCCTGTTCCAGGGCTCTGTCACCCTTACAGTAAAAAAATTTTGTCGAATATTCAACTTGAACCTCCTATGCTCCAATTTACACCCATTACCCCTTGTCCTATCACTGGTCACTACTGAGAAGAGCCTAACTCCATCTCCCTGACACTCACCCCTTACATATTTGAAAACATTGATGAGGTCACCCCTCAGTCTCCTCTTCTCCAAACTAAAGAGACCCAGCTCCCTCAGCCTTTCCTCATAAGGGAGATGTTCCACTCCCTTAATCATCTTAGTAGCTCTGCGCTGGACTCTTTCAAGCACTTCCCTGTCCTTCTTGAACTGAGGGGCCCAGAACCGGACACAATACTCCAGGTGCGGCCTCACCAATGCAGAATAGAGGGGGAGGAGAACCTCTCTTGACCTACTAACCACACCCTTTCTAATGCACCCCAGGATGCCATTGGCCTTCTTGGCCACAAGGGCACATTGCTGGCTCATGGTCATCTTTTTGTCAACCAGGACCCCCAGGTCTCTTTCACCTACACTGCTCTCCAGCAGGTCAGCCCCCAGCCTATACTGGGACATCTTGTTGTTCTTCCCCAAATGCAAGACTCTACACTTCCCCTTGTTGAATTTCATCATGTTTCTCTCTGCCCAACTCTCCAGCCTGTCTAAGTCTCTCTGAATGGCAGCACAGCCCTCTGGTGTGTCAGCCACTCCTCCCAGCTTAGTGTCATCAGCAAACTTGCTGAGGGTACATTCTATACCCTCATCCAAGTCGTTGATGAAGATATTAAACAACACCGGTCCCAGCACCGACCCCTGAGGGACTCCACTAGTCACACACCTCCAATCAGATTCTGCCCCATTGACTACAACTCTCTGACTCCTTCCTTTCAACCAGTTCCTGATCCACCTCACTACCTGATCACCAAACCCATATTTGATCAACTTATCTACAAGGATGCTCTGAGAGACGGTGTCAAATGCTTTACTGAAATCAAGATAAACCACATCTACTGCTCTTCCATCATCTATCCACCTAGTAATTTCCTCATAGAAGGCTATGAGGTTAGTCAAACATGATTTACCCTTGATAAAACCATGCTGACTGCTCTTGATGACTCCCATGTCCTTGATATGCCTGGAGATAGTGACAAGAACAAGTTGTTCCATCACCTTTCCAGGGATGGAGGTGAGGCTGACCGGTCTATAGTTACCCGGGTCCTCCTTCTTGCCCTTCTTGTAGACTGGAGTGACATTTGCTATCCTCCAGTCCTCAGGCAACTCTCCTGTTACCCATGACTTACTGAAGATGATGGAGAGTGGCCTAGCAATGACCTCCGCCAGCTCCCTCAGCACCCTTGGATGCATTCCATCAGGAATACCCTGACTGTTCACATGGAAAGATTTCTGTTTAGATGCACACTTATTAATGCAAAAGGCTTTATGCCATTAACTAACTGTGAAAATACAAAGGAAAATAGTAGTCTGTCTGAAAAGGGAGCTCATCTGAAAATGTATACAAAACTCTGATAGTGATCTGCATGTTAACATCTATGATCTTTAGTATTTTAAATGTGCTGCATCATTTTAGATTCACAACTTACCATCTCTGCTCATTAGAGAATGGTGTCATCATGCTATGGTTAAAATGTTTGCACATATGCTATAGAAATGACCAGAAGCAACATCTTTCTTTCTTATGATGCCAGTGTTACAGATATTAAAAGTACAGAACTGAGAGTGAAAAAAAAGATCTAAACTAATGGAGGAAGGGGTGACAGTGGAACCACTATGAGATTTGTCTTTCTGAAAAGTGTCTTAATGTTTTTCAGATCTATAGTTTTTTGTTTGGTTGGTTTGTTTGTTTTTTTCCTGTTGACAAGCAAAGCTTGGGAATATTAAGTGCTGCATGAATTAAATCCATCACACTTGACTGACTGGATTCCATGTACTGGATCTTCAAACCAATCTGGGTTCTATCACTGTGCAGCTATTGATTTCTGTATTTAAAAAATAACTGAGAGACAAATGACAGGGAAGGGGGGGGGAGGCAGGAATCCTATGAACACTTTTTGTGTTGCTATAACTATAGTTAGTAGCTAGTGCAACACCAGATTTCCCCTATCTAAAATACCACTGAGCCTGTGAGTGTGGTTTTGTACATATCAGTAAATAAATTGTAAATGTTTCTATGTTCGTACTGCACACTGTTCTTTTGTGACTCTTTAAGAAATTATTTTTGATGGCAAACCAGGAGGGTAGTTATTCTTGCCCATTTATAGCATGTCTATTCCAAAGCATCGTCAGCTTCCTTCTGTGTTAGAGATACCAGTCATGAACTCAGATAAAATCCATCCCATTGAAATGGAAATCAGCAGATGTTGCCCAGATTTTTTGACAATCACTGTTTATTTATGTCTATGATTTTGATTTCCAGACAACTAGCTTTGAAAATTTCCAAAAATATTTTTTTCCCCTCTTTCCCCTTTTGTAGTTTTTGTGTGTTCCATTTTACTTTGTGTAAGAAAGATCCTGTCCCTGACTCCACTTAGAAGGACTGGGAAAAAAAATCCAGGAGTTGGGTTGCATGAGGGGTAGGAGGGATGCTTGATGAAGTTGTTGCCCGTAGTCAAGACACAAACCAACAGAGTTAGTTTATGTGGTGCTTTATTCAGGGCCCGGGAAGCCTGAGGACTAGCGTCCAAAGTCAGAGTTCCGAAGACCCTCGTTTTCTGTTCAGCTTTTATACTCTTTTACAATGAAGCCTACGTGCAGAACTTCAGTTACAAAACAATCACACATATCATGTAGATAACAGTAGCTAGACATCCCCAGGCCACAAATCTTATACTTGCTTAACTTAAGCTATTGTTTAACTGACTCCCCCCACCAACCCTTATCTTCAGTCCAAGGTGTCAGTTTACTCCTCCTACTTGATCCCCTCTTCTCAGCACATTCAGACCTTAGCATCTACTTGACCCCTCCCCTAGTCCTTAGCATCTACTTGATCCCCTCTTCTCAGCACATTCCTTGCCCCAGTCCAAACTTTAGCATAACTACTTCTATTTCTTCCACTATTTGCAACAAGTCCCCCCTTTTGAGCATCCTTCGATCTTCCTTCGCAAGGATGCTCAACCCCTCAAGCTGCTGGTTTTCTTGTTAGGCGGGTGGGGGTGAGTTGTCTTGTGGGAGGATCACTTCTCTTCGAGTCATGGCCTTCATCACCCTCTGAGTGTGTTGGCCTTCTTTTGCAATCATTCCTAAAAGACACTTGTATAGTACTAAAGCAACCATAACAATTATGATTATCATGATTCCATATTGTACAATTGATGATATCCAGAGACCTGAATCCCTAGGGAGCTGAGTACTGCTCCAACCCAATTGTGTTCTGCCTCTTTTTGAACATCGTGGACCTTGTCCTCAATTTGTTTTAATTGACTAATATCTTTTTCTACCTCCTGGGTGACATTTGGGATGTGTACACAACAATGCCCATCCTTATCATGCAGATACCCACAGACACCATGCTCTTTTAGTAATATCATGTCCAATGCCATTCTATTTTGTATGGTCATCCTAGTAGTGGCCTGCAACTGTAAATTCAGGTCCCTAAATCCTTTCTTTGTTACTGCTGCCAACCTTTCGGTCTGTCCCAATAATTTGAACATTTCCTCGTGTTTTGAATCCAGTCATAATAATTAGGCTTCAACTTACAATCAGCCTCGGTCATTACTTGAGTGGTCATACATAAATCCTTCCATGCCTCTACTGTCTTAGGGACAAACCGGCATGTCCAGGAAACATTCCTCAACGACTCTGGCATTTCAGTCACAGGTATTATTCCCCATGGTATGGGTTCACCTGCTGCCTTGGGTAATGGTAAACAAGCTGTGATTTCTGTTACATTTTGCATAAGGCCGAAGTCTCTAATCAGTCCTATTAACAAATTTTCTTGGCCTCTACCCTTGATCAATCTTCTGTCGTCAGTAACCTGTCACGTCACCCTCCTATTCTTTTCTACATAGGATGTGGTCATTGTAAGAAACTGCACATCCCCATAATCAACACTGTCCCATACCTGCACTAAGCAAGTATACTTTCCTTCGTTTTTCTGAGTTACATCGGGTAGCTGCAAGATAGTTGCTCCTTCCTGGCGCGACTCATCCCAAACTGTCTTTACCCCTTACATAATTAATTTATCCTCCGTATCCCATCTCCATTTTAAGATAATTTCGGTGGATCCAGCTCCCTGGTCATCAGTAAACAAACAGGTCAGATTAACATCAGATCCCTCAGGCATCAGCAGGTAAGGTTCAGGTACATTAACCTTTACAGAGGTTTCTGTTAACAAAATCAATAGGATTAGGAAAATCAATATCCCTACGGTCTGCTTCTGAACACCATCCTTGTTGGAGACAAAGGCTCTACAGACTATTGCGTGGGGACCTTCTTGACCCTGGTGTAGTGAATCCAGTTGTCGACTCTGTCGACCTTGACGGCTGTGTAGGTGGTCATGATCGCCTGGTGAGGACCGTCCCATGTCTCCTTCAGTGGTTCCACTGACCAGTTCCTTATGTAGACTTGGTCTCCTAGAAGGATGTCGTGGGCCGGATTTTCCAGGGGTAACGGTCGGTTCCACTGCAACGCTCCTCGGAGTGCTGTAAGAGTCTTACTCAGAGACAACACATAATTTAGTATCACCTGATCCCCCACCAAATGAGGGTCCCCCTGGTAAGTAGCAGCATGGTAGGGTTTGCCGTACAAAATTTCGTACAGACTTACTCCTATCCTTTCCCTTGGTTTAATCCTAACTCTTAACAGAGCTAAAGGCAACGCCTGCGGCCACTGGATTTTTGCTTCTTGGCAAATTTTCTTAATTTGATTTTTCAATGTTTGATTCATCCGCTCTACCTTACCACTTGATTGGGGTCTCCAGGGCGTGTGCAGATTCCAAGTTATTCCTAACATTACAGAAATCTCCTGCACGATCCCTGCAGTGAAATGAGGACCCCTATCAGATGATAGCCCTAATGGCACCCCAAATCTAGGGATGATTTCTTTCAAAAGTGTTTTTACCACTTCTTTTGCCTGATTGGTCCTGCAAGGGAAAGCTTCTGGCCATCCCGAGAATGTGCACACATACACCAACAGATATTTGTATGCTTGGGCCTTTGGTAACTCAGGAAAGTCTATTTGCCAATAATCTCCTGGTTGGGGACCTACCTGCAACTTACCCATCTGTACCTGCCTTCTTACCACTGGGTTATTTTTGATACACGCCGGACATATTGCGTTTACTCTTTTTGCCAATGTTAACATCTGGTTTGAGAATATTTCATTTCTCAAAAATTTTACCATTGCCTCTGCACCCCAGTGACACTTATTGTGTTCTGTTTCCAGTACTATCCTCATGATCCTTACCGGCAGGATCACCTGTCCTGTTGGGGTCACATACCAACCCTTGATGTTCTTTCGTGCCTGCAACATCCGAGCCAGCTTCTCGTCCTCTGGCGAGTAATGTGGTTTGTCTTCCATGTGTGCAGCGGCAGGGTTGCCCCGAGCCGGTACCAAAGCTAATTGAGTCCATACCTCTCTGGCAACCTGCTTTGCCACTTGGTCCGCTTGTCGATTTCCCTGGAACTCTTTTCCTGGATCGTTCCGATGTCCTTTGACGTGCATCACCGCAACTGCCGATGGTTTGTAAATTGCTTCCAGTAACATGATTATTTCTTCCCTATGCTTGATTGACGACCCCTGCGAATTAAGAAGTCCCCGCTCCTTCCACAGAGCCCCATGCACATGTACTTCTCCAAATGCATATTTGGAATCAGTCCATGTGTTGACTTTCTTCCCTTGGCTCAGCACCAGGGCTCTTACCAGAGCCCCAAATTTCTGCCTTCTGCGCTGACGTGCCCAGGGGCAATGCTTTTGCTTCCACTATCTGCTGCAAGGTAACCACTGCATACCCTGCATACCTGGTACCTTTTTCCACAAAGCTGGACCCGTCCGTGAACAGTTCCCAATCAGGGTCCGGCAGCAGCTCATCCTTCAGGTCCTTCTGTCTGGCGTACACTTGTTCGATTACCTCCACGCAGTCATGTTCCAGCTCTCCTTCAGGAAGAAGGTGGACCTGAGGAATTCTGCTGGGTTAAGGTGATTTGTTATTTTCAGCTCCACATCATCCTGTTCCCTCAATTGGGCCTGGTATTGGAGCATCCTGCTTGATGAGAGCCAATGGCCCCCCTTTTGTTCCAATACTGTTATGAGCATGTGAGGTACATAAACTGTCATGTGCCTGCCTAATGTTAGCTTGCGTGCTTCTTGGATCAGTATTACTGTGGCTGCCACTGCTCTTAGGCATCCTGGCCATCCTCCACTTACTGAGTCCAATTGTTTAGAAAAGTACCCAACCGACCTTTTCCAAGACCCCAGTTTTTGAGTGAGCATCCCCAAGGCCAACTTTTGCCTTTCATGTACATACAGTTGAAAGTCCTTGGTTAGATCCGGCAGGCCCAGGGCAGGTGCTTCCTTGAGGGCCTGTTTTAATTCCCGAAACGCTTTATCTTCCGTGGGTCCCCACTTAAATCTCGGTTCCTTCACAACCTCATACAGTGGTTTGGCTGTCAGCCCAAAGTCGGGGATCCACAGTCAACACCAGCCAATCATTCCTAGAAAAGATCTTAGTTCCTGATTATTGCGGGGTACTGGAATTGCACATATGGCTTGTATGCGATTTACTCCCAAACAACGAACCCCCTGCGAAATTTCACATCCTAAATAGATGACCTTTTGTTTGACCAGCTGTGCCTTTTCTCTGGATACCCGGTATCCAGCCTGTCCCAGCATATTTAGTAATGCAATGGTTAGTTTGAGGCAGAGACCCTGTTCTGTGGTACCCAGGAAAATATCGTCCACATACTGCAACACCACATAAGAGAAAGGCGAATCTTTTACCTGGGTAGTCTTCCATTCCTCAAGTTCCTTGGCCAGCTGGTTACCGAATATGGTGGGCGAGGATTTAAATCCTTGAGGAAGCCTATTCCATGTGAGCTGGCGCTTCCGTCCCGTGTCGGAGTTCTCCCACTCGAATGCAAAGATGTTCCTGCTTTCAGGTGCCAGGGGTATGCAGAAGAAGGCATCCTTTAGATCGATTACTGTAAACCACTGAAATTTCTCAGAAACAGATGTTAACAATGTGTACAGATTTGCCACCACGGGATGTATATCTTTGGTGATAGAGTTGATTGCCCTGAGGTCCTGTACTAACCTGTAATTGTCGTTAGGCTTTTTGACCGGGAAGATAAGAGTGTTGAATTCAGATTCACACTCCTGCAAAATTCCTAAACCTAAGAATTGAGTTATCATGGGGGCTATTCCCTTTCTAGCTTCTAGACTGATGGGATACTGCCGTACCCTCACCGGTTGAGCCCCTTCTTTTAATTCCACTACCACTGGTACTGCCGCTTTTGATTTACCTGGGGTCCGTTTCCCACACCCATGGCGTGACTGCTTGTTCAATTTCCTGTGGTATCTCTCCCTTCCCTACTTCTTTAATTACAAACAATTTTGCCAGGTTTTCCTCTGGTATTTCTAGTTTTACCCTACCCTTTTCAAAAATTATTCTTGCCTGCAATACTGAGGGCAAGTCTCTCCCGTGCAGAGACTCTGGGCTGTTTGGCATATACAGAAATTGATGATCAAATTCCTTTCCCCCAAATTTTATATCGAGTGGCCGCAGGAATGTTCTTTCTTCAACCTCCCCAGATACCCCTTTCACTGGTGTAATAATAAGATTTTGAACAATTATGTCTGAAATCAGACATGGGAACATCTGAGAGAAACAATTGGTCATGTTGTTCACAGTAGCACTTGGATTTTAAAAGATTGCAACAAGCTATATAAAATAAATCTGTATCACAGTCCAAATCCATAACTGTCTTCATTGTATATGTATATGATACAGGAAATGTTTCACTGCCATATATAAGGCCCATTTCAAGACAGTTGCTCAGTTCCTTCACAACATATCTATGGGCCAACATCTGCTTTTGGTTCCCTGGAGGCAGCTAGTCTCTTTCTTACAAGTTGCCAACACAACAGGGCATAAGTGGTCTTTCTGAGTGCTCTAAGGAACAGGCTGAATTCCTAAATCCCTTGAAGGGTAGCAGCAGCATCCTTCATGCTTCAGTACTGTGTTGTAACCATTAGAAGTGGTGAGCTAATGACATGTCTGGCTGAAATTTTTACTCCTCTACAAGACCCATCCTGTGCAATCTGCTCCAAAATCAGGTTCTCAGTCTGTCTAGAAGGCCCTCTCAAAGGTGACATCTGTCTTTTACCCAAGCACTGTGAGACAGCTTGTGATTAAAAGCTTGAGAATTAAAAAAGGCAAAACAGCTTTAGCAAAAATTTAGAAAAAAGATTCTCCTCTACGAGCAGCAAAAATAGTTTCAGAGCAAAAGCCTGGGGATGTACTGCTGTGTGTATTGCATTTCCTCAGTAACTCACTATTTATAATAAGAAATTCTGAAAATCAACTTAAATGGCTTCTGTTTCACAATACCTTTGCAAGTGGTTTCTATTTTAAAGTTGTCTGCATATTCACTTTCAGAATTTTTGGGTGTGCTTCACTGAAGAAAATATTTTTTGACTTTTAAACATTCTCAGGATGAGACAAGCTTCTTATGTCAGCCCAGGTAAGTTGCTTTTTGTTTGGAGAGTTATGGACCTCTGTGTTTCTTAACAGTTCTTAGACTACTTGTTGTACACTAACTTAATATTTTCATTATTAATTCCCTTTATTTTAAAATTGTTATTAAATGGGTATTTCTTCAGCTTCCACGGGATATTGTGGTGTCTGTCTTAGGCTGGAGTTTACATTCTCTCAATTAAGAAAGCTTCAAGAGTGAGCAACAAAAAGGAGTTGTAGTTTTGTAGTTCTGGTTCCAGCAAAAAAACCACACAAAGAGAAACAAACTTAGAGAGCAGTGATTCCTCAGACATGATTAAAAATATTCCAATTTCCAATAACGTATGTATAAAATATTCCTGTCATCTGCAGCATATTGATAGGAAACCTTAAACAGCAGATGCTCTGTGGGACTTTGAAACTGAAGTCTATTATATAGAAGACAGAACTTATAAGACATAATGCAGTTGTGAGACAAAACATCACTGACAATTTCCTGAAGGAGTGAGATTTAATCACTTTGGGCTACTTCTGCAGCTTCTGCTGAAGCCCTTTACTTGTTTTGTAAGAGAGGGATACGGTTGTCAAGACTGAGCAAATTGAATTGCTGCCAACCATTTACTTGCAAACAGATGATTCTCATAAATCATTTGTTTGATTTCTGTGCATTTCATCTTATTTCATCTTATTTCTAATTTCATCTTATTTCTTATTTCATCTTATTCTTTGCTGTTTCTGTAAAATCTATGATCTTTTATGTTATGCAACAGGACATTAGCAATTATTTCTGTTAAAATGTTCCAGACATAAACAAAGCCCCCTCCCTGCTGCATTAGTCATCAGACCTCAGTTTGGTAATTATCTCTGGCAGTTCTAAAAGTTCTAATTCTAACAGCTTTAATTACCTCAGGGAAGTAATTTTGCAATTTTCGATTGATAAAAGTAATTTTTCAGCTTCTTGGAGTAGACAGCTTTGTGTTACATTAAGTGGGTTTTGACTTCCCCTGGAAGACTTCCAAGACATTGGAACAAGACATTTAATGGTGTAGAGGTGGGTGATTGCTGCTTCCTAGCTGCCAGGCACAGATAGATGAGGGGGATGAAATCCATGTAGTCTCAGGATTCATATTTTCTGCAGCTCACATAAAATATTAGTCCCAGTTACCATCCTTGCTGCCAGCCTGAGCTAACATTCTGTTGCAGCAGTGTGAAGGAAGAGCAATACCTGACACATAATCAGATCAGTAATTATTCAGGTAATTACTGGGCAGTAATTCCTAGTCCAAAGGCAGGACATGAACAGTCTAACCAGCAGTTCTTGGACCATTCTGCCAGCCTCCATGATGTGTAGTGGCTGACACTCCTCAACAACACCTATCTAGTCCTGCTTGTGCTATCCTCTCCTGTTGTGATTATTTTCAGCCTGCAGTCTCCATCTTGATTCCTAGGTTGATTGCACAGATTGTAACTCTGGGCAAATTTGGCAGAAGGGCTACAGGGAGTAAATCAAGAAGAGATAGACGGGTGAAAATGATATTGACCCAATTGCCTTGCCTGAACTAGATGGAAAATTATATCTTTGTCCCATCACTTTTCACATATCAAACAAATAAATTTAGTATTATTTACATTAGTTCTACAGTGCCATTTCCACAGCCCAGGGATAAGTGTTTCTGAGTTGAATGCTATTCTGTGTTACTATCTGAAGCAAGCCTCACTGTCACCACCTTTCTTTTCTCTTCCAACACCTGCAGCCAAGCATCTTCCCCAGCTCAGCACCTTGGCACTGGCTGACAGCACCACCTCAAAGCCCCAGTAAAGATGGTTAACATGAACTCCACACTGTCTCATCATCTGGTGTTGATGTGCCTAATTTGCAAGTCATACCTCACTGGTTGGGAACCTTTGTTTTACTGTAGTCCAGGATGCTGCAGCAAGAAGACACAAGCAAGTTCTTATTTTATTTGTATCATCCAGTTCAGGACGAAAGACAGTAATAAATTGCTCCTAAAACATACAGCTTTATTGCAGAACATAACTCAAGACACTGAGCCAACTGGAGTCTCTTTCCAGGATAAACATCACAGATGTCAATATACTACAGAAAGTGAAAAAAAGATTTAATTTTTTCTTTTGAAACACCACAGCTATTATCAAGAGCAGGACCATATTCCAAGTGATTAGCATCCTGCAGGCCACTTAGTCTTATCTAGGGCTGTGTCATAAAGGTGATAGAAAAAGAGAAAAAATTCAGGTTACCATGGCATTGAACTGGGAATGGCATCACCAGTTTTAGTGTAGAACGTGTGGGAAGAGAAAAATATGGTCCAAAGGATTATGGCCTAGATAAAGCAGAGAGGGTGGGCTGGAGACCCCCTTTGCCAGAAAATATTAGATACTGTAATTAGATTCTCTTAAACCAGGAATTTTCATTAGAATCTGACTTTGGCACTCAAAAATTTCTTCTCAAAAATTTAAAGGTACAAGAGGAGTGTGGGGAAGTATTCAAATGCAGAAACTCAAGTTACCAAAAGCAAGGAAAAAAATGTGTTGGTGGCAGAGGAAGTGTCCATTCTTCCATTTCATCTAGTTGCAATCAGCTGTTGAATTTTATGTGCTTTCTTGGCCAAGAAATCTGTTGATTTCCATGAGGTGTAATCAAGCTATTGAACTGTCAGGGTACCCATAATTTATAGAGGTAGTACTGTGTTATTGATTCCCTTTTTTCTTTCTTTTTTTTTTTTTACAAATAAAGGCAAATACCATTACAATAATTCACACTCAGAAGAGCATTTTCCCTCTTGCTTTTAATACAGTTTCATTAAGCTAGCACAATCCAAGTTAAAATATGAACAAGATACTTGTTCAATATATCAAAAGCAAATTAAGTATGGATTTGAAAAGGTATTAAAGCTTTTCCTTTCATAAAATAGAATTAGTTCTAATTAATCTCTGAAGTTTAAACTGAAATTATTTTATTGGTGAAATATAAAACTTTAGACCAAATATAAGCCTAATACAATTAACAAAGTGAGGAAACTTCATAAGGTTCAAATGATTGTTGTGCTCACAAGCCAAGAAACAAATCAGCATTTCTTTACTGAAATTATTGGAGCTACGATGGGTAACCCCTTTGAAGTTCATGATTGTGGGAGAAGCCAGGAGCAGGGAAATAAAGAAACACATAAATGCACAGAAAATGTTCATATTTTTAGTAAACTTACATGGATATTAGATAGACAACAGGTTAGCAAAGGCATACAGAGCATTCAGAAGACTTCATAAAAGAGTTTGGAGGAATAAACACCTGAAGTACAAAGATTGGTGTCTACAGAGCCATTGTGCTGTCTACTCTCTTACATGAGTCTGAATCATGGGTCATCTACTGCCACCACCTGTGACTCCTTGAACACTTCCATCAGTGCTTCCTCTGTACAGTCCTAAACATCCACTGGACTGACTTCATGACCAATGTTCCTGTCCCTGAACAGGCAGGGTCACCAGTACTGAGGCCATGCTATTGAAGATGCAGCTGTGCTGAGCAGGGCACATCTGCAGGATGGAGGATCACCACTTCCCTAAGATTGTGCTCTGTGGTGAACTTGCCACTGGCTGTTCAGAGGAGCCCCAAAGAGGAGATACAAGGACTCCCTGAAACAATCCCTCAGCTTTGGCCATATTGACTGCCATCAGTGCTCCACTCTGGCCTCCAATTGGGAGACATGGAGACACCATCCATAACGCTGCTGCCTCCTTTGAGAACACACAGAGAATCAGTCTGGAGGAGAAAACAGCACAGAAAGAACCGTGCCTTGGCTGTCCCCTCACAGGAGACTTTCTGCTGTGCCTTCTGCAACTGCACTGCCTTATCAGCCATCAGCCCTTATCAGCCATCAGCGTGCTTGCAGCAAGCTGGGAAGAGCCCTTCTGACATCTTTGTTCACAAAACCAAGCCATGATGATGACAGATAAATTTTGCCAAGTGTTTAAGGTGATGTATGAATACTACAAACATGTTGTCTGAAATCCAGTCTTGGGTGTAAATACAGACCAGCTCTGCAGAGGTGTGTTAATTGAAGGTTACAAACTCTCTCTTCCTGAGTTTGCCTTCTTTTGTTTCTGTTCTTCATACTCGGTAGAGAACGAGCTTGCTAAGCCTAATATGCACACAGTTGGAAGACATGATATGTAAGTATTGGTCTAAGTTATTGAAAAAAACAATTTTGAATTTGGAAGCGTGATCATTTATACAGGAAGGTAGTTCAGTTGTAATAAAATATCATCATAGAGACTGGCAAAACTAAATGACAAAATGCAAACTGAAAACATTGGGTGATGACACCTGAACAAGCTACCTGATTTAGAATGTGTTATAATTTGATAATTTGACCACTCTGTTGGGCAGCTAACTTAAATATTAGTCATCCCTTTGAAAAGGTTTGCTTTATCAGCCTCAGTTTTTCTTTCTGTGAAATTGACCTTTCCCTCTTTTCCTTACAGAGTTAGTAAGAAGATTACTTCTTTTCACACTGCTCTGAGTATGGAAAGTCCTAAAGAAGCATTACCTGAAAATTCAGACAGCTCTAGTGTTATCCTATTACCCACTCATAGAGGCAAATAATGGATAATTGGCTTCCTACATACCTTCATTAGATAAGAGATTTCTCATTTAACTCTATCAATAGAAAGAGTAAGAATAAAGTTGTATAGGACAGTAGAAGTGAATAATAGTAAGTATAAAACCACGATTGTAAAACAGAAGATCTGTTGAAATAAAGAATTTTTAGACTATGAAATACACTCTCTAAACTTTATGGTTACGATTATTGTTATGGTCTGAGGTAACACTAAAATTTATTTTTGTTTTGGATTCGCAAAACAATGTCCAACCACACAAGGGTCAGGTGCAATCAGACTTTACTTGACAATTGACACAGGCAATAATTATAGAGCCAGGCAAAAGAGGGAGAGGAAAAGAAGATATAAGAGAGAGAGAGAAAAGTGGTAAGAAAGTGGGAAGAAAGAATAAGAGAAAGACAGAAAGAGTCACCACCAGGAGTCCAGCTGTCCAGTGAGTTTTTTCAAGATGGTGCTGATCCCATCCAGGGTCTGATGCAGAACAGCAGTGGGTCAAGAGATGACCAAGCAGCCACAGCATGGACAGCTCTATATACCCCTGAGTTCCTTTGGTTCAGCTGTCAGTTAGATGCCACAGAAGCCAGGGTCATTGGCATCAGAGCCATTGCAGAAAGGCTGCCTGGAGGGAGGGGAGCTTCCACAGAAAGGTGCAGCGCCCCACCCACTCATCTGTTGGGGAAACAGTTCAGAAATATACAGGTTGTGAGTAATCCTGACTTACTTCAATTTAGGCCACATTGGGTTAATGGTTATTGAGGCCTAGTTAGAGGCTTTCTGAGAATGAGCTACTGGGAAAGAGATAACTTAATTGGCAACAGAAGAGGAAAATAATTATGTGAGAAGAATCTTTCCGTGAGAATGGTATGTGTAATTGGAATACAAAGCCACCTGCATGATAAGATGGTGTAAACAAGGCTTCTCTATATAAAGTGAGTGCAAGTTACTAATAAAGGATTTCATACAATCATATTGATGTGCACATGGAATCCTTAAGCCTCCGCAGACTGTTTTCCCACAAATGGCGCCCGAACAGGGACCCAGGGTGTCCCGGAACAGGGACCCAGGGTGGCCCGGAACAGGGACTAAGGATGGCCCGGACCTGGGACTCTCATGCTGTTGCTTCCAGGAGCGATGAAGACAGCTGGAATGAGAGAGGAGCGGAGAAGCCAGTCGAAAGGAGATTGCTGCCCTGGCAGTCTATGTAGCTGGTGCCCGGCTACGGAATAAACGAGCTCGGAATTGAAGAATCTTGCCCTGATCAGGTGAGCGGCTGGGGAGGAGATGGGGTCTACACTCTGATGTACAACAAGAAGAGACAGTAGTTAAGCTCCTCCAATATATTCTCTCTAAGAGAGATTTATTACACGAAGGCAGGACCTTAACGTGAATTACTGAAATGGGCATGGGATAGAGACTTGATCCCCTCGATGGGTACTGTTTTTGAGTTACCTACTTGGGGAGCCATAGGTATTGCCCTATGGGATAAAAGTAGCAACAGAGATAAGGAGGCACAACGCTTAGTGACACTTTGGAAGTTGATTAAAGAAACCTTAAAAGAAATGAAAAGTGAGAGGTCAGCAGCAGCCTCAGCGTTTGTTGTCTTAACATTTGATCTGCCAGTACCGATGAATGCTCAGGGTATGGACTTGACCTCTGAACAGTTATTTGAGACACCTAAAATACCCTTACCAGCACCTGAAGGGACTGTACTGATTCAAACTCAGTCAACTGTGCCATTTGACCCTGGGGGTTGGATGAAAAGTGAAAATGGGACCAAGAAGCAAAACCAAAAGCGACCGAAAACACCACCAGAATCATCGGAGTTCCCAGAGGGAGAGAAGCTGGAGAACACAGGCAAGGAATCTTGGAATGCAGACTCTCGACCTTGCAATTGCCCGCCACGGCTCCCGACTGCTCTGCCACCTTTCCACCTCGGAAGCCTGATTTATCTTCTTGACCACAGTTGCCATCAATTAATCCTCTGCTTCACCTGTCAACACCATCAGTGCCTGCTATAGAGCAACAATCAAGGAAGGAACTGGGACTTGGAGACAAGCAACTAAGGAAACTGCTGAAGAAGCTGACAGAACTGGAGACCAAGGATGAGTATACCCCTGAAAAAACCCTAGTTTTTGCTCCAGGGAACATCCCGAACAATGGGGCACTAATCCATTTTTACCCCCTGATCCATTTCCTATTCCTGCTCCTATTTCCCTTAACCCTTTAACACCCACTGTTCTACCTCTTCCAGATCCAGCATGGGGAGGGGAGGGTAGTGGGGGGGGTGGTAATGTGTATCCAATAACTAGATGGAAGTGAATTATTCAAATGCTATAGTTGAAAGAGAAATGGTTCTCAATATGAGTCTGATGGTTTTCCAGTGATCGTGGGACCAGGAGGAGGAGGTCAATGGGTTGCATTAGATTGGAAAATGATAAAGGAAGTCGAAGTTGCCATTGCACAGTACGGGTTGAAATCGGTTTGAGTCATTTACTCAATCTCTTTTGCAACATCTTTTTACTGCTCAATTGTTGATGCCATACGACACAAAAATGCTCATTGATACTCTGTTAACTCTTTCTCAACAATTGCAATTTCATCATAAATGGTAAATGCTATGTGAAAATGCAGCTGTGATTCCTAGACAGAACACCGATGCATTACACGGAGTGCAAGCACAAATGTTACTCGGTGCTTGTCCTTTTGTACATGCAGATTTCCAGGCATGGTTTCAAACTGAAGTGTTACAACTTTCACAAGAATTGGTGTATAAAGCTTTGCAAATTGTTCATGATCCTACACAAGCGAACTTTTCCTTTACAAATATTAAACAGGGAGAGCAGAGTCATATTCAAAATTTGTGGATCACTTCTATTCAGTGGTAATATCACATCTCGATTTGTTAAAAAAAAAAAAAAAAAAAAAAAAGAAGGAAAAGGAGGAAAGACAAGGGAAGAGCATATACCCCTATGAGAAGAAAAAAGAGCGTGACCTCATGATGAGAGCACTAATGAGTTATCAATAACATTTGTGATCAAACTGGTCAATGCAACAATTAGGCCTAGAATATAAGTGAAAATTTGAAATTTGGGTTTCTTGCTGTTTCATTTGTATCACACATAGCAAGAGGAAAAGCCTTTGGTAAGAATTGATAAAAATCATAAAATATACCAGTTAGCTTGTTTGCTTACAGATTTAATTAGGCAAGGCTTATCAGTTATATATGTTATTATTGCTTTTATATTACTAGTATGTTATTATTACTTTTGTATTAGTATATATGTTATTATTGCTTTTGCATTTTTAGTATGCTGTTTATGACAATATATCATTAGCATGTTATCTTACGTAACGAAATAAGTCAGAATTGCTCAAAAAACAGAAAGGGGAATATGTTGGGGAAACAGTTCAGAAATATACAGGTTGTGAGCAATCCTGACTTACTTCAATTTAGGCCACATTGGGTTAATGGTTATTGAGGCCTAGTTAGAGGCTTTCTGAGAATGAGCTACTGGGAAAGAGATAACTTAATTGGCAACAGAAGAGGAAAATAATTATGTGAGAAGAATCTTTCCGTGAGAATGGTATGTGTAATTGGAATACAAAGCCACCTGCATGATAAGATGGTGTAAACAAGGCTTCTCTATATAAAGTGAGTGCAAGTTGCTAATAAAGGATTTCATACAATCATATTGATGTGCACATGGAATCCTTAAGCCTCCGCAGACTGTTTTCCCACACTCATCAGTTCTTATTTCCTGCCAGACACCACTCCCCACTTTGTTCCAGCCCCCTTATCCAGGTACATCAACATCAATACAACCAAGGAAGCTTCCTCCACCCTGGGCACGGTAATCGTGCCTGGAGGGGTGTTCCAGCATTGAAGGCCCACAGAAAAGGAGAGTAGTCTCCCAGCCACTAGTTCTTAGTTCTTATCTCTTCCCCTGTGTCACCCCCTGCTCAGCTCTGGCCAGTTCAGGTCCTCCACCCTAGCCAGGGCTATTCACTTTAAAATTGTTCTTTTTTGAAACAATTGCAAATCAGTGAGATCAGACTCAATGGAGACACATTATCATTTGAAGCAGAATGAGTGGCCCATTACATGCATCAGAAGTTTTCAAGCTGACTTTGTATTTTCACACCTTTTCTTTTTTGTGAAGACAGAGTACAAGACTCTAATGTGAGTCAGAGCAGTGCCTATGGAAAGACAGCTATAGCCCTTCTTGACTTCCATGACCTTTTCAGTTTAATATCATTGGTGTCTTTGCTGAAGACAATGAAGACTTTTTCTTCATTGTACTTCTATTGCCATAGAATCCTCCTTTTCTTTGTGACTGGCAAAGCCATTTTAGAAATTTGGTCAAAGAAGAAGGGAAGAAATTAAGTTTTTGGCCTAGCACCTGCATGTGGTAAGTTCATAACCACATACACAGAGTGAGGCACTGTGAGCTCTGTTTGGTTATAGCCTATGATGTAACTGAACAAGCTTTCCTGCTTTAAACTTTCCAACACTGCCAGAAGCAGGCACTAGGCCCAACTAATGATGTTTTATGCAGATGATAAGATGCAAAGATGGGGTTTTTTCTACCCCTATCAAGAATTATTTTGATACAGGGGGAGCAGTTAGTTCTTTGACTCTTGTTTCTTTATCTTCTTTTCTCCAGGAAACACATTAAAAGCTCATTGAAAACATGGTATTTCTAAATTGTTCTCTGTATTTATCTGCTGTATTACAAAATGGCAACAAAGCTTAATTATTTTAATTCTGCTTTAGTTTATCTTCCAATGGGGTTTCACTGTCTCATGCACCTCTAGAAAGCATTTATTTGCATATTTATTCTGTGGAATAAATTTTTGTAATGGGTTATGATAGGGTGCTGTCTGCCTACAAAGTGTCAGGCTGTAACTTATTCTGTTCATTTTTAAAACCTGTGAGATAATATGTTGCAATATAGTATTTTCCGTGTGGTGTCCCTAGAAGCTCTCTTTGTTTGGTACTACCCTCGCACAATTTTTAATTATTATCCTGTGTTATTATTTGATACCAATATTTTCAGTAAGACTGTAGGAAAAACATTGCTAGTAATCATTTCATAATCGGAAAACATTCATATGGGTCAGGCAGTGTCAAGAAGACTGGGAATATATCAGTAAGCAGCAAAGGTCAGCATGGTACAGAATACATAATTATGACGTGGTCTGTTTAATATCCATGGTTAGGAAAAAAATACCAGATTGCAAAACACTAATCCTTTTTTTTTTCCTGTATTACTGTAAATATGTTTTTGTGCAACCTTTGTATGTTGTTCTTAAAATTAGGAATGGATTAGGAAGGCACAGGGTTCTCACAAGGCAAGGACCTGGGTAGAAGCCATGAGAAAGAACATTAAACAGAAAGGGAAAACACTGAAAACAGCTTCCAAATTGTAGTATTTTAATTATTTCCAGAGGCAAAAAAATCTGTTTCAAAAGTATATAGATGATCCCCTGAAGATTTACTTCCTATAGCTTCTAAACACAGATCATAATACAGAAAGAAAAAGTGTGGTTCAAAAACAGTCAGCTATTTCAGTGCCATCCACTGACAAAAGGCAATGGCAAAATGAAAGGGAGGGGCGTGAATAACATTAGTATAGAGAACAAGAAAATACATCTGCTTTAGGCTTTACAGTGCCATAAAGACATGGATGCAAGAGCCTCGCTAGGGAGAAATGAGCATATTTTATATATCAGATCCAAGTGTAGAGCAATTTGTGCTTTCCAAGATTCAAAGTACTGAATTATACTGCTAATTTTCAGTTTTAAACTTTCAAATTTATGAAGAACACATGATTAAACTACCCTCTACAGGAAAAAAATTCGATATTGTTCCAATTAAAGAAAATTACTTCTTTAAGTCATTGTTTTAAGACATTTGTCATTCTGTTAGGGAGGAGGATGGGGGGGAGGATGCTTCATCATAAAGAAATACTAGAAAATACTTCATTTTGGAGAAGGGGAAACAATGTTAATAAAATTTGTAGGTGATACTGGGGTGAGAGGTGCTATGAGCACTACAAGAATAGAGATAAAATAAAGCCAAATAGTGCCTAGTGGGAAAAGCATAGGCACTGGAAATGCACAATGAGAATCAACGCCCAAAAATGCAGGCTGATACCTCCTGGGGAAATTAATCCTGAGCACATGCATTCAGTGAGCAAAAGCAAATTAGGAAACGGTAGTGATTAGAGAATCCCTGAGGTGAATCTAGTCAACAAATTAGACAGTAGTAGCAGTATAATACAGATAAATAGCCATGCAGTTTTAGGATATATCATGTTCCAAAGATGGTCGTTTCCTGATCTGAGAACTAGTGCAAAGATTAGGCATTGAGATGACTACTGTCAGAAGCAAGCTCACATGGAAGTTTTGTGGTGCATGGCAGCTCTTATTCTGGCTTACTACATCAATGGTTTTCACTCCTACTGATTGATGAAAACACAGATTAGTTTCTCATGATGTGAAACATAATAGCAACTATCCTAATTATTATCTGTAATCAAATCATTGTGATTTTCCTCTGAGAAAATAAATAATTAAGAAAAATAGGGGCCTCAACCACTACAATTATTTTATATGTATTCAGTTGGTACTTGAGTTCAGCAGAAGAGCAATCATAGAGCAATCATTTCTCTTTGTATTCTGATGGAAAACTTCCACCTTCCTCTCCCTTCAAAATTTTTACTAAAAAAAAAAAAAAAAAAAAAAAAAAAAGAGCATATTAATCTAGAAATCATCTCAATAGTAAAGAATTGCAATCACCAGCATTGTCATGTAAGACAAAGGCAGACATACATTGATTCAGAATGAAGGGCTGTAATGGACAGATGCCAGATCAATCCTTTTATAGCTATAAACTCCCTGATCCCTGTGGAAAAAAAAGTCAGATTACAAAATGAGTTAAAGAAACACTGAAATGTCATCCAAGCACTTTATTTTCAACCCTTATTGTAACTGGGAAATACTTCCTGAGCCAGAGCCTGTTGAAATTCATTAGTTCAAGGGAGTACTTCAGCACATGCTTGGTGTTAAACTCAGAGGTGATAATCTAGTGCTCTGAGGGCTCATTAGTGTAGTGACCAACGTGATTTTCAATAGAAAGGACCTTTACAAGAAACAGCCAGGTAAAAGTAGATATCAGCAACCTGATCAGATAAAAATTTGCTATCTCAAGCACCCAAAATGTTTTTTTTTTTGTTCAAGAAAAAATATGCCTAAACATCAACAGTCTCTTTCAGGTTAAGGAAAAACATTTTAGATTTCATCTGTGAGCAGCATTTTCTTAAATTTGTAAGATGCAGAAAAAACAGCATTTAAATTTTGTATTCTTCTTTACCTGGAGTTGTCACAGCCCAAGTTATACCAGGAAACCTTAAGATTTGCAAAAATGTTCGTTACCAAGAAGTCCAAGGTCAGTGCTGTGAATTTTGAGAGCTGTATTTGCCTGTCTCTAACATGTGCTCTGTTCTTAGCCTGCAGTGAAAAGGAGCCTCTGTGCAGCTTTAGTTCACACTTTTTTTCCTTTCACACTGGGATAAAAAGAGACACCAAATCAAAATTTGGTCCTGAGTACATTGATTTAAATCTCTGCCAAAAAAAGTGGAGTCACTTTGGAAGAGTATTTTTCCATCGCCTTCATCCCCTTTTGGATTTATGCTTCCCAACAATTTGTGTCACTCATCCCACCACATTTCTTGTGATGCCTCTCACCCTCAGAAGGAGAGCAGTGGCTTCTCGTATAGTCTGACTGAGCAACATGATATTCAGGTTTTTTTTAATTAGATAATACAGTACATAGAAGAACTGTGAGCCACAGCTGGTAAGTGGACACAAAATGCTGCCCTTGTTCTTTTAATCCCACTTGCTTATTTTACATAAGAACAGTCTTTTTAAGTGCCATACTGGAAGCTCATTATACATAAGGAATAAAATTCAGCTGCTTGTTTTTTGGTTACATCTTCTGAAGACACATTCCATATAGGGATCTCAACTATAAAGAAGCCTTAACGTAAAAGAAAGAAACAGTGGTATCAGGGACAAGATTAATGGGCTTTTTCAGATGTTTAGAAAATGAGACCAGTACATTTATGTATGTATCATGCATGGGATGAGTTTTTGGTAAAGAACTAAATGAGGGATCTTTTAATGGCATACCAGATATGTGTGAATTTCCTGGGACTGGTTTTGGGCTAAGATATTCTGTTTAGACAAGCAGTAAAACGAGCATGATGCAGTCTGTAGTAGCAGTCGTGACGATTGCTCTAGTCTAACAAATCTAGCAAAATCTCTGTAGGTGCAGAGAAAAATAATTTGTCACCTGGGATTCAGGAAGATCTCTAGTAAGACTTACATTTGTTCTGCAGAACACAGAAACCTAGATTTCATTCTGTCAGATGCAAAATCCGTCAGGCACATGGGGATCTTATCCTCTGATCTCCACAAGGGCAGTAATGTATGGTGAAATTCTGCCCACACTGGTGTCAATCAGCCTTTTGCAGTGATGTCTCTGAGTGCCCTGTGTCTTTTTCAGGGCCTTTGTCCTGGGTGGGCAGCAGTCATCTGCTCCCTTAGTGTCTTGCTAGCAGACACAGGAGAGGTGAATGACAGCAGAGTTGTCCCTAATGACAAAACTTGTCTGGTACCCACTTTGAATCCACAGCAGCTTCCACTGCATCTCCATGTCAACCCAGAATCTTACTTGAACCACATTTCTTCTTTTTATCTTGCTGGTTTTTTATATCCTAAGTACATTTCTGGAGTTTGATTGTACCCTGGTCACTTTCTGTATACTGTTTTGCAGATTAACTTGACAAAAATTCATTTACTATTGCAGAGCAACCTCAGAGGTTAAGCCACCACAGCTCTAAGAAACATTAATTTTACCTTAATGTTTTCATTTTTTCTTGTTTTCTGTGTCAAGTTCCTTAGTATAACAGTGTCTGAGCAGTGGGGAGTTTGACATTTGCTCAGTGACATGCAGAATTTCCAATTGACTTCAGTGGCTTTTGAATTATACCTTCTGTAGGGAAGAATCAAAGGCGCAACAAAGGTGGTTCAAATTGCAAGCAAATAAGTTATTCATCAAAACCATGCACTTTTGAACGGATCAGAACATTTTCTGTAAATTTGTACTGAGCTCAGCAGATTGTTTATCCAAAAATGGACAGTCAAAATGTTCTTTCAAAACAAAAAATGAAAAAACATTTCTCATTTCAGAATTGCATTGTGTGATTAATTTTGTTGTCACTTCGAAAAAAATACATTGTAAGTATAATGGCAGATTCAATTAAGTTAAAAAAAAATCAAAAGAATGATTTTGGGTAAATTCAAAAGTTTGTTTTAGCCACTAAAAAATATCCAAGTCCATTATTTATTCTCAAATATAGCTATGTTGACTGCAGTTTGGATTCAGGAACATAATGTTTTCCGGTATATATCTGTGTGCTATTTGAAGGCTGAGGGTTTTGAAGCAGACACAGATTTTCATTCTTTATTCATCAGGATAATTTCATTAGATTCAGAAGGACTGAATAAGGTTACTTGCTGCGGAATTGGTTAACAGACCACATTTGCAAGGGTATTTTTGATTAATGAGGAAAAAACATTGTTTCAAAAACCAGGTTGGGTCATGTATGCTTCCTGAGCAGCACCTAAAGTGCCAACTTGAAGTTAGCAACCGGTCAAAAGCCCATTTCCAGGGCCCTGGTCTGAAAACTGTTCCAAATTCTGCTACACCGTGCTTTTAATGCATATTACTTTTAATAGGATATTACTGGTTTGTGAATACACTTTTCCCAGTGTATTGCAGTTTTTATTGCATGGCAGTTTTCGTTTGATTTTACTGCTTTAAAAATACAATTTGCACCATTCTTTCCTTAACACTGGCTTGCACATCATGATTGCTTCTGTCTTAAAACAAAGGTTAACGCAATCATGGTAGGGCTTTGCAGAATGAATGATGAAAATGCATCTAGCAGGGTGCTTTTGATGTTCTATAAACAAACAGTGGAGAATCTTTATTAACTTGTTCTTTATGACATTTCTTTACAAGATGTATCTTTTCCTTTTACAGAGCTGAGCCAAAAGGTAGGTAAGGCCAATTGCATAAAATTAACTCTCTCCTTTTCTCCTACCTCAAATCAGAATCTCTTCCTCTGCTTAGGCTGTATCTGTAAATCAAACCATCTGGTCCAACACCAGCAGACACCAACTCATTTTATCTCGCAACACAGCGCTGGCTGCATGTTCTCCCCATTTGTCAGGCTGTTCTTGAGTCTGTTGGCAAGTTCTGTGTCTGTTGGTAAATGGCTGCTTGTCCTCCACCTACCTGTTCTCAGTTGCACCTCTGCCTCTGGGAGAGATGCAACTCACTCACTACAGAGAGTTTTATGCAGATATGACTCACATCTACCTCTTATACCAGCTGAATCCTTAGTTAACAACCTTGGTTTTGCTTGCTTTTCTTCAATAGGGGTGAAGGTTTAAATTAAGCTATTCATTTTCTTTGGGGTTAGAATCTAATCGTGAGTCTCTAAATCTTTATTAGATGCTTTTGATGCCTGTAGATTCCAATATCTTAATCTGACTCCTCCTTTGCTCCCAATCTCTTTCTTCTCTCCCTCGGCTCAGCTGCTCTGTTCTCCAGAAGGTAATTTACCTGATTTGATTTTCACCAAATGATGTTTTTCTTATGAATTCACCATTATTGCAGAGTGGACCATACAGAGTTTTTAAAATAATGACACAAGAGATTTTGGCACCTTAATTTCTGTTTTTGCCTTGGGAATAACAAGATGCATTTTTTAAAAACTGCTTAGCCATAATTTTAGGCTTCTGGGTAGAAATAATCTGGATTACTAAATATATATTTATATATATTACTAAATATATATTTAATATATAAATAAATATATAAAATATAGAACTATATAATATATAAATATATAGCCATATGTATTTATATATATTACTAAATATATATAATCTAGATTACTAAATATATATTATATATATAATCTATATATATTACTAAATATAGATAATCTAAATTTACTAGATTAATCTAGATTATTTAGGTTACTAAAAAGTATTTCTCCCCCATGGTTGTTGTTTCGCATCCTTTTACTGAATGATAGACTGGAAAGAACGTGTTTTCACATGATACAGGTGCATCATCCTGTTTGTTCAGATCAAAAAAATATTTAATAAGTAATTCCAGCTTTTCTGCATCTCTACTAAGAGCTATAGATATTTCATCCTGGTCATCATGGATTTGAGTCTTTATGTCCTTGGCAACCCATATGAGACTCCTGTTATTTTTAACTTGTTATTTGTACTGGTGTCTATCCATTCCTTATTTATGCCATCCATTCATTTGGAATTAGGGTTTATTTTTATGTTCCCTTTGTTTCTATACTGAATGAGAAGTTGCCTGAAATTCTTCACAATGTAGCTTGGTTTAAAATAAAGTAGAATCATATTATTCCATATGAATTTTCTTCCCAATCTATTTTTCTTGTATTTTCTTTTTGTTTGGAAAATTAACCCTTTTGAAGTACATGCATTTATGTATTTTGGTTGGAATGCTCTCTTGTTCTCTCAGATTGGACCTAGGAGGGATGAGATCACTGTTCTTCAAACAATGGCCAATGTCTATGTCCACTGTCTCATATGAGCTCCTGTATCACCACCAAATCACAGTAGCCTTATCCCAGGTGGGTTGTGGTACCTTTTAGGTCTGAAAGACCCTTAATGAAGTCACACCAAGCCATGCTATTTTTATCCTGTCTTTAAAAAAACCAAACCGAACTAAAACAAAAGAAAAAAACCCCTTCAGAATAGTATTTTTTGCATATTTTTTTCACTCAACTGGATTTGATTCGGGATATAGAGCTTTCCATTTCTGTGAGGAGTAATGTCTCACTGTCATTTCTTACATAGTGAAGCATACTGGTATAATTCAAAAAGATTCTGCTATGTACATGCCTTCTGATCTGTGAAGAAATAAATTTAGTTCCAAATTAACTGCTCTCAAAATGTTGGGGTTTTTTTAGTTCTTCATTTTAACACATTGCAAGGCTACAAGTGACTGTGTTGCAATTTTAATGAGAACAATTGAAGGAAATACCATAGATAAATGTTGGTGTATATCAGAATTAGGATTTAATGGATAAAAGCTTCTTGCATAAAGTTCTATACTTTCACCCTGTGTAAATGATTATATCTTTATGTTGTGCCTAATAGGTTGTACAGTTTTTTTTTTTGGTACAATGGTAGTTTTTTGTACAATGGTAAGAGTCTGGAAGGGATTTATATTACTATGCAGCACTTCCAATGTAAATTAAAGTATAACATATTCTATTCATCTTGATACTTCAAAAAGTGTGATTCTAATTTCTGATGGTGAACGTGCAACAGTATGGTGACAAAAAAACAGGTGACTGCAAGACCTGATCTTATACAGAAGGTACAAATTGTTTTTCCCCCTACTTGGTATACTGTTTGCCTCTATAATAGCTGGTACGGAATCTCATGCTGTTACAAACTTTTAGAAATATTGTCATACACCTTCATTTCAGTAATCATGATTAAGGCCAGATTTGGGTATGGGAGGGCAGCAGCTGTCCCAAGATAATTGGCTCATGGCATCAACAGAGCCATTCTGCCCATGCTGGAGGAGACAGGAGATTTAGCTGTTTGAGCAGCACTACTTGTTAAGCAACCAGACTCTGCTTTTCTTCTGCACAGACTTCCCCATCCAGATTCCTGCAGGAATTTCTGTCTCTGCCTATCACAGCCACAAAGAAAGCAAGACAGAGGCAAGAACACAGCTGTTGCTTGGAGAAGATGATGGGGCAGGGAAATTCCTATAGATTGCTGCACGGAGGGAGGAATGGGAATGAGAAGAGTATCTCGGGAACAGAGATGCTTCCACGTCTGACTAGTTTAGTGAGGAAGGAAAACAATCTTGAGATTCCTCCCATATTCTTACATTCTCTCCAGCTCCCTGTTTCTCGTTAAAATCTCACTGATCTTCACCTTAGCTTCTTTGGCCAAGAGTCCTCCAACTTCTGTGATCCTCTCACTTCATCCTCTTCAGGTATTTTGTCCTTAATTTTGCCTGCACTGTTTGTAAGAATTAAAATTACTTCAGGCAGGTTTCTTTGTGTGTCTGTATTCATCTCTTCCCTGGTATCTGCATTCTTCAGTAGACACAGTCAGTATTGTTCCATGTTTGTCCAGCAGTTAACAAAGTGATAGGGTTCACTGTCAAGGGTCTAACAAGAAATAATATTGGCAATAAATATTACAATTAAGTGTTTGCATAAATAACCATCACATATATCATCTTAATGAAGTCTGCAGATTTTCTTCCTCCCTCTTCTTCCCTCTTTACACATCCAGTGCAATTTAGTGACACCACCTCCACTTGCTCTTAGAAGGATCCCATCCCAACACACTAACAAAGTAAAAATGTAGAATTTTATACTATGCTGTCACGGTTTAACACTGGCCCGGCAATTAAACCGAATAACAGACGCTCTCTATTAATGTATCTCTCCTCCTTGATAAAGAAAGGAGAGAGAATAAGGGGGAGAGACTTATGGGTTGGAAACTAAACTATACAACTTTAATGAACAGTAATGATAAATAGGAAAAATTACTAAATATATACAAATATACAGGAAAATGGAAACCACATTCCTCCCTCCTTTCCCCCAATAACTCTCACGTCACCACCAAGGCTGCAGGGCAGCCCTGGGAAAGTCCAGGCTGGACTCCTGGAGTCGGCAGCAGTCGGGAACCGGAGGCAGGAACACACAGATATGGGCTGGCACGGATCAGGACCACAGGCAGATGAATGGACGGAATCCTTCCAGGATGCCGGGTGAAGGAAGGGAGGAAGGGAAATCAGGAAATCCAGAAGTCTGGAAATCTGGAAATCCGGAAAAGATCTGGCTCGGCCCTCGTGATGCCTCAAATTTATACTGAGTGTGACGTATATGGGATGGAATACTCTGTTTGGTCAATTCTGGCATCTATCTTGTCTGTTCTTCCCCAAAGGAGGGCTCAGGTGGGACCTCTTTACTCCTCCTGGATGATAAAATGTTTTCCTCAGAGCTGAGCAGTGTCCTTGGCTCTGCATACCAGTCTCTAGCAGTAACTATAAACATCAAGTGTTATCAATCCTAGAAGCACATACTGTCTGAGAAACTTGCTGTTAATTTCAGCAAGTGCAACTACTTACAAGAGACTTAGCTAAAAGCAAAAGTACAAGACAGAAAATCACCTTTATCCTGGCCCAAACCAGGACATATGCAATAAAAGAAACATTACTGTGCACATACTTGTCACATGAATAGAAGAACTGATTATTTAAATTCTGAGTCTTGCATGAAAGTACATGGATACTGAACAAAAAATGAAGTTCTTATTTTCAAAAGCTTTCTGTATTCTGAATATTCTGAATATTCTATATTCAGACCTTAATTCTGAATTGTATGGTTAAGAATCAAAGTTATACCTGCCAAATGGTGTATATCTTCAGCAACATATCTATGTTTCTATATCAAAAATAGAATCAAAAAATTTTCAGGGTTAGAAGGGACCTAGATCATCTAGGTCCAATCTCCCCTGCCACGGGCAGGGACACCTCCCACTAGATCAGTTGCTCAGAACCCTGTCCAGACTGGCTTGGAAGTTTTTAAACTTCCAGAGATGGGGCTTCCGCCACCTCTCTGGGCAACATGTTCCAGTGTCTCGCCACCCTTCATGGTGAAGAACTTCTTCCTAACTTCCTATCCAAATCTACCCTCCTCCAGTTTCAGTCCATTCCCCCTGGTCCTATCACTACCTGACATCCTAAAAAGTCCATCACCAGCTTTCTTGTAGGCTAAATAAAATCAAAAGAAGTAACTTTTTTACCTTCAATGCATTGAAACTAAGGTAAAGCTTCATTAGCATCATGACATGTACTTGTGCCTACATTCCCTAATTCTTTCAGGTTTGACAGGAGAAAAAGACATGCTTTTTGGTCACAAGGATAGAAAACTTAATTGAGTTTTCTTTGAAAGAGACTGCAAGCTTCTCTGAAATTAGATTTTTTTTTCCTATCTTTTGAATTATTTCCATTTCCAGCTTAGTCTAAAAATCTAAAAACTACAGACCAAGAAGACTGAACCAAGCAAGACCGAACTGACTGAGCAAAACATTCCTGTAAGAACATCTACTGTGCCTCAGAGAATTTGTTTGTATATCTGATGGTAATATATTTTGTACTTATTCAGGACACAGCACCACAGACTGCTTTTAAAGCAAAGCAACTCATAAAACTCAGAAGCTGCCAAGGTTGGCTAGAGCTGTCAAATTGGCACAACAAAAGCTCATCCAGTCATATCTGAGAGCAGAGAGACTTTGTGGCTTCTCACATAGCCCCACTCTAAATTCAAGAATGTGTTAGAAACACTAGGGTTTTGGGTTTTAATCATATCAGCTATCAGCAGGGCTTAGCAACAAAAGACTTGTAAATTGTGTATTGCTGCATTCTCAAGCATAAATAAACTGCAGGAAGCACCACAGGTAATTTCCCTCAAAAAACACAATTAGAAAAAAAGAAGAAAAAAATTGATGATTTTCTAGGGCTCAACCCTGCAGTAATTATTACAGCAATATTGTAATTAAAATCACTGAAGTTTTTGCCTCATTGAATAAGCTCTACAGGAGTAAGATAATAATAGAAGAAAAGATAAAGTGTATAGGAGGAGAACTAATTTGTTTTCAAGGAAGACAATCAAGTCAGTTACCTCACCAGTGTCTTCTGAGAATCTACAAGAATTGAGTTTAAGACATTTGTAACAGAATGTCCTCTACATGGCAACAGCAAGAGTAAAATCCTTTGGTTTTACAGAATCACAAGATGGCTGAGGTTGGAAGGCACCTCTTGGAGGTCATCTGGTGCACCCTCTCTGCTCAAGCAGGGACACCCACAGCAGGTTGTGCAGGATCATAGCCAGAAGGCTTTTGAACATCTCCAAGGACGGAGACTCCACAGCCTTTCTAGACAACCTGAGCCAGTGCCGGGTCACCCTCACAGTGAAAAAGTGTGTCCTGATGTTGAGAGGTAATCTCCTGTGTTACTGTTTGTGCCCACTGCCTCATGCCTTTTTGCACCCTCCCTGTAGGTATTCATACACATGGAGCAATCTGCCCTGTACCTTTCTCTTCTCCAGGCTGAACAGTCTAATTCTCTCATCCTTTCTTCATAGGAGAGATGCTCCAAAGGCTGAGAGATGCTGTGGTTTGCTTTGGGCATTCTGGTTTTGGGTTTTTTTACTGTTTTTATACAAAGTCTGATTTGGCCTGTCAGTAGAGAGTGCTGAAGAGGTGCAATACCTGCTACATGGTTTCTACCCATCTAGTAGAGGTAATGACTTAAAGGAAAGAATACCCAGGTTAGAACCTTACTGTTCTCTTAAACTCCCTTAGACTCCCTTCATATAGAGGTATGTCTCAGATGAGATACTTTGTATGTTAAAGAAGTAGAGCAATAGGCAGTGAAGATTAAGTTACCTTACTGTGTGATAGACTAAAAGAGAAATGCAGCAGTTCCCATACAGTGCTCAGGAGTCATTAGGGATTCCCCCATTCAACAACTCTCAGATTTCCCACTTAAATCCTTTCACCCATCTCATCCCAATAGTCCAGTCCATTTTCACTGAAGATATCCAGTATCACTGGATCCCTGCTATTCTGAATTTTGCTTCTTACTCTTGTCATCTTATAACCCTTTACTTCTGTGCCCAGGCTTCATAATTTTTGAGTCTTACTGCCTTCATTTAAAAGTGAAATCAAAAATGTGGTAATATATTCTACTACTTGGAAATCCCACAAAGAAACCAGTATATTCTCAGAGGGAGATGAAATTCAGCAGCAACATGGAGGTTGGCTATGCCTATTCTCCCCCCCCCAAAAATCTCTTTGTGGATTTGTCCTGCTAGAGGAGATATTGAGAACGAGCCATTAAGACTGAACTTGTCTCACAGACTTACTGGAGTTCAGCAAAAGTTTCATTATGCAGGAATATTTAAATAAGGTTTAGTAGATGTTTTTCATCCACTTAAAACACCAGGTGTACATTTATAGTGCACTACATTGAAAAAAAGCGTAAAAAGAAGGAGAAAAGTTTTGAAAATTTAAGGGGGAGGAGTTTGCTTTTTTTCTGGATATGGTTAGTGAAAACAAAAAAACCTTTGTGAAAAAAATTGTGCTGAAGCACCTGATGTTTTTATCAGCTTTCATTTTGCAAGGTCCAAGTAATAGTTATAAATGTTGGTGAAATGCATAGTGTGACGCACACAGAAGGGGTGTTTTTGAACAAAGAAATTATACGACTAAAAAGACTTGAGGAAGGATTTGAGGGTGTTATCCAAGAATGGGGACTGATCTCCCAGAACAGAAAAGTCTGGCTACCATGCAGTCAAGATCTTTTAGACGTTTCTCTCGACCTAGTAGTCCAAAGAGTTGCTGGGTAGATTGATATCATTGGGAATCACAGAATAAATAGAAACTATTATGTGTTGCCCATTATACAGGGAAAATGAGAGTTTTAAAAAAAAATGCGTCAAAATAAAATGTCTTGCACTATAAGGGCGGTAGCATTTGGGGAACTGGCCAGGTTTGCATCATGGTTATTTCAGAACAGTCCTGCTAGGTATCTTTAGAAAACCATGCAGTGTTCTTCCACAAAGAGAACCCTGAAACTTTCTTTGCAGACTTCCATTGTATTTGTGTCTGATACTTTTGAATACTCTGGCTGTTTCTTTGGAAAATACTGAGCATTTTTATGGCAGATGGTTCTACTGTTTTATTAGATTACATTTTTCCTGGGGAATAAAGGTAGATCAACATTGTGACAGATTTCAGGCAGCTTTCAAATAAAAAAGACCTTGCACTAAAGTCAGTGAGTGAATTAAATTCTGAATAACAGATTGAATAACTGAGTTAGCAATAAAAATGTGAATGCAGATGTGTCCTGGTTTGGGCCAGGATAAAGGTGGTTTTCTGTTTCTGTACTTTTGCTTTTAGCTAAGTCCCTTGTAAGTAGTTGCATTTGCTGAAATTAACAGCAAGTTTCTCATGCAGTGTGTGTGCTTTTAGGACTGATAACACTTGATGTTTATAGTTACTGCTAGAGACTGGTATGCAGAGCCAAGGACACAGAGGCCCCACCTGAACCCTCCTTTAGGGAGGAACGGACAAGATAGATGCCAGAATTGACCAAACAGAGTATTCCATCCCATATACGTCACACTCAGTATAAATTTGAGGCATCACGTGGGCCGAGCCAGATCTTTTCCTGCTTCCCTTCCTTCACCCGGCATCCTGGAAGGATCCTGTCTGTTCATCTGCCTGTGGTCCTGATCCGTGCCAGCCCATATCTGTGTGTTCCTGCCTCCGGTTCCCAACTGCTGCCGACTCCAGGAGTCCAGCCTGGACTTTCCCAGGGCTGCCCTACAGCCTCGGTGGTGACGTGAGAGTTATTGGGGGAAAGGAGGGAGGAATGTGGTTTCCATTTTCCTGTATATTTGTATATATTTAGTAATTTTACCTATTTATCACTACTGTTTCATTAAAGTTGTGTAGTTTAGTTTCCAACCCATAAGTCTCTCTCCCTTATTTTCTCTCCTTTCCCTATCAAGGAGAGAGAGAGATTAATAGAGAGCGTCTGTTATTCGGTTTAATCGCCGGGCCAGTGTTAAACCGTGACAGATTGATTGGCGCCCAACGTGGGGCCCGAGCTAATTATGACAAGATGGTCATAAGGTTTGTTGTATGTACAATCTGATCTTAGTTCAATGTTGGTTTCCAAGGCTCTTACCAAGTTTTGGGTTGGGTACAAAAAAATAATATGGGATGCTGTGACTTTAAAAAAATCATCATTCCAAACACAGAGGCCTTTCTGGTTTCTGTCCTTTTTCTTGTACTTTACCTTTTCCATCATGACTACATGGGAGACTGTTGCTGTTACTCACAGCTGAAACAGGGCACAGAATAAAGCTGAGTTCTTGTGCTGACATTGAGCTTTGCACCGTTGCTGGACACCCAGTGGAGAGCTCATATGAAGTTTCAGTAAGCCAGGACTCCAGCTAATAGTCAGAGCACTTCTCCCTCTTGTACACAATAAAAGAACAACTGGTAGTTCAGAAAATGCAAAATTATGAAGAGCAGAAGAGGAGAGATCAATCCTTCTGCTTTTGGTCAGCAGTTGAAGAACTGTATTAAAGTGAAGAGACATTACAATTTCCATATCTATTTCGTCCACAATCATTTCAGCATGAGGTGGCAGGAGTCTTAATATGTTTTAACTTCTCCCAGTTCTCCTGTGAGAATACTGCCTAAACTGTCAATTTAATGCAGAAATAACTCAATGTTAAACATAGTCACAGTTTCCCAGTTCCTGAGTAGGTACTGGATTTTTCCTTTCTTGGTTTCCTAAAATAGTTTAGAAGACAGACCTCTTGGTAACTGAATTATTTCAAAACACAAAACTAATGCACTCTGTGACTATCTAGGGCTATAAAAATACTTTGTATTCTATCTACCATACATACAAAAATTAACACTACATTATGCTAAAAAATAAATTTGCGTTTCTGGATGTTCTGGAAAGTCAGATTTCTGTTGTTCTATTCATTCACCTGGTAGAAGGTATGCTTCAACTGGCACATCTAATTAAAAAAAAAAAAATTAAAAGCTTACGCAGGCAACAATATGAATATGTGAATGCTTCAAAATTCAATTAAGGCTTTAAGAAAAAATGTCGTACCTGCAGAACAGGGGGACATTTTCTGTGCAATATTCATATCACTTCAAAGAACACAGGAGTTGTCATCAGGCTTATTAGATCATGTTGAGACTGCAACCTCCTGATTATGTGGAAAAATATTATTCTTTTGATTTAAAGGAGTAAGCAAAAAGACACGATTCATTATTTTTGAAGCAAAGGCCTATATAACTCGTTGTCTCAAGGGCATCATTACACTCAAAGAACTCTTTGCTTCTAGAGCTGTTATTTCAAGCTGGCTTCTGTCCACACCAGCTGGAAATCACTATCATCTGAGACCTGGTCCTACATTTCTTGGCACACAAAAAATCCTCTTAAGTCAGTGGTAGCTTTGTTTGAAGAAGGAGTTAATAATAAACCACTCTTAATTCTTATTCAGTGGCTTTTGTGAAGTGAGAGACCTCAGTCTGGTTCCCAATGTAAAGTAATAGGCACCATCACAGCTAGTTTGTTCTGGTATCTTATCTGGAACACAATGAATCACCACTGCCTGCTCTTTATTGTCTGGGACCCCACAGAGTGTGGCCTGTTGGAAATGAAGTAGTACAGATTTGTCTCTCCATTATCCCAGCAAGTAAGAACTGAGAAATAAGAAAAGTTCATTTGCTGACAATCTTAAATTTCACAATCACAGTATTTTTTTTAAAAAAACAAGTCTTGTGGATAGATAGAGAATGCTTGGTGAAGTGTTTCTCAAATGGATATGTATATTCACAAAATAATAAATACTACTGTAAAATTCATTGGAAAATATTCATGGAAATTTCAGAAATCTAGAAAAATATTTTAATATGCCAGTATGAGAACTGAGAGGTACAGGACATTCTTCATTATTCTGCAAATGGTTCTTTAAAGATTGCTCCTGATTCATTAAAAGCTGCGATGCAGCTTGTCTCACATGACTGCTATCACAATCGTACATTTAGAAGAAGGAGCTGGAAAATAATTTTATTTGGTGTTTGCATGGGTAAGGAGTAAGATACTATGATGGGGGGAGACAAATTAAATCTGATTTTGATCACTTCATATTGATAGGTCAAGAAAATGAAAGAAGGGGAAAAAATAGCTTGTCTGTTATAAATTCACTGCTTTGTTAGTTTCAGCAATAGCTAATATACCTATTCAATGACTGAAGTGCAAACTGTGCTGGGCCTTTTCTGATACCAAGTGAACACATCCCAACAGTTTAAACACATCCCAACAATTCATGCTTTTTCAGATACAAATATTTGATAGAAGAAACCATAAATTATATATATTAGCTGTGTGTAAAGCTTCTTACAAGATCCAAACCCTAGGCTTTCTGTCATGTGTCAACAAAATTAAATTCTTGCTTTCTATATAAATTGATGGTCTTGTCTCTCAGAGGTGAATGGTAAGGCAGGGAGTATAATGTGTAGAATATGGTGATGGAAGGAAAGAGGGAAAGAATTAATTATTTTGCTTAAACAACATACTCAAGATCTGTCAGAAACTGGGAAATTATATCTGTCAGAGAATGCAAGAGCAGAATCACTTGTGAAAAAGTGATACAACAAGAGCTGCATCTTGCCACTATGGCAGGCTGCTAGCAAGGGAAACTGCTTCAGTACTTCTTCAGGGCCATGAATATAGTGTGTGGTACAGCAGAGATCACCAAGTGGAAAACAGCAATAGCATGCTAAAATATATTTCCAGAAGTCACAAGACTGAGCACCAGAAATCTACAAAGATGGATTTTTCAGCAGAATGCACAGTAATTCATCTTCATCTAATAAGATATAGAGCACAGTCAAGTGTGCATAAATCATTCCTTGTTTGTTCTATTTATACCATATGTGGACAGGATTAGAGTGCTTTGGACACTGTTTATGTCAATGAGAAGAAATACTGCAGTGTTAAGGTGAAGAAAGAAGGAGAATATTCCTGTGCTACAGGCAAAACATGCACCTCCACCAATCTGCAGTCAGAAACAAGTTTCAAACAGCAAATATTGTCTGGAAGAGCAAAAATACTATTTCCAGACAAAGAATTTTAAAACAATATCCTGTAATGATTGAGAGAGGGATAGTGCCTCTCAGTGAAAAGACCTGACACTAAAACATTCTACATTGGAGGCTCCTCAGTAGGAATCAGAACTTTTTAGTTCTTCTGTTGGATCACTCATTGTGAACTTGGGCCTTCTATTATTTAAGCTCAGTATGCCTCAGCTTTCCCACATCCCTATTAGCCTTTCATAGACAGACCCATCTTAAAACTTAAAATACAGTTACGTGTTTTACCCCTGTAGTCCAGTTAGGTACTTGAACAGGGGAAAAATATTATAAGGTAAATGTTATATTGCTCATCTGATGCATGAGGGAAACCAATTATCTGAATAGTTACATTTGGGAAACCTTCAGGTTTTTCAGCATTTCTGTGACCAGAGCAAACCACTGGAATTTGAAGACTGAAGCTTATTTGACCAGCTGGGGATATTAGGCCTGCCCACTTGTCACGGTTTAACACTGGCCCGGCGATTAAACCGAATAACAGACGCTCTCTATTAATCTCTCTATCCTTGATAGAGAAAGGAGAGAGAATAAGGGAGAGAGACTTATGGGTTGGAAACTAAACTACACAACTTTAATGAAACAGTAATGATAAATAGGTAAAATTACTAAATATATACAAATATACAGGAAAATGGAAACCACATTCCTCCCCCCCTCTCCCCCATTAACTCTCACGTCACCACCGAGGCTGTAGGGCAGCCCTGGGAAAAGTCCAGGCTGGACTCCTGGAGTCGGCAGCAGTCGGGAACTGGAGGCAGGAACACACAGATATGGGCTGGCACGGATCAGGACCACAGGCAAACGAACGGACGGGATCCTTCCAGGATGCCGAGTGAAGGAAGGGAAGCAGGAAATCAGGAAAAGATCTGGCTCGGCCCTCGTGATGCCTCAAATTTATACTGAGTGTGACGTATATGGGATGGAATACTCTGGTCAATTCTGGCATCTATCTTGTCTGTTCCTCCCCAAAGGAGGGCTCAGGTGGGACCTCTGTATTCTCCTGGACGGTAAAATGTTTTCCTCAGAGCTGAGCAGTGTCCTTGGCTCTGCATACCAGTCTCTAGCAGTAACTATAAACATCAAGTGTTATCAATCCTAGAAACACACACTGTCTGAGAAACTTGCTGTTAATTTCAGCAGTGCAACTACTTACAAGTGACTTAGCTAAAAGTAAAAGTACAAAACAGAAAATCACCTTTATCCTGGCCCAAACCAGGACACCACTGCACAGAACGATAAGCAGAGATATCCGTAACCAGCCTCCAGTATCACAATGAAGTCACTTCTACCTAAGACTTTTGTATTGCAACCCTAGCGATGCACAATTACAAATAGTTCCACTGTTTCTACTGTATCTGCTTCCTACAGTGTGAAATAATGACCAAAATCGTGTCACCTACAGGCATTTCAGATCATATTAAAATTATAAAACATCGGTATCTGATTTATATAGAGAGTAAATGAAAGGGAGAAGAGAGGGAGAGAATGGCTTTCATCATGGTGAGTTTCTCTAGCTGCAGTATCACGGACAGGCTCTGAACCCAAGGATTGCTAGTCAGATGGAATAGATATTTTAGTAGGGACTAACATGCTGAATTTACATTTATGTTGATTGGCTTATAAAAGTTGACAACACTTCTCTCTGGTTTTTAGAACTTTGCTACTATAGGGTAAATTTTGACCTTTCTCATCTAATAATATCCTTGCTAGGATCAATACTGTAGTTCTGCATAATGTGAGCTGTTTTGTTTTAAACATGTATTCTATGATTCTATGATTACAGAAAGACAGTAGTGTTGTCCTGCCACAGTGACACCAATTGTGCTCCCCCTGCTGAACCAAAGGATGATAGAACTATTACTTAAAATGAATATCTCTTTATAATAATCTCCAATGGTTGTGACACTTCATGGACAAATACTGGGCAGAGATCTGTATCTGGAGGTTGTGTGAATAAGCTTAGTTCTCTAGCTCCTTCTGCACATTGTTCCATGAAGTTGATGACCTCAGAGAAGGCATGGTGTTCAATGAGTCTGACACATATTGGGTAAATAAAAAGAAATGGTAAGACTGAAACTGGGAGCTATGCTGAAGCAGTTTCATAGGGAATTACATAAAAAATTCATGGCATTATAAAGCTTCATAATTCACTTCTACTATATGACCGCCAGCTGCTATCTGAAATATACTACAATTTCTTCTCTAGAACAACACAAGCTGATAGGTATAATTAAACTCCTTGTGGTGGGAGCCACCTTTTTCATGTATTTGCACAATATCTAGTACAGTGGGGCAGTGAAAACAATACGAAATTTCAGGGTTTAATTTTAATCTTCAGTCTTTCTGGGTTAGTGTTTTACCTCTAAGGTGACTTAACTTTTTGAATGTAATTACAGTCCCTGTAATCTTTGAAATAAACAGTTTCTCTTGAGATTTCTGAGCGGAATAAAGTACTCTTATTAGCCTGTAACCTTTTTTAAAGCCCTCTCCCATATGGTAATCATGTGGCATCACATATTATAATACAGGATAACACCCTAGATAATATGTGCTATCATGAGTATCTTTTCTTGATGAGCATGTTAATGAAGATCTCTGCACATTGAAGCCGAAAAAGGCCAAGCAAAACTGTTTAGAGACAAAGTTTGAGTCTTTAAACAGCAAAGGTATTTATTTTCGGATCCGGGGAACCCCCAGCTCGTGCTGGACAAAGAGTTCCCAGGGTTAAGGGAAAGGGTTAGGGTATTTATACAGTAAAAGGGGAGGTTACATCATCCTTACATACATATTCATAACAGGTGGAGTCTGGGCGGAGTTGTCTTTTTGGGGATGTGTTCGGGGGTCTTTGGGGGTCTTCAGATGAAGTAACGAAGTCTTCCTCAGGGTTGAACTTTTTACCTTTCTTGCTCTTGATGACTTCATCCCCTTGTTATAGAGGATAATTGGACCCTTGCAATAAAACTTCCCCTTATCTGCTAGTTCTGGCAGCCTCATCCTGCCTTTCGTGCCGGTGTTTACACTCCCCCAGTGCCCAGCTGTCTCAGTGGTGCCAGGACTTACACTTCTAATTATCTCCAAGACAGAAGTTAATCCCGTTAGGGTCTTGACATGTCTCATCTGCTTTTGGTCACTTCTTTCTTAGTTTATCCCTGAATTCTACTGGTTATGAACACAAATTCATTAACATATATTACAAGTTCTAATTCTACATAAAGTAAATTCACACAAACAGTTTGGCCTGATCCACTCTCTTCTTCATTCCCCCCTTTCCTTAGAACTTACGAAATCCTTCGTCAAGTTCCAAGGGAAGGTTCTCATGCCTTTGAACCATTGTCCACAGTACTCGGATCCTTTTGACTACATCATTCAATTTACAGTATAGCCACACATTGAAGAAGGAGAACATGAGAATCATCACAACCATGACTATTAGAGGGTATATCAGGTAACGGAGTACTTGCGCAGTCACAGGGGAGCATCCTGTAAAGATATCCCACCCGTGACACTTCCCTACTCGTTCTATCTTTGTTAGCGCCTGCTGTATACCTTTTGAATCATGTGTTACTTGCCAAAGCATGCGTTGTGTAGTTCTGCTAACTTCACGGACTAATTATTTTATGTCAGGGTGTATAAGCATTGCCTTCAAAAGATCAATATTCATGCCTATCTGCAAATGCGGTACATCATGATACAGAGTATACTTAGCTTCAATCTTTAACCCATTTGATTGCCTAACCACTTGAGGTCCTACCTGGGTCAAATTGTATGCTCTGTTGCAGCTTGGAAGAGGAGTCTTTGCAGTCTTTTTATTAGATACCGTAGCGTTGGAACGCTCAGTGAGTTTTATAAGAAACATGTCGGAAGCAGCTCCGTATTTGCTAGATCATACACATGTGACTGCGATTGGATGTTCCAGTATTATCTTTACTTCACACTGAGCTTCGTATCTTTCCTTTTCTTTATCCCCTTCCCAGGTGCAAGAGGCTGGTCGTTACGAAACACATGAATGTTTAGGCCAGACTCGGGGTGTAATGCCACGCGTGGTGTACCAACCCATGGCAGTGCCTTAACTATTCGTGCACTCGACAGTGGCCATCCCCGAGCAATGTTTTGTGATAAGGCCATACTTATCCAGAGTCCAAACATCAACACTAAAGGTCGCCAGTCCATAATGTTGAGCTTGTTCAGGAATGTTCTTGGCATTGTTCAGGGGCCCTCTTGACTCGGGAGTAGTGGATCCAGGTGGGTCGCTCCTTAATTCGGACTGCAGTGAAGGTGGTGAGCAACACTCGAAAGGATCCTTCCCATTTCTCTTGCAGAGGTATCCCTAAAAGATTCTGAACATATACCCACTCACCAGGATTAAAAAGGATGCAGTTTACAATCTGGTTGCTTAGGTTGGTGATCCATCACCACCGTGGCATTTTATCAAAGTGTTTCCCCACAGCTATAACATAATCATATACATATTGATTACCTATTTGATCTACAGCCTCACTATATACAGTCTGCATTGCATAAGGTCTCCCATATAAAATTTCAAACGGGCTCAATTTTTCTTTTGACTGGGGCTTCACCCTTAGTCTGATTAGAGCAATAGGTAAGGCTTGGTACCAGTGCAAATTAGTTTCCTGGCATATTTTTGCAATTTGTTGTTTTATAAGATGATTCATCTTTTCCACTTGCCCACTAGCTTGAGGTCTATAAGGCGTGTGCAATTGCCATTTGATTTGCAGTGCCTTACTTATTGCTCGCACAATTTTAGCACAAAAGTGCGAGCCTCTGTCCGAGGAGATGCTCCTGGGCACCCCGAACCTCGGAATATCATTAAACAAGACTTTAGTTACTTCTCTTTCTTTGTTTGTTCTGCATGGGAACGCTTCAGGCCACCCAGAAAATGTATCAGTCAAAACCAAGAGGTACTTATACCCCCCTTTCCTTGGAAGTTCAGAGAAATCAATCTGCCACACTTCCCCTGGGAATTTTCCTCTACCAATTACTCCCTGGTGTACCTTTGTTCCCGTGTTTGGATTATTTTTCAAACAGCGTTCACATTGGGATGTGACCTGTTTCACTGCTGTAAACAGCTTTGGCCCTGCTATTCTAACTTTTAAATGCTGATAAAGGGGATCCAATCCCCAATGGGCCTTATCATGTTCTGTCCTTACAAATTGCCATACTAATTTCTCTGGCAGCACTAGTTGTCCTGTTTCTAGCTGACCCCATCCACTATCTAACATTTTACCTTTGTTTCTTTGTATCCACTTATGGTCTGATTCCTGGTACTCTGGTTGAAAATTAGTGTCCAATTCTTCTGGTACCAGGGCCAATACTAAATCATTGGCTCTTACAGCAGCTAATTTAGCTTCTGCATCTGCTGCTCTATTACCTATTTCTGGAACGGTGTTACCTTTCAGGTGCCCCTTGCAATGCATTATGGCCACTTGGGTTGGGAGCTGAACAGCCTCCAGCAACTGTAGGATTTCTGTTGCATATTTTATGGATCTTCCCTGGGCAGTCAGCAGTCCTTGCTCCTTCCAGATTGCCCCATGGGCATGTACGACGGAGAAAGCATACTTAGAGTCCGTCCATATATTAATTCTTTTCCCTTTTGCCAGCTCGAGGGCTCGGGTAAGAGCTATTAGTTCGGCCTTCTGTGCTGAAGTTCCCACAGGCAAGGGATTTGATTCAATTACCTGCTCTGTTGTAGTTACTGCGTAGCCAGCCATCCTTACTCCCTGCTTTACGAAGCTACTGCCATCCGAGAACCAGTCGTCTGCCCCTTCGAGTGGCTCCTCCTTGAGATCCGGACGGCTGGAATACACAGCCTCGATGGTTTCTAGACAGTCATGCTCAATTAGCTCTGCTGACACTCTTCCTTCTAGGAATGATGCTGGGTTGACAACATTAGTGACTTGAATGGTTATGTCATCTGATTCAACTAAAATTGCCTGGTACTTCAGGAACCGAGAAGGTGACAGCCAATGGCCATCTTTCTGCTCCAGCACCACTGATACAGTGTGGGACACCAATACAGTCATTTTCTGGCCCATAGTGAATTTTCTGGCCTCTTCTATGTTTATGATTACTGCAACCACTGCCTTCAAGCATGTGGGCCATCCTTTACTTACTTCATCTAGTTGCTTAGAGAAGTAAGCCACAGCTCTTTTGTATGGTCCCAATTGTTGAGCTAGGACTCCCAGGGCCATTCCCTGGCGCTCACGTGAGAACAACCAAAATAGTTTTGTTACATCGGGTAGGCCTAATGCCGGAGCTTTCATTAGTTCTTGTTTCAGTCTTTTAAAGGCTGTTTCTGCCTCAGGAGTCCAGACTAGAATATTTTTAGACTCTTTCAGCAAACCATAGAGGGGTTTAGCAAGGATGCCGTACTGGTATATCCACAGGCGACACCAACCTGTCACTCCCAGGAAAGCTCGCAGCTCTCTCACCGTTTCAGGCCTGGGCATCTGGCAGATGGCTTCTTTCCTCGCTGTTCCTAGGGATCTCTGTCCTCCAGAGATCTCGTATCCAAGGTAGACCACCTTTTCTTGCACCAGCTGTGCTTTCTGTTGGGAGACTTGATAACCATTTAAACCCAAGAAATTTAACAACGAGATTGTCCACTCAACACATTGTTCTTCTGTTTCAGTTGCTATCAGTAAATCATCCACATATTGCAGAAGGGTGCCTTCTCCCTGTGGCCGCTCCCACTGTTCCAATTCTTTGGCCAATTGATTTCCAAATATTGTAGGGCTATTTTTATAACCTTGAGGTAACACCGTCCAGGTTAGTTGTGTTTTCCTCCCTTTACCAACAGATTCCCATTCAAAGGCAAAAATCTTTTGGCTTTCTGGGGCTAAGGTAAGGCAGAAAAATGCATCTTTCAAATCTAACACTGTAAACCAGATCAGATTATCTTTGAGTTTGGTCAAAAGTGTATAAGGATTGGCTACCACTGGATGTAGAGTCTTTGTAATATCATTTAAATCCTGTACCAGTCTGTAAGTCCCATTTGGTTTCTTGACTGGTAATATTGGTGTATTGAAATCTGATTCACCTTCTATCAATAGCCCTAATTCTAAAAACCTCTCTATCTCTCCCTAGCAGAGGTTTTGGAGAATCAGGTAAGTATAAGAATTGATGAATCCCCATCTGTTTCCCAATTTTGTATTTAAGAGGTTTCAGGAAGAAAGCCTTTTCTGCTTGGCCTGTCGCCCCCACAACATGTACAAATCCATCAGATTTTGGTATTAGTTCCTGATTTAAGACTGAATAGGTAGCTCCAGTGTCAATTAAAAAAATCCAGTTTCTCTTTATCTTCCCCTAGCTTTATTTTAACCAGTGGGTCTGCTAGGGAATGACTCACTGGTCCTCTTCAGTTATCAGTGTCATGAGCAACTGGAACAACAGATGCCCCTCCAAGTTCTCTTTTTAGTTTAGGGCATTCTCGTTGCCAGTGTCCCATTTGGTGGCAATAAAAGCATTTATTCGGGTCCACCTTATTTTGCTGAAACCTTCCTCTTCCTCTCATAGAATAACCACGCCCTCTACCTCTAGCACTTGGAGGCTTTGGGCATGCGTTTACTGCTGCTATAATTCCGGCAAGTTTCTTACCCTCTTTCTTGTCTCTTTCTTGTTCCCTGTTGTTATACACTTTCCAAGCCTCAATCATCAACATTTCCAGATCTCTATTTGCAGGATATTCAAGTTTTTGCAATTTCTTTCTGATATCTGCACAACACTGCCCCATTACCAATCCCAGCAGTTGTTGTTTACCTACATCTGACCCAGGATCTAAGGGGCTATATTGTCTCATTGCCGCTCTAAGCCTTTCTAAAAAGTCTGTTGGTGTTTCATTCTGTCCTTGTCTTAGTTCAAACAGGGCTGCCCAGTTTACTGCTTTCGGTATTGCTCTTCGCAAGCCCTGTGCAACTAGCCTTCTGTATTGCAGCAATAAATCATATTGGCGTGGGTTGTTTGGATCCCAGTTTGGATTACTGGTCGGAAATACGACATCCACAGGCTCCTGTAGCAGTTCAGCCCGTTCCCTTCCAGTTTTTAAAACAAGTTCCTTTTCTGTCTCTGATAATTCAGATAGCATTAAATCGATACCTCCCCAGTCAACGTCTAAATTCTTTGCAGTTAATTCAAACCTCCTAGCTACTCCTTCTGGGTCTCTCCTTAAATTTTTCACATCCTCTCTCCAATTATTAAGGTCGCTTGTGGTAAATGGTACTTTTATCTGTGCTTGTTCTCCTAATTTGGGCATTACTTGCCGAAGAGGGGCTATTGTATAGCCCTCTGGGATTTCTTTTTCTCCCTCTCCTTCACCGTCTCTGGTCTGAGCTTTTGCTCTTTCTGCTTCAGCTTTTTCTGCCTTCAGTCTCGCTTTCTCTGCTTCTATTTTTGCCCTATCTGCTTCAGCTTTAGCCTCTATCCTAGCTTTCTCTGCTTCTAGTTTCGCCCTCTCTGCCTCAGCCTTAGCTTTCTCTGTTTTTAATCTCGCTGTCTCTCCGGTCTGAGCTTTTACCCTTTCTGCTTCAGCTTTTTCTGCCTCCAGTCTTGCTTTCTCTGCTTCTAGTGTTACCCTGTCTGCCTCAGCTTTAGCCTCTATCCTAGCTTTCTCTGCTTCTAGTCTTGCTGCTTCTAGCCTTGCTCTCTCTGCCTCAGCTTTGGCTTCTACCTTAGCTATCTTTGCTTCTAATCTCGCTTTCTCTAATTCCAACTTTGCTCTTTCTTCTATCTTTGCCATTTCTGCCTCCCTTTCCTTTTCCTTTCACTCGGTCGCCCTTGTGTAATATGAATGGCTAGTTCCTTCTCTGGGATCATCTCTCAGGTTTTCGGTGTCTGCTCTATTCTCTTTCTTCTTCACCTTTTTCCTTTTCTTCACCTTTTTTTTCCCTGTCTCCTTCAGGGCTTTCTCCTCGTCTTTGTCTTCCCCTGCCAATTTTTGCCGAACACATTCCAATTCCTCTCTCTCTTCACTTTCCAACTCCTTTCTTTTCTCGCTTTCCAATTCTGCAAAGCTACTGCTGCTTTCTTGTTGTGACTTCGGCAGCAGTACCCCACATCCTAGCACAGGAGGCTGATATTCTTGGAGGCTAATGGTACTTTCTGCATCACTGCTTTTCCTTTCGACTTAAGGCATCGTTTCCCTGCACTACAAGCATCACCACAGCATTCCTTAACTTCGCTGTTCTTCTGATCCCGTTACAGGGCTAAAACCAAGGGATCTTGGGGTGATACATTTGCTCCACAATCCTTTTGCCATTCTGGCTTATCCCTTAAAATGAAAAACATGTCTGCATATATCACTTCATCCCACTTTCCTCTTCTATGGAGAAACAACATAAGTTGTTGAATGATATTTTAATTTAAACTTCCCTCCTGTGGCCACCTTTCCCCCTCATTTAGTTTATACAACGGCCACCAATCCTGACAATATTTCACAAATGTCTTTTTCCTTATATTTCCCCCCAGGATTCCACCAAGTTCTTTCCAATGTTTTAAAATGCATCCCAAGGGGGTTTTAGCATCAATTTCCTTACTCTGTTCAGTCCCCATTATGCCTAATCACGAGGTTACAACTATTAGAACCCTTTCTGGATTACCAAATTCTATTCAAATTTCAGCAACTTACAATTTCAAAACCTTACTCAACTTATTCTAGCATTCAAGCGCACTTCTTATTTTTGTTTCCACAATCCACATTCACACCAGTCGCTTCGTCCGTCTCTGGCCGGCCCCCTCGCGGGTGGTCCGGAAACGCAGATCGGGACTCCGCACTCGCTTCGCAATTAAATTGCGTCTCAGTCACTCACTTTCACGCACACACACACTTTCAGTCGGAACTCTGCACGGGTAAACTTTTACACCAAAACCTTACATGTTGCTTTACCACCTACAGTCACAAAATGCCGCTATAAACCTCGAATACCTGCTGGTGTTGCGGCTGCCCCCGCGACCCCCCCCCAAAGATAAAGCTATAAAACTTTTCTTTGATGGGGACGCGTAATTACCCAACACACTTAATTCTCTTAAAGAGAGAATTAACACCAAACACTCAAAACACTTATATTACTTGCAAGTAATACAACATGATCATCAATCACCATATAATCATATGAACCACAGCCTTACCAAAAACCCTTTACCAACACAATACAACACTGAGTGTATTTTCCCACTGCTGTGATCTTCAGTTCTCCTGGGGAATTGCACCCCGGAGAGGGACGAACTCAGCGCTAGACAGGACTCCAATCCGTCAGCCTGGGGGCGTCCCCCGCGTCCCTGTGAATCCTAAGAGCTCAAACCTTCTGGGGGACTCTAACCCCCTGGGGGACTCTAACCCCCTCTTTCCTAGAGGCCTCGAAACCCAAACAAATATATATAAATACCTTTTCAGTATGAGGTAGGTCTGGTGTCCGTCCGCGCGTGGAGCCAAGGGAGTAGGGGAGGCTTATCCGACAGAATTCGTCGGGGGGCCCCAAAAGCGTCCCCGGGCCCCCCTGGATCACGGCACGACGGAGTCCAGTCCTGCCGCGGTCGCCAAAATGAAGCCGAAAAAGGCCAAGCAAAACTGTTTAGAGACAAAGTTTGAGTCTTTAAACAGCAAAGGTATTTATTTTCGGATCCGGGGAACCCCCAGCTCGTGCTGGACAAAGAGTTCCCAGGGTTAAGGGAAAGGGTTAGGGTATTTATACAGTAAAAGGGGAGGTTACATCATCCTTACATACATATTCATAACAGGTGGAGTCTGGGTGGAGTTGTCTTTTTGGGGATGTGTTCGGGGGTCTTTGGGGGTCTTCAGATGAAGTAACGAAGTCTTCCTCAGGGTTGAACTTTTTACCTTTCTTGCTCTTGATGACTTCATCCCCTTGTTATAGAGGATAATTGGACCCTTGCAATAAAACTTCCCCTTATCTGCTAGTTCTGGCAGCCTCATCCTGCCTTTCGTGCTGGTGTTTACACTCCCCCAGTGCCCAGCTGTCTCAGTGGTGCCAGGACTTACACTTCTAATTATCTCCAAGACAGAAGTTAATCCCGTTAGGGTCTTGACATGTCTCATCTGCTTTTGGTCACTTCTTTCTTAGTTTATCCCTGAATTCTACTGGTTATGAACACAAATTCATTAACATATATTACAAGTTCTAATTCTACATAAAGTAAATTCACACAAACAGTTTGGCCTGATCCACTCTCTTCTTCAACATGGTATATGATTACATATGGGAAAATTATCTGCATAATTTGTCACAATTAAATAAAAATAATATATGAATAAAACAAGTGTTCTACCAGAATATCTGATATTTTAATCCATTTTATGTTTGGGGAGAACTGAAATATTAAAAAGCAGAAGAAATTATTCAAATTATTTCTAGCAGGGAAGAAAAACCCAAACAGTTTTCCCTCTTTTTTTTCTTTGCCTGTTGACTTCTGGGACAGATGACAACCTGATACATTTCCCCAGAGGCTAACATCTTGTGTTAGAAAGTACAAGCTTTCGTTAAAAAATTATGACTTGGAAGGTGATATTTATATTCATGTGAACTGAATGCCGGTGCTGCTCTTTGCTACTACCTACAGACAGCCTGAAACAATCACTGTGACAAACAAAACCCTGCAGCTGTATCAGCTGATACCAACTTTAAATGTCAACAATGAGGATTTATTGCCACTGTTCTCATTGCCGTTGATTCCGGCACAGTGAAAAATATAATCAGTGATCAATAAGGTCCTCCTAACTCATGAAGACTAATCTAGCACTATGATGAATGACACCTGGAAGTTGCTCAAGCTCCATCTACTCTTTTTGCCCCTCCTGTTCACAGAATGAATCTGCTTCATGTCAGTGATTTACAAGCTTCTTCTAATTTCCAGCCTATGTGCACAGATTTTACCCATTTTTAATGCCTAAAATCGCTTTTGTCTTAAATACTTGTTCACTACTGTTGCACGTTTATCTTTCTCTGTCACGTGCAGCATCTACATTACCTCTCAAGCTTCACCTCGCCTGTTGCATTACAGGCTGCATATTTTGCCTGATCATGGTAGCAGCTGTTCTCTCCACCTCTCCCACTTCAGGTTATTTTCTTAGTGTTCCAGGTGGGGACTTACTGCAGCCTCAAGCAATAGCATCAACACTTTCAATATTTCCACCTCTTCTTTGCCTCTGCAAGCACTGCTTGTGGCATTTTCTAGGCACATCACTTTGACAGCTGACAGACCTTCTATAACTCTGAGTAGTACCCACGTCCTTTCTCACCTCAGTGTTTTCCAACTGATGAGCTCCCAGTTTATAGCAGACATTCATGTCATTGATCCTGCAGTGTGTTACCTTGCATTCTGAATAAGTTCCCATTCCTGTGCAAACTCCTCTGCTTATTGCTCTTTGTTTGCTGCCTTCAAGGGTGCAGAGAAGCAAGGCTGTGCTTTAGGTGTTGCATGTTCAAGGAGCAGAGAAGCAGGAGAAATTTATTTGTATAGAAAAAAGGGAAGGGCATGAGGAGGTTGAAGGCACTGCTGAAGGATGCTTATTTTCTTTAAAAAAAATTCTAAAATAGCCTTGTTTTCTGGAGTTACTTTTGCTGAGGGAAAAGAAAGATGAAATTATGATGATTTTTCCAGCTAACTGTAAATTACATTCTGCTTTGGGGAGTTTTGATTATTGTTGGACTGAAGAGTCAGATGTAGCAATTTTGGTTTTTCCCCTTTGCAAATTACAAGATTTTAAAAAGAAATTTTTATTTGTTCTTATGGGAAAAATTACTCAGGTTCAGGGTAATAATGCAAGTTCTTCTTAGCCCACAAATTTCCTAAAACCCTAAATCCCTGAAACCAATTTTTTTGTTTTGATTACCCAGTTTTAATTACCTATTACTTTCTTTAAAGGGGCAAAGATGCCCCTTTAACACAGAGTGTTGATTGTGCTTATAGCAACTTGGTTTCTTTTTAATTCTCTTCCATCCCCATTATCACTTTTCTGTAGTCAATTTAAATATTACTAAGGATTTCACTCAAATTAACGTACATTCAAAACAGCTAGCTTAATACATTCTGCATCTATGCTGCTATTTTTTTTTAACATTTCTTAACTTGAAATCTATGAACCTGATAAAAGGGGAAGGAAGAGCCTTTCCTCTCTTTTTATAAGCAAATTTCCTGGTAAATTGTAACAGAAAATACTCAGTCTTCCTCATTAATGAATCTGTCTTGCACTTCACATGCCATGTGACATGAGCAGTAAATGATGGTTTTGCAGCTTAGAACAGAAATACCTAATGATTTTTTGAGCTTCTTGAATTCCAAAGCTTGCCATTTTATCATTATACAAAGATGACAATTGTCTCAATACCCTGATTAAAATTGAACAAAACATGTTTATAACAATAGTTTACTCTAAGCCTAGGGATAAAAATGCCTTTCTGCTGCCAAGTAGTCATCACCCATAGCATGTAATTAGCAATTTGCCTTCCAGTGGTTTGGAAGATATTACTACAATGTATGCAGATAGTAGGATTTTTTTAGGATAAGCTATTTAAAATTAAATAGAAACTACAGAAAAGAAACAATAAATATATTTTCCATCTGAAAGCTAGTGACATTTTAGAGAAAATGCATAAGCATTGCTCATTTCCTGTATTGTCTGCTATAGAATAATCTTTAAACACTACACAAATGAAGGGTACTGCAGTAACATGGGAAAAATGGAGTACAATTATAAACTCGAAGTGTCTTGGGTGATTTTTTTCTTCTCTGAGATAGCATCTCATTTGGTTACTCTTTTGACCATGTGTATTTCCTAAATCATAGTCCACATTTTTTGTCCATTATACCAATGAAGCTTGTGAAGAAAGCCTTTTCCAGTTTAACTAAGGGAAGAAAGGAGGGTTTTTTCCATTTTAGCACAGAACGGTGTGTTTTAAAATCTAGTTTCTGAGCATTATGAATCCACAGTAATTTTTGCCCTTTAGTTAGTAGCACTTGTAAACTTTGGAACAGGCTGCCCAGGGAGGTTGTGGAGGAACCATCCCTGGAGGTGTTTGTTCAAAAGATGGGCAGATGAGGTGCAACAGCACATGGTTTAGTGGTTATGGGTTGTAGGGAGGACAGCTGGACTTGATGATCTTAGAAATCTTATCCAATCTTGATGATTTTAAGATTCTGTGATTCTAATACCTTTAAACAAGTAAAAGTGCAATAACTAAGACAATTGCCAGGGTGCTCCTTGTTTTCACATAGGTCACTGCAATGGTTACCTGCAAGAAAATGTCAACAAAAATAATACAAATAACAGTTAGTGTTTGGTTAAAAGATGTCTCTAACCTTTGAAATGGCAGGACTAGATAGAATATTTCCTTATTAATTGAAAAATGTTATTACATGTAACTCACCAGCCTATAATATTTCCCTGGACTATGGAAGATGCCAGATGTAATTAGTCTATCTGATAGATACAAAGGGTGGTGGGAGTTGAAGTAGTAACAACCGTAACATAAATGCCTAAATTTCACAGATTTCAGCAGGACTTGGAAGGTCCAAGAGTTAATTTGCGGACTTAGAACCATGCAATGGTTAGAACCGTTTCTTGCAGTAATAGCCTGAAAGAGAAGACCACAAGATAGTATTCCATTAACTTGAGAAAGCTAGATTGCTGATTGCTTCCAAAAGAAGGAAGCACTGTGTGAAGAGTGGAACTTGAAGAAAAATGTGAAGGAGGGAGCATTTGTGTGCAAAGGCTAGAAGAAATAAAGGCAAAAAGCTGTGGCTGTCAGCAGGGAAGGTAGGCTACCTCTTTTTAGTCTGTCTTTTTTGCAAGAAAACATGTTTAATATGCTTCAGATAGGAGATAAATAAAAAGCCCAGCTGAACTGAGATGGAACTGTTGGAAGTTCTCAAACATACTTTTTGGTCTTTTTTCACTGTAGGATTCATAAAATTATGGAATAGTTTGGATTGGAAAGGACCTTAAAGATCATCTAGTTCCAACCCCTCTACCAGTATTCCAAGAGAAAGGGTGCAACCAGAATTACTTGTTTGTGCACACATAGCTGTATGTATGTAAATGGGCAGCAGTACTGTCAGAACACAATGTAATTTATAAATTTATAAAGATAGGAATTAATTAAGTTACAATTTTCAAAGTAATTAGTTTGAAAATTACCAATTTATTAGGAACAGAACAGACATTTAAAGGAAGGATTCAATGCCTGATACTGAATGGTGTTTCCTCTTTCAGGAGGAGAACGAAGGTTTGTTTGTACAAAGCATTTAATTTTTCCAAGTTTCTTTAATTCTTGCAGAAGTTACTTGTGTTTATATAACCTGAAGGCACCTATTAACAGGAAATTGGGGAGTTTACATTTGAACACACATGGTATGTCTTTGGAGGGATGTTGACAAGCTGGAGAAATGGGCCAACAATGAGCACAAAGAAATTCAAGGGGAAGTTCAAGTCCTTCACCTGGGGAGGCGTAATCTTAAGCACCAGGACATGTTGGTGGCCAACCAGCTGGAAAGCAGCCTTGTAGAAAAGGAGCTGGGGTCCTGGACACCAAATTGAATGCATGTCAACAATGTGCTCTTACAGGAAGGGCTGTCAGCAGCCTGGACCGTATTAGGAGGAGTGTTGTCAGCAGATCAAGGAGGGTGATCCTTGCCCTCTGCTCATCACTGGTGAGCACCTGTAGTGCTGTGTCAAGCTCTGAGTTTCCCAGTGCAAGTGAGATAAGCAGGTGTGGGTAAAGTGAAGGGCCACTAAGATTACTAAGACATGAGTATTTCTCCTATGAGGAAAAGCTGACAGAGCTGGAACTGTTAAACCTGGAGAAGAGAAGGCCTGGAGAGGGTCTCATCAATGTCTACAAATACCTTAAGGAAGGACGCAAAGAAGACAGAGCTAAGCTCTGAAACACAGGAGGTTCCCTGTGAACATAAATCACAAATGCTTTTTTACATTGGGGGTTACTGGGCACTGTCAGAGGTTGCCCCATGGTGTCATGGAGTCTCTGTCCTTGTAAATACTAGAAAGCCATCCAGACATGGTCCTGGGCAGCCTACTGTGGGTAACCCTGCTTGAGATGCAAGAAAAATTCACCTCCAGAGGTACCTTCCAATCTGCCATTCTGTGACCTGTAGTGTCGGTCTACATCACAGGGTTTTTAATCCTTCACCTGGAATGTAATTTCTTTGGGGCAAGTCTGAAATGAAGTAGTTTCCTTGGCAAAGATTCCCAGGCAGGGACCAGGGGACAGTTTGCTTCAAAATCTGTTCTTTAGCGGATATATGGACACAAATCTGGGACATACATCTGGGAACTAGTGTTTAGTTACTGTCTTGCACAATTGGAGCAGCGGCATAGGTGTTGTCTTAGTTCATGGTACAGACTTGGAGTTGTATGAATGTGACTGTTTTGTGTTCAGTCTAGTAGCCCACCAGTTTCCTCCCCACCTAATGTCTGGATTAAGTACTCATTTACCTATCCAGTTCTGGGTTGGATGTGACCTCAGATGTTCTAAACAGCTGCAATTATGCCATTTGTGGCAGCACTCTATGATTATGCTACACCACACAACTACAGTTTGTTTTGTGAGGTACTGGGGGCCAGGCACAAATCTTGGCCAGAAGCACACTCAGTGATGTCTTAAGATGTCTTGCTAAAAGTACAGATATGACATCACGGCCAGGTCACATTGGAATGACAGCTTAAGAGCAAAAACCTGAAAAGTAGCACCAAAAAAGATCAGGGCTGTTAATATTTCTGCCAGAACCATTCTGTACTATGGCTGCTGACTTGCAGTGATGAAACCCTCAGCTGTGAGATGTCTCACACATCTCTGTGGGCATCCAAGTGCTTATGAGGACAAGTGGTATTTAACTCTCTTCTGTCCATGCTGGCCAGTGATAACTTACAAACAGTGCCAGCTACTCAGGAAGGGCAGTAGGAGGGAAACCATGCACATTCATGGTTTTGAACTCACATCCAAGAATTTAAGTCACTTTTGGCTGGCCTCCACCCCACACCTCACAGCATGTTGTAGGAAAAATCCTTCATAATAGAGAGGCCCAAGAAGAAGTACTCACACAGACAAGAAGTTTAATATGGGAGAAAATGTCTTTGTTTAGAATATTGAGAAAGCAACAGGATTTCAGGTGTACTATCTATTTCATGGATTCCTCAAGCATAGTAAATCCTCAAGTCAACAAGTCCTCTGTCCTACTGAAGGTCTGGGTCATGGGTTCTGGGATCTTGCACTGCTTTTTAGTGCAGAAGACATCAAAATTTGCGGAGTTCCTTCAGAGTGTGACATGAAAAGGGAGAAAAAAGATTGGAAAGCAGTAAATAATATTCCTATAAATAGCCTGTAAATTCTGTTGATGTTTGGAAAACAAACATTCAGATGAATGGCCTTTTTCCTTTAAGTTTTACATATAGCGATTCTTTCTACATATAGCGATTTTAGTTTTTCTCACAGAAAAACATAGTTTTTTAGTTTTTCTCACAGAAAGAGAGGGTCAGACAACCACCAGTTCAGGGATTCAATCTGCTATATTGAATTATCAGCCGTTAGCTAAGCTAACAATTGCCATGCAATTGTGAAGTAAATTAGTTAGTTCAAGAAGGCACTTGTAAAATTTATTAATTTTATTGCCCATTTGTGGAGGCTGGAAGCCAGCTAATGCAGTTCAGGCAGGGAAGTGTAACTCCTTAACCTGCAGTAACGGAATAGCTCTGTCTCCAGAGTGCAGGATGCTGAGCATCAGGAAAGAATACAGAGGGACTAACTCTAAGATGGGGTTAGAAAATTCAGTAAAGACAAGCAGGTATTCTTTGAAGATTGTAACCCCACATTGTCTTGAGAAAATGTAACTGACCTTGTGGAGTTTCCACTGTTGTGTGTTACACTTGAGCAGATTCAGGCAGGAATCGTCAGATCCTAAACCTGCAATGAACAACGATAGGTTTGGCAAGCGATTTGAGTTAAACTTCCCCTCTGCAAGGCTGTAAAAGGGGATTGAGAATTTTTTTTTTTTTTAAAGAAAAAAATCCACATAAATACTGCACTTAAAATAGATTTGCTGGGCGTCTCACTAGTTGCCCCGTGGCAGTGCCCCGCGTCCTCTCAACCTCTGCGCTACAGCCAGGCCTTCCGACCCGACCAAGGACTTGAAGGAGGCGGAGATCAGCAGCGCCAATGCCGAGGAGGCGGTGCGGCGAAGCCCCCACCCGCCCCTGGCCGGTGAGCGCGGCCCCTCCTCCGGGAGGGAGAGGCCAGGCCCGGCGAGCGGCGCCCGCGCCCCCGGGCGGGCCGTCCCGCCCCGCCGGTGGGGCGGTGCCGCGCTGCGCGCCCGGCTCCCGTGGGCTGCAGCTTCCTCTACCCGGGGGAGCTTGTTCAGCTCCTTGCACCCGCCGCCGGTGGTGGAGAGTGGAAGCGGCTGGTGGCCGGGCGCTCCCTCGCCCGCCTGCTCGCCCGCCTGCTCGCTCGCTCGCTCGCCCGCCCGCTCGCCCGCCCGCCCGCCCGCCCGCTCGCCCGCCCGCCCGCCCTCCCTTCCCGCTCGCTCTCCCAGGAGCGCAGCCGGCCGGGGTGACTGCCCGGTCCTGGGGTAGGAGACGGCTGCTCTGCTGGGGCTTCGACCTCCCGCACACGGGAGCGTCCCGTTGCCTGTGGGAGCATTTTTGGGTATGTTTGTTGATGATTCTTCGGCTTTTGTTTTGTTTTAACTCTTTACTAGCGCACTTAGCTTCTGCCTGCCTGGTGTGGTATCCACACCAACCCTTGCGCTGCTGGATTTTTTCCCTTTCTCCTCTCCTCCGTTGCTTTTTCTGTGCGCCGCTGTTGCCCTCTAGTGTTTTCGGACATTTGTTGGTTGAGTAGAGGAACAGAATTAGCCCTCATAGTGTACTGATTATTAATAACTTCAGTTGTTCGTAGCTCCTTGGATTCCCAAAATCCCATGCAGAAATCGGTATGTATTACTGCTCGTCTTATATAGCCTTTGTGAAAGGGCAGAAATCTTTTTTATTACCTGGTTCACTACTTGATGTGCTAGGTTATTGCTTCAGCTTTTGGTGTGGTGGATATTTTTCTTTTTAATAAAGTGGAAAGTGGAAGACATAGGGTTTCTCTCACTGTCAGCGTCACCACTCAGGTCTCTCAGAACTGGTGGTAAAACTCTGCCTTAGAAACTCATCACACCTTGGTCTTATTTGGCAATTGTGGGACTAAAGAGACGGGGAAGTAATGATACAAGCATGGACAAGAGAACGTGCCATACGTTTATCTTACAGACCTTGGGCAAATAGATTAGTCTTTAGATAGTGATGTTTCTGCAAGTGGAAAACAGTGGGGTTTGTCCTGGAAAAATTGTATGAGATGAAAGAATTTTTGCTTTGCCTAAGCCATTCCCCCCCCTTTTTTTTTCCTTTTTCTTTTTTTTTTTCAGCAAATGTGAGGGAATGTAAGTCCTTCAATATTCACATGTTACAGGGTTTGTTATGTGATACTGAAGGATCAATGACTTCAAATTTCTCTTAAGATTTTGTATCTCCTATCACCCTTTCGTCAGGTTGAAAATGTCTTCTTACTATGCAGTCATAAGATCTCATTCTCAGCTTGGATTTGCTTGTCTGAGTTATTGCTGCTTTAATACTTCAGTCAGTAGAATAATGTTGCAATAGGGTACTCAGTATTAGGAGACCAGATTAATATTTTCTTAATTGATTTAAAAAGCTAAGCATTACTATCCATCTCAGGTTTGATTATTTTCAGATGAACTTTGTTTCCCCCTACCATGTCACTTGCATATCTAAAGACTTCCATTGTAGTAACACAAATGTAATGACTTCAGAATGCTGCTTTTGAGGTCATATTTCATAGTGACTGGCCAAGTTAGGTTTTTTTATGCTCAAAGCAATTAGCCAGCATTCTAATCAGTGGCGAATGAAATGCCCATATTAACATGCTGAACAATATGTCAATTTTATGTCAATTTTTCATTTAAAACTCATCCTTAATTTAATATATCAGGAGTATGTCACTAGCACTGTTGTAGAATCCAGTTTGGTAAAGAACACTACCAGAATATAAGAATGTGGATTATAAGAAGAGGAGAAAGATTTAAAACCAGGCAAATGTAGTATACCTGAATAATATTGATGGCTAAGCAATCCCGAACTTGATACATTTTTGGCAGCTGTTGATGAAAAGGATTTTTATTAACTTTTAGCAATATTTTTTTCTGTCTGTATATAGGCATGACTCAACTTTATATTTTCTAATCAAGGCTCACATAAATCAGTTGCCCTTGCACAGGCTTGAGATAAGAATAAACCACCTGGTTTTTTTACTGGGCTTTGAAAAATGTGGTTTGAGACCAATTTCTTATTTGCTTGTGGATATATTAGCTTGGGCCATTCCTTTGTCTTGATCTTTTTTACCTCAAGTTAATTAGCAAAAAATGTTTCTTGTACTTTTAAGAATCTTACGGATATTAATGATACAACTTTTATAGACTAGTTTTTTAGAATTCTGGATAGTTTTATGAATCTATATGGATACCTAGTTTCCTATTTGAATATTTGTTCATTACTGTATGATGATGTGAACTTGAAATTGGTATTCTTTGACAGATTAATTATTTATTTTTCCCAGAAAACATGGGTAGCAACTATGAAATTGAATGGTCAGAGCCACTTTTCTTTTCAGCTATTGAGTCCAGAATTTCGTGTTTCTGTTGCTTGGAAGGGTTAGTCATACAGAGCCTATGGAAAGGAGCTGTGTGCACCAGGAAAGTCTTAGTGCAAAAAATATACCAACAAGGGCACGTGTGTGGGGTTGCCATGATACTGACAGAGAAGAGACTGTCAGCAGCAGCCTAAGAGTCTGAGCCCAGACTGGGTTCCAGGCTGGTTGCAAAGACTTCTAAGGAAGCTGCTTTAATATTTATTATATAAATTATACTATCAGAAGGTGCAGAAATCAAGACTTACGATTTCCTGTTCATTATGTCCACTTACTGAATTTCATTAGTAGGCAAAGTCCCCATGCAGTGTTGTCTCCTGCAACTGTTGTGGCTGGGGTTGTTGTGCTGAAATGATTTGCGAAAGCTAAGAATTTGGTCCTTTGTGCTTAGCAATGAAACAGCAAACTGAAGCTACAAATGATAGGAACTCACCAGGCTCTTCATGGTGCAGTTCAGCTCTTTTGAGGTCATCAGGGTATTTGTTCTGTCCTCCATACTACCTTGTTAGTGAATTTAAAAATAAAAACAAATAAAAACAAACCAACCATAGGCACAGTTCTCTTCTAATGTATCTGTTTCATGCTAGCAGTATGAAGAGACCTGTAATTGTGACTACCCAGCTGCACCACTTAGAATTGTAAATCTTCCAATTAATAAGGTGATACTTATTTCTTGTTCCCAAAAGAATTTCCTGTGAACACAGGAATCACTTCTAACGATAGATTATGTATTCAGAAGAAAATGCAAAACTTATTTCTGTGACTCAGCTTTCTCGTAGATCATCTACTTGATAGCGAGTCCACAAGTTTAAAAATAAAAATTAAAATTTTTAATATTCAAAGTCCTAATTTGCACATTAAGGAAGCATTTTGATACCTCATACTTGGAGCACAGGTAAAAGGTTCTGTTCTGAATTTTCAGATGGTGACATGAAAATGCAAAATTCTGTAGGAGATCAGATGCATATTCTTCTAAATTACTGTGGTTCTGGTTAAAGAACAATGGGGCAGCTTTTATTGCTTTAGATGGTAGATAGGTACCATACAAATTATTTTATAGATAAAGCATATTTCAGCATCACCTTTGTGGAAATTTGAATTAATATGTCTGACACCTGTTTTCAAGTGTTCTGAGATACAGGTGGTACTATATCCCCCTTTCATTAAACTAAACATGACTACTGAAATTAATGAGCTAAGACAACATGTCATTGATCATCTTTTTCATGCTTTTCCACTGAAACAATAATAACAAGCTAGAACTCTTGAAGAGATTCTAGACCCTTTTTAATTCAAGGTTTTTCTTGTAGTTAGATTTTTTTTCTATTGCAGTTCAAGCTATCATGACTTCTTTCTTCTGTTAAATATTGTATTCCTTTGTCATGAAAGTACATCCCACAATTACTGTCCTGTTTTTAAATGCTGCTTCTAATGGCTTAACCACAGTTGATAGGTTCCAAGTATCACCTTTTGTCTGGTGTTACTGTTGAAAATGATAGTGGACAAGGACCACTTTCCCTGAAGCCATGTCTAAAGTTGTGATAAATATAGCAGTTACTGTTGCTCAGAGTAAAATGCTGCTGTTCCTCTAGGAAAGCGACTGTACCTTGTCAAGGCTTTGAAACTTTTTTGATACTGTTATATGTGTTTTCTCTGTGTGCTTTTTTCTTTCTGTGATGTGCTTTGAACTCTTGCCATGCAAAATAGTCCTTAAATAAGTGCAAATTACATAAGCATGAAGCTGATTTAAGAAAGAATGCGTTTAAAACTCATGTCTTTTTCTGTTCTGTTCCTTTTCCTTCCTGTCGGCTGTTGTGACAATGCCAACTATGTCAGAAAAGTTAATATTTGATATTAGTTATACTTAGGGAGTTCCTCGGTATTCACTTTTTAAACTCTACTTCATGTTTGTAAAAAATTGAGCATGGAAAGACTAAGCACTTAGTCAGGGAATGACCATGTTAGCATTACACTCAGTTTATCCTAGACCCATCTACAAATGAGAAGAGATTACTATATTATGAAGTTACAACAGTATGTTCTAGATTTTAGTGTTTTTAAAAATGTGCTTTTACCTTCCCTTAAAAATCATAGTACATAATTATTTTATGCTTGGCACGTAATTCAGTTGTTCTTCTGGAAACTTTTGATGGCAATGGTTCTGTTAGCTTCAAAAATTACTGCTTTCCTTGGGTACAAGTTAAAGCATAAGTATATCCTTAGGTGATCTGCCACTTAAGTTAGCTTTTGATTTATGACTCCCTCTTTTCAATTTTAAGAGCTGGACAATTTAATGCTTTTTTAATAAAAAGAAATATAAAGTGCTTCTAGCAATTTGCAAAACAGTGCACAGTCCAGTAAAATGTTATTTGTTTACATCAAAATTACAGAAAAAAGTGTCATTTTCTTTCAATAATAAATGTAATATGGAGTATATTATTATGTTTGTCTAGACCAGTTAAAATGTGTGTTTTGTTAAGAACTTCTTGGTTCTTCAAAGATCAATATGACAGTATTTGTTTAACCATGTAGACTCATGTTCCTCCATCTTTTTGGTGTGGAAAGAGGAAAGTTATGAATTTTCTTAAATGTTTAGGTTGTCAGCAATTAAAAAAATGGAGAAAACAGTAAGTCCTTTGCTGCTGTATCTTGCTCTTCAGTTCTTCCAGCATGTACCCTCTTTTTCTTGGTTCTCTGGGTTAAGGAGCCTGTGAGGTCTATAGACGTTCAAATGCACAAGGCATCTAGTGTAGCAGGAAGAAAAACTACCTCTAATGCAAAATTTCAAAAAGAAGCTGTAAAAGTTTTGAACTGTTTGTTCCTTCCCAAACCTCTCTCAGACAGTGATTTCTGGGCTTACCTTTACTTTGAATATGATGCCTGACAAGTGTGGTGCCTCAATTAAAAATCTGATTTTCTTTTCTTCTAGACTATACCCTCTATAAAGCTTTGTGGAAGATAGATGTGTGTGCTGCAATGGTGACATAAATATTTCAGAGCACTTGAACAAGTTATTGAGAATCTGTATGTTTTTAATGCTGCTGTCAAGAACAATTTAAGGCAAGTAAACAACATGAGTTTTATTATGAAACTTCACAGACACTTTCAAAGAACAGTTATTTTGTTGGCCACTTTTTGTATGGTGAGCATAGTTATATCTGCATACTACTTGTATAATGGCTACAAAGAGGAAAATGAACTTTCTGAAATCTCTTCAGAAGTGGAATGTGGTGATCTTCAACTTTTACCATACAAGCTGATGGAAGTGAAGACCATGAAGTCTATTGGTTCCCTGAGGACAGATCTTGTAGTGCTGGTGTTTGTGGAAAGTCAGTACTCAACATTAGGCCAAGATATAATAACCATTTTAGAATCTAGCAGATTTCAGTTCCACATTGAGATTGCACCTGGGAAAGGTGACCTCCCAGTGCTTATAGACAAAAATAAAGGCAAATATGCTCTTATAGTATATGAAAATATTCTCAAATATGTGAATATGGACACTTGGAACAGAGGCCTTTTAGATAAGTACTGTATAGAATATGGTGTAGGGGTTATTGGGTTCCACAAAGGCAATGAGAACAGCTTGCAGAGCTTTCAACTGAAGGGCTTTCCTTTCCATGTACACAGCAATCTTGGTATTAAGGACTGTTGCATTAACCCGCATTCCCCACTGCTCCATGTGACTAAATCTTCTAAGCTTGAGAAAGATTCCTTGCTTGGAAATGACTGGGCAGTTTTCCAGATTAATCATACAGCTTATCAACCAGTGATATTTGCGAAAGTAAAGACACCAGAAAACCTTTCACCACCTGCTGCTAAAAGTGCTCTCCATGCCACAGTAATTCATGACCTGGGGCTCCATGATGGGATTCAACGAGTCCTTTTCAGCAATAACTTGAATTTTTGGCTGCACAAGCTGATTTTCATAGATGCCATCTCTTTCCTGTCTGGAAAGAAGCTCCGACTCTCCTTGGATAGGTACATTCTGGTTGACATAGATGACATCTTTGTGGGGAAGGAGGGAACAAGAATGAACACCAATGATGTACAGGTAAAGTATGTGCACAAACTAATGACTGTTACAGCAAAGTGTCATTTTTTTATCTGAAAGTGAACAGTTATTAAGAGTTGGAACGCAAAACTCTTTGGGCCTTGGATGTGAAACCAGTCTGCCTGTCTTTGTGCAGTCACTGATTCCAGGTTTAGCAGTTCCTTCAACCTCCAGGCTGGAGAAGAGTGTAAAAGGACGACCTTGTTACTATCACTTATTTTCTACCAAGTGAGGTGCAGTCTCTACTGAGCTAAGTCCTATAAAAGGGCTGGTGAGCAGCACCTCCCATTACTATATATGGAAGATATAGTCCTAAAACCAAATTAAGCACAACTAGTTGCTAAATAATTGTTAAAGAAAAGGGGGCAAGAGTGGTAGTGGTTTCATACTCACTGCACCGCACCCAACATGCACTATTCTAAACATTATTGCAGAGTGCATAGCTTTCTGTTTTGATGTTATCTAAGCATTTGTTTCCGTGGCATTTGGAAACAGCCCAGGATTGAGGGCTGGACCCAAGAGCCATTGATATGTAATATGCATGTTGCTGATCTTACAAGCAGGAGGTAAATGTGGTGAGCAAAAGTAAATGTCAACATAAATTTTGAAGAATAGACAGGATTATTAGCTGTTTGAAATGGTTTTCAGGTGACAGCATTTCACCTTTCTTACCTCTGTTTTATGGCTCTTGCTTGTAAGCAAAGGTTGTCTTAAAAGCTTGTTCTGTCACTAAATGAACTGAAAATTTCCATTTTAACATTTGAAGTTGAGCATTCCTGAAGGTCATTTTTCACTGTTTTGCTGTTCAAGAGAGGTGGTAGTGATGGGTGAGTAGAGGTAACATTTTACCATTATTTCACTTTACAAGACCTTGTGAAAGTGATACTTGGTCTACAAGCTAAGAAGCTATTCTAAAAATACACTTGTTGTTGCCCTGTTTGTCCTAAAAATAAAAGAGAATGTTTTGTTAGAGTTTTCATAAAGAACAGAGGAACTGGGAAAAGGAAGGACAACAACAAGTGTTTGTTGCCATTGTTGTTATGTAACAAGTGTTGTGTTGCCATTGATGGTAATTCCTGTTTCATTTTGTAACTACATTTTTAGTTTTGGTTTTGTTTTTTTCAGTGGTAATATATTTGTCAAGCTGCAGTAACCCTGCATATATTGCTTTCTTAAAATAATGTTCAAACTTGAACTTGCATTTCAATTTGCTTTAAAATAACAGCATTCAGTCTTTTACAAACTTCTCTGCATATGCAATTACAAATAAGATATACTTCCCAGATAACTAAGTATTTTCCTTAGGCAAACACATTGCAGATGAGAGAGCTAGAATAAAGGCTTAATGTAAGAAACAGAGCTGCTCCTTTGTAGAAAGGCTGCATGATGGCATAATCACAGCGTTTGAGTTTGGTAGCTGAACATGCTTTGATAATCTCATAAGTATATAGGAGCATATGTATAACCTCAAATTGCAGGAAAGAAAGAAGGTCTGACCCCCAGCACTGCCAAAATTCCTGTTGTTCTGTCTGGTAACAACATATGTAAAGTTAACTCTGAATAAATCTCTCACTGTGGTGTGCAGTAGCAGTTAGAAACCATATGTTTGGATCATTTCTCTTTGTGAGTGACACCTTCGGATTGTAATTTTAGAATAAGTTAGGATGTTTAATTGCCAGAATTACCAGAAGCAGGAGGCTATTGAGACAAAATTAATTATATCAGATATGAAAGTATAAGCTGTATTGTTTTGGGAGAATAATTTGCAGTATGTCAGAATGTTGTCTTCCCAAAACAAAACTGTCAAATTAGATAGAAATAATAGCAAAGTGGAAATAACTTTTAAGTAGCGTAATTTCATTTATACAGAACTGCGTTCAGAAACAGTAGAATGTGGAAAAGTGTTCCTGATTCTTCATCTGCTTAAAGTGTTCTATTAAGCATGTTGGTAGGGCTGTCAAATATAATGTATCTTCATTACTATTAATATCAAATGTGTTATCTTCTGTGGCACATGTGGAAGAAATGGAATAAAATCAATTTGCAATGCTTGACAATCTGATACTGTAAAGTGTATTTGCAGTAAATGACATCCTATTAAACATGAGTGTTCTACTGAGTTCTTTTGCCTTGACTGTGACGGCATTGCCAGTGTGAAAATCAGCTGCTAAACAAAGGCTTTGTATCTGAAATTATATTCAAGAGTATTCAAGATTAACTCATTTCTACCAAGGTGACAATGAAACTTCTATATAGTTGAAAGCTGTGTCTATTTCTTTATCTGTAAGACATAAACCAGAGGGCCGTCATTACAAAGGATGTTCTGTAGGACTGAAGAAGTACAGGGTGGTGGTTAAATTGCAATTCACAGAATTGCAGAATGGCTGAGGTTGGAAGGCACCTCTGGAGGTCAGCTGGTCCAATCCCCATGCTCAAGCCGGACAATGTCCAGGTGTATTTTGATTCTCTCCAAGGAGGGAGATCCTGATTGTCTTTGGAACCAGGTTTTCAAGGGTATCTCTTCTTTAGTTACATAAATGAGATTTTGAAAGTGGCCAGAATATTTAATATTTAGATGTGAAGCTAAGCTGCTCTCTTCTTTAAAGTTGTAAATTGGAGTTGAGCACTTATGAAAGTTACTGTCATAATGTTAAGTGCTAATTGTTATCAGTATTGTTTATTGACCTCAAAAGAGGTCAAGTCTAAAGCAAATATTCTAAAATTAGTGTCTTCTGCACCTCTAAAGGTGAGGCAGAGTGGTGGTACGTCAGCTTGAATATGTATAGCATCAGGGATATAAGTGTAAAAAAGCCTTTAAAAAGGTTTTGACACAGTTTATCATCCTAAATCCTTTAAAACTAATGAATGGTTTGTTTTATTACACAACAGATGGAGTTTATTCTAGTTTCACCCCAACTTCATTTAAAAAAAAAAAAACAAAAAACAAACCAAAAAACAAACAACCAAAACAACTTGAAACTGAACTTCAGAATTTTAGACTGAGTTTTTTAGATTTACCTGTCAATCTATAAAATCTGCACTGATAGAACGTAGTTCTTCAATGTAATGTACTGAGTATCAGTCACTGTGCATCAACAGTAAATATCCATCAGCATACATATTTATTTTATCTTCCTCTGGTATAGTAGAAATAATGGAGCAGAACATTTTTGTAGTCTTAATTGCCTCCCACTTTGAAAATAAGCTTGGTAATGTAATCTCAACATTTGGTTTTTTTAGTAACTATTTTTCTTACCTAATGTTTGTCAAGCAAGAGCGATCATAACCATGTGAATGTTATATTTTATTGTCCTTCTGTCTTTTAGAAGACAAAGAGCATATCCACAGAGTAAGTTTGTCTTAATTAGACCGTGATTGTCCTGGCTTATTGTCTACTCTTTTAATACCTCTTTTTTTTGCTTGTAACTCTTTGTGAAATTTTTATGACCATAAGGCTTTAAGATTTTCCAAGGGAAAAGCAGCTGACAATAGGGAGAAAATTATGATTATTTTCCCTATTGGCAGTTTGTGCTGTTCTGAGGGTCCAGGTAGTAAGTTGGTGTACCTTTCCCTGCATTCCCCAGTACATGCACTTTATGTATCGCCTTGAAAGGTGATCACATTTTCAAAATTAAAAATTAGGGCACCACGAGATTATGTTTTCCAAATAATTAATCATGTGATCTCCCCTTAACTGTCTTAACACTTTTGGAAAGCACATAAAGGACATTTTGTCACTTCTTGAGTGAATTGTTTTGAATACAGTAGTGTGGAATATCATACACTATGAGAAAGAAGAAATTAGAATTAAATGTTGAAACTAAAATAGAATTTGAAAACAAGTTATAAAACGGGTTTTACATATTTTATGAGCTGCGACCTGCATGTTGAACACTACCATTCATCTTAACATTTAACTTAACTTGTCTATTTAATTTATATAGCAACTTCTGCAAACTTTAATGTAGTAATACTGATACAATTGCTGCTCAATACAGCCCAGCTTTTGTTCTTCAGCAGAGTGTACTGATGTTTGAACCAGAAAGCTGGATGTAAGCCAGAAGGAGGCCAGCTGCAAAGGGGTGATGGAGAAGCAGGAGAACTACTAGTTTGGGTACAAACTTTCTGGGACTGCCAGGGCAATGCTGGGAATTCCACATATGCTTCCTCCTGTTCTGCACCTTTGCAGAACTAGTTGCAACTCTATGGAATAAGCTTGGTGCCAAAACCAGTTTAACCGTGGTGAATGAAGACAAAACCTTGCATGGTGATGGTGTGTCAAATAACAGCCAAGTTCCACATGGTATCTCTGTGGACTGCCAGGCAAGCAAAGAGGAGGTGTGTTGGAATGTGCTTTATGGTGATATGCATGTAGGTATTGAATGTGGGAAAGGCTGAGGTTCAGAAATATTTGCACACAGAGATCAGCCTGCCTCTTTGGGGCTTGGGATGAGTGTGTCCCTCTATAGGAAAACTGTAACGAGAAAGTGTGTGTCAAACTGCATTGCTGACACACTCCTTTGCAGCTATGCCAAGAAGCCATACTTGTGCTGAAATGATAACTATGTTTGTCCATTCTTACTAGTTGGCTATGCCCACGTTCATACAGTAATTTTCAGGTGCAGCAGCTGTACAAAGATGCGGTGTATTTAAGCTATCTTGTTCCACATTGAAAATCTGAAAGAATGGAAACACTGCTTGACCAGTGGATGCTCTTTGTAGGACAGTCAATTCATGTGAGCAGTTTTAAGTGTGAGGGAGCTTATAGTGCCAGTGGTATGTCTATTATGAGGAAATCATGTGTTAGCCAGCCTTCATTCCTGTTGAATGATTTTCATTATTTCTGCATTTGCTGGAATTCATGGCTTTTTCTGGTTTGGTTTGTTGGTGATGTGTTGGAGTTGTTGTTTTTCTGAAAAATTAAGCTTTAGAAAATTAAAGCAGTTGGATGTGGGAGTCCTTAGCTCCATTGAACCTAGGAGAGCCAGCAGGTCCTAGTCATAAAGTTTTACAACTTAATACTACCATGCTGCATCTTTCAAGGCTTTTGGCAATGCAGTTTAAATTTGAATCTTACGGTGGATAATTATATATATGTTTTCCTACATGTTTGTTCACCTGGGGCTAAAAGTGCCAAGTGTTTTCCATCCCACAGGAATTCTGCAGAAGTTCTGCATATTCGCCAGTGTGCACAGTCTGCATTTCAGAAGGGGAGGTTTGGGTCAGGAGAGCAGTCCTGCTCCATGCTCATTTGTATTTGTATTTGACTGCTGAGAAACTCTTAACTGCCAAGTGCAGAGTCCTCTGGAGAGTTATCATGAGATATCTGAGAAAGACAAGGCCACTTGTCACTATTCATAACTTATTTTTTTTCCCTCCCATCTCGCTTAGTTTTTACAATACTGCCATAATCAATTTTTTTTTCAGTTTAAAAGCTACAACACTATAAACTTTTATGTGAACCCTTAATCTTGAAACTGTGATTTTTTCAAGGCCTATACTGTCTCCTGCTGTTATGAATTCATTGGTAGGGAACTAAGTAATAAAAGAGGTATCCATCCATTGCTGCTTTTTTAATTATTTTCAAAGGCTGCAGAAAATGCTTCTTGGCATGGTGAAACCCATGTCATTTTCAAGAACTATAAGAATTACTTGCTTCAAGCTCTTCTACTTAAGCACTAGATTTGACTATTGGTTACACACTCTTTGGTCTGTTTTTGTATAGAACCAAAGCACAAAATAAGAAAATCATGGCTTCTATGAATCCACTGTTGATTTCCTAAAGAGGTAGATTGTGCATTATGGATGATGTTATCTACATCTTTCCAGAAAATTGCACTATTTTAATTTTTTTTTAACTCCCTGAAATTCTCTGTAGTGATTTTATAGGCTATTTATATATATATATTTTATATGCTATTTATAGGCTATTTATGAAAGAACCATTTTTGCCAGTGGTGTCTACCTTTTTTATTCTGGTCCCTGTTCTCAGTGGAGTGGATTTAAGAGCTGTTTTATTTCAAACTTTAGCAATTGCAGTCCTTAGACAGCAAATGGGATAACCGAATGCAGTGTAACACTGTTCCTTTTTTTCCTTATTATGCAGAGGAATCTTTACACTTGAGCATAATGCTTCCCTTCCAAAGAAATCCACAGAAATGCTTATGTCCACCTAGTGTGCCAGTCTTCACTGATCATTTTTGTAGAGTTAGCAAGTTCTGTCTTCCTCTGTCTACTTAGAAACTGATACTTCAAGAATGCATGTGAATATTTTAATGGCTGAGATGCACATGTGATTCTGCACAATTTCCTTTGAGTATTGTCAGCATAACTTAAGTTTGGTTCTATTGGGGTTGATATATCAGACTATGCTGCCATTCCAAAATTTATGAAGTAAATGAAATGTGTGTCAAGCAGTGTGCACTGTAGGGTGTTCAAATTACTGGATAATTTGTCTCCACTTAGAAAGCTTTTTCAAAGTTTCAAGGCTGGAATTTTAAAAACTAACCATTGTTGTTCCCCGAGTAACTATGTTCAGAAAGCAAAAAAAAAAAAAGGAAGTTGAGAGAAGGCACTTGCTGGGCATAGATGTTACAAAGTTAATGGACCAGACCTGAGGTAGGGTTTCTAGCTCTGTCTGTGGCATAATTGTCATGTTCCATGATAGAACCACTTTCCAGCCTCCTGGCAGTAGATCTCTCAAAGATCCTGTCAGTCCCTCTGTTACCTCAGGCTGCAACTTCCTTTGGTCAGAGGTTGTTCTTGTTCTGTGCTTTTTGTTCAAATGCAAATAATAATAATCATGTAGCTACAGCTTACCACAGATCTGTACAGATCCATCATCATACTAATGCCTGCTGCTAGTTTTATTCTGGGCTTTCTCAGTTAGCAGTTCCTGCTGCTAACAGAATAGGACAAAGTTTTCACAACCAACCACACATTTACAGTGTAAATGGTGCTAGAAATCAAAGCCATTAACTGTAAAACATGATAGAAAACTAGGCCAAACTCCTTCCCAATCTTCAGTCACATCAAGAAGGCACAGTCTGGCAAAAAGATAAAAATTAGAATAGAAGTCTGTTTCATTAGTTACCTTAACAACACAACCCCATGAACATGTTGTTCTTACCTGTTCAGTCTGGAAGACACCTATGCAACTACATGACTGACTTTTTGTGATTATGCTTCAAAAACAGTAAAAGAGCATCAGTTTGTAGCCAGTGTATAGCTAATCACTCACTAAGTAACAATGCCCTGTCTACTTCTATAGTTGCTTTTTCTGTACAAACTTAAACACTTCTACAAAGTGAAAGTGTTACTCCTTATTTTAAAATTGTTTGACGGAGTATAAAAACCGTATGGCCAGTTGTTAAAAGTATTTGCTATTTAGGAGATTCCTTCTGATACTTTCAAGTTTAAGAGATAACTTAGGATTGCTCCTTAAAATGTAGGTTTTTATCTGGAATAAATCACAAATTAAATACTTTTTTATATTGCTAAAAAATATACTACAGTACTTATAAAAATACAGACAGTAGAGAGGACAAATAAAAAGTTGGCAACTGTACAGTCACAAGCTCCACAGACCCATTCCAATCCAGGTCAGTGAATTCATGCAACAAAGGTGGTGCCATGCTGTACACAGGTAATGGATTTTTGTGGCACTAATAATCCAGCCAGCTCTACATCAGCTCCCGTTCACTTTCCCTTTCAGTGATAGCACTCTTGTGAATAATCCAAGTGTCTCTGTGTCCATTGTAAAGTGAATTTGCACTGAAGTTACTCTAATGTGAGTGGAAAGGAGGCTGAAAAATATTTTTTCATTTATATAACAAGTAGGGGGTCTTATGGTGCAAAACATCTACTCTGTTGACCTTTCTTACTACCTTCACGAAAGGTAATAGAAATGTTGAAAATGTAATCCTGAAAATAAGATGAAAGCAAAACAGATACTAAAATATACCTGAGTTTGTAATGTAAGATGGCCTGAAATTTAAGATGAGTATGAAAAATATAGAGATATTTAAGTGTAGGATAAATAGCCAATAAAACCAGCAGAAGAGAGGCTAACATTCAAAAGGAAGTAAAAAATTAGGTTTGGCAAAAGGGTATGAAATACGCTATTGAAAGGAGTACAGTATTGCCAAGGAATTTGTACTAAGATGAATTCTCAATTTTTTACTGTATAATCAAAAGCAGAGGTCCGTTTGGATTCCTCTATGTTGGTTTCAGTCTGCAAGTGTAGAATTTGGCCAGCTGCGATATTTATGTATGTAGCTCTAGTTTCTGCTGTCCTGTCTTTTAGAAATGCAAATGCTTATGGAAAAAGAGGAAATGTGTGCATTAACACTTCTAACAAAAATTATCCTCTGTTTCTGTTGTTAATGTCCTGTGTTTCAGTAGTCTTGGTTTTGGGGCATTTTTTTGGTTTGTTTTGGGTTTGTTGTTGCTTTTTGGTCTTGTTTTTCCTGGTTCTGGTTTTGTTTTGTTTGTTTGTTTGGATTTTTTTCCTGCTGAATTACACCCTTTAGACTAGGTACTCTGTAGGAGTCAGTGAAATTGTCCAAATTTTTCTTAATTTTAAGTAAATTCTTATTGTATCTTTTCCACATTGACTACGTATAATGATAGAAAATAGAGTCTGAGAAAGAGTTATCTGTCAGAGTATGCAAGCTTGTTTTTCTTGTTTTCTCTTTTCCTGTCATTCCTTTGTTTGATGCTTATATAGCAGGGGAATTTTGATCAGTAACTTTAGAACTACTCAGAAAGAAAAGGAAAAAAAAATGTTTGTGACCCATAGCTGGTGAGCAAGCTGAAGACTGAATTCTTAGCTGTTTCTGACACGGAGCTTTCAGGCAAAAAGAGAACATTAAAATCTTTTTGATCAAAGATATTTTTTTTCCTGTCAGTTGTATGGAGCAGGAAGAGAAAAAGAGCTTTTCAGTATGCCTTGGCTCATCCCAAACATAGGGACAAAGGTAGATAGATATTTTTAGTCAGATACAATACTACGAGAAGGAGAGAAATCTTTTTGACAGTGGGGGGGGGGGGAAACCAAACCAAACCAAAACAACTAGGAAACATGGGACTGGATTGTATCATTGGGATGTTGTCCAGATCTTGGACTAGTCGGTTTATTTAACATGCCATTGATGTGGTAACTGGTGTGCTTTACAAAAAAGGAGAGCAAGCAGGTCTGTTGTGTTTTTTATATAAATTAGAATATAGGAATTTCAGTAGAAAGATAGAAATTTAATAAAATTTTTATAGAAATTGGGTTTGAATCTTCCTTTTTTTGTTCTCTAATATGTAAAACTAAGCATTACCACAAATATTATGCTTGTCTAGAAGCTTAGTCTTACTATGGCAAAAAATTATAAACTTAAACAAGACATAGCTTGTAATGTCCAATATTTCAAGCCACCTAAACAGGAGCTTGTTGTACACTGATCTGTGGACTTGAGTTTTCCTGTGATCAGGAATCTGACAAGAACATGGATATTGTAATTGTAGCCACTGTTACAGAGCTATCACTTTTGAAATGCTACTAAAATATTTTGAATTTTTAAATGCTTTAGATTTTGTGTATTTAGGAAAATAAATACCACCCACTACTGAGCTGTAATCATCTGCATAATCACGCAAACAAAACTTTGAAATCTTGCTTATTTAAAATTCTGCTGAGCATGTAGTGCAGGCTTCAAACCCTATGGGGACAGGTGAGTCTTAGTTTATCCAGGCTCAAGCATTGAGGCCTAGGGAACACTGGCAAGAACAAAATAAGGCTGAAGTTTTTTTAGAAGGCCGTATTCGCAGGCTGTTGGAGTTTGATGGATGCAACACTGACACTCCATTTTTACCTTCATTTCCTAAATAAATCAGGTATTTTAAATGTTCCTGTTTGCCTTTGTCAGTCCAGTAATTAAACTGAAAGGCAGTAAACTTAGTTTGGACATAGGGAAGGCTCTTTTTATTGATGAGGGTGGTGAGACATTGGAACAAGGAGCCCAGGGAAGTTGTCCATGCCTCGTCCCTGGAAGTGTTCAAGACTAGATTGGATGGGGCTTGGAGCAACCTGGTCTGGTGCAAGATGTTCTTGCTTGTGATGGGAGAGGAAGATGATCTTTGAAAGTCCCTTCCAACCTAAACCATTTCATGATTCTATGACTGATTTCATGACATTTGAACCTGCTCTCCAGATCCAGTTCAATGTGATAGAGGTGGATATTTCTCTGTTAAAGACAGTTAAATTCCTGCAGGCGTTCTGGAGCTCAGCATGGAGCAAGACTTGTAGGCAAAGCAGTGCAGTCCCTGCACTGAAGCAGAGGCTTCAGAGTGAGCTCTGTGTTTATCCTTCACTTCCTTCACTTTGACCTGCCCCTAACTAATCCATATGCTGTGTCTTGGAGCTAGCAATAGCATAGACTGTCGCTTCTTGATCTAGGCAGGGGATGTGGGGCAGAGTAGGAAGGGAAGGAGCTCCTTTGGAGAGCTAATGTGGAGAGTGGGTCCCAGGCAGCAATGTAAGAGGGAGTGCAGGCTGTTGTGCTGGAGAATAGCAATTTGGGAAATAAATCTATAGGAAAATAGGTTTTATGGAATAAATTCTTGTTTTCTATCCAGGGCATGTGTAAAGTTAAACCTGAAACTGAAATTGTATTGTTTTGTCATTTTGGATGGAGTGATGTAGTGACTGACAAACTTATCAGAATGGAGCAGGTGTTGTGACCCTTTGTATTCAGGTGGGGCAGCTTCCTTTGTGTTCAGGTGGGTCTGCTGTGGTCTCTGTTGCTGAGAAATTAGGCCTAGAAATTCTTCCAGTGTTGAACCTTTTAGATATTTTCAACATTCGGTGGCTATATTACAGTACCACATGTTGCCAACAGCAAGGTAAGAGGACAGCTGAGCCAGGCAGTGTGTGGTGAAGGGAGCAGGGGTTTTGCTGCAGCAGAAGCCTAATGGCCAGCCTGTAAAGCAGAGTGCTGTCTAGCTTGGAGTAGCCCTTGTCCTCCAGCCAAACTCTGCTTGCTGGGCCTGTTGGCTGTAGTGACAGCTAAAGCTTGACCTGGCATGTGAGGAAGAATTAAATAAGAAGCAAATGTGCTGTTGATAATGAATGTGGTACAAGGCACTTGGATAATAACCTCAGTTCTTTCTGAGCTGAATGGCTATAAAATCCATGCACTGTTAAACTGAATAGCCATGCCATTGTTTTAACTTCTATGACAAAATATTGTGCATCCTACCAAACAAGATCTGAAGCTGTTAAAGTGTGGATTGTCTAATGAGAGGGTGCAATGAGGTATAAGTGATTTGTATCTGAGGTAATTACTTGAGCCCAAGTTTTTGAGACCTCACATTTACTGGTAGCTAGACAAGAATTTATATGAATTGATGAACAACTCACAAAATTTATCTGCTGATGATGGGATGCAATGGAGATAAGCCAAACTAAGCAGGTACAGCAATGTGGCCCAAAAGTGAACTAGAACAGAATCTGAACTCTGGGAATCTGTGTCACTCTGAGAGATGGCCTGTACTGTGCAGAGCTAAGGCAGCTGTGTGGGCTCTGTGTCTTTGCAGTACAACCACCTGAATGCTGGCATTGTGGCTACCAAACCTCAGTTTCCCACTGCACTGGCTTGTCAACCTTCACCGCATCACAACAACTTAACTGGATATATATTAAGAGATTTTAAATGCATTTTAGAGTCACTCTGATTTTAGTTTGGGTTCTGTTACACTTGGAGAACTTTCCTCTTTATACTTGGTTTTTCATGAGCAGATAAAGTTTTAGGCAAAAATGCAAGAACCAAGTTTTCTATTTTATCCCATCTGACAAAATTCAAAAAAATATGCAGCAGTAAGGTTTTTCTTAGTTATATTTCAATTGGTCTGGGGTGTTTTGACCTTTAATTAAAAGAAATGCATGCTTTTATTTTATTACCTACAGTATAATGACATCTGTTAGCTGTTTAGTAATAGTAACTTCTTTCATCAAAATGTTGTTTAATTAAGAGCTAATAATACAGATTTTCACACAGAATCCTGAAAACAGCATGCTAATTATATAATAAAATAGCACTGGCAGTAAGTATTTAAACACTTCCACTTACCTTGCTGTAATTAGCTTATTCTCATTAACTGCTATCTTAACCTCCAATGTGCAAGAAACTGGTGAAGAAAATTAGAAATAATTCTGAAATCTCCTCGTTGTACAAATTATTTACCTAGATAAAACATCCTTATTACTTGAAAATGTGTAATTGGACCATCATCAAGATCATTATTGTATGTGATATAAAAAAAGCTCCGAAGAAAGACCCAGTCACATTAAAATGGTGTGTTCTGAGGCATAAACTTTTGTTTAAGAATTCATTTGAGACAGTGCTTTCCAAAGTGGTGACTTGTATTTTTAGAATCCTTTAATGGCCCTTAAATTCAGCTACCTAGCTATAGCCACCTGTGCACACAAGGTTCTTGCTCCTGAATTTCTTGAATATCAGGTCCAGTGTAGCTTTTATTGGACACTGAAAAGCCAAGATGCATGTAGCTCGGCTCCAGGCTGATATATTGTCTTACTGACACTTTGAAGAGAAGCTGAGTTACCCTATTAATGGTACTTGTCGAATTTAGTGATAGGACTCACACTAACTCCTTCAACTGGTGAGTACAGACCTTAATATTAGACGAAGTCAGGCAAGATACTTAGTTGAATGGAATCTATTTTCCTTATAGTACCAGTGGAAGTATAATGTATGTACTAAATAATCATTTATAAGCCTATGAAGGCTTTACTAAACAGTTTTTAAAATAAAATGTACAGTAATAGTGTATTTATATGACATCTCATGCAGATACCCAGAGGGACTGTTCATAAACCAATCATAAAATATAGAGAAAATATGACCAGATTACCTTTAGCATATAAAATAGCATTTAGAAATGAAAATTCAGGCTTTTCCTCCCCTACTTCTCTCTCTTTGTGATAGAAAGTCTCAGTAATAGGCCCTGCCATCTGCTGCTATATATTTTTCATGAGTTTTAACATTTTGTTTTTAGAACCTGAAATATGACTAAAATGTCAAGTCACCCAGAAAATAATCATAGGCATGACAACTCAAATGTTATCTCAGTTTGTCTCTACAAGAAGTGGTTCACTGCAGGTCTGTGTCCTCCCTCTTTATAGATAGAGCAGGCGGAGTAGATACACTTGGTATTAGGTGATACATTTTCAAACACCACTGTGATACTTAAACAGAAACTCTTCTGTTGATTTTTATGAGTAATATGACCAAAAAAACAATGGCATCACTTTAAAAGTTCAGCCTGTTGAAGATAAACTTAAGATTTCCTGTAGAATTTTGTGCTATTTGGATTCTCTTACTGTGACTGCTGGCCTAAATATAATGCAGCCACCAAGCAGTCATTGAGGTGAGAAGGTGGTAACTACAGCAGCAAAGTTAATTCCCAGTGAAGGAGTAAACTCTGTGTTGCACTACCATAGAAATATCATGGGCTTTTTGCTACTCATCTCCCATCTACCAAGTGAAAGCCTGGGTTTGTGACTCTCCTGTCAGCCTGGTAGCTGCAGCGAGGATCTCCTTCCAGGTTATTTTTCTCTGACATCTCCAGCTGCTCTTTGTTTTTCCATCATGGTGAGCGTAGTCTACAGCTGAGAAAGTGTTAGAAAGGTACAGGATAAGACCCTTAGCTCAGAAAATGCTTATGGTTCTTCAGTGAATTTGGAAGGAAATAGCTGTGCAGCCCCTTCATACCACCTTGCTGTCAAGCTGCACTCACGATCTCTTTCATTTGACAATATGTACAGTTAACATAAGAAGTGTACAGCCATAGCCTACATTTCTAATCATGCAAAGATAAAATTAATTATTTGAATATGTTCCCAGCAGCTCAAAAATGGTTTTCATAATAAATCCTCTGCAGATTTGCTACCTTTCATTAGAATAAGAAGTCTGTTGTGTGATCTTTGCATTCTCAGCCTGTGCAAAGGTGTTGCAAGATTTTCCTCTCAATATTATACTACATGAGTCTCAAGCTTGTTTTCAGTTATCTTCATTCTGTGGCTCATTTTACTTACTCCTTTAGAAAATCCTTTGTTTGCAGGACTTTTTTTCAGCAAGAAGGTGGTCTTTACCTTACTGTTCTTTGAAACTGCCTATACTGCTGTTGCTGAAGATACACTGCTGAAGAAGACAGTGGGAGGAGCAAGTTACTTGCAGATCTGAGGGTGCCTTAAGAAAGAGGAGCCACAAAAGTGACAGTTCTTTCACAGATTTAGTATTTTGATTAATATACATTTAGTGAGTATGCTTAGGCATAATGTTCTGGAATGCTTAGACATAATGGAATGGTGAACAAGGCAAGTGTTACTGGTGACTCAGAACTGAAACCATGTTTCATCAGCTGTGTCAGCAAAATCCAATTTTACAGCTGCCTAGGACAGGGACAAATAACTGTCTTTCCTGTTGCTGCAGATCAGCTCCCTTAAGCACCAGCTTCCCTGAGCCAGCCAGAGCTCCAAGCTTGGTGAGCTCCCTGTGTGCAGGATGGCAGAGACGTGGAGAGAGGCTGTGTTCCTGCTTCAAGCAGTGCTGAAGCCAGGTGAAAATGCTCAGCTCTGCAAAGGGAGTGTTGGTAAAGGTGAGCACAGAGCAGGAACACATGCACCAACTGTGGTGTGTGGCCACATCGTACTGAGAATGGGGAGCTCCACTGGGACTGCTGCCTTGAGCCTTTCTTGGGGTTGAGGGGAGACCCTGCTATTGTCACTCTTTGCCTGATTCTTTCACTGTTACAGATATGGTAGTGTAAGAAAACAGGCTCAACAGGGGCTGCAGATGGAGATTGTACTTTTGTTGACCTGATACCGATAAGCCCTGGAAAAGACCGGAGGAATAGCTCATATCTTCAAAAGTTTTTTTATCAAAGTGGCTATCTCCTCCATCCGTAAAATGGGTCATATTTTAAGGAACTGTAACTTGACTATGCTATGCCTATATCTAAGCCTGAACTCGACTTCCATGCAAACATTTTGTTGTCATTGGCATTCTGGTTAAAAAATAATTGTAGAAAATTACCTATACAATGAAAATATACAAATAAACTTTAATAAAAATTACTGGCTTTTATTTTTCAGGGCACAAAACTGTCACTGAATTTCAAGAGTGGTGAGCCTACTAGACCTTTAAACCCCTAAAATCTCCAGTGATTTTAAAATTTCTGTACTTAGAAATATATTCCCCTTTCATAACATGCTTAGATTTGCAAATTTCTGACAATAGTATTGCTCTTAATCACTTCATTAAAATCATTGTGCTATAATGTACATTTACTTTGAAAACTCCTTGATGACCTTTGACTTCTAAATATTTTCCCTTCTTTCAAATGCACTGCATGAGTGCCTGTCTCCAAGTGTGTGTGTGTGTGTGTGTGTGCGCGCCATAGCTGTGTGTACTCTTCTGATGTGTCACACGTCTCCAGAGAGTCCACTGTATTTGTAATTTGCCAGCTACCAAGTGCTCAGGGGAAGGCAGGACATTATGAGGAAGGTGCACTCCTAGCCTCATTTTACAGGAGGCTTTTTTCTCTTTTGTTCTTGCTTTGCAAATTTTTATTTTGCATTGGGAAGCTAGGTATCTTTGTTACACCTGGAAAACTGAAAGAAGAAATAACAGCCGAGTGTTGAGAGTTTGGGAGATAGCTCCTGAAAGTAATATTTAAATCTTGGAAGTAACAAATAAAGAAGAGCACATTGAAATAAAAGAGTGAAGCCAATGAATAATAGCTTTTCCCTTTCTGCCTGCATGCTGGGCTTTTGTTTGTACTAATTTACATTTATGCTGACAGTCAGTATGCTAGCTGTTGGAGAAATGAGTCAGAATATGGGGGAATTTAGGATTAATTTCTTTGATGTGGAATAGGCCTCATCTATCTTCTTTCTGTCTTTCTGGGTTTTTTTTTTTAACTGACAGCAATTTTGAAACAAGACTAAAATTCTGTGTATGAACTTCACCTGATCTGGAGAAACATAATTCTAAGAGACAGACACTGCTCACCCGATTGAATGAAGCAAGAGATCATTAATATCATTTCTAGCTGTGTCCCAGACCTGTTCCTGTTTCTAGACTCTGTCCTAGACAGGGTAATCAGTGTAAGGTCTTTTCTCTGGCATGTGCTTTTTTTTTTTCCTATGTCATGATCCAGGGAATAAAACCATATTATCATAGCTGGTCATGGTATGAGGAAAACAATGAAATTTGCATGTTGTTTTTAATATTTAAATAGTAATGAAAATATCTCTTATTTCTTTGTTGTATATACAGAGCTGTTTTTAAATCAGAAAACCAACTGAAAAGATGCATGCTTGTAAAAATATTTATATTGTTATATTAAATTTGTGTGCTTTCTACAGATATGTTGAAAACAGGTGTTGTTTTCTACAGATATGTTTATATGGTGGTTTGGGGTTTTTTTGGTTTTTTTGTTTGTTTGTGTCTTTTTTCTCAGGCCCTGCTTGACACTCAGAACCTTTTGAGATCTCAGATTGCAAATTTTACTTTCAACCTGGGATTTTCAGGGAAATTTTATCATACAGGTAAGAATGAAATACTAGAATCACTTTCATTTCAATTGTGTTCTTTGTAGTTTGAGGAAAATAGGAATGATAGAGACCAACTATCTGAGTAGAGAGAAGAGTTTCCTTCAGAATGGGATAACTAAAAAATAAAATTGTTTTTTCTTCCAGTTCGCTTTGGGACATATATTTGTGTGATTTACTGGATCAAATCTATCTCTCGAAGTTGTTTTAAAATTAAAGTTTTAAAGTTTTATTTGATTAAAGTTTTATTTGAACTGTAGTCTGTCTGAAAATACCTGTACAGGTAGAATATGTAATTGTTGCAGCAACATTTATCTTTTTCTTTTTTTTTTTTTTTTAATGTGCTCATTCTTTGCATAGAAGTCCAGTGAGTAGAGGAACGACATGGAAATAGGAGATCCAGGCTGTAGGTTCTAAGATGAACACTAAGCCCTTCAGAAAAATGTCCTGTCAGACTATTAAATTTCCTGAATAAGAGTAATGGTCCTCCTCCTGCAAGCTGGGACATGCAGAAATGTCAGTCACAGGGCAGGGAGAGATCTTGCAAGAAGCCCAAGCTTGGAGTGACAGCTTTCTCATGGGGTTATACATGTTGCCTATGTGTCATTGTACAATAGTAAAATCAGTCCTGAGGGAGGAATTAAAACATCTCTTACTATTTCTTTGTAATTTCATTCTGTTTGATCTATTTCAAATGCCCATTACAGAACCTCTCCCAGGAAGTAGAGAGAGAAGCATATAGAATAGATGAACTGGATTTCTCTGCATGTTTCCTAAGCACACAAAAGAATTTATGCAGTGATTTTAAGTGGGATGGAACATTTTGGAATGAAGCACCTATAGTTCCCATAAGCTGTGCGTGCCTTCATTAGAGGCCAGCGTGGACTGAATTCACCCTCTCCTTTTATTAAAATTCAGTTCCTTTCAACCTGTTGTTGAGTGGTAAAGTTCACTGCTCAAATTAAATTTTCTCTTGACTTCATTGACAGGTCTGTGTAGTACCACAGTATATTCTTTGGGATAATTTAATCTCTACTGTACAGATACAGCAGTGTATGTTAGAAAATTATTTTAATGTATACTTAAACCACTGTAGAAATAGGGAGAAAGTTCTTTGTGATTAGATAAGATATTAAATAGAATGTGATACAGAAGAAAAAAGGTGCTTCCTACTGATAAACAGAAAGGAAAAGACATTCATGCAAAATAGGCCATCACAGCCTGGAAGAGAGGGAGACAAAATACAACCATAGATAATGTCATAGTTGAAGGATATTAATATAAAAAGAGGGAAGTGAAACCATACATTAGCTGAAGCTAGGAACAGATACAAGATCTGTTCAAAACCAAAGAAAGGTATACAGAGTTTGAATATGCTCAACTTCTGTTCATGTTACCTTGCAGCAGGATGACTGTAGTACAAACTGACCCAGTTACTGAGTGTGAACTGACTGAGTTGAGCCTCTCTCCCTTACAGCCCAACCCTTGCCATGGCTGTCTTCCTTCCTTGATATTATTTCTTCTCCTTGATCTGGCTATGATACAATCTTTAGCATGTGAACATTGATGACACAGGGCCCCATGGACTCAAGTGGCATCCTAAAATCTAATGATCCTATGGATATTGATACATCTTTACATATGTCTGCCCATATTTTTCATTCACTTCTGTAGTTCCCTCAGAGGTAATGAGGAATAAAATCACATCAATGAAGGTATGTCAGACAAAGTTTGTTGAAGGAAAGCAGAAAAAGGCAAAGGCATACAGGGTTGTTGAGTGTGTGGCTATACAAATGCAGAAAGCATTGGAGCTGAATGTTTGACTACAGGACTGAAAAAGGAGAAGAGAGAGAAAGGATTTGTCAGATTGTGTTGATTGTTGGTGGGAGTTGGAACAATCAGAAAAGCAGGAAGCAGTGTGAGGATGTGTTAAGCTATAAGTTGTCAGAGTTTGACCCATACATTCTTTATACAGCATCCCATTAAAGGATTATTTAAATTTGGCTGCCTTTGTCAGGGCTATCCTCTCATTGGAAGTGCACTGGGATTATGATAAATGTCTGGATTTGGGAGTGGAAAGCATGTCTTTATGTGCCAGTTAGTTAGCCCCTGACACTTGCCACCCCAGATGCCCTCAAATCCCTAGGCTGAATCTCTGCAGGTAGCTTATGCAGAGCCAAGGCACAGGTCTGAGCACCCAGGGATTGCCTTGGGAGCAGGGGAACGGTCTCTGGAGCGCTGGCAGTGTCTGCCAGACCCCTGCCTGCAGCCAGGGGAGCAGGGGCCTCTGCTGCTGGGAAGCTGGGGCATGGCTGCTGCCCTTGCAGGCTGGGAGGATTTACAAGCATCAAAGTCACTGGCTCCAGGTGAGGGGAAGGGCCCTACTGCTGGCTTGTTTACACCACAGGGGCAGAACTGGGCCCGTATGCTGTGACCTAAGCCATTCCTCTTCGTTAAGGTGTGGCTGCAAGGCCTGTTCCTCACACAGCATCCTTCAGGACAGGCAGGAGGGTGGCTGAAAAGACTGGAAAGACAGCCCCCAGAAGTAATTTCAGTGAGCTTCAGCCACCCTTCAAAGACACAGATTTCTGGGAACATGAATAGGCCATAATCAGAAAGCTAAGAAGTTGCACGGAAGAGAAAATAATTGTATTAGGTATAGTGCTTTGAAAAGACTGCTAGAAAAAGCATTTCCACATACCACGAAAGGAAAGGAACTTTGAAGGAGGAGTGAGTTAGTTTGAATAAGGAATATCAGAAAAGAGTTGTCAACATTTTCATTTATGTTGACTCTTAAACTGTATGTATACAATTGCCCTGATTTTATCCCTTAGCTACTCATGTAACATATACAGCACCTGTGTGAGGACAGTGTTGTACCATGCATTCAATACGCTATGAAAATGGGGTTCTCAGTCTTACGTGGCTGTAATTATTTCAGTAAAATTAATATGAACTTGGAAACATTTGAAATCCTCAGGACTTTAAATGGTCACATTTTATTATACTAATTTTGTTTTTTATATTTTCAAGCATTTGTAAGAATATAATAAAAGTAGAGACTTGAGAGATTTTTTTCCTTTTTTTTTTTTTTTCTTTTTCAGGCACTGAAGAGGAAGATGAAGGTGATGACCTCTTGTTGAGGTCGGTAGATGACTTTTGGTGGTTTCCCCACATGTGGAGTCACATGCAGCCTCATCTCTTCCACAATGAGTCATCACTGGTGGAGCAGATGATCCTCAACAAAAAGTTTGCTTTAGTGAGTTGTATTTTTGCATTTGGTACTGAATTAGTCTTCAGAAACCTATTTTGTTTGAAAATCAGTCTGTAGAATTTGTTTTCATCTCAATGAATTGAGAAAAAAGAAAGATATGATAAAGTACTTCTTGTAATCATTCTATTCACTTGATATGAAAATTCTGTATGTCTAAAGTTTGGATTTATTCTCAATTTAAGTATGTTTTGGGTTGTTGGTTTTTTTTTTGTTACTGTCTGAAAAAAATTTGCATGCAAAAATTCTTTCAGAATGAAAAATAAATATGTTTTAATTTTGTAAAGTCAATATAGATAAAAATCCTACTATTTCCATATTTCCTTAGATAAAATTTTGTCAAAAAAAGTGATTGTTTCAATTGGAAAAAAATCCAGTTTTCTGAAAGAAAAACTGTGTCAAATGACTTTGGGGAAGCACTGCATGTTAGCGTGCCACGTTTTCAAAGGGGCTTTTCTGTGGTGATGGCTAATAATTATATGTTCTCTCTGGTGACCTTCTCTCTGGGTGCAGCCAGAGTTACCCAGGTTACTCCACCCAGAGTTACTCCAACTTACCCAGGAGTGATGTGGCCTTACAAGAGTTCCAAAAGCTGCACTATAAAAAAGATTTTACTACTCAGGGTGGTAAAAATGTGTGCCATAAATTGCTAGGAGGAAATAATAATTTTACCATTTATTTAAATATAGAAAAATTAGGATTCTCAACTGAAATTAAACCATACTTAAGAGTTTTTCATATTCCTTAGTAATAAATATACTCAAAGGATGAGATCTAAGTATCAACCAGCTCTTACCTTTGCACACAAAATATGCTCACCACACAAATACAAACAATAAAAAATACCCATAAACAGAATTCAAACGTTTTACAAAGCAGTTTTCCTAAATCATTGCAACGTCACAGCATCTAATGGACACTGTATTCTGCTAATGAGACTATATAAAGAAATATCTGCTAAATACTGTTGCTTTGAAAAGTAACCTGAAAGAAAAGAGAAATTGTGTCAAAATTTACTGGAGTGTGTTGGAAACCGGGAACTGGGAAGAAAATATATTGAACATCAATAAAAGGTAGTACCAGCATGGTCAGTGTGTAAACAAGACAGGACTCTGCAAAAGCAGATGCAGTACAAAAGGCGTTTAGTCTACAACATCTGCCTATTATCCTCAGAATTTTACAAGTGGTTAATTTTTCTCTTGGTTTAAAATAACACTGGAATCACTAAGCTGTATTTTTAATATGGTTTTATATTTCAAGTGGACTAGAGGAGAAATGCAGAGACTTTCTGTGAAATTCAGATAACAATCCAAGTAATTGTGCAGGGACATTTAGTGGAAATCACATTTCTATTATTATAACTGCCAAATGCTACCTCTCGTGTCGAATATGTGCCATAAATGTTTCCTCTGAGTTATTAGTTTGTGAGCAAATTCCTAGCAAGAACTTGAAATTTTGAGTGCAGCTTTCCATTTAATATAGTGAATAAATCAATTTAAAATACATCTATATCACTCTTCCCTACATACTTATAAAAATATGTATTAAAAAGACCTTTGTGCTAAAATTCCACCATCTTCACCATGCTGCCTTCTACCTTGTTTACATACCAGCATGTTTTGATATCACCATTATTTGTGTTTCAGACCTGTTCTTGATCTCTCACAAAGAACTTGAGAAATGCCAAAACATCAAGTTTCCTAAATTTTGAAAGTAGCTGTTGTTCTGTTATGTTTTAGGAACATGGTATTCCAACTGACTTGGGCTATGCAGTGGCTCCACACCATTCTGGAGTCTATCCAGTCCATGTTCAACTTTATGATGCCTGGAAAAAGGTGTGGAATATCAGAGTTACCAGCACAGAAGAATATCCACATCTGAAGCCTGCAAGGTATAGGCGAGGCTTCATCCACAAAAATATCATGGTGAGTTGTATTTATGTTCATATTAATACCACTCAGCCATTTTATGAACAGTTTATTTTTAAGTGGAAGAGCATGGTATCCTCAAAGTTTATATTGTGGGAAGCACATATTTCTATGCATAAGCAGCAAGATATATTTGACAGTTTCTTGTTAATTAAAGTCAAGAGGTTGCTGATGATGTTACTGCTGATGAAAGTGGCATCCAGGCACCCTGCTGCTAACAACTAGCAGGCTGTTAACTGTTCTAGTCCTACTGTTAGTACTGGTTCAGAGATCTCAAGGAAAAAAATCAACTTTGCATCTTTTAACCAATATTACAAGTTAGATTTTTAGCAGGTTTTAAATTTGCATAGTTTCATTATGCAGAAAAACTCTGCAGAAGAGTTTTGCCAGTTTATGCCATCTGAATATCTGGATCTTGGTGCATAAATATTTTTTCCCCTACCATTTAAAAAGTGTTCAGGTGTCTTCATTTTGCTTCCTGCTGTACCAAATGTGAACTGTGCTTGCACTGTGGTTTTAACACCTCAGCAAAGCTTTGGGCCCAGGCACTCAGTCTGGCTGCAGGGCAAGCCCTCAGAACATTTGAGGAGAGGAAGATAGATACATACCCCATACACTCCCTGCCAGGCTGTGAAACAAACTGCTCTGTCAAGACAGCCACAAGTCAAATCACACAATTTTTCTGTATTACATCATTCACAGTGTTGTTCACTGACAGCAGGGTTTGCCAAAAGGGGTTATAAACAACTGACATGGAAGGCGTTACACTAAAACCCTCTGGTCACTGGGGCATAGGCTACTTCTGATTCACATATTGTCATCATTATCTGAACAGTGTTTCAAAACAACTTTCCAAAATACTTGGTGGTATGTTCTCAAGAAACCTTATTTTGGAGCACGTAGGAGAGCTGTGAATGGGAAAGATCCTAGTGTGTGCACTGTGTTACACCTCTGCGTGCAACAAGCAGTTTTGGACGTTAAGTGCCTTAGCACAAGACTGCTACTTAGCTTATAGCAGCATTCTGGAATTTTCCTGGTGTTACTATGGATACCACTCTTCCAAGCAAAATAATCATATTTGAAAGTTTAGATCTATTTTTGGATGAAGCAAAGTCATCTCGAGACATACAGGAAAAAAAAAGTTAGTCACCTTACAAATCTGAGCTACAGTTTGTTCTCCTCAAAGCAAAAGCTGGATGTAAAATAATGGATCTGTGGATATGCTCAGGGGGTATGAAGCATACGAGGAAGACTGACTGACTCAGAATCTCCAAAAATCTCTTTCATAAATTTTTATTAAAATGTGTCATTTTAAGTCACATAATGAGATTCAACACAAGGACACTGGGACCAAAAATGTGCTTCCAAGAACAGTCATATAAAACCACTTGTTTTGGGAGTCTCAGGCTTTCAATTCTCTAAGTCAAATATACTGATATTTTACAGCTGCAGGTGTATGGTGATAAATGCATACAGTAATAAAACTATTGTGAAAGATTTGCCAGAGCATTTCCCATTCAGTGCAGCTTCATTCCCCGCCTCTGTGAAAAATTATTCTTATATTACATCAGTGAAATTTAAAGACTTAAAAAGCATATGGAAGCTAGTAGCAAAGGTACAAATTTCATGCATTTTCTGACAGTATGGAATTTACCATATACTGGATTTACTGATAGCAGTATCCTGCACATCACAAAAAAGATGTTGAGAAATCAAACTGTGGGAAACAAAGAGTACCTACAAAACCACCGTATGTCAAGTAAGGCGCTTTTGTCGTTTAAAAATTTAAACTATCATATAATAAATATTCTAAATTAGATTAAAATGTTTGAGAACAATCCCTGTTTAAGAATAATACATGAACATCAATCCTTAGCTGTTGACTTTCAATTAGAAAATAGACATTGTTGAAATACTCTCCAGCAAATTATTTTTGAAGTCCATAGAAAATGTTTTGAAGTTCTCTTGGAAAACCTAACTGCATTATTAGTTCTCCCTATTTAAGATTGTTTTTTTAATTATTTTTTTTAAGTGTTTATTATTTTGTGACTGGTCTTACAAAACTAGCACAGTTTATGAGAAGCAAAAAGCAAATCTTCCCTACAATGTGATCATTTGATGCAAAATTCATCATTTGTCAGTGTAGAATTATTATTGGTGGTGATGCCTAAGCAGAATAAAAATTGACTTTTCAATTCCAGTTTAAATTTACAATAAAGCAATCATTCAAATACAAGTAGAACTGATTAATACAGTATAGGCTGATAATATTTTGGATTATGTTTCAAATTTAAAAATTTTTAAAGTCTTTTTAAGTCTTTTTGGATGCTATGGACAGAACTAGTTTGAGGAGGTTACTGAATTATTAAAATGACTGACTGTGATCAATCCCTAATTTCAAACAAAATGTTATGAATTTTAGGATATTATTTCATTGATAATAAAAATTCTGTTTCTTTAAGTACTATTTATTGATCTGCCAGTGTTTTCAATAAACTATATTATTATGGACTTCTGGCAAATCTGTCATGCCAACAGTTATCACAAAGGAACACTGTCCATTATGTGATACTCAAATGGCATGTATTGTTTCATTAGAAGCATAAACATTCTTGTTTTTTTAATTTCTCTTGAATGTTTTTTATTTTTTTTAATGTGTTTAAATACATTCAGGTCCTTCCTAGACAAACTTGTGGCTTATTCACCCACACAATTTTCTATAAAGAGTATCCTGGAGGCCCAAAGGAACTAGATAAAAGTATTCAAGGAGGAGAGTTATTCTTCACAGTGCTTCTCAACCCAGTAAGTACAGTGTAATTTTGATTTATTAAAAAAACAAAACCAACCAACCAAACAAAAATGCCCACCAAAACAACTAGTTAAAGGAGAAGTTTCTGAATGCTTCAAGGTTAGTCAGCTGGGTCTCCCAAACAGTAATAATTAGTTGCAGTGAGCTCTTCTGCTTTTTCAGTTTATTAATTTAAGATGTAGTAGTCTATGTTCTGCTAGCTCTCAAAGCTATTCTCTACTTTTAATTGACAGCTCTTTAATTAGTACTCCATTAGTAGCAACCTTTCTTGTTCTTCTTTGGAATAAGAACCCTGAGATAGAATTTTTTTAAAAATTCAAGTGCTAAGAACTGATATGAGACAAGTACCTCAGGTGAAGTCCATACTCCTGATTTGCCCAATTCATAATTAGAAATATTGGGAATGCTCATTGGTTTGAGAAAATTGCAAACAAGGAAGGCTTGCACTTAAACCTGTTTTGAGAATCTTCAGTTGGTGATTCATAATAACATCAAAGAAAAGATCCAAGTAAATGAACCATGTGGTTAATAAATTTACTTAACCTTTCATTTATCTTTAATAGAAGAAGAAACAACAAACAAGGCTATGAAATTACAGAATACTGGCAGAAGAGACCAGTATAGTACCTCAGAATGGCATGTTATTAGGTCAGTTGTATCAAAACCGATCTCTTAGAAAAGATTTTAGGTGAGTTTTTCATCTGAAGTCCAAATTAGACATAATTTACCCATTTCATACAAATGTAATCACTAGGACTCATTTTTTCAGAACACCAAAGGAAACAAAACACATTTCCACTCAAATCCTTTGAAATAATAGCCTGATTACTCTTTTTAAATTTTCCATAGCTTAATCAAAGTCCTAACAAAAAAAGTTGAATTCTGCCAACTACTTCAACAATTTATATGCAGGTCTTATTTTTCAGGCCTCAAATCCTTTCAGGCTCTGTTTTGGTTCTGTGAGAGCAGTAATATGTTTTGTTTTCCTTTTTCATGTTCACATAGCAGAATTAGTATGTAAATAACTTAGCCTCCTAAGCACATATCTGGTCTCCCTCCTACAGGATGGCAGTAGTCCTCGTCCTAACTTTGTATATGTCATTTCATGCAGATAATGTCAACAGAGGTGAGACCTGGAAGATTCCTTGGATGGATGGTATTGATACTATAGCAATGGTTTGGAAATACATGGATTTTAACTAAGAGTTACTAGCTTAACAAATGAGGCTTACAGGAAGATATTCAGTAACAGCATTTTAAGTCAGGACAAACTGGATTCCATATTGAAACACAGCCACAACTAAGCTAAAAAATATTTTACTAGCTTACAGCAGTAAGGAAACAGCAAAATTTATTATGGTTGCTTGAAGCATAAACCTATCAAATTAAGAGAATTAAGACAAGATAAGCAGTGAAGCAATCATTATTATTGGTATTAATCATAGAAGTTTGATCATGCCTGCCTAACATCCTTGAATGTGAGTACAGTAATGTCTTCTTACATATTACAACTTGATCTTCAATTTATGCGTTTTCATGTAGACTAGTTCTGAAAAATATAGATGGCCCCAGCGCAATACAGTCTAAAAGAACAGAAGCTAAATGCACTCTTTTCTAAAAACAAGTGCAAATGAGTGTTAGACAAAAAATAGTCTTACAAGGCAAATTGTTATAATCCTTTTACAGAGTGTTTTTGAAAAAATGATGCCTCTGGCTTTAAATATCTCCTTTTAAAGAGTTTCTAAATTTCTCAGCATTAACCTCTGTAGTAAATTTACCGTGTAGTAAATTTAAAGATCAGGGTTTGCATCTTTGTGTTTTCTAAGTATTATATGTGTATATATAACATAATTTGCAAGTCAGAGTTGGGCAAAGATTAGGCATTAAAATGAAAACAAAGTAGCTTCAGGAATTTGTCTAATTATGAAGTGGCATTTTTGATTTCATAAACTTTCCTGTGTTTTCATTAACATTACTGGGATTTCCTAAAGTGAAACACCCAGCTTTTCAGAGGATGCAAAAATTCCCATTATGATGAAGCATTTTCTGAACCTTATTTTTCACTCATGCAAAAATAAGGAGAAACATAATGTAGGAATCATTTTAATGTCCGCATAAAATAGTCTCAAAAATGAGTACATCAGTATTTAGTTTCTGAAATGGGAAAATGTGGTGTAAATTAAATTCAAATCCTTCATTGTATTTCCTGATGTAATTTGGATAACTGATCCTAAGTGAATTCAGTTTCTGATGTGTAAGTTAACCAGGTTGAGGCTTTAGAAAGCATGTATTCTACACTGAAATAAATGCCCAATTTTTCTTTGGGGTTTTGCTGTTTTATGATAGCCATGCACAAGAGAAACTCTGCTTCCTTATAGTGTGCTAGATTAACCACAGGCTGCAGAAAAAAACTCACAAAAAATGTGGGACCATATGTGCATCTGTAAGCTTTTGGCATGAGAACCAGCCTTATTGCCTTGTTCCCAGGGCATTGTACAGTCAGAAATCCTGCAGGTAAGAAAAGCATTGGGAATTCCTCTTCTGCAAATGATCTCTGCTAGTTATATTCAATATGGGAACTAAGATCTGGTTTGTTGGAGTAGCTAAACTTGTGATTGGCAAGCTGTACTCTTATGGTGTGGTGGCTGTAAAGTGATATTGACAGCTATGCCTGTTGTGTTCTGAAGGCATCTAGAAGGCTGAAGTGCCACTGAGCTGAAAAAGAGCCTAAGTAAGTAATATAGCATGCTATCTACTCTTCCAATAATTTGTGAGTCTGTATTCTGGTAAAAATCTTGCTGACTTTAGCAGCCCGTAGGCAAGATCTTATTGTATCAGGATCTTTTCACAAAATATTGTACAGGAAAAAATAAGAAAGAAAAAAGAAACCTTCAGCAATCCTGTGTTATTAGTATACTCATGTTATTTTCCCTCTGGTATCAGTTCAATAGTTGACTTGGAGGTTGTGTGACTTGTACAGCTTTAACCAAGGGATTCTGTAGCAAAGCCTAAAGGAAAACTTTTTGTTGAAGTCTTTAGTAATGAGTACCTTATCTAGGTAAAGCTTGCAGCTTGCACATGTGTTGAAATGTATTTAAGTACTGAAACTAGACTAACAGAATAACTAAGGCTATCTATTGCAAAATTATTTACTTGATATGTAACAGTACTGTTCAGTCATTAACAGGAATGTAACAAATTTGTGTGATCTGCACTTGGTGATCCTGCTTTGACAGGGGTGTTAGACTATATGATCTCTAGAAGTCCCTTCCAAACCAAAAATTTTATGATTCTGTGAAATCTGACCATCTTGGTGAGCACCTATACATGTTATGGTAGTACATTGGCATAAAGGCTATACAATATCTTTCTAGGAAAAGTGAAAATTGTGGGTGGAACAGGATTCTGCTAAGGACAGTGTTGCAGAATGCTTCCAAATGCTCCCGAAAGGTAGGGGTTGTGACCCCTTTGCTGTGCCCAACCCCATGTTTTAGGGGCCAGTTAGATCGGCCCATAATTCTGGTCCCTGCACCAGGGATTCACTGTGCTACAGGTAAACACACTGGGTGTCCAATAATATGTTATGTTGGTGTGTGGTGGCAGGGGCGTGGTCACAGAAACACTACATAAGTAAAAGTTACTGCACAATAAAGTTGAAGCTTGTTTATCAACCATATTGGTTGTGCTCTCCTTCTCCGACAGGACAGCACTGCATATTGCAGCATTTTTGCTAATGATGTATGTGTTCTTCCCTGAGAGCAGCTATTAGAGATGAGCTATTAGAACAGCTATTGTCAGATGAATGCTTGAAATTCACTCACCCGTTCTACTGGGCTCGTGGAGACTAAAGAGTAAGAAGCAAACATGTTGAACAGTTTTGTTCTCCAGGAGGCTGCACAAGTAGCAACATAAGTTGACACAAAGGCTACACAGACAACAGGAAAATGCATTCACTGTTTTATAAAATGCCTTGCTTATAGTTAAGCCAAATAAAACAGGAGTTACTTTGAACATCATGGTTTGTCCCTGTAACAGAAGAGAAAGTTTCATGTCTGTGAGTTTGTATATTTGGATTCCATAGACCGTACACAAATCAGTAATCTTAAAATGTGAATCTGCATATTTTGCAGTGTAGTCAGTGGGATTTTTCACATTTCCTCCCCACTATCATTCCTATTCACAGGATAACATTTAGGTATATCCATGTTCTTTATTTTTTTTAAGGCACTGACAAACTGTGGAAGGAATAAAATTGAAAATAATGCAGAGTTGTATAATGAAGCTGTGGAAATCCATAGTACAACATCATCCAGAACACTTTGCAGACTCAGTCTGTTGTGTAGAAGTGGAAGTAGTTGACTGAAGAGGACTATGAAGGACTGAGACTTCAATTTGAAGAGAAATCAAAATAATCAAGAATTGATTATATATGAAAAGAGGTGAAATCCAGAAACAACTATGAAATTGCATGAAGATCCTAGATAATTAACTTCTGTTACCTTTCTTGAAACAGAAAACCAGAGGATAACCAGATAAATGAGGATGGGAATTTTAGTGAGAATTGTATCAGAATCTTCCTCCAAGGTAGTGTTTTTCACAGCAAGAATTTATGAAGATTTGAAATATGGAATTAAATATGATTGGGTATTCATGCCTGTAGTAGTTGTCAAGACATGGGTTCCATGTAAACTTCCATGGTTTTTGTAACTCTTGAAAGCAAGGAAGACTTTTATAGAGGATTGTTTTTCACACATCTCCCAGCTGTACAGTATCCTGTACTTTCCTTATACGCATCTCTGATGACATCTGCTTCTCTAGACATTATGCTGCACTAGATAAAGAGGCCAAATGCAGGAGATACCTACTAGTTATATTTTTTGTTTATATATGGAAAAGCTTAGTGTTTTTCTAAGTGCAAAGTTTCAATAATAAAAATAAAATTCAGGAAGCAGATCAACAATATATCTTCTGCTTTGCATCAGTTCTTGAGATTTTATTCCTAAAGTTTATTCAAAGTTGTTATTCTCTTTGGTAAACCAAATTTTTCTTAATATAATTCTGTAACTAATGAAAGGCATTATCTAAAACAATATTGTGTGCTTCTCCTTTTCCAGTAGCATCAGTAAAAGTTAAGGTGTCTCAGTTTAACTTTGTAGAAGCCACACATAATCCAGTCCTAAAATATCCTCTCAACTATGGAAGTACAGATCAGGAGCTTTGCTATCCTGCTAGATTAATATTTCAGGGAAAACAACAGTTCATAACTTTTCTGTCCCCTAGAAAAGCAAATGGCACAGAATACAGTAAATGCATTACATGCACTTCCTCACAAAGTACTATGTGTCTACAGATCTAAAGAAAAAGGAGAATGCCCTGTGGAGACAAATTTGGTGAAAGCTTTCAAATGGTTGACAGCAAACAATGAAACCAGTGTATAGCCAGCTGTGTGCTCTCTGCGCGTTTACTGCAGTACTAATCAAGAGAGAAGACTGTTAATGGCTTAGGTCCCATGTCTACTTTATATTTAAAAAACTGTAATCTTTGTGTTAATTTAGTTCTAACTATTATTTTCCTCCAATTTTTACCTCTCTTGACATATGGTGAACTATTAAGCTAAATGACTTGCAGTAAGGGAGAAATTATCTCTTTTAGCACTGAAAATAAGAAAATATAAAATATAAAAAATAATAAGCATCATAAATATAAATATAAATATATATATATTAAAAATATTAAAAATATAAGCATCAGCAATACCTGCAGTATCTTAATGTGATGCTGCACAAGATGAATAGTCAGGCTTTGAGACTACAGAGAAAAATACAAACCCAAAGACAATCAGATTCAAATCTTCCTTTCTGTGTCTCTCTGCTGCTTTGCACGACCTTATATTTAGCAATACTGAATATGAGAGTCAGGAAAGATGGCAGACATTCTGAGAAGTGCATTGATATGCAGGTTCCTCCCTGAGCTCTGATGTTGGGAGGGTTGCTGTCAGCATTCCACAGCAGCGCCACTGGGAGCAAAGCCTGGCCCCTCCATTGGGCTGGCCCAGTTCAGTTGGTTTGGCACATCTCATCAGTGAGAAAGGCAACAATTTCATATCTTCCTTGTCTTCTAATGCCTGTTTTAGAAATTCTTGGGAGCTGCAATAATGGTTGCCATGAATTTGCCATCAGGGGGTGCAGTCAGTTTTGCCTAGCATTTTGTTGACTGCAAAATACAAGTATTCCTTGCCTTCCTCTCTGTTCTTTAAAGCCCAGCCAGAAACAGTCTGGTGTTTTGTGGGTAGTTTTGTTTGATTTATAAATCTTCCCTGGCTCCATTATATTTATAGTGGAGACGCTGCTACGTAAATCAAATTCAGCTAGCTGGCTGGCTGTCTTTGCAAGAAGATGGATCCATGGCACTATGAAACCAGCAGGACAGTCTCACCAGAAAAAAGGAAGCTGCAAGCTGGAATCTCTCTGTAGTGGAATTGAACAGTTTTACTGGTAGCATACAGGTCTAAAAGAAATCTCTCAACTATTAAAAATACATATCCAAGCATAGACTGTAATCAAATTCATTATTCTGTCTCTTTGTTAGTCTAATAGAGCAAAACTGAGTCTCTGAATACCTGAAACAAAACTTTTCTGGGTAACATGGAAGCAATATCAGAACTGCAAACAGAGTGTGCACAATGCCAGGTGAATTGGAATACAGATACCCTGAGAGTTAGATGACCTCTAAACATTTGCTTAGTAGTGAAAATATCAGCAGTATACAGAATTGGTAATGCATCTACTTCTAGTGTCTAGCATAGATCAAATAATTAATTGTCAGTCATAATTTGACTTCATTTTAAAGGGCTATGCTTCATCAAGTTGAGAGGCCTCAGTAATGCCTTTTAATGTTGTTCTAGAGACTGGAGGGTGACACAGTGCCCATAAGTACCTTCATGACTAGTTTAATAGTACAAATTTGTTCAAGGTGGAATGCCTGCAGTAGATCTAGATATGGTAAAAAATTAACCATGTGCCCAGCCCATAAGAATTTATTACCACTTCTTTTCTTATATTAACACTTCTAGTTCCAGATCAAAAATGTCAAAACAATAACATAGTAAATCCGTTTATTATTTGTTAACAAACATCATTGTCACTGCAAGTCTCTGTCATCACTCCATTTTCCTGATGCTTGTCAAAGGGGGGTGCAGCTACCTTCTGAAGAGGGAGTTTTCTCTCTGCTCTTGGGTTACAGTCTGATCCTGATAGCTTAGTACAGTGGTCTCCAAAGTAGAGTGTGTGCACCCCAGGGTGTGTGCAAGATGATCCATTTGGATGGGGACATAAAATATTGGCACTAAAATATGAAAAGGATGTTATTTTTAATAAAAATATATATATGGGGTGCATGCTTATAGAATTTTTACTGATAGGTGTGCATGATCAAAATGTTTGAAGACCACTGGTTTCGTGGACTACTGTTATATAGGCTTCTTACTCTTCTGGAGACATTTGTGCTTAGTTTGCTTTGCTCTGCTGTAGAGAGTGCCATTTCTTTTCTTTTCTTTCTTGCATTGCTACTGTAACTGAAACAAAAAGTCCTCCTGTTGCACTAAACCATTAAAGACGAATAAGCAGAAAAGGAACATGAAGACTAATAGTGAGGGGTAAATACAACTAATTAATCTGCAAACTTTGTATGTAAAATGGAGTTTGAATATGAAGGAAGGTACATTTTGTTTCTCAGAGTATATGGAAGGCAGTGGGAATATTTGCAGGTTGCCCAGCACACAAGTATCTATCAGAACACCTAGTCTGACTCCTCATAAATTATATCTGTCCTAACATAGAGAAGCTTCATAATTCACCCTTCCAGGCCTTGACAGGGAGCTTGGTAAGAAAAAAAGAATAAGGTGGGTTTTTTGGGTTTTTTTGGTTTTTATTTAGTCTTTCCTACTCTCCTTTAGTGGTTCTTCTCATCTCTGTCTTAACAAAAATAAAGACCCTTTGACTCCAACGGTAAGAAGCTGGGAACACAACCTGGTACAAACCAGCATCTGAAAGGGGGCTTTTCTTAGCCTGGGGAATGAAGGGTAACCTTCTTTTGGGAAGCAGGCACTTCTAGTTTTGTCTGGAAAACACTTGCTATCAGGATGATAGAAGCTTAGTTAGAAGGGTCCTTATTGTATAATTTTAATAGATGCAGCATCCTAATAATGTTGATTTTATAGTGATCAATATTTTTGCTTTAAATATCCAAACTGCTAAAATAACATATTTCACTAGGAGCTGGGCAACTTGCTGCATTTTCTTCATTTTGTGTGAGTTGTTTGTCAAGCATCTATTGTTTTTTCTATTCTGTACACATAAATTAGATCATGCTGGTTCGTCTTTTCTTGGTACATATGATTTAATAGAAGAAACTCAGTCTTGCTCTCAACTCTAATTTGCTGACCTAGAAACTATTGTCTCTAGTTGGGGAATGTTGTAGTATGGCACTGAGCATTCAAGAAGATAAAAGCTGTTTCTCCTGAGTGCTTGCCCTCATTTCCCTACATCTCAGCAATACTAGTCAGAATCCCAGATAAAATCAGGGATTAGGAAGGAGAGCAAAACAGTAATGACTCTCTGCCCTTTTATTCTGTGGGACAAGGAGCACAGAAATGCTGAGAAGAAGCTGAAGGGAGAGGATTATAGAGCTATCTATAAGGCAGAGTACAGGACAGCACCTTTGCTGCTGTGATCTGAAAATGGGTGGGAGTAAGAAAGGAGCTGCTTCCCAGAGACCAGATTTATTCCCAAACCATCATTTAAAAAATTCTCTGCATTCCATTTCAAGTTTCCTCCTAATGAAAGACATTAAATCCTGTGGACAATGTGCATTGAAGTGCAACCAAGATGATAGTTTGTTTATGAGGAACAGCTAAAAAAGAGTGTCCCATCTTGCACCGAGATAAAGAAAATGCTGAGATGCCCTGAGATGCCCTTATTTTAGAAGAGGACTGGGACTAATAAAATTGAATAAGCTCTTTATAACTTAAGGGAGGCTAAAATGCTGGTAGAATAAATATAAACCCATTCATTGCTGCTTCCCTATTGAAGGAATAAAGAAATAGATGAAACTTTGTTTATATTTTACAGTATTTCCCAGAGGTGCAAGATTATTGAATAAATAATCTTATTTACTAGATCTAGTCTGCTGAGATGCCCACAAAGTATTCCTTTTAGATCTGCTGATCTGATTGTAGTTTTAAGGGACTAACTCTTTAATAACATAGGTCACTATTAGCTGGCACAGGAAAAGTAATTGTTCCCATTAGTTAGGACTTCTTTGAACATGGCATGATAGAATGAAACAAAGCATCATAAGTCATTATGGAAAGCAAAAAGTAAAAATTATGTTTTGTCTTGGTGTGAGACTGCACACCCACGAATAGGAGTCTCCCATTGCATTGGGTTCCTTCCAACACAATTCTATGAGTTTCCATCCTTCTGCACATCTTGGTGGGCAAGCAGAGAAATGGATAGCAGCACACCATCCCCTGCAACTGGACCAGTGCCAAATCCCTCAAAATGACACTTGGACATCATTTTCTCCTTATAGCCAGGGAACCTGGAGGATCAGTTTATATATCTCTCCCAGTGCTATGGTCATGTAGTTCTCATCTACAAGCTAGCAGGAACTCCCCCCAGAGTAGGAGCAAGTGGCTTGCAGGTTGGCACCACCTACCATGAGCCATCTCTAGCAGGGATCACTGGGGTGCAAAGCAGCCCAAGATCCTTCTCAGACCAATGTGAATATGGCCATTGCAGATTCAGCCTCTTGTTAGTCACATGGGATGCTAGCTTAGTTGGTAAAGACCTTTTGCATCTTGAAAGTAAGTAAGGGTAAGTAGTTCCCAGATCAGTTCAGGTCATTTAAACTTTGGACCAGCAGTATTTCATTGTTCTGTAAAGCACAGGACTGCAGTTTGCTAATTTTACACAGGTAGTGATTTTGCTAAGAATTTGTACAGTATCAACAGGAGGGGAATACATTTTTTTCAGATTTTCTTGGAAGATCTCAGTTGTTCTGTAATACTTTTGATGCCATATAGAAGTAAAAGAGACGTTTTCTACAATGTATAGTTGTATATTAGTTCATGCATTTAGTTACACTATGAACTTCTTTGCAAGATTGTCATCTATGTTTTAAACCAGCATTTTATAATCTTTTCTTGTGCTGTAAATAATTAACTGTAAAGTATTTGACATTAAAACAAACAAAGCCTGAAAATATGGGAACCAAAATCTCTAATTTTTTTCATTGATAGCTCCATATGCTGGAAATTATTTATGATATATGTCTGATCAATTTTTCAGCCTCCACTCTGACATTCTTAAAATTATACTGATATTTCATCAGGGAAAGAATAATAAATATTTTCACTGAACTAGCAATCTCTTCAAGTTCTCATACTTGTTCTTCCAGTGCAGCACTGTGGTTGTTGGCATGCGAGGATTTGCCAGGAGGTTAACTGGCATTATAAATGCCAGAGGTTAGCCCATATGTAGGAAAGAAAGAGGCTGTCAACAAAAGAAGTTGACCTTTTTCACAGAAACCCTCTGATTGTATCTTTGTTGAGAACAGCATAGTCCTATGGCTGGTCTGTTTCATCTTGAGAAGTGAAAGAAAAAAGGAAACTTGAAAAGGTTACATTTGGCAAAATGCTTGTTATTGGCTGCCTAAAGGAGACAGTTGTTGTTTTTTTTTCTTTCAGTCTCAGTCCTATCTGAAAAGAGTTTGTATTCTGATGATTTAGCAGTGTCTATCTTCAAATGTTATGTGAGTCAGACAAAAGGAACCACTCAGCCAAGCCAAATGATGTCACCAAATGACACTGTTAAAACAGATTTTCTGTCCACTCACTGCAAGTATGTAGTGTTGCACCTAGGTATTAAAAAATAGAAGTTCAATAGCTTTGAAGGGTTTATATCAAAGGAAGCCAGTGCTTAAATGCTCTGAAACAAAAGAATACAGCGGCAAGATTCCAGTTTTTCATTATTTTCTCTTTCCTTTTTTAAAACTGAAGGCTGTAATTCCTTTTAGAAAAGATTAATTTCAGCTCCTGAACTAATTTCAGAATTATGGCTATGGAAGAATTTTACTTTTTAAAATGGCTTATATGAAGTTTTACTTTAAATAGAAATTTCCCATTCGTGGCATTAGCAGATTTATTTATAAATAGAGTCAGGTTTCTATTTTTTTAATGGAAATTAGTCTGGAGAATTTATCTTAGGCGAGTTCTCATATTTAGAAAAAGAACTTAAATTAAAAAATAGCTGCTAGGGGTGCAGGGCTTTGCATATTTTATTGTGAGAACAGACTGTTTCATCAGTGAACAATTACTTTTTAAATGGATCATTTTGCAAAACAGAAGTTTCAGTCTTCAGTGCTTCCTCAGTCCCCAAGAGACAGCCTTCGGTCTGTGTATTCCTCCTCTGCTCATCAGCATGGCCTTCCTGCACCCAAAGCACCCAAACATACCCTTGCTGTGACAAACCTTCACAGCAAGTATCACTTCCATTGGGAGTGGGAGTGCATTTGGACCAAGGGCTGTAGCAGAGAGGATCTGAACCATTTCACAGTAAGGTGTTAGAAGAGCAAAGTACAAGGAGCCCTACAACTGATGAGATATTGAGCTTTTTATTATTATTATTTTTGTTTTATTTGAGTGCAATTACTCGATCAGGTTTGAGCTTTTGTTTTAAGTTTTTGTTTGTTTCTGTGTATGATTCCATCGTCTGCCCAGTACTTGCAGAGTAGTTTTGTATAAAAGATGAGCTACTTACCCTATAAAACTTAGAGCTGGAGCAACAAGATTTAAATCCCACCAATACAGGTCAGCTATTCTCTCGGTCTTTGACTTCTCTGCTCTTCCACAAAACCAAAATTCACATTTTTCATACTGCGTTTGTATTCCACTTGAAATAAAACTGGATATTGTTTTTGCTGTATTGTCCATTAAGTAAATTCACATAAAGACTATGTAAATATTGCACAACCCCCGGGTAAGATTACATATAATTTTCCTTTTATGTTGAATTGAGAAGGAGGATGTAATTTAACGTAGCGCAAGGACAGTAAGATCTACGTGAATGTGATCGAGGTCTTGCAGGTCTAAATAAGAGCAAAGGTAAATTAAATGTGTATTATCTGTGGTTATACTGCCACCTAGTGATACCAAGAGTAAACCTCTGCCTTCTTTGTTTTTGTTGTTTTGTTTTTTTTTTTTTCTAAAGGTTAGCATCTTCATGACACATTTGTCTAATTATGGTAACGACCGCCTGGGTTTATACACTTTTGTGAATCTGGCCAACTTTGTTCATACCTGGACAAACCTGAAACTGCAAACTCTTCCTCCAGTGCAGCTGGCTTACAAGTATTTTAAACTATTCCCTGAGCAAAAGGACCCTCTCTGGCAGGTAAGCAGGCTTGCTAGTGAAGAGATCAGAAAAAAAATGTCTTGATGGTGTTTTTTGTGAAATTCTTTGTTTCAATTTCTTGTAAAGAAAAGCAGGAGTACTTTTACTGTTACTAGTTGGTTCTATAAAATAGCTCATAGAAGCTTCAGTACATGTAAAGTTTCCTCTGTCACTTTAATCTCCGTAGAAAAATAGTGAAATTAATATGTATTAAGATGTGCAATTAAAAATGTCTTCAATTCATTATATTTGTGACTTTACTTTAAGAAACATGGAATTGTAAGACAGGTATGTTGCATTATTTCTCTTCTACTTTTGGAATTAAGAAGAATTAAACAATAGACAGAGTACTGTATATACATGTTTTAGCAATTGACTATTTAGAAAAATTACCTTTTTTCCAAGTGTATGAGGGCATCCAAAGAGAGGAAAGAAGTTGAAGACTATGGCTATGTTAATGCTAAAACTGGCTAGCCAAGAGGAAGTAGATCAGGTAGATTAGAAAGTTATTTATGAACAGCTGAGAACTGTCTAAGCAAGAAGTTTACCAGCACATTTACATTTTCATTCATTGATGCCACCAGCGCTGCTGCTTGAAATCCCACTCTCTAAGTGAGCAAATTGAAAATATCAGGAATGTGAAGACCTGCAAAGGCTAAGCTGACCTTGCAGTTGACATGTCTTCAGTCCACCACTGAGCACTAAGAGCACAGTCCTTAAAAGAGAAACCACTGTACTGAGTGGTGAATGCTGTCATGTTCTTTTTGCACATGCATGGCCATCGTCCCACCAATTCAGTGGAATGTCTGCATCCTGTAGTCATCATATGTACCCCAAATATCTAGCTCCTGAGGAGACTTGGTGGAAATATTCTAAGGAACAATCTTTATTAAATCAAACATGAAATTGTATTTAAGCTTCCTTACTCAACTGTTTTCAAGCACTGCACATTGAATTGCCAACTTGAAATCTGAGTATGAGAATGCAAATTTGAACTTAAATATACATCTTTGAACTAATGCTGGTATTGAATAAAACATAGAACTAAGGGGGAAAATGTCAAGAATTTTGCGTGGTGATAATAGAGAATTAATTTTAAAAATGGAAAATACCTGTAGCCAAATTCTTGAAAAACTAGAGTTACTCAGCAAAGACAATTGTATGTAGCAGTGACTAACATATCCTGAATATGTTGTCTTCTGTCTATAATGGACATGAATTAAAATGTAGTTACACATTTTTAAGTCCAGAAGATTGGCATTTCCCTTTGTGTCAATGAAGTACTGCCTAACAACAGTGTCAAAAACTTTGCAAGTAGCATTTCTGAAACATTTAAACTGCTTCAGTTGTAAAGCAGCAAATTAAAAAACAAGGTTCACTATTAGGTACTTACTTGAATTGGAGGATCCCCAAATATATATTTGTGCATGGGAAGCCTTGAATTATAATTAATTTACTCTTTTAGTTTAAAAACTACAGCATGTCTGAGGTGGTATCTATTACAGTACTGTAAAAGAAAAATTCAGTAATTAGAGAACTCATTAGCAATTTTCAGGCATTCTATATTTGTATGTAATTGATCAACTGCTTTTGAGTGACTCCCATTTCCCAAGTATGCGAGATGAAATATGTCTTTGGCATTTCATAGGAGATATGATCTTGTCTTAGAGCAACTGGAGCAACTATACATATATGGGAATGAGTTTGAAAACCACATTTCTTCAGTGTATTTGTCTCACTAAAAAAAAAAAACAAAAGACCACTTTAGGAGCTACAGTTTCTGTAATGGTTACATTGCAAATACTTTTTTGAATCACTGAAATAGTTCTTTAATGCATAACTTGATATTCTGTCATAAGGAAAAATAATATTTTCTGTTAAGAATATTTGTACATTGGAGGAAAGTTGATAATTTATAGAAACATAATTTGATAACCTTATAAGGTGTGATTACCTTATAATAGTTCTTTGTTTTAGAATCCCTGTGATGACAAACGGCACAGAGATATCTGGTCTAAAGAAAAAACCTGTGATCGATTACCAAAATTCTTGGTTGTAGGACCCCAGAAAACTGGTGAGATTTTATTGTATTTCAACAGCATAGACTATCTGTAAGTTCAAATAATTATGTCAGTTAATCACTTTTTAACTCAGACTTCTGTGTAGCGATCTTGATCATCTAATAGCACTTTTTTATTTTCAGATATCATCCAAATATAGTTTAATAATGTAAGTTACAACAGACACTACACATATTGAAAATTCAGAGTTCAGCTGTGTGGCATATTTTTTGGCTTTATGTCATAATGAGTAACACATTGATAAAGAGATCAACAAGACTGACAAGATGTCAAAAGGAGGAGGAAAGGACAGCCATTTTTCAAATGGTGTATTCTTCACTGCTAGTTTTCTGCTGTCCTGCATGTGACATTCTTATAGAAGCTTGTTATTTCATGCCATTTATTTCAAGTCAAGAACTTCATAATGGACAGTTTGAATTGCAGTCGTGCATTAGTTCATAAATTAACTTAATAGTTGATTTTCTTGTTTGTAATCAGAAAATTGTGTATGTGCTTCCTTCCATCTTTACCAGTCTGTGATAGCTACTGAGTGCAAGACTTAAATTACTTTTGTGAAAATGTCATGAAATCCAATACTTATTTTTAAAACACTGTTTTTAAAAGTGTGAAAAACAGGTTCTGATACTGACACTCCAGTTCCTGAGGTAACATTTCTTTAAATGTCTTCAATATAAAAGCACAGAAAGCACAGATTCTTAGGTGACATAAATCAGCATCCCCTCACTAAAATGAAATGGAATAAAGCTGATTTAGTCACTCTGCAGTTATGCCCTCCAAAAAATGTGTGTATGTGTATTTTTTTTAATCTTGGGTTTTTATCCTACTTGCAGGTACCACAGCCTTGTATTTGTTCCTGATCATGCATCCTTCCATCATTAGTAACTCCCCCAGCCCAAAAACCTTTGAGGAGGTACAGTTCTTTAATAGAAATAACTACCACAGGGGGATTGATTGGTAAGATGGGTTATTAGTATAAATATAAAATTTATATATTGTGAACAATTAAAAAATGGCATTACTGTTGGTAATGGTGACTGTTTATGTAGAGAGTGAGATAAAAAAATAATTTTTGTTGTCTTTCTAGAGTGATAGATAAATGCAACAATCTTACTACAGAATACAATAAATACACTAACTTTTGTGAGGTGCTCTTGTAAATTAAAATATATCACACATGCCTTTGAAGTTGAGACAGTAATGGTGGTTTCTTGAAAATATGGAGGCAAAAAAAATATTCCTGTTGGAAATCTTACTTCTTAAGAGAAAAAAAAGGGAATATCAGGGACAGGCATTTTTTTCCTTCATAAATAACAATCAGGGGATAAAGAGGAGCAGGGAAAGGCTCTAAAAATGTTTTTCTAAGATCAGGTAATTAGGAGAACATTATTGTCTTGATAGGGCTACTGACTGGTGCTAAAAAAGAGTATGTGTCACCGCTGCCATGTTCACTATGGCTACCATAGGATCACTAGACATATCTACACCCACTAGGTCACTCTTGATATCTCTTGCTTTCAGAAAGTGCTCCAGTATAAAGCGTTACAGGATTAAAAACAGTAACATGCTGCAGTGGCTGGGGAGCACTAGTAAAAGATTATTGATATTTTGTCTTTTTGCCCTAGCTGGTTTTGTTGCCTTTGACTTTGTATTCATCTATAAAATTGACTGGGTGAACACTGTTATATGATCTTAGCACAGATATGTCATATTCAATTTCTTTTAAAGTAATTTAGTTCTTACAGCAAATTCTTATTACAAAGTGTGGTGAGTCAGCCACTTATTACCAATGGAAAGATGCTGGCTGAACGATTGGAAATCATAAAGCTGTGGAGACATTTGAAGTCAGTGATGATGACATGCAAGCAAGCATAGCAGGGCTACACTAATAGAGACAGCCTAGGTACGTTGAGCCAGTTCTTCCACAAAATCAATGTTTTCAAGTTGCTTCTAGACCACTTTGCTGCCTCTCTCATTCCTCCTGCTGTATCTACTTCCCTAACAGGCAGATACAATTAGCCTACTACACATTACACGTAGAGGCCTTTTTGAGGCCATGTTGAGTGGGGTCTTGAGCAATCTGATCTAGTGGGAGGTGTCCCTGCCCATGCAGAGGTGTTGGAACTAGATGATCTTTAAGGTCCCTTCCAACCCTAACCGTTCTTTCACTTTGTGAATGTGCCAAATTACCTTCATCTTAACACAGCACTGGTGCATAAAGCTCACAGAGGTCATCCTGTACAGACCAGGTATATCCTTTTGACAGGTTCTGCCTCTACAGAACCTGCTTGGCTATTGTTACCCCTGCATTACATGGACCACTCACCCCTGCTATGTTCTCAAAGATAAGACTTGGATACTCAGAACTACCCTCTGTGTTAGTTGCTTACCTCTTTGGTTTGCATTCTGTCTGCCAGATGAATCTCTCAGGCTGTCAGCCTAATAACATATTTTAATGTAGGCATGTAATGAGTTTACCAAATGGTAATTAGATATAAGATCTGTCCTCATTAGACCATTAATTGGCTAGGATTCTTGCAAGGCAAGAGTATTCACAAATAACAATCAGTTCCATTTCTTGTACATTTGTGGAGATACAGCTTTTTCCCAGAGCTAACTCAGACTTAGTCTTCATCCCAGCTTTCATTTAGACCAGTAGGTCTAAATGAAAGAAACAAACAAGGCTGCTTTCAGCCCTCAGCAACCTCAGAGCTGCCATCTTGAAAGTGGTGTAGATGTCTATTGCAGTCTCCCAGTAGAGATAATAGAATAGCAAGATGAGAACTGATCTTTCAGTGTTTGAAATTAAGAAGTCTAAATGGACAAGTCCATTTCTTAATGTAAGCATTGTGACAGATTTCTTAGACAAGTTTCGATAAAGCCTTCTCAGCTTAGCTCTTGTTGACTTTATTGCCTCATGAAGGAGGTACTAAGAAAAACTGCAGTCTGTGTTCAGCAGAAATGCTGAGCCTAAATTTTATAACTTCTTGATATCCCCACCTTCTCCAATCTCTACCACTGTGCACTGTCACCCCATCAACTTCGTTCAAATTTGCCAAGCTACCTAAAAGATCAGTTAACTTTGCTTATGTATACATAGAAGTTGCTCATAAGTATTAACTTCTCAGAATCAAGTCTCACAGAGTTCAGTTCATTTAAACCACTGTAGATTCCTTCCTTTTCTCAAACTACCTTGTATTCAGTGTCTGTGTGCTAATCATTTTTCATCATAATCATCATTTTGTAAGATCACTGTCCTGAAAGAAAACTGCATGTTCATCAGTGACTTCCATCTTATTGAGTTTCCTGGCCTTGGCTGCAGCGGTCACAATTTCAAAGCCAGCAAGCACATCATTTTTACTACAAGTATCTCAGTGCTGTTAATAGAACAAAATCTAAGCACTGGAAGAAACTTCAGTCCTTGAGCATGATCTCCAGATCATAACCAGAAGAGGTTATATTAAATGGCATTTATTTTATCAACACAAAGTTTAACTGAAAATCAGGATGACCAACCTGTCCTATTCATTCTTTCCCCCAGCAATATTGTAAAGTTGTCTGAGAACCCTGGATAAAGAAGTCTGTATGTGATACAGGAGATTGCTAGAAATTAACTTCAACTTCATAACAGATGATTAAACTCACAAAGAAATCTAAAAAGAATACATCCCATGTTGTAACTCTTAGAACAATAAGTGAAAAATGGTGTCACTGCTTAGAGACCTGTTGACCGATGAAGCTATGAGGAATTTTTTCAGTGCATCTTCCCCACATAAGTGAACTCTTTTCTCTTTTGAGTAAAAGCAATTCCAATACTGAATATCTTTTTCTTATGGTATTGCACTGTAACTTACATCAGCAAAAGGAAAAATTTGGAAAACTCACTTTCTAGTTTTAATTTTGGCATGAGTTTGTTCTGATTGGAAAGTGAGAAATCACCAGGATTAAGAAAATACATGATATTTGCAACATTTTCATCCAGTTAACAAAAAATATCTACAACTCACTACAAATATGTAGTGAGAAAAAAGCTAGTACCAAGCACAATACGATAAAAAATACAGTGAAAACTTTTGTTTGCTTTTATTTGGCAATTAGGCTGCTATTTCAGTTGATTATTCTAGAATCAAATATACTTAACGAATTTGTCACCCTCTGTGTGATTCTAAGTAATTCTGAGAATTATGTTGCTTTCCTAGGTACATGGACTTCTTCCCTATGCCTTCTAATGTCACCACTGACTTCCTTTTTGAGAAAAGTGCCAACTATTTCCATTCTGAGGAAGCTCCTAAGCGAGCTGCTTCCCTCATCCCCAAAGCCAAGATCATCACTATCCTCATTGACCCATCTGATCGGGCATACTCCTGGTATCAGGTAGGAAGAACATGGGCAAGCACAAATCAAGGTTTCCACCTTGAATCTTTCCCTGGTATTCTTTCAGTGTATATGTATTAAAGCGTTTGGATAATACAAGTTTTTATTAGTCAGTGCACCATATATGATTACCCATAGGCTCAGGTAGCTGTCAATGTAAACATGAAAAATCTTTTGAAGGGTAAAATACCAGAAACCACCTTTTAAAAAGTGTGTGATATAAGCATGTAAAAGGATACTTTCCTTGATTAATATATGTAAGCAGCACATTAAAAAATTATAGACACAGTTACTAGTGCATGCTCAAAATACAAGATAGACTGAGAAATTTTTGCTACACTGGTCCATGAATTTCAACTTGAATGTGGCAAAATAAAGGTATAAAAAATAAAAATTAAAAAAAAAATCCAAAGATAAAAAAGTTCTTTGAACTTCTGTGACATGTTTTGTGCTTATTTTTCCAACTTTTGTGATCTGTAAAATTCTAGCAATGTTATGGATTTTGCAGCATCAGCGATCACATGAAGATCCTGCAGCTCTAAAATTCAGCTTCTATCAGGTGATCACAGCTGGACCTCGAGCCCCATCTGAGCTTAGAGCTCTCCAGAAGAGATGCTTAGCACCTGGATGGTATGCTACCCATATTGAAAGATGGCTAACTCACTTTCCGCCTTACCAGGTGAATAAGACTGGAACATCCTAATCTTATACGTTTAATATCCTAAATCCCACATTGTGGGATGGGAAGAATATCATTTCTATCTGAAATGGGGATTAGATGTGATCTAGTGGATTTGTTACACCATAACATTTAAGTATGTCAGTGACTTCACACACTTCTTGATCCCTTCCTGCAGTAATTTCCCTCTGTGTCAACTTCCTTAGGCTATGATTGTGGCATAAAATAAACCTGTGCAAGAGTTCACTTGCTGTCCCACTGCTGACTGTACCACTTGATTTTTAACACACTTCTGGAACAGTTTGAACCTGTAGCAAAAAGAATCTTGCCAAGCAGTTCCAGAGCACAGTTAGAAAGATAACAAAACCCATTAGCACTGGGGAGTGTGGACAAATACAGTTTGGTTTTGCAGGAGAGAGTTTGGCAACATAGATCCCAGTTATGCTGTCATTTCATCTTGAGGCCAGAACACTGTCTCTAATTTTTTTTTAGGTAGCAATTTATGTTTTATGTAACATTATTTTTCTGTAACTGTCTCTCTTGCATGATTCGTGTTTGGAAATTCCTCACACATTGCTGTCTGTAGCAGTGCATCCAAATATCACAGCCTCCACTGAGACTTGTTTCTGCACTGGAACAGTTTGACACTTTGGTGTTCAAAATAGCCTGCATTTAGTAACTGGTAGTGACCCTGAATCTTCAACATGTTCTTTTTTTTTTTTAGGACCAGTCTCTGAGCCTCAAAGGGTGTGTGTTTATGGACCCATAGGTTTCAGTACAAATTTTCACATAAGCAACCTGAAAATTTGATATCCCTATGAGCTTCTGCTAGTGTGTAACATGCAAATCATTAGCCTTCTTCTGGCCCTGCATAAGATCAAGATTTGAAAGACGTACACCGTAAGCCCTAAGCATCACGCAATGTACAAGACTAGGCAGAAAATGTCACAGGATCAGTATTTCCTTTGTAGATTTATTTCTGGAGTGTCTGGCACTGCTCCCTACCCAACATTTAAAGATTGCTTTCATTCAGGGAGGTTGGCTGCAATCTGAACCTTCTGTTTATCCAGGGCTCACTTAAGTGAAACAAGTTGGCTGGAGTCTGCACCTGGAGTCTGCACCTGTATGACAATGCATCTAGTTCAATATTCATGGATTACATTGACACTGAAGAACCAGGCCTGGTAGTCTTATGTTTTTTCTCTAAAAGTCCAGGGGATTAACATACATTGCAAAAGCAACAATATCCAGTAGGCCATATCCAAGTTAGTTCTCAAGTTCAAGGATCTGCCTACCGTTTCCGGCAGTTAAGGATAAGACAGACTTAAAATCAGCTCAGCTTAGAAGTACAGCCTTATCTAAAAAAATGAGACTGGCTTCATCAAAAGAGCTCTCACCTGGAAAAGCTAAGGCTATCCATAGTTTTTAACACTGTATAAATTTGGGGGTCTCAATATGTGTGACTCAAGTCTTAATGTCCGTTATGAGATCAGCAGGCATACAGTAAGTGGTAGCAGTAGCAACAAGAATAGGTAGACTTCCTCTTTTCATTAGAACAGTGATAATTTACTTTGTAAAAATTACTTTTTACTTTGTAAAAAACTTTTCCACCTCACCAATACATTAAATGTCTTAGATTTTGAAGAATTTCATGAAATTGCAAAGATGCAGGATACAGCTAAATCTTTACAAGTAAGGAAACATTTTGCCTTAGTTCCTTACAGCATCCCTGAAGGCTGAGAGGGAGCATATTTGTAACCTGTTTTCTGTGCAAGTCAGGAGTTGGAATGAATTTCCACTGGTAAAATGTTTTCTTGCACATTGTTTTTCTAGTTGAAGAAGTGACAATGGCACAGATATTTATCCCTACATGGTTTTTAAGTAATGAGGAGTCCTTTTCTTTCAGATTAAAATATCCCTCATTTGGCATGTTTTTGACCACTGTGATACGAAGCACTTAAGGCCTCTTTTCAAAGCTTAGCAAAAGGAAAGCAGTGGACTCAGAGAACTGCATTATGCATCTGACTGCAAAGACTTCTGGAATAAGCTAGTGCTTTCTGAAAAGTCAAGAGACTTCCACTAATTCACATCTCTAAATCTACATGCTATATGTAGGTAATTCCAAAGACCAATCTTTCAAAAGAAAAAAAAAAATTTCTCCCTTTACACTATACTCTGGAACCTCATACTCTTGCAAACTTCTATGTTTCATCCAATTCTAGAAGCACTTCATAGGATTTTAACCTCTCTGCTTGCATGGAAATGTAAAAACAAGCTGCAGCACTGCTTGCAGAAGGAGATGGTCAGACCATCTGGAAATCTATTTCCCCCATTCTTTTCACCACTGAAGCATGATGGAAAAAGGAGCAGTGTTTCAATGATGGAAAGTGAATGCTTGACTAATCCATTTGAGACCTTGCTTCTCTTCCAAAAGACGCAGACTCAAACTTACTGCACCATCAGTGGTTCATTCAGGCATGATAGCACATTTAAAAGCATTCTCAGATAACATCCTTTTCCTCATCTCTAGGGTGAGGGTGGTCCTGTCTGAGACTGTGTATGTGGTCAAGCACTTGAAAAAAAAGAAAATATCTACCAGTACCTGACCTTCTTAGAGATGTGTTGCACTTTCTGTATCTACATTCCTAACTTAGGGTCCTCAAAACATCTGACTTTATTTATATTCTCAAAGAAGTTTTTTTCATTTAATTACATATTGTTGTATGGGTTTAGAAGGAAAGGGTGTCACCTAACATATATCTACTGGTTTCTCTTGTTCTGGTCACTTCCTGTGACAAGCTTTTCAACATTACTGTAACATGTATATGTTTGTGCCCATGTGAATTACAGGTTATGTCTCCAGACATTAATACTTTTTTGTTGGCTAGACAAATCTCACTCAATTTCCAATATTACTTATCTTTCTAGGTGCTTCACTGATATTTCTCTGCTATCACAACAGCTCCCAATTTACTATCCTTTCAGATTTAATTAACATGCCATTTGCCCTGCTTCCAAGTCATTACTGAGTATGACAATTGAAACTGGACCAATTATTATTCTCTGGGTCAGTACTCTCCATATAATGAATGAGCTTGACAGAGGTGCAAGGTTCAGTATGAAACCTGAAATAATGAATTTCAAATTAAACTTCCATTTATTTTATTTGTTGTAGTTGCTAATTATTGATGGACAGCAGCTGAGAACTGACCCATCTACTGTAATGGACGAAGTACAGAAATTTCTGGGAGTTTCTCCTCACTATAATTACTCAGAAGCCCTAACGTGAGTTCACATAATAAGGATTTTGTTCCTACACTCCTAAAATACCAGTTAGTCTGTAACTAAGCTCACTGCAAAATAAAGCCTCTCATACTTTTTCTTTGAGCTGTCTGCAAAGATTTAGGGTTAGATTTTCTGTGAATCATCCAGACTCACTCGTTGTGGAGCTTGACTGTTAAAGAAGTAGGCAAATGGATAAAGTATTGCTGTGTGAGAATTGCATATTAATTTGTGTGAATGTAAAGGACTTTTATTTCCATAACTGGCACATGGAATGCTGACATGCTTAAACAGAATGGAAACAGAATTAGTTTATCTTTTGCATTAGCTGCAAGACAGATCTGACAGTACAAGTCAGCAATGTAACAAAATCAGTCTGTACACAGATGTACACGAATCCTTTGGATTCTGGAGTTTAAATTTGGTTGCCCTTCAAAAGCACCTTAGGTTTACTCTTTTGTGTCATCTGTCTGATGGTGAGAGATGCATCCTCCTTGCAGCGTCTCCCAGCCTTTACACTGCAAAATACTTGTTTCAGGTTCGACTCACATAAAGGTTTCTGGTGTCAGCTCCTTGAAGAAGGAAAAACAAAGTGTCTTGGGAAGAGCAAAGGTAGAAAATACCCTCCTATGGATTCTGAGGTAAACCATTATTCTCATTGGCATTGTAGAGGGATTCAGATGCCAAATATGGGACATCACCCAGGCAAAATCATAAGAAGGGAGAGAAGACAAAATTGGATAGACATTAATTGACCTGTCCCTACAAATGAAATATTTAAGATAGCTGTGGAGTGCATAGCCTTTTCATTTCTTTATTTCAAATGTAGAAAAAAAAAGTCATTAAAAAAAAAACAACTTTTAAGACTTGGCATCCCTTAGAAAAATAAACTTGGCACCCCTGAAATTCTCCTGTAAACCTACCCCCTTTACCTAGGTGACTTAAACAGCAGAGGCTCCACAGTGCATATTTTTTTCTCAGCCATGCTCAGGTATGTGTATTTGTGTCTGGTCCCTTGTCTTTGAGGGTAGTTGGACCATGACAAGCCCTGGGGACTCCCATATAATCCAGTTTTAAGAGAGGTTAGGTTCTGATTGTGTGAATGTAATAAATACTTTCCCCAGAATAATGCTTAAGTGAAGAAATTTTCATCAGATCAAATGCTGCAGCCTGTACCCAAGGGCAGTTTAGTTTCCTGTTCTGGCTGTAATTTTTATGCTTATTCTGTCCTGTATTCATTCCCATTTCATTTAGCCTGACTAAAAAGCAAATAAAATCTCAGAGTTTGAATAGTAGTAAGTATTAATGTGTTAAGATGGGATATTTTTCTTTACATTACTTAAATTATAATTACCTTTACATAAATAGAATTATAAAAAAAATCATTGGGTGAAGAATTTTGTCTAGAGATAAGGCAAGAATGTGTTCATTGTTGCATTTTTCAACTCAATACTTCTCAAAATGGGGTTACTCATACAATACTCATAGTCATACAATAAATGCCTACATACTAAGGTATTTCAGAAGCTTTGCTTGCAATCACACCTCAATAAGTTCAAAGTACCTACATCAGCTTCAATGCATTTCTTAATTTACAAAAATAGAGTAGATTCTAAGGGTAGAATCAGATTCTTTGCTTTAACTTCATTGCTCATTTTGAACAATCTTTCTGTCACTTGAACTTACCCTTTACAGTTCAGCTCCTAAATGAATAGTTTGAACTTGCATGCAGTAGATAGCATAAAACAATACAAATTGCATAAGAGAATGTAAAGTTGTGACACAAGTAATACAAACTCTGAAACCTAAAATTCACAGCAACTGCAGTACAGCATTTTATTAAATAAAAATACCTTCTTTTGTATTCATCAGTGCAGGGCTTTTCTGTCAAGCTACTACAGAGATCACAATGTGGAACTGTCAAAACTCCTACACAAACTGGGACAACCTCTGCCATCATGGCTGAGACAAGAGCTACAGAAAGTAAGATAGCATTTATAAAACAAGCTTTTTGAAATCTCCCTTATACCCTTTAGTCATCATACTGAATGTCTCCAGTAGCTACCAAAAGGTCTTGAAAGATTCTTGAAAGATTTCTTCACAAAAATTGTAAAAGACAAAAATTAATTCCATGTGCTGGCATGTGGATTGTGAAAAATACATGTGTTTCTTAGAGCTCTGGATGGCCAAATCTTTCTTATAAGCATTTCTGGCCCTGTGAACTACTGTGCACATATGTGAAAGTTACTTGCAACCGATATAAGCTTCAGAGATAAGTCACCTGTCCAGTAGGATGGTAAATATTTACATTTTATGTATCAGTTTAAAAGTATTGTCTCATGTAGGTTTAGTAGCTCATTGTTAGACCTCTGACAGTTTTTCTTGCTCTTTGATTCTTGTCTTGCATAAAATAAGAAAACCTAGTGTAGCACAAAATTCCAAGTGTATTTCTGCCTTTGGAATCAGCTTGCTAATCCCCAAAGTATATACTAACAAGGATGAGAATTACAGTTGTGATTTAGCTGTTCACAGGAAGAAAATCTACGGAGCAAAATCTAGAAGCTACAGGCAAAAGCAGTGTAGAAGAACATAAACCTCACCTATTATTATACCCTGTAGCAACAACCCTTACAGTGTGGTATGGGCTGGTTCAATTATTTGTCCATAACTACTGTGTCTGATCTTGTACTGACTGAAATAGTAGAAAACAGAATACAGCCATTATCTGAAGAGAAGTTTAATTGGACATGTGATGCACAAAAGTTGCAGTGTAATCCTCATGAGCAGTATTATACTTCAACAACTGTGAATCAAACTGAGGTCATTCTATGAACAGGCTTTCACTCCTGGCTTTCATCCTCCCTAGAGATGTTTAAAAGACATGTAGAGGTGTTGCTGAGGGACATGACTTAGCTCTGGACTTGGTAGAGTTAGGAGCCCATGATCTTAAAGGTCTTTTCAAACCAAAATGCTTCTATGATTCTATGAGCAGCAGATCCAGATACTGCATTCTGGGCTTACATTGCTGTGAATGAGGAGTGACCCCACTGAAATGAATTAAAACCTTGTAAAGAACTGAAACAGGTCTTATGCTTAGATTGCCTTAATTTGTACAACTTTTTTTTTTCCCCTTAAGTTATTTGCCTCCAGTCTATGCTTTATGTATTGCATGATCAAAATTACACTATAATCATGTAAAACACAAATATACAGCTTTACATTTATGTGATGCATTTCAATGATACTTATCACAATGCATCAACTTAGATATAAAATCTAATCAACAGTACATACAACTTGAGAAAGAAGATCAATGAAAACTTCAGCTGAGTATGGCCTTAATGGCTTCTTCACTGAACTTCGGCTCTGCGTGCTTCTCAAGGCAGGAAGAGGTAATGAAAACAAATTAGAACTACAGCACTAAATGCAGTGCTTTTTACAGTAGCTCTATAATGTTATTAAAATTTTTAAGGGTGAATCATTAAAAACTTACATCAAATGGTGGAAAAACTATATGTCTCAGTGCTGGTTTACCACATTTATGCAATGATATAATTTAACTTTCAAGGTAATAGAATGGAAACCGGTGTATTACTCCCTAAATAGAAAACAGATGTTGAGGTCCTCACTGTACTTCTAACTGGTAAACTTTATTATTTATTGATTTTGTCTATGTAATACCTGGTTTTGATAGTCTGGTAAAAAAAAAATCTAGACAAATTTGCTGTATATAACAATACTCTTTATGTAGCACATTTTTGCTAGGGGAATATGCATGAGTAATGATGAGGACCTACTAGAGTAGACATTTTATGAGAAGAACATTTTTATTATTTATTAGACAGAACGAGAGTTTTCATTTCACTTTAAATATTCACTGTCTTATGGTTTCATCCCAAAAGCAGATTTGTATTAAAATATTTCTTATTTGATAGAAGAAACACTCTGGATTCTGAATATCTGTAAAAGCAAATACTCTGCATGCTTTGGACAGCTCGTGCATCCTGTAAGCACCAGTATGGATTTGTTGCAACTAAACTGAATAGCTGGAGAAAATGCCTGTCATTTTCATCCTGGCATGAAGGATTTTACCATTGATATAACCTGATGTAATATCACTCAAAGATTTTTTTTTTAAATCTGAAGGGATTGCACAAAGCTCCTGTTTTGTGCACTGCTGCTTCACATGCTCCAGGTTCTCCAGAGCTGAAATTATAGAATTTAAAAAAAATAAGAAAAACCTTGGGCACTAGCAAATGCCCTTAAGATTTTATGGTAAGGGGAGCCTCTTCACACCAATTGTGCCTCCTATGTGCAGGAAGAATGGGCTTCAGCCACATTCATGTTTCATTCTTTGTTTCCAAGAGCTCCCTTTCTGTCTTCTTTCTCTGGGAAATGAAGGCCCCTGCAGAATGAGATTGAGTGGGCCGTCAAGGACAGAATGGTGACCGGGATACAAACATTGGTCTAATTTTGTCTCCAGAAATTGTACAACAGACAAGCTGACATGTGTCAGATATGTGGACTTAGATTGTGAAGTCCTGTATGAGGTATGGCAAGGAGCCTCCTGCAAGTGTGGGTGATGTGGTGAAACAGCCCAGCTGCCATCACCATGTGGCACTGGGAGCCAGGATAAGCACCCCCTATGTGCATGGCCTTGGCTTGACTAGGCTTGTTTTGGCAGCTAAACACAATGCTCATCCTCCAGTCAGGAGCAACAGGGTGACTCTCAAGTCTTGATGAGGAACAGCAAGGGGGAGGGAGCTCTCTTGGATCCTCCCTTCCTAAGGGATGGAAGTGGGAACAAAATCAGTTAATTCCTAGGGAGATCATAAATGGATTCCTGTACCTGAGTCAATGATGTAAACAAAGTAGCTTGACCTGAAACTGTATCTGAAACGGCATAATCTACATAACTTCAAGCTCCTGTTGAGATAGAGCTGTGAAACACCATCATCTTTAGAAAATGTACTGCAGAATTAGCTTCTTGTACACTTAAGCGGGCTGGTCTCAGACACAAGAACAGCAGAGCAATAAAGGCAAACTTATGGTCAGCTTCACAGTTTGGAATTTCTGATGTTTGCTTGTTACTTGTTTATAAAAATCTGGTATGAAGCCACTTTTACTTTTTTTTTCCAGAGCTATTTATTTTCTTACATCTAACAGAAAACTTTAAAGAATAGTATGACTTAATGTGCAGTCAACTTGGTGAAGAATGAAAAGTCTGAGCAAAGCACACAGACAACAGTTAAATGTGTTATTCCCCAAATGATAAGGATACATGTGTACAGCTGAGTAAGCAAATCATAGAACATGAATTATATGACAAAGTTTAACCTCATCTCTTCACAGCTTATCTGGAATCAGCGTTTAATATCCAGAAATAGACTATCAATACTAAACTTCTGATTCCTTACAACAAATTTATATTTTCTAGTCAAAGTCAGATGTTTTATTGTGGTTGGTAACACAGTTGTAGTTTCTGTCCCCCTGGTAGATTTCTTTAATAATTGCTTCATTATGTGAGCTTCACCCATATTTTCATACATATGATTCTGAAATTTGCTTTCTGCAGACATCTGTACCATTAAAAATCAATGTGTGATTATGAGCAGAAAGTGACTGCTCATAGTCACTCATAAGGGGGTGTAAACACAGAGCCTGATAGGAAATCACTTAATTATTTGAGCAAACATACCTGAAATTACTGTGATATTTCCCCAGTTCTACTTGTGATGAAAGAATTAGTTTCAATGATTTTCAGACTACCTTGTAAATAATATCCTTTTCATTGCTTAAAAATGTGAAACTTCCTCAGGAAGAAATTAAATAGATATTTCAATGTTTATAGATGCAATACTTGTCATTCACATTGAATGAAAATTGCTGGAAACATTTTTCTGGAAGGTTTTTTTGTTTTTTTTTTTAATAGATTCTGATAGTGGCATGGTATCTGAAGTGCAACAATAAACTCTGATAAGAAAATGTAATGCCATGTGGAAGTCATTTTTGTGTTGCTAGAAATTTTCCTTTTCCAGGTTTGTTAGCAGTAATTGCAGCTTGACGTTGAGCAACACAGTCTAGGAGTATAGGAACAGCTTGAAATGTTTTCTGAAATGAAAAACATTGCTTCCTTCCTTTGTGATTGAATATTATTGTTCTATGCAGCTGCCCATTTTACTGCTTTTGCTTACTACTTACTTTTTCTATCTTGTGCCAGAAATTGCTAATGTGTTGTAGAAGCCACTCCAGAACTTGCTATTTTTAAGATAAGCAGTGTTTTTTCAATTTGCTTTGGGGATTCAATAGTTGAGCCAATGCATCAGCCTACAGATATGAGAAAGCCTTTCTTAGGAGAAACCCCTAAAGATGGTATGAATGTCCAAACAAAAATTCACTCTTAATAAATTCACAACAGAATAGAAATTTGTACTATCTGGGTTGGCAAAACAACAAACTGAAACAGAATAACATTTTTTGCATAACTTTTTATACAAACACAGTACATACATTTTAGCTTTAGAATTCTGGAAGGAAAACATTGTGAGCTAAAGGCAGGAGATGGTCCTTTTATGCACGTGACAGACTGGAAATAAGATTCTTGAACACAGATGGTGCAGCTGAGGCTTAGGTTACAGCACAGGTATGGCATGGTAGAACTCCTAATTTGTTTTGCACTTTTGTACAATCCTAGCAGCAGTTTCATTATTCTACAACACTGACTAATAGTCATATATATTTGAATAAGTAGTATCACATTATCATTGTCTGAAAAGGATGAAAAGCACAACATGAAAGATAGGCATTAAATAATTTCCTATCTTTTCCACTGAAAAGAAAAAAAATGTGGATACTAAACTATGAGCCACAAGACAAGCTTCCCATACTACACTGGACCTTCTTTGAAATCTGACCGAAAATGCAAATACAAAGTTATCCCAGTATGGCTAATGATGGGTCAGATTCTCAGTCCCCTGGCTGTGCCAATTCATTGGCATCTGCCTGAAAAAGCCAAAATTGTTTGCCTTATCTTCCCAGTAAGCCCATGCAGAGAACACAAACATGCCTTTGAGATTCAGCTGTTGCCAGAGATCAGCTTGTGCCCGGCCTTTAAAAAATTGCTCTTCCCAGCACTAAGAGTGACTGTAATAATGCTTCAATTTAGATGCTGTGGTGTCAAAGGTATGATATTTAGGCAAGGCTTAGACTGGACAGTAGAAAGCATTGGTCAAACCCTGTAACAGGATTCCTGAAGAGGTAGCCAGTGCACCAAGCTAGGTAGCGTTCAAGAGCTATTTGGGCAAGCAGTTTACACTTCTGGACAGCCTTTCAGTGGTCCGGGAGTAGAACTAGGTAATTGTTTTAGGACCCTTTCAGTGGAAATATTCTATTCTGTTCTGTGAGGAGGGTGTGGGTTTTGACCAGCATTACCTGAACACATGCATTGGTATGGACTGGAAAAGGACAGTTGCCCACGTTTATCTAAAGGGATGACTTTGTTTTTCTTGCACATCTTTCACAACCTCGTCTTTTTCTTAGACCACGGTTATCAAATAACACAACAGTGTAGTTGCATTTATGCATGCTAGTAGTTACACACATAGATACAGAAAGCAGCATCAGTTTCTCGACCAGCTGAATAGAACTGGAAAGCGGCTGCAGTTCCTTTTCCGTGGGTCCCTCAATCCCTTTAATCCCCAGGAGGTCCGGAAATGACCAAAAACCGAAATACAAATTATCAATCTTGCCCGCATCCAGCCCTGCTCCGCTTCCCCGCCCCTCGCTGCAGCAAAACGCTCCGCTTCCGGCTGTGACGGGCCCGGGCCCCACCCCCCGCCCCGGCAGCGCTCAGTTAGCGGCAGTGAACGAGGCAAGTGGGCGGGCGGTGTGGAGCCCTTGTGCTGTAGGAGAGCGGGTAGTGGAGCGGCGGCACTCCTTGGACAAGCGGGGCCAGATGTGAGGTACTGCGGCGGGCTTTTCTCCTCAGGGTCCGAGCGGAGCCGTTGAGGAGAAGAGAGGAGCGAGCCTCAGGTGGGACCCGTGGTGAGATGAATTGAGATGAGGGGCGGGTGGGAGCTCTTGGTTGGCGGCGGGGCCAGGGCCGGGATGAGGGAGGGAAAATGGCGTCCGCCACGTGGCGGGGGGGGTAATCCATGACTCCATGGGAGCTGCCTCCCGTGGCTGTCTCCCTTCCTAGGCATGGAAGAGTAGTTCCTTGCTAATTGGCATATCTTTTACCCTTTTGTGGGTATTAGTCGTTGACTGTAGCAAGTAACAGGCCAAATCGGCCGAGGTGTATTGGCATTCTCCTATCCTTGTGTGTCTTTGCTTGCTTGGTTTTCTGGTTTTTTGTTTGTTTGTTTGTTGTTTTTTGTTTGTTTTTTTTTTCTTTTTTTTTTCCTCACTACGAGGTTAGAACCTGGTTTTAAAGATGTTCTTCCTTACTCTTCTCCCCTTTTTATTTCTTTAGGAGCGCAGAAGCAGAAAGGATGCATCTATTCCGTTGAAGACCCCTCAAAAAATTGTGACGGGGTATGTTTTACGCAGATAGGATCTTAGCGATGAGGTTTTAGGCGGGAATAATGCCGACTCAATTTATGGGTAGCAACTAAATTACTGAGACTAGTCTGGGAAATCAGAGTAGAAGCTTGGTGTTTTTAAGGCATGTTTCGTTTGTGTTGTTTTTACAGAAGAGCATAATTAAATATATGTTAGTGTGACTAGGAAGAATTGGAGTTGGGTGGTGTTGTGTTAGTTAATTCTCATATTTCTCAGAGAAGTCTGTACAGGAGGAAGGTATTTTTAAATAAGTATCTTTCACTGAAGTAAGTAATAATCGTAATTGCAATTACAAGAGCAGATAGAGATGTTAATTTATACTACTCTGTTTCAGAGCAGTTTGCAACCCCTAGGAGGGCATTATAGTGTTCAGTGATGTTTGCTGTTTTCGGTAGCAATAGTAAACTGGCTTAAACTTGTTTTTTTAGCGGAGAAACGCTCTTGAGTTGTGATGGCAGAAGAAGATGGGGCTAAATTCCGCTTGTGAATTCTAGGAGTAGCTGTAACTAGACTGTTTAATTTTTTCTTAATGTAGGGTGGATCTTTCTAATCTTCTGGAATGGATGCCTTTTGCAAGCAATGTTTCTGGTTCCCAGGAAGGGCTAGCAGAAGCTTATTTTAGGCTAGGTCTTAATCTCACTTCGAACTCAAAGAGTTTTTCAAATAAAGTTCAGACTTGGAGCCTAAGTGAGATGCTCTGCAGTCCATGTAATCGTTTTTAAAGGGCTGAAATGTGGATTACGGTGCCTAAAACAACCTCTGCTGCTTCCATACAAATGCAGTTAGGGTGGCTACCTCGCTTTGTGCAGCTTTTATGGATCTTTGGCTGCTCTGATCTTTGGGCTATCACCAAGTCTGAAGCAATTTTAATAATGCTGTGAGTAAAGAGGCTGTGCTTTCTTCTGATATATGGCTTACATACTGTGGTATTGTTAACTGTGATGGTGTGCATCTGCAGTTGTGGCTCTTCTGCTGTTCAAGTGTGTTGGAAAATTTGCTGCAAGGAGTATACATGTGCTGTATAAGGTGAAGGTAAGTTTGTGAAGTCTAGAAAATTGGCTCAAAGTGTGCAGTCACAATTTTAGTATATATGCCACTGTGAACTATTTAAATGTATGAATAAAGCAATAAAGAGACATTGACTTTGACTGCAAGTGTCGCTTCTTCTTTACAAGTCTAAACTAAGCAAGACCTGTGCATGTTCTTTGTAACCAATCTGCCTGTTGTGGGGAGACAGGGCCTTATTGTGGTTTCAGAGCAAAGTAGTGACTGTGACTGATGCATTTTCTGGGAGCCATTTCAGAAATCACATTATTCTAATAGGGCTACTGCTGTAGGGCAGAAAGTGACTGAGGCTCCTTTGTCAGTTTGGTTGCTAAGGAATCTTCTATTTAATCCATATTCAAGAAAAAATATATGGAGCCCCTGTAGACTGAATCATTGAAGAATTAGACAAGATACATGTTTTATTTACAAGTAAGTTTTACTGTCTACTTATCAGCTGTGCTGACATACCCTCTTGAGGAGTATCTATGTGAACAATTTTTTTTTCTACATCATTGCAAACTGAAAAGCTTGGGGGAGAGGGACTTTGAAAGGAATGTAAAACAATCTGAAACTGGAAATGAGATTAGCAGGCAGTGCAGTTACTGCTAAGAACTTGGCAACTGAGGGGAGGATTCCTATTTGAAGTGTACCAGAGTGGAATTGCAGACTTGAGTTACAACATGGATTAGGTCTAAGGGAGATCAAGAAACGGTCATAGGAAATGCCTCATTTTTTTCGGCATGTATTTTAAATGCTGTTGCCAAAGTACAGATAAATGTGTATTATATGTGGTACTACACCTGTTTAATTGGTGGTGTGTGGTTACTCTCTTCGTAAACAGCTCCACATACACCCTTATCATATGACATCTTTATTGCTTAGGAATCCAGGTTTGTGGCTGCCAAGCCTTGTAGCCAGCAGTCATGTGTACTGTAAATTTCCTTTCCTCCAAGACGAGTGGACTTCTATCAGACCCTCAGTGCATTAGGAAAAAAATTAAATTAACACATCTGCCCACAAGTTCAGGCTTTCCTGTGTTGGATTTCAGGGAGATGGTTCAGGGTTGAGGTAAATGCTAATATCAGTAATGCTTCTGGTTTTTACATTCTCTGAAAAATGAACTAACATTTGGGAAGCTCACCTACCTATAAATCTCCCCAGTGTTGAGGAACACAGATTACGTATCTAGGATGTACGTATATTAGGATGATCATCCAATCTGATAATAGAAATGCTGAATGTTTTCTTAGTTTATGCCACCCTTGACACTGTGACCCACCTGCTTAATAAAAAAAAACAAAAACAAACCAGCCTTAGGACCAGCTGAACATTTTTCTACAGCTTTGTATGTATTTGCAGGGGAGATCAGCAAGGGCCAAAAAAATTCTTCAGCAGTTTATAGAATGAAGGATAAACACTTAAACTAACTGGTCTAAATTAAAGCATACAAAGAACTGCAGATTTAGTAGCACAGAACAAATTACATCCTCAGAAAATGACCCAAAGCTTATGCTTTGAAAAAATTATTTTCAAGGGGTACCCTGTTTTACTTAAGAAAGCTCACATTAAGTTTATCCAGCTGATGTTCCTGCAGCAGCTGCTTGTACATTATCCACAGGATTAACATACAAAAGTTAATAATCTAGCAGTTTTATTGTGTACATCATTGGGCTCATTGAACAAAAATTAAATGGCATAACAAAGACAATTTCATCTTATGTTAGAAATTTAAAAGGCATGCTCTCTGCTTGAAAACAGTGCAATGTTTAAAATCTAAGAAAGCATCCTACTGAGAGCAAAACTAGTGAATGCATTGCAATATATAGCCTACTTCACCACAAGTCTCAGAATAATGGGTCCTTTATAGCAAAGCCTTGATGGTACAAGTAACAACATTGATGCTTTTACTTCCCCTTTAATTAAAGTGGCTTATGTATACATAAAAGCATGATTTTAAAGTTTGCTACCAGAGTGTTTCACGTAGGTCTAGTAGTAGGAGGTCACAGTATGATTGACATTTTTAAATAACATTTTTCACACTGTTTCAAATAATGTGGAATTACAGAAAATTAGAATATCTTAAAGCACCTTGTGTAGTAGTTTAGCACCAGTTCCAATCATTAAACTTGTCATGACCCTTAGAAGCTAAGTTTAAGGTCAGAAGTTAAGGGCCAAGTCTTCATTGCATGGGCTTCTGCAATATCGTTGTCACTTCTGATTCAAACTGAGTTTTCTTGGATATTTTTTAGGATGCCAGAGGACAAAAGGAGCATACATGAAGAAATTATTGCCCACTCAAAACATGAATACCAGCTAGTTCACAAAGGGCCACACAACACTATTGTAGCCAGAGAATAGGAAACAGGAAAAGTCACTGGAAGCTAGTCTGCACAGTCACTATACGGTAACAGCCATCTGCCACACTGAAGTGTTCTGTGGCCCACAGAGCTTTCATTAAATCTTTTTAAGAAGCATATTTGTTACAGAATACATAGAGCATGCATAGAGATGTCTGAATGGCCTTTAACTGGGATCACAGCATGAAACTTGGCTGTCTTCCTCTTGACTGTAGTTAGTCCCAGGTATTTTCAAGACTGATATCACCAGGATTGCACTAAGATGGTGATTACTTCCTGTGTTCTGTATGGTAAGTTCAATGGGCTGGCCTTTCTAAAAGGGTAGGAATATGTTTTATATTTGTCTTGTACATCAAGAGGAACTTTATCAGTGCATTTTTATAATAAACTGTTAAGGTTTTCATAGTGTGGGGAGCAGTATCTGTAAAATGGAATCAAGATGTGTCAATACTTCAGAAGTCACTGGAAGCAGATATATTCACTCTCACCTTTCCTGTAAAATCAGTTTGAACCAGTGCTGCAATTACGCAGGAGAGAGTTGTATAAATATTACCTTGTAGTTTTAAGACTTTATAGACCTTTTCAGGTGGGTTTTGGCTGAAGATTGAGATTGAAGATTGAGATCTGAAATTAATTCTAGAGAAGCTTGGGGCTACTTACTGTCTTCCGGTGGGCAGTGAATCCCTATGTGAACTCTCCAGCTGTCCCACTCCAGTGTTATGCTTAAGTTGGCTATCACTTTTCCCCTTATCTTAGATACATGGTAACTTGTTCGTGCAATATAAACTTTCTTAACACAAAGGGATTTTGTTTGGGTTGTAGTGCCTAACTGGAAAGATTGCGTGGATTTAACAAAAAGAAACACATTATCAGGAAAGTGTGTCTATTTTCACTTGCTGAAGGCCTCAGCTTGTGTACTGTCTGTGTTAAAGTTGTCCTGCCTCAAACTTTATTAACAGAGTTTGGTTTTTATTAAGGACATTCATAGTTTGGTCACACTTTTTATCCAGGGTACAAAAGATGATACTTTTGTGTAGACACCTGGAGCATCTTTTACTCCACAGCCATAGCCCCAGGAGGTCACACCATAGACAACCCAGCTTTCCCCTGGACGTTCACACACCAGTGGTCCACCACTGTCTCCTTGGCAGCTATCAACACGTTTCTGTTCCTGGACATTTCCAGCACAGAGCATTCTTCCTGTGAATCTTGTTTTGTAACGCTCTTCACATACCCTCTTGGGAAGTAAGGGGATGGCAGCCTGTTGTAATGTTCTTGAATAAGACCTTCCTGAAAAGAGAAGCCAAATTATCGTATCATTGTAATGCTTGGTCTTAGGAACATAGATATGATTTAACCCAGTTTTTGCTAGGGGTCCTTCATAATCTTTGTCATTAAATAAAATCACTGAAAACAAGAAAATACTGAAGAATCTACTGTGCATTAAATATAATATGCAAATACTGTATTGCTATTTTAAATATGAAATATAGATGCTTTTTTAAAAAAACAATAAAAGTTAAATACTACTTTATTCCTTGTATTCACTGGATAGAGATGCAGCTAAAGGAAGGTTAATAAGAGGCATGGAAAAAATTACTTTTACTGAAAACTTTCTTGGTAACAAAGAGCATGGAGGATTCCTGTTTGTTTCACCAACCTGTCAGAAACCTGATGAACATATTCTAACAGATAATCCTTTTCTTTGTGGCATTCTCATCCATAAGCTGGAAATACCCTAGGCAAAATTTTTTCCAATTTGTCTAATGTTGAGACTGGGACTGGAATATGTGGGTAAGTTTTAACACTCTAGCTTTATAAATGTAAAATTCCCTTTGGAAAATGCATGGAGGGTTTTTTTAGAGGAGCAAAATATTTAAAATCAGTGACCTGCCCTATCTTTGGTCCTGCTCTGGCAGGGGGGTTAGACTTGATGTTCTTCAGAGGTCCCTTCCAACACCTGATGTTCTGTAATCTCTTCAAGGTTGTGATTTGATTTGTTCCAAACATTCTATGTCTTCTACAAGACTACTACAGTACTTCAATGGCGAAACTAATTTTAGGAGTCTTTAGGAATGGAAACTTGTAGAAATACTTCATCTCTAGGTCACCAGTTCAGAACTAGTAGTTCAACCTGACTAATGTAGCATCCTCTGTCAGCTTCCAAGTAGAGAATCCAGCCACCCATTCTGCTTATGCTCTGTAAATACATGCAAGCTTGCTTGTTGCCTCAGCTGAGGAGTCCACGTGTACTCTGGTAGAGATGAGCAGTATCATATGAATCTTTTTACAGTCCTGGTAACGCCTATGGACCAGAGTACTAATGGGCCTCCTGACCAAAACGAATCTTCATTTTGTGGCCGTTACCAGAAAATGTCTTGGTTTTCCTGATCTGTTCTGAATCCTGCAGTCCTCTCCTAAGAAAATCTAAAGATTTAAATAATTTGTCTTTTTGCTATGGCTTGCACCTCTTTTTCAATTGGAAACATGGGAAATTAAAGCCAGGGTTGGGTTTTTTTTTAAATAAAATCTTAATAGTTATGATTTATATAGTGTGTGAAATTTCTGCTTAAGTACCACAATAATTACCATTCTTATGGTAATCAAAGCCAGATATTGCAGTGGTAATGTTTCCTGAAGTGTCCTAAGTTAACAGCATTGGTTTTCAGTGAATTGTGTAAAAATCTAGACAGAGCTAGGCAATGAATTAGCAATTGTTTTTAGCAAAATAACACATCCTACAAGTCTATATCCTTTATTGTAGCACAGTGACTCAGACATCTGTGTACACAGATCGGTGCATCTTCCTTTATGAGGAAGAAGTGATGTTTGGCCTTGCCACCTTGTCTCCCTTGCCAGCTGGAATGATTTAGCAGAACAAAGACTCAAGTGTGGTTGCTATATTGTGCTGTATTCAGCACTGTATAAACATTAAAGTAGAATACAGTTATTAATTTGTAAAACATTTAAAGGAAAAAACCTTTGAAGAGGAAGAGTCTTGACCTAACAAGTGACCATATAGTTAGTTCCAGAAGTCTGGCTTGCAGATTGCCCTGTGGCTCTTGTAAATTTTGGCAAGATGTTATCTTATTTGAATCTGAATGCTGATTGAAAGTCTCAGTGGTAACAACAGAGACTAAAAATTTTACTTGAAAGTCTATTATGTGCATATTTTCCATTTTTCTATTGAAGAGGTTTAATTTAAAGAACCTTTCTAAAATACTCATTGTACTTACCTTAAAAACCTTAAACTTATTAGCGCTGTTAGTTATGTTCTGAGGCAGGGAGTGATAAGCTGCTGCATACATGCTTGTCAGTCTTACCGAGGGCATTTTACTGGCTGGTTCTGTGATTTAGAGTGACATGGTTAATTGCCACTTATAAAGAATAAATTCAGTAACAAAGTGTTGTCGATCCTGTTTAAGGATCAGGAGAGAAAACATTCCAGTGCATAAAAAGAGTAAAGTTGTTGCATTTTGAGTATTTTCTTTTTCTAAATATTGGAGGGTTTTGCTAGTTGGTTTTTTAAGTAGCCTCAGGTAATGAGATCAGTGACTAGAAATCATTATAGCTTTTTTACCAGTGTCACCCCATCCAGTGATATAACAGTTGGGAGCAGTTTTCTGTGGTCTCTCTCTTCTTAATGGCAAACAAGCAGGTAAGACATGAGTACTGAATCTGGCACACTGTTCCTCTGGCCCTTGTAGCCTCACTAATGCAATGTCATAGTCGCTGCTGTTGGGTCTGTACTCTTTATGCATCACAATCTGTTGGACTCCAATTTCTTCCTCATATTCTTCTGGTACCAGTGTGTGATAGTCTCCAACCCGCACAGCATAATTCCGAGAGTTGTTGCCATACCTAAGATTGAGGTGAAAACAGGGCTGGCTCATGCAAAGTCAGATCTTAAGCATGCAGACAGATTATCTTTCTTGCTCACATAAATGACAATGACAAGTGGTTTTTCTTAAAAGAGCAAGACTAATTTCTCAGATGTTTAGATTGGCATTCACGTGTATCCTAAGGAATATCACAAAACTTTTCCTGGTTTCAGGTGGTCTATGTTGCTTTTTGCCTATTTTCACTGCTTAAGTTTTCTTAAGCAGTCATTTGCTATGACTGGCAGGCAGAGAGTACATTATAGATGTATTTAGTCAGGGTAACACAAATTGCCAGTAATGAAAACCCGATTACCAACATTATTTCCATTGCTTCAAATAATTACCAAAATGAAAACAGTGTTCAAGTTTGCTTAGTAGGCTAGTTAAGAAATTCTAAAGGCTTCAATAACTTGATAAAAACCTCTTCTGTTACACAGAAGTTACAGTAAGGAAAACTAAGCATCTATGCATCACAAGAATCTGTTGTCGAAGTGACAGAAGGCCGGTAAATCTTGTTTTGCATCCAACACGACCGCAGTTTCTTTCACATTGTAGACTAAATGGTAAATACCTTAGAGATTATTTCTGTGGATGAAATAACATTTTTCTGTGCATGCCTTTGGATATTTTTGTCTGAACACGCAGGCCTTCTCAGGTAAATGCAGATGGGGGTACACTGTGATATCTTTACTTATTTAAAATCTGTCTAGGATAACAAAAATATTTTCCCTTTGACTTCTCCCTTTCCCTTAAAGCTTTCAATTGGAAATTTGTAATACATGTGTAGAAAGTACCCTACTGTGTTCCATCACCTTCTAATCTATACTTGTTCTTTTTATACACTCCAGTAATGTGCCTGGGGAGCAGCAGGCAAAGCAGGTTTGTTTTGAATAATGTAGAGTTGTACTACTAAATATTTCTCCTAATTGTGGGTTTTGTTCCTCGTTGCCTGCAAAGCTTTCTTTGTCAAATTCTGTACATCTTCAGGTCTTCCATGAGCAAAATTTCACTTCTAGGTTTCTAAGAAGAGAAGATTGCAGGCTATCACCTAACATCATTCATCTGAAGATGACCAACTATATAGGAAAAACTAAGTGACTTGTGTACCACAACTTTCTTCAGGTCCACCTCCATAGTATATGGAAAATATGAAATACTCTCCAAACACTGTATTTCCCTTGTGGTTGGAAGCCAGAATTCAATAGGAGCTGGAAATTGGGAAATTCAACCAATGCAAACTTTTTAAAGTTTACAAAGGTGTTTAAAAAAGTTTAATCTTTAAAAAAAAAAAAAAAAAAAAAAAAAAAAAAAAAAAAAAAGTTTAATCTTTTTTTTTAAAAAAAACTTTAATCTTGTGTTCTGCAGAAAGTTGGATCTGCATTTCAGTATTTATATACACTAAATGGCCATTTGTCTCTTCACATGGAAGATAAATAACCTCATAAGTAGTGTATTTCTGAGAACTACAGCTTAGAGAATCCTGAATTGTTTGCAGCAACAGAAACTATCAAATGAAGGGCAAGTGTATTGATCACTTTGGCCATCTTTTTTATGGAAGTACCCATAACGTTAATGGTTTAACCAGAAGGATGCTACTGTGGTATACAAGGCAGTTTGAATACACTATGAAAACCAAAGTGACAGACCATGGTAGTTCATTTTACTACATAAGCTAATTGATGTATAGGTCATCTGAAACTCTTGGGACAGAGGAATAGAAAGAAGAACCAGCTGTAGAATGTTTTATGAGCTGACAGTGGAATTTGTGTGCTCCTCGCCATAGTGGACAAGGTCAGTGTAGAGGAAGGTAGCTGAGTGATCAGGGTGCACCCTATCAAACAGTCTTTCACATATACAAAATCTATTTACAGGACAGGTGTAGTTCAGCTCAGAGGCTTTCAGCCTTCTTCCCCTAAAAGTCACCTATGAAATGGTAGAGAAGCACCACACACATTACATTTGACGAGTGGAGACAGAAATGTCAGGGAGTGCTTAATGGATAGAAAATGGTGTTGCTTTCAAGGTATTACCCCTCTGTCAGATGGCTGGACTGGGCATGCCTTTAAGCTCTAGTGCAGCCTAGCTATGTTGACCTTAGCACTCCTGGAAGTTTACAGCCAACTGTAGGATAGATTAGTAATCCGCCATTGTGCTAATATCCTGCTGCCAGTCTGACACTGAAGGCCTCATGTCACGATTCATGCTGATCTTCAGAAAATTGAATTTTAAATCTGGTGTCTACCTTCGTTTCTGGTTTCTTACTAGGTATTTGGTTCCACTGTACTTCAGGGTCTCTACTTCTCAAAAATAAATTACCAGGACTATACTGAAGTCTATACTGGCATTCAGGACTGCCTAAAGCACTTAAGAGCTACAACAGTACAATGTTCAAGTAACACTGTATTTGCTGAAATGAAATAATATGCATTATAATGTCCTTTTTTATTATGCTTCATATTTCTAATTATCCAAAGTTAGTATTTTTGTATTTATAGGCCTGCAAGCTATAAACCTGTACCTATCAGAACCATGCAGGATAAAACTTCCTATATAGGATGGGTGGGTTATGAGAGGAAAACCAGCTTGAAACAATTTTTGATCTTAAATTGTGTGCCTGTGAAATTACAGAAACCAGTAATGCTGCTACACTACTGGCCAACAATTCCTTTAATCATGCCTAAAATTGTATTTAGCTTTTACCCATAGTGCAGATGAGACCACTTTTGTTACTTAAGCATCATTCTAAGTTCCAGGATATGAGAAATGGTATAGTGGTCTTTCTCTTCTCTGTGAAAATTTTGTAAAGAAGGCACTTGATCTATAGATAGTTCTTGGAAACCTAGACCCTTAAAAATCACACTGAGATAATATTGGAAGTTCAGCCCAGTCTGTCCAGTGCCTACTCAGAGTTACAGGTCCTTTCTCTCTTTTAGTTTAAACAGTAGTGAATCCTCAGTTGTACGCTTGGATCTGGGTTGCACAGTTTTAAATGCAATATCTATGTATATACACTGAAGATATAACTGGTTTCCTGTGACCTCCTTTTTATTTTCCTTAAAGCTGATCTTTGAGGAAAAAATAGCAAATAGCCTTGTTTTCAAGCCTTCAATCAAAGGCATTCTGAAGAGCTAAAGTTGCATCCTTAGTAATCACTATGGAGATTATAAATGAATAAGAAGCCATTTTATTTAAGTGTTCATGATAGAAACTGGAGTGTATTCATAGCTCTAAAGAAACGACTGGGACTTCAGAAGAAGCAGGCAGAAAAGTTATTGAGTTTGACCGTTTCAGCTTGAAACACTACCAAGAAAAGTCCTTCGTAGTTTGCATGAAACCTGAAAAAGAAATTATATGCATCTGGTGCTAATCAAGGGTTACAGCTTCCATTTGAGTAGAAGCATATCTAGTATGTGAAAGGAAAGGCTCAGAGTCCACAGTTAAAATGCTCGCAGCCCACTTGAGCAAATACTAGCAAATATCCTTAAAACTGTAATGCAATTCCTCTGGGCTTTCATTCCAGCCCATACTGCAGCCACTTGTAAGGATTCCAATTAAATATTTGCTGTCAAAATCTTAAAATATTAAACCAACTTCCTTACTGTTCAAGTTGGTGTTTTTATACTACAGTGACTTCATCAACAATGAATTCTTGTTGCCAAAAGTACTGGAGAGGGGATATCCTAAAAACTGAACAGAATTATCAGTAACAGAATCTGTTTCTGTAAAAAATGGGAAAAGACATTAGAAAAGTCTGGGCGATAGCTTAATAGTGAGACGTGTAGAAGAAGTTATACCAAGTAGATGAAATGTGTTTTACAAGTCAGTTTAAGTTGCAAACCAATTGCTAAACATATGTAAAGGAGATGAGTTTGACATAATTTTATGAGATGCCAATGCCAGACAATAACCAGCATAACCATCTAGCCAAGTATTTCTTTACTAAAGGAGATGGGATTTTTGCTTAAATGGCTGCAAAAGATTCTTTATGTCCTGTGAGAAAACAAAGAAAAGCGTTTATTCCAGCCTATTTGTGAAGAATAAGCAAAACCACTTGGTCTCACTAGCATCCACCACACATGTTTACTTCCCTGTTTGACTTGGCAAAATATTTAACAGTGCTTTACCCTAAAATGGGCTGGGGGGACTAGTTCATGTAGTCACTGCAGTGTTAGAGTAAAAATGTCTTATCACTGCTAAAATCTTTTAGTCCCTGTGTTTGATGTTTGCTCAAAAATAATTTGAAAATACACTTCACTGTTGAAGAAAGACTTACCTTTTAAAGCAGTGTGCAGCAGTGAGGACCCAGCAGCTGCTGATGAGAGTAGCACCACACAGAAGTCTTCCATCACCATGAGAAGATTTCAGTCGAAGTGCAACCTGCCATGGCCAGCCGCCTCTGCAGAGGACATAAGACACTGCATTCAGAGTACATCAATGGAAAAATAAGGTAGCTTATCACTTACCTTGAATCTAAATCATATGTAGTTTATTTGACTGATATAGCTTACAAACCATGTTATTTATTGAGTAACTGTTGAGAATACATTTTCATTTCTGCAGCATTCAGAAGTTCATTCAACAATAGTCAGAATTACTTTAGGGTTTGTTTGGGCATCCAGCCCTCTGAGTGTTTCCTACCACTGACAGTTATTATAATTTTTCTTCTCAGATTGTATTTATTGTGCAAAAAAACATTCTGCAGGTTCGTTGCCAAATACCATTCAAGTCAACAAGCCAGAAATTTCCTGTCAGCTGGTGAGGGGAAAGAAAGGAATTTCTTGAAAAGCTTAATCCAGAATCCTTTCCTGTCTGCATTAATATCTTTGTTGGTTCTGAGCAGTTTGAAAAGGGAAGTTGGCAAACCAAGAGGTATAAAGTATTTGAAGAAACCAGAAGTACTAGATTAGCACCTTTTTTTAGCCTGTCATCATCTGTTTTGTATAGTAGATCTGGTATGGGGATTTGGAGGCCTGTGTCAACAGAATGGGTTATTTTTTGGCAGTTTAATAATAGATTAGCAAAATATGGAATCGCAGATAATGCAGAAGGTGAGAGATGCACCTGTAAGTGACAGCAACAATCAAGAATAAGCAACAGGTAGTCTTGGGTGTGTTCTGACTGACATCAATTTGAATAGGCATGCTGGAGCACAAGAGTTGCTAAGGATCATCTAGTTCAGCATCCTATCTCAGAGTTACCAGTACCAACTATTTTAAAGTAAGATGGAGGAATTTACTATCTCTAAAGCATGAAAATGTAGGCTTTTTAAGTTGTGAAAGATGCACTGTAATATGTCTTTCCAAAATGGGGTATTTTGGACAGCCTTGGGTTTCCTGGTGTGTATGTAAGTATCCAGTTCCTTTTCAAACTTTGTCACTTTGTCCTAATGACTTCTTGAGTCCTTTTCTGTTGTTCATATGTTTTCTTGATTTTGAAGCACTTCTAAGTGCACTATTGCATTTTTTCACCTTTTTTGCTTCATCTCATGTCCACATGCTTAGTTATGAGATCAAATTTCTTGCTCTAGCTTAATTGTGGAATCCATTACTTCTCACCATTTCATTTTATCCAGTGTCCTTGGTACATATATTCTGAGACTGTAATTCTCAAGTTTTTTCACTACAATGCATTATTTATTTTTCTCATTTGAGTCTTTACTAAGGTAAGTAGTCCTACTTTGCTCTGTCTGACTTAAATGTTTTTCTGGGCTCCCTATTGATAATGTTTTTTGAAACTTCTATGAGTTTCTATGAACATCTATTTTTCAGGTTACTCAAAACAGTTTAGAAAATGAAGCCTATACTTCTATAGTAGCATTTAGTAGTAGTATACAATTAATTTGTTTATATTAAATAAATGTAAGCATGTAGTTAACAGTTAAGAACATAGTGTAAATAAATAGTCTGGGTTTATAGCTGTGTCATAACTGAGGCTTATTTCGTGAGGGAAAATTAGGTCTTTAGACAGTGAGTCATACCAAGGCTATTTTTTTCAATGTAGCTAGCTTTTAAAAGTTTTCTTCATATACCTCACATCCTGTAATCAAAACATGCTTTGAAAAAAAAAATGGTTGTTTTATAAGTAAAAAAATGTAACCCAATGAAGGACTAAGCCCATAAGCATCTACAGATTTTAAACTCATGCTTTCAATATTTATCAATTAATATTTTTGAATTTCCTACCAAATTTGCTTTAGGTGTATTTCTTCTTGTACTTCATGACAAGCCAAAAGAAAACTAAACAATAAACCTCCAATAAAACCATAAATTAAGCAAACCGCTTATGGTAAATACATGTCTTGGAAGATTTACGTTCAAAAGTCTTTGTCTTTACTAAATATTTACCGTAAAGAATTTTTGCCACCAATTATTCTCTTTTGTCGACGATGTAGTAATCTCAATCCACAAACAGAAGCAAAAGAATCTAAACAGGAAAGGGAGATGTAGACAGCATTAAACTCAAAAGGAAGTCAAATTTTCAATGAGAGTTAATTAAAACAACACAAAACAACCACCACTATGGTTAGTGTTATTCTGTTTCATGTTAGTTTTTAACAACCACGTTCTCAGACTTAAAAATCCTTTTAAAATGAGTTCTTTTTACTGATTACAGAGCACTTTACATATATGTGCTCTGCTTCTCAAGTGTAGGTTTTTTACAGGATTCTTCCTTACTTCATGTGAGAGGAAGCAGAACTTGGCAAACTTGGCATACATAGGTCTCAGTTCTCTGCTGAAGATAACACACACTTTGAAAAAATGCAAGTAGGTGTCTAGATTCTTGCATTTTTGTGTCCCTTATATAACATGGCTGCTTAAGGAGCTTAGCTGCTGTAAATTACAGCAGACAAATACGCTGTATCATCTGAATAGCTGTGATTCCTCTGTGCAGCTGGCACAGCAATAAGATCACACAGTAGGGAGGGTCTCCCACCACTTTACTTTCTGTAATTCCTTTGATATAACGGTTTACTTTGTGACATGGAATCTTTTACGTCCATCTCCCTACCATGACAGTTCCTCATCTGAACGTGTTGGTCCACCACTCAGTGCTTCACCTTTATTGCTGTTCCCGATGGCCTTCTTGCTTAGGCTGTCACAGATCACGCCCGCATCTTCGCTGTGACGGCAGTTGTGCATCCCAATGTCCTGCTTAATGCAGTCTGCCAAGGATCTCTCATTTCCCATACATTTCACGTTATCCACATGGATTGGGCCTTTACCCTCCCCAAAATAAGCCATTGTCCTTGCTCTAGCCAGACCTCTGGAAACAGAGCATATTTTTGTTAATTAAATATTTTAATGCATTATTCTGCATTTTACTCAACTGAAATATTTCAGAATGAGTAGTGAAAGACACTGTAGTTTTATTCCAAGTCCTGTCACTCTCTGACTTTATGACAGCTTTTGTTCTTGTTACTTCTGTTACTTCAGCAAGTAGAAAAAAAGTGTAGTAGAAAACCAAAATCGCTACAGTTCACTAATGTTTAAAAAGTGTTTTTACCAATCTAGTTAGAAGGTACTATGTGAAGTATTTTTCATTGTGATAGCATTATGAGTATCTATAAAGCAAAATATGTGAAAGCTGATTTTTCATAATCTCCTTAATCTTCATATAAAGTCAACATCTGGAAATGCTAAAAAATTTTTTTCTAGTCTGATTCCCTCAGGAAAATGGGACAGTTAAATACAGTATACTCACTGTGTAGTAGGAGCTTGGAGTTACAAATCTGTTAGTCGTTAATTGTTATTAGTGAATTGCAATAATTGCTATTTACATTAGACACTAGGAGGAAATTCTCCATGTGAGGGTGATGACACACTGGCACGGGTTTTCCAGTGGATTTGTGGATGTGTTCAAGGCCAGCTTGGATAGGGTCAGGATGGAGTAATCTCGTCTAGTGAGAGGTGTCCCTGCCCCTAGCAGGGGTTTTCAAACTAGATGGTCTTTAAGGTCCTTCCAACCCAAACCATTCTGTGATCATCATGCCATTTTTTAATGTGCCCCCCACAGTTGATTTCTAAAACTGTGACATAACTGGAGTGACTGTACCCATTTCAGTCTCCTTACCTACCTTTTCCTGGAAGAAGCCCCATACTTCGTGCTTGTGTGACATTTTTGTATGTAGGCCACAAGGCACTTCACAAAGGTCAGTATGATAATCCTGTGCTTGTATTAGGAAAAGTATCAGACCTAAGTATTTAAATATCAGACTTTGGACATTTTATTAGGGTTTGAAGTCCTGATCCTTATAGCTTGTCTGTAGTGCCATGCAGCTTCAGCAGTGACTGCAGTCACTGTGTCATTTGTGTGAGTGATCTCTTTTGAATGATGAACTTACTTCCCAGATGAGGGAATGCATGAATAAACAGAATAAAAGGACAGTTTAATTTAATAAGCACATGGCTAGTATGTATTTATGAGATAATCCAAAGCCTTAAATGACTTTGGAACCAACATAGGACTATCTTTGCCTACTGAGTTTAGTATGATTTAACTTGTCCATCACAAGAAATGTATCTCTTCTTGCTTCAAATATTTTTCTTTTGTGAATGATACTATGACTACAGATAACTACAAAAAATTGTCCAACTCTCCGGTGTCCATGGGCAGCTGATGTGTCCATGTATGCTTGTACAAAATAGTGAAACAGTACAGGCACTGGTTGCAAGGTCTTACATGATTTTGGTATCTCTATATCAAAAAACAAATGTTCTGCTTTAGGGCATTGCTCCAAAATTCCTCCAGATATAGAAAAAAAACTTTTGGGAATCACCACAGTATTCTTAGCTCTTCCTAGAGAAATGTTTATTGCAGTTTAGTATAGAATTACCTCTTCAGACTTTCACTGGTGATTTAATAAGAGTACTGCCTCCACTGTTTAAGTCTTAAAGAATACTCTGGTATCTGTGAGGTCATGTAAGTATATACTTTAGGAGAAAGAGATATAGAGAGACAAAGATGAAAGAGGGAACCTAGTGTGTATGGATTGCTTCCTATCTCTTACTGTGCATCAGTAATTTCTTTAGTTTGCTGGTAATTGCTGTGAAAGGTGCATCCATACCCATTCTTAACCAAAAAAACCAAAAACACAACCCCCATCCCATTATTTAAATAGAACATCTATCAGGAAACAAATATAAAAATGGTGGTGTTAAACGTAGAAGTGTTAAGTCTTGCGTGTTTGTTACATGCTGGAATGTGCTCTTGTAGCTGGTTTTAATTCACCTTTATCAAAGGTCTATGTGTCCCTTAAATGCTGCTTTCCAAGCCAGCTATGGTCAGCACAGATGGCCATCAGAGAAACAACCGTTTTGCTTGCTCAGTCTGTCCCTAGGGAAATAAGCAGCTGCAGGTCTTATCCCCTATCTTAGCTGAAACACAAGGCCATATACAATAACAGGCTGAGCTCTTCAGATGCAGTATTAGTGTTATGCATAATACTTTTAATCAGGAAATCCAGTTGCTTAATATAGATGGTCAACTGCCGCAGTACTGCATTGTTTTTTTTTCCTGTAGTAGATCATTTTTGGAGTACTAATGGCAGGCTATTTGTTAAGTTGTTGTGCATTTGTGCATGTGCATTCTTAAAAGCCTGCAAGGGGTCTGATTTTACTGGGCTACTTCATTCACTAGAACAAAAGAGCTTCTAAAGCCATCTTTTGCTCCTTTCTCCTTCTTTTGTATTTTAAACCCACACAGCAGGTAATACTTCAGAAAAGGTGTGTATTCTCTTAGTGTTTATCTTGCTGCATAGATACTTTGATTAGGCTGCTTCTTATGTTTTCCTGACTGGCTTTAGCCAATTTATAGTGCTGTTTTCAAATGTTATTTTATGTTTTTCTAACATTAATAATGGATTTGACAAACTGGCTTAATGAGACATCTTTAAAAGTAGTATTTCTTTGAACCTAGTGATGTTGCCAACTCAGGGATTTTATTTTAGTTTCAGAATGAGCCCTAGTAAATGGCTGAGAATGTTCCAAATCAAGATTTCACAAAATAAATGTACAGATAAGCTTTGACAATATAAATAATACATGCAGGAACAACTCAGTCAATTTTTTCAGTGTTTACCCTTTGCTTACACAGGTCTTCATTTTTGAGACAGTCTTTTCTCCCAATTGTAATTGTGTGACTTCACTTTTAATTTTTTTTTTTCCCAAAGAATGTAATTCCACAGTGGGAAAGATTTGAGAATGAAACATAACTTTATAAAGAGAGTTGACAGATAGTGGTTAGTTCTGCGATCAGCAATCATGAAAACTGATGCCAGCTTCAGTATTACCTGCTTTTTTAATTCCTCCCAAGTTACAATGTGTTTATTTCTAAAGAAACAATATTTATCACCATAAAGCTCAGATGCATGAACTCCAAAGGCCCAAATGTCTTTGGAACAGTCAAATTACCACTGAATATAATCTGAACATCATCAAAAAGATCTGTGCATTAACTTGGCCCAGAAGCAATTTTACCTCATCGGTGCATGTAACAGCATAGTCAAGTTTGTGGAATGCAACTGTCTAGACACAGGGTCACCAAGATCCGGTGCTTCTGACAAGCTCTCCTAATTTCTCAAAACTAATTTTAGATTTCTAAATATGTTTGTCCCTGGTCTTTCAGGAATTACGTGCTCTGTTATATCCTATCATCTTAACTCCCCATTCTGACATGATACAAATTGAGAATCCAGCCAACTGTCTGTCCTTACAAAGATTTAAAAAGACAAAGTGGAGATAAGTAGTTGACTTCGATCATCTGAGGGAGACATAAAAAGCCAGAGTCTGAGGATGCAGCAGACTACATGAATGACTCAGTGGGAGATAATACAAGTCAAGTTTTGTAGCTTTGAAACCACAGCCTACTACTACTTAAAATTATTCTTTACTAAACAAATAACAAATTCTTTTAGTTAATGTTATATGTTCAGACATAATGTGATGATTTTTAGTTGTACAAACTTTACATTATTAGATACAGCAAGATAAAGATACAGTTAGATACAGATAATGTTTTGTATTTTTTAAGCTCTAATTTCTTTACAGATACAGTCAAAGAAGACATTTTACTAGTTTCCTGTTGTATTTCACCAGTGGTTTACATATTTTTCAGCTCGTATTAATTCTGCTATTATATGTCTTGTTTATAGTTGTTATATCTTTATTATTATTACCTACTCAGAAAAAAGTGTTTATGAGTGATGTAAGCCTGATTAAGTGACTTTGTTCAAAAATTACATATATGCATTGCAGCAAATTTAATTACAGGGCTTTTTTGTCAAGTCTATTCTTATGTTACACTAAGTTTAATCAAGTTACTGTCAAACAGGCCAAAGCCATAATCTGTTCTGTAACATTTCTATCAAATTTCCCAGTGATATCAAGTCAGATCAGCATATTAAGGAAAAAAGCCATTGAACTAGGAATTCAGTAGCTGGTATACCTGTCTGAATCTGCAGCAATCATATCCACATCTTGTGACAGTGGATGCTGACCTGTTGCTGTATTTCACTAAAAGATTTAACAGTTGTGTTAAAACCTGTAAGAATTTTGAAGTTATCATTAAGGTTCACAAAAAAGAAATATTAACTATATGTAAAATTATACCTTTCAATGAAAACAGATCAAGAGCTATTTATACTGTCACATCAAATCACTAAAGCACTAGAATTTAGGAACCTTATGTTTTTATGTATTGGCTAAAGATGACTCAATACAAAAATTGTTATATGAATGAAAACTCAATTAAATATGGTGAAATGCAGAGCCTGTACACTAAATCACAAACATACAGAGAATCTGTATAGAATAACATAGAATAGTTCACAGAATATGTAATCATCTGTGTTGTTCTAGATGTTTAATCTTAGTTTCCTTCATTTTTTCCAAAATAGAAATTCCACTGTAACTTCTAAAAAATGTTTAGAGATCTGAAAACTGAAGATGAATGAAGTTAGACAAGACAGTTTGGGTGGCAAAGAGCACAGAACAGATACACTAAAACAGATTCTCTTCTCAGTTACCTTAGTGCAACTAAGTGTTAGAAAAATAAAAATAAAAAATTGTTGTACTATGTTTGTGTAATATAGATAGGTCACACCATAAGTGACAAATACATTATTTTTAGTCAAATTTTGATATTTAACTTCTAAAAAATATTTAATAATGTTAACATGCATTCCAGATGGCAATCAGACTCTGATACGCAGCATCACAGACTCAATAATCAGCCAGGTTGGAAAGGACCCCTGAGATCATCAAGTCCAACCTTTAATCCACTGCCACTGTGGTTACAAGACCATGGCACTGAGTGCCACATCAGTCTCTTCTTAAAAACCTCTAGGAATGGAGAATCCACCACCTCCCTGGGCAGCCCATTCCAATGCCTGATCACCCTCTCTGTAAAGAATTTATTCCTAGTATCTAACCTAAGCCTCCCCTGGTAGAGCGTAAGACCATACCCTCTTGTCTTACTGACAGCTGCTTGGGAGAACAGACCGACCCTGCCCTGGCTCCAACCTCCTTTCAGGGAGTTGTAGAGAGTGATGAGGTCTCCCCTGAGCCTCCTCTTCTCCAGACTGAACAACCTCATCCCCCTCAGCCATTCCTCACAGGACTTGTGCTCAAGTCCCTTCACAGCCTTCGTGCTCTTCTCTGAACCTGCTCCAGCACCTCAATCTCCTTCCTGAACGGAGGGGCCCAGAACTGGACACAATACTCAAGGTGGGTGTGTGCTGAGCACAGGGGAAGAATCCCTTCCCTGGACCTGCTGGGCACACTGTTCCTGATACAGGCCAGGATGCCACTGGCCTTCTTGGCCATCTGAGCACACTGCTGTGTGCCTTTAAATATGAAAATTTCTTTTCCGAATTATAGTACTTAATGAATACTCTTTTTTGAATACAGCCTGCTACTTATAGGCATTGTATAAATACAGTTTTCTAAAAGAATGCCAAACAAGTAAGTTTTAAAAGGCATGTGTTATGTTATGAGAAGTAGGCTGGTATTCCACAGTTGCAGAAACTTAACATTTTTGGATACTGCAAACAGATAACTTGAGAAACACCTTGATGAGTTTTCTTACTTGAAGCCAAGCTGTCGGCAGACTACAGCTGCATCCTTATCAGACCATCCGTCATCACAAATTGTGCCCCACTGGTCATTGATAAAAATCTCTACACGTCCCTCCTTCTTATTCTCACCATCCATCAGCCTGATGGGAGGACCTGGGAATAAATTACTGCTGTCAACTCACAGTAACAGAAGTAAGAACTTAGTACTCTAAGTAATTTTCATTGTGTTCAGCATATAGGGTCAACTGATGTTTATGTTCAGCAAGCCTAATACTAGCTGCTAAAGTAGTCATACTTTTCCTGGCTGACAAAAGGAAAGAGTTCATACAAATCACAAGACAATATGAAATACTACCGTATTTTGAACTTCAGAGTTCATATGGTCCCTTCATTTCACAGAAAAATGTGATCTAGCTCACATTTTGACCACAGAACCCTAGGAACAGAAAATTCTCCTCCTAAAGGCAAAAAGCACTTGAGATGTCTTTGATATGATACGCTTACAAGCTGAACACTTTATTCTTGCAGAAGCCTTATGGATGAATTTAACTGTATCTCAGTTCATAACATAATATTCTGCAGCATGTTATTCAAGACTAATATGTGACTATTTTTTTAGCAATTTGAATTGTTTGCTTAATCAGGTATGTTCACAATACATAATCTCACGTGAATTAGTCAGACTTAATTATGCTTTTTTCAGTGCTTGGATTGTAGTTATTTTTTAATCATTAAATAAAATAAATATTTGATTCTCACTTATGTTAAAACTCATTTAGAACATACTAGCATGCAAATAACCTTTAAACAATTATGAATTAATCTGAAACTCCTTTATAATGTTTAAGTGAGAATCATCTTCTAAGTCTTCTAGTATGTCATACTTTAAAATCATTAATACAGTAATTAGCCTTTCTTCTTAGAAATAATGGGAATGTTTCTCATGCTTCTAACCTGTTCCTAATATTTTCTATCTCTGTAAGAATGAGAAATTACTTAATTATTGTCTTAATTAAATCAGTATTTTGAGACATTTCCATTTGAAATTTAGTTCAGATTAATTTAGGTTATCAGTGAATTTTTATACCAAACCTTGCTGTGGATCAGAGCTAGTTAAATCTCACCTGATTTATTAATTAAAAGAGAAAAAATGAGAAAAAAATTTAAAGAGCTGTTTGCTTCAAATGTAATTTAAAGCATATTGTTTATACTGGAGTTCATACTGTCTAAACAGTTACATGAATTAGCTTAATCAACTTTCTGTTTAGCTATATTGTCATGATCTTCCATACTAAAAAAAAGTTGTAGTTATTGTACTGTATTCTATCTCATTTTTAGTGTTCCCTAATGTCTGTATTTCCTTGAGTCATATAATATGCTAGTTCCTCACCTTTTTTCCATGGAATTCATCCTTACAGGGAGCAAACAGACATTTTCAAATGCTGGGAAATAAATGGTAACAGTAGAGTCTTCGTCCACTTTGCAGTCGGAAATCTTGTAGGAAATTTCAAACTGCCTTCATTTTCTTGTTGGAATGAGGTGTTATTTTAGAATAATATGGATTAGGTGATAATTATACCCAGCTAGAGTAATGGGAAATTAGTTATAAAGTCTATCTATTTTATTGTTGTTATAACTTTCTGGTAATGGTAATGAGCAAATGTTAACATATGGATGCATTTAACTGAACAAGACCTCCTTCAGCTAAGATTATATTTTATAGCAATGTGAGCAAAGCAGCACAGATGGTTTGCATCTGTAAAGACAGCAGTCATGATTTGAATTCCTGTTATTTTTGGTCTGAGAAAACTCTTTCTACCAAGTATGATTTGACATCATCAACACAAAATGGAACAGTGCTGCAACAAAACATTCATTGGGTTGTAACAGGTCAGAAGGCTATAATGAAAAAGACTATAAAGGAGAGACTAGAAAAGTACACATGGAATTGCCAGTTGTGCTGTATAACAGATAGCAATGTTGTGTACTAAATCCATATCTCAGTTTGCAGGACAGCCATGCAGTCTCTAATTTCTGAAGAGCTTCAGAGGCACGCAGGCATATATGTCAGTAGAAGTTGTGAATCTAACTAGTTGTAATTCATATTTCAAATTCAACTAAAATATACTAGGGTAAATGGAAGAATATCAGCAACAATTCTGTAAAAGGCTACCTACTGACATGCTAAAAACATCATATATGGCTAATTTTTAAAATTAAACCTTTTTTTCAGAATTGCTGAGTAACCTATTGTTCCTCTGTAATTTTTACTGGGCAAATCTGATAGCTACCATCTTGTTTAATTATCTACATGTGGATTTAGGAATATTTGGAATTAATTTGTATATACTATGTTTTGCAATGCAACTGTGTAACTAGTATTGTTTTCTTATTTCTTTTCTTACCTGTGTTTTTATTCATTTTTCATACAAGTTTGTAGGCTTTTTGACATGGAATTTGGCTCTTTAATCTGTGTTTGTAATATCACTCTGTCCTTGCCAGCAAGTGGGGTGCTTCACCCACGCACAATATAAATGATAGTAGGAATACAGAAATAAATTCATGTTTCTCACCCTTCCTTCTTGTTTATATCTGATCCTCCTTCTTTCTCCGTATCTTTTTTTGGATTTTCTGACTGTAAGGTCATAGGAGGCTATACTATTGTTATCTACTCCTTCATGCTCAGGCGTATCTCCAATTTTTGATAGCATAAGACAGTTACTTAGAACTTGAAGAGTGCTGAGTGAAATGCAATATACCATTACGAAGTGCTGAGTAGGTCTAAAAACTAGTGAATACTGAGAAAACAGAACCTCTGGAATCTGACTTTATCTTACAAATGTGTGTTGATCTTTAATGTTCTGCCTGTTGATGTTCCTTTAAACAAAGCTTGATTAGTTCCTTCAAGAGAACAGTGAGAGTTTTTTCCTTCCTGTTCTTTCTTTGCAGCATCTGCCAAATACAAAGATTTTTAACATCCTTAAATACTTCACTCGGATCTGCACCCACTGCAATACTCATACTGTGAGTTTACCAAAGAGATGTCTTACCAAGTGAGAGTTTATGGCTGTCATTATCTGGATGGCAAATGAGTCTAACATCCTCCTGATGTCTGCAGTCATGCTTTCCCCATTCCCTCCTTGAGCATTGCAGAAGGTTTGTTTCCTTCCCTGAGCAGCTGACATCATCCAACCAGATGGGCACAGACCTTCCCTCTGAGAAGCTCGCAGGTGCACTTTTCCCATACCTGCGTAAAGGATACATAGTGTTTTGGTCCGCGGTGATCAGAGGGCACGTGGTACTTAAGTAGTAGAAAGGAAATAAAATATTTCTGTATAAAGAAAGGTTTCTCAAGCAGTAATGTTAGAGAGTGCTAACCATGACAGAGCAGGTTCAGTTAGCATTACATTCAGTGACAGCACTGTACACTGATTCTTTGGTAGTGTTTTTTTTTAAGGAATTAATGTTACGGTAATATGAATTTGAGAATGTAATACCATTGATTAGAGCCTGCCTTCAACCCAGCATATGCTGTCTAGCTGACTTTGAGCATGTTATTAGTAGTTTATATACATATATGTCTCGGTGGAAAAATGAGACAAAATTGGTTTTTTGAATGTAATCTGAAGGCAAAACAATTATCTAATGAGAGTGTATCATTATAGCTACAGTCACTAGGAAGAATAGTGAAAAGTGAATGCTTGAGACTAATGGGCTTTTTTCTAAACTATGCTTGTCAACACTTAACACAGCAAGGACCAGAGAGGATTTTTCTGAGCTAGATCCAAAAGGACTTGTGCCTTGAAAATGCCTTTGGTTTTTAATGACTGTTAGAAAAGCAAATATTTTTAAGAATCCAATTTTTATGGGCAAAACAAAACAAATCAGTTTTTCTATAGCAGCATATACACTGATCTCAGCCAAAAATATGATTGGAAGAAACTCAATGAACAAAGCTTTTTCTTTTACCTAAACTGAAGCCATAAGTATCACTTTGAGGCTGACGGAAGCAGGCTTTAAGGGATTTTATTTCAGTAATTTTTATGAAGCACTCATCTAATGCTAAAAAATGACTGTTGAATAACATAGGGTTCACATAAGTCTTATCATCACTGTCAAATCAGAAAGTCATACACCTAATATCAAGTAATCTTACTTAAATCCCAGCTGCCGGCAAACCACTTGTGTATTCAGCTCTGTCCACCCATCATTGCAGACTGTGCCCCACTGCCCAGTGTAATAGACCTCCAGGCGTCCCTCATGACTGCCTTTCCCATTTGTTAGTCTTAATGCACCATCTGTGTCATCAACAAGTAAGAAAAACCAAAAATAAGAATCAATTTTTCTATGTTCAGTAATGTTCAAAACCAAAATCAATAGCATTGCATTTACTATGATTGATCAGAGTATTAAGCTACTAAATCTAATGCCAATCATGAGGTGTCATTTATCGAGAAGATGAAAAAAATGCCATAATACACCCAATCAGCTGTGAAGCATTATGTGAAATAATGCAGTTGCGTAAGTGCAAGAGAAACAGCACAACATATTGATCCCCTAGGACCTTGTTACATGTGAAGTCTGTGGGAGTGGGCTCTAATTGCCTGATTCACTATATATACACCTTTTTTTTTACTTGGTTTATTTTGTTGTTTCCTATTGTTTTTATGCAGAAATACTTACTGCCATTGATAGATGTGATGCACAGCTGAGGCATGCCCCACATAGTGTGCGCTACTTAGCCTGTTACTCAGGAACCAACACTTTGTGTTCAATAATGAGATCTTGTGTACCTGAAAAATTTCCACAGCCAAGAGCTCGTTCATTTTGATACTGCCAGAACACTTCATTACTGTGCCATTTTGTGCATCTACAGACTTGAAAAATTCCAGAGCTGTGAACTCTGCATTTGTCACTGTTTTCCTGTGTCATTGTTGGTAATTGAAGTACCTGTAAGAGGTGTACAGGAAACACCAGCATCTTCTTTGTGGCCACAGTTATGTTCTCGCCAGGAGCTTTTTGGACACTGTTCTATTGATAGTTCATTTCCTGTGCACTGGACTTCATCCAACAGCACGGGGCCTGAGCCTTCTCCAAAGTAAGCCTGGCTCCATGCCTTGGCAACACCCCTGTGGAAATGTAACACCCAGTCAGGAAAAAGCAAGCTGAAGCATCTGGGACTAGGTGGGAAGAACTAAAATGTAGCATACTCATCTTCAAAAATATCAGATGGGACTGGCTGAACAGCCACCTCACTGGTAACTGATAGTGCAGCCTACATCATATCACATGTAATGTGATGTGGTTCCACATTCACCTTCATTCATAACTGAAGCTATGAAGTGACTTAAACTTCCATGGTTTGAACATACTTAAAACATAAATTTCTCTTGGTTTGAATCTGAGACTTTCCTTTTCTATCCCTTTTAATTTTTAACCATAATTTTCCTAGAAGATATTATAGATGCACAGCTAGGATATGAGGATTCTAGTTTTAATTTTAATTTCATGTTTATATGTAGTAAAAATAATCCTATATATTTATGCAATTATTTTCATCCAGTGTCCTCAAAGCATAATAATCAAAACTCAGCTACACAGATGAGGCAGATAAAAGTGATTGTTTCCCATTTCATCATGTAAAAACCATGGCAAAGTGATCTCAAATGACTTGGCAATGTCATACCACCAATCAGTGGTAGAAATAAAAATAGAAAGCAAGCCACTGACTAGGCGTGAGCATGTTCCACTCTTTATGTCATCATACAGGATTTTGAGCAGGAAAATGCTCATAAATTGAAAATACTCCATTTTTTTAGCATTACAGAAATTGTGCAGTGTTTAACACTTGATGGTCTATCAGGATGCCTCCAGGTCTACTGCAAGATACCATGTGTTTCATATGTAAATGTTTCTCATGGTTTGGTTTATTTCCACTCAATAACTCATCTGTTCATATACTCAGTTAAGTCTTTATAATAGTATTCTCAATTTCTGTCTTCTTTTTCAACTTGTAAGCTTGAAATGGCCATCTGATTTTGTTTTCTATAATGTATTACCAATCTAAAGGATTATTTTAAATTATACTGAAAACATAACAGGTCTTCACTGGTTTGTATCAAGATGCAATTATTCAAACTCTTAACTGTTTTTTGCAACTGTGTGTCAGCATATTAGATTGCTGTGGTCTTATTTTTTTTAAATTTGAGTTTCAGTAGTTCATGTTTTTAAGGCACTGACTAATTAATCCATGTATGGATTTAGAGAGATGTGGGTTTCTTTTCCAGTGCTTTGTCTAAATATGTAACAATCTCTGTTCTCTGTTTTTGTTTAAATGAAAACAATACTAAATTTACAATTAGCAATCATACAAATTCTTGATAAACAGTAACGAGGTACAGGAGAAATAGCAATACTGAGAAGTTTGTAAAATTAAATTAGGATCAGGAAAAAGATCTGTAAAAAGGAAGGATGTGGAAAGATGGTAGACACTGCGTAGTTGATAGTAGTCAATAAATAAAAGCACACACACAAAAGGTAAATAATCCATGTTTTGCACTTTCATTTTTAAAAAATTAATGTGTTTTTAGTATTTTCAAATTAATGTGCTTCATTAATCTTGAAAATGTACTGTTAATATTCAGACTGGTTCTTTTATGATAAGATACCTTTTCAAGTGGTGGTGAACATGGAAAATACAAAAAAAAGCAGGTTGTGTTCACTCAGTGAGAAGATGTCATTAAGCTGTCTGAAATCAAAGACGTAATGCATGTCTACTCTGAATGATGAAAATAAATTCTACCATAATCCAGTAAGATTCTCTGTAGTTCCAATGAACAGAGATGACACATCTCATTACTATAACAAAGACAATTTATATCAAGAAAAAAGTATTTATGAAACCAAATAATAAAACACATTATGATTGTTTTTCACCAGCAGCCCAAAGCCTCAGACTAATGTTACAAAACAATAATCTGAGGGCCACTTGTTAACACCACAAAGCTTGCTTCTTTTACTGCTACTTTTAATTCATCACAATCCCAACAGGGTTGAACAGGTGAGTTCTCTTTCAGTCTCCTCTGCATTGATCTGCTTACTTCTCCTACAGTTTGTCTCAGACATAATCTCCTTCACAGGAAACAGTTAGCAATGGTGCTGAACCTTTGATAGATAAACTTAGTTAATGCTACTATGTAGAAAAACAAACCCAAGACCAAGCTGTCGACAGACAACTTCAGCATCTGCATCATCCCACTGATCATCACAGATAGTCCCCCACTGGCCAGCATGGTAGATTTCTACTCTTCCTTCATGAGCGTTGTTCCCATCAGCCAGCCGGATCGGAGTAAAGACAGGGGCTGTAATAAAACACAGAATACAGGAAAAGGTAATTTATTTCCCCAAATATTACTCTGATGGCAAAGAAAAAAGATGGCTTAATGGTTTATCTGACATTACTCAAGAACCACACTTTATTTTTTCTTTTTAAATGAAAAACCTGAAATTAATCTTCTTAGAAATTAGTTCCCTTAAGATCCACTCAGAGCAGCTGAAGAATATACAGACAAGTAACCATACAAATTTTCAGTTACTTAAGTGTCAAAGAGATCACAGATACCTAGGGTTGTAATGCCAAATGCTACAATAATTCAGTAGAAGTGCATATCTACCAGTAATAGCAAAATTGGCTCTGTATAGGCTAGGTTCCAGAGTGTAAAATCTGAAATAAGAGGCAAATATTCCTTCATTGCCACAAAAGCAGAATTTCATCCTCATGTTTTCTCATGACTTTTGTAATTCCAGTCAGAGCAGTGAAATCTCACTGACTGTCAAGTCTTTTAATTTTGGAAGTACTGTTCCTTTCCTGTTTCTGAGGTACAGGTTTTTTTCTTTCAAGATTATTAGCCCTTTTCTGGTACAGCAACAAATTGCCTTGAAAGCTTCGCTTCTGCATAAAGCTATAATAATGGAAACAGCTTAAAACTCAACAAAAAAGGTATTATTTTATTACTCTGATTATTTTAAAGTTCCACCATATCTAACATTTGTATGATTTAGAATGTGATTAATTTTTGTGTAAGCCTTCCAGCCAATTAATCCTTCTGTTTAATCTATTTCTTGTCTTAAAAGGAGAAAATTGTGGGCATTTCTCCAGTTTCTTCTTACTGTTTCAGATATGAAGACTGTGAGAGTTTTAAATTAAAAAGGGTAGTTGTTGTAGAACCTGCAAAGCTTGAAAGTTTCATCTAGTTTGCTGAAACTGAAGATCAATGTAATTAATTTCATCTATCCTGGAGTATAAATTACTAATAAACTTCCTTTCAGCATTATTGAAACAGACAATAGCCGTTTATTAAATTTATCTAAGCGACACAGGTTTTCTCATGAAAATGTCTATAAACAGAAGGAAAACTTTATGTTCTAAAAGTGTAATTTGCAAATTTACAGTTTTCAGTTTCTTTAGACAAAACTATTTCCCTCCTTTGGCCTTTCTACTTACCTCCTAGCTTAAAAAGACTCTCACTTTCCTCTACACCAGCACGTTCTAAATTAAGACCAAAAATATTTTTATAAGTCATTTATCAATGTATTTTTCACGCATCTACTTCTGTAACTAGGAGAGAAAAGGTAGCACAGGGATGGCTGTAGCCAGATGTGTTTTGCTGACAGCTGAAGAGCCATTGCCAGCTCCTCAGCACTGCCAGCCTAGCCTTCCCTGAGGTCAGCAAAATCTTAAATCTGATGACATAATTGCCCATTTAGTTGCCATTTATCATACTCATTAAAATAATCTGAAGTATTGTAAAAGCACGAATGATGTATTTTTTTTCCCAAACAATATTGTTTTGACTTGTGTGAGCAGTGTGTGAGGTAGCAATTTCCAGCTAGGAAAACTTGGACTTGTTTTAAATGTAAGCAGAATAGGCCAAAAACTTTGGAGCTGCTTGTACAATGTCATCCGTGTTCACACTAAGGAATGTCATCCCAACATTTCTGAACCAAAGGAGAAGGCATAGGCTGTTTATGAAATTTCTGCTCCTCCCTGTTGTTCAAGAAAAGCTAACAAACTGACTTGTAGCATATGTAGGTATCAAGCAACCTCTGAATAAATAAATGAATAAATAAATAGATTTTTTTTTAAAGTGCTTTAAAATAAATGGGGAGAAACAATCCTACTTTTACAGCTGGAGATTCTTGCTGCTTCACCCTTTCTCACATCCTACATCTCAAAGCAATGATTTGCTTGTTGATTATACAAAGGTAAAGATGGTTCAGCTAGTTGCTACATGCACAACATAGAGGGATTTGAATCAGTTAATGATGCGCTGGTTCAATCTGTTTGATTTCCTGTTCCAAGAAGACTGATTTCTTTTTCTATTTTAATTATGAATATTCATTACTACTTCTATTTAAATAAGGTAAGAAATTAACAAAACTGTATGTATTTTTTTTACCCAGGGAAGAGCTACATGTGACAGCAGCTGCCATTTTTTGAGGACACATTCCATCCTGCCAGATGTCTTTTTCACATAACAGAATATTTTCTTCATCACCATGACAACGCACTTCCCTCCAGTAAACAGGAATAAGGCCCAGTCCAGAAAATGGTATGTGTTTTGCTGTACCTTTTTCACTGTAAGAAGGATAATCAGGATAGGATATTAGAGTGGGAGGAGGGGAACCAGCTCATTTTCTCGTATGAAAATCTTGGAATAGAAAAGAGAAAACTTTCTTCAGCAGTGTAAATGCATCACATTTTCACACAGTTCAGCAATGTCTTCCGCACAAAGAAAAGTAACAGATGTGACCCAGTTCTCACCATTTTGTTGTGGGATATTTTAGTATAATGGCCTGTGTTTCTGCAGGACCAGCTCCATTCCTGTTCTCCTAGTACTTAACTACAAAAATCAGCTGAGGCCACAGCCCATGGTACTCTACAGTACCACCCCACAGCAGTCATACTTCTAGGAGAGGTAATACTAAGGGGCCTTTCACCCTTATCCTCTCCATTACTCCATTAATACAGACGAGTGCTTTGCCTATAGACATCATCCAATGCGGCTGTGACCATAGTGCAATGAAATCAACTCATCCTCTGCTAGATCCAGCCTGTGTACATTACTGTGTATTCAACCATTCCCATCCATCCAGAATATTTATAAACAGCCTCTTTAGCTTTCCATACTGAATCTACAGTGACAATTATTGAGCCATCTTTTTTTTCATATAGTGCCCAACAAAATTAAATTAAAAGCAAAGCCGAAATATTATAAACTGAAGGGGACAGATATATGGAAGCACCTGAAAAGCATCAATAATACCTAGTGAGTTCATCTTGTGGTATATAAATCTAAATTTCTGCCAAACACTCATGATAACAGAAGCTTTCAACTGCTCCTTGCTTCAGGCTTTTTGGCCTGGATGAAGATTTAAGTCATTTGTGCTGAAAAGATCAAACTGTTCACTCGCATCACTGAACTACCTTTGCTAATAGCTGCCTTGATCAGCTGAAGTGTTTAAGGCAAGGAAGGCAAAAAACTTACATAAAAATGAGGAAAGGAAACATTGCACGTAGACAGCTGAAATCATAAGCAAAATCACAGTGTCCAGATGGCTAAACTTTTTATCTCATCTAATCCTCACATTTTTTTATAAACTAGCATGGTGAGTCCAGATTAGTATAGACTATTATAAAACATCTTGGATTTAGTTCTGGCTAACAGTCTTGAGAAGTCAAATAATCATTAGGGATCTTACTGTGCAAGTATGCTATAAAAGCCCCTTACTGCTTGTAGCAAAGCAAATCACTAGTTTAGTACACAACTAAAATAAATGTTAAAAAGGCAATAAAATCCAGCCATACCTTGTGGCTTATTGAGAAAGTACGACCTGAATGGAGTGCTAAGAAAGGGTATTCAACTAATCTGTTTTCCTAACTTGAGCAGCATGGATTTTTTAGAAGCTGAAAATGCATTTTATTTTAAATCTGCCTTTGGTATGGGTTTTTTCTTCCTTATCTCAGTTTCATCTTACTATTGCAATTGCAGCATCAATAAAGGCATTATCTAGAGCTGAATGACCAAATTATCTTAAAGGGTCCTGTTGATTAATTCCATTCTGACACCAGGGGGAAATAGTGGTCAATGAGGACAATGCATGGTCTTTCAACCTGTCCAATATCACTATAACTCTGTAAAACTTTTCCATGCAAATGTAAAGCTGCAAAATTTGTCTAGTTATGGGTTTTCAAAATGCAATTGAAGGAAATGAGAGATTCTGGCAAGAACAACTTCACCATTCAACAACTCTTAAACAGAAAAAGCAAACATCAAACACAAAAAACCTGCAGGGTTTGCAGAATATATTTTCTTTTGTACTGTAATATCATTAAAATAAGTTGACTTATTTTTGCTAAGACTGAAACTTACCCAAGTGCAAGCTGTCGACATATGACTGTTGCATCATTATTGTCCCAATGGTTCCCACAGATCATTCCCCAGATTCCATTTAGATAAACCTCCACTCTACCTTCAAACTCATTCCTGCCACCCTGGAGTCTCACTGAACCTAGATTAAAAAAATTAAAAATTAAGCCTCACCATTCTCAGTTCATGTTTCCCAAACAAAAGACTCCAAACCTGATTTTCTTTCTGTATAGAGAGTTTCCAGTTTATGTGTTACCATGTTTGTGCTCTCTGGGTGAGCTCCCTGTAAGAAGCTCTCAGCCATAGATAACACTCTTATACAGTGATATGCAAAAGGATATAACCTTATTTTGTAAACAAGGAAAATGTTTTTCTTCTTTCACTGAAATTATATCACATTTCTGATCTTTCTGATGGTACAACTTCGAGATCTAACAACAAGAACAATGAAAAAGTATCTATAGGCTACATATAATTATTTACATGTGGTTAACTCTACACAAATGAGCAAAAAGTATGAGAGTGACATACTTTCATCTGCCACATAAATTCATCCAACTTAAGGGAATCAGAAAACCACATCGATTGGATAGCTTTTGCTCTGATCCATGTAACACTATGAATATCATGGATGTCAGCAGTTTCTTTTTGCCAAATAATACATTTGCCCACACCTTCTCAGACAGAAACACACTGGATGTAGTTCTATTAATTTATGAGAGGTCTTTACCAAATTTTCAGACAAAACAAGGTAAAGCATGAGGACTAGTCTAAAAGAGTGGGGAAAAAATCTGCTTCTTGAGAGCTACAGAATACAGAAATCCAAGAAAATCAATGTATTGCATTTTTATATTGAAGTAATTTTACTTGAGGTATCAGATGCATCTGCTGTTAAAGGTAGCCATATGCCACTGGTAAAGGTGGAGAAAAGCTGTTCATAGGTGTAATGCCACAGAAGCAAAATAAAGTTCTAACAGCAGTAATTCAACAAGGAATAATACATTTCTCCTCATTTATCAAACATAGCCTAGTTGTTTGCATTAGTATGGCCTGAAATCTCAGTTATTTCATCTGTGATCTATTGAAAATCACCATCATCAACTTTGTAGGATTTTTAGCAATGGGGGAAAACTGTCAGTGCTTGTGCCTGCATTTTGTTGTATATGTGTTCATGTATGTGTAAATAATAATGAGAAAGAATAAGTATTAGAACAGGAAGACCCACTTTCTCTTCTCATCTTTCACTCAGGTTGTGCCCCAGTTTTAATTTAGTTCTGTATGTTTGATAAAAACTCCAAGCTGAATGACTGCCAAATAACTCGAGGAATTAATTAACCTCAATCTTGATTTTGTGTTCCTTCTTGTCTCCTATTTAATTTCTCAGCAGTAACTTCCTGTGTAGTAAATTACAAACAAAATTTATTGAACTCATATTACAGAGTGAGCTATCATTCCAAATAGAGGATTAGTAATGAGCTAATTCTAACGATGATGTAGACATGTTGCACATTGTTTATCTACATTACATTTTTTTGTTTGTGTTTTTCTGTCACATACAGACAGTCTGGAATTTTGTTTATTTTTGCTCTTCACCAGACTTTTGTATAGACTAGTACTTTCACTTGAAACATCAGCTGCAGTCATAGCAAAGTGATTCCTGAAATACCAGAAAGCAATTTTGAACGTGTCATATCCAAAAATAAGTTTATTTTTGTACGTGATTGCTTACAGTCCTGCATGACACCTACTGAAATCAATACAGGAGTTCCTGAGTACGTATTACACAATATTTCTATTCAAATATTGGAATAAGTGAAGGGAGTACTTGAAGTATAAAATTATCTTTCTAAGGTCTCCATGACAGAATTTGGCTCACTCCTCTTTCTGTACTTACAGAATTACCAGTGACAACAGTGGAAGAATTTAATCATGTACATAGAACAATAGATAGCACAAGAAATTAATTTTGAAGATTAGAAACTTTTCCTAACAATTAAAGAAATCTGAAATCATTTATATATATTTGTATTTGGCATATTTGTATTTTGCGTATTTGTTTTCAGGGCATGAAAAAATAATAGTGCCCATTAGTGCTCTCATTTTTAGAAAGAAGGAAATGAAACACCACAATATATTATTTGAAACTGTAAAACTGATTTTAGACTGGTACAGTATATTTTCAAAAGTGCTTTTTTAAAAAAAAATTCATTAATAATGTTTAAATATGAAGCATTTCAGTATATACACATGCACAATGTTTAGCTAATTAACTTGGCAGATAAGTCTGAATATTTAAGCTAGAAAAGCTAGGACAAAGTTAAGGCTTTGAACATGGTATTGTGTTTAGTTACTGCAGGTGCCTGTAACTGAGTATGGGCTGGGCGTCCTTAGTACATGTACTAAATCAACAGATGGAGTGTGTTTATCTGAATAATCTAGCTTCTAGCTACAAACTGCATCATAGCATTGCCTGACCTGCATTTCTGTGATTCTTGTAAGAACATACTTCAGAATGAGTGTTACAATGTTTATTTCTAGTCAAATGCCTTATTTCCATGTTGCACCTTCAGCCATCTCACTTTCTAATTCTTTTGTATTGCCTCTGTGAATGCTTTTGCCCTGATGATGTCACTGAGAGTTTACCAGAGTCTAACAGAAGCAGGCGACCTTTCAGTTAGAAAGCATTGGCTACTGTCAGTTGCTATGTCCTCCCTCTTAACAGGGACTAACCTGGATTTCCTGTTTCTGGAGAAAAAAGAGCAGCATTCTAGAACGACTGAAGAAACACAGCTAAACCCAAACCATGTAGTATTTTTTGTGGTGGTTTTTTTTTTTCCTTAAATAACATTCCTGATTAACTTATAGGGGATCCTGGAATTTTACTAACTGCAAGTTTTGGTTCTTAGCAATAAAACGCCACGTTCTTCACTGTAACATACTAGACCAACTCCTCACAAAGTATTTTGGGAACCAGGATGAAGAATTTTGAAAAACAAGCTATAAATATGGTGGACCAAATCAAAGGAGCAACTGTGAGACCCTTTCCCAAACTGAGAACAGTTAAAGTGCATGAAGTCTTCTGGATTTTTTTCATCTGTGTCTAGTTATCTGTTCTCTCCTCCATGGAATCAGTTGTCTAGTATTCTTTCCAGGGAAACATCTGTAATGTGTTCTTGACTTAGAACATAGCTTTGAATGCTGCATTTTTTTTTAATGCATAAATTATCAGTATAGACCTTGCTGCCTCCAAGTGCTCTTTATGTGATATTTTATACCAATATGTATAATTATCACATTATTTGAGTTCTCATCTTTTTTCACACACTTTTTAGGGCTTTCCTTGAAAGAGAGATCTGAAAGGAAACCAATTTTAAAAAACCAATAAGCCAACCAACCAAGAACAAAACAAAACAAAACAAAAAAAACCAACTTCCACAAAAACAAAAGTAATAATCATCATCAACTTTAACTTTCTTGCTGACCTTGTCATATTACAAAATACATAAAAGAAAGGGCAAGAAAGAAGGGAAGTTTGGTTTTTTTTTTTTCCAACAATTATTCTTGGTCATTTTTCATGTAGGTATTGATAGAAAATCATTCTTATTTAGGTAGGGGATAATACCAAAGCGATGCAGGAGGAAATGTGAAGTCATTCAAAACCAGACTGCACATAAATATAGTTAACGCTGTGGAGGGATGCCAGCACTGAGGAAATGTGAAACTGATCAACTGCTCAAGGGCTGAATGCTGAAATTAATTACTTTTCAGTCCTTGTGCACTGTAAACTTCCACTGAAGTAAGTGAGACTTTCACCAGGAGTGTGTGAGGGGGAAGCAGAGGTGTCTTGGCTGGATTCACAGATCTGATCAAGCACCAGCGCTAACTTGCAAACCCCAATATCCCAGGATGGAGCTGGGGGCGGATAAGGGAGGTAGAAAGAAAGAGACACTACATGAGCGCTTCGCGCTGATAGCAAAGCATCCTTTTGTTTTTCCTTTTCTTTTTGCCACTAAACTTCTGTAGACCAAATGCTTCCCAGAGAAGTGCTCCCGATCACAGAAAGGGGAAAGTGAGTCGTGGCTAACTGAATAATGCTTAGGGCACAGCTTCTTAACGCGATTTACCTACCAAATAGCGTTGGAATAAAACCAGGCAGTACATTTGTCTTTGCGGTGCATCAGCTGATGAGAAAGTTTAAACTCTCCTCTCGTTTTGCTGTCACTTTGGCAAAAGCTGCCCGTCCCCCGTTCCCTGATCCCTGCAGCGACGAGTAACCGTGTACGGGACGGAAGAAAGGCCGCCGCCCGGCTCGGGCTCCCGGTCCCGCGGAGCCATAGCGCACCCTCCGCCCGAGCGGCCGCTCCCCCCCCGCCCGCCGTCTCGCTCACCTCGCTCCCAGTCGGCATGGCTTCGTTCCGTACGGCCCCGGCCACTCCCGGGAGCGCACTCCGGCCGCCCCTCGCCGCCGGGCAGGGCGCAGGAGCTGCGGCGGCCCTGCGGCGCCCGGCCCGCCGTCCCCCGCCGCGGGAGGGCTGGCACCGCCGGTGGCCAGGAGCGCTGGGCCGCGGAGAAGCCCCCAGTGGGGCAGCCGGCGGGATGCGGCGGCGACGGGGTCAGAGCGAGGGGCTGTGGGCGGCGAGTGGCCGGGAGGTTGGAGGAGACCAGCCCGAGCCCTCGGGTTCCGGGGATCGTCCCAATTACAAGCGCCACCACGAAGCCGGCGAATGTCATGGTGCCAGTCCCGCCGGCTCGGGTCCATCTCCCACTCTCATCGTGCCCGGGATGCGAAAGTGGAAGGCGGGGCCGCGGCGCCCCACTAATCTCCCAGCGCCGCACACCCCTGCCGCCCTCCCCTGGCTGCAGAGGCAGGGCGAGGGGGGCGCAGAGAGGCGTACAGCTACCCTGCAGCTACCTGCCGCAGCCTTACCCAGCACGGCCCCGGACATCCACTTAAGCGCCCGCGCCCCTCGGAGCCCTGCCTCAGGGGCTCCCTCCCGCTCTCCCGCCAGCCCCGGGCGCCACCGCCCCGTACCTCCCTGTGCCTTCCCCGTGCGCCTCCGCGGTCCCGCCGCAGCCCTGGAGCCTCCTCCCTCCGCTTCTCTCTCCCTCCCCTACTAATCACCACCGTCTCTGTCCTCGTCCTCGCGGCTGTGGCTTCCCCGACCCTGCCGGCAGCCTCACAAAGGGAAAGCCTGGCCCGGGGCGGGAGCGCGCGATTTCGCGGAAAGGGACAGAACGGACCCGCACGGCGGCTGGGAAGAGAGAGGGATGGGAGAGAGCCCCAGACGTGCCTGCGGGAAACAAAGCGGCTGGAAACAAATTCCGCGAAGAGAAATGTCTTCGAGGGTTTAGTTTTATCCAAGCCCCATGTGCTTTGAATAGTAATCTGCTTATTCTCAGCCGCTGAGGAGTTCTGCATGACCTGATAATCCCTGGTTTCCTCTTTCTAACAGGATGGCTGGCATTTACTTTTGCTTCTTCGCCTCATATTGTTCAGTAGTCAGTTTGAGCTTGTTTTGTTTTGTTTTGTTTGTTTTTTTTAATTTACCACTGTTTTTAATCTATGCATTTGATATTTTGCGAAGTCCAGCTTTTACTGATAGAGTGCACACATTTACTTTGCAATTCATCTGTAGTATGAGTCTATAGAGTGTCCTCTCCATACGATCTTTTTTCCTCTCCAATTTTTTGACTGAGAAGTGTATATGTGGTTTCTTGGTGAGTACATCTGTATTTCCACAGCCTTGCATTGTGATTAAGGTCTGAAAGAGAGCGTGCCCTCGGCTTTTCTTGCAGGATACCATGGATCTCCAGCAAACTGTGGCCTTTCCTTCAGCAGCCTCTAAACTGATCAGAAGGTGAAAAATGCAACTATTCATTTAAGCTTTTGTTTATAAGAACAAAATAGCCCTCAATGTTAAGTAAAAGCAAGACCCACAGTGTTTGGTATTACCTGTATCATTTTAGTTCTGGTCATTTGTGATTCATTTATTATTGCGACATTACAGTTAGTATCTTAATCACTCACAAAGTTAGAGAATACTCTGCTGGGGTTTCTACAACAGCATGATAACTATGCTATCACATGTTGCACTTTGTGAATAGAAGAACACAGACTGTGCATTCTTTCTGAGCTTTCCTCTGTGTATATGTATATGCATTAGTTTAGAAATTGTCAGGACTAGCAAGAGTTTTATTTGTTGGTTATTTTTGTTTGTTTGTTTGTTTTATATATTTGAATATATGCAATACATTAGCCTGAAAGCAACTCATTATGGCCATTTTGAAATTGTGTGAAAATTTGTTGCTCTCATGACTAGTTGGTTGCTTTTATCCTTTGGAAGGACAGGTTAAAAGCATGCTCAGCCTAGCTTTTTAAAGCTTCATTGCCTAGTAAACACTTTTTAGCATCACAGTAACAGCAGTGTTTCATTTTCCTTGACCTAGGCTCTTTTTTTTTCTGCCTCTTGCCTGGAAGTGGAAGTTCTGCTGATCAGTACATGAGGAAGAGAACAGATGAGTATGATGCAAAACACTTCAGGCAAAGCTTTGAGCCTGTTACTTGTTAATGTATTCTGATTTCATTTGTCTCCTCTAGTTGTGTGGGCCAGCAGGAGTATTACATGCAGAACTTACATAAGAACTTTCTGTGCTTATGTAGGGTGGAGGTGCTTGGGGCTGGAAAATGGTACTAGGCAGGAGGAGGTGAGGGGGCTACACAGGGATAAAGTAACTAATTATAAGAGAAGCATCAAGTATCAAAAAGCAGTTATTATAATGGTTCCCCCTCAAGACACGGTTCAGATTTAATCAAATGATCCACATGTACAGATTCACTCTTGAACATTATATCTTTTTACCATTATTGTTATTTTTTATATATTCATATATGAAGAATGACCCTTACTTTGTTTTATTGAGCATAAATTAGCTTTCACTGTAATGAGAGGTCTGTTAATGCTACAGAAAATAATGCTTCTGTTAGAATTTACAGATTAGGGACTTGGTCTGGCTGCCATTCAAGAAATTGATGATAGTTTCATTGTAAGTAGCAGCATCCCTTTCCTAATAAATACAGGAGCCAATGCAGTTTGTTTTCCTATGATGTATGCTTTGCACTTAGGTTGCAGCTTCTGTCTTGGCTAGAGCATTTATGAGTGTCTCCCACATATGTTTTCTCTTGTGTTTGAATTGTGTGAGCTCGTGTTGCAGTTTTCCTTTGGCTGTGGCACTTAGCAGTGCTGTGTATAAAATCACTCTCATCTGCTTGACTACTTTTATTACAGTTGTAGGAAATCAATTGTCTGTGTGACTTCTGCCTCTGTCACATTTCTCACAATAGGTGAAAAGTTAGTCGGAAGAGCAAAGACAAAGCAGCAGTTGCATGGCTAGGTGTCTTTTTGAGAAGCTTGATTCTTTTGGTATCACACTTAAAGTCACAGTAAGAATTACAAGTCTGCCTAAAATGAAACTGCACTATGCTTTAAATGTGGGCTTTACCTTCAATCTTTATACACAACAAAGGGTTATTACTCTGATATGGCTAATACAGCTTTAAAAACATGCCAAGGATGAAATGTTCTTAGCACATTTGGTTGCCTTAAAAAGTTTTGTCTCTGCTGTACAAAACTATTTAAAACTAATTCACAAATTGAATTAGAAATGGAAAGAAAGAAAACCATGTTTGTTCAATTAACAAAAATAAGCAACTGTAACTTTGGAAACTTCAGAAGGTCTCAATGGATCTGGGTATTATGTACAACCTTGATTCTAAAATTATAGCATTCAACCTAACAGAAAAATTATCACAAAATGTTAAGAAAATAATACATTTTTGGAAACTGTGCTAGTTATACTCCTATGGTAGAATTGCAGGATTTAAAGTCAGCAATCTCTGTTTAACAAGGATTGCATTTTTATATGAAAGGAAAGTCTTGTTTTGGTCTTCCATTAAGATGACATTACCATGAGTGAGCTGACTCCAGATGAAATACATAGCAATTCTCTCTTTGCAAAACATTTTCAATACTTAATCTTAGCATTTAATTGTACCTTTTATGCTCAGAAGTAGTACCTATTGACAGCAAACCCATGGAAGTCCATGGAACCATCCTCTTGACTGAAGTTTGCAAACTTGTGTATCTGACAGCTTCCAAGAGAGTAGTTGTAGGAAATAATGTACTAGAATAGGTCTTAATTTCTCTACAGTTCCACAGGGTTGGCTGTGTTTTTCTCTTCTGACATTTGACAGCTCCAATACCAAACTGCTGATAAACAATAAATAACAAATAATTCCTAGGTATGATCTGCTCTGGTGTCTCCAACCCCATCTCAATCTCTTCTCCACCCCCTACCCTTCCACCTCACTGTCTTTCTGTGAATAGATTTCTCAGATTATCTGAGAAATGGAAATTTTAGAAATACTCTCATAATACAGCAACAGCATGGGTTCTTCATATATGCAAGACCTAAAAGGAAACTTACACAAGAGCTGCCTTTATCCTAATAGCTTCCTAGAAACACTTGGTAGTTCCTCCCTATTGCTGACACTGCTTTTGGATGAATTGTGTCAGGGTAGAAGACCAATTTTCAAGAAATGGGTCTTGTGAATAGGTCAAGGAATCTGATGTATGGGCTACATATGCAAAAATGGTAGTCTTGCATTTCAAATAAATTTAATACCAACTATTTAAAATTCAGCTGGATAATCAGTCAAATTCTGCTCCCATTTAAATCAATTACAGAATTCATTGACTAGCTTCTTCCTGTCTTCAGTAAAGCTGCTTACCTTTATTTTTAAGTAGTTCATACTATACGCTCTCAGCATTTTAAAAACACTGAGCAATTCCATCTGTTGGTGGAATTGAGTTAAAATACTGACACGTGACACGTGAAGACCTGAGTCAGCCCCAGCACTGATGGCCCTAAAGCCCTCTCCTGCATTCTTTTCTGACCAAGTTAGACTCAACAGCAATTTAGATGTGACAGATCAGAACAAGGGCTGAGTCCAGGCAAGGCAATACATGAGCAATTCCCCCAGGAAATAAGTACAAGTACAAAGCAGAGAGAGTGTAGACAAACAGCCAGACACAACATGTTGCACTAAAATGATTTTGACTATCCATCTAGTAACTTCTTAGAAGTATTTTTTCACATAATAAAGTATCCTGGAGTAAATAGAACAGCTGCTGGGATCAGTGAAAAACTTACACACATGACCTAGTCAGCACTGAGTGAGATCAAACAGATCAAATAGACGGGGTCTGAAATCAGCAGTAGGAGAGAAAGCAAGGCTTCACACAAAGGAGATTTCTGTGTGCAAAATGGGCCACAGAAAGTATGTTGTAATGAGTTAACATTTTTAGGATATAAGTCAGTGCTCTTTATTTGAAATCCTGCCAAGTCTGGCTCAAAATTAATTTGCGTTTGTGCGTCTATGAAAGAGAATAGGCCTTTTGTCTGCAATTATACATAAGCTTCGTAGAGTGACCCTGCATTACACAGGATGTAACTGAACAGCCTGTAATTGATGAGGTTTCCATTACCTTATAACACTGTGAGCCCAGTAATGAGATAATAGAAAAACCTTTTTCAAAGTGTTAAATACAACAAGCTAAGTTCATATTATAAGGCAATAAGAAGCCCGATTTCCTGGAACAAGGCAGTTAGCTATTTGATTTCCAGTGATAATTCAATGCATAGGTGCATATATGTGTGAAACATCAGGCTATAAAGACATGAAGAAATAACAGCATTTAAATTGAAAAGTAAACTGAATCATGAAAAACTTGTGACCACTTTTTTGCTTAATACAGTGAACAGAAAATTACCGTTTCAACTGCATTTTGACATATCCCGAGTAACTATATATCATTCAAAAAATATCATAGTTTTGCACAGATATGTGTCCTTATTCTTAGTGGGTACACATCCACATGCTGGGAAGTCTCCATGTCTAAAGCATGTTACCTGAGGCCATGGGTAAAACTTCAGAGGACTGAAGATATGGCTTGTTGATGCTGTTGCTACTATTTCAGCAACCCCCATGAACATACAGCTAGTACAATGTAGAGCCCTGTTTGTGCAGTTGGAATGTAATGGTGTTTGAGGCTGTCTTGTCTCTTCTTTCCATGAGCAACCTCCAAGCACTCCTTTATGTTCCTCTTCCAGGACTATATATTATATGCAATGCCATGTGGCTGAGTGAGGAGTGAGGCTCAAGTGTGAGAGTAGGACTGACCCAGTGCAACTGTGTAAATGCATCAGAGGTGCTGCTTTATTTCCAGATGCTTAGAATAGGAAGTAAATGCAGCATCACTATGTGAAAGATGATTTTTTGTAACTTCTCTATAAACAAGTATATTTAAAGAGACAAGGATATGCCAAGGACGATCTTTTGAAGAAATTGAATGGAAAATGGTATTTGTTAACAAAAAATGGAACTTCAGTTCCGAACCTGACTACCTTGGGTATATGTGAGGTTTGGTACTTGATTCATTGAGTCTGTCCTTCAAGGGAAGCTCTGTATGTTATTCATTCAGTGCTTATGCTGGAGAAACAACCCACTCAAAAAAACAAAACAAAACACATAAATTGGCAGGCTACACCTTTGTAAAAATATTTAACATTTGTGGAAATGGTTAACATTTTGGTTTAGTGCTAAGTGAGAAATGATGAGAAAAAAAATTAGTGTTTTCATCATAAAACATACGTTTTACACAATTTTTTATGTATAAAGTGGCCTTTACAAATTACTCAACATTAGGTAAGCCTGCTACAGAGTGTGTCAAGAACTTATTTTTTCAAAACAACCACTGTCAGTGAGGACAACAGGTTCATAGGGCTGAGATATATGACCTTCAACAATTTCCTCTCACATTCGTGGTGTAGAAGGTTCCGGTGGTAAATATAAATATAAAAATGCTTTATAAGTATAGCTGTTAAAATAATCCATATAGTCCTCTTCCAATTATTTATGTCTGGAATGGTAGCAGGTGTGTTCTCTTTATTCAGAGTTAATCTTCTGAAACCATTTCCTAATAATATCTCTTTTAGAATTTGCATTTCATTGTTGTAAGTGCAATGTGCAATGTAAGTGCAAGTATAAGTGCAATGAGAATCACAAACCACAGAAAAATAAGTCAAGCAGGGTTGGTTTGTGTTTTCTTCCATCTAATCCAAGTGCCATCTTCCTATCAGCAGCAATGGAACAAGGCATTCCTAATATTTCTGCAGGAATTTCTCAGTGTTCTGCACAAAGTCCAATGTACAAAAGCATTGTAGATAAAATGTTTTTTGTTTCAGGGGGAGGCAGAAATTACTTTAGTACTGAGCTACATACATGCAATGACCCTTAAAGTATCTGATTCATCTTCATTAGCATAAGATTCTGTTCCTGGGACTGAGAAAGGATAAAGTGGGTTACAGCTATATTTTTACATTTATGCCTAATGCAATCATGTATAGACAAATACTTGTTGGAGCAGGAAGAGTTTTATCTTAACATACTATACACAATGAATTTCTAAATGTTTTTGATTCTGAAAACTTCAGATTTACGCTTAGCATGAAGATGTTTCAGTCTACAAAGACAAATGCAAAGCAAGACATGGTCTTTTTTCCTTTTTTCTCTCCTTTATATGTATACAACTATAGTCAGTGCCAAATGTTTTATTTCTTTAATAAAATATTTTTGCTAGAAAGCATCAGAGTAACTTCCTTCTCTAGGATTTACCTACAAGCTAACTTCAAGGGTAACATTTTTAATATTTCTTTTTTGCCTTCTCTCTGTACTTCTGGTACTCCTGAAGCTGTGGTTGCACATTTGCTACAAAATAAGTCAAACTGGATTTAAAGGTCAGACAGATCTTTTTCTGATATGGTTTGTTCCACAGCCACATAGAAAGCTCAGCAGATAGTGAACTTGTATGAATGTAGAAATAAGTGGCAGATCTGGGAGCTGTTTAACTTAGTATGCTATAAACTTAAACAAGAAAGCCTTAAGATGTAGATACTGAAAAATGGAGTATTCATAGAAGCCACAGTTAAGTGGTAACACTGTAAATGCTCCAGAAAATATATAAGTAAATAGGAGTCTGGGAAAAGAAGATAAACATGAAATTCAGGCATATGTTTTTAAATATCCTGTGCAAATAATATGCTGATGCAAGATATTCCATCTTTGGAACTATCTATGGAAAACAAATAATAATGAAAACAAATCTAAAATTGAAAGTACAGTACTGAGTATATCAGGTAATATATAAAGATGAGTTTTCTGAAATTCAAAGACTTTAGACATATGAGGTTTTCAGTATTTAGAAAGACCATATATTGTAATGCTCTGTATGGTATATTATCTATATATTGCTATTTAGTACAAACAAAACAGCTCTGAAACAAAGTAAGGGTACTATAATCATATGAAATATGCAAAATACCATATTTAAATATAAAAATGTATGTAATTGTTTTGCAAACATGACAAGACACAACTTCTGACTGCAAGACGAAACTAATTTCAGTATCTTGTGTGAGGAACATAGGGAAAACAGGAGAGTAATATGTGATATTTTCTGATCTCAGTGCTTATGTAGTTAAGTCTTTAAGTCAGTGAATGCTAAGCATACGGAAATCTGTGTCTTTGTTATTCAAAGCATAACATGTTCACACTTCTTTAACACTTTGATTTATAGTAATAAAGCCAGAAGGTATCAAATAATTAGATTTGTACTGCTCTTCAGAGAAGTAGATCACATTCAGCTCAGTGATAGAACAAATATTGTTGAAGTTCATGGAGTTACTAGAGATTTGCTCTTGCCTCTCAAAGGGAGCAGTGTTAAAATGAGAAAGGGGGCCAATTTGGGAGCAGTTTTACAATGAGAAGGAGTAAATACAGGGCTAGATACAACACAACATAAAGCTGGAATTACTCCGCTCTTCATATTCTTTTTGTTGAGGCATATGCACAGATATTTCAGTTTAAAAGCCAGTTGCATTTTAACACATTCTCTGAACACACTGGAAAGCCAGGAAAGCTTGGTCTCCCAAGTAAAGTGGGACTTTGGGACTAAGGGCACTGTTTTGGCTAAATTTTTGTCCAGTTTAGAAGGAGGATTGTAAATTGATTGACATGATTGATTGAATCTGGCAAAAGAAATAATGTGTTAATCTTTTTGTTAAATACAGATATAACTGTTGGCAAGCTATGTGGGTGCCTGTAGTATGCAACATAGCATGTCTGAAATCACATATGCCTTGGATCTAAATCTTGATTGATCTAAATCTTACCTTTTACTATAGAAACGAACACTATGACAGAATAGAATAGAATAGAATAGAATAGAATAGAATAGAATAGCAGAGAGGAGAAGAGAGGAGAGGAGAGGAGAGGAGAGGAGAGGAGACGAGACGAGACGAGACGAGATGAGAGAAGTAGAATATTTCCATTGGAAGGGACCTACAACGTTTGTGGTGGTGTGTTTATGAAGGCTAGCTAAGAACAGGCAGAACTGTCATAATAAAAACTATGCTGCTACTAAGTTACTTCTAGGAGACTTATGCAAAATTTGAACTGCTACCATGAATTTGCATAGATCCATGGCTGCAGTGTCTTTGCAAGGTGCTCAGAGTTGGATTTGCCATCTTACAGGGACACATCCTGAGGGAGAGGTGGAAAATCATGCACAGCCACAACCGCTGGGTGTTGTGGTTAGTCATATGTTTAAAGTATGCCCCATAGATGAGGTTAACAGCTTTTAAAGGTATTTTTAAAACACAAAATCCAGGTACTTGATTAAAAAAGCATGGGGAAGAGTGACATGAAAGTGGGAGGGTGTGATGTTAGTCCATGTTTTTTCTATTAATCTCAAATGGAAGAATTTATCTTTTATTTAATCTCTTTGGTCCATTTGGTGCTTTTAATGGATGAATTTATTGCACATCTAATAGGGCATTATTTGTTTGAAATTTATGATGTGAAAACCAAGAGAAAACAGTGGTAAATTAAGCAGCTTGAGCAGTCATTTCTTCTCACATAAAAGAAGCAAGCAGGTTTTTCGCCAAATGGAGTAGACTAGACTTGAATTTATGTCAGTATAACACAAGTTCCAAACAGGTGTGAACTTCTACCATTATTTGTCTTTTATAAATATTTTATAATGCTTAAATTAAACAAAGGGGCATAGAATGTCTGCTTATTCCATTGGGAGACAACTGCTTGAGGTTGGAAATAGATATAAGTATGCCGGGAGACAAAATTCAAATTAAAAATTATCCCAATAGTATAAATAATTAAAAAGATTGAATGCATGTCAATAAAGAGAAGTAAAAGATACTGTTCTCAGAAATCATCAGTTAAATAAAAATAGGATGATAAACAATTGGCTTCATAAATCTGAAGTATCTGGATCACAGTTGAATGTTATTCAACAAAGTCGTAAGTTGAAAAAAAAAACAAAACAACAACCCCTGCCTCCCCCAAAAAACAGCTGTACAAAGATCCCTGAACAAGGAAATAGCCTACAGCGTATGCTACATCACATCTGTATTTCAGACAGCTTTGCAAAGGCTCCATCTGCAGTTGAATGCCTAGTGTGAGGAACAGTCATTCACAATAGAACTGGCTTGATTAGGTAAGTTTCCAGCACTGCAGATTTGTGGGTTTGCCATCTCATCAGAGATGACATCAGAATATGAGGTTGGATTAGACAATTCCATTCTATTTTGATCATTCCATTATAAGATTTAAGACCACAGAGAATGTAATTAAACCACTAATACCAGTGACCAAACCCAAACCTCTAGATTGGACAGTGTAGTGTGTGTACTTGTGTATGCCTTGACTTCAAACTGGCAGAATTTGGCCTGATAATTAACAGAAAAAGGCTGCACACAGGATTCAGAGGGCCAAAACCATAGTATACACAGAGTAAGGATTATTTTGCAAAAATATAAGCTTTTAGAATTTTGAAACAGCATATGTATCTAGTGTAACATAGTTTACAGCCATTGGTGTTGTAAAGATGAGCTTGTCTTAGCAACCAGTTCTAAAAACACTGACACAAACTTCATCATATCACATCCAGGAGGAAGTGATTTTGTTACTGGGCAGGGACTTCTACTGTATTAATTCCAGCCACCAGTATCAAAGAAGGATGCAGTAGTATGAGATAGCATTTCTTTTTTCATAACATTTCTCTAGATAGGATAGTATAACAAGTAATGTATTCCCTAAGGAGATTAAAAAAAAAATCACCTCTTGGTAATTTTTGGGTTTTAACATTTAAAAGTTTCAGCATTTCTCTAGAGTGTTCGATCACTGAGTGTGTGAATAGTTGCAAATACTTTCCCATTCGTCTGCACTGGTCTAACTTCCTTCCCTTCACATATCTTTCTCAGTTTTCAATTCAACCTGGATAATGTCATTGACATGTATACCATATATATCACATTAAAAAAAAGCAAAACAGAGAATAACAGCTTTTATCACAGAAGTGTGATGGTATCTGGCAGTAAGATACCAGCAGAGGAACACCATACTCCATGTAATAACAGAGCTGATGTCCCATTTCAGCTCTTGTTGCCTTTGGGGACTGAAAAATACAGGGAAAATTATTCTATCTCAGGAGAGCAAGCATTAATATTAATCATAAGTGCTGAGATAACTTGTTTCTTTATTCTTTAGTTGTTTCCCTTTGTGAGATGATAGGAACTGAATTTTATTGCACAACTTTTGAATGCAGACTGCAGACCTTTATTTCAATCTTCATTATTGTAGTAGTGTGAACAGCTGTCAAAATGAAAATCAGCATGCAGGATAAATTACATACATTCAAACAGACAATAAAATATCAGAGGGGAAATGAGGAAGCAAGGAAGAGACCAAAACTCAGATCAGAAAAGCTTTGAACGAGTTTGCAGAGCTTCCTCAAACTCGAATTTAAGCAATCAGAAAGCTGTAGGCAAAACATAAAAGCTTTGCTTACTAATAACTAGACTGGGGACTGGAGTTGGTCATAAAGGATGTACTAAGGTGGGAGATGGATGGGGCAGTGAATGACACAAATGGTTGCAGGTAAAACCGACAGGGGTCCCCAAACTGCAACAAATGCCGGTAAGCCAACACAGCTGTGCAGTATCCTGGACCATAACCCTTGATTGAAAAAGATCGCCAAAGGTTGCGTACAGCTGGTGGCCTGCAGTAAGTGATGAACTTCTCGCGCAGTGGTTGAATGGATTTAACATGTACACTAGAAACACATTTAAATTCTATTCAAGCCGATGAGCAGGCTGCTGAGAAACTCCCTAGGCCTCTGGAAACCAGATTTCCATTACTCTGGAGTCTCATGTATGCCACTTCAGAATCGGTTTATTTGTAGGTCGGAACAGTGCTGAGCTCAGCTCGGCCCGTTCCCCGCTGCCCGCAGCCAACATGGCCGCTGTCGCTACTGGCGCCTCACGCGGCAGCCACGACAGCCGCAGCCTCCCCATGGAAGGGACGGAAGTGATGTAGCGGCGGGAGCGGAACGGAGCGAGGCTGGGCCGGGCCGGGCCGGGCCGTGGGCGCCGGTTGCAGAGCGATGAACAGCCGGCTGCAGGAGATCAGGGAGCGGCAGAAACTTCGGCGGCAGCTCCTGGCCCAGCAGGTAGCGGCCCAGAGGCCGCCTGGGCCCCGCACCGTCATCGCGGGTCTCAGGTGCAAAGACCCTGCTAGCGGCGGCGGGGCAGGGGGGAGGGGAAGGTGTATGGCCGCTGCTTGCCGGTGAGGCTAGAGAGCGGCCCCGCCACTGGCCCCTGGTGCCCGGCGGATGGGCAGCGGGAAACGCCAGCCCCGGGGAGCTCCTTGGTTCGGCCTCGCATGCCTGGTGGGGAGGGGTGGTCGCTGCCCCGGGCCTCCGGCCGCCTGCAGACAGGCTTGGCTGGTGCATGTGTCGCGTTGAAAGAGCGTCTCTCTAGATTACTAATTCTTGCTGTTTGTTCCGGGTTTGTTTTTTTTTTTCTTTCACAGTGGTAATTGTGGCTTGAATTTATCTCGCCCTTTGTTCAGTTAGGAGCCGAAAACGCAGACAGCATCGGAGCCGTGCTGAACAGCAAAGATGACCTGCGGGAGATCGCTGAAACAAGAGAAACGTGTAGGTCAGTATCAGTGTGCAGTTTCTGTTAGAAGTGAGGGTTTTCTTAATAGTAATGCAAGTGTTCGACACAGGAAGAGGTTGTGCTCCAAAGAGCAAAATGAAATCTTGTCTTTTGTTTAAAAACATACCATTCATTGAAAAAAATCGACTTTAAGTTTACTCAAATGTGAACTTTGAATTAGGTGAGTAATGTTTAGGCTTTCCCTTAAAATCAAGCAGACTTTTGTTTCAGTTCAGAAGACACCGTGGAGCAAAACTGAGGTGTGAATTTGGAGTATACTGCTTGCATTGTCCTAGCCTTTATACTTTAGCCAAGAGCAGTTATTTTAGTTTAAAAGTTGTTATGGAATAATAGACATCTCTGGGACAGAGTAATTAGCAAATTACTTTTTAATTCTCACATGTAATAGTAATTTTCTTGTGTGAGCATGCTTAGTTTTGTAGATGCACTGCTTTAGTTAAAATAAGATGTCCTTTTAGAACAGAAAAAAGAGAAAGGAAGAGATCTGTTTTTGGCAATGCTGTCCTCAAGAAGTTGTTCTGGTCCCAAACATACAGAGAGAGAAACAGCTTCTCATAGATCAAGTTTCAAAGCAATTTCAGACTTCTAACAGAAATGTGTAGTAAAAACAGATTATCAGAGGTTCTGAAGTGGTCTCTCTGGAGAGAAAAACTTTTTTATATGAGAATTCTTCTTGGATATTTATAGGGCTGCTTATGATACTTCTGCACCAAATGCAAAACGCAAATATCCAGATGAGGGAGAAGCTGATGAAGAAGAGATTGAAGAATATAAGGTAATAAAGAAAACAAAAAGTTGCTTTTTCTCTGGTGCTCATGTGTCTCTGCACGCCTTTCAAAAAAAAAAGTATGTGTGTGTGTATTTAAATAAAAATAAAAGCAGTGTATATGGATACTTTAAATATATGGCCCTCACTGGTAGCTCACTTGATGTTTTCCACTGCAGAGATCTAAGAGAGAGGGCATAGATGATATAGTAGTTGTCTTCAGACATGGCTTAGGTGCATTGAGCTGTACATGCATCAGAACCCAGTATTCGGAGTCCTTAGTTCCTAGGAGGAGGGAGGCTTAGGTGACAGTGCCCATGGGGAAAGGCAGTGTGTCATGAGTGGTTGCCAAACTCACGCCTTTCATTTTTCAAGTGCTTATCCAGGAGCCAACAGTCCTTGCTAACAGGACACTTTTGATTATTTATTGAAGTCTATTTGGAAGTGGACAGATACTCTTTAAGTGTTACTCTGTATGTGTTGCATAGCAAACCAATTAAGTTACCATCTAAAAGAAGATTTGCAGAGTACGTGAACTGTTTGTGAAGTGGGGATTTTATGCTCACATTAGTGATCAGCTCATACAAGTTTATTTTACTTCTTCACCGAGTATGTGGTTAAATAATTGTATTCTGTGAAATAAATGTGTTTAAATCACTTCAGTTGGCAAAACATATGAAGTTTGTCATTGATATCGTCATTAGCATGAGGAAGATTTGCCCTGGCTGTAACTAGTTGACTGTACTCTTGATATATTGTTGAGACTGAATAATATTTTAAATAATACTATCTCAGACCAAGTTTTAAATTTTCATGAAGTAACAAAAAAAAAAAAAATGCCCGTGGTTCAAATTTGCTGTCTGCCAGCTAATTTGGTGCAGGCTTCTTCTATGCTATTTTTGCAAGCCATGTCCTGTGAGCTTGGACTGCTTCTATGCCATTGTTCTGGAGGCTTGAAAAAAATCCTGCCTTGTTGAATCATCATAATGGCTTAACATACCTCTGGTCATTCAAATTGAATATTGTGGGTAATTTTTGTTTCAGCCAGATTTTGAAAACAAGTATGATTAACTTGTATGATTAACCTAAGTCTCTTATTTTATTCTGTCTGTGCTTTGGCTGTGTTCCTTTCCCTTTGAAAGCTGGTTTTGTGGGATTCTTGTTTGTGACTGGAAGACTGTTTAAAAAAATGACTTAGGAAGGCATGAAGAGAACTGAGATGATTCAGAAGTGTAGGTATCTAAGAAGTGATTATCATCAGAAGGCTAAGATTGAGAGGCAGAGGGGAAACAGGTGTAAACTTAATGATGGCATAAGTAGTTTTTCATAAAACTCAAGATTTCAGCCTTTTTTATCTGAATAACACTGCTGCCTGTCTGCTGTTCATTCCTGTTCATTATGAACACTATAGTATTTCTCTTGTGGTTAAACGTCAACAAGAAGAAAGGACACTGTAGCGGTACATCCTTTCCCTGAATAGCGGGAGGGGGGTAATCTGGCCTGTTGATCACAGTAGACATTTCAGACTTGGTTCAAAAGTCAGATTTGGAATCACAACAAAAATTTCTTAAATTTTGAAATTCCAATAGCTAGAAGCATCAAAATATGGAGAATACTTACTGCTTCATTCTGTATTTAGGAGGCTTAAAAATGGTAAGGGTAAATGGTAAGGCGGGGTAAATGCAGTGGTAATAACAGCCTCCTCTCTGCATCTTTTTACTTAAGATGTGTGTTGAGGGGAGAAGTTGATTTGCTTTAGTCCAAGAAAGGAAATTTTGGGGTGGCAAGAATTAAGCGTGGCACCTTAAAGAGCACTGCCTACCCTTTCATCAAGGAGGGAGGCAGATCTTTTTTTCTCTTCTAAAACTGAAATTGGAACCATTCATGATCTGCTGTTTGAGGAGACTACCCACTTCTTTCCTTAAGAAGTATCATAAGAGAGAAACAGCATCATCTTCTGCATACTTGAATTATCTGTTTTATTTCCAAGGATGAAGTAGAGTTGCAGCAAGATGAAGAGAACCTGCCCTATGAAGAAGAGATTTACAAAGATTCTAGTACCTTTCTTAAGGTGAGCTGCTTTTGCGATAGGAAGTCTAGTGAGAGCTGGCATTGTTGTGTTAAACTATTTCTGACTGGCATTCACAAGTAAGGAAGAGTTTTTCCTATGAAAGATAAAACTAGTGTTTACATTTATCTAACCTAAGATCTGGATCAGCTTAAAATGAGCCATAGTAATGGTGGCCCTCATTTGGAGCTAAAAACAGAATGATGGGCTTGGCTAGCATAGCTTACAAAGACATGTTGGAAAAAAAACAAAACCAAAAAAGCCACAGTCACTTCCTCATTTATCAGACTAACGTGTAGTATGTATTTGTATGTGCAGTTATTTTGACATTGCTCTCATTGAACTCCCTTTTGTTTTGCAGGGTACTCAGAGCTTAAATCCTCACAATGATTACTGCCAACACTTTGTGGATACAGGACACAGACCCCAGAACTTCATCAGAGATGTTGGTATGTCTTAGAAACTGAAGATAAAGAAGTTCTATTGAATAAAATGAGTTTTCTTCCCCTTTTTAGTTCCTTACATTTACTGGAAAATGTAGCTACACATAGAGAGATGTTGTTTTGTCTCTCTGTGTGCATGCATATAAATATATAAATTGATACAAATTATTTTATTCCTAGGTGAATCCTCCTACTGAGTCTCTTCATACTCTTGGTTTTATTTGAAAGTACTTAACTAGGAAGATTTTTTTTAAAATTAATCTCTCTTGGTTTCAGAAAGTAGATGAGTCTAGCGAGCAGATCTTGAAACCTTGGGAAGTTTGAATAACTGTCAGCTGAGCTGTTTCCTCAACTGTCTTGCCTCGAAGAATGCACGTAGAATGTAAAATATGGAAAATAGTAGCAATGTGGATAACATTTGCTAGCTAAATTACGTAGTTGTTGACAGCTCATTAGATTAGAAGACCAAACGTAATTGATAGTTTAGAGGATATTATTTCTTTTAAGTTCCTTTTCATCCAGCCATTTCTGAACTTACTATCGAAATGTTAGTTTATCAGGCCTGAATTTAATCTTTCTAAATATAAGGTATGGCTTGTTCCCTTTTTCCATAATGGGTGCCTAGTAGTCATTTGTTCTTTTTTAAAAAAGCAGAACATGTCCCTCTGCAGTTTTCTGCAAGTTTTCTATTTTGCCAAATTCAAGATTGTCAGGGAAAGTTTGTTGTGTTTCTTGATGCCAGCCTGAAGAGGTTTGTTAGCTTGTTGAGGCAGTTAGTTTCTTTATATTTTGTGAATGCTTCTGTAAAACACATCTGGATGTAAAGTATGAAAAATGGGCTGTTTTGCTGCATTCTATGTCTGTCTTAAAAAGTATCTATCTTAAAAGTATCTGGGCTTCTTGAAGTTACATACTTCTAATAGGTACATACTGCTCTCTGAAATGAGTACGAAGAGTAGCAGCCTGTGTTCCTTCCTGGGACCTCTTTGCTGCATAACAGTTGGGAAGGGACTGGACAGATTGTTGTACCCAATGATAAATATGGAAATGAAGGTGTCAGCAGCAGTTAGTCTAGACCTTTTGTTAGACATGAGGTATGTCAAGTTGCATATTGGTTAGCATATGTTTTCTACATGACATCAGAAGTCTGCTTAGGTGCTGTTTTGTAATTGGAGACCCTACAAAAAGCTAGAGGGAAGGAGGAGTGGTATCTTTTTTGATGTTGCTGTTGGAAGAGGGGATGAAAGCTGTGGGTTTGTTGTTTTTTTTTTTTGGTTTGTCTGTTGTTTGTTCTGTTTTTAAACAACAAAAGTTATCTTGGTTGAAAATTCTTTTGCATCTCATGTTTATCTGCTAATACCTGGCTTCTGATCAGGAGTATTTGACTTGCATTGACGGGAAGCAACACAGCAGTGGAAATTAGACACCATAGTGTTTGAGATGTTATGTATTTAAGGAAAGAATGAAAATAAATTTTGGGTGTTCTGTGAAAATGTAGTAAGAAAAATTCTTGGTATCCAGCCTTCTTTAATTTTACTTCTTTTTTTAATCCCGTGGGTTGGGACCATTCGAAGTTGTAGATTTGAACTAAAATGAAGCTTTGTAAATAGCTCCTATAAAGTTGAACGGATACTGCCTGGTAGCTGGAAATGGTACCTTTTGGGTTTGTGTTGAGCCTACTAAATAGCAATAACAAAATAACATGTACTGTCTGTACTTAGAAGGGGGAATGTAATGTATGGAAAAGTTTGCTTTCCTTTTTTCTAAAAAAAAAATTGCTTCAGAAAACCTAATTAGGGTTCTCCCTATTGCATTCTATACATGGGAAAGGTTTGAAAATTTAACATCATAAAGCTAAACCTAGGAACCCAAGAAATAAATACACACTTTTTAAAATCTTCATGACTGACTCCAGCGCTCAGTATAAGGTTTGCCTAAAGGAACAAGCCAAACATCAGTTGCTGTCTTACTCTAGAATACCTTAGGATAAATAAGAGTATTCTGTAAATGTTTGTTAATTAAAGCTTAATATAAACTTTTGTGGTGGGAGGGATAACAAAATAACTCTCATCATTGTGGTGCTTTTAATTTAAATGAAAGATCATTTCCTTCTGGTAAAAGTTGTGAACTCTTGATCACTGTAGTGCTCTGGAGAAGATAAGAGCATAGACAATGCATTTAAGAACCATCATTAACTGGGTGAAGGCAGGAGGCCTTTGTGATGCAGTAAACAAAAAGCTGCTTTGAAGGTTTGTTCAAACAAAAACTAAAATGAGGCTAAGTATTAATATTTGGACCTAATCAGAATACTGGACAATGCTTAATGATACAAATTTACTCTCTTAAGTAGTTGTTAACTTAATGTTTTCTTCTTCTTAGGCTTAGCAGATAGGTTTGAAGAATATCCAAAACTTAGAGAGCTCATCAGATTGAAGGATGAGCTGATATCTAAATCTAACACTCCTCCCATGTAAGTGTTCATATGGAAAATGCTTTTCTTCTCCAGACCTGTTTGAAGTTAGCTGACTGCTTTGCAAATCTTTAGCACATTTTTGCAATTCTTTAGCACCTGCTTGGAATTTACATTTTACACTTCTGTATGTATATACAAATTAATGAACTGAAATGTCAGAAGAATCAATTCAGTTTGCTTTTGTTAGTTTAATCTAGATGTGTAATATAGTATAGAAACCATTTTCTTTCGAGTGTGTCATTATTTATAGTATCTAAAGGTTTGGTTTTAAAAACAGAACTGTCATCTGACTGGGCTTCAGGCTTTAATTGGGAACTAAAAGAACATCACATGATTTTGAATCTTGTTGATACCATGTAGTTTACAGTAACAAGAAAAGCTTTAAAAATTGGCCTCTTGATATAATCTTAATTTTTCTGTGTAACAACTTTTTTTTGTATCATGTTCAGCTGTTACCTTCATATCCATTAATCAGATACTACTTCGTAGTTTAAGACCAAAGACAGTTTAGGATGGCTGAAAGTGATTTGTCGTATTAACTTAGAATTTTCTCTTGAATTTTTGCTGATCATTAAGACACAGTATACATATGCAACATGCACCCTGGAATTTCATAGAATCATAGAATGCCAGGTTGGAAGGAACCTCCAAGGATCATCGAGTCTAACCTTTCTATGTGAAAATACAGTTTTAAGTGGCCCAGCAGTCTGTCAAGCTGAGTCTTAAAACTGTTCAATTTAGGGGAATCCACCACTTTCCTTAAGAAATTATGCCAGTGACTAATTGTTCTCATGGTGAAAAATTTTCTTCTGGAATGCAGTTGGAAACTCCCCAGAAGTAACTTGTACCCGTTACCCCTTGTCTGTATCATATGTGACTCCTTGTAAAAAGGGAGTCTTCATCTTCTTGGTAGCCAGTTTGAACCTATCTGATAATGCTTTTAATATGCTGTAGTTGTAATCTGTACCAAGTAAACCAGTGTGGTTTTCTTGACAGTCACATGAAAACTCTGAAATAGTTGTCTGAAAACTGAGACAAAACTTCAAAACTCAGGTTGCTGTTTTGAAGTTAGATATGTTTTTAATTCCTAGCCATGAAGCACAGAAGTGGAGAAAATAATAATCAAATGGTGCCTGCTGGTAACACCAAACACTTCTGGAATTAAAATCTCTTCCAGACGCTTAGGAACAGAGAGGTGGTGGTCTGCTAATCAGTTTTTCTAAGGTTAAAGGTATCAAGGGGAAGGCACTGTAATTCTTTTTGATACTGATACAGCAGTGACTGGTAGGCAGTTATGAAGGCCAGTTGTAAGCATGAATTTGAGTATTTTCTGAAATCAGTATGTGGGGAAATTGCACTTTTGTTGTAGTGGTAGAGAACTACATTTTTGCTAAATGAAAATTAACCACGTTTCTAGTATTCAGAATCTTCTGAACGTAACATATGATAAATGGCAATCTAAAAATGTGTTGCTTTCACAAAGTGAAGCAAAATAGATGTCTGGTAGCCAGACAGTGATTGTTTGCTTCTTAAATGTGGATGTTTTCTCCTGTCTAGTACATGGGGGTACAGAAAGTTCAGTAATTGTGTACTAGATGTTAATACAGTGTGGACATTGGTCTCCTACTTCCTAAATTAGTATCCTAACAACTACTTATTGAAAGACTATTTTTAAAAATATATAATGCAGCAGCATCCAACCTAAGTTACATGAGAACTCATTTTGCATTACCTCTGGATCTGCTGCATTTGAGGTATATGAACTGCACAGGAGACCTTACTCTTAACTGGTTGTACAGAAATGCTGTGTGAAGTATAATTTTTCAAACCACAGTTATGACTTGTCTGAGCAACCTGTCATTTTTCAAACAGGTACTTACAAGCAGATTTGGAAGCTTTTGATATTAGGGAACTGAAGTCCAAATTTGATGTGATTCTCTTGGAACCACCTCTGGAAGAATACTACCGAGAGACTGGCATTACTGCCAACGAAAAATGCTGGACCTGGGATGATGTAAGTATTTTTCTTGCTGTGCAAATGATTTTATGCATGTATTTAAGCAAATAGTGTGAGGACTTAATTTGGTTTCAGAATATTTGCGATATATCTTCAGGAAAATATGGGATATGTTTTCCTGCTTTATTTATAGAAAAGTCTAGATTTTTATAAGTTTATATTATTGTATTCATGTCTGTACTATTTGTGTTTAAAGACATTTTTTTGGAGGAGTTTAATATACCTTCAAATGAATTCAATACACCTCTGTTCTCCATGAGCATGGTTAAAAACTTAAATCTAATGATATGGGTTTTCTTCCTACCCTCAAATTCCATAACTTTTCTGTTTGGTTTGTGCTGTTGAGATTCTGAATATCCATTGTAAATGTTCCTTTGTGTCTTGAAATTCTTTAAGATATTTTTAAGGTATACTTTTTAATTCACTGGTCTTTAGTCAAGAGTAAATGAGTATTCTTCACTGACATATCTCCTTTCGTCACAGTATTAACTAAGTAGAAAATGTTAACAGTCAAACCAGTTGTAATCCTGAGAAACCTAAAAGAGTTTTTTTCTTGTATTCATGTATTCACCTATTGTTTAATTGCATCAGAGGTGTTTTCTTGAAGCCATGTTGATTTCTGACCCCATTTGGGAACAAGATGAAATCTTAATGTGCAAGATGAGATCTGTGTTTGAAATCACTGTTGGTGCTTGTATTTTGTTGTGTGCATGTAAACATTTGGAGATCTGAGACAAAAGATTTTAAGGTTATTTCTGTAGTAATTCATGTAGATGCTTGTAAAGAGGAGGAGTTTTGATAAGTGATATTCTGTGCATTTCCCTTTTCAATTAAGTGAGCACTGGAAAAATACAGTGAGGGCTGAGACTGTGAAGTGCTGGATGTCAATCAAACATTGGCAACTTCATAACTCAAGCCTGCTGTCACGTTGCCCCATCCTTTGAGACTGAAGTGGAGAATTTCTTCAGTTGGGGAATGGAATAAAAACACTCGAGTGCTACTGTTATAAATAGCACTTTATGTATCTCCAGTTGTTAAAAAAAACCCAAACCAACCAATCAAACAAAACCAAAAAAGCCTAACAAACAAATCCACAAAAAAAATCAACCAAAATAGCCCCACCAAACACCCTGAACCTCACAACAGACAGACAATCTGTAGTAGAGAGGAGTAGCTGATTAAAAAAATGTTTGCATTACCATGTCAGGAATTCTTAGGTTCAGGAATTCTTAGGTTCGGGCATTTGGGTGGGCCTGTGCAACTAATAAATGCCTATGGTTTAGAAACCCTATTTGAAAGGTGTGCAGGATTATGTCTGCAGTGGCAGCAAATATGTCATAATGTAAGCGAATCATTAGATTGAAATAGTTTTTGCTGGGATTATTTTATCTGTGTTGTATGAAGTTTAAAGGAAGGAGATGATGGCATTACTTTAAACTAGGTGTGGTTTGTCCTTGGGCTGAAACCTGGGCATGCATCAATGAGTCAGTCAAACTTAAGGATCATGAGAACAAAATAAAATTCAATTCAACTTTAAGGAATGAATTTGAAAACAAAGGCATTCATGCTTGCAACAAAAGATTTGGGAACTCCACGTTAAGGAATAGGCAGCTTCTGTGTTAGCCATTCTGTTACATCAGGCAAAAATTCCCTAGGGGAAAAACATTCAGTCCTAACAGAAAAACTTGGAAGTGTTGGAGGCAGGAACCATCATATGAGCTGGGAATAATATCCTCTTAGGATGGCTTCTGCTGCACTATTTTTCCTGACAATGAATGAAACCTGATTTAATGTGTTAGCAATTTACAGATTAATCCTTTCAGCTTTTAATGAGTAACAGATGTTTTGCTACTGAACCTATTTCATCATGAATGTTATGTGTTTGTCATTGTTGAACCACCATCCTGATAAATTTATGCTGCTTTTTTCCTAAAAGTGAAAATGGAGAGAATGTCTTTCCTATATAATAATAGCAATTAAGCTGATTTTTTTCTAATGTGTTTTCACAAGCTTCACATAAGTAACTCCAGGACTGGAAAGAAACAGCACTATTGTTCTGTTATTAAACCTTTTTGTGGCCAATGGAATGATAAAATGAAGCAGAGGGTGGAAAAAATGTGGGTTGTATTAGTTCTTTAAGTTTAAAATTTTCTGTATAGACATTTCCGTGAAACGATAATTAAGATGGTCACCAGCTATGTTCAAAACATGCACTTTGGTACTGATAAAATAACTTCTATAACATTGTTCCTGGAAAATAATTTTAAGAGGATGGCTGTGAATGGTATACAGACTAACAGCTTTAATAAAATCGCTTCATGGTGGATTCTGTGATAATACTTCAATATGTATTAAGTATTTTTCCTGATGTAATTGGTAACTCATATGTAATTTAGAAACACTATTTTTACTATTATTAGATCATGAAGTTGGAAATAGAAGAAATTGCAGCACCAAGGTCATTTGTGTTTTTGTGGTGTGGTTCAGGCGAGGGTCTGGATCTTGGCCGAGTGGTAAGATGATATTTTAATTGAATTTTTCAGGGACAGGCTGAAGAGTTTATTTTTATCATTGAATTTTTTTGTGTTTTCAGCTGTAGCTGCTGAGCATTGATTTGTTACTGTGGTAGAGGATATATAATTTTAAGTGGATTAAAAAATGTGTCTCTAGCATTAACTGTTCAGATACTGTTATTCTCGTGATGATTTGCTGTGACTATATGAGGAAGCATAATTCTATGGGATCTAGAAAGCTGTTCTGCTGTCTGTCTTGGTTTTGATGTATGTATGTTGTTACAGGAGCAGGTTGTCATGTTGAGTGCATGTGCACCATCGTTATTTAAACATAAATCGTAATAGTTTTCTGCCAGAAATACTTGTTAGTAGAAAGGTGCTGCTGTTCCATTAAATGAGATAAAATTGTGTAAGTAGCATTGCTTCTTTTCAGAAAACTGTGAAAATGCTTTGCAACTGTGAGCTTCCCTACTGTATCCTGGAGTTCTAGAGAAATCTTTCTGTATGCCAGAGTAGCACTGCTTGTGTTTGTGGAGAGTGGAATAAGAATTTTGAGTCGGCTCTTTCTCTGCTGAAATGTGCTTTGCTTGGTTTGAGTAGTGCTTCCTATTAAAGCGATATGGTGTTTGTTAAAGGACAGCAATGTGCTTACGAATCTGTTGGCTTTATCTGCTTTTTTTTTCTGAGGTTGGTTAATGTAGCTGTTTTGGATAGATTGAGTTTGGTCATAGACATATTCTTGGAAGCTGGACAGTTCTTCAACACAGCAATTGTCAAATGAGCTTGAGTCCTTAATTCCTAATTTCGTCCAGACCATGCATACTGGAGTTAAGCATTAAAAAGCCATGCTTGGTGGGCGTTTTTGGTTGTTGCTGGGCTTTTGTTTGTTTGTTTGTTTTCAGATCTAGGAAAACCCACAAAATGGTGGCAAAGGCTTTTTGGTTATTTTTCTTCTCATAGAATTTTACATTGATATGAAAAACTGCCAGATTGCAAGTATTAGTACAGGCGGAGTCAAGGCAGCTGATCACTACGTTGCTCACGCTGATTTTAATGAATTTCAAGTGTCAGTAAGTAAAAATGAGCGCAGAGTTCCGTGGGGGAATCTGTGCAGGAGGTAGTTGTTTAAAAAAATTAAATTATATGTGGACAAGTCAATGGGCACATAAACTGCTTATTTTAATTTTTGGGGTGCGGCTTCACAAAACAGTTAGTTTTGCCAGTAAACTCAGTGTTTCATTCACCTGTGACAAATTTGTCTTCTACCTGTGTTTTAAGAAAAGTCATCTATCTGTACAAGTGTTCAGTTTAGGCTTCTGGTGAAGTGTAAACTGTCCTCTCTGTTTATATTATTTAGTGTCTACGCAAATGGGGTTACAGAAGATGTGAGGACATTTGTTGGATTAAAACAAATAAGAACAATCCTGGAAAGACCAAGACTTTAGACCCTAAGGCTGTTTTCCAAAGAACCAAGGTAAAAATTTGGGTTAGTTTCTCCTCTGTCCCCATCCTGCCTCTTCATGATAGTGAAATGCCTGCTGCTTCACATCAACTGGTGACATGCTTTCAGGAAAGCAGACATTAAGACTGAGTTCTACTCTGGAAAGTACATTATATGGAAATAAATATACTCATAGGATGAATGATGACCTTCTGTCCCCTTCTTGATTTTTGTCAGTGTGAGGTTGTCATGGTTTAACACTGGCCCGGCAATTAAACCGAGTAACAGATGCTCTCTATTAATCTCTCTCTCTCTCCTCCTTGATAAAGAAAGGAGAGAGAATAAGGGAGAGAGACATGTTGGAAACTAAACTACACAACTTTAATGAAACAGTAATGATAAATAGGAAAATTACTAAATATATACAAATATACAGGAAAATTGATACCACATTCCTTCCCTCCTTTTCCCCCAATAACTCTCACGTCACCACTGAGGCTGCAGGGCAGCCCTGGGAAAGTCCAGGCTGGACTCCTGGAGTCGGCAGCAGTCAGGAACTGGAGGCAGGAACACACAGATATGGGCTGGCACGGATCAGGACCACAGGCAGAGGAACAGACGGAATCCTCCCAGGATGCCGAAGGAAACAGGGAACAGGTGAAAAAAGGGAAGCAGGAAGGGCAGGAAGTCGGAAGGTGGAAACCTTGGCTTGACCCTTGTGATCCCTCAAGTTTATACTGAGTATGACGTGTATGGGATGGAATACTCTGGTCAATTCTGGCACCTATCTTGTCTGTTCCTCCCCAAAGGAAGGCTGCAGGTGGGACCTCTTTATTCCTTCTGGAAGGTAAAATGTTCCTCAGAGCTGAGCAGTGTCCTTGGCTCTGCATACCAGTCTCTATCAGTAATTATAAACATGGAGTTTTATCAGTCCTAGAAGCAGACACTGTCTGAGAAACTTGCTGTTAATTTCAGCAAGTGCAGCTACTTACAAGAGACTTAGCTGAAAGCAAAAGTACAAGACAGAAAATCACCTCTATCCTGGCCCAAACCAGGACAGAGGTATAAAAGTTTCACCTGCATTTAACACTGCTAGGTAAATTTCTGCTATATTCCTCTATATGTGATACTCATTTGAGCTTTGGAATGAGAAGGGTTCATAGACGAATGGAACAAGAATGAAATTCTGAGAGGAAGATGGAAACTGAATAGAAAATGTCACTGTACCTTGAAATATTTTTGACTTCTGGGTTGTTTCAGTTATGGGTGAATGGTAAACAACCGGTTGGTCTATTAGCAACAGCTTGTGTGTAGAACGCGCTGCTTTCCAGAGAACATCTTTAGAATGGAAGTAGATTTAGCAGTAGAATTTGATTAAACTTGATGACAAAAAGTCTTTGAAACTGTAGATTATAAATGGATGTAATGAAAAATAACTTCAAGGCAGGCTGATGGTATATGTGGAGTGTATTATCAGTGTGTGCCCGGAGCCTTACCCAGACAGGATTCCTGCCTTCCTGAGGAGGACTGGAATGCACGAGTGACAGTATTGGTCAGCTTGTTTTAAATTAAATAGTTTCTCGGAGCTGTGTTGTGGAGGACATGTACTGAAGACGTTGCAGAGAAAAAAAAATATACTCTCATTAGAGAAACTCACATGTTATTCAAAATTGCAGACAAAGGTACATAGGATTAATAAATAATTATTTTAGGTATAAGTAGGTGGAACTGTGGCAGATTAAATTATTTATCATCCAACTATCTGTATTTACTCAGTGTCAGTAACCTTGAGACTCATTCCACATTCATTTATTATACATTAGTATTAAACATCTTCATCTCTTTGATGTGCTGGTTTTTAGGAGTATAAACTTCCCTTAATATATATGGAATCTTTCTTTGACCTGCATTTACTTGAGTCTGAAGTCTGTTTGAAAGTGTGTTGAACTAGTTACAAATTTATATGTAAAAACAGTATATATATTGTATATAGTATTGCAAATATCTGCAGCTCACTCATGAGGGAGAGGTTAAAACTAACAGGAAAATTTTGGGTGGACTTTGTCTTTCTTTAACAGAGGAGAATAGTGTCTGGTATTAGAGAATTTCTGTTTATTGAGTAAGGTTTGGGCTTAGGCCAGGATTTATAAAAAAACATTGAAAATTGAGCTAGCTATTCTGACTGAATAGTCTGTTGTGCAAGATGTATTTACCAGTGCTTACAGCAGCCAAGGCTATCTTGTTACGGTTAGCTTGGGAATCTCTATAGGTGCATGCTTTATGCAGTGCCACCTCTTAGAGACTCTAAGGTACTAATTAATGACATTCCATGTGTAACTATAATAAAATGTTTTAGCTAGTTCTCCTAACTAAAGAAGAGTTACTTCTTGCCCTTGTGTCCAAGGCGCCCAATGGAATCCTAGGGTGCTTTAGAAGGGTGGTGGTCAGTAGGTCAAGAAAGGTTCTCCTCCCTCTCTACTCTGCTCTGGTGAGGCCTCATCTGGACTATTGTGTCCAGTTCTGGGTCCCTCAGTTCCAGGACTGGGACTTGCTTGAAAGAATCCAGTGCAGAGCAACTAAGATGATTAAGGGAGTGGAACATCTTGAGGAAAGATTGAGGGAGCTGGGACTCCAGCTTGGAGGAGAGTGAGAGATAACCTCATCAATGTTTAAAAATATGTAAGGGCTGAGTGCCAGGAGGACAGTAAAGCTTTTCTCAGGGGTGAGTAATAATAGGACAAGGGGCAATGGTTATAAACTGGAGCACAGGTGGTTCATATAAATATTAGGAAGAACTTTTCACTGTGAGGGTGTCAGAGCACTGGCACAGACTGCCCGGGGAGGTTGTAGAGTCTCTTTCCCTGGAGACATTCAAAGCCCACCTGAATGTGTTCCTATATGACCTGCTATAGGTGACTCTGCTTTGGGGGGTGGGGAGGGGGGGGGGGGGGTGGGGTTTGAACTAGGTGGTATTTCAAGGTCCCTTCCAACCCCTGTGATTCTCTTAAGGTTCTTACAACCACTATATATACAAGGCTTTATTTGATGGGTAATTTGCTTAGCAGTATTCTGCCTTTTTCAGTCAAATTTAACATTCAAAAAACCTGTAGCTTGAGTGCAGTTGATCAGCTGCATAGATTTGATAGGTCACTTATTCTGCCTTTCAGCTTTATTCACTAACTCTTACAACCTGTGCCAAAAATCTGGAAATCATTATATACACTTGTCTGCAAGTTTTTTCAGAGCCATCTGGTGGTGCTTGGCGAATTGGTGTTTTATGATACTGGGAGAAATAGCTCATAAGCTTAGTATTCCCAGAAACAGAACTTTGGAGAACCCTCTTCTCATCCTGTGCCAATTATGGTGATTCCTCATTCATAGATTCTACATTCTAGTCACTTAGTGATCTATGTTTTAGAGGAATCGAAAGCAACATACACAAGAGATAAAGAACATTTTTAATGCTGATGAGTGCACTGATGGTTGGATAATGTTTTTACTTTTTGATGCAGTGATAAATTAAGCTGAAGGCTACTTTCATAGCAAGTGCAGTATGAAAAAGTACATTGTATTTTCACAACTGTTTTATGACTAAGAACTTTGAAAATTATTTGTATGGATAAAGTTAGGATCAGAATCCAAATACAAGTATTAATCTGATTAACTATTCCCTTACTCTCGCCATCACTTTCTTCAAAATCATTCCTCAGCCCAACTTTTATGTAACTGAAGAAGTTCAAATATCTCAGCCTATGAATTTTACTTCTTGGTAGTGTACTTCATAAAGCCCGATAGCTTACCCTACTCTGCTTTATTTTCAAAAGGCTCTTTTGGTGGTTCCAGGTTGTTCTGCTCTAGTTGGTTCTTCTGACTTTTCTCTGTATGAAGAGTGGGATCTACTCTGTGTGGAATTTCCTTGTCTTTCCATTATACTCGAACCAGGGACTGTGTGTGCTGTAGTAGTACGTGTGGCATTTGACGGCTCCTCTTCTGTGTGTAGGAGCACTGCCTCATGGGTATCAAGGGAACTGTGCGTCGCAGTACAGATGGTGACTTCATCCATGCTAATGTTGATATTGACCTAATCATCACAGAAGAGCCTGAAATTGGCAACATAGAAAAACCCGTAGAAATTTTTCACATCATTGAGCATTTCTGCCTTGGACGACGACGTCTTCATCTTTTTGGAAGGGACAGTACAATCCGACCAGGTAACTGTTACATTTAATTCTGGTGAACAGTTAAATTTTAATTGGCTTTAACCATTATTGTCTCAGCTTCTACTGAAATCCATCATGCGGCCTCAGATGATGATTAAAATACTAACTTTTCAACAGCTGTGGCCCCATCATTTAAGTCTTCCTTTTTCTAGGAAGAAGGCAATACTGACCTTGAATCATGAAGTATGTTCTTGCTTTTGGTGACTCTGGTTTTGTTCCCCAGGTTGGCTGACTGTAGGACCCACCCTCACAAACAGCAATTTCAATGCAGAAACATACTCTGCATACTTCACAGCTCCAAACTCCCACCTTACCGGCTGTACAGAGGAGATTGAGAGACTTCGGCCCAAGTCACCACCACCCAAGTCCAAGTCTGACAGGGGAGGTGGTGCTCCTAGGGGAGGAGGAAGAGGAGGAACTTCAGCAGGCCGAGGAGAAAGGGGCAGAGAGAGGAACAGAACAAACTTTCGGGGTGAGAGGGGTGGTTTCAGAGGGGGCCGGGGGGGTACCCATAGAGGAGCATTCCCCACACGCTGATGATTGTTAGGTAATCGCTTCTTCCCCTGGTCCTGTGCCTCATCTCTGAATCTTTTTCTTAGTTTTGTTTTTGCTGACGTGAATTATTCTGGGGACTTGAAGTAGATGACTTTTAAAGTTGTTTCTGGTGCAAGCAGTCACAGATAGTCTGCCTTCCAGTGACCAGCCAGGCACATTGCCTCACCAAGCAGGCCCTGTCCCTGGCAGTACTAACTTGGCCTCCTCACAGCTTATGAACCAGGGAGTGCCATTTCATCACACCTCAGAAAGGATTGAAGAGGCTTTTCGCTTACAAGACTTGCAAGGTGTGGGCTTTTGTCATTTTCTCCAAAACACAGATTCTTCTGTCTTTGGAGGTTCAGGTTTGGATTTGGATTAATACGATGGAAGGGGCATGAAATGCAGTTCTGACTTGCATGGCCGTAGCAGACTTACTCATGGAAGAAAAAGACTGTGTCTATTGATACCTGTTTCAACTTGTTTGAGACCAAGGAGCAAACTGAATAAATAGAGTTCTATTTTTTCTTATTTGGTTTAAATTTTCTGAATTATTCCTGGGAATTTGGGAACAAGTTTTTCATTCGTGGTGTATATACACTCTTCATGTTTGTAGTGAGGAGAGTGGTAGTACTGTGTGCTGTGCTTCATGGAAAGCAGTAATTTGTATGTTCATGTGCAGTGCAGAACTTCACAGATCTGGATTGCTTCATGAGTAGGGATTTTCACCCAGTGTCTGTTCATAAATGCCTTGTTCTTTGGTAGGGAAAACTTCTGTTGCAGAGCAGTTGCAGCGTGAGAAGTAGAAAGACCTCACTGGAGGTTGCACTGGAAATGTGAGGTGATGTTGTGTTTCCTGAAACTTGTCACCTGAGTAACCAGGGCACAGTAATTAAATCAGAGTTTTGCTTTGCTGTGGACATTATGTTGTGTATTGAAATAGACAGTGGATGATCAGCTCCCAAGTACTGTGTGAAAAGAAAGGGATTTACTTGGGTACGTACAAGATGTAATTTCAGTGAAACCACAACTCTGAACTTGTTGGTCAGTACTCTGCAGGCTGAACAAACCTGGCTGTTGAAATCTCCAAGTCTTATGTGTTGGAAAACTGGCTTTTAAGTCTCATGTTTCCCTGCTGAAGTCTAGCTTTTAAGTAACTGTCTTGTAAAGTAATGGCTTATTAAACTTGTTTCTCAAAGCTAATGTTGAAGTATTTTTCATAGTATTTTGTGGATTTCTTCTCTTTGGGCTTTGGAATTATGAAGTTTTACTGTGTTTTCCTCCCTACTGTTGTAAAAGAGCAGACAGCAGCTGCTGTTTTGTTGGATAAAACCTTAACACAAATTTTTAGGGTCTTTTCAGCTTTCAAGGCCTTGGTAACATGCTTGCTGAGGGACATCAAGAGCGCAGATGAAACTCCCCCTGTTGTTTATGTTGTTTCTTCTGTGGTACACTGGCACATCTGAAGGGTGGCTGGATTTTGGGGGGGGGCGGGGTTGTTTTAAGGGTAGTGCTTAATTTTCTGTCAGTGAAGTCTGCCAAGGACTACCTGGAACGGCGTCTTTTGCATACATGTCACAGTAAGGAAACTTTCTGATTTGGCCCTAATCAAGTTTGTAATCAAAAACTAAACACTGGAGACACACAAAAGTGAGAAGGTTGCTTCTGTACTAGTGACAAGTCTTTTTTTCTCATTTAAAATTGAAAAGGAAAATGGGAATTAGTAGAGAATGCTGTGTCCATAGCTAGTAGTTCAGTGTGTGGACTACTCCGAACATAAAGACTCAGACTGTTTGAAAGCTGCATCTGTGAAGCTGGAGTGCTGCTCAAGACTTCAGTGACTCGCAAAATTATTTGCACAAGGTCTTTTAAAAAGAAGTCTACCAAATAAATCCCTCTTGAGCATGCAGCATTAGCTTTCTCTCATTTTTTGCCCCCAAAGCTGAAATGGCTGAAGGAATAAAGACCACTGGAAAAAAAGACTGTTAGATTGGATATGCCAGCTTCACCAGGGAAGTGTAATATATCTGTTGCTAACAAGCAACTGACTCTTTTTAATCAAGGCTAATGGACAAGGAAACAGAAGTTTCTTTTTGTCCTCTATGAAGAAAGATCCCTGTGGGTATAGGCTACAGGTAGTTTCAGCAGTGGCAGGTTGTCTGCACAGGTAAGGCAGCAGTGCAGGAGGGAGTGTGCGCAGAGGCTGGGGGAACACACTGGTGGTTGTGGAGATGATACTTAAAAAATCCTGTACCGAGTCAATAATCCCCAGCTACCCCCCTTAATACAGTAAAAACATCTGGTAATTTGGTTTTTTTAATCGTTGATTTGGACCATAACTCAAACTTGATCTGACAATGGAAGTTAAATGGCATTAAGTCAAGGGATTAACATTAGAATATTCAGATGTTTTAATAACCCTTGCCATGGGAGAGACATCTTCAGAATGCACTCCAGAACAGAGTAAATGAGCACTTCAAGCCTATTACACAGGTCTTCATTCTAAGTCTTGTTTGTTGAATGTGTCTTTTTAAGGATACCATTGAGTTAACTGAACATAGTAATGACACCCACCGTTTCTAGGGGATGTTGTTCTAGTAGAAAATATTTCTCCTTCCAGAATTGGTAAAGTTGGCGGCATCTTTATTGCTGTAGTAGAAATCACCCAGTGTGATGAAGGTCAGCTCAATAACATGGATGAAAAGCTTACTAATTCTTCTCATATTAGGGTCCTCATGGGTAAAAAAGCAATTGGTAGGTAAGTAAGTTCTGTGGTAAAACTATTATTTGAATGTAACGACTGCAGCAGTTAAAAAGGCAAAATGGGCCTAATTTACTGTGAATCTTGAGTTGAATATTACAGTTCTGCTAGAGACAAGAACTGTATAATGTCTCTGTGATAACTTCTACTACTGCTGCAAGAGCTGCTCTATCAACATCTGTGTCATGGTTCTAGTTCAGCCATTGTGATGCCTTAATGTAGGTAAAATTAACTACATAAAAGCCTTGAGCTCTGATGAATTAGTTATGAGAGCATAAACAGCTTTGTCTTACTACAGCATTGCTCTGAGCAGCGCCTGCTGTCTCACTGGGGGCTTTGCTAGTGCACGGGTGTGATACTTTGTTCCAAAATTCCTGGTGTAAAACAAGAGTAGCCTCACCTGACCAAGTAGACTGTGCCTCTGTAGTGACCTGGAGTACTTGGTTAGGTGCTGCTGTTTAACAAGTGTGGGATAGATTCTGCTAGAGGTTGATCGCATAAAAAAAACCTCAGTAACTTAAGTACATGAAAGAATAAACACACTTATAATGAATGTATTTAATAAATGCATTCATTTTTTTACAAGTAGATCTACTTTACAAGTAGGTACCATTTTACGAAGTACTCTGATTTGGAATGGCAACAAGTATTTTTTACACAGTAACATAAGTGCTTGTCATGGCAGCTGAATTGAGTCCAAGGATCTCTGTAACAGAGCTGCTTAATTAGACACCTATTGAAAGAGCACTCAGACAATGCACAAGGATACAACTGTTTTTATCAAAACAGTTGTCAAACTGTTGACAGCTGTCAAACAGCTGTCAAACAAAAAGATGCATCTTGGCTGCTTATCTTGGATATTAACATGAGTAACACTAAGCAGTGACATTAACATGTTTAAAGGCACTTTTTTTGGCTTTTAAGAGGCCCAACTCTCATACTTTTGATTTTTTTTTTTTTTTTGCTCTCTTTGAAAGACTAATTTTTGTAAAGGTAGCTTTTCAGGTTTGGTGTAGAGGCATTGGTCCTAAATAGTCTAATGTGACATGAAGTAAACAGAGCCAAAGACTCTGGCTTTCTTATTTTACCTTAAATATATGAACATAAATTACCACAGCCTTAGTTTTCAAAGAAGTGACTGCTGAATAAATCAATCATGTGAGAAGAGTCACTGTCATAGAACTGGTATTACACAAGATGCTTTTTATAGCACCACAAATAACTTGTGGTTAGGGTATCAACTGGCGTACAGCGGACCTGCCACTAAAGGACAGATTTTTATCTAAGTTGTACTGGGAATATTCCAGTTAGCTCATCAGTTTTGAAAATGTAATTAGATAATATGCTATATTACTTGACAATAGAGAATTGTACCATCATAGTGTGGCATTATCTGCCAAACTTAGCAAAATGATTGATTACTCTTCCTGTCATCCATTCTTCTAGAACTTGCTCAAGTCCAGTTATAAACCAAGGCATTTTGTGGCCTGGATAATTCTAGGTGTGGAAGGCTGCCCAGTGCTGTTTCTGTAGAAAGGAAGTTATGCTTGTCCCTTCCAGGAAACAGGGAATTATATTTTTAGAGATTAGCTTTACATGAAGGATTCTGAAGTACACAAATTGAACTACATGATTACTGCATTACTGATTCAGCTGTATACCCTCACTTATTAAAAACAATGGTTTGTAATTTTTTTTCCATGTATATTTTTACCATCTTTCCTTCCTAGCTCTTCTACAACTTTTGAGTAGCAAAAGCAAAACAGTTTTCTAAATTATATTTTAATAAATGCATACCATATGCTTATAAGCATGGACAGTGTGAAATCTGGCAGTTCAACTTAGAGAAGGAGTCAGAACTCCCTCCCAGAAGATTTAATACCTGAGTGCAGAACATCCTATTCTACAGCTTAGTGTAAACTGAATACATGCTGAGAGGTTTGAAATGAAATTGTACAAAAAAGAGCATAGAAAAGGGCCACTGAAGCACAGCAGAATGCCTGGACAGGGTGGAGCTCTGGGCCAACCTTCAGGCACAATAACCATCCCTCTTGCAAAATCAGAAAAACTGACAAATACTTGCATTTTCTTAACTGAGCAGCTGGCAGATCTCTTTGTGAACACAGCATAAAAAATCCATATAGGAAGCTCCTCCATAAATACTCTTGTCTTCCACTAGGAACTGTCGGAAAAGCATCTCAGGCTGCTCTTGTTGTTTGACAATCATCAACTGAAAATAAAGATACATTTTTAGGATAGAACTGTACTAAATGGCAGTACAGTTTCCCTGTATTGATTACTGTACAGTCCTGGGGCAGAACACCAAAACTAATCTCCATGTTTCAGTAGTTGAACATAGGAGACAGAAGAAGTGTGAATAAACACAGAATAAAACGATAAGAAATAAAACCTTTAGATTTGACTACCTCTAAAAATCTCTTTTGATTAAGAATTTGAGATGTCTGTACCTACAATGTGTGCTGGAACTTTAAAAGCTTTTCCAGCTACTGGTAAATTTTGTTAAAGCCAGTCATGTTCTTACGAACATGTAAGAGGAGTGAGTTGAGTCTTACCTTCATAGTGTAGGGTTTTTGGCTCTGGATATGGTCCAGTATTGACTTCAGTTTCTTAGAAAGCGGACTGTCCAGCTGAGGCAGTGATGTCTGTTAAAATAAAAGCAGAGCAGCTTGTCTTAATAATGCAAGTTACTGTGGATTTCAGTCTAAGTTGGGAAATATGTGCACAAAAAATGTCTCTCTGTCTCATCTTGATGACCTACTGATGCAACTTTTTAGTTTAAAATAATGTTATAAATAGGCAAGATCAGGAGAATCCTGAACTACTGCAAAGTCTTTTGTCCCAGTTTTAGCAATACACATTTAGTAGGATTTCAATAGCTGCAACAGTGAAAGTCAAAGTAGTTATTAAAATATTAGTAAAGCTTCTCACCTATGAGTCTTCAGAGTGTAAAAGATTAAAGTTTTATGTATTAATCCCTTCTGGTCACCTGTTTCTGCTTTTAGTTGAGGAATGAAAATCTACCTCTTGTTTCTCAGATCAGCAGTCTGGTTGTACTAAATCAAATTCCAGAGAAGGGACTAGTGCCCATCTACTCACAGCCTCCGTGCTGATGTGTGCTAAGGACGGTACATTGAAAAATCCTTGGATGAGCTCTGGGGGTGCACTGACTCCAAGCCACAAGAACATATTTAGCCCATTGACCAGCAGGAAGGCCCCTCCTTCTGAGAGACGTTCAGCGGAACACCGGACAGCAGCTGGAACAATGTCACTCTTCAGATCCAGGCTGTGCTGCAGGGCACAAATACACAAGCATTTCAGACTTGGTGATGAAAGCTCTCATTAGACACTGCAAAGTAACTATGGAAAAGTTTAGTACATCTTTGTGGTTCTTTTCCAAGCTAAAGGAACTAGAAATCAATCCGCTCCTTTTTTCAGTTAACATACTGTGTGCAAGGGAAGACCTGCAGTAACTGGGGAGATACTTGCATACCAGTGTTAATCTTTAATAAAACTGGTATCTTTTCACTAGTCTAGTACAGTAAGATTCTTGGAGGATGTTGATGCCAGTGACTGATAATGTTACATCCCCATTTCCAGTAAACTAGAGGTTCTACCCTCTTTCAATTTAGTTCAACTAGCAGCTACATCAGTCAAAATGTACTCTAGTGTGGATGTTCTAACACTTGTCCAGGAACAGAATCTTTCTGCATCTGCACAACTATAAAATCACAGCATACTGAAAACACAAAGCTGCACAAGCAACATACTCACAAGTGGCAGAAGCTGAGGATAGAAAAACAACTGTGTGTCAGCAACTCCCATAGCAGTGACCAGCTGCCGCTGGTATGCTCGCTCATCAGTTGGAATTTCTGGCCTGCCCACCAGCACCCAGCTCTTCAGCAGGGAGTTCATGTACACTGGCAGCACCTTCATTGCATCTGGAAGGATGAGCTGGGAGATAGGGAAAGCTCGTTACATAATATAGCTCATATCCTAGGGAATGAAAGCTGGGATACAGATATTTAGAACCACTGCTTGTTTTAATTTCATTAAAGGGGGGAGGGGGAGAAAACAAACAACAGAACCACCTAGAACTTCCTTTATATGTGCTGTTTCAGATCCGATGTGACAGCTCTGAATGATTAATACTTTTAATAAGAATCCCATTCAGAGTACTTGCCCTGTAGACATTATCTTGGATGCTGGCATCTCTACTCTATGCTCATTTTTAGGTACTAAAATAAAGGGGAGTCACAGAGGAAATATTGGTGGCTTTTTTTTTTCTATGAACAGTGTAGGAGGGAAATCAAGGGCCATACCTACTGTCTATCCAACATATTTAGTTCTCACTAAAATAAAAAAATTAATTGAGTAGACTTTTGATTATAGGGAGTATTGCATGGTACGTAACAGTCTTTAGTTTTTCTCTAGAAAAAAATCATTATATCACTATAAAAATATCACTTAATCACTATACCCCTAGGAATTTGGCCCCATCTAGACTGTCTTTATCACTACAGCACTCTCGAGCCAGATTGTTCAGATTCAGACTGTTGTTACTTTAATAATTTGAACAATAAGAGTATTTGGGAAAAAATATGATAATAAAATCTTCAATAATATAAGAAAAAAATGAAATCTTTTTGAGTCAGCACAATTCCATCAGGGACAAAAAGGCTGAGCTCTTTTGTTTGAATATGATCATCAATTTTGTCAATGACAGCATTGCTATTTGTTCCCAAACAGTATCCTCTGTGTTCTGTAATTGCTACCATTGAATTCCCCCTGTCATTAATTGTATTAGAAAGAAAAGGAAAAGTCTGTCCAGAAATTTTGCTTTCTGGCACTGCTGATGTTGCAGAGGTTGTCATTCACCTGCAAAATCTGTTGGGGAGGGCTGGGCTAGGTTTTACCTGGCTGACTGCTGAGGGGCTGGCACAGTTCTTCCTGTAACAGGCCAGCATGTGAGCTGTCTGGTTCACCAGGATCTCTCTGACCATCTTCAGTGGTTGGCTTAGAATGGCTTTAAAAGCTACAATACAGAAGAATGAGTGTTCTAAAGATGGGGACATAGGTTTACAGTATCTATACTCCCTGAGCTTCTGCTTCTACTAACTTGAGGTCTGTGGCTGCTATTTAAGTCTCTTTTGCAGACAGCACCTTGGAGGATGTTAATTTTTTCCCAAATAAATCCCACTAGACCTTCAGCACAGCAATAGGATTAACATTTCCACTACCTATGCAGCTGTGCACATTACGTTTCCAGCTATATTACTTTTACAGCACTGTATCTAAAGTATGTAATCCTACTTTTCTATTTTCTAATACTTCAAGAGTTATAAAATCCCACCCACTTGAGCTCTCTTCCCCTTCCTCCACCTCATAAAAAATGAAAACAAAATCAATGTTACAACTTTACCTGACTTAGCAAAGAAGTTGATAAGCGCATCAGTCTCACATGTCTTATAGACATCAGCTAACTGGGAGCTACAATTTAAGCCAATGTTGTGTATGCGAAGCCTTCTTTGCCCACTTATTGATGTGTAAAGGACTGCACACTGCAAGAGAGGAGCAAATTACCATTTTTATTTTAAAACAAAAAGCTTCAGTCATACAAAAGCCCCCTGCTTTCTGCATAAAATGAATAGAATTCTTTCAGAAAACAGCCTAGCTTTGCTGTGTTATCACCTACAGTCCCAAAATACCTGTATTTTTAAGAGAGGATATTAGATATTATAAAAGTTACTAATCTTAAAATAATAACATAATTGATTGAAAGGCTTAGTGCTCTCATTTGCCACACACTGATGGTATCGTGAAAACAAGAGACCACAAATTGTAAATTTGTGATTAACACTGTAACTGTGAAATATTTGAACAGTTCAAATGAATGTATCTGAGAATATCTCATATAAGAGATGAGAAGCTTGCTGAGAAGCACTCTGCCCATCACATTATCTTTTGACAAAACCAATACAAGTAAACTCCTTCATCTTGAAAAGCTGAGTGGTTCTTTTTCACATGAGGTGAAACGAGGTGTTGCTAGCCCCGGTATCCTCTATCTGCTGTGTGCTTAGTGACTAAAAACTGAGATGGATTTTTAAAATTTCCTTGTAACTCCAATTCTACATGTATATAATGCAAGTTCATTAAGGACAAGTGCAGAGTACTCCCTCTGGGGAAGAGCCCCATGCATCAGTACACATTAGGAGCTGACCTCCCTGGGGAAAAAGACACGTCTCACCATGAGCCAGCAATGTGCCCTTGAAGCCTAGAGGTCCAGTGCCATCCTGGGATGCATTTAGAAGAGTGTGGGCAGCAGGTCGAGGGAAGGTTATCTTCCCCCTCTTCTCTGCCCTGGTGAGGCCCCACCTGGAGTACTGACTGTGCATTTCTGGGCTCCCCAGTTCAAGAGAGACAAGGAACTACTGGACAGAGTCCAGCACAAGGCCACTAATATGATTATGGCACTGGAGCATCTGCCCTGTGAGGAAGGCTGAGAGCCTGGGATGTTTAGCTTAGCGGAGGCTGAGGGGGATTTCATTAATGCTTATGAATATCTAAAAGGTTCTCATCAGGAGGGTGGGGGCCAGACTCATCTGTGGTGTCCAGTGACAGAACAAGGGGTAATAGTCTCAAACTGGCACACAAGAGATTTAAGCATAGTATAAGAAAATACTTCTTTACTCTGAGGGTAACAGAGCACTGGAACAAACTGCCCAGAGAGGTTTTGGAGTCTTCATCCCTAGACATTCAAAACCTGCCTAGATGTGTTCCTGTGTAATCTGCTTGACGGAATCCTGCTGTAGCAGGATGTTCTCCAGAGGTCCCTTCCAACCTCTACCATTCTGTGATTCTGTGTAAATAAAAGCTCTGTTTATGACATATTTATTATGTCACAATAATAGTCTGTGCAAGTTGTGCCTTGCTCCTATCAGTCCTTCCTGTTAGAGCTGGAGAAGTTGTTAGTCACCATTTCATGGTATTACATTTAATTAATTTTTTTTACCTGAATTAAGGCTCCATTATCTTCATTCAGTTTGTCATCATGCTTGAACTCCACTGTCACTGCCTTATCACAGTCAACTGCTGCCATCTCTACATCTGTGGTGTTGTTCATGCAAATAGCACCAAAGAAATCCGTAGCCCTGAAGCCTACAGCCAGATTAAAACAAACCAAACATCTCTTTTTATTTAAGATTGGCAAGTAAAACTGACATTTCTTTTTATAGTCAGTCAGCTTTGCTGAATGAAAAAGGAACCATTTTCCCACTGGGCCATGCAACCTCAGGGGGATCCCACCAAGTGTCCTTGCTGATGGCATTTTTTGACAGTTAGGTGAGAGGGAAAAAGGGTGATGGGCCATGAAGATGCACTGTGACTTCGAGACCACCCAGAAGCTTTTTCACTTTTGACTCAGCCAATTTGTACATTTATGTTTCTCAGACAGTTGCATTTAAGGTTAGAAAGCATGTTTCAGAAGTAGACAGTAATATCACTTGCAGTATGAAAATGAAGGAACATGTGAGTGTCCATCAACAACACTTTTTTAATACAATTTATTTGCAATCCAAGCTACATGCATGATGATCAGAAGCCTGACTAATATTCAAAAATTAATTCTTGTGGGGGCACACCCAGGCACACATCCAAGCATTTCATCAGTCTATCAATTAATTTTCAAGAGATACCTAAGGAAGTTAAAAGATTAGCCTGATCTTACAAGCGATGAGTACAGTGCTGTATAATTTAAAATTATATATTGTCATATTTATTCATGTTTATGTTCATTACCTGTACTTGTCCGCACCCTCATTATTGCATCAAATCCGCTTGTCTTTTTGATATCTTTCCTGAGGTCGCTTAAGAACTGCGGGCTGTCAGCATCCAGCTAGAAACGCAAAGCAAAAGCAAAGGCTGCAAACCATCACTGGGTGGCAGCAGCACAGCAGGACCCTCTCCCCCTCAGGCCCCGCCCCCCCCCCCTCGCCAGGAAAACCATTCGCCTTTAACAGGAAACGTGCATCACTCACCTGGAAATTGTTGTACTTGTACAACGTTCCTCCAGTGTACATTGTGACGACGCCCATGGAGGCTATGTCCACGTACTGATTTGGGAAGATGAACAAATTCACACAGCAGCCATTAGCCACACAATTCCTGGCTAGGGCTTCATAAGAATTTACCTGAGGCTGGAAGAGCGTCTGCAGATAATTAAAAATACAAAACATTAGACACCATTGGTGGCCAACCACAATCCAAATGCCCACTTCAAGACAAAAATGTTGAAGTTGTAAGTGAGGCATGGATCCGATGAAGAACACAATACCTGTGCCCATATACATATGTAGGGAGCCAACTGCATACTACTGAGAGCAAGATCACTCAATAGGCAGGTGGCAAAAGCTCCTGGTGGGTGGCATTACTTGTTGCTTGAGGGTTCCTTTATGAATGGGAATGGCTGCTCTACTGATATTGTTTCTATAAGGACAGTATCATGTGCCAGCAAAATCACAGCACAGTGAGAATGGGAATATTACATAGTTAAACAATGTATCTTTGTAAAAGAAAGCAGCGTAATAGCAGTCCCTTGGTAAGTCAGAGCAGAAAATACCTTTTCTTTATCTGTATTGAGTAATTTTTTGTCATCTCTGTTCCTCAGCTTCCCGGGTGCTTCAGCAGTTGGCAAAGAAGAATGGAAGATAAACAGTTTCCCAGCACATTCTGCAGCCTGTTTCAAAGACACCATATTTATTAATGCTAAGATAAACTAACCTAATTTTCTTTCATTGTGGTATCTCAGAGAACACTAAACTTTCTGCAGGTGCCATAAAGGTAAGTAATTAATTTTCAGAGTCAGAACTCAGTGGAAATAAGTCCTGAAACAAACTGGAAATTTTATATCAGTAAATAACTTGGTCTGGCACACAGCTCTGTTGGCTAATGCATTGTTACAGTAATTTCTACACAGGAATTTTAAATCTTGATGGGCAAAACTAGGAGAACCTCTCTTGTAGACTTCCCAGTTGTATTAAGCATTACGCAACAAGTATTAGTAGTATGAACACAAAACCTGATAAAATGAAATGTAATTTAACAGAAAAATTTTTCAGCGCAGGCACAGCAGTGTTCACTAAATTTTTATAGGTTAATTATATTCCTGTATGAGATTCCACATTCAAATCTAAACTAAAATGCAGAAGTATCAAAACCTGTGATGAACATTTCCTCCTGTCACTAAGAAATGAAGTGACTACCATTTTTATTCCAGGTTTCTATTCTTCTTTAGAACTCTAATGAGCAGCATTTACTGAGTATTTACTGAGATGACAAACTACTGACAGAGAACCCTGAATTCCAAAAGCAGTAACAGCAGTAGCAGTACCACAGGAATTTATTAAGCTTTTTCAACCCAAATTTAGAAAATCTGGTTTACTACTTACTATTTAGACAGCTAATGGGAATGAACAGAATAGAAGAGTTATTTCATCTAGAAGGGATCTGCAACGATCATCTAGTTCAGCCTGACCACTTCAATGCTGATCAAAAGTTAAAGCAAAGTGAAATGAAAACTGATTAGCAATTCTGAGGTCTCCAAGTATTGAAAAATTTGGTTGAAAGTAAGAAAGGAGAAAACAGGCATTAGTCCTCTTCCTGCAGACTTAACTGCAGATCCAGGTTAAAACTGCAAGACTGCAGACACAGATCAGCTTTGGTACTCTATCCTCCAGATCTCAAGGTGTTTACAAGATAAAGATAGTCCACATTTCAAAACAAGCCACAGCATTCTTCTGGGAAAACTAGAAATCTCTTTGCTATGGCAGAAATGCACCTGAAGACACTTATTTTTATTAGAGCTGAAATTTCAACCCTAGTGTCTCAAGCATAGTTGTCTTTAATCACAGATGCAAATTTCTTCAATTCCTTTAAGAAGCATTCTGCTGAAGACTGGAACATTGACCAAATACCTGTTTGTCAGGATACACATCAGGAATTTTTGACATTGCTTTTGACAAATTTTCTATAATGCATATAATTTCTAAAAGTAGTAAAATTAATCACAATCCATTTCATTCTTTTTAGACAAGAATAGTTTTCTTGAGTGCAGGTATGAGCATATTAGTGAAACCATAAAGAAATTTACATACTGAGCTAAATAAAAAGTCTAATTAAAAGCTGCTTTGTTCTACAGCCAACATGAAAAGAAATTTACAACTATGCCCCCTAGGTTTGTTTTGTAAAAGTCAAGTATTAGGGAAGAGCTTTCCAACTGAAGTGGTAATCAAATGTATGTTTTGCACACATACCTTCTGGCAGAATGGCTAAATAACTAGAAAAAGGGGTACTAAATAAATATTTAAGAAACAAGTTTGAGAAATGTGTAATTTTGGTTCAAAAATTTATCTACTCAAAGTTCATACTTTACTTATACACAGCTTGCAGATAAATCAACTAATTTAAACCACCACTGGCTGGTTTTGTGTCCCTGCAAATCTTGGTGATCTGTGGTGGCATTCTTTTAACTGGCAGTGTTCCATGGCAATGTCAGCACCTCAGAGCATGTCCCAGATATACAGAACACAACTGGGGATGGATCTTGACCTGTAGATTTATTTTCAGCTGCATTCAAGCTGTGAGAACTTGTCAGTTAAGCAGAAACCTTCCATGCTTCTACCTGATTCAGTTATAAATATCTCAGCTTTGCCTAAGAAGTCATCAGAAGCAGAAGAACAGGCTAGGCAAAATCGTACTCTTTTCCTGCCCTTAACATGTGCAAGGACTGGATATCTATGCAAACATCCAAAGGATCTATTAGTTCAGCTGCAGTAATTAAACACATTTTTATTTCTCGCAAATGCTGAATGAGAAACTGATTCCTGGCATCTTCTCTTAAACATCCAGACTCTAGGGGCTGGTTTCCCTTAATAACCAAAATCTGGACACTGATGTTCTGCTTGCAGTGTTCTCATTCTGACTCGAGCAGTTCAAATGTACTGTTACAGTAACTTAACATCAGTGCTAGAAACAATCAGTGACTTTTTTTTCTAATTTCCCATTGTGATCTGGAGGGGAACTTGGGACTGGCATTTAGCAAGTGGAAATTCTGAAGCTTAACAGGTCTTAGTCTCATTAGGGAGCTGCTTCTCATGCAGCAAGGAACATTCTAACCTTTAGCGCCTCCATGCCAGCCTGGATAACAGGAGCGAAGATGGTCTCACTCTCATTAGTGTCTGCAAACATCTCTGGAATCTGGTCCAACAAGCTATGAAAGATGAAAGACTGGTGACTCAGCTGGTTAGTGTATTGGGATAATCCCCAAACATACCTTGTAACATATATAACCTTTGCATATTTGAACATCATGCAAATTTGTATTTTAAATAAATCTTGATTGCTCAGCTTCTTAAGATTTTAGCCAGAATATAGCAAAAGATGCCTTTTAAAGTTCTAGGAAATCCATTAATTCAAAGGTGGTAACATAAAGGAATGCACATTAAGGAAAAAATAGCTAAAAAATTAAGGAGTTCTGATCTGCTGTAAGTACTTTACAGTCCTTAGATCATATCCAGGTGTGCATCATATACATAGTAAAATGAAAAACATGCAACATGGCACACAGCTGCAAACTTGTTCCCATTTTTTAAGACCTACAGCTTAAGATGCATGGTGTACACCTGGCCTAAATATGCTTTCGAACTCAGCACTGGGGGGGTTGTTGATAAGCACTTTTTCTTTGCCTCAGATCACCTACTGCCCTCAATAAATACAAGTATGCCCCAAACCCAAGAACACAATTGACTAAAAGGCATAATGCACATCATAAGCATTCAGGTATTATTCACATATGAAATAATTATACTTTACTTGATAACAACAGATCGTGACTCCTTAAAGTTAACAAGGAAACCATCCAGTAAAGGAATAAAAACTTCCCCAACATCCGAGACCACCATCATCTGAGGCTGTGCTAAGCTGCTTTTAATATTGAAGAAGTGGAGGACCTTGTTGTAAGTGACAAAACCAACTTGAATGGATGAGGATTCTTCTTGCTCTTCTCTGTAAGATAAACAAAACCAACTGAAATTCTGACCTTGCAATAAAAGCTGTCTTTCAAAATGCAAGGCTGCTTTCAGATCATTATCTGTGCTGGGAGCAACAAAGCAAATAACCAAGCAGAAGTAATGGTCTCAGTCTTTGCTGTAAAATCACAGAATCACAGAATGTTTAGGTTGGAAGAGACCTCCAAGATCATCCAGTCCAACCTTTGACTAACACCATAGTCAATGACTAAGCCATGTCCTTAAGGACCAGGTCCAAATGCCTCCAGGGATGGTGACTCCACCACTGTCCTGGTCAGGCCATCCCAATGCCTGACAACCCTCTCAGTGAAAAAATATTTCCAAACATCCAGCCTAAACCTCACCTCATGCAGCTTCCATCCATTCCCTCTGGTCCTTTCACAGTTTACTAAGAGGAAGAGGCTTTTTCCCTCCTCACTCCAACCTTCCTTGAGGTAGCTGAAGAGAGCTATAAGGTCTCCTCTCAGCCTCCTCTTCTTCAGACTAAACAACCCCAGCTCCCTCAGCCACTCCTCACAGGGATTCTGCTCCAGGCCCTTCATGAGCTTTGTTGCCCTTCTCTGGACACTCTCCAGCACTTCAATGTCCCTCCTATACCGAGGTGCCCAGAACTGAACACAGTACTCAAGATGTAGCCTCACCAGAGCTGAGTACAGAGGGATGATCACCTCCCTATTCCTGCTGGCCTCTGAGTTCCTAATACAAGCCAGGATGTCATTGGTCTTCTTGGCCACCTATGCACACTGCTGACTCATATTAAGTTGATTGTCAACCAATACCCCCAGGTACCTTTCCAACTTACAGCTCTCTAACCAGACTTCCCCAAGTCTGTAACTCACCATGGGGTTGTTATGACCATTTGACCTTGTTAAATTTCATACAATTAACCCTGGCCCATGGGTCCAACCTAAGTCCTGCTGTAAGGCTTCCCTACCCTCCATCAGATTGACACAGCCACCTAATTTGGTATCATCTGCAAATTTACTGAGGGTACACTCAATCCCCTCATCCAAATTATTAATGAAGATATTAAAGAGGCCCCAGTACTGAAGCCAGGGGGACACCACTCACAACCAGTCATCAGCCAGATTTAGTTCCTTTCACAACTACTCTTTCAGCCAGACCATCCAGCCAATTTTTATCCAATGCAGGGTATTTATCCAAGTCAAGTGCCATAAGTTTCTGAAGAAGAATGCTGTGAGAGAGTGTCAGAAGCTTTACTAAAGCCCAGATAGACAATGTCCACAGCTCTTCCATCATCCACTAGGCAAGTCATCTTGTTGTAGAATGAGATCAGGTTAGTCGGACAGACCTGCCTTTCATAAACCCATGCTGACTGGGCCTGATCACTTCGTTATCTTGTATGTACCGTGTGATGGTATTCAAGAGGACCTGCTCCATAACCCTTCCTGGCACCGATCTGTTCCTCAGATCATCCTTTTGCCGCTTCTTGTAGATGGGAGTTACATTTGCCAGTTGCTGTAAATGTAGCAGCCCATTGCCAATGTAGCTCATGCACTCTTTAGTTCTCTTTAAAATCTCAGAATGAGAGCTACAAGTTGGGACTTGGCTGATAATAGCACCTAGAGAGAGTTCACTACAAGGAAGGAAATGAACGTGTTACATGAGCAATTAGTATGACAGATTCCTTCCATTCATACAGGAAGCCCAGATACCAATGTTTAGAAAAATATGCCAGCAGTGTTAAGATTAACACTGGGTCACTATCACTCCAAAAATACCTGCACTGTTTATTGTTACCATTTCTGTAGCTTGTTCTTACCCCTCAACATGCAAAGCTGTATGAAAGCTGCTTAACACACTATGCAGTGTTAAGCAAATCACAATTGTGTTTCTTTACCTTGGAAGTTTATCTAGAAGAGTCTTCAGTTCATCACATACGAGTTTAACAAGGCCACTATTTATGTTTCTGTATGATACATCAATCATGAAGATATAAGCTGGTGGCTTTGGAGGCTTGTTGTTCTACAGAAAAAATACCATTCACAGGGAAAATTAGACAGTCTCCTGTTATGTTAAAATTACAAGCGGTTAGGCAAACTAAAGACAAAGTTCAGTTGTTTGAAAAATGCTATGGATCATAAATAGTTACCACTGCAGAAAGCTGATGCGTATTGGGTAAAGTCCACCCCTGGAATAAGATGAAACACAAACATTTTCTGTTGAAATTCAACTGTTTAAACCAATTTTGCCTTTGGGCTTTTTTTCTGCACCTGTACTGGCTTTGCATTCCCTATATCAATATGCAATATCATTTTGTTAATGTGAATGCTTAAACTCAGATTTTATTAGCGTTTGACTCCACCAACTGTTAAGTGATTTCTAACCAATCTAGAAACAGAAAATACATTAGGTACTGAATCAGAATTATAATAGTTGAGTTCTCAGCAGTACTAAGTGGTGATAATTTGCATCCTCTCTTGCTAGCTCACACTCCAGTGCATTCTGAAAAGCTGAACTCTACTTTCAGGAATAAGCTGACTTTTTCTAAGATCACCAAAGCACAAGAGCGGAACATGCAATGTATGTAATTGCTTTATACACAGCAGTAACTTCAGCTGTTATGGATTCCTTTGAGTATTTCTCTTACTCTTAATGGAAGTGGCATACAAATGGTGACAATCACTACGGACACAGGCTGCTATAAGTAAGAAAAAGGTGAAGATTGGTTTTTTCGCTTCCAAATAAAGCAATGTAATGCTTAGAGATGTACCCAGGAAAAAGTTAATTTAAATATAATGCAGCACTAGTTATCACCATACTCCCTAAGATCAGTTTTCGTAATTTCTGTTATGATGAGCAGTGGTTATTACTTAAGTGTCAGTTCACGACAGCTTTTCCATTATACTGTTTCAACCACTGATTTCCTAATACAGAGTTCTTACAACTTAATCAAATTATGTTTAATAAACTAAACCTCAGAAAACCCCACTTAAGGAAAAAAAAAGATATAATCCTTGAATTATGATTAATCTATAGTCCCTCGCACAGTTTAAACTACACATTGCACCAATGATCTCACATAACTGGACTCACATATATCAGGATGCATTCCTGTGAACTTAAACCAAGCAGTATTTTTAAAAGTTGTTGTTTCCTTTACTTAGATTCTAGTTACAAAAACTCTGTCAAACACTACTACTAAATTCTTACATCACATCACCACTTACAAAGAACCTCCACATAACATCTGACAAATGTATGGTACAAATGAGGACTTGCGCTTGCCATATCCACTTAGCAGGAGTGCAATAATGCAAACCAGATGGTTATTTGTTTACATTTTTTGTAGCTGTTCAGCCTTGTCATTCGGTAAGAACAAAAGAAAACTTTTCAGTTCTGGTCTTAAACTGGGCTTATAACAGAATTTAATTATTGCAACTTGGAGCAAAATGAAAAACTACTTACAAAATAATGTTAATTTGTGGAATCTAATGATTTAGTATTTCCAGTGTGTATTTTTGTTAGAGATTTTTTTTTTATATTATTTTCTTGTAAATCTATGCATGGGTCTTTCCAACAAGACAGACCGTACTGGATAGCGTGTCAAGGAAACTCTCTCATTTAAACAAAAGGGCAAAAGCCACTGCAATGGACCAAAGGAACAACAACAGTTAAAGACTGATGACCTATGACTTTGCTGCACTATTTTTAATTCTTACTCACTAGTCTCATACTCTGCACCACAAAATACTAAACATAATCTTGTAAGCTTAATTTTTCTGCATCTTCATCCATTTTCTAGAAAACTCCTGGACTTTGATACAGCTTAAAAGTACATTTACTCTACTGTAGGTATTTTAAAGGCTTTTATTGTTTTGACAAAAAATTGTAAATCGGCTTCTATACAGTAAACACTTACTCGGCAGTAATCCAAAGTAGCAACATATTCATAAGATCCCAGAGAGAGCTCAGGTCTTTCATAGTGGTCTAAGCGTCGGCCAGTGTGGTCCAAATGTTGAAAAAAGAATACAGGGACTAAAAGATAACACGAGAGCACAGAAAAATGTTCATATTTTGTAGAGGAGTGAAGAACAAACCAACTTACTTCAACAGACGCAACATACTAACGTAGGCTCCTCTGTTACTGATCAAGGTAGGAGTTTAAACACTTATCCAGGTTGTAAAGTTTTTCTCTCCTCACACTGGCTTAAAAAAAACCCAATCAAGCAAAACCAGTATGATAATAATGCCAGCTCCTCTTCTATTTGGAGGATAGGGCATATTCCTCTACAAATGTCAATTTCCTCCCACTGCTACACTATCAGGCTTGAGTAGGTAAAACTGACCCAGATAGTTTCCACAGCCAAAAGTCTTTTACCCTGAAGATACAGACTAAAGAGTCACTATCTTGTTAGTGCATGCTGTCTACTCATAGCTTAATTCAAATCACTGGAGTCAGAGCTCTCCAGAGGGAAAGCAGTAAAACCAGCACTTTTCTTAAGCCTGTACTGCTTCATCCAAAAATACCAGTTCACTGGAAACAGCTCTCCAAGGTTCACAACCCTAGCATGCTGCACAGCAAACTGCATTGGATCCATTCTGCTGTGAAACCTCTGCTGCTACAGACAAAAGCTACAGAACTCCAAAGCATCAAGAGATCAAGCGCATTTGCCACATTTCTGGCAAAAGGGCCCTGCAGGACACAGAAGACCTTTGGAGTTCTATTCTCACAGCTTTAAGGACAGTGAGAAATGGTATTCTAACAGGGAAAAAGGATTATTAGTGGTTAGTAGTGCTCTGACCACCGCCAGCCAAACTCTTAAAACCCAATCCATTATCCTGAGGGGCCCCTTTAAGGTCATCCAAGAAGTGTTAAGGGGTACTCTCCCTCCCCAGGGAGTTGCGCAGAGTCTCTGTGAGAAAGTGGCATGCTCAGATCGAACACTATTGTAGTATGTTCCAAGTCACTGAGGGGCCAGATAAAATGTTGCTAATACAGGATAGGGTGTGGATATTAGAGAATGACGGTTACAATGTGGAAAATCTTCCCCCTGTTATTCACAGAGCCCTACCCTTCAAAGAGCAACTCTGTAACGTATGGTTCACGCCTCTTCTCAGGGTGAGAACTCCGTCTGGAAATTTTGATCAGTAGCTCTGCAGGTGCAAACTAGAGAGTAGATCGTGACTGAAGGGGAAGGTAGCACCCAAGTGAACGACTTAATTGCAGTCTGGACTGTATTTGTAAGGGAAAAGGACACTCAGGAGACAATTCATATTTATACTGATTCATAAACGGTGTACAAGGGGTGCACTGAATGGCTTCCCTTTTGGGAGCAGAACAACTGGGAAGTAAATCGTCTGCCAGTCTGCCAGACTGAAGAATGGAAGGAAATATTGGCCATTGGAAAGAAGGGGGACTTCTATGTTGTTTGGGTGCCTGTCCACCAGAATGAGCATGACCCTTCCTCACAGTGTAAAAATAAAGTGGCCCAGCTGCAACCATTGGCAACCTCTGAAAAATGCTGGGATGCTCTTCTGGAGTGGCTACATAAAAAAAGAGAGTACTCTGGAACCTATAATCTGTACAAGGAAGCCACCAGCTGAGGCTGGCCAGTTAGTAAGGAAATGTGTAAGCAAATTATTTCAGCCTGCGGTCAATGTCGCAAAAGACTGGACAGAGACCCCCTTCAATTCCCTCCCTTGCATCTGAGAGAGGGGAAGGAGATCTGGAGCACCTGGCAGAGAGACTACATAGGACCCTTCCGGAAATCTGAAGGGAAGCAGTATGTACTCGTTGGTGTAGAAGTTGTATCTGAGCTGGTCCAGGCTTACATTTGTGCCAGAGAAAATAATGCAGAAAATAATATAATAATGCAGAATAATAATATAATATAATATAAATATAATATTATTATATAATATATATATATAAAAATATAATATAATAGTATAATAATGCAGAAAATACTATACAGGCACTAAAATGGTGGTTCAGCATTCTCCCTAATCCTGAGGAGATTCACTTTGACAATGAAACACATTTCACAGCCTCTTCCATACAAGAATGGGCAAGGGAAGAGGGCACAAGGTGGGTATTCCATACTCCATATTATCCTCAAGCTAATAGGATAGTGGAAAGGACCAATGTTATATGTTGAAGAAGTCCTTGGAACCGCATAAACCTGGTTGGGCAGACAGATTAAGCAGTTCGGTCAGAAGATCGCTGCGGGATCAATAGGTGCCTGAGACTTAAAGCATTTTGCCCCTCTCCTCATATATTACATCGTGGACCCAATCCTAAACCCCTAACCACACTAAAATTCCTCCCAGGACAACCAGTCCTGGTAGATATGCCCTCATTGGGGGAGGCACCTTTAATATTACAGACCCCCTTAAATACCTACTCCTAGAAGGCCTTACATGCCTGGGGGCGGGAACACAAGATTAATCTAGGTGGTCCATTCCATCCTTCTAACCTATCTAGACAATATGCTTCTTTGTGTTTTTTTCCAGATCCCTGACTAGAGCAGATGTGCCAAGTACAAAGGGACACACATGAAATCCAAGAATCAATGAATTCTAACTGGCTTTCTAAAATAATTGGCTGGTTTGGACTTGGTGTGACTGGTTGGATCCAGAGCTTGTTACAGTCTGAGTTGATGTTTATTGCAATGTTAATCATGATGGGTATAGCAGTATCTTGTATCAAATTAGACATAATGAGAATCATCAACCTGCACATGGTTCGACCGACTGGTTATACTCCCTTACGCAATAAAGAGAAACCAATTGATGTCCTTCATACCGATGGCCCCCATGATATTAGGATAGTGCAAAAGCAACAGGTGCTAGCTGTGTGCAAATACACACACAAGCCTGCACAACATTCATAATTCCCAAGATTTCAGCCCTATGTGCTTGACTGACTGTATGCACATGGGATCAAAAAAAAAAGGGGGGGGGGGAACGACTTGGGGTGAAATTAACAGTAAACTGAACTACATCTATTCTTAACTATAGTGAAGTTTTAAGTGGCAGCCATAGCTTCACCTGTATCCAAGTGGCTCCCCAATTCAGTATTGCTACATTATAAAGATTTGTTCACAGGGTGACTTAAAATTGTTTTTGCTTGCTATATAACAAGATTAATTTTCACTTCTATTTCTTCAAACTCTCTCTTTCTCTCTTCTTCCCTTTTCTGTTCTGTTTTCCTTCTCTGTGACCACTACCCAGTGATTCTTTAAAATTGTATTTGAGACACAGGGTGATGTGAGACTCTGACCTCACTGATTTGCAATTGTCTCAAAGAAGCAATTTTAAAGTGAATAGCCCTGGCTAGGGTGGAGGACCTGGCTGGCCAGAGCTGAGCAGGGGGTGACACCTTGGGATAACACCTACTGGGTAGAGACAACTTCCCTTTTCTGAGCACCAGTCTTCAATATTGGGTGGTCCCTTCAGGCATGACTAAACCACCTTGATTGTACTTGCGAAGTACCTGGCTAAGGGGGCTGGAATAGAGGAGGGGTGGCACCTGGAAGAAGATAAGAATTGATGACTGGTGGGAGACTACACCCTTCTGCAGAAACTCCCCTCCAGGCAGCCTGTCTTCTAACCAACCTGGCTGAATGACAGCTGCCCCTTTGGAGTAAGAGGGACTCAGGGGTAGATATGGCTGTCCATACTACAGCTGTTTTGTTGTCTCTTGACTCACTGCATCGGACCCTGTCGAGGACCAGTGCGGCATCCTGAAGAAACTCGCTGGACAGCTGGACCCCTGGTGGTGACTCTTTCTTTCTCTCATTCTTTCTTACCACTTTTTTACCCTTTTTCTCCACTTTTATCTCTCATTCTTTCCTACTACTTTTCTCTCTCTTATATCTTCTTTTCCTCTCTCCCTCTTTTGTCTGGCTCTATATTTTTGCCTGTGTCAACTGTCAAATAAAATCTGCTTGCACCCGACCTTTCCATGGTTGCACTTTGTTTCACAGATCCAAAACAGAAATAAATTTTAATGTTACCTTGGACCATAACAAATGTATATACAGCTAATGTAATGGTTAGGGTCAGACTGGGGTAGAGTCCCCTCTGCATCCTAGCTCAGCTTTCCTCAATGAATATTTGTTTAGAATGCTTATTTTTCACAATTTTTCCTGTGAAAAGTGTATGTGTGTGTGAGCGGAGGGAATAAGTACCTAGTTTGTGGGCCATTTCAAGTCCTCCATAAAATGTGGGTTGTTTTTTTTTTAAAGTGATTTTTGATTTGGATAAATGACTTTGTAGTAACACAAAGCATGATTTAAAATGACACTGCAACTTGAATGTCTTTTAATGTTCACAAGGCATTTAGATTTGTCTTTGAGAGTTTAAATTGCTAACAAATTATGAAACTATTATCTGCTATGCTTGCCCAAATATTTGAGCATAAGGCAGAAAAGCTGGAATGAGTCTGTCAGGGTTCACATTTCAGAACTGAAAAGATTACTGTATTAGGGAAAACACTGTACTGCTGTGATACAGCTGAGGAAATTCAACTTGATACAAATGTCTCGAAAGGCTAGTGTTGGCAAAGGCTTGGGATTTAGCCAAGAGCTGAGTTACATGTAGCATACTTGAACAAATATGGCATGGTATCTTCTGTGAAAACCAACACTTGTCACAGTAAGATTAATACATTATTTAACTATTGCATCCAGAGTCACAGACAGGACTAAGCTAACGTGTTTCTGAATATTTGGTTATTGATGGAACATTCAGACTTCTTAAGGGAAGTAATTTTCAACACACGAGTTGCTTTCAGTTACCAATACAAGCAGTTTTGTATCTTCTTTAACACCATAATTTTAAATAAAATTTTGACTGTATCAGACTGGACCTCATGAGTCAGCATTATTTTTCACACATTTTTTTTTTTAAACTACTGAACAAATGTTTTTACATATTTTTCTTGGGTAGCAGTTTAGTATTTCTAAATCAAATCTCACAGATGCATCAGTAAACTATTTTCTCATCAAGTCAGCAAGTTGAGAATGCAATTTTTGGGATATGTCTTCCTTTTGGTTTTACAGAATTTGAATGAATCACAGATGAGAGAAATATCATTTACCATCATTTATACAATTGCAAAATCCACACTGGTATCGTCTTCCACCTTCAATAAACTGCATGAAGGGACACATATAAGCTTTGCACCGGTTGCATCGGATTGGTCCAGTCTCACCATGGTTTACAACATGAAGAGGTGCCTAGGTTAAGAGGTACGAGAAGTTATAAAAAACAGTGCACAATTGAAACCAAATGAAGTAAGCTAGAAAGCTACTTCTCAGCCTTAACTCTTGTTAGAGATCCTCTGATCAAGAGGAGTGCATTGTTCAGCACTAAACCTGAGGGGCTAAATTTACAAGTTCACAGGATGTATTCTGGCATTTATCAGAAAGAGAGTAAGGATTTACACCAAAACCTACAAAGTTTTGAAGTCTAGGGCTCCAGCCAGATTTTCTCCAGTAAAAGGTTTTTACAGCTCACCAAAAGCAATCGGCTGGAGTGAGGTATTTTGCTTCGTCTGTTAGATTGAGCTTTTCATGAAGAAATCTGCTGCTGTTTATCTGTTGCAAACTACTAACAACTATTTGCTAAGAAAGCTTCTAATATATTGTCCTAAATGCTGCCCCTCAATGCTGCTGTGTTACACGTTATACTAACATTTAACTGCTGTTAGGGTCACCTGCTAGAGTAGATTTAGATGAAATACTAGTATTTATGGAAGGAAGCAACAAACAAATACAGCAAACAAATACAGTATATCTCAAACACTTGTCTTTCATTTTATTACATGGACTATACTTGCTTATAGCATCTACCAAAAACCAAAACTAACGGAAGATATTTTCCAGATGCCTCTTTTAGTAATAAATGTGCAGTGAATGGAAGATTCCTGTGATTACACTTCATGTTAGAAAAGTCATGTTTGAAATAACTAAAAAGGAAGATTATTCAATTATTTGTGAAACTCTATGGAGCATAAACCCCTTTTGTATTTTTCTTTTTTTCTTACTTCCTTCAATCCCAACTAAAAATCTCTGAACATAAGAAAAAGGAAAGAGTTTCAGCGTTTGGACACATAACAAATACGTGTAAGAGGCACAATGCTGACAGCTTTTGAATACGAAAACATTACCACTATCCTATTATTTTTTTATTTATTTTTTAAAATTATTCTGTCTCCTTTTTAGGAACGGACATATTTCATCTATTATACATTTTAGATTTTATTGGAGTAGAAGAGTCTTGAATACCTAGAAGTCAATCATATCCTTCTAGCATGTACTACTGGCATATACTGTGTTTTGCTTATATTTTACAGAGACAATTTTACTTGTTTATTTCTCCTAAGGGTTTAATATTTTTTGCCAAGGATTTTCTACATACAAGTAGATGTTTCCTACATGGGCTGTAGGTGCTCCCTTCACCAATTTTTTTTTTTACTTTGTATTCTTACTTCCACTAAAATTGAATTTAACACAAATTAACCATTAATGTCAGCTGGCAACCTATCAGGGTTATTTTTCAGACATTAGAGCCTTGGCTATAAAACCCATTCATAACCCACAATTGCATAATCAGTTTTAAAACTTCTGGGGTTTGTTCATTACTCAGCAATTTTCTGATTATCATTCAGCTGTATTAGTTTACTGAGGTCTGTATCTGGTTTGCAGTTAATATTACTATTGTTTCTGGGCTGGCAAGAGAAAAAAAAAACAAAACCAACTCCCGATTCACTTATACATGTTGATTAGTAATTTGAAACATGGTTTTGATACACTTAATGCTATCCAAGAGCAAAGAAAAATTAACCTCAAATTACCATATTTTGAAATACCAAAATGAAGACCTTTACAAAAACTATGAGCAAGAACAATAAAAAACCATTAATGCCATCAAGTTCAGAGCTTAGGTATCTAACGGTCTTACACATAGTTAATAAATGACCTTTTTAAAGACAGCAGAAATTTGTAAAGTATTTGTTTTCTTGTCTTTTTCATATTTGGGGTAGAAATTTTACATATCTCCTCCCCTTAAGCTACATTAAAAAAAAAATTACTACAAAGTCATTTTTACTATGTGGGATTAGAGCCTTAGTAACCTACGGGTTATGTTTGCAAAGATTTACATGCACATTTACCTTCACGGATTAAATGGTCATCTTGAAGTTATGAAGACTATGTGCAGCACGCAAGATTAAAATATCTGCTCAAATCTTAAAAAAATAGTACCCAAAGGCAATATTCCACAAACACATATGGGTCAGATTCTGTTTAATCTTGACCAAAGACATGAAGGATGAAACAAGAACAACAAAAAACATTCTGCAGAAGCTATTTTTTCTTTCCTAACAAGCTAGTAGAAACTTAAAGAACAAAAGTAAAAAAAATAAAATATATATAAAAAGCAAAAGTGCACATCGCAGAATTAAAGATTTAGTCTAACAAAAGAAAAATTCTGAAAAGAGCCCTATGTGTAACTTTTATTGATTTAATAATTTCAGTTTTTGAAATTGAATAGAATGTACATTTTATTCCTTTCTTCAAATACTTTAAAACATTACACCAATAATAAACACGTCTATTGAAAAGGCTATTTGTATGATATTTTCAGAATGTGCACGTAGACCAAAAGCATAAAAAAACCCCCACTTCTTCATGTGAACAATACAGTTTTGAAAGAAACTTGATCTCAAAAAAGTTGAAATATTCCAGAGCTTTGCATCATAATACTAGAAATTTTACCCATCAATAAAAAGTAACTTTTTGTAAACTGCAATTCCAACTTTCAAAATAGCTTCTGACATGGTAGGTTTTTTGTTTAAAAAAAAAGGCAGATGTCCATGGTATACAGAGGTAAATAATAGCATACATGCATTAAAACTGATAAAGTAATAATTTTAAACTAGCGAATATGTAAAAGTTATAAAAAGATATGATACTTAATGGGAGTCTTATTTGATGTGCTCCACTCGCTGTAGATGTCACTGTACACCAGAAGATAAAGCAGAGATTTGTTTATAGTCCCAAGGAAGTCAGTGGCAAACTCGCAGAGAAGCAAGGGATTAAGATGAAATTTTAAATTCTCTTTGTTTGCTTTCCTTTCTAACAAATGCAATACTCCTTTTTCTTTTGCCTTTTCACCTATAAAGTATCAGCATTTTCTTTCTTCTCCTAAATCTTTACCAATAGTAAGTGAATCAAGCTAGATACCTACCATAACTATTTGGACATTTGCTAGACCTGTCACAACCCTACACCTCCCTTCCCTCTCATCATATTACAAGCCTTTGCCCAATTTGCCTACTTCTATCACCTAATAAAGAACTGAGACTAACCTCACAAAAACAAACATTCACTATTTGTTGCTAGCATTCCAGTACTATTAAAATATAAGTATTTCTTGAAACCAATGACTAAATTAACATTTGGTGGTCTAAATCTGAACACGTGGAAGGGATTCCTTTTATGTAAGCTGAAAGAGTGAAGAGGCAAAAAGAATCACCTGTGCTGGGCGGCAGAATACTATCGTTTTTCAGTTAAAGCAAAGGAGGATTGAGCAGAGGAGAGAGGAAATACTCTAACAGACCTGCATAAACCTTTTCTTCCCTGGAAGCTCAGGGCCCCACTGGAGTGCAAGTCCTGAAAGCTGATCTGATAAACTAATTTCTCCCACTATTAGTCTAAATATAGCTGGGAGACTGAAAGTTTTATTTTGGGAATATTTCATCAAGAACATCTCTCAGGAGCCAGAACAGTATCATCACAAAGCAACAGACAGAAATTAGTGGCACAGTTCCAAGATGAAACACATCCATAAAAAATTCCCTAGGGACTGTAGCCTGCACTTAAAAGTCTGAGAAAGCTGAATTACCGTTGCTTGCTAAGGTAATGAAGTCTTGACCCACTCCTGAGGGTTCCCTATGATGCCTGCAATGCATCACCATATCCATATTGTAGGATTAGGGCCACAGCTGGAAATTATAAGTGTAGGGGTAAGAACTGTAAAGAACTGCAAGATCATCATAGCACATCTCTGGAAAGAAACCGTAAAGAGAAAAATTGTAAGAGAAATTATCTCTAGAGAACAAGAAAGGCATATGCAAACACTGCTTGAAAACTGGCCATTTATCACACAACAAAAAATATAAAGCATCTGTTTTGATTGCCAACTGCCATACAAGAAAGCATTTTGCAACTACACTGCAAGACAAATCTCCACAGGCTATGGACACTACATCTTGGCTTTGCTTTTTCCTGCCTACCACAGACCAGGCAGATTTCCATTCACTCCTTGACAGAGACCCTAGCAGTAACCAGGTCTACACTGGGAGCTGCATTTTTGCCTTTAATTTCACCACCGTTTAGGTGCATTAGGTGCATATGCCCAGCACTATTCCCAATATACATCAAAACACTGCATTTTCATGGCTCATTAACCCAAACAAAGATACAAACCTGGCAGGGCAAGAAATTCAGAAAGGCACTTATTCTAGGGTTATTATTTCCACTGACATTAATGCAAACCTAGTTATTGAAACATTCATGAGAATTTTAAGATATAGTACGGGAAATGATTTTTAATGAACCAAGGAAAAGACTGTTGACCAAGTGTGGTACTACTGCCCCAATTTAATCTTGTGTTTAATTAGTACAAAGAAAAGATGAGGGAAAAAAACCCTCTGGATGATCAAGGAAAATTCTGAACTGTAGCACTGCTGCTTTTGGAAAGAAAACTAGGTCATGAACCAAACTGTTTCATTCCTAGGACTGTTGAAGGGTTTTGTTTTCTGTTATTATACCATTATAGATTGCTTTTGTGAAAGATTAACCAGTCTCCATATAATCCTTTAGTTTACAGTTGCTTTTGTGATTCACATTAAAATGTCAAGAAAGCATTGTGATGTGTGATGCTCCTACTGCTTTTTATCTGAAGCTTTTTCCTCTGAAGATCAAAATTATTTTGCCTATTCTTGGTTTTCAGATGTTGAACACTATCAGCCTCTTCAGCTAAGGATTCAAGCCAACTGGCACTGGCTCCTGTGAGGGGTTCACAGCAGGTTTGAGTATTTTCTGTAACACGATACTTTTCCATTTATTTCCTTGATTGTCTGCATAACTGCAGCACAGCTAGAACATTAAACACCTGACGGTATCTCTGACTCTATCCTGATATTTACAACCACATAAAAAACCCATGAATCCTGTTCAAACCTTCTTGATTAAAAACCCTCCAGACCCAGGCTGAATATTCACTTGCATATGCAGCAGCGCAAAAAATACTGTGACACAGTAGTTGAATTTCAAGTTAACACTGCACACGGGATATGATCCAGTGCGCACTAAAATAAATAGAAAACTAGTATTGATTTCAGTAGATCACACCTCAGACTACCCTTGAAATCCATACTCAGCAACTAACTGAATAGAGTTGGCAGTATCAGAATGTAAATACAGGCTATTCTATTCACTTAAAGGAAGAAGGATTTTTGCCTCCTTACTATAACTGAAATGGTTCATGGAACAACATTCTTCAGAAATATTTTAAAGAGCACACTAAAAAAAAAGGCAAAAATTCACCTAAATCCGGACATTTTCTTGAATTGGGAAAAGCTCTGCTGTCAAAGCCCTTGCTTTGGCTTTGGCTCTGAAAGTTCATTGTACTTACAGAGCACAGTTAAAACCTGACAATAACATAATAATAACAACAACAACAATAATAATAATAAAATAAAAAATTAAAAAATAAAAGTTAAAGTTAACAATAAACTACCTAGATGATGAAGTCTTGGGAAGCAATCCAATTCCACATGTATTACTACCAAAAGGCACACTCCATAAGGCAAGCTTCCTCTACTACAGGATAAATGTACCCCCACATTTGGCTTTGCAAAAACCAATCTTACACACACAGGCCTCCAGAGGGATATAAAACTTTCTGGGTGAGGCACCTGGAAATGTTTGAGAGTTCTGGGCTCTTCATGTCATGCATGGGAGAGTCAGGCACCCCAGAGGAACTACACAAAAATCCCAGAGATTAACCTAGCACTAGCAAGTTGAAAAAATTAAAATACAACACAGCAACAAATATTACCAAATACCCATCCTGCTCCATAGCCCAGGCAGAATCATAACTACGAGACCAGAGACTCAGTTCTCTCCCAAATGAAAGCATCAACAAAGATACTTTGGAACTTGTTTTATTTTAGTATCTGTAAAACAGAAGAAATAATAGTGCTTAGGCTCACATTTATGAGCACGGTACACAGCAATGAGTTCAGAATACAAATTTACACTACCTGTACAGTCTCTATATAAACTGATTGTTCCAAATAGTTTGACAATGGATTGGTCATAAAAATACCAACGCATTCCTAAGAACAAGGAGGAATGTCTAGTAGCATGGCCCTACCCTGAAACTAACTGACCTAGTCGCAATATACAGTGCTGTACTGGTACATGTGTAAGTTTTGATGGAAGCAAAGAACTCTTCTGTACAAACTGGCAAATAGCTTGATGATCAGCCCCCCCTTTCCTGGAAGATGAAAAAGAATTTCAATATTGTCAGATTAAGAGTCTTATCTATTAAGTTCCATCATGTGGTGTGCATGGCTTCTGCTCTCACTGTGCTTTAGAAAAGCATGACAACTAGCACAGATTACTTTGATAGTGCATCTCAAAGACACTAATAAAAATCATTCTCATTCTCTGCTGGATACTGAACAAGAGACCAGAACTGCTGAGTATGCAAAGCAATCTGTCCCACTTACAATCTGAAGATAGTAAAATATTACCTCCTCACTAGTGAACAGCTGCTGTTTTTCTTGTGGAGTACTTATTTGAAAGGAGGAAGCTTTTGTTACCTGCACTGGAGAGAAGGTCAGTATTGTCAAAAGATGTTAGTAATTTTGAATAAATAGGCTACAAATGGTGATATGAAGTCTACACAAAAGGAAAAAATTTCATTAAGGATTCAAAATAAGCTCTGATATTTCATTTCCGGTAGCTCTGCATTTGAAAAGGAGTATCTCCATGGACTCCCAAGGAGATACAGGGACTACAAAGTTATAAGCCGACACTAAGAAGGGTGAGACAATTCAAAACAGCAGGTTAGAACTGCTACCAATGTCTCTTTCAAATCTCTTCTTCAGAAAGTTTTAAAGCTATCATCTGTTGATAGTTTAAAAAAAAGCTTTCTGGTAGTTCAGACAATTTTACTAATGATGTAATTGCTGTCTAAAACTTCTGTGTATAAAAACAATTGCTTACATAAGCTTCAGCACCCAAAAGGAAAGAAGGCAGCAACACACACACAAAAAAACTTTGCATAAGACTGGGTGATCCCATAGCTAGGGGCCATAGTATGGGGACCAACTGTCACAGGAAGCAAATTGGTAGACACTACAATGGAAGAGAACACAAAAAGACACAGATAAATAGGATATACAAAGGAGGAGCTGATGTAGGTCTTGAAAAGGGATGTCTTGACATATAGACCTACTTAGCTCTGTCAAAAGTCAGCCTCCACACAGACAAACATGAGCTAGTTGATACTCCTTTTGAATGTAGTCCTCTTGGAAAAAAAAGTCTTTTGATAGAATCCCTCATCAAAAGCTCTCATGAAATATGGGGGAAGGGCCTCCTGTAAATAAATAACTAAAGAAAAGACAGAAATCAAAGGGTAAAATAAAAAATGATGGATTTTTCCAGTGCGTAGATGTTAACAGCAAACACCCGAAGGATCTGTTCGGCAGTCTGTGCTTTTTAACACATCCCTAACAGAAGGACACCATAACGTGCTTAGTTGGAATTGTTTTGTATTGTCTGCAAACTAAGCATTCCTTACTCTCCTCAAACCAATGTTCTGCGTGAGCACATAACCACCATAAATGCATGTGTCTCTATAAAACTATGCTTCAACCTAAAGGTACTGCCTGCTTGTCCTTCTCACTAGCTACAGAATACAGGCAGCAGAACCGAGTCTCCACTGAGCCCAGGTTAGATGGAAAAACCATGGGGATATCCCTATGTATTTTTTTTAAATATATTTGAATTATTTATGTAAAACGCAAAGAAACAGACTTGGGATCTACAGGAACATTTGCTACTTGTTATTTGACTTGCTCCTTGAAACTACAATAAAAAAAGATTTGTAATGATGCAGAACATGCTAGCTGTTCACCTCACTCCATTTTTAGCTTCTGCTAACCTTAGAGCTCTACCTAGGAAATCATCCTATCATGCCTGTAAAAATCATCACTTTCTAAAAAGCTCAGCTGCATCGGTCACCATCAAATTTTGCTGTCCTTAAGAGATCAAGTAGCTTTTAGCTAGTGAACATCAGCATTTCTGAGATGTAATTGTCTTTCAATTTATTTTTTTAACTAGCTAATAAACTGATGAGAAATTGAAAAGTGAAATATTTAAAATACACCAAAAAATTTCTGTTAAAAAAAAGTCAAGTAAATAGGAAAGAACATTGTAGAGAACTACAATACAAAACTTCTGAGGAGCAAAGAAGAAAGTAATTTTTTTAATATATAGGATATTCAAATATCTAAAACTATAGATAATTATTTGGGTTTTTTAATATTTGCTCTTACAGTACAAAATAACTCTTAATTATCTTCTGTTATCAAGTAGTACTAAATGTTAAATCAAGATCCCATGGTTTATTCAGGCTTTGGAAACATTCCTACATCTCCAAAACAAATTCATATAGGGCTTAGCCTATGATAACTGTGAGAGCTAGTTTATTTTTATAGACAGTTGCTAAAGCATTGGTAGACTAAAAATAAATTCTGTCAAACAATGATACAGTATTCTTTATCTATAACACTAAAATACTTTCTATAGATCGCCCAAATCAGGAGAGTGAAAGTGAACTGTTACTTTTGTGAAATAATGAATAAAGACTTCATAAAAATAAGATTCAGAAATGTCCAGAGTTGTTAGGACACTGCACAAGGAAGATATGATTGTTTTAGCAGCCTTTGTTTCAAATAATATCTAACATACATGTAATTTCAATAGTTTATAATTTGGACTGGAGCTTTTTTTGTAGTAATCTTTGAGATAGTGTACACCCTCCTTGTATTTTGCCCCTCTAATTTTCAGCTTGGGGGCTTTTCTGAATAAATCCATTTCACTTGTTCTGCTTTTCTGAAAAGCACTAGTGATTATTCAGAGTAAAATCAGAGAGACAGATGAAAAGTATCCATCTGGCACAACAAAACACTGCTAACCTGCAGAAGCTACAGTAAAGTCCAAACAGAATTTCTCGTAGGTTTTCCTTACCAATGAGATAGAGGAACAAAACGTATCTGACAGCAAAGTGATGCCTATCATCTCCACTACATACATCTTTGACAACTCTGGGACCCCTAATTCCTTTTCATATTCCTTCCTGTACAGATAGTTGCTTTAGGTTAAGAATCTCTCAGGCCCTTCTTCTGATATCCTGTACAGACAAGAACAACTTAACTCTTAGCTCTGATGGTCCAAGTATAAACTCACCAACACCACACTCTGGACTGTCTTCAAGAAAGGAATAACTATCTGAAGACTGCACCAAATCCTCATATTATTTGGAAATGGGAGCAAGGTAAGATTTGTCCTGTCTTAGAACAGTGAAAGCATTCAGAAAAAAACCCAGACAGACAGACATGAATTCCATGGCAAAAGAGCACTCAAAATCCAACTATATTTTATATAGTGTTTTAAGTTCATCCTCAACTATGAGTGGTGATTAAAGCAAAACAACAGTTAAATTAAGAATTCTATTTATGAAACACTCATAAGTCTGTTAAGACACTTGAATGACCCCAATGACCCATAGCTTTTTTAATATGGCTTTACTAACACAGAAAGACACGGTCTATGTAATATGCATCATAATGGATTATGTATACTGTGTAGATTTGCTGAAGTCCTTATAGTTCAAGTAAGATGGGTCAGCTTCTCAGCTGTTCCTAACCATAACACCAGCTGCATGAACCATTTGTGCCCACTTCACATCCATGGCCCACTAAACCCTTGTAGTAATTGCTTTTTTTTTCTTTTTAAAAGAAACAGAACTGAAATTCTCTAGGTGCTAACATTGAGTATTTTAGGAACTACAGAAATAAAGATATAGTTGCAGCAGAAGCTGTAAAGACAAATCAAGGGAAATCATTATAAGGCTAGAACAAAAAGAATTATTTTAAACAGTTAGTATATATAGCATTCTGTTTATCAAGAGATTAAGAGATTAGACAGATTTACACTTTGTACTGAGCCCTTTAACATTTTATGAGGAATCACCTGCAGGCATTGTTAGAAAGCACTATCCTTAAGACAGGACAGACACTGAAACTAACAACATTCTGTGCCTTGTAGTCATCAGTTGCAGGCAGAACGCACCATACTAGGAAATTCAGAAACACAAATAAGCCCCTGAATGCATTCCACCTCTATAAAAAGCCCAGTTCTTCAAATCAAGTGGCTTTTCAGAATTAAAGTGGTTATACATCAAATATGGAAGACCATTTTTATTAGAAGATATTAAGAGCAAGACCTTATTTTGGTAGCAGCAGTGAAGACAAAGGGCACAGGAAAGGCTTATAAAAAATTGCCTCAGGTAAGACATCTCAGCACTTCCTACTAAAACACCACCTCTTAAAGTCTTGTAACTTTACCGTGCAATACAAGACAAGTTACCATGGTAACCTGTACCATGCTGTAATTCTTCAGACTAGAATTTTCCACACTGGATTTTTGCCAATTTTGAGAGACATTTTCTGTTGTTTTTTTAGCCTCTTCCAAGAAGAAAATCTGGGCAAAAATCACTGCTCTTTACAGATTAATGAATTCCACTTACCAATTCCACTGATCCAACAGTTTGGGTGCACTAACACTTAAGAATAAGGGAGAGAATAAGGGAGAGAGGCTTATGGGCTGGAAACTAAACTACACAACTTTAATGAAACAGTAATGAGAATTAGGAAAAATTAATAAATATATATAAATATACAGGAAAATTGATACCACCCTCGTCCCTCCTTTTCCCCAGTAACACTCATGTCACTACCGAGGCTGCAGGGCAGCCCTGGGAATGTCCAGGCTGGACTCCTGAAGTCGGCAGCAGTCAGGAGCTGGAGGCAGGAACACACAGATATGGGCTGGCACAGATCAGGACCACAGGCAGAGGAACAGACGGAATCCTCACAGGATGCCGAGCAAACAGAGACAGGCAAAGAAGGGGAAGCAGGAAGGGAAGAAAGGGATTTGACCCTCGTGATCCCTCAAATTTATAGTATGACATGTATGGGATGGAATACTCTGTTTGGTCAACTTTGGCCATCTATCTTGTCCATTCTTCCCCAAAGGAGGGCTTCAAGTGTGACCTTTTTACTCCTCTCCTTCCGGAGGGCAAAATATTCCTCAGAGCTGAGCAGGGTCCCTAGTTCTCCATACCAGTCTCTAGTAGTAACTATAAACATGGAGCGTTATCAGTCCTAGAAGCAGACACTGAGAAACTTGCTGTTAATTTCAGCAAGTGCAGCTACTTACAAGAGACTTAGCTGAAAGCAAAAGTACAAGACAGAAAATCACCTTTATCCTGGCCCAAACCTGGACAATCCTATACAAACACTATATAGGAGACAGGGAAGTCATGCATGGGGGACATAATGACTAGAGGCAAATTGAAAGATGCACAAAAGAAGAGCCAACATGAAAGCAGAATTGGACACCTGGGCACATATATAAAGGGATAGTGGGATAAAGGTTAGTGAAGAGTAAAGGTTGGCTGGTAAAGTGAACGGGCAAGTGAAACAATAGCAGGAGTTCCACCTAGAAGAAAATGCAGGGGCGCAATAAGCCACGTCTACACATTCTCCTCAAGAACTGAAATGAAACCCAAAATTGCTGTTGAGCAGACAAATAGCAAGACTCAGCATCTGCAGAACTGTAAATAATACATCCTATTTCCCTGTGGACCACAGACAGGATAACTACTTACTACCCTGCTAAAATAAAACTCAATCCAAACTACAGAGGTCTGTTGAATTGGAAGTTAAACACCCTGACAAAGAACAAAATCTGTTTTTTTCCAACATTTTTCAAAAGCCTCCTCAGAATTTACAGTAAGTTAAAGAAAAATAAAAGACTGCAAAACCAAGCAGAAAGCCTTTCCAATTATAATTACACTTTCACGTGTGTGCCTTTTATGAGGAGTTTTTGAAGACACAATCACACACTAAAACTTTCATGAAATCTCTGGGGTTTTTTTCCCCCAGCAAACAGTGCTCTGACAGTAAATTAGTGCAGCACATGAAAAGGACATGCATTCTGCAGACCTTTGTTGCAGAATATAGAAGCCATGCAACGAAAGGAAGCAGGAGTTGAAAAACAAGAAAGATGATCACGCAGCTGAATGCTACACTTGAAAACTAGTTTTATTCCTGCTGCTGATACAATCCCTTGGAGATGCCAGGAAACCAGGGTAACTGTCTTAGGATCACAGGATACTGCCAACCACAAATACTTGGCAGAGAATGAGGGCTATGCTTGGAATATGGAGGGCTATTAGAGATGGCAATATAAGAAAAATAATTGATTAGGTTAATGCCTCCAAATGAGTGACAAATACAGGTGGTTACATTGTCTTCTTTCTATGACTCAGCTTATCGAAATATAAAATACCATCACCTTCTCAGTCTGTTTTGAAAGTAAGTTATTTTGTAAAGAACTTAAGGGGGAAAATGCCCTTTTTTGGATATAACTGTGTCTTAAAATTAACTTCAGATTGCTTGTGGTCATCCCCTTCTAATGTCTTTGCCTATCTGTGCAACTCCAGCAAAACAAGCAACTGACAAAGCTGACAAAAACTAGAGGCAGCTGGGGAAACACCAAGAACCTCAGGTGCTCAGATGACACAGACATCACCTTATCTTAACCAAGATCTTTATCCCTTGAACCTGTATCATGACCCAGGTGCATCTTACAGTCTTCCGCTACCTCTCTACCCATACTCTTCACAAAGGTAAAACACCATCAGTCCCAATCCACTCAGAGAAAAAAAGTCAAATATTTAAGAGACAAGACCTTGTCAGACTAATGCACAGTTAAGTCTTTACCTCGTTCGGTGGAACAATAGCAAAAGGCTGGATGACAGCTGCCAGTGGAATGCGAGCCTGTTTGGCCATATCTGAAGACACTGGGAAGCAGTAGGTAGTGCATCGGATATAACGAGGGCTGGCATGGCCTAAAACAACCAACATAGTATGCAGAGTGAAAAACTGTTATAAAGAACCCACCAGTCCAAAACAGAAACAAGAAAAATCAAAACAACACAAAGCAACAAGTGCATACACAAAGTTAGATACATGCTTTTTTTTTCCTTCCACATAAAATTCTGCCCATCTCTCCTATTTGTGCCATTCCACTGCCCCTCCCTGTCTTTTCTTACTGTTTGAGTTTAAAGCAAAAATTTTAACAGATCAAGAAGTAACTCAATTATTTGCAAAAAGAACCTCAACAGAAATTCTTTTGAAACTTAAAATATCATGGATGAAACACTAGAAATGCTGCAGACCAATACCAACTGTTAAGACTGCTCTAACGAGGTAGCTCAGATTCAGAAAATGTTACCATCATGTTAAAAATCGCTATGCTAAATAGCGCACGAAAATCATCACACCACTTCTTGCAGCAAGTTCTGCAATGAGAAACTGTGCTGTACACTGCAGACAAGAGCTCAGAAAGGCACCAGGGCTTCAGAAATCAGCTTCTTTATGCTCCTTTTTTAACCATCAAGCTACACTCTTCTCACCTTCTTGAAAGGAATTTCTTTGCTCATCAGAACTGCATTACCCCATTCTCAGATAAAGCAAAAAAATCTTGACGTGTTTGTGTGTTTTATACAGTTTATCCAAGCTACGATAAAATAATTTTCAGATTATAAAGTTGATAACTTAGTACCTTTTTTAAAAAAAAATTGATTTCACCTAGAAATTATCCTAAAGCAGTAACAAGGACAGTTACCTTGGTCTTGGATTATGCAGTCTGTGGTGACAAGAGGAGGGACCTGTCCTCTTGTGTTTGTAGCATAGATCTGCCCTCCCCTAAAAGCCTTATCACTTTCAATTACTTCAATCTGTTGACAAGAAACAAGAACAGTCTGAGGAAGGTAAGCCATACTTTCAGTTTCATTCATAAGCAGCTACACTAATATCTACACCGAGTAATACTATTCACATTGTCTTATACAGAGGTACTATAAACCTACCACATTGCAGGCTTCTAGGACACTTAACTACTAGAAAGTTACCCAGACAGATGAGCAGAAGAACTCATTTACAACTCTGGTTGCCTCCCTGACAGGCTGTAAGACCTATATACAGTGAACTAATGAGTGGTTTAGAGTAAGTATATTGACTGCTAGGAGGACAGACCTTGTCAAGAGATGCTAGCTGGAATTGAGGAGTGTGATGGCTAACTCCTCATGAATCTGACCCTTCCATTCTCACACATCAAACTGAAGTGCAAGGCTGCAACACCTTAGACAGATGCCACATACACCAGGTTAGCTTTTTATGACCACTGTTGTGCCAACTGCTTCTTCAGAAATGAATGTACAGGTATGTTCAGACTGCAACAGTGGGAGGAGTCAGGCCTCATTCCTCCTGACTAGGCTCCATCCACAGAGTCATTAGGAAGTAAATAATTTATACAGTAGACTGCCTCTCTAGCTGAACTGTATTTCAGCACTGCCATTTAGAAAGCAGCAATTTAAACTCCCAAGGGAAGCCTTCTAGGCCGCTAGATAGTATTTCCACACTGGAACTTAGGGTTTTCATTCTCTAGGTCAAACTACCATGTTGTGAACTTCCTCCTAGAAAAAAATTAAAGAAGAACAACCACAGAAGGCTTTATTAAAACGAGGCATCTCTGATCATGTACTGATTTACTCTGTTGAAGACTTGTTTATAACAATTTACACGTACTTTAATGTCATGAAATTCTCATGAAGCTGCCTTTATTGAAAAATTCTGTTTCCCATACACTTCCTCCCCTGTCACTTCTGCACACTTCATTCCTGCTTATTTCGTTTCAGGATACAAGTGAAGTTATATAAAGCTGCATTTTGTTCCACACCACAAACCAAACCACTAAGATACCACTATTCCTCCTGTTCCCTCAAGGAAGCTAACCTTTCAGCAATCTTGCTTATGGTATAGCCCAAGAGTTGTATGAGGCAAACGGAATGAAGCAGAAAATTTCTGAAACAGGCTTCGCCAGCACGGCTGTTATCCCATGGAATTGTATCTTTACACTGCATATGAATTTATAATAGCTAGGAAGTTCAGAATAGCTTTCTGTTGGAAAGCAAACAGAGAAAAAAGCAAAATTAGTCCCATTGCTTATTGATCATTGTCCTAGGATTATTTCCTAACACACTGGAAATAATCTAGGGCCAGTAGCTTTCTTTTTTTCACTCAATTTTTTTTTTTTTTTATTGCAATTTAAATATACAATACATTTCTCAAAGAGCTTGTTATATCTTCTACTTGATTACTTTTCCCTGCGTTCTTGGCTTGTTTACTTATTGCTAATTCCTGCATTAGAAGGAAAAATATTTTCTTCTGAAAACATACCCTGGCTAAAGAAAGCAAACCACTTTCAGACTTAGCCCTTCAAATGATCAATTTACCATGGCATTCTGCAGAAAACTGATCTAAATATATCATTGTTCTTGAAAATAATTGTAGACAAAGCCCAGATGCTACTTTTTATGGACGTTGTCAGAGCACATATCAACTTCTAACATACATAAGAAAAATATAAATCAACAATGGCTACAGATAAGATGTAAATTTATCTGGCAATACTACTGTAATTATATTATGTAAATATAACAAGAGAAATTACTTATTTGTCATTCTGAATTAGCTATTTGCCCTTTACAGACATTGACTCAGATCATGTTTCTTTTAAACATGTCATTTTCATCCTCTCTGTGCTGCTTAAACAAATCTTTTAACCTATTTTAACATCACTGTCACAGTCAAGGCTGTTTATACTACATGTGTAATTGAAACAAGACATCAGTCCATGCTTTCATGCCAGACTTCCTTTTCTCCCCAATTTTTTTCTTTTTTTTTCTTTTCACTTCAACAAGGCCATTTTATCCTGGTTAGGTCTAAACACCACGCTGAAACACTATGAATGACTGACCTAATAAGGGCATTTATGGCATCTGTTAATTACACATACCCTTATTTTATTTTTTTTCACACAATGTTTTTCAATTACATTTAACTTGAAAATTGCTTTTAAAAGAGGCAATTGCATTAATTACACTAACCTCTACGTTATTATCAACAGGCCTCCAAAATTCTGGGGATTTTACATCAAAATCATCCCTGGGTAAAATAAATTATCTTTTCTAGAAGGACAAAAGAATATCCCACTTTAAGGAAGCAGGGCTGCTCCCTACCAGAAAGTGTTAGGCTTTTACACAAGTTCTTCTTCCTCATCTCAGTGGAACACAGATTCTTTCCTGTAAAGTAATACTAATTGAGCATAGAAGCAGAAGATTCCTTCACCTACACTAGCTTACAGTGTGGTGGTTAATGAAATGTTTTAATGGAAAGCTCTAGGCCAAAGCTGCAGAACACTACGTGCTTCAAGAATCCCAATTCTTTGAGGACCTTTTGACCTGCCTTGATAATTGCCAGAACTAGTACAGATGTTGAATCAGAATGCATTTTCCCCATGAGTTCAGCACATTCTCTCCATTTCAATCAGCTGTTCTCAATACAGAAGTTAATTATAGTCTGCATCTGATCAGCTATTCCTTTGGCTAATAACGCCACTCTTCAATTAAGACGAACACAACCATAACCTTGTTTTCTCTAACACCATCCTAAGCAGAAGAGACCCTGTCCCATCACTGCAAGTTTGGGGACGCCTTAACAGCCCAGTCTCTTCAACCTGTGTGAATCTTAAGCATTAAGTACATTACAAGCTACTGAAATCTTTACAATAGACTGCAGCAACTGGAAGTTGCTAAGGCAGATAATTCTAGTTGCCTGGGAAAATCCTGAAATTAAACCAGGAGGGACATAGGACTTCTTAGTATTTCCTGTATTGCGGGTTTCAGAGTTTACACACCTGTTTTATGCAGAAATCCTACATTAGGTATCTGTTACTAAGTTAAAGCCTTCAAACTTTCCCTAGTAAAAGGAAAGGTGATTAGCACTAATTTATCCAAAACTGACAGCACAGAGTATAAAACTGTATGTAATTAAGAACTGCAAAAATTGGAACCAACATGGCTTGTGAACCAAGCCATGCAAGTGCAACTTTATGTGACAAAAAAACCAATTAAAATAAATACAATATTACTATTGTCATTCCTTTATCTTAAATGTAGCAGAAGTTTACTTTTTATGGAAAATCTGTGTGATATTACTTACTGGACTCGGAATAGAGTCAGGATCAAGCTGCTTCTGTTGTGGACCTGCAAGCTGTGTTGGACCCCCAGGAAAAGCACCAGGATAAGACAGTTGAGAACCTGCTATCTGAGGACCATAGTTTGCTGCAAAGTTATAAATGAAAATATAATTAAAACATTTAAGTTGCATTATCAATTTTTAACATCAGCTGTTGACATTCAGTTAATTCATAGAGCTAAATGCAACTCTTCCTTCCTATTTTTTCAGTAATAAAAAAAAAAAAAAAAAAAGGAAGGATTACTTCGGCTCATGGAGTCTGAGTTTTAAATTTAAGTGCAAACTAGGTTTGAAAACTTTGCCTCCAAAATTTTGAGGTATATGAAAAGCAGGAACACACACAGGTATTAGTACAGCTACTCAAATCAGGCCATTAAATAAGCAAGAATCTCTCCCTTAACATCAGTCAATGCAAACTGGTCTAGACAGCTGGCATTTAGTTGTCAGAATATCTGTTTTACTCACCTGTGTCAAGTGAATAATTGTATTCAGTTATAATTCTTTATTGCTATAGTAAAACATTTCTGGAAGTTGTTTATGAGAGTACTATAAGTCAAGGAGAAACATACACCTTTCCAGAGTATAAGAAAAATTGCTTTCTGTATTACATTGTGCTTTTACCCATTACTAATCAAATGATTCTGTTCCTGATAGAAATTAATCTCCTTGGTGTTGTAACAATCTTAAGAGAGTCCTTGCTCAACTTCTGAGTAAAAACAAAGTCTTGAATGTGGTGACTAATAATGCAAATCTTCCCATTCTACTAAACAAGCATAACATTTTCATTTTTCCCTCACTTCTATTAGTGTTACTCCATGAGTGTTTTTTTTTCAATTACATTAAAAAAAAAATCTTTCTTTACCTTGCTGAGGATGATATCCAGACCCTGGAGGTTGTCCTGAAAGCTGTTGCATGTTTGAATTTGGGGGGACAGGTCCAAGGATTCCATCGTATCTGGCCACAGGGGGCAATGTTTGAGCACAAAGGCCATTAGCATTATTTGCTGGTGGAGGAACCTGCAGTCCAGGTGGTAAAGCGATTTGCTGCTGTGTTGCTGGTGGTAACTGTGGACCCTGAAATGATGCTGGGTTCCCAGAAGACACACGAGAGCTTGGAGTAGTGCTAGGACCTGAGCAAGAAACTGTGTCAGCTGAGTGTAAAATGATGTCCTGCTAGACATTCAATTTTATTGCTTTTGGCTCTATTTTCAATAAAACCCTGCAGCTAGGATGAATAGAGAGAGAGAATAAAGCCAGCCTTTGACAAACCTTGATCAGAATACACATAAATCACTGTCTGCTTTTTGAAAATATTTAATTTCATAATGTGAAAACAAAATCTTTTTTGTTCAATTTCTCTTAGGCAGTTTCTTTTTGGTTAGTCTGCTATTTGCATTTCACCATGACAGATTCAACTGAAGATAAACCTACTCATCTTACCTGGTTTACAACCATCTTCTGGTTTTGATGCTAGAAGATGAAACATATGAGTATTATTTTATACACACTGGTGAAGAATAGTTTGTTGTTTATAAGATCCAGATTCCAATTAGAATTAAGAGGACCCCAGAAATAGCAGGGTTTTTTGAGACTTACAATATGTAAATATTTATTACTTTACAAAATACATATTTTTAGTCATATTTTTCCCCAAACATCTGCAGCAAAATAATTTTCAAGAAAGTTAAAATATCCAGAATTAGATTCTCTCTGAGATCTTAACTGGGGAAAAAAAAAAAAAAATCACATGCAAAACAAGCTCAGGTTCACAGCTGGTATGAACAGCTTTACAAGCTGTGAATTTCAGCACCTGACAAGGTACACCAACTTGGACTGACAGACAGGGAAAGATCAGAAGAACAAAACTCAACACAGAGGCAAAGTTTTAAAGAATCTGTGTCTTTGGTGATCTGAAGGGTACCTCAACCTTCCAGTGTGTAAGTAAGCCAGAACAGATATTTACATTATTATTGCTGAAGGCAACACAGCAAAGGCAGGAAGCAAAAAATTTCACTATAAATGAGTTATTATATATTAAGTGTTCTAGAGGTGCTGGGCCACACTTTATCCTGTATCAGAAGGTCTGAGTTAATTGTGCACTTGTGGTTCAGTAGCTCATACATAAATTCAAATCTATAAAATAATTTTTCTAAGGTTAAGAAGGTATAAGGTTTTACTACCAACAGTACAGGGGATTCAGAATCATGGTAGTTATGCAGGTTTCATTCAAGTCAAATTGGAAACTTGTAAAGCCAGGGTAGGAACAGTGACATAGTGTAAGTGCACCCAGAACTAAAAAGTTCACCTTTACACGTATCTTAAAGATATCAACCAAAGTGGTGTCATTTTTACAAACTGCATTCTCCTAAACACACTGGCCTCAGCAAAACAAGATGCTAACTAAATTCTACTCCTTTTAAATGAAATGATAAGTTTCACTAGGAAACATTCAGGAAAAGCAGATATAACTAAAAACTTAATTAGTGGTGGGAAGTAGTTTACATTCTAGAATCATATGATCACACCTTAACCACAAGGCTTAGGTTTAAGCTGTCTTAACCTCAAAAGAAATGCAAACAAATTAAGATGAAAAAGTAAACTAAGATTTGGAGAAAAAAAAAATCCTTTCAAATCAGACAGAAATTCTAAAAAGCTGAGAAAATTAAACCCTGACCACAGGTTACTGCTCATACTTTGGTTGTTTCTGACAAGATTACCAAGAAATTTGAGAAATTAATTATAATACAGGCAACTTCTATGGAGGGTTCAGACATCAATTCAGAATTGACACAAAAATACTAATTTAAGGAACAGGATGAGATAAAACAATAATCTAAGAACTCGAGTAAATGACTGTGGTCAAAGATTTTATTTTCTGCTTACACATAGGTTAAGTTTAGAATTATCATAGTCTTAATAACTTTAGCTGAGAAGTCAATCAGATCAGACAAAACTGATTACCATAACTAGTTATCTGCATACTGTTGAGCTGGTTAGCGAGTTGTGTATCAGCTGAAGTGGATGCAGTACTTGGGTAGGCTGGTTGTGACTGATGACTGTATGATGGATACGAAGGTTCTGCATTGCGTGAAGGTGGAGGGCCTTGAAACCTAGAGGGAAAAAATTTGTGTAGTTATGCAAAAAATTACAATCACAATTCTAAATGTTCTCATACTTTGTCAGAGAATCATAGAATTGTCATGGTTGGAAAAGACTTCTAAGGTCACTGGATCCAACTGTCAACATCCCCTCTCCAGTAAAATAAATAAAATATATTTATCTGTATCACCATGCCCACTAGAGCATGTGCTAAAGTGCCTCATCTACATGTTTTTTAAAGACTTCCAGGGATGATGACTCTACCACCTCCCTGGGCAGCCCATTCTGACATCTGACTACTGTCTCAGTAAAGAAATTCTTCCTCGGATCTAGTCTAAACCTCCCCTGGTGCAACATGAGGTCATTTCCTCTAGTACTATGATTATTCACTTGAGAGAAAAGGCCAGCATCCACCTCCCTACAACCTTTCAGGTACCTGTAGAGCACAATAAGGTCACTTCTCTCCAAACTAAACATCCCCAGTTCCTTCAGCCTCTCCTCATAGGACTTGTCCTCCAGACCATTCACCAGCTTGTTTGCCCTTCTCTGAACTCACTCCAGCAGCTCAATGTCTTTCTTGTAGTGAGGGGCCCGGAACTGAACACAGTACTCGAGGTGTGGCCTCACCAGTGCCAAGTATGATCACTTCCTTTCTCCTGCTGCTGGCCACACTATTCTTGATACAAGCCAGGACACTGCTGGCCTTTCAGCCACCTGGGCACACTGCTGGCTCTTATTCAGCTGGGTGTCAACCAGCACCTCCAGGTCCTTTTCTGCCTGGCAGCTTTCCAGTCACTTCTCTCCAAGCATTGCCTAGGGCTGTTGTGACCAAAGTGCGAGCCTTGGCACTTGGCCTTGTTCAGCCTCATTTTATTGGCCTTGGCCCAAATTCTTCTCAAGAGTGGTGCTGCAACAATTAATTAGGACAGAGAAACGCTTAAGAGTTTGCTCACATTCTGCTCAGAAAAATACTTTTACTAAAAGTCATTAAGCATAAAGCAAACACACACTTGTTTAAAAAACAAAATAGCACATGCTTGTTTGCATACTTGTTAGAAAAAAAGAAGAGCAAGCATGCCATGACAAAGAGTGTTGTAATCTGAAAGCTTGAAGACTAAGAAACAAAAAGTTCTGAACATATCGCATCACTCCATTCCCTTTCCATGTTTATAAAGGAGGATTCCTTACTGGGGATGGGTGAAGAAGATTAGGAGAAACATCTGTGAAGAGAGAAAAATTATACAAGAAGCTGTTACATAATTCCCTGCTGTAGAAAAAAATAGAAGGTAGGAGAACCGCTTCAGGATTATAAGATATGGAAAAACATGAATACAAGAGAAACAACTAAAGAAAAGAAGTAATGTACATATGGCTTATGAATGTACTTTTGGCTTATCAGACCGTTTCATCCTGGAACCATGATATTAGGCTATTTCCCAAATAAGTTCAATCAATATATTGATTTTCCTTTAGTCTTCTTCTAAAACTAAGGAGGGGACCATCTGTATTGATAGAATTAGAATTCACTTTTCTTGCAATTTTTATGTGGAAATTTCCTGGCCTAGAATAGCAACTCTCAGTAATTTGTGAATAAAACAAAATCAAGCAAAACACAGTAGAGCTGCAGCCATCAGAACAATGACTGGAAGCTAGGAAAGAGAATCATTAATCTGCTGGATTGGTCATGTCAGCTTGACTCTGTACACTTCATTTTTACACCATCAGAACAACCACCACTTCTCCCTGCGTACACTGTCTTTTACAATCCATCACCAATGTCTTTTGAGTCCTCCGAGTGTGGTAACATAGGCATCAACATAGGAAAGCCTGTTTGCTAAGAAAATATATATGGGGCTTTATGTGAACAAATAACCGTAACTCAACCAAAAAGCACAGAAACAGATTAAGACCTCAAACAACTAAACAAGAATGTTGTTAAATGGTGCCAAGTTCACTAAAACTAAAATCGCTATATGTAGAACTAAAAAACTAATTTGTCACTCCTGGGAGGTGAGAAAAAATAATATTTGACAGAATTAAACTAAAGAGCTATGCATATTTGCTCACTTATAACTACTTGCAATGGAGCCATTGTTTAAAAAAGCTTTTTTACACAAGCATTACTAAGATTTCTTTTTACAGCTTTCACTCATCTCTGTTTCCTCCCTTCCCAGTTCCTGCCTCCTTATTTTCTTCCTATGAGTTCCAGAGGACAACATCACTTCAAATAAACTCTTTTTTGTCAACCTCAGACCTAACCAAAAGAGTAGCAGTTACCCGTCAGGGAGTATATATTAAAAGTGCATTATGAAACGTCTTTGAATTACTCTACATAGCCTCAGACATAATTCCACAACAATGAAGCAAAGACATCATAACAATCAGGAACATGGGGGGTAGAGGGTGACACTAAAAATAGAGATGTGCACCAGCTTCTAGTCAAAACTGACTGGCAATGATTAATTTGTAAATAACTTCTTGGTAACTTACAACAAAGAAGAATTAAAACATCAGAAAGTGAATAGCAATAAAAAAAAGCAACTTCAGCACCAAAAAGCACTTATGACACCTTACTTCTGCTTTGAAGCTATGGGTCTAAGATCAAGAACAATTAAAAATAAATATTGATGCATGAAAATGACCTGACTTGCTGTAAAATGAGACCACAGATCCCACTGTATGATCAGCCCATTTAACATCACAAGGAAATAAAAGAACCGTTTGAGAACTGAAATAAGCAAGAACTGCTGAAGGTAGAAGGGATGCCATACTTAAATGTCAGTGAAGCAGATGGAGAAAGGTAATAGAGGTCAAACAGGTTAGATCTCATGCATCAATTCTGAAAGTCACCTATGTATCTGTTGCCCTGGTGTACTGGCCCCATTTTGAAAGTTGGTCTGGCTGAACTGATGTGTACCAGGTGGCAGAGGCCCAACAGGAGCTGAAGATCCAAAAGGCACATTTGATTTCAGCACACCTGTAAAAGGAAGCACTTTTACATAAGAACCCTGAAAGAAAGCACAGGATCACCAAGAAATACAGGTGTACAGCTCTGCTCTAGCAATAAAAATACCCAGCTCTTAGGTGTCCCTGCTCAAGCAAGGATTGGGGGGTGGACCAGATGACCTTCAGAGGTCCCTTCCAGCCTCAGTCATTCTGTGATTCCATAAGAAAGATTTCTGGTCAGCTACGGGAGCAGATATGAAAAACAACAGATAATAAAAAGGAAGTAAATTGTAATTGGTAACTTTCCAGCAAAAGAATCCAAGAATAATAGTAAAAAAGAAACAAGAATTAACAGATCTGCAATTCCATTTTAGACATTGGTAATTCCCTGTCAGCCAGTTATGTTTATAGGTAGAAGCAAGAGGGCCCTTTGATTTCAATTTTGGACAAGCGTGGTAAGGAAGAAAGCTTCAAACAACCTAAAAATAAATATTAAAAAAAATTTTAAAAATTGTTAAAAGTGGTTCTTCATTCACATCTAGATCAGTGACTGTGAAAAGACTAATTTATGTAAGCAGCAGGGTAGAGTACACAGCTCTTCAACCTGTATTTCTTGAATTAACTTCCTTTAAATTACTCTAACATCAGAAAATGTGTTTGGTAACACAACTGGTATTCTTCCCAAGAATTCCAACAATCCAGTTACCAAAAGTAGTTCCATTTTCTGGCTATATTTAGCATTAGATTAAGGTGACACAACTCCTGCTGTCTTCAGCAAGGAATTTTAGAGAAACTGGGTAAAACTTGGTCTTCTCTGTTTTCACATTAAGACAAAAATGAAGAACAACACAGAATATTTAAAAAACCTCAATATACTTAGTTCTGTCACTACCTTACTCCACCAACTCAAATACTAACTGTGATACAATTTATCATAATCTAAACGCTTGCTAAAATTGCAATACTTTTTTAAAGATTATTTGGGGAATAGTTCAGACATCTTTACCATTTTAACTAACTTCCCCCTCTGACATCAGGCAAAATACCGAGACAGTCCCTCTTCCTGCCATCTTGGCCTATGTATATTAGTAGACTTCCAGAGGGAAAAAGAACATTTCTTTGATATTTTCCACAGCCACAATTTACCAGTACAGCATGCTCACTTTAGCTCTACAGGAATTAGAGAAGCATGACTTAGATACAGCCAAATGGGCTTAAATTCTGTGCTCTCAAATTATACCTTTTTTAAGCTTCAGACACCATATATTCATGTATTAAACTTCACTAAAGAGCTAAAGCCACATATCAGTAAGTTAAAATTAATGAAAAGCAAAGGAGAGAGACAGTCGTTTTTACCTGTTGTATGTCAGTTACATTACCTGTAGCAGCATTATGCTGGTAGAAATGAAGCCAGTATCCGCTTTGCTTGTACCCAAGGTGCCCTTTCGCATAGACCGCAATTGTTTCCCAAGTGGTCAGAAAGCAGATGGGCTCCACTTACCATACATCACTGAGTAAGCAATCTTAATCAGAACACCAACTTATGCTCATAGGCAAGTTTGGACAGGGGGGACAGTCCCTTTGGACAGGGGGGCTGCCATGAAGAATGCAACTTACTTCTGAGAGCTTGCTTGCCAGTAACATCTAAGAGCTGAGAAACATTTCTCCATTCCCAGAAATCACTCCTTTTGTACTTGTATGTATTAGTAATACAGCATTACACTGATGCTTACTGCTTCCTGGACAACCTAATTCACACAAGGGTCAGAAACCCACAACTGTGCATCCTACATCACTATCTGAACATCAAAAATAACACACTAAGCTAGTGCAGGATCTTGTTGCAGCAGCAGTGTAAAACTCAGCATTAGCGCTGACACAACAGAAAGAGAGATGCAAAGTGCCTTTATAAAAAAGCAGATTCTGAAAAAACATTTTAAGCTCAGTTCATACCTGGTTGAGGTGCCAAGTATGAGGAGTTAGGGTCCCCATAATGAAGTGAAGGATTAGGTGGCCCAAAACCTGCAGAAAAGCCTCCCCTTCCTGGCTGGGACTGGGAATATGCAGGAGCTGCAACATACCCTTGTTGACTCATGATGGCAATATGCGTATTCCTAATATTGCTTCAAGTAAGAAATCTGCAAAAGAGAAAATGACACCTGCTACTACTCTTCACTCTTTGTGTGGTTTAAAAGGCTATGAACTGCATTCCTAGAAAGTAAAAAAAAAAAAAACAAAACAAACTACAAAACATCCAAGAGAAAAAAGGACTTTATTTTCCTTGATATTACCAGGCATATTTTTCTTAAGATTTCTTATCTTGATTCTATTTCTGTTAACAAAAACCCAACCAAAATTCCCAGAATTTGCTTAAAAGCAATCTAGAAAATGTCTTCTAATGATGAGAGCATTCACAAGACATTCTTTCTTTTATCCTGCTTAATAAAATCGGATTGTGAGAAACTTGTAGGAAACTTTCGGGAAAGAGCATCATGGTAACTGCAGTAATTTAACATTAGAACCTGAAAATCTGAATTCTGCTTACTAAACCAGATGATTGCATTTATATGACACAGCGCCATTGCCACCAATAATCGGAAAAGTTACTGAAGTTGTATGCTTTGCAGAATTGAGAGCTTTCTCTTTTACATGGAAAAGAGAATTTTTTACTTTATATTTGATTTAATAAAATAGAATTCCACTGAGTTTCGTGATGCCCAAATTAAACTTGTTTTGAGAAATGCTGAGGATTCAAACCCTGAATGAAACCAGAAACTCTCTCTGTAGAGTTCTGAGTACATAGGTCCTCAAAGAACTAAAGGTACATTAAATACGCTAGCATTTCAGATGTTAAATGTTCCTTTGAATTAGCATTCCTAACCATCTACACCTCCCATTCTCAAGTTTGAGACATGAAGCAATCTTCAAGTATGCAAACTGGATGAAAGTAAATCAGGAATCGTGCTCCAGAAGTGTATACAAAGGCACCTCAAATATACACACTGCTCCAAGATCTCAATGGGCAAATTCATGCTGCACTGGCACACCTGAATAGTGAAAAGCTATTCCAATTAAAAAAAGCATCTCTAGGCTTCTTGTATTAAACACATACTTCTGAAAAAAACAAAAACAAAACCACAAAAGTTTTATTTATCTTCCACATCAGAAATCACTTTGAGCCAAGCACAGGGCCTAGCCCTCCTCACACAATACCGATGCAATCTGCTGAATCACATTCCTCAATGTAGCATTAGATTTCACACCTGCAGTATTGAACTGCTTCAGATAGATAATTTTAGGGATCTACCTTCTACATCTTAGTTAAAAAGGTAAACACAGAAGAGAAGAGATGTTTAAACAGTGAGGCTTCTTGCTGCCAGCTGCACTTTCTTCCCTCCCCTTCACAAGATGTGGCAGGATGAGCTCTCATTTTCATTGCTCAAAAAAACGTCAGCACTAAATTACCTACACACTGGCACAGACATATATATATATATATATATACACATATATACATACACCTATATAAAGAAAGAGATTTTCAGTTTGAGGCAGCTGCAACAGCACCCAGGGAAACAACTTCCTCCACAGCTTACTCACTCACACATGAAAAAAAGATCTTGCCACGTCAAACTTCCTACAGCCAGTATAAACACACAGAGGTGCTGAAGAGAGGCAGGAGCTCTATCCATAAGCAAAATAGTATTAGTTTGATCAAACACAGCTCCAGGTTCTATTTTTCATGGAGCATTTTTAATCTTGTCTCAAGCATGTATACCAACACAGGATGCAAACAGGTTGGAGGCAACACCCTAAATATGAGTAGAAGCTGATCATGTAAGGTTTTAACAATTGGGTTTTAACAGAAGACATACAGATTCACTCTGAACATTGCATGAGAAAGACTAGAGGTTCTGGTAAACCCAGCTCTTTTAGTGGGTTTGTTTACACAAGTCACTACACATAAGAACAAGAAAACTTTTTCTGCCTCTTAACACTAGTTTACCATACATTCCTTAGAGTGAGGAGCAACAGTAACACAAGCACTTCTACATGATTTAATTGACAACTACTACAGATCAGATTACATTTTTTCCCTGAGGATTGCTGTACCTATGAAATCCTCTTCAGCAGTGGTACCTCTGTGAAGATGCAGAACTCCTCTATGTGCCTAAAGAAGTAGGATAATGGAATAAAAAATAACGTTCTCAGATAACTGAAGGAGAACCATTAACTTCACATTTCTTCAGAGACACTGTGCGTGGTAACATATCTAAGAGGTGTCGACCCTCCACAAGGCATTGTACAACGTAAACTTGGCAAATCAACAAAGGCCTGGGTATCTAACACACACATAGATACAGAATAGGATGCAATTAGACACGTTGCATTATATCGTGGTTTTTTAAATACACGTTTCAGAGTAATATGCTACAGTTCAGAGCGAACACGTAAGATCTCTAAGCCCGTTAACTAAGAATTTTAAGTAACTTTCACATCGCAACAGGTCTCACGACTGGCTCGGTGCTATTACCCCGCTCCGCACAGGACACGTCCGCCAGCCCGCGGTAGCAGCAAGGCGGCTGGCGGGCAGCATCTGTCTCCCCTTCGTAATGGCGTTCGGGGAGAACGCATGGTTCGCTTGGGTCCCCCAGCTCCAGTAGGGTACAGCTCCCTCACACCATCCCTCCAGGTGCCTCTGAGGGCGACCCCGACGCCCCCCGCGGCTACTCACCGAGACACTGCCCCGCTCGCAGGGCCCAATCCCCACCGCTGCCCTCCTCCCCCCTCGACAGAAGCAGTAGCGCAGACCGAGACCCCGGGATGGCCGTTAAAACCGCTACCTGGCGGCCGCACGCCGCCTCCCGCTTGGCCTCGCACGCCTCCACTCGGTGGCACTCACGCACCCAAGTGCCACGTCTGAGCCTGCCCGCTCACCGCTGCCGCCAGCCCCCCCGCCCCCGCGCGGCCGGCAGCGCGCCCTGCGGCGCATGCACAGTGGCGGCAGGGAAGCCCAGGCCAGCCCAGCCTGGCGGTTGCGGGGCTGAGGGAAGGGCGGCCGGGAGCCGGGGCAGTCGCCGGGGTTCCAGTGGAACGGCTGAGCCGTTGCATGGCCTCGGGTGAAAGCCACCGCCATAGAGCCACCTCCATTCCCATCGAAAGCGACGGGGAAGAGCCGCATTGCCGCTGCGTGTCCGCCGCTGCGGCCGGCAGCGCTGATGGCGTTGGTGAGGGATATTTAGGGACGAGGAAGGACCTCGAAAAAAGCTGGCAGCTGGGACTGCACGAGTGGACCCCCGAAGAAAGAGAGACGGGGCAGCTTGGTTAGATCGACTGGTAACCGACACACAAAATACAGGCAGCTTATCACTGCTACCGTAAATTCATTTTTCCTTGTATATAAGGGGGAAAATTCCTCTTTAAACTTATAAATGTCCTAAAAATATACTTTTTCTCGTATGTGCTTTAAAAACACATTTTTTTAATGTGGCAATAAATATATTACGCCAGCTAAATATGTAGAGTGAAATATGATATAGGTACTTTACCTGTTTGCGTGCTCTGGTTTTAGTTACTGTTCAAGCACATTAAGAAATACTGCCTTGCTTAAAGGTTAATGTTTTTCTAATGAACAAAGGTAGAAACATGGGAGTAAGGTGAGAAAGATGTATTGGTAAAGAGACTGTTCCACCTAGTCAGAACCCAAATACTCCAAGTGTTGAAGTGAAAAAAACCCAAAAACACGAAAACCAAAACAAACAAAAAAACAGGAAAGCAGCAGAGGATTATAACAAAAAAGTAATCTCTCAAAGACATCTTCATAACTAGTGCATCTGGAATTCAGACTACATGGGGTTTTTTTGTCCTTTGAGTGTTTGTTCTACAACATTAATAAAGCTTTTGCAAGTAGTGAACAGTTTTACAAGGTACTCAGTCTCAGTAATGGCTACCTCAGAGGATTGTCAAAAGCACTTGTTACTACAAAAAATTCTGAAAAAAAATAAACCCAGTGCCTTTGAAACAGGTGTCAAAATGAAGGTACACAGGATCATCTTTTGTAGAGGTTTTGTAAAAGGCTTCTAGAAGCTTCAGCAAACAACACAAGATGGGCAAAAAGCAAGTCCTGACCAGTCTTGCTATCCAGAGCTGAATTCACAACTGAAAAATACAACCTGTTTTTCTCCATGTTATTGGAGCAAATGTTGGATATGTCAGGAAAAATCTAAAACCTTTCCAATCTTTTGCAACTGTCTAAGCAGAATGGAAAATTTAGCCCATGAGGTGACAAGCATCAGTTAAACTGAATGTGGTTTTGGCTTCAGAGTATCAGTGACTCTTTTGTAAGCAGGATGTGGAACCGCCTTTCATCATTGCTTTGCTGTAGTTTCACCCATTTTGACATGTCTTTTGCTAGTTATATGGACATAGACAATTATAAAATCCCAGGGTCACAGAAGGTTTGGGTTGGAATGGATCTTAAAGATCTAGTTCCAAGCCCCCTGCCATGGGCAGGTGCACCTACCCCTAGAGCAGGTTGCTCCAACCCTCATCCAACCTGGTCTCGAACACTGCCAGGGATGGGGCATCATCCATGGCTTCCCTGGGCTGCCTGGGCCAGTGTCTCACCACTCTCACACTAGAGAACTTCTTCCTAATATCTAACTTAAATTCACCCTCTTCCAGTTTAAATCCATAAATTTTTTTGAAATACCATGCCACTGAAGAAAATAACTTTAAGTTTCGACATTTCCTATTTCACTGTGGAGACGGGCAGGTTGCTGTCCCACCTGTCCTATTGTGTCCAGCTTACACCTATTAACAGTAAGCGGCTGTGGATAATTCAGCACTGAATAACCATGCACTTACTGGCTACTGTATACTTACTATCAGATTTCTCCTCCCTGAAATCAGCTCTAGTGAAACCAAAAGATGAGATCAGCGAAAGATAGCTAGGAGAAGCTTTGGCTTTTTCAGTACTTCCCCTGTTTCAGGCCTGCTCTGGAAATGGATCAAGATACCTCTTTTAGAGGATGCAGCTTTGCTTCTGTTGTTCTTCAGCCTGGAATACTGATGCAAAAGGCACCCAGCATCTCACAGTGTAGATGTTTTGAAGCTACAAGTAGTATTTATCTACAGTTTCTACCTATAACATTAAAAGTAATTTAAGGTTTTCAATTTCAGAAATGTAGAAACTTCATTAAAAATTTAAGAGCATTCCTGGTCTGGAAAGCAACTTCATAAAAATGAAATTGCAGGATTGCTAAGATGTTGTTACTGCATTTGAATTAAATAATTTTAATTGAACTGTATCATCAAATCTGAGAACCAGACTGGCTTCCTCTCTATCATCATCAATAATGAAGATCTTGTAAGTTAAATCACCTTCTGTGACTGTCAGTTTATCCTGAAGTTGTATCTATGCAACACTAATGAACACTAATGTGATTTCATAAATTTCAGACCTAATTTGGGGTTAATACTGGTGAAGTAAGCACAAGAATTTGTCTATTTGTCTAAATGCTTTTTAAATCTATTTTAAAAATTAGCTAATCTGCTACTTCTAAAATCCTAATCATATTAGAATTCTTCCTATTAGTTCTGAAACAAAGAATACAGTAATCCATTAATTTTGGAGATAACTGAATACGGAACCAACACAGGCTCTGTAGAAGGGTAATTCAGATCTTGCAGAGACCAACATAATTTTTAAATTTTAAAAAATTATTATTTTAATCATTTGGGATGGATCTGCTCTCTGAAATCACTATTGGAGGTCTATGAAGGACCCTCATGGAAAACAGTGCAGAACTCCATGTCTCTATACCAGAGCACGTTGCATTAGGACAATGTATGAATCCAGCAAAACTAACTAAATCCTAACCTTTTCCTTTAGAGGATGGTCTTAAAATACAGCCTTGCCTCAAGCTGCAAGAAAGAATCAGAACACAACCATGATGCATTTAAGATATGGCATATATTTCATGATGATAGCTAGAGTGCAGCTGTTATAGCAATTAACATTGCTTGTGCTAACACACAGCTGTGACAAGACAGGTACCTGCTCTTCAGTGCTATATTTTTTAAAAAATTCAAATACATTCTGAGCCATTCTCTAGGGGAACACCACGGGCAATACTGGGTATGTTCTTTAAAGAAAAGTCTATTTCATCACACAGAATAGTTCATAAACCTCCAAATATTCCAGACTCCAAATATTAAAAGGCTTTTTTTGTTGTTGAAACTGTCTATTTCCTTTTAATTTCATTTGTATAGCCTGCAGACAAAGCAACAGGTTTGCTTTTGCACAACATCAGAAAGGTCCTAAAAGCTGTTTACATACAAAGATTAATTTATTTTCTTGTCTTGTTTACATATACATATAATTATACATATAATCACTGAAATCTTTAATGTTTTGTCTACTGTATAGTTAAAATCTATGGAGAACTTTGCACTTTACAAGCAAAATGGAAATTAATATTTACAAAGGTGTATTTGTTTAAAATGAAAGTAAAGGCTATGGTAAAACAATAAAATTTTGAAGCTACTATTTTTTTCTAGAAATCTACATGAAGGGGAAAGATGTAATATTTCAGGGAACAGAACACTACTCTATGGAAAAATACATCAGTGCTCTGACTGTTACATTTCTACTATAAAAACCTAATACAGCAGAAACATAAATAGGGCTACAATAGAGGTGTGTACCGATATTTTGATTAAAAAATCTTAATGGCAATTAGAAAAAACTGTTGGAGTGCATTGTTTAAACACTGCCCTATAACAAATGAAAACACAGAGGGCAAAGGATTTTGATAACATCAGATTGATGTGACTGCTGTTACTCAGAGAAAATAATACAGTAATGTTAAAATCCTGGGCATGCATTCCTTGCTATATGTATTTTCTATCCACTGTCACTTCGTCCTATTTCAGCTCAGGCATGGGGCCACAATTAAGAAGAAATTAATTCCTTACAAATCTCCCCTCCCGAAGATCAGACACTGACTGAGCATGCAGTGAGTCAGAGTACTCAGAACCAAAACTGGCAATTGGGTCTGGCTTGTCACAGACCACTGGAAATCAATTAGAGATTGCTGAGCAGGTGGATCAATGGCTCCTGGCAAGCACTGACCTCCCAGTTTACAGCAATGGCAAAGCTGTTTTGCCCCTCAGGCTGCTTCAGCATGCTGTACACAAAGAGGTCCTCACAGCTTGCACTCACTAAAGTTTCCAGACTATATTTAGATGAGGAGTGTAAATCCAATTCATAAACTTTTAGTCTGTCTACATTCATCTGCAAATTAATTTAGACTGATTATTACTCTCTATTCCCTTCTTTGAACTGAGCAATTCTTGCACTGAGTCTTGTGAAAAGGGCATTTGCCTTAGAGCCAAAGTTCTGCTTTCTTGTTGGATTGGTACCCATTAGCTAAAACTACTTCCTTTTCCTAAAAATCAGTAAAAGATATTATTATAAAAAGTTTTATGGCCCACATGTGATAAGTTCTATGCAAGTAACACTTTACAAAAGTAAATGTGCTTTAGAAAACTGATTGTGACTACTTTTATTTGAAAAAAACAATGATATTCTGGCTTGTTCAAGCAACTGAATTTTTCAATATCTGCAAACTGTGAGTCTTCTCTGCTTGCTCTCTCTGATGGTTGCCATTTTGGTTTTATAATGAAATCAACATTCTGGCAACTCAATCTGGAACATTTACAGGAGGTAGATATAGTGTTCTGAGAAAACTGCTGTGATGTTTCAGTTCGGGAATTTCAGTTATCTTTTAAAATCCATTTAGTACTGTCTAAGATGCATGAAAGTGGAAGATTACACTACCAATTCTTAAAGAAAAAACCCAAGACTTGATTATCCTACCATAATTGTTATATAACAAACTTTAACCTAAAAACAAAGACGAGAACTTATTATTATAACCTGATGAATAATGTAGCTATATGAAGCACTGTGAATAAACGTTAAGAGATCAGTCTGAGAAAGGACAGCAGAAAGTTCTGTGATCCTTTCCCTGTTTGCTTGCTGAATGTATGAATTTCTCAAACTTATGATATATTTCATTTTTACATTAAAAAAAATTTGAAGTAGCTTTACTTTCATCAGCTTTTTTTTTATGTTATTTGATTGATTTACTCAGTTTTCTTACTGGAAATCATAAGATGACTTTTTAGCCAGTGCCGGTGATCATTCAATACACTAGTGAATCTAGTCCTACTGTTAGTAAATCATACTTGTTCCATCTAAGTCATTATCTCCTGGAACTCATATGCTCTTATTTCCTTTCTCTCATCTGATACTACAAGCAGGGCAAGCTGGTTTCTATTTGTTAATACTTACAAACACACATAACTGTTGATTGAATCTGTTGCGTGAGAAAAACATATCTTCTGAATAATTTTGAAGTAGCTTAAGATGCAAGTACTTTTGTTTATTCACACTCATATCAACTGTGCTTCTGCTTTATATCACTACTAATGCAGAAGTCAAAAATCTTCTGCCTGAGAGTGGAAAAAATAATAGAGTTACTACATACCAGTATACCATCTCTATCATTTGTAAAAATACCAGTATAGGTTACAAGAGTATTTTTCGAAATACTGGTCTTGTGCTATTTGGATACCTTGATATAAACTATTTTGTACTTTCCCCATCATCAACAAAAATAAACATCAGCATTAAGGCAAAGAAAATCAGAATTAATGTTTTTTTTAAAAAAATCCCTCACGTTATTTGTATATGATCGATGCAACAATGGGATATGAGATGCAGCTGAAATCCAAATAACAGAGAACAAGAGCAAAATTCTACATCTTCTCTTGTGCTATCAGAGCACAGATACTAGATTTGCTCTGTGGAGGAAGGCACAAAACCCACTTGTTTATTTGCAAGCATTGGCAATTGTCTGGAAATCTGGCAGATCCATGCCAGCACCAGCTAAGCAGTAGGTTATCACCAAAAGCAGAAGCCTGTACCAAACAAAGAAGGAGCTGAGACATCTGGAAACTGGTTTCTGGCAAGAGGCAGCACAACATGCAAGGATGTAGCAGCTAAAGGACAAGGTGGTTTTGGAGGGCAGACTTTTCTAATATAAACTCCTCCATTTGGAAAGGAATTAGTTATCAAAGGAGAGAGCTGGAATTTTTATTCCTATAGCCGTCAATGAAGTTATCTGCATTGCTTTTTCATCTATTGCAGTTATGTCCATGGTGCGGTAAGGTTTCATGGAGGGAGGTCTTTTGTTGTATCATCTTTGTTGTTACTGTTTCTCTGGCAGAAATCTAAACAGCTGCTAATCTAATCCAGCTGCTAAAACAGAGCAGGCTGCTAATCTTAGGCAGACCTAACTTGATGCCTACAGTGAGTACCAGAAACTGCTTTACAAATCTTCAGTTTATTTTGTACTAGAGAAAGAAACGGGTATGAGCAGGGTACTACAGGAAGATTGAAACTATCAACCTATAAATGAAGATTTTCAGAAGTTCAAGCAGATTTCTCAAGGTTATGCTGTTCAGTAACTATTTTCCACATTTTACAGGCCCATACCAAAAATAAAAGTGAATTTACAAGTGTAAAAATGGAACTCAAGCTTCCCAATGTTTATATTGTATTATAACTTGATTGTTCCTGTTTCTCCAGTTCTTCTCTTAAGTACTGATTAATTCACTGAAGTGCTCAGAAATACCTTCCTGGTAGTGGCATGGCAAACTGCAATGCCTGCTATTAACTGCATACACAGTCAGCTCAGGACTCACTGAGAGATACATTAATTTAATTTAAAAGAAGAGCATGATAGTGACCATTGATAAGCCTAGCATTAAGAGCTAGTGGGTTTTGTTTGTTTTTTTCTTTTAAAGGACTAATTCTAAAATTCTAACCCATCACACAGCCTAATACTCTATAGAAGGGATTAAAATTTGAAGTCTTTAACTGTACTGGTTAAGAACTGTTCATGCTTTTCACCAGTGAGGGCAGAGCCCAGCCTTAGAGGTAGCTCAGAATTATCTAGAACATGTATTTTAAAATTTCTTTTCATTAAGAAGTTGGTATTACTGTGTTGTGTTTTTTTATCATCTTTACCACTCCATGGCTGTAATTTCAGTCAGCAAACACTCCATAGCTGGCAGTGTATTGCAAAGTTCCTCATGCAATTACAACATATGGATTCTATTAATTTCTCTCATAAGACAAGAGAAATTTGTAGGGAAAAAAATTAAGAACAGTCAGCTATAATGAATGTTAACTGCCATACCTATGGCTCCAACCATCAATGTATATAATTCTCTTTGTCTGTCATTTTATACCTTTTCAGAAAGTTATATCCCTTCCATGTGTCTCTCTATTCCTTGCTGCTTCTAAAGTCAGTAGAACAAAAATTAGGGGTAGGAATTAAGCAGACATATTTTTCTCCTTTTGTAAGGTTTTAGGAAAATTATGTTCAGCTTTGCCTTAAAATTTGCTTTTACTTTATGCAAGTACTGGGTTGTGCTACTACAAAGCAAGGAATGCCACCAGGTAATGCTTTGGGACAAGAACATCTACTACATTACCCAACTTGCAGTAGCCATCTCTTAAAAAAATCTAATTTTAAAGAGTTTGGAAAAGGCCTTTTCCATTTCACTTGTACATCATGTTTTCTTAAGTGTCATGGCTATAATTTTTTATAATTTTATCTTTTGTTGTATTAAAGTAGCTATATATTTACAAGTAATTTTTTTCCATGTAACTAATAAACAAAGAAACAAAAAAGGACTGACATCTTTTTTTCCTCCTGCTCATTCTTCCATTTGGCTAACGACCAATCAAAAAAATCTCTAAAAATAGGCATTTTTAGAGATATTGATTGTATGTGGAAGAAATCATATAAGTAAAAAAAATGAAAAGCATATAGAGGAGGAAATAAGACCACCTGAGTATTTACACAGTAAAATACCACCCATAAATTAGAGATCATGATATCCCCTTTCCCTCTCTCTCTTCCTCATTACTAAGGAATGGGTGGAAAAGCTTGCATTTTTAAAGAATCCACAGACCTAGGATAGTATTGTAGGAAACTGTAGGTGAAATTGTGACTTTTCTTTTATTGATGAATGAAAGACAAATGTACTTCTTTTGTCTTCTCACATTTACAGGATTTCTGAATTCAGCTACAGAACTACTAGATTTTAGATAAAACCACTTATATGTAGTCTCTATCATGGAAATGTGGTGGGATGACTCCCATGACTGGAGTGCTGCCATGCGTGGCTACAGGCTCTTCAGAAGGGACGGGCAGGGTAGGAGAGGTGGAGGGGTGGCTCTGTATGTTAGAGAGTCTCTTTGCTCTGTAGAAGTTGAAGTCAGTAAGAGTAAGGTTTACTGCCTGTGGATCAGAATCAGGGGGAAGGCCAACAAGGCTGATATCATGATGGGAGTCTGTTACAGACCACCCAATCAGGATGATGAGGGTGATGAATTATTCTACAGGCAGCTGGCGGATGTTTCAAAATCGTCAGCCCTTGTTCTCGTGGGCGACTTTAACCTGCCGGACGTCTGCTGGGAACTCCACACAGCAGTGAGGAGGCAGTCTAGAAAATTCATAGAGTGTATAGAGGATAATTTCCTGCCCCAGCTGGTAAATGAGCCTACGAGGGATGGAGCCCCGCTAGACCTCCTGTTCACAGAGAGGGGCTGGAGGGAAATGTGGTGGTTGATGGACGTCTGGGACACAGTGATCATGAAATAATAGAGTTTCCAATATTCAGGGATGCAAGGAGAGCCGTCAATAAAACCTCTACATTGGACTTCCGGAGGGCAGATTTTGGCCTATTCAGAAGACTAGTTCAGAGTGTACCCTGGGAAACAGCCCTTGAAAACAGAGGGGTCCAGGAGGGATGGACGTACTTCAAGAAGCAAGTTTTGAAAGCACAGGAGCAGGCTGTCCCAGTGTGCCGAAAGGCGAGCTGGCGGGGAAGATGACTGGTCTGGCTGAACAGGGAGATTTACATCAACAGCAAAAGGAGGGGCAGGGAAAACCTCCCTACTCCACTGGACATGGGTGGGAATATAGTTATCAAAGATGAAGAAAAGGCCAATGTATTTAACAACTTCTTTGCCTCAGTTTTCAAGAGTAAGACAGGTTGTCCTGAGGACAGCTGGCTTCTGGAGCTTGTAGAAAGAGACAAGAAAATGAACAGCCCCCCTGTAATCCAGAAGGAAACAGTCAGTGACCTACTGAGCTGCTTGGATCCCCACAAGTCTATGGGACCAGATGGGATCCACCCAAGGGTGATGAGAGAGCTGGCAGAAGAGCTCGTCAAGCTTTTCTCTATCAGCTACCAACAGTCCTGGCTCACTGGGGACATCCCAGATGATTGGAAGTTGGTGAATGTCACGCCAAGCCACAAAAAGGGCCGGAAGGAGGACCTGGAAAACTACAGGCCCGTCAGCCTGACCTCAGTGCCTGGCAAGGTTATGGAGCAGATCATCCTGGAGGCAATCACACAGCACCTGCAGGATGGACAAGGGATTAGACCCAGCCAGCACGGGTTTAGGAAGGGCAGGTCCTGTCTGACCAGCCTGATCTCCTTTTATGGTGGATGAGGGGAAGGCTGTGGATGTGGTCTACCTGGACTTCAGCAAGGCCTTTGACACCGTCTCCCATAGCATTCTCCTGAAAAAGCTGTCAGCCCACAGCTTGGACAGGGGCACTCTGTGCTGGGTTAGGAACTGGCTGGAGGGCCAGACCCAGAGAGTGGTGCTGAACGGTGCTGCATCCAGTTGGTGGCCGGTCACTAGTGGTGTCCCCCAGGGATCAGTGTTGGGCCCAGTTCTGTTTAATATCTTTATTGATGATTTAGATGAGGGGATTGAGTCCATCAGCAGCAAATTTGCAGATGACACTAAGCTGGGGGGGGGGAGGGGGTGTGTCGATCACCTGGAAGGCAGGAGGGCTCTGCAGAGGGACCTGGTCAGGTTGGAGAGTTGGGCTGATTCCAATGGGGTGAGGTTCAACACGGCCAAGTGCTGGGTCCTGCACTTTGGCCACAACAACCCATGGGGAGCTCCAGGATGGGGACAGAGTGGCTGGAAAGCAGCCAGGCAGAAAGGGACCTGGGAGTCTGGATTGACAGGGAGCTGCACATAAGCCAGCATTGTGCCCAGGTAGCCAAGAAGGCCAATGGCATCCTGGCCCGGATCAGGAACAGTGTGGCCAGCAGGTCCAGGGAAGGGATTCTGCCCCTGTACTCAGCACTGGTGAGGCCATATCTTGAGTATTGTGTCCAGTTCTGGGCCCCTCAGTTTAGGAAGGATATTGAGGTCCCGGAGCAGGTCCAAAGGAGGGCAACCAGGCTGGTGAAGGGACTCCAGCACAAGTGCTATGAGGAGAGGCTGACGGAGCTGGGGTTGTTCAGCCTGGAGAAGAGGAGGCTCAACGGAGACCTCATCACTCTCTACAACTACCTGAAAGGAGGTTTTAGCCAGGTGGGGGTTGGTCTCTTTTTCCAGGCAACTATCAGCAAGACAAGAGGGCACAGTCTCAAGTTGTGCAAGGGGAGGTTTAAGTTAGATGTTAGAAAGAATTTCTCTATGGAGAGGGTGATAAGACATTGGAATTGGCTGCCCAGGGAAGAAGTGGATTCTCCGTCCCTGGAAATATTTAAAAAGAGACTGGATGTGGCACTCAGTGCCATGGTCTGGTAACAGCAGCGGTAGTGGATCAAGGGTTGGACTTGATGATCTCAGAGGTTCCTTCCAACCCAGCCGATTGTATTCTATTCCTATTCTATTCTATTCTATTCTATTCTTTTCTTTTCTTTTCTATGATAGTAAAACTGTTTAGAATCATAAATTTTTATTATAATAAGAAAAGAAAATATGTGAAGTGACAATAGATGAGGCAAATAAAACTAAGAAATAATCAGCAACACCACACAGAGCTTTAAAGGAATCCAAGGCTGATTTCCTCTTAAAACTGTTACCTGAGATTAGAGAGTGACATGTTTTAACAAAAGTGTTCTAAGGAATATTCAGAAAACAACATCTGGATAAATATTAATTGTCTGGGAAGAGTTAAAAAGCTTTTTATAAAAGGAAGTCCTGCTTCACAAACATAAAGCAGTCCTTTGAGGGGATCAAAAACCACTTGGGTAAGGGTGGTATGATTGATCTTAGATTTACAAAAGGCTTTCAACAAATTCCTTCACCCAAGGCTTTTAAGAAAACTAAGTAGCCATATCATAACAGTTTAGAAGTATAAGGTGATACACATTGGGGAAAAAACTCACATTAAGTCACATATAAAATATTGAGCTTTGAACTGACTATATGCAGACAAAATTTTAAGGTTATAAAAGATATTTCCATAAAACATCAACTCAGCAGTGCCTGGAAAAGCAAGTCAGGTGTTGGCAATGTTTGGGTTAGCAACTAGAGAATAGAACAGATGATTTAATCATGTTTTTATATGTTATATATATATTGAATTTTCTATTGTTGACCATTACTGTCATTAAACAAATATACTGATGATATGTCACCATGAATAGAAAATTATTTTCAGTGCTGTATGATTATGTTACAATGTAGCTAAGGATGACTTCCTACCTATAGGTACCTATAGGTATTAATAGTTATGTGGGCTCAAGAGGAACCCACACAAAAAAGTTAATGGAAAAGAAATACATGACTGTTTACAAAGTTGTTGGTTAGAACTGGATCTCTAGGTTTTAGTGACAAGATGAAGATAGTGGTAATGGTTAAGTGGCTGTGGTTGCTGTTAGCTTTAGATTTTTCAGAAGATTAAAAAAAAATATCTCAGAATTTATTCAATTTATTTATGCTATAGAGATCACAGAGACCAAAATTTCATAAATGCCATCAATGAATAGACTTTTATCAGAGTGTCCAGTTTCTGACCAGCATTTAGAAATCCCAAAGGATGCAGAGAATGTACAAAAAGATAAGACTACTATTAGAAAGCAAGATATGCCATGGCGTAAGCATTTGGGAAAGTCATGTAAGGCAAATGGAAGTTGTTAATGCCCATGAAGCATTATTTATTAGATTAGAAAACAGGAAACTTTGGGTCTCCCCATCATGGGAATAGTTTGGCTACAAAGGTTTTTCTTACTGCAGAGCAAGCAACAAATTCTCAGAAAAAAAAAGCAGCAATATGGAATTGTCATTACAAAACCCCCTCAAAATACTGATTGTTATTCTTCCTGTCTTAACAATTCAAGCAGAGTCCTAAATTCAGTATAAATGTGCCCAAAGCTTTGCCACTATACTAGATTACTCTTAGTTTAAAGATTTGTGGATTTCATTTTTTAAAAAATGTTACCTTCTTTTCACAACTTTTTCTGGAGTAATTAGTACTACACAATATAAATACAAACACAGCAGAAAATTTTTTTTTTTTCCTTTGGAGAGCAGGCATCTTACAGCACCAATGATGTTATCTATTGCTGCCATTACTTAAACGAGATGACTTAAGTTTCAGAGCACCATATAGATTTCACAGATTAGACGTCTGTAGGACATTAAACCAAAACTAAAGTATTCAACTTTAAGGACCCAAAAAGCTAGGCAAAAAGTAGACAACTGTTAATTTTGCTTTTAGGAGAAGTTTCTCAAAGGTTCACATGGTGATTTTAAGCAAAACTATTGGCATGATTTTGCTATGTCTTTTGCTATGACACAATCAGATCTGAAGTGCTTCTCTCTGAAGAGAATTGCAGGTATGACCCCTTTACTTAATTTCTCCTTCCAAAGCATGATATTTTTCAGAACCAGGCAGTGACCCTGGTTCCACATACCATCCTCTAGCTCTAACTATAAACATCAGGCGTTATCAGTTCTAGAAGCAGGCACTGACTGAGAAACATGCCATTAATTTCAGCAAGTTCATTTACTTGGAAGACTTAACTGAAAGTAAAATTACAAGAATGAAAATTGTTTCTATCCTGGCTCAAACCAGGACAGGACATCAAAGAGAATGTGGAGGATTAACTTGAAGGAAGACCAGCTACTGATACTTCAGCAGCTGCATGGAGACATTTCATCTATGTCACACAACAAAATCAAACATATCCTGGTGTTCTGACTGAGCAATGACTAATCTAGGTTGTTCTAGCATTTTATGGTTTTGTTACATGGTCAAAGGAGACAGGAAGCATCTATATACAGTAAAAGTTTTTGTCAAATATATGACCATCCAAATGTCTAGGTGTTTCTCCTGTTTTCTATAATAAGTATATGAAGAAATTCAGAAAGAGAGATCAGATTTTATTATTCATCAATTTGATAAAGAGCCTAATACAAGCTCAAAACTCCCTAGCAGTAACTAAGCATATAAATGGAATAATAAATTTATAACATTTGAAAGGCTCATAATTACGTGATTCATTTTCCTAATTAAAAATAGTCTGTATTTACCAGAGCATCATTAGGCATTTTTTCCAGCTATATGTTTAAGATTTTTATTGTCACAAGAGTAACTATAAATATGTGCATCATCAGGCAAAAGGGCAAGAATTTTATCTAAAGTGTGATTCTGCCACAAGAAAGACTAAAAAACTGTCTGCTACAGTAACAAATCAACATTGCACAAGGTAATAAGAATCTATCTGGGTATTTTGCAATATCTGGGTCTTTAAAGAACACTGCTGTGGTGTAAGGAAGCATCACTGAAAGAACACTGAATTGACTGACACACAAGCTTAGGTTTAAATGCTCAACAGTTAGATGCAAAGTCATGTAACTTCAACGCTGGTGCTTCCTGAAGACCTAGAACCAAGAAACCAAAACCACTTGATACAGAAACCTTGATGGAGTTTAGGCTGTGGGAATCCGACATCAGGCCCCAGCAACCAGGGTCTGAAAGCAAGAGGTGTTTGTTTCAGAAACTAGCCTATCTGTTAAAGATGTTTCTGCCCATCTGCTGAACAGTCTTCTTTAGAACCATCTTAATTCACAATCCAGTGTGATTTATGCCAAGCTAAGTGACTGCAGGCTTAGGTGAGCAGGAATGCCTACACTGTCAGTTGCTAAAACTCAGCTAGGGGAATAATCATCCCTTGCTAACAACAGTCAGTCACGCCTTACACGACTGTACCCCAAGTCAGCAATGGGGAACAGAACTAAGCTCCAGTCTAGTAAGGCACCAGAATATTAACTTATCACTGAATTTTTTATTTTTTATTTTTTCATGCTTATAGTAAAGTTCTCCTTTAATGACACAATGCAAATCATCCTTTGATAGCATCAGTAGAGATATCTGATACGTCATTCTGCTAATTCTCTTCCCCTCTCTTGTAGGAAAGGCAACTGGCTGTGTAACAAAACGTATTATTAGAGTCCAATAATACTTCAAGTAAATGCTGCAGAAAGTGCAGAAAAATATCAGAAACCTAGTTATATCTAACTGTGTCTGTTATTTAGAGGACATAATGTTTCACCTGAGATTATGCTTGCTTCTTTGTTTTGAATATGAATGTAAGTAAACTTACATCCTAAATTGTCCCTGGGAGACATACACTTTTCACTGTTGTTTTGATTAAGCTGTCATGAGATTGATGTTTAAATACAGCCTTTTCTGCCTCATGGCTGAGTCTCTTTGTGTGCATTTCTTCAATGTTACTTACTTTACTTTGAAGGTGGGCTGAGCACAGAAATCTGACGAAAGAGTGGGCTGTGCCCTTGATCCAAGGGAGCTCTTACACTCTTCTGAATGACGGCATTTGCTAGTGCAGTACATAGCAGCAGCAACAGTGTGGTGCTCTGGGGCTCCAGCTCTGCCTGGCAGACAAATCTCCAGTTCGCTGAACATCTGCAGTACAAATTTTTTTTATGTTCTTCTGTAAATGAATGCTGCCTAACTGCACCAGGAAAATGGGCACGGGGGATTATTTCTGCATTGCTATGAGCGGAGGGGCGCCTTGGGGCTTTAGATTGCAAGGTGGCAAGGAGAAAAAGCAGCCTTTGCAAATCGCCAAGGTAGGATCATGCGAGAAAGATGTTATCAGTGTTTTGTGAACATGAGTGAAAAGAATTGTTTAAACAGATACTGCTTCCAGGGAAATAGTTGGTGTGGATCTTATTGTGATGCTTGTTTGAATTTACTAATGTGTTTTTCAGAGATTCTACAGGTGCTGCTTAGGTTTCAATAAAAAAGAATGATTACTTTTTGGTAGCTTGCAAGTATTACAAAAATATTCTTAAATTTTTGAAACTGTGAAATAAGGTATGGCCTTTCAGCTTCTGTTTGATTCCCTATGTTTTTGAATGTACTTGGCATTTAGCAAAACTGAATCTCATATTAGGAAATGCTGTTTCAGTCATTATTTATGATACTTTTTCTACTCTAGGCATAGAATAAATACAGCTTTATCATGAGAAAATGTTCTTACTATTTTGGGAATCCTGGAAAGAATTGCACTGAGTTATCTCTGGTTTTGGAAAGTTATCCAGTCTTAGAAGCAGCTTTAAGAGATGCCAAACATTCCCTCTTATATTTCATGAGCAACACTGAAAATTACTGAACACTTCATAAATTACTTTCCTGTATAAAATGAGAACAAAACAGACAGTGAAAATTCAGCGTAAATAATTAATGTGGTAATGCCAAGTTGCAAAAACAATAGTTAAAGAGTAGTTTTGTTAAAAATCTGTTCTAACTCCATTGCAACAGCTTCTCTACCGGTGCAACAATGAAGATTTGCCATAGTTATTAAGGCTTATGTAACTGTATGGAGTGTGTTTTATTTTCCTAGACAGAAGGGACAAATTCTGCCCAGAGTTCTGAAATCAGCAAAATACCACTGGCTGAAATGATGCTGGGACTGATCATAATACAATGAATTTGGCCTTGTTAAACTGAGAGACAGAATAAAATGTGTCTTATCATCTTTTAGTATCTGGGTAACCCAGTACACTGAGTGTTAATATTTTGAACTTTGATAAGAGCATTTTAGATCAGTAGTTTGGCTACTTAAACCCTAATTTTCTTAAAGTGTCAACATATTATTAATTACTTAAGTACAATTTGATGGATCAGTTTTCATAAATAGCAAAACCAGTAAGTCTACCTCATTTTATAAAAGAAAGTCCTTTTAGTTCATCAGTCAGAAAAAATAACACTTTTGACTATTATTTTCTATGATTTCCAGCCGATAATATTAATCATATTCAGTAGTAGAACAATGATTTATTGAGTTTATGTATTTTTTTCTCATTACTGCAAAGTTTTTTGCTTGTTTTTAAGATTTGAAAAACTTGAAAATGTTTACATTTTTTTCCTACCGATGGGCAACTGTTGCTTTGCAAGTAAAGCCACTGGTAACAGTGGAATCCTGCCATCTAGTGAGAATTTATAGCTACAACTTAAAAAATCGAAAGTAACGGTAAAAGGTTTGAAAACTTGGTTTGGATTAAGCTTTAGTTTTCCTGGAAAAAATGGACTACACAATTATTTTTTTTTCATATTCACATCCTAGACCATGGGTCTTAAGCCTGGATTCTGTTTTACCCCTAAAAATTGGGACTTGAGAACTAGATACATAATAGTAACAGTTGTGCCTTACTTTCAGTGGGAAAATCCACTAGTAAAATATATACAAACTTAGGACAGAAATACGTATTTTTGGAAAAAAAAAAAAGCATGAGTTTATTTTCTTGCAAGTGAAGCCAATCAAAAGACCAAGTAATACACTACAGAACACCCTTTGTACATGTGTTTCAGCAGATACATGTTACAAGCATGGTGGACTGGGTGCTTTATGAGTACCAGATCATTGATTTCTCTGTGCTTAAGAGTTGGTCAGGATCAGTGAGAACTGAAAACTGACACTAGTAACTGGTTGAAAACTTGAAATTTAAGGGTTGACAGGCCACAGCTGTCTCTGGGACTCAGTCTATTGGGACAATACACAGTCCACCCCAGGAAGCTGGGGATTTGTCCTCAGGTGGGTGCAGATGTGGGTGTCCAGGTCAGGCACCACCATCAGGGGGAGGTATGGCAAGGTAGGAGCTCTCCAACTATACCATGTGTGGCCATTTATGGGGAGAGGAAATGTTTTCAGCTTTCATTCTGTTATCCAAACTGACACTAATAACTCTAGAAAGAATTACCCAGCCAGTGCATAGTCATTTTTCTACTGGCTCCTAAACACAATTAAAATTGTTTGGGTTTTTCCAGTCCAAGGTTTGGTTCAAGATTTTCAGTTCAAGGTATTGCACTGTAGGATAACTTTCCCAAAGCTGGAGATGGCTGTGGAATCTCAGTACAACAACCCTAAATGGTTAAGAATTCAAGATATATAAGAGCAAAGGGATGAGTAATGTCCTTTCTGTTTCCACTGTGAGATATATGAAAGAATGCTTTTTTAAAATTAGTATCATAATTATTTTTTCTTGTGAATTTCTTCACTGCGTTTAGTTTAAAATACACAAAAACTGTACATACAAAATAATTGATGATTTTCTAGACTAACATTTGAAAGTTCTGTGTGTTTTTCTACTAATACTTAGCAGTAACAGCTCTGCCTTTAAGAAACATCTCTTTTGCAATTGGTAATTTAATGGAATTGTTCTATAGATGGTTTAGATTTATAATTGAACCATGATATGTCTATTAAATTATCTGGTTGCAATTCTCAGCATATTTGTTACCTACACCAAACAGCAATTTGATGAACTCATTGTAGCTGTCAAAGTCTTGCTAATTTAACTGAATAGTTCTAGTATTCAAGAGCACTAAGTTCGATGATTCAGACCTCTAAGCACTTCAAAGGAATTTGAGTCATCTTTACCTATCAGTAAAGTAAAAATGAACAGATGCTTAAAAATTGTCATAATACTTGTGTTGTAGATTTTCAAGATTGAGACACTGGTGAAACAAGTGCTAGTGAGACAAGGTGCTTCACATGTTACTGAATTCAGATATTGTCAGTACTCCGGTCTGTACATAGTATTTATAGAGATATTTCTACTTACATACACCTCAGCAAGAAAGGTATCTTCATGTTGTCCTATTTTAGACCTGTAAGGTCATACAACCTGATCTCCCCTTGATTCATCAGTGGCATAAAAATATGTAGTAACATGAAGAAACACATAGCAATATTTTTTTTAGTGCTTACAGATTTTATGTACCTATTCTGCAACTTTTTTTCAGCTAAATTTTTAGAAAAATAAAATAGTAACATTTCCCTTCCTTTTGTTTCTACCACACCAGTTTTCCAGCCTATCCTCTAAAATGTTATTTAAAAGAACTTAATGCAGATTTTGCACACTGAAAATTTTTGCTTTATTATAGACATTTTCTTATGTCCAAACATGCCAAATATCACATAATTTTCCATTGTCTTGCAAATGTTAAATATAGTCCTAATTAATCCTATGAAGTACTTTGATAATTCAGGGTTCAAATACAACATCCTCAACTGGGTATCATGCAAAATTTACAGTTTGTGACTATTTTGCCAGTTTCTGAAACATACTCCTAGTGCTGTAGCACAAATAGCCCTTTGGCTCGGTGATGACAGGAAAACTGGCTGCACGGTCATTTTAGACTTGATCATTTGTCTGTCAGAACACTCAGATTTCAATTTAAGTCTCAGTTTCATCATTTTGGATTCAGTGGAACCTGAAACTGAAAGTGAAACTCAAAGACTTGAGAACAACCTGAGCCAACAGTGTGAAAAGCTGACCTTTGAATATGACTACTTAATGCTAGATGTATACAGAAGTGGGGTCTGTTGTAGTTTGACTTTCTCCTTGCATTTATCCAAAACATTTGGCACATGCAGATAAACCCCAAGTGGTTTATATCAGGTTGATCTTTACAGTTAGTCTAGTAGGAAAAAAAAAAGAATAAGATGTTAGCACAGTTATGCTTTTGATCCTGAGGTAAAGCCTACATATATGTCTGTCACTGTCAGATATATGAGAAGTATATTAGTATGCATTTGTCCATCTACAAAGTACATCAAGAGTGCTGGCAGAAAAACTAGGATTATGAAAGCTCAGCTATTGGCTGCTACATTTTAGTTGAGACATGATAATTATAGCCATATTACACCTGGTCTCCTACTTCATTTCAGTGCTAAGTCACACAGATGAGCATAAACCATCAGTAACTGAAGCAGTGGGTTTTTGCTCCTCTTCTTGCCTCTGCACTGATGGCCTCAGAGCACCATCTTCCTAGTGAGATGAAGGTAAAAGATGGTTCTGTATTTCAGATCATCTCTAGGCAACATTAGAAGTAATTCTGGAGTCGAAGCTGGTGCTTCGGAGTTGCTTGCTTCTGAAAAATATACTTGTTAATGCACAGTCAAGTGGGATCTTACAATATGCTTCTGTGTTTGAAATGAAGACGCTCAACATGCTAACGGCTCAGTGCTGAGCTAAGATGACCCAACTGATACGTCCTTATTTGTATCAACTGACATTTTAAACAGATCTTGAACACTAATTTATGCACTAGCAGCAGACAGAACCAACTGTGTTTAAAACATGATAGCTGAACTTCAGCAACGAAGACAGGGAGTTTAGAGTTAAACTACTTGATTTAAACACAGCTTGCCTTACTTGGATTGTATTTAAAACTGTTTGTTTAAATTTGCTAGCTAATTCATTTCCAAACATAGTTTCTTTTTGCAGCCTGGACAAACTCTTAAATTCACTCTTCACAGCCAGTATTTGCTGATATTCAGAAAAGTCTGTAAGGCATATTTGCGTATATTTTCACATAAGGAGTTATGTGCAAAATTGTGCTTTTATTTATCTTTTCTGTAGGGGATCTTTGGCTCCATTATGAGCCTAGACTCAGTTTACTAACCGTTGCATTTTTTGGGCAGGTTTAGATAACATAGTTCACCTTCTACTAAGTAATTGACAAAATTTCCATTGACAAATTGTGAATAAGCTGGGCTCTACAGAGGTTAGGTTCATTTATTTTGCAAAGCAGTGAAATAAAGTTACCAAATCTAACTAAAAATAGCCACTGCCAAATAACTCTGTTCCTGAATATATGCCATCACTAGTCAGAAAAATAATGAGAAAAAAAATCCATGCACCCTTAGTGACAAAGGTTTATATGTATTTCCAAAGGTTAGGGGACTGTGTATTCTAGTTTCAAACCTTTGCATTCCAGCAATTGTGCCAGTGGAAATGTTAGTACTAAAGTCCCATCTAGTTGTTTAAAAACTGCAGGCTGAACTAGCACATGATTGTATACCCTGTTTTGGATATATGGAACATAACAAGCTGGTTTTGGCATGCTTTCCACGGTATTTAGGCAGATATAAGCATGCTTTGGATACACGGTAGTATTCATTTGTGCTTGTTTCCAATAGATACTTTTCCAACTCTCATGTTAGGAGATTTTTCAATGAAATAGAAAATAATTCACACTGATTTAAACTAAAAAAACTTTTAAAAGTCAAACATTTTATTCCTACTAATTTACATTAGCTGCTTTGTATAGAGCTTTCCTTCATTTTTTAGTTTATTTGCTGGAAACATTTAAAATACACTGCACAAAAGTATTATATTTCATTGTTCTGTGTTTTCTGCAATTGCCTTCTTATCGTGACTGAGATTGTAATAGCAAGACTTTTGTCCAAGTTCCCATTAAAATATCAAAACAGGAAATGTTGTTTACAAAGCCCTTTAGGATTTTGTCAGATTGTTAGAGAAGATACAGTTTATACCTCTCATGGAAGGGCTTCCATCCAAATACACAACTCAGTGCTCTTCATATTTACAGCAGAAATACCTAGAGCAGAAAAAACTTTAAGGGACCATATTTCATGTGGTAAATGCACTCTATAAAATGAGACTAATCTGCAAAGATAGCTTCAACTTTGAGAGGAACAAGTCTGTGCATGGAATTAACTGTGGATAAAAATGATAACATTTAGATTGCAAGCAGTAGTACTTGCGAGCACTGTTGACTGGAATGATACTGGCTGTAAAACCCACTCTGGAAATCAGGTTGAAAGTGTTAAATTTCAGATATAATGCACACAAGTTACATAGTGTATTTATTTTTCAATTTCTGTGATTTTTCCCATCTGTCCCATTTCATTACAATATGAAGTATATAGTCAATGTGGATGTTAGGATGGGAATAATGCACATTTAGACTGAAATACTTCTGTGTGCACCAAAAAAATCAAAGGGCTATATTTTGGTTACTTGCCAGTACAACATGTTGAGCATGAAAGCCAAAAATCTTCAAAACACCTCAGCACCTTGCCATCAGTGGGGTGCTAAGAACAGTGAAGAAGTGTCTGCTTTCTTTGTCATTTATGTGGAAGGTAAATTGTAACAAAAACCTAGCTCTAACCTCTCCAAGCTGTCTATCATGTGCTGCAGACCTGGGCATAGCACAGAATCTTTTCTTATTTAGCAGGGAAACACTTTCTACAAGTCTTCTTTCTTTTTCCATAGAAATGTATTTTGGATTCATGGGATGGGGCATCAAATGCACAGGTAACCTTTTCCTTCAAAAGAGTTCTGTCGTATTGGACTGCAGCGCTGTAGAATCGTTATGGTATAAACAGGCTTTTTTTCTAAGTGTACTTTAGAAATATGTTCCCATTAAGGAAGGTGGATGCTTTGTTGTTTGCAAGCATGTTTTATATTACAATTCCTTAGCAAATGAACTGCTGATGGGTAAAAACTATGAAGAAAGTATATAAGCTGTGGTTTTCTGTTATTCTGGTTTCATTTGATATGTTTTCTATTGCACACACATGCTGTGTATGCCATAAATTGCTACAATATTGAATTTCAATGATGTTCTAAAATGAAGATAATGCAAGACAATCATAATTCCATTGTAGCACTTCACAGTAACAGAAAAAAATCCAAAAAGAATGACAGGGGAATATAATTTAATAAGACCAAATTTCCCTTGTTATTACTCTGTCAAATACAAGGAGTATCTATCAGGAATCCTTGCTGTCTGTAGAGAAAGGTGAATCTAAAAAAACAATTGAGATTGCTATAAAGGAAGGAATTACATTTTTCCCATGAGCTCAATGGGAGTTTTACCATTGCTTTAGTATGTATCATATAGTGCAGTTATTTAATTAGAAGCAGATACCATGAAGAAAAATCCTCATTGGGAAGGGTGTAGCAATTTTTGCCAGTGATCTGCTTACTACAATTTTCTGTGTCCAGGAACAAAAAACCCCTTAGACTTTGGGGCATTCATACTGTCAAATAATGTAAAATTTTTCAAGTTATTTGTAAATTTTACATTTAATTTCTAAGATGTCTTGGGAGTCTTTGTAAGGACAGATAGTCACTTGAGCTGAAGATATTTCAGTTTGCTTATTTATAAAAGAGTGAACTGATTGCTAATAGTAGCTGTTAGACTGACATTACTAGAAACTAGAGGCCATTTATTAAAGGACCGATAATGTATCACTGTAACCCAAGGAGAAAATTCAGACTATGGACATACCTCTCCACAGCAAAGGAGAGGTATGCCTTTGCCTAAACCATCAAAGGTTTATTGCTTTCTTAAATTCTGCAAACAGACAGGCATGTGTTGGTTGAAGCAAAGAGGTATTTCTTAAGCAGTTTAGATACCAGGGCTTTGCCAACTCACCTCATTTTGCTTGAGAGCTCAGGAACAGTAATAGAATGGATTGAGCTGGAAGACAACTTAATGATCATCTAGTTCCAACCTCCTGCCATGGGCAGGGACACCCTCCAACCTTGACTTGAAGACTTCCAGGGATAGGGCATCCACAGCTCCTCTGGACAACCTCTGCCAGTGTCTCACCACCTTCAATCATATGAGCAGCTCATCTGCTCATTTGAAGTGTAGACAACTCCAGGTTAGGATTGGAGGAGGAAAGCAAGAGGAGTATCAGCCAGCTGTGGATGGCAGCCTTTTCAGCAGGCAGAGCTGTGCCTGGAGAAGTCAGACTGTAACTACTTGTGTTGGCACCCCCATCTTATATGTGCATCTTCAATATTTTAACTAATATCACTTTGGAAATGCTCTAAGGGTCCTGCAAAAACCCCCTCCTTTCATAGAATCATAGAACTGGCTGGGTTGGAAGGGACCTCAGAGATCATCAATCCAACCCTTCCTCCCAGAAGAAAAGCCATCTGCCCTCACTTTCAGTCATAACTTCAGTCTGTAATATTAGCTGCTCTAAAACCAGATTATTTTACCCATCTGATGAAGAACAGACTCCCATGAAGTGCACCAAAACCAAATCCAAGAATGCATCCTTGAACAGCAAAGGTGTTGGAAATCTATCCTAGTTTTGCAGCTTGAGCCCACTTTTACCCAAACAGTTTAAATTAACAGATCAGTGCGAGTGTGATCCAAATAATTTTTTTTATAACTTGTGTCTTTATTTTAAGGGCCCTGATTCAGCTCCTAAATATGCTATGTTTTAAAGTAATTTTCCAGATAACATTACCAATAGATTTCTGATATCATGGCACATTTTGTGACTTCAAAAAGGATTTGACTTTAAAACCTCCTGTAAATCTACAAAACCAAAAATTTCTCAAACTCCTAGATTCACAGTTTTTTTCCTGTACATTTACAGGAACAGTGAAAAACAAATCAGTCATTCTAAATATCAACATGAATGCACCTTATTCTAGATCAAAGGGAATACAAAGGGAACAATGATTAAGCCTGAGGAGATAGTTATCTCTGTAGCCTGACATTTTTTTTAGCCTTATTATATACACAAACAGAACACTGAAATGCACATTGGTGCCCAGCCTCATACTAGCCTTCTGGGTCATTCACTTGTTGTTTGCTTCCAAGCCTGATTTGCATAAGAGGCCTGGAAAAGTTGCTGAGACTGGGAATTAGCACAAATTAATATCAGATGCTAATTAACTCAAAGAAAAACTAAAGACACATTGACCTGCTCAAATCAGGCTTGAATTCAGGCCTTCTGGATTCCTGCATCATCCAGCTCTGAAGAATTAAACCCTGGCATACATGGTTCATCAGCTGCTGGGTCCTGGAATAAAAAATGGAGACGCAGCAATGGGATCCTGTTTTAGCAAAATCTTAGCTGAAACGGAAAAGGGTGGGAAGGAACCCTTTCTCTTGTGAAAATTATTTTCTTTTTGGGTGTTCTAGGCAACAGCATGGCAACCAAGATCAGTTAAAATAAGAGCCATACCAAATCGTTCCCTGAAACCTTTTACTATTCTAGACCCAAATATTTTTTTTAAGAGTGGAAAATATTTATTGTTCCATGCTTATGTGCAGGCATGTTCCACCAAGGACAAGGAACACAATTTATTTCAGTGACTGGATCAACCATGCTGGATGCACGCACAGTGACAGTCAGAGCTGTAGGAGTCACCTACTGCCTCAGTTCTATGTGGTGCCCCTTTCCTGTCCGTTACTCAACTGAAAAGCATCTTTTCATAGGTTTCCATCAGATAGTTATGAGTTAACATTCAAAGGAGACTTGTGCTGTCTGGCATCAGCAGTTTCCAATGCGCATAATATTTTTAGTAATGGACAGTTTGGGGGACTGAGGTTACTCCCCAGAGAAGATCATTGGTGTGCACATGGCCAAAATACTGTATGAATAGGTTTCTTTGTGATTGCTAGTCCCTTTTATGTTGTAGGACTTTTTCCTTACTGGGAGAGGAAACAATATGAAGTTTTCTCTGATTTTATTGTTTCCTCATATTATGGAAAGCAGTGTTCTCCCTCAGGGATTCACATAATCTCATGTTATACCTGTATGTCACTTAGCGTAAAACTTGGATCAAGTGAGTTTAGTTTAATTTAAAAGCTTCTTGACTAGGCAGAATTATATCTGTATGATATCTGCTTTGCTTTGACTGAACATTGAGCTAAGGAGTGTCCAATGCAATAGCCTCTCAGCAGTAGGCCCCGATGCCATCCTTCAGCTAATACTGGTTATTGTGAAGCAAGTATGTGTCTGTCAGATCTGCTAAGGTTGTCTGTGTTGAAACAACCCTCCCATCTCTGGACCCTTTTTCTTTTTAATACATAATGCTTTGCAGCACTTATGTGGTGTCAGTCACAGAGTAACAATTTCACTGAGTAAAATTCCCATGGAATGAGTGTGGAAAACAGGGTAGGGGGCTTGGGAGGAGAGGCTGGACTTGGTCTTCTCTTTCTTCTCACAAATTACAGTAATCTCAGGCATTAAGGCTTCTTCCTTCAGGCAAAAGAGGATGAGAGAAACTGTACTTCAGTGTGCAGATTTCTGGTTTCTTCCATGCAAAAATGAAAAGAACTGGAAAGCAATCTCCTTTGGATACAGTGACATTAAAATGTTCTTCCTGTGCATTTGCTTTAAATTAATTATTCTAATTTAATAAGGAAAAGGTAAGTTTCAGGGTAAAATAATAAAGTGAAAAGGAAACTGGACACTGATTCTGACACTGAATTTAATTTATGAAGGAACTGACCTGTGACATCTGTATAAAGACTATGCAATCCTTAAAAAGTATGCTTTCCACAGAAACTTGAGAAAATACTAGCAGTTCAAATAACAGGACCTTTCCTTAAAACTTGTATTATTAACAGTGGTGTCAGCAAAGTTATGTCTTCTGTGGCAATCTGTGTCAGATTATCTTCTTTTTTCTGCATTCCTATTCAATTGCTTAAAATGCCACTCTTGATCTTTGGTTGATTTTTAAATGACTTCTTACATCACCAGAATGCTGAGATTTGTCTCTGTAAAGAGTTCTTAAATTGACAGCTATAAACAGTGCCATGAGATAGAGAGCTACACCACCAATCAATTTCCAGTGAATATAGCAATGTAAATCGTAGGGAAGCACTTTCTCAGGATACAAAATTACACAACTGATCCACAGTTTCTAGCTGTGCCTTCACAAGTTCCTCCTAGCCTCCACTCCCTTTATTTGGTGCTTAGGATTTGAAAGAGTGCTACAGATCAGGGCTGACTCTACCATTATCTCGGGTTTCCTGACACCCCTTTGAACAATTGTTCACAAATACCATAGATTTATGTTTCCACGTGTTCCTTCAGAATATTTTTTCTTTCACAAAAAAACTCTGAAAGCAGAACAATGCATATGAGATGACAGAGTGATTTCCATTTTTTTCTTGTGCTTTTGTCTCACGTTTTTAAGCTAGTATTTGACCTTTGTTGGGAGTTGAAGCACTTTCCATGGATCTAAAGGGAAATACTATGTGGAGAATTTTGGTTTTGTAGCCACCGATGCCTTAATTTAAGAAGTACTTACAAAAAGTACTTCTTGGCTTGGTACAAGATACAGTTGCTTGTTGTTTTCTTATGTAAGATAGGCAGTGCTCACTGAAAATCAAGTAATGAAGATCCAGTATGGTTTTGGATTTATACATCCTGAGGCGGTTCCATATGCCATAACAATGCAACTGAGTTACACCCATAACAGCTGAAAAATATGCTGGGTATCTTGTAGTAAAACTGGAACAACAGTAGCCACACAAAATAAAAAGGAATGTGGTTGTCCTAAGTTAGTATAACTAGGGCAGTTAAAAACTTTCTATGAGCGTTAGAATGAAATGGCAAGCAGGTATTTTACATCCACATGTTAATCTTCTTGAACAGGATGAGTTATTAACTTCAGTCTTTTAAATGACTAGCTCTTTTATATGTGCTTACATTTTCCAGATGATACAGATGATCCTGCTCATTTGCATGTACTTTTTTCTTTTGTTGTTATTTTCAGAAAATTCTTTAAACCTTGATGTTATTCTAACATCTGAATAAGAACTGAAGATTTTCCATAGCATTTTCCAGTTATCTTCCAAAATTGTTACTCCTGTTATTTATAGTTTTGGAAGAAGAGACAAAATAGCAGAAACCTATCATGACTCCAGGTTCCAATGTTTATTCAGTAACACTGTAGAGTGTAGCGGGGAGAGCCTTTCTTGCTCCTGAGGCTCAACAAGCTGCTGACCTCTGTACTACCTCACACAAGAGTGAGCTTCTCTCTGTGGGTGTGTGTCCCACCTTTATTGGCCCTCTGGTAATAGGGGGCCTGCCCTAACCAGGCACAGGTGGACTCACACCCACTCTTTGGCAACTCGAGGCACCTGGTGCCATACCTCTATGCATATGTGGCATAACTCTCCAGAAGCTGATGAAGCTACGCTAGAAGAACTAGTAGTACCTTTTCAACAAAGCTCAGGGGAAATGAAAAAATGTTACATGGGAAAATACGAAATGTGATTTGGGGTAACACAATATTCTTCAGAACTATCATACTCTTACAGCAAGTATCAGACCTTTAAGTTTTCAAAATACAAATGTTCAATAGCAGCAAAATCCAGAACTTAATTTAAACTACTTAAGAACATAGGATTCAGTCTTAGATTTTCTTACCACCAATTGACTTTAACATTTTATGGAATATTAAAGGAATAACAAATTGGAATTTAATTGAATATGTATTTAAAAACACAAAGCTTTATACATGTGCTCTTCCATTATGAAAATATCTAAGTTATCAACATGTTCACACTTCAGTTCTTTGCTTCAGGAAATGGAGGTGTACTCATACATCTACTATATGGGACTAGCTAAGTGGTATACCACAGTTGATTGATATGCTGCATTTGTGAGATAAGCATCACTTACTTGAGTAAAATATATAAACAGATATAAAACATATTTTTCTTAATAGATTAAAAGATAGAAAAAATATTCCTAAAATTATCTTTAACTAAAAACTGTGCAGCAAACATAAATATGTTCAGCTCCTGAGTAATCCTACCAAGAAAAGTGTACCTGGTAGTTCTGACCACCTGCAGTAATTTCCTTTTTAAAAAATCCGTCTGTGGGAGACAGATGATTTTTAGTGTTCTAACCAAATTCCAACTTGTGCCTAGGATCTGATTACGTTAGATACCCTGCAGTCCTTTCCTCTTTGGAAGTTAGGAAGTGTTAGGAAAATACTACTTTATCTATTGGAAGGCATTCATAGTGGTGCTTTTGCTATAGGACTCCTGCATTGGATGTGTGGGCTGCAGCCTTCTGTGCATCTTAAAGCTGGAACAGATTTTGGCCAGAGCTCACAAAAGTATTTCAGAACTTATCTGGGATGAGATATTACATATTATGCTTGAATTGGTAAATTATAATATTAATTCTGAGTAAGATAATTAAATAAAATCATAGGGAATGTATGCCAAACAGCTGCTTGAAACAATATTCCAGTTTGTCATAGAGGAGTTGTTAAAAATGGCAGCATTAAAGAACAACTGTCTCTTTCCCAAACTACATGTCATTTGGATTTCCTTAAAAATTCAATCTTTACAGTTCCTAAAGAATGCAACCATTGTAATTCCAGGATGCTCCCCTGCTGGTTTTGATTATTTTATTTTACCAACACAGCAGAAGTCTGCTGTAGCTCCTCTGGTAATATAAATCTGTTACAAAGAATTCTGTTGTCTCCATCTCCCTAATAAACCACAGTGCCAGGGATTTGAAACTAAATGGATGGCAAAGCATCCATCTAATCTCTCAAAATTTCACCTCTGCTCTTGCATTTGAATTTAGTATCAGGGTTTTCCCCCCTTTAGCTCTCAGCTAGTTTATAACTACATTGTTATTTCCCACCTAAGTAGCACATCCAGGGAAATATTTTAATTTATATGGAATAACACCTATTTTACACATTTAAATATATAACCTGAAAAAAATGTACATATATTCAGGTATCTTGAAATAACCACGGCTATCTGGCCAACATTTTAAAATTTATTTTGAGTCTCATAACATATGTTATATTCCTTTCACTACCAGTACCATACTGAAATCTGATTCTTGCCTAAATTACAGCTTTCACTAAAATTAGAACACATTTCTGGATATTCTGGATTGCAAATTGATCCTACCAAAACACAAAAAAACACAAACAAAAAAACAAACTAAACCAAACAAAAAAATCTTAACTTTTTAATGTTTAAATCTTTCTTTACGTACTAGAGAAATTCTAACTGACTAGCTACAGAGCAAACAGCAGAAGCTTAGATGCACCAGTCTGAGAACAAAATACACATATTCCTGTTATATTTTCTATGGACAGAAATTGAGTATATGCACAACAAAGCTTCTGTTAAAGTAACAGTGGTTTTCAGAGGCTACAGAAATTGTCCCAGCAATGTGTCACACAGATATTTTCCCAGTTTCAAAGAACATGTGAATGCTCCAGTGCTCAAGCAGTATGATGAGTTTTGGTGGTCACACAACACTGACAGAAATTGCTGTGTTAGGTCTCCTATACAATTACATATGCTTGAGCTGTTTTCATTCCACATAAATATTAAATATTTATTTGTTAAAACTCATTAATTTAAAATATTAAGCAAAATGAAATTAAACCATTTCCAAGCAGTTTCTTACAGATTTCTGCTAAACCAGCTACTTGTCTGATATGGCATACGTGTAATTTCAACAGTACCCCTATGTGTGAGTGTGTATACAGATGCTTTAGGCTAACATTAAACAATGTTCTATAGTTATGAATGTTTTTTTTAATCTAAATAAAGTAGGTAGTGTATTTATAACTATCAGTTCTTGGGTTATGGAGAATGTCTTCAAATAGAAATGGAAAGAGCTTTGTCATTACAAACAGGTCTCATTCCCTTAAAAGGAAATTGTTTCTTCTCCTTCTGCTTCTTTGGAGAACTGGCTACAAACTGGGAATGGTTATTGTATGACTCATTTGAGAAGAATAGCTACAGTGTAAAAAGTTCAGAAAGGATTTCAATAAAACCAAACCCAATTATCTCCTGTTTGAGCCATGAAAAGGATGGTTTTAAAGAGAAAAATATAGATTATTTTTTTTCCCCAGAATGCTGTTAATCAGTATAATACTGAAGTGTGTTAAAGGGAAGGGGAAAAGTTCAGGAAAAAAATAAGACAGTTCCCCCTAGTTTCAGTTCTATAGTTAAGACAGAAACCTCCTTTCATAAGCAAACTACATTTACTTTATTCTGGTCAGGCCTGGAAGTGAACTCCTGCACCCACCAGTGCAAATCACTGATTGCCAAAAAGAAACAACAAACTTGGGAATCCTCTCTCCCTTAGCTGTGCACAGATAACTTGGCTTTTCTACTGTACCCCACTTCAGCTACTTGGAAATTCCTCAAAACCTCAATGCTGTAAATCAAACTGCAATAATAAAATTATTTCCAGTAAAACAACATTAATGACATAAGCAGCTATGCAGTTGACATTAGAGATTGCAAATGCAATGAGTAAATATTGTATTATTTCCTGCACTGTTTTCCCCCCAGTGGCTTTCAGGAAACAGGAGTGAAGTTAGGACAGAAAAAGACCCTTTTCCTCTTAAACTTCTGTTACTCCTTATGATACAATTTTTGAAACTTCTGACATAACATAAGGACCTGTAAGAGGCAGTCTCATACTTGCCATCTTTTGCTCCATTTCCTTTGAAGGAGAGGCTGATCAGAAAGCAGGAAGCAGTATTCCTGTAGCCACTGCATCCTTTTGTTACAACTCTCAGTTTTCATAATTTTATATATTAAATCAGGTCTCCAACATGACACTTAAAGTTCTGCTTTTCTGTGTGCCACAACACTCATGCACCTTTCACTTACAAAAGGGAGAGAAACTGCTGTTATATCTCACAAAGCTAAAATTTTTATAGGGTTTGTGATTGTTTATATTAGGAATATGTATAGAAAAAGTGCATGCCAGCTGATGCATGTATTTTCAAGATGCAATAGCTGGGTGAGGGAAGCTGACTGTTTAGCAATCCATGTAAGAAATGGAAAAATGCAATTTTTTTACAAGTTCAGCACTAGCTGAAAAGTTCAGCACCAGCCACCAAAATGTAGGTATTTCTGAATACTGAATAAAAAAGTATCATGATTTTTGGGTGGTATTTTGGAATCATGATTTCCTGCTTTAAAAAAAAAAAAATGAAGATAACTTGGGTTAATGAAGAGAACTGAAGGAAAGAAGCTGCTCAGAAAGGTTCACGCAGGAGGAAGTATAAATTTTATATCTGGAGAAAAACACAAAAGGAATTTAAAAAATGACCTCAAACTGTTCTGGAATTTGCAGTTGAGTTCCCCTTTCCTTCAAAGGTTCAAAATTACAAGTTTTTGCAGATCAGAGTTCTCAAGGTTTGCAAAAGGCCAGTGTTTTAATTTGTATGTTTCCCAGTTCAAAGCAAATGACTGACAGAAGTCACATACACAATTTGACAGTCAAGTCCTATTCCCTAGTCCCTTTCATTTTCCTGCTCCATTCTACAGGTTTCTGAGTTGTATGCATTATTTAGCAGCTCATAGTAACACAAAATTACACACAGAACTCCAGCTTGCTACATTTTCGAGACCTAAACACTCCCATTTAGAAAAGCAATACAAGGAATCCCAGGATTTCAGTATGTATTTCAATCAGTATTTGTGAGAACAAAGTACAGGTGTGATTACTTCTGTTAGTCCAAATGAATGAATATAAATGTGTTCAAACAGGTTCCATTCTAAAATGTAAATTCCTATACAGAGGTTAACATCCTGCGCTCTGGGATTTAAACTAACCAGTATGCAAGAAAACCTAACAGCTAATTCTGCTGCAGGAAAATTTCCATGCTTACATAAGCAGAAAATGAAAATGTTTGAAAGATTTTTTTTTCTTTTTCTCCAAGTAATGCCTTTTTTGGTTATGAACCAGCAGTGCTGACAAATACCTAATTCTTGCCAGGAGCTGAAACACTAAATGGCAATCCAGTTCATTTTTGACAGTTCACATGCAAGATATAGCCACATCTGCAAACCACTATCTTTTATCATGCTCTATAGAATATCTAAAATTAAAATTGGAAGAGAAAACATTGCTAGTTTCATACCTCGCTGTATAAAAGCAATAATTCTGAAAAAAGGGGCCTGATGCACAGAACAAGAGTGACAATAGCTAAAGGTAGACTGAAGGCTTCACACAGAAGAGTCCTATTTAGCATTACAGGCCAGGATATAAACTTATGAGTCAATACAGTTTCTTCTGGAAATATTTATGACCTTAGGTTTGCAACTACTGCTCTTCATCTGCAAACCTGCCTTTCATTCTATCTTGAGATACGAAGTGGATCAGTTCTTAAAACTTCTTGCAGTCACAGCCTCATCTAATCTCTCACCTTTCCCTTGTCTCTTCCCAGGCTCTAAGAGTGCAGTGCTCCAATCCCCTTTTACATATGGACGTAAGCATCAACTTCTGTCCTTGAATAAACCACTTCTAAAGAATCTTTGTCCAAAAATCTGTCTTCAAACATCTTGCATTGCTTAGGCTAAGCTACCTCCATTCCTGTACCCTCCCCTTGTCCTTTTGGTACTTTCCCTCTATGATTCCACATATATCAGTTATCTGCGGTGATGAGGTCCTCTTTTTGGCAATTTCTACCATGGACTATATGATTTCTAGAGGTACTTTCCAACCCTGATAATCCTGTGATACTGTGAAAGAGCTCTACTGTGCTTTCCCCATGATGACTTTATTGGTATATACACATCTTTCCAGAAGTTTCTCATCCCTTTGTTAGCTATTTTCAAGAAAATAATTGAACAGGCATATTTGAAAGACACTGCCCAGGGTAAAGGTCCTGGGAAGCCATGTTATGTGTTGGAGATTACAGTTCTGTCTGGTATTGTGAGGATTATCAAAGACAGAGCAGAAATTTAAATGTATTAACTACTTTGCTACAAATATTGTGTGCACAAGAAGATATAAGTGATAATGACAGTAGATTAAACTTGGTTCACAAGCCTTCAAACATACTCAGTATGACATTCTTTTTCATTTAAGCAGCTGAGCAAGTTTACTTCAGCCACCAGGCAGGAGGGTCTAAGAAAACTTTTTGGACTGCATAGCAAGTACACATCTGTACAGCTGAGATAGCTTTGAAGATACGCTAGACTTGTTTGGATTTTTTAAAAAGATTTTTTTAACAAGTTCATGGCTTTTCTAAAAGAATCCTAGTATCACTTCTACCTCAGATGAAAAATAAACCCCAAATAAAAAAGCATTAGGAGCATTCTTATATGCATTTTTATGGCCCAATACATAAACCAGTTAACCATAGAGTCACAAAATAGTACAGTATACATATGAAACATCAAATGTAATTAGGTATTATGCATTAAAATAAGCATCAGCCAAACACCTTTGAAAGCATTACCATGAAATACAGAAGTTGCCAGTTCACAGCAAAAACCACCTATAGTTATTTGTCAATAGCAATATCAAACTACAGTATGCTTCAATATTTAACTAAGCTTGTCAGGGAGAAGTAAAAACAAAAATATACTTATAGCCTGACAATCTGCAGCAGGTTGAATTCTAGTACATTTACCAATGTAACCATCTTGTCCTGTTCAGGAAAACTTTTTGCCTCAATATCTCTGGGTTTGATAATGTAACTGCAAGTTTATCCAAAATGATACTAAGTTTCATTCAAAGTGCAGTATGAGAATGCAGTCACAGATGCATTCACTTCTTGTCAATGAGGAGGACTGTAAAGGGGCTGTTAGACTCCTAAATAAAGCAGTTTATTGAAAGCTACCTTTCAGGTAGAAATTATTGATATTATTACTGATTTACTATATTTGTATGAAAAATAGTAACGTGCATAAATTTCAAGAGACTGTATAAATATCTCATACAACATAAATGTTATAAGCATGCAGTTTGGAAGGGCTGAATTATATCCACTGCTCTAGGGGGAAAAAAAAAAAAAAGAAAAAAAAAAAGTTACAATTCTTCCTGTGCAGCTAAATTTGGAAAGCAAGACCCCTCAAATGTACTCTGTAGTGTTGTATGTGCTTGTTTCGTGAAAATTACAGTACTCAGTACAAGTCAGGCCTACAGCACCAGAGCATCTGTGGTGTACACTGAATTGAAGACAGATCGGACAAGCTGCCTGACACCAGCACTAGAAGCATCATTGCTAACAAAGAGCAAACATCCAGACATGATGGAGCTTCCTCAACACTGTGCTGTCTTACAGTAAATAAGTGGAAACACTGGGAAGATATTTTCCATTTTTTGTCTATATTCTCTATGTCCTGTAATACATAAACATACATTTAAATGTTGAATTTTAAATTATTAAGATATTAACTTAAATGTGTAACTACCCTTTGGCATCAACTAAGTATTTGCTTTCCCTCCTCCCTTTTTCTGATCTTCCTTCATCATGAAATCTTCCATGCCAAAAGAGCTAACTGAGAACTTCAGGCTTCCAGTTATCTGTAAAACTTGCATTTGATTCTCACAAAGATGCAATGGATAAAGCACATTGCAATTACCTTGCAAAAATCTACTGGCAGCTGTGCTGTTACTTCTCCTGTGGTCACTGTTAGGAACACTGCTCCTATCCTGACAGAGCAATCCAACAATCCTCTTTCATAAGTAACTGGACACTACATAGCTTGGTGGAATCATTACAAGAAGGACTGTCATATGCTCCTGCAGTCTTTGATGTTTTTTGCCTTGGATGAGTTTAATTTTTCAATCCTAAAACAATTTTGACATAATTTTTGGCCAAAAAGCAAGGCTAGTTTTATGCCAGAACAGTCCACTATAATGTGTCAGATCCTATTTTCATCTGGTTATTTATTTATGTCTTCCAGAAGAACACTTCAGCCCTTCCCACTGTACAGAGCTATGCTTATCTTGAATAGTATGTTTATTTGTGCTTAAGATAGCCAAGCAACAAGTGGGCAATAACTACACATGACCTGGTAAAGCTGCATTGTATCAAGCAAGCAGCACATGAATGGTTTGGATTGGAAGGGACTTTAAAGCTCACCTAGTTCCAACCCCATTGCCATGAGCAGAATCTAGAGTAAAAGCATGAATTTCGGGTTCTAGTGTTACCTTTATCTCTTTTTTTAAAAAAAAAACAATGCCGCTAACACTCAGCATCATTGACGGAAACAATGGTAGCTTTAACTTCTGATCCAAATCCTACAGAACCTTGGCATACCTTCTTGTACCATTAAAGATTCAGTTTGATTAAGCTTTATCTGATCCCCATTAGAATACACTGGGAATGCACTACGGCTGATTAGCCACCTCAAATGAGTTCTTGCCAGTGGAAGTTTGTGGTACCTGACAAGCTGTGGCTCGGCTGAGGGGGTCTAGGTTACTACAAAGCCAGGCACAGTACTGTAACCCCACAGTGAAGCCCCATGGTATGAAGTCTGTCCAGCTATGCATTTCAATCTAAGGTTGGCTGATGTGCTGCTGTGTCACAATCCTGGAACTGAGAGTAATGTGGAGCACGGTGAAGATATACAAAAGTCAGTTGGACATGTTCAGTTGGGTGAAACCAGATTTACTCACCCAGGCTCAGTGCTATTGCTGCAGTCAGCAGAGGGAAGGAGTTGACTCCAGCCAACTTCAGGAGCATAGTGAAGTAGATATAATACAGATGAAATTATGCCAATTCTTTTCAAATATGGCTTGGCTCAGAACTCTGGGGAATCATTGTATAACACAGTAGATGTGCTTGAACAAGTAAAATTTCTTGTTTTCTTGGACAATGAAATTATATTCCTTCTCTAATGTACTATAAATTACTGTAAAACACAAATTGAGATACTCTGTTGATATGTGGCTTTTCTTTCTGGTTTTGTTTGGTTTGGTTGTTATGCCTGGTTTCTAACAAAGTATAACTTTCAGTAAACAGTCATGTCAGCAATGGCCTTATTCAAAACAGCAATTCTTCTCAAGGTTCCTCATGGGGTGGTGACCCTTAATTCCAGACATCCCAGATTTGATTAAAGCCACATGAAACCAGTTCGTCTTTGTAACTCTGCACTATTATATTTCTTGTTTACCTTAACAACACAAAAAAAACCCTTTACTGAGACTATACTAACTCATCTTTATGTTGGTCACATTTTCTTAAAATTTGTTTCTCTGTCACAGTTCAAACTCCAAGCCAGATACTGAACTGCAATGTACACTAGCAGTTAAATCAAAAACAAGATCAAGAATATAGTATGGAGTGCTGCAATTATTCCTTTAAGAAAGAGCCATTTTGTGAGACACTTGTTCTATTTATATATTTTATGTATTCTATCTATATGTGTTTATAAAGTAAAAAGGAAAACTCTTAGCATTTATAAATAAAGTGAGAATCTCAGTATCTGAGCAGTAATAAATGTCCACTTTGCTCTTTCCTGGTTTACTTCATACACAAGACCATCATAGAGAGAAGACAGTGTGGAGCCTGTGTAAATCTTTTTCTTACCAGTGACCTTTAAGTAAGGCAAGAATGCTCCTTACAGTTTTGTCTCTGTAGTAGCAAATATCTTCCTCTGTGCGCTTGCACAACATTAAAAATATGCGCTGTCATCAAGGACAATTACCACAATCACAAGAATTCCTCCTGAATGAGGATCAGAATAATTTTCCTTTTAAATCCAGGAACAAAATTGTCTTTTCCTGTAATACAAGGTCTTCTGCTTTCTTCTTCAGAAGTAAACTGCCTTTTATCTTCCCTGGAGTTATAGAAAGATGAAATCATATACTTTAGGTCAGTGGCTATTCCTGTCTCTCCCAAAAGTAGCTGGATAGAAGAGAGAGGAGGGGAAAAAAAAAAGGAACAGAGAATGAAAAAGCAAAACCACAACGCTCCTTAGGGAATTAGGCAGGTCTTTTAAAGAAAAGAAAAAAAAAAGGAAAAAAAAGAAGACAACTTATGACTGCCACCACTGGATGTACAATCATTAAAGAGAAACTGTGAGGAACTGATCCAGATTTATTATGAATTTCAAGACAAGATCAACAAATACAATAAAGGGCTGTTGAACATAAGACAAACTATGGTCCTAAGCACATTACCAATAGGAAATGGAACACCTAAACCGAAATCAAAGCACACTTGAATTCTCTTGCACTGTGTGTGATCACTACTTTCATTGCTGTTTGTGTTTTGTTTAGAGGTTTAAAAGAAACATTGCTGCTTTGACCCCTTTTCAGGCTTTCACATACAGTTTATTAAATGTTGCTAAGTTCTTCAATGATCATAGTTTTGGAATTCCCATTTCAATTCCCAACCTCATTTCCTTCCTTCCAAAGCAGCTGCTCTGATAAATTTTTTGAAATCTCACTGAAGATGACTCAGCCCAATGGGATACACATGGAAATCAATTAGTAATGCCAACTTTGCTTTTCATATCCACATTAACCTGTTTTTATCCATCTTTTTGCATCCTGGTGAAAATAAAAAAAAAGAAAGCCCTATCTAGCACTTAACTTTTTAGTGGATAGAGAAATCAAGCATTTTCCAAGATTAAGGTAACAGCAGAACCATCACTGTTCAATACTTTCAAGATGAATCCATAGTTAATATAAAACACATATATAATGTGAAAGTGACCTTCCAGTATGACAATACCTAATTTATCACAGTTGTTTTGGGCTCCTAGTTATCAAGTGAATGCTGAATGCTATTTTCTTACTTGAGAGCATCACATACTGTTACGTATTTTTCTGACATTCATAGTAGATATCCATTGGTGATTACTTGCAATAGTAATCCACTTCTAAGCTAGAGTAGATTAATTGTAGCATGGAGAGTAAAATCTCAGGATCTGAATATATTAAGCACAGAAATTATCTTAAACTCCCCCCTCCCCAGAAGCTGTCAAACATGAAGGTCTTTTCTTTAAAGAGGAAAATGCAGACACTAGATTCAATTGATAGTACACTAACCTTAACACAGATTTTCTGATTTATCTTGTGATCATTAATGTATGTTTTCTCAAGGTTGTGAGGTGCAAATCATCCCCCAAGCATACACATAAAATCTTAAGCACAGTGCAGCCATTCCAGTTACAATACAGTGTATAAAACCAACTGATCCTCTAATCGTTCAAATTCTAGCTGCAAAAATATTTCTCTTCATTGAATTATGAGACAGGAACCCATTATGAGACCTGGAAAGTAATTCAACCTTACTGATTTTCCATCAGTGTAAAGAGCTTGTAACCTTGTCTGAACATTCAATTCTAGATTGAAACAAAAAAACAAACAAACAAAAAAACTAAACCAAACCAAACCAAAGCAAACTCCAAACAAAAACCCAAACAAACAAAATAAAACCACACCAACCCCACATTAAAAACAGAAAGGTAATCTAATCTGCTTTTTTAAAATTGTGGTTTCACTTTCTGTAGGAAGCAAATGTTCCTGTGGCATCACTCGAAGGAATGCCAAACATCTATAGTAGATTTTTGTACTGCATTTCATGTAGCACTGTGTTTCCACAAATAAGCAAAGTCAGAGAAACTTAGATTAGTTTCAAACAAGTCTGAAATTGCTTTGTTGCTTCTTCAGTTTTCATGTAGAACCAAGCAAAGGAGAGCAAATTTAATTGAGTTTTACGAGAGGATTTGGTTTAGTTCATTCAAATTCAATGTGAATTTCCAAGCATATATGGCAAAACTTTCAGAGTCATGCTTCTGACTTTGAAATAGGAAGCTATAGAAGCTACATACTTAAGTGTTCATATTTAAATGGATGAGTATCGGATCTACATTCCTCCTCTAAATATATATAAAAGATAAATCTATTAGTACTAATCTATCATTATATTTGTTTCCTTAAACATTAGGCTCAGTTATGTTTATAGAAAAAGCATCTTTGCACAGGCTATACAACGGGGATTGTGGAATACACATACAACCACCTATGTGCATATACTGTGGAAATATAAGCAACCAACAAAAAAAGGAGTGTGATGCTGTGCATATGTATACGAGAGACTAATTTTATCAAAAATCGTTGGAAGTTTATTTTTAAGTCTTCTAGGGCTGATACTATAACTCATAAATATTGATTCCTACATTCTCAGCCAGGAGTAGCATACGACATTCACTAAACTATAGCCATAATCCACCAGAGTGCTCAGACGCATGGTTTGTACAAATATACAAGCCTCAGTTAACATAAAGCCTACCTGCTTAGAGTTAGATTCATGCTGATATAGTTGGCTGAACCACAGCCAACTGCCACAGCCATAACTGTTGGCCAGTACACAATTACAGTCCTGTGAACCCTGTGAAACATGAAGCAGAGCCAAGAAAAGTAAAATTTTCGTTACACGTATTCTATTGCCACAAAACTGAACGATTTGATGACCATATGAGACCACAGCTTAATACCGGTGTCCTTTCTTAAACTAGTCCATAAAGCACATCCTCTCAGCATCTAAAATACACTGCTAATTTTTTCCCTTTTGCAAGAGAATAAGAACTTCTAAATTTGATGTGTTGAAGCAATTTCAAGTGTTAAACTTCTGTATAGACTAGAGGAAGAACAGGGCAGAATAAAAAGTTTGCAACAGCTAGACTCAGACCACTGGGAAAATGCTGAGTCCCAGTGACAACAAGAGAAAAGGTAGGTTTCTGCAACTAAAATCTGGAGCCAGCCAGATACAGATGGGTTTTTATCACTGCCATGAGTTTAGGTTTCTATTCATACAATTGGAAATAGAAGTGTTAAAAAATAAGCTGTAAAGAATCACAATGGTTATTTCACATAAGAATAAATGAATATCATCAAGAATACAGTAATACAAGAATGTTGTCAGAGTGTATAGGGATTCAAGAAGGAAAGCTAAGGCCTCCTTAGAATTAAACTTGGTGAGGGAGGTCAAAGACAACAAGAAAATTTTCTTGAAGTACACTGGAGGAAAAAGGATGTCCAAAGGGAATGTGGGCCATCTGCTTAATGAAGTCAGTGCCCTAGCAACAGAGGATACCGAGAAGGCAAATTTAGTGAATGTCACCCTCCTGTCTTCAGCAGAGGGGCAGTGACATTGCTGACCTTTCATTGCTAGGAACCTCAAAGCAAGTCTTGCTTTTATCAGAAAAAAGTCCTGCTTAGTAAACAGCCACTAAATTTAGGGTCTCTACAGCAGATGTGGTTTGCCCAACAGCTATTTCAGCATAACTCTGCCAGGGGATACCTCCAAGTTTCTCTACAGCACAATGTCACCTTCAGTGAGGAACTCAAACTGTGCTGCTGAAACAAATTTTATGATAATATAGTAACATCTATATTGGGATTTCCTAGTGTACTTACATTATAGAAGAAGCTTGGTTGGTTGGTTGGTTTTTCAATAATCTTATCTAAAATAGTTATGTCAGCAACATTTTTTTTTTTTTTTGGTGTACACTTAGTCCAAGCTAGAATAAATCAACTACCTAGAGACTCTGTACTCAGAGACCTGGCAGTCATTTTCCCTCACCTTCTATAACGTGTATATGTGATTGATGGTTTTTTTGTTTGTTTCTAGGAGACAGAGGCTAAAATTATTTTAAAAAAAAGATACTGTGTTGAATATGCAAATAGGTAAAAAGATATCTTGGGCATGAATGTACCCACATAAAAGATAAACACTGAAAAAAAATAATATAGAGCTGAGTGAGAGACTTTCTAGCAGCAGGATACTCCATTGAGTAAGTAAAAATGATACAAAGATGCTAAAATTGTCAGGCTTGCCATTAGCCTTGATTAGGGAACTGTCATTCACCACCAGAGGAAAAAAAGAGATTAAAAAGTTTAAATCTTATTAAACTTTAAAAGTGTAATGTAGACATAAAGCACTAAAAATTATTGCCTTAATCTTACACATGTATCACTTTCTAAAAAGTTCAGCTAGTGATTCTACATCAAAGAGAATAGAATCAGGCCTGCTGTCTGGAAGACTGGTGTCTGGCTGAGTCTCAGCTCCTTGTGGATTTACACAAGGAAAACTTGTGCACTTTCCAACTTGCTCTACTCCTTGACATGATTTACTGATTCATCTCCTGCTTTAGCTTCAGTGAATCTCTAGGAACAAGGCTGCCAAACAAACTGAATCTCATTTGTTTGAGATATTCTTAGCAGTTTCCTGGGGATCTTCTTTCTCTTGTTCAATTTCCCATTTCACTGAACAATGTCTAAGTACTATTGAGATGCATTAAGTACAATATTCCTAATGAATGAGATATTTCTTCTATCAATTTGCACAAATATTTTAAGCTTTTTTTGAGAATGATATGGCTAGTAAACAGTAAGTCCCACTCTCTCAGAGCAGAATACGAGCAATTCTGATTGGAATCTACTATTACAGCCAGCTTTGGAAGATTCAGCACTGGCTCAGGTCCAATTATAAGCAGATTTGTCGGAAGCATTTTCTTTTCAGCAGCAACTGTAGTCACATGAATATGCATGTGAGTGTTTGTGCACTTACATTTTTCTGTACTTACAACAGAAAGGAACTTTCCCTGATACCTTTGAGAAGTGATGAGCAGGCAAAAATGTAATTATCTGTTTAAGTCAAGAGCAGGGAGTTCCTAGTGTGTTCCCTGGTAACAGAACTACATAGGTAGTGCTGTTAAGAACATCCACTGTAATTATAGAATATCAGAAGTACAGATTCAATACTTAGGCTGTTTACTTTAAGAACACATCTCAAATTAAGGTATTTGAGGGCAAAATGTGGCATAAGGAAAAAACCAACTAACTTCACCATTAAAGAAAAACAACACTCTAACCTGTTTAAAATAGCCAGTGTAGATTTACCTAAAAGTTGGTATCTTCATTCTTTGCAGAAAAAGGAAGAACTGGAAAAATTCTCTTGCATCTGTTTTATTCAGAAATTCCAAGGGATAAAGGAATTCATATAAATAACATCCTTTGTAAAAAAAAAAATTAAAAATACAGGCCTTGAGGCACATGGGACTGAAGTGCCTGTAAATGTATATTTTAGGGTAATGGTCTCCAAATACTTTTTGAACATTTCCTTGCTTGGCTTTTCTACACTAAGTATGCTTAGAAATTATGGGCTGACCTTTATCTTTTAGGAACACTGAAGTCTGTGCCTGCAGAACAAGCCTGCACAATTCATCTAAAAAGAAGAAGGAAAAACAGTGGGGAATGTTTTATTATGGGGTTGAATCACTTTAAACAAAAGAATTATTGCTGATGCAACAAAATATAGCTAGAACTGCCTTAAGTGTAAAGCAAGGAAAATGTTTGATCTGGTGAGGAAAATCTAAGTAAAAGGATATTTTTCTATAGTTGGTTGAAAATGGTTGCCATTACATAGATGGTAAGTGAAATGATATTTCTTTACCCCTGCTTTTCTTGGATTCCTGGATTTCATATAGCTTCCACAGCCAATGCCTTTTCTGTTTGTCAAATCCAGCTTATTATCCTTTATATTCTAGCACTCTGACATAAATTCCCCATGGTAATGGGGTAGGACGTCTTATTTACTAATTGGATACAACCTGCTGTAGAGGAACACTACATGCAAGGAAACTGTAGGACAATCATTATTTGTTTATGTTAAGATATAGCCCTGCTCTAAGATGTTATTTCATTTCTAACTTCTCTCATATAGTTCACTCAGAATCAGATTATCTTATTCAGAGTGATTAATTGTAAGAATATCTGTGCTTAAGGTTTCTCTCTTCATCTCATTAGACTGTGAGAACAGACAGGGTAGAGGTGCAGAGAGCAAACATTTTTCCAGAAGAAAATCGAATAACTTTTCAGTACACAGCCTTCAAATGTTAGTAGTTTTAGGTTTTATGCATCATGTTTGAAAATGCTGCTGTCTTTGTAATGACATAATTAAGACAACTTCATCAAAGTGACAAAAATATATATCTTGTATGAAGCTAATTCTCCCCCTCCCTCCTTGCAATATACTATACTTCTAAATACATAGATTCTGTTGCCTTTCCCTGGTAGGAGTTTAAGGAAATCTGGAGACTAGAGCTGGCTGAAGCATAAATCTCTCCATTACTCATAATTAATTGTAGAGAAGAATTTAGTCTTTCATATTCCACATGTATGTGCATATACGTGTGAGGCTGTACACAACATTCACAAGCATTCCTCAGAGCTGAAGCGATAATTTACACAAATGAATTACTTTCTACAAGTACCATTAGTCTTTTAGAAAATATCATACCATTTTGCTACAAGACAGTCTAAATAGTAAGCCAGTGCTGCTGTTGTGATACAATGGTTCTCAGAGCAAGTTGAGATGCAGTAACTGATCAAATGAACAGACAGCAATGGTAAATGAAATAGCTAATGACCTTGTGTTACCTGTGCCAGCAGTGTTTTAGTTTCTTCTCACAGATCACTGCAAAATACAGTAACAAGAGACTTCCTGAAAGTTGTCGTGCGTGCTTTCTCCTGCTTTCTTTTTGATATTTCACAGCATTGATCTCCTCTTCTAGTGTGTAGGGACTCCTCAATAGAGAACAGTATGATAATCACAGAATCATCCAGGTTGGAAGGGACCTCTGAGATCATCAAGTCCAACCCTTAATCCACTACTGCCATGGTTACTAGACCATCCAGTCTCTTCTTAAAAACGTCCAGGGACAGAGAATCCACCACCTCCCTGGACAGCCCATTCCAATGCCTGATCACTCTCTCTTTAAAGAATTTATTCCTAATATCTAACCTAAACCTCCCCTGGCAGAGATTAAGACCATGCCCTCTTGTTTTACTGACAGCTGCCTGGGAGAAGAGACCGACCCCGCCCCTGGCTCCAACCTCCTTTCAGGGAGTTGTAGAGAGTGATGAGGTCTCTGCTGAGCCTCCTCTTCTCCAGACTAAACAACCCCATCCCCCTCATCCATTCCTCATAGGATTTGTGCTGGAGTCCCTTCACCAGTCTCATTGCTCTTTTCTGGACCTGCTCCAGCATCTCCTTCCTGAACTGAGGGGCCCAGAACTGGACACAATACTCAAGGTAGTGTGTGCTGAGAACAGGGGAAGAATCCCTTCCCTGGACCTGTTGGCCACACTGTTCCTGATACAATCAAGGATGCCATTGGCCTTCTTGGCTACCTGGGCACACTGCTGGCTCATGTTCAGCTTCCTGTCAATCCAGACTCCCAGGTCCCTTTCTGCCTGGCTGCTTTCAGCCACTCTGTGCCCAGCCTGGAGCTCCCCATGGGGTTGTTGTGGCCAAAGTGCAGGTCCCGGCACTTGGCTGTGTTGAATCTCATTCCGTTGGAATCAGCCCAACTCTCCAGTCTGTCCAGGTCCCTCTGCAGAGCCCTCCTGCCTTCCAGCTGATCCACACTCCCCCCCCCCCTACTTAGTGTTATCTGCAAATTTTCTAATGATGGACCCAATCTCCTCATCTAAATCATCTATGAAGATCTTAAACAGAACTGGGCCCAACACTGATCCCTGGGGGACATCACTGGTGAGCAGCCACCAACTGGATCAGCACCGTTCAGCACCACTCTCTGATGGCCTCCAGCAGTTCCTAACCCAGCACAGAGTGCTCCTGTCCAAGCTGCGGGCTGACGGCTTTTTCAGGAGAATGCTGTGGGAGACGGTGTCAAAGGCCTTGCTGAAGTCCAGGTAGACTCCATCCACAGCCTTCCCCTCATCCACCAGGCAGGTCACCTGTTCATAAAAGGAGATCAGGTTGGACAGACAGGACCTGCCCTTCCTAAACCCGTGCTGGCTGGGTCTGATCCCTTGACCATCGTGTAGGTGCTGTGTGATTGCAACTAGGATGATCTGCTCCATAACCCTGCCAGGCACTGAGGTCAGGCTGACAGGTCTATAGTTTCCTGGGTCCTTTCATCCCTTTTTGTGGATTGGTGTGACATTCACCAATTTCCAATCATCTGGGACCCCCCGAGTGCGCCGGGACTGTTGGTAAATGATAGAGAGCAGCTTGGCTTGGCTCCCTCATCACCCTGGCGTGGATCCTGTCTGGTACCATAGACTCGTGAGGATTCAAGTGGCTCAGCAGGTCACAGGCTGTTCCCTCCAGGATTACAATGGGGATATTCAGCTTCTTATTTCTCTCTACGGGCTCCAGAAGCTAGCTGTCCTCAGGACAACCTCTCTTACTGTTGAAAACTGAGGTAAAGAAAGTGTTAAATAGCTCAGCCTTTTTCTCATCTTTGGTAACTATTTTTTCCCCCATGTCCAACAAAGAATGGAGGTTTCCCTTGCCCCTCCTTTTGCTGTTGATGTATCCTTAGAAAGACTTTTTGTTATCCTTAACAAAAGTGGCAATATTAAGTTCAAATTGTGCCTTCATCTCTATGATTTTCTTTCTATATGATCTAACTATATTCCTAAAATCTTCCTGAATAGATGGCTCTTTTTTCCATAATCTGTAAGCTCTCTCTTTTATCCTAATTTCTTTCAGTATCTCCCTGTTCAGGCAGACTGGTCATCTTCCCTGTCAGCTTGCCTTTCAGCACACAGTGACAGACACAGGGACACAGGAATGCTCCTGTGCACTCAGGACTTGCTTCCTGAAGTATGCCCATCCCTCATGGACACCTTTGTTTCTAAGAGTTGTTCCTCAGGGTACACTCTGAACTCGTCTTCTGAAAAGGCCAAAATCTGCCCTCCGGAAGTCCAGCATAAAAGTTTTATTGATGGCCCTCCTTGCATTCCTGAATATTGAAAACTTTATTATTTCATGGTCACTGTGCCCCAGACAGCCTTCAACCACAACTTCTCCCACCAGCTCCTTGTAAACACAAGGTCTAGTGGGACCCCATCCCTGGTAGGCTCATTTACCAGCTGGAGCAGGAAATTATCCTCTATACACTCTATGAATTTCCTAGACTGCTTCTTTTCTACTATGTGGAGTTCCAGCAGACATCTGTCAGGTTAAAGTCACCCATGAGAACAAGGGCTGGTGGTTTTGAGACACCTGCCAGCTGCTTGTTCGTTACTCTTATCATCCTGGTTGGGTGGTCTGTAACAGACTCCTAGTAGGATGTCAGCTTTGTTGGCCTTCCCCCTGCTTTTGACCTCAGCCTTATTGTTACTGACTTCGAGTTCTACAGAGTCAAGAGCCTCTCTAACATATAAAGCCACACGTCCACCTCTTCTACTTTGTCTATCCCTTCTGAAGAGCTTGTAGCCATCCATGGCAGCACTCCAGTCATGTTAGTCATCCCACCAGGTTTCTGTGATGGTGACTACATCAGCTTTCCTGCTGTGTGAAGTGAAAAAAATAATATATTAATAAAATAATAATATATAAAATTATATATAAATATAATATAAAATATAAATTGTATATAAATATAAATAATAAATAATAATAATGTGTATATATATATGTATATAAAATAAGAAATAAAAATTTGGAAGTATTCTCCAATGGAAGGTGAACAAGTATCTGCAGGGAATTAGGCTGACGTCAAAATCACTTCAGATTCATTATAAGATATGAACTCGGGTCAGGAGAGAAATGAAGCACTTGTTCATTGAATCATTCTGCCACTTCTCAGTTTACTTTAGAAGGTACATTTCCAATAGCAAAAGTGATCTGAAATCAATTTTACCAGATGAAAGGTACTGATAAAGGCCATACGAGTCTTATTTTTCATAACCAGACCTTGTTATAGTCACCAACAGGCTTGCTAATGCAGATGGAGTAATCTTTCCAAGAATCCTCTCTAGCACAGAGTATAGCTTCCTGCATTTACTCAAAAGTATAGGATAGAGCATATAGTACACTCTCTTAAGTGGCTGCTTCCCTCTTCTGTAAAATCAGTCTGGGGCTTATGGAGCCTGAGCATCTCTGTCCTAAGTTATTCTACAAAGGAATGCTTTTATCCTTCTGTTAGGCTATCTTCTCAGACACAGAAGCACAGCTGTCCTGCTTTGGCTGTAATTTTCAAGGTTTTATGTTTTAGGCACTCTTTCAAAAATATGTCTAAGATGAAATAAGGCTGTGTCTAGAACACGATTCAAGATGTGTTTTTATGGCCCTTTTCAGTTAGTGTGGCACCTACAGATCCAGTAAGGTCCTGTAGCCTCCTCACTTGATTTTTTCCCCTTTTCCATAAGGTTATTTACATGATTGCTAGCATCGATCATAGACATGTGGGTCTGCTTGCACCTCGAGAGATTACACACTTCAGTAATCTGAACCCAAATCACCCCATATCTACCAACTACACTTATGACCTCTTGGAACTGGACTATGTCAAAACCTCAGTCATCTTGAATTAGGACTTTTAGCCAGAGTAAAAATTCAAGCACCAGCAAGAACCAGCTCCTAGCACTGAGCATTAAACAAGCCTAGACAATTCATGACAGAAATTGCTTAACTGCTTCTAAAGTCCTCCAGTGAAGGAGTTTCCAGGATTCCTAATTTAGCAAAGTCTTTCATCATCTGCAGAAATACTGAATATGTAAGCTTAAATTTTCTTTGCTGTAAAGATGATTTCTTGTTGGTTTCATCTTAGAAACAAGAACAACAGTTTCTTGCTGTGAAGAAGTTAGGATCTCTCATCTCTATGGATGAAGTTTTTTTGTGGGTTGTTTTGTTTTGGTTTTTTTTCCAAAAGAGAAAGACTGAATACACTAAAGTCCTCCACAGCTTCCTCATAGGTCGTGCTTTCTAACTCTTTTAGTACATTTGCTGATCTACTTTTCCAATTTGCCCACATCTTTTTGAACTTGACAGAGTACTCACAGCACCAAATAAAGATGAATAATTACCTCCCCTGTTCTCCAAATTGAGTTATCCTATTAATACAGCCCAGGATCATGTTTCTCACTTCCCTTAAGGAAAAAAAAACTGTAAAAACAAGAATCCCTACCACCTACACCCTGCCTCAGTCTTCCCTTATTTAGTTTAGAAACACTAAATGTATGTATTGTACATTTACACTAAATGTAAATGTATTCCAGAACCTCTGCAGCTAAACCAGTGTCAGCAAGACACTTCTTGTTTTAATAAATTCCATTCTCTTTCCAAAGTGGAGGACTTTGCATCACTCTTTTACAAAATGTATACTTTCAGTTTTGTCTTCTATTTTCCAAATAATTTTGAATGTGGCTCTTTTATAACATCAACAACCACACCCAGTGGGATCTCATTAGCCAATTTTGTGTATACTCTCACAGCACTGAACAATTAATGAAGAAAGTCATACAAGGGGATCCATGACACATGCATATAATACTGTTTGAATGTACCCTGTTACTTTTTTTAAGAAAAAAACCAATTTTCTAAAGGATTTAACATTGCATGGTGCAGCCAGAGAAGAATAATAAATGCCTTGAAAGGTTTGCAAGATAAAGCCTTTCCTGGTGTCTATGAGCACAACATTAATAGTTTTCTAACCAAAGATGGAATTTTGCAGCAGTAAAGTGTGGTAGGATTTGTGTAAAGAAATACAGTAACTCACAGGAGATCTGTCACTAATGATAACAGCCTATTTTTAATCCCCTGGGGATTTTTTCCTGCCTAAAGAGATTTGCTGAAAATCCATATTCTTATGTCCCACATCTTAACAGCATGTGAGGAGACAGAAGCAGAAAAAAAAGCTTTATCAGTATGGACTTAGTGTAAACAAACAAAAAGAAGGAAAAACTAGCAACTAGATCAGATCAAGTTCTGATTCATCCTGTTATGCACTATTAGTCTGAAGAGACTGTAAAAATCATATTAAGAAATGGGAAAATGGTAAGTAACAATATTTTGATGTATAATATGGATATGCTATAACTCCAGCAGATATATTTTAGGGTGGCTTTTAAGATAGCTGCTTGAATATTTCAGATCAAAATATTCCTCTTTGGAAAACTGAGTTTTGAACTCAGTAGTTTTGCAGAGAATGCCTGTCTTTTCATGAGGAAAGGTCCCCTTGCACGTCAACTGCATAGTTTTTAGTTTCGTATTTTACTTCTGTCAAAAAATATTCAGATATGGACAACTGCAACTCAGAACTGCAGCTGCAGTTAATGTATTTTTGTGTATTCAATACTGCTTACCCTGAGATTTAATTTTGACCTTATTTCCCATTCTTTTTCTTTCTGCCTTGTTTCTCTCTTCCCTTTTGCAGCACATCAATACAACAAATAACATTTTACAGGATAGTTTTAAACTCCATATTTTCAGAGCAGCAATCAGTATTCTGGTCTGTAAGTAGCAGTTACTTAGTAAATTATCATAGTTCATCTAATTGTGTCTGTATTGGGTCTGTTACATGAGAAAATCATCATGATACCTACACTGATTTGTAAATTGCTTTTTATGTGCTTTACAGTGGCCATTTCTGATAAGGAATGACTAGGAAGTGTGATTTTAAGGAAAAAGAATACTAATTTCCCTATGATCAGATATTTTTATTTGACAGTGGATTTTTATTGGACAGTGGATTCACTGTCCTTTACTGCTTGAGAAAAGAGGAAAGCCATTAGGAAACAACTTCTCTCAACAAGCCAACTGTTACATAAACTGACTTGGAAAACCTGTAGTAAGAAAACAGTAGTGTCCCCTGCTTCTTAAGGACAATTAAACTTTGTACTAGCAGTAAAGTTTTAAGTTAAAACAAAATGCAAGTAGAGTGAAGGTCTTTGTTATTATCTCATTAAAGTAAAATGTTTGAAGTACATTATAAGCTAGCTACATAACTAAGCTAATTTGTTCAAAGAGATACTTAGGCCTGCTGGTGGTGATCAACGTGATATATTGATCCAAACTTTAAAAGTACAAGCAGCTTTTGAACTATGTTTAGTATACAGGGGGATTTTCAGTACAGCATAGACAGTTCTGAAAATAAATATGATTGTATTTAGATATTTGATGTATTTAAGATTTAATGCATAATGTAATGGTACTTAGGTCATTGAGCTCGCAGGAAGTATAACAATAGTAACTGGAGCAGTAACAAGGTGAAAATGGCAGGAATATTTTTATCTTAAGGTAACAGCTGGTAACAATGTCATCATGCCTATTCCACTTTGTAAATATGCAAATCCCTATTCAACAGCTTGCTGAGCAATTGTCTGTTAAAAATATATAAGTACTGTCATACTGATGCGTAATATGTTCCAAGAATCATGGCAACTGATGAGAAAGAGGGGTGGCTAACACCAGCCTATTAGAAATCCTCAGGGAATAAGCTGCACTGAGTATTGGTTTTGTGCATTTTTAATAAAAATAGATTTAATTTTAAGCAACTATCATATGCTGTATTCTATAAGAGTACTCACTGATGCTGCTTTTCCAGCAGCCACATTCAGGCTATATTAAGAAAACTATCTCTACTCACTTAAATTGAATACTGCCCATGCTCTGCTAGGTAGCTATCAGTCTTTCATCCCTCTCCAGATAGTTTTTACTGTCTTAGTAAAATTCATCACCTCTGCCTTAGGCATTACTCTGTGTCTAAGCTGTACATGTGGCTGGTGAAAGACAGTTTCAGCTTTTTCCATCATCACTTCCAGCTACTGCAACTACTTTCTATTTTGACATAAGACCTCCTAAAGCCCAATTGAGATGAATTTTTGTCTTTCCATCAGTTACAGATGTGGTTTGCATCCAGACCTCTAACATGGAAATCTATATACAGACACATTAGAAAAAAATACATTATCATACCAGTGACCCTATTTTAGCCAAAGACACCATGGCCATGGTCACTTAAGCACAGCCATTATTAATATTATATATAATCTTGGTTATATTATAATTATATTTATATTATATTATAATCTTTTATTACAATCTTGGTGTTCTAAAAGATGCATAGAGAAAATTCTCACCCTTAGGACAATGACAAACAGACCATAGCCAGCTATTTCTGATGAGATACTACTGAATGGTTTCTAAAATGTTTCTTGGAAAAAAAAAAAATCTTGCTCCATATAAGGAATTTTTGATGATGAAAACATTTAGTATTTGCAGGACCGAAGACAAATAGTGAGCTCTTCAGCAACATTTCAGAACAACATATATTACGTGTGTGCAGTTTTTCTTTAAAGGAATAGAACCACCATATTGAAAAGAAAAGAATGTTTACCATACTTAAACATCCCCAGTAACTTTTAGAGGTCTTTTCCAACTGTGACAAAATAAGAGAGAACTAAATAAACTATTTAGCATTTTCATCAGTCTCATTTTTTTCACCGTTTGTTTTACTTCTTGTTTTCAACTCTCAGAACAAGTCATGTGACAAATATCCTTCCAGAACTGCTACACGAAAGGATTAATATTATATTATTAATATAAATATTAATATATTTATAAATAGTTTGAAAGCTAGTGATTTTTCAAGAAAGTCTTTGACTAAATTCAGGCTTAAAAAACCACTTATACAATGCAGATATTTTCTGCAACATTGTCCATTTTGTGCCGCTGAGTTAACCTCCAGCTATTTAGAGGAAAACTAATTAAATCATTGTACAATTACAGCTTACAGATTGATGATGTTTGTTTACAGCATAATGGTGTTGTTTAATCTTACTTGTCTGCCACAGAAGCATTTCAGTAGGAATATGCTGCTTTTTCCAGAAAGGCTTAAAGAATAGCTTGGTATTTCCATGTCCCTCACTATATCCTTTAGAGACTTCTTTCCTTTTACTTTGCAGAATACTGTCTGGCATGATTGCAAAATATTGTGCACTGAAAACACAAATGTATGCTTATATATAGGTGTATGAGAGACAGGCATTAGAATAAAGGTAAATAAAAAGACTGCAGTAAGTTTCTAATAATATTCAACCCAATTTAGACTAAATATAAAAAAAAATTTGTAAATAAAATAGAAAGATAAGCCAACTTGACTGATCAATTATGTATCCTTGCACTCACCATTATAGATGATCAGTTGATAATGGCTAAAATTTCAGGTCTGAAATCACATATACTTGGTTTTCAGCTCTTTGAACTTTTTTCTTCAACACACACAGCCAATGTAAGGGAAAAAAGCTCAAGTGATGTAGGCTCATATACCCTGCTGTCAAACAGAAAAAGAGAGGTTACTTCAATTAAGATTTCCCTTTCTCTGGTCAAAAAGTTAACCTTGGAACTTGCAGTTCTTTACTATTGCTTTGGACTAGACATCTGTACATTAATTTATTTGTATTTATATTTCTATTTTTACAAATGGAAATACTGCATGTAACAGATTTATACCATTATGAAACAGATTAATGTTGATCAAATAGAAGTTTTTTATTTTTTCAGCAATTACCAGTACTAATCTCCCTCTGTACAACAGCTAACAAAATTAAAACAAATGCAAGTGCAGAACAGTACAAGTAGAGCATGAAAATTTCAGTACAAACTACACTTGAGAAAGTTAAGTGAGAGTACATAAAGAAGTCTGACTGACCAGATGTACAACATTTTAATAAATGTCTTTTCAATATATAAAATTGCTAGGGTTATTACTAAAACTGACATGGAAAAAGTTCACTGCCATCTGAATACCTCACCAACAAAAGTGAGAATTAATCTCAAAAATTTCAACCATTTACTTGGTCGGGCAGCAATGTAGATGATTTGCTTAATTCCAGGAGAAAACTGTTCAGGAACTGGGGAGAGGCAGCCTGACATTCCTGCCCAAGACAGCTGCAAAATGGATCAAATTAGAAACATCTTTGCTGCAGAGAAAGTCAGCAGTACTGGTGGCACGTAGGAAGGAAGAGGGGACTGCCATGGGAACATTTCTTGGGTGTTTTGTCCGTGAGGCAAGAGAAGATAGAGAGGCACCTCATAGGAGCGAGGGAGAAGACAGTTTTGACTCAAAGCAGCTAGTTGCTTCAACAAAGACTGGGATGGATGACGAGCTGTTTCTTGTGGCACTGCTCCAGGAATGAATGTGACATTGCAAAAGGCCTTTAGCAGAATCATATTGTAGACTTATGATCAAGTTCCCTAAGTTTATCATGATTAATCCTTACGGTTCCTGCAATTATCTTAAAATTTTTATAGCTTGCATCCGTCTGCTGTATGTCGCAATGACAAAGCAGCAGCACTCTGTTCTGTAGCACCCAATTCCTGTCCCATGTGCCACTACGGGGCAGTGTTGCTTCGTTTAAAGCGCAGGGAGCCGGTACAGTTCGCTTCAGCTGACGGATTCCCTTCTCATTTAATTCCTTTAGGTTCAGTTTCAGTATGTAGAACAGAAGAAATGCCTGGGGTCCTAGTTCTGCCATTGGATTGTTCTGTTCCTGCCCTATATTAAAAAGCAATATAGTCAGTATATAAAGATTATTTCACCAGTGAATCTGCAAAGGGACACGTGCAAGAGTTTGTCTACAGCAGTACTTCCCCAGACTGCTTCTCATACTAAATAATAAGCCTCTACGTCAGTGTATTAAAAAGCATTCTAAATGCACATTTTCATGTAAGTTATTTTATTTCTTCTGAGTAATATGTCAAAGTAAAAAGTGTTACTTCATCTACTATTCCCAGTTCAGTGCATTGGGAGGAAAAAGGAATTTCCCTAGTTCAGACTATTTGGCAAGAGCTGCCTACATTTTTGCATTGCCACCAACTACTCTTCCCTGTCTTATTCTTTGTAAGACTCAGGACTGCTGTCTTCCCTTCTGTTACTGGAATGCAGATATCACTTCCAGTTGCTCTGTTTTTTCACACATAATTCTGATAAGTCTCACTATTCATAATCTTACTCACCTAAACCTAAACAGGTTTTGTCACAGATACTATATAAACAGAAGTAGAAACCAAAGACAAGTCAAGACCACCAACTCTGCCTCCAATTGAGAATTCATCACAGGAGCTGTGCCAGACTACAGCAGAAGTGGACTCAGTGTCCTTAAATTGTCCCTAAATTGTCCTTAAACTGTTACATCACCTGGTACTTACTCTAGCAAAGTGGTATTGGCTTCAACTGCTGTGCCAACACTCGCAACAGTTGCTAAAACCAATGTTACCTGGGCTCCCTCTGAAAGTTTGACTGCACCAGAAACTCTCCTGTGCTTCATACACAAATTATTCCCTGGAAGCCAAACAACTCCTCTTAAGAATGCAGTAAAAATGGCATTGAGAAAGCTAGTTGAGACTTCAGAAGAAAGCTCCTTATTAAGCCACTGTAGATGTTACTCTTCTGTCATTAACTGTGACTATCTTTAGCCTACCTGACTACCTGACCAAACTTGATTGTTTTTCTGCAGCACTCTATCAGCTTAGATGCACTTTTTACTCAGGACAACTAAGAAAACTACGGTTGTAAAGACTGATTGGTAACATTTTAATTTTCCATGAAGGATATGACAGCAAGTTTCTTTACGCACCAAACTGTGCTTCAATCTCTCCCTTCTTGCATAATCACCCATGATAAAGAGGCTTCTCTGACATTTTTAATGGCTATAGCAACTCTTTCTAGAATCTGAGAGAAGCTAGAATATTAAAAACCAAATACTGGGCCTTCAGTTCTCATCTTAGTACCCTTTTCCCATCCCCAAAGACATCCCAACCAGAGAATCTTTGCGTTTTCCAGTTTTACACAGAATTTTTCTGCCTCACTGAGTAACAAGTATTCTTATCAAAAGTAATGGTCTCCCCAGCACAGCCTTATATAGCTCTTTGAGTAGAATGTCTCTCTAAAAATAGAAATCCATTTGACACTGAAGCTTCAGGCAGCATGGAAACTGTTGCATTTCAAGCCGAAGCTTTTGGAAAGCTTTCTCAGTGTTTGCTTTATGTGTCCCACAAATGCGCAAAATGCACAACCTGTCCTGTCATGAACTTTGAGTACATGAGATTCTGCTTGCAGCCATTGCTGCTGCAGCAATAGCTTCTTAGAAACAAGCAATAAAAAAAAGAATGCAGTACTGGCAAAAAGGGCTGGATTTACAGCTCTGCAAAAATAACACCCTTTCCTCCCCCCCCCCCCCCCCCCCCCACTGCCCTCATACTCAACTGCCAGCCTTTCCCAGTCCGCTTGACTGGGCAAGATACCCTAAGTTAAGCCTGACACTTGCAGTGACCACAGAAGGACAGATGAGAACAAGCAAACAGAAATCTCGCGTGTCAGTCTAGCAGTTTTTTTAGTTCTCAGACAGACATTCCTCTTGGGCACACACAGAGAGATCAAAAATCCTCTTAGTCCAGCTTTTGAAGATGCTGTTAACTTGCCCATAATAAAGTCAGGATTATAAAAAATCCAACTCTGCCAGCATGGCTGAAGTGGAGACTTTAAGAACAGGAGGTCTAATTCGTAAGACCACTATGTCCAGGAGTATTAAATAGAGCTCAGCACCTCTGTGACAGACTTGCTCAGACACAAGTGTGCAAGAGCAACAGCCACAGATGGACTATTGAGATGGGAGACAGAAATCCATCTAAGTTTCCACAGTTACAGTCTGAGTAAAACAGCATTTCCTCAGTGTTCTGACTACAACCATCAATTTGCCATGCCAAACAAGTTTTCTTCAAGATTGCCCTGGGACTGAAAGTGCTTTATTTCCAAATTAACAACAACTGAGTACTGATCTTAAAATCTGAATAAGGAGATAGGTATGTGATATCAGCCTGCCCTGAAAGAGGATCTGTCAGCCTTAAGTTCCAGGGCAAGATACCACTTACAAGATAATTCACTTTTACTCTGGTTGATCTCACACTAGAATTCAGATTTACACAGTATTTTATATATGAGCTGAAAGGCAGCCCATGAATACTGGTTTCCATATAAATGTTATGAAACATGAACAAATTGATAAATCTGTTCAAGGATTGACAACACAAGATAGGATTTAGCAGGTAACAAAGTGGATCTTTGCAGTATACATGTTTATTCCTATTTTATAATTATCTTTGGTCAAAGCCATTTTAGACAAGTCATAGAAAAAGAATGAAGACTTTTATGTGATGGTTTGCATCAACTCAACTATGGCAAGGTAAATTCTGAATAAAGTCAAAGCCTAAAAAAAAAAAGCCTCAAATAAGGAAATCTTCATGACATATTATGGACTTTAATTGTTTGATTAAGAGAATAGGTCTAAATAACTTGCTCATTGTCATTATCAGAGGAGTGGTAAGGCCTCAAAGGAAATACTTTCATCCCCTGGGGGCTTCAGAAACATCTCTGGAATATCTCCAGCCACAATTTTTGCTCTCATGGGGGCCTCCAGCACAAGCACTGAAACATTTGTCTTCTGTGTTGGCAGAGTAAACCAGAGGTAGACCACTGACCTCCTTTGGTAGGGATGAATAGCTTTGGTGTACATCCACCCTCTGAGCCACCATTGCTGCTCTCCTAGCCAGACACCAGGGAGAGGTGAGGTGCTGAACAACCAAATTCCCCAATGACTGATAAAGAAGATGTTCAGGATAGCAGCCAGGTGACACCGCAAAGCCTCTAAGTGAACCTCTGTATTGGCATTCACAAAACATTCACCCAGTTTGGCAGAGCTTTCCTTTCTAAGTTTAATATTGACTTTAGTTTTAAAAGGTTGTTTCAAAATATCACACCCTAAGTGAGAGGGATGCTAAGCAAATTAGGAGATTGGTAACTGATTTATTTATTTATTTTTTTAAATAGTGAGTCCTGGGAATTTTTTCTGAAACTATTTAAGAGTCGTTAGCCAATATAAATTTGACCCCATACTGTATAAGATATGAAGAATCCAGACAGCAGAGAAATGTGAGGTAGTATGCAATTTGAGTAAAACTGTGAAATAGGCAATTCTGAAATTTGCTTAGTAGAGAACTTTCCAGAGAAGTAAGAAAGTTTGAGTCAGCTTGAGCTGACTATTTTGAGAAGCGAAAGAAACAGAAATAGTTCAAGAAAGAATAGCATGGTTGAGTTTAATACAAAACTTTGTTAAGCAAAGCTTCCAGCTTCTTTAGTCTAACAAGTTTTATTTAGTTGAGCAGTGCAGCTAAAGATGACTGCAAGCAATGTGAGATGGAACTCATTTGCTGTACTGAGGTCTCAGTTGAGTTTGGGCCACTATGTGATTCACACTTCTCCAATGAGTTGGAACTTTGTGCTCTCCTGTTTTTTAGGCACTGGCTACTTTATTTGTGCACAATGCAATATCTATTTAACGTATATGATCTAGATGCTCCATTTGCCAGATCCTTATGCTATTCAGTTCTTAGAACAACCTGACTCATTTGTCCCAGTGCAGTTCCCAAAGCCCTCCCCCCCCCCCCCCCCATCATTTGAAATCTGGCTCCTCTCACAGTTAACACAATGGCACTGTCTTCTCCATTGGGAGGGAGACAAAGCTTCTGGTTACCTCTTCATGATCGTTCTGGTCTTGCCTGAATTGCTGCCTCAGCAGCAAGGCAAGTAGCAAGAAATACATAATTGGGCAGACATTTCAATATAACCCTGACATCATTAACAGTGATAGCTACAGTCCTCACTGAAACAGAAACCTGCAAGACAGCATTTGTTTCTTCTTGCTGCCTTTGCTAGTTGCTAGTCCTTTTGGGAAGATGATCATATGCCATGCTTGTAGATTTGCAAATTGATGACATAATGTTAAGGAATTGTCATAAACAATACCATTTCAGGGAATGGACTGCGGAGACTGAACAATGATTTAATTTTAATTGTCACTGGAGTAGTTTTGCTCTAATGATTAGATCTGTCATCTCATATCCAGATTTGTAATGAGAACCCTTCCTTGTTTTCCTCTCTGCCTATTCCGTGTCTTCCTACTTCAAGAGAAGTTGGGCAGATGACCAGTGGAATGAAAATGAGGCAGGAGAGCCACAAAAGACAGAGTAATTGATAGAGGACATGAAGCTAGGGATAAGTGGGTTTGACAAAGTACACACTGGTAGCTGAGTGGCTCATCTGCCTGCTAATAGGATGGATGTATGGCCTGTATGTCACTAATTAAGAAACCATTTGTCCCTCCAACCCTGCTACCACAGAACCCCCTGCCCCTCACATCCCTTGCTCCCCCTCCATGATTGTTCAGTCTGAAAGGCAGGTCACAGGACAACTATCAAATTCCACAAACATACTTTGAACTAAACTGAAGAAAGTGCAAGGTTCTTCAGCAAATTCTTTCCCTCCAAACTCACTGCTTTCTCACAAAGACAGAAAGATTTTCACATCTCAGTATTGGTCTTATCTGAGCATTGGGTAACTTTCTAGTTGGTAACAGAGTCTGTTCTCTTATTCAGACAAACTATCCTCTCCTCCTTGCTACCTTTGACCTACAGCAAGGAAGATGCCAAAAGTGTTCTGAAGCTTTCAGTAATGCTTCCAGGATGAGGCATCCTCTACTATTGCTCAGGTCTGTGCCAAAGGGCAGCAAAAAGCTGTCCTAGCAGAAAATTTCAAATTTATCACACCCTGTAATCAGTCATAGCTGCAGCTTGCAAATCTGTCTCAAACCTCATTCATAAACATCTTATCAGAAGTTAATTATTATTATTTAGTTTATTTTATAGATCTGAGGATACAGGAAAAATAGCTGCAGCTGAAACCAACAAGCCCATCTCAGCTCTCCTGAGACAAACCTTAGAACAATTCAAACTTCACAAAACCCAGAGCAGTCCAGGCAAAGCAAAGAATGACCTATTGAACTTGGGATCCATTTAATGATGTCTGCAAACTTGCTCAGTGTAAACACTGCTCAGCTCTCCTCTCCCTTTAGATGAAATTAGAGGAGTGAGTTAGAAGCAATGAGTACCACTGAATATATTGCACCACCAGAAGGTAACTATTTTCAGATCGTGTTTTTTTATTTTTATCTTTCATTTACCTGTTCTTTGATTGCAATTTTGGCATAAGAAATGTCTCACTTTTTCTAAAGGAAACACCTAGTGTATGATCTTAGGACCATACTTACAGTGCCAGTATTTAGTGGTCCTGCTGCTGTATCAGTGACAAGATCAGCCCAAGATTAGGCAGTGGATATGTTTACTGCAAAGGTTCTGTATAGCAGTACTTCCAACATTACCTCAAACTGTTCAGCAGCAGATATTATAGACCTTTTTATTCTCTACTCATTCTCCTTCAAACTTATCAGCACAGATTTTTTTTCTCTTCAGGCCATAAGTTATAACTGCAGTTAAAACATTTCTGAGGCTACCTATATATGAAAGCAGTCAGTAAAGATGCATTATTTTCTCTGTTCTAAAGAAGGATTGACAATTCAATTATCTCCCTGCACAGGGAGGGGGTAGAGGAAAAGAAGAAATGAAAACACAGCTACATTGTTCAATGAGAGATAAAAGTTGGTTAGGATTTAAAAATTAGGGAGGAAGCATAAAACCAGTCACTATTCAAGCAGGGCATGAAGGAAAGGGGAATGGAAATAGGACAGTGTACAACCACACTATTGAGAGGCAATGGCATAATTCTTCTCCTTGTCTTATGTTGACCAATTCACCAGCAGCGTTGCTAAAGAAGAAAATCAGCACATTTTAGTTTTAACACATCTATGACAAGTATGCAGTAGTACACCCCAAAAAGGGGTATCCGATAGCCAGGCTACACACCATATGTGTGGTATAAAATCAATAACAGACTTAATGCTGTACCTAAGCTCTCTACTGGGAAATGTGTTGCATTGCCAGCATACCAGAACAATATTTCAGAGGTCATTATCTTATCCCTTCTTCAGCTGCCAACTTTGGATTTCTGCCAGAGAAAGGCAACTGATAGCAAGATGATACACTAGTAGGTTAGGCAACACTTTTGGAAATCTGAGCAGGCTTTTCTTTTCACTGAGATCAGTCTGCTCTCTGGTTCCATCAACATACAAATGGTCAAACATGTTCTTAACCCTCCCACAACAGTATGTATAAGATGTTGTACCAAACTGGATTTGTCAAATATGCTATGAAGAGAACTGAACCTTTACGGAAGTTCTTCACATGTTATGGGAAGGAAGAAACAACAGTTACCAAATGATACCTGTGTTGAATTCCTTCTCAAGTCTAATAAATGGTGTAAAGAGCAACAGCAGCACTGACTGGAGGCACAGTCAAACAATAAGTAAACCAATACCTTGATGATGCCACCACCCCTCTGCAAGGAAGTCCCATGAACTTTTAAATCAGTAGAACATGATTAAACACCTTTTCTAATTATGATCTTGGTGACAATAAATGGCAGCACTACCATGTTCTTAGAGAGTAACATCTTACCTCACCTTCTGGAAAGACTTATATTTAATCCAACAGTTCTGGCATCAGACCCTAAATAATTTTGAGTAACAAAAATGTCTTAACATATTAACTTGTTTCTCCTTTGCTCTCTCTAATATTGCATTTTCACATGTTAAAGCCTATTTAGAAATATAACTAGTTTTACAGACAGACACATGCAAAAAAATTTCTACAACTGTGCATGCATGTGTTTAAAAGCAGAAAAGGTGTGCTGAACTGCCTAATTTCCCAAAACAATATCCTGCTACTGGGAAGACAGGAAATATTTCTGTGCTTACCTTGAAAGCCAAAGATACTTCATTATTCGAAGTTTCCTCTCAGGAAAAGGATTCAGGAGATAGCTTAGATGGTGTCTTTTTCAAGACAATTAACAGATGTTTGTACATTCTCATTAGTCTTACTGTGCAAAGTCCACATATACACCTCAAAGAATGGAACACAGTGACTTAAAAAGTAAACCATAGAAAACTGTATTTTACTATATTTATACTATCTATATTTATACTAGATGAAGTCACAGCACTCCAGCTTTAGCATCCAACATGCTTTAAGAGTGAGACTCCGTATTGTATGCCCTTATATTCAGAGGAGCTGGGGAGGGGATGAATCTCACACCTTGATGAATTTGCCTTGTCTGAAGGTTTTATATTGTGACTTTTACTGTGACTTTGAAGGAAACTAGCTTGTCTTGTAGGTAAATTCAATATAGAGGATGGAAACTGGTATCAGCTTGATGCAAGTTCACTTTCTAGGCAACACAGATGCAAATACCTTGAGCCACATCATGCAGCAGACTTGTATTCAAATACAGGTATGGCTAATGAAAACAGACTAGAAGTTGGAACACCAGCTCTAAAGGGGCCCTTTATAAGAGTAAAATGTATACAGCCATCATGAATTTTGAAAGTCTGTATACAGGTAAGTCATCCCACTCAAACTCCAGTCTGCCAGTGTGCTATCTCAATAGCATATAACCCCGCTTCCTTAAGATTTAATACCTAAGTTTGAACTTTGGCCTGCCAAAAATGTGTGCCTTCAGTATAGACCAGGACCTGGTATTTCCAGTTAATTCATGTGGACACCTGGTGGTTTTCAAGAAGTGTTTAGATGCAGTGCTTCAGGATATGATTTAGTGGTTGGGGTAGCTGGATTACAGTTGGACTCAATGATCTTGAAGATCTTTTCCAACATTAATGATTCTACAATTCTATGATAATAAAGTATTGCATATTGTTAATTATATGCAGAGTGCCAGAGAACCCTAAAATATATTTTTAAATATTCATTAGCCACTGTCTTTGCTGTAGACTTTATAACAGAAGAGATGAAGTAACTTTTTTTGTTTTTTTTTTTTTAAATACTGTTTAAAGTAAACTCTTTAAATACTGTTTAAAGTAAACTCTGATCCCTCATTCTGAACTTCTTGACTAACACCTGATTTGTCAATTAACGAGAAAAGTAACCGCTGGAAAGTATGAGCTAGTGCCCGATAAAATGAAATTAAGTATTAATGACATTAACATATTTATGGGGTCTTAAACATATTTCAGAGAAACATGTTAGGTAGCTAAATTTATTGCAGCAACTACCAAGCAGCTCTTTAATTGTAGCAATGCTATGTTGTACTTAGTCAAGTGGCAAAGCTGAGTTCCAAATATACTTTATATAATTCTATATGCATTACTATTTGCCACTTTGTCACTAGGCAGCATACAATTATTTATTGCTTAAATTTTGGATCACTTATTCATTGCTCCTGTTTGAATCACCATTTTTTTTACAATCAAGACTAGGCCATATTCAAGTCAGCTGACTTCCTTCTTATTTCTGGTACATAGTCCATTTAACCTGGATTTTTAATGCCATTTTACCTTAACTTTAAAGTTAAGATATCTGTCTCTACGAAAAAAATTTTAGATTCAGAAACACTGAATTTGTATTCATGGTGCTAAATGTTAGAATTGTAAGTGGCTTCTTTTAGGGAAACTATGGAAATTATTACTTATGAAAAGGAGTGCATCAAACACTTTTTGCTTTAATATTGGTATGAACAAAGAAAGAGGCAGTGTCTTCACCCCCTTAACCCCACTCTCCCTTTCCTGCATACTGGCACGTATTATCTCTGTGTCTTTCCTCTTTTTATATCCCCAAGACTACTGTAGAATCTAAGAAACCAGGCATACGTGTTCTATGCAACATTTCATCATAACAAAACACAAGGCCAGTCCCCAGAGGCTCAAGACTAACACTGAAGATTTACATATGTAAATAAGGTTTACTGAAACTGGCTTCAAGCCTTGAGGGTGATACAACAGTTCAGAATAGGCCTCAGGAATCAGACAGGATATTCAACTAAATAGGCTCTTCTAGAGATGACCCCTGAAGTGAAAGAAATTACTCTGCATGAGCAAGGGACCTGAAATAGCAGGGAACTGCATTTCCACCACATCCAGTGAAATATTTTCTCTTCTGTTGTCTGCTGGCAAAAAGATCAGTAAACAGTTCTGAGAATACCTCATGGTTTGGAATGCTTACTTTGAATTGAGAATATAGCTGTCCAAATATATGTATATTTTAAAGCCACAAGATTCGAACTTTAATACATAAAGGCTTAGGCTAAATGGATTTTCATTTGCTCAGATTGCTCATTTTCTCAGATTGCTTGCTCAGTTAGGCTGAGTAATCACTGAGCCTGATTGCTCACTCAGGCTACATCTGCAGCACATCACTTAGATATGTGTCCCGGATACAGGTGTGTACTCCTAGCAGCACACCAAAATAAGATTTATATACATTATTTTTCCTCAAAGTCACTGGAAAAAGCAAGACTATGAATTACCCTAACAATTTCTTATTTGTGCAATTGAAGAAACATTTGCCTTGCTCTAAACTACAACTCATTGACCTTGTTACTAGGTTCAACATGCCTCAGCTCTCTGATCTGCTTATTATAGGGCTCAGACAGACAACCAATATCATCAGCTGGTAAGTCGAGCTCCAGTTGCTGTCTGTGGATTCACTTGCAGCCATAACAAGTAACAGGTGCAACTGCTTCAGGTTTTTGGCTTTGTCAGGATTAAATTTTTGAAGCAAGTTTCCCTATTATACTGCTTTACCTATGTTGTTCCATAACATGGAACAGGTTTGGATTGTACATACTAAACTGCTTTCAAGTTAAATTAGAGGAGCAGATGAAATACCTGCAACCTAGCAAGGAGTCTCCGGGTGACAGAATGAGACTAGAGGTAGTTTAAAATAAAATCACTACAGCATACACAGCATGCATGCTGGGCACTCCGCACTGGCTTTCTCTACAAAATCCTTCCTGTGCCCCACACTGTATATTCCTCACTTTATCCATCTTTCACTGATTAAGAAACTGACTGGAACTGCCGCGTGCTGTAGGCACACGACTTACTCCAGCACCAGCAGCATCCCACAGCTACCACCAACCCCCAGTAAGTTACTATCCCAAGCTTTTTGCCCCATATACCTGTGCCTTGGGGGTGTGATCTCACCAGTGCAGCACAGCACCCAGCCTTTACTCACTCACACTCCCCAGCCCTGTCCTTTACAGACCCTCCTGGGGAACATCTGAACAGCCCTCAGTCCTTCACTGCAGCAGCTGCTTGTGACGAGGTGGGAGGTGAGGGGCCTTACACCACCCCCAAGGCCTCAGGTACCAGGGAACAGTGCTGTTGCTGGTGGTGCTGGTGCTCCTGCTGCTCATCACAGAGGGGTCCTGGCTTCTTTGTGTTGTGTTCTTTGTGTTGTGCAGATAACATTGAGCATCCAGGCTAAGTTTAACATCTGTGTGGATATGAGGAACTGGTCTGCCCTAAACATTTTAAGCAGCAAGAGGCACTCCTGATAGTGGGAAATTCTGGGTACAAGAATAACCTAGGAAGAAAACCCCAACACACTTTGGGTAAATCGGCCATTGTAATCCAGCACTGTTCTTCACACTCTTGAGCAACAGCAAGCTAAATACTTGGAATTAGAGAATATTATAGCAAATGTCTCAGAATAACCTGAAGTCTTACATACTACTCCCTATACACAGCACTTCAATGCTGTTATTTAGAAATCTAAAACTTCTCATGGGTGAAGTATGCACAGAATTCACTAAGATCAGTACTGCGGCAATTCCAATACAGCTTGTACAATGATTTCCTTAAAACTTGGAATTCATAGTAAATTATTTCCATTGCCAAGTGAGCACATAATATATAACTTGAATAATAAAAAGGCAGAGTTGCATAAGCTGTAACTCAGCTTAATTGTGTTATGCCAGTATTGCAAACACTGAAAAACTAAGAAAATTCTTATAAGTATCTTTTCCTAGTAGTGAAAACCCATTCACAATTTTTACGGGAATAAACACTTTTGCTACCTAAGGAAAACTCCAGTCCAAAAGGAACAGGAGAAACAAGTAACTGAGGAAGCCTGAGGCTGCACTATAAGGCAAAAGGAGTCAGTAGTTTTGGAAAAATCTTCCCGGCTCAACAACCAAATATGCTTTGACATAAGTTCCCAAGAACTGGATAATGGTTTCTTACTGTTCCCTATGTGACCAAGTTGTATTTCTGCTATCAACAGCAGCTTTTGTTTCCCAGAGGCCTCATCAAAGGCTTTCTGCCAGAATTTCCTTTGAGAGAAAACTTTCCACTAACCACTCATTTTACAAGGAAGATCCTGCTTTCCACTAATCTTGCTTTTGGTTTTGGGTTTGTTTGTTGGGTTTTTTTTGTTAATTTTTGTGGGTTCCCAGAGAAGACAAACAAAATCAAAACCAACTACAGGTTGCCTGTCAAGGCAGCCTACATGTTGCTCAGTAATCGGAGAGGTGAATATCCTAAGGGTCAAGTAACACAAAGTATGAAGGTATTTTTCTACCCTATCAGCAATCTGCTGTAATTTACAGTACAGCGCTGCCAGGAAACTTGTTCTAATGTGCATATGAACTGAAATGCTACCAGAAAGTCAGATCTAGCAATTTAGAGTAATTTCTTTCCTGTGTGACCAGTCAAAAAAGGGGCTGTGTTTTTGTGTGAAGATCCAGGTATCTCACAGTTGAGATCTTTCAAGAATTCACAAGCCAGCAAAATGGACTAAGAGGCCCTTTCAAGAATTTTAAAAGGAAATTCAATGCTTTTGTGTATTTTTTTTGAATGATACCTAGGAGTCAGTTTAAAAAATTATGAAACTTGTAGAGCTGTCTACAATGCATGTAGACATCTTAACATGGTACATTTGTACTATTGCTTTTTTGACATAAATCACTGAGGTAACAGGTTCCCTCCTGAGACAGCTTTAATGGTCATCTATGACAGAACTGACCCCAAATTTTCAGCCTCTTTACAAATAAAGAAACTGAAAGAAGTTTGCTTCTAACAATCTAGGTATCACATTATGCTATTTCTGAGTTCATGTGTTGTTATAATTGCTATTCACATGTCTAGCACCCACTTTAAATATTTACATTCAGGCCTAAGATGTCTTATAAAATTGTAATGGCATACCCTCCTACTTAAAAAAAAAAAAACAATGAAAAACCCTCAACCCAAATCCTAGTGCATATATGAAGCAAAAAATTCTAAACACTGTTTAAACTGTCATTTCTTCTCAAAGCACAAGGATGTTTATGCTCTTGCCTAAGGGGAGATAAACAAAGCAGCATACCACTCCATATTTGTAAATGTTAACTCTGAAAGGTAGAAACTGGCTTCTGCACGCAACAGGCTTCTGTTTCTTCACTGCTCCAAAAGCCATAATATGGCATATGGGTATGCATAAATTGAAACAACAAAGATATATGACCTCACCACAGAAAAGCATATGGTCTCACCATTTATTCCATATACCATCCTGACTCCAAGAAACTTCACAATTGCCTCCTGAAATGCATCTTAGGTAGCAACCCAGTGGACTAGTAGTATACTTGGGATAATTCTGTGGATTTGTGGGACAGTTGCACCCTAAAATCTGGTGTATATCAGAGGTTACTTTCCTAGAGTCAGTAGGAACTGACTTTGCTGCTGTGATTAATGAGGATAATGTATCAAACCACAAACTGAGTATCATGTAAGGTCAAAGTACTCATACCAACAGGTAGAAGAGTTACAGCAAAGAACCCAAGGACAGCCCTTTTATGTGTACGTGTCATTCTAAAATAGACTCTTGCAAGCATCCTGGTTAATATAACATACTGTTTGCCAAATATGTACTTTAAAAATAGCAGTCAACTGTATGGTATACCTTGAGGGGTGTTAATGCTGTCTAGGTTTTGTTATACAAAGACTATGATAAGTTATAACATGCTTCCAGTGGAAAAAGAAGTGAAACAGCAAAAACTGAGCTGCATAAGATTCTCCAATGAGTACTTAACAGGAAAGGTTAAACCATAACAGGTGTGTCTTAATTTTAATAAATCAGGACACTTACTCAGATGACTAAACATGGATTTAGGATCTCCAGCAATTCAGATGTTTACAGTCTGGCAATAAAACCTACAGCTGGGCATCTATGGAAGCATCCAGTGTACCAGAAGTCCATATTCCTACTGCTCTAACAGCATGTTGTCATTCCACCTAGAGGAGTCTGAAGCTATACACTCTTCTTTTAAAATCTCTAGCAGTCTTTCATTTTGGGAGAATCTAGTGAGACTTTCTGCACTTCTGCAAAACTCTGATGAATTGGTTATTGTCTCAAACTTCTATGTCTCCCTTTTTAAAAAATGAATTCTAGAATGTTGACTTCTAGCTCACAAAGTTGGTAAATCAGAAGTTTTTGTACTTGTTAATACAAGCTAGAACAGTATTAACCTCAACTGGGACAAATTTTTAATTTTTAATCTGTGCTAATCTGTTTTTAATCTATTTTACTGAAATTTATGATCTGTAACACTGATCCTTTTTCTTTCGCACAGACAAAAGTAAGTCGAGGATATGGTTGCTGTTGTTTTCAAATGAACACTAATTGTGCAATCTGGAATTTACTTTTGACTTATTGTAGGTTCGCAACAAGAGCAAAGCAGCTAAGGCTGGACTGTGTGAGGGAGATGAGGTGGTGTCTATCAATGACAAGCCCTGTGGAGACTTAACCTATGCTGAAGTTATTGTTCTGATGGAAAGCCTGACTGATGGCCTGCAGATGCTTATCAAGAGGTACAGGTATATTCATAATGCTTTGCTGCAATTCTGTTCAGGGAACCATATGGAAAATGCTGGTTTTGAATCCACTCATTTTGCAGCTTCTTTTTCATTTTGCAGCTGCAAGCTTCTTACTATTGGTGTCTGTAATTCTACTTGTCTCTACGTCAAAAGGAGGGAAGACAGTATTTGATCTAAAGAAATTAATGTGGATAATTTAAACAGCACAGTTCAGGCACAGAATTAAGAGCAGCGTCTCCAAATGTAATGATTCTATTTCTTCTTAAGTATTCTTAACATGTACAAGGTGCCCGCTACCATATCTACACACTGCAGTCTTGAGTTCAATTATTCCTTCCACCCCTTTGAAGTACAGAAGTATTGTTACTCCCCACAGATAGGGAAGTGAGGCTTACAAAAAGCAAAAGCTGTATAGATTGGAGAAAGTGTGTTAAACAGATAGGCCTTGATGATGACATGGCAAATCGTCTTCTTGGGTGGCAAAATGTGTTAGTAGTCTGGATGGGGAGAAGGTCTGGTAATAATGAATTCTATTTCTGTAGCTGTTAACACTTCACAAGAAGAAGTGGGACAAGTCACTTACAGCTAGAGAGGTCTCAGCTTTTCCATTTACAACACAGTGATAGTGTATTTCAGTTTTCTTTGAAGATGCTTTGAGCTTCTTAAACCAGAGAGCCTTCATGTAAGTTCACAAGCAAGTCAGCACTTGTACAGCACATCACTAGATCACTGCACATCAGTCTATTCCAGTGACTGTTCTGCATGTGTCATCAGAGTAATATATTCAATCTTGAGTTCAGAACCAACTACAGTAAGCACATTCTCCCCAGAGCTTGTGAATTCAGACAAGATGAACTCTGAATTTCCATCAGCATGGGTAAGAACAGGAAGAAAAGACCTGAATCATCCACTCTTGTTACACGGAATGATAGCTCCCTCTGTGAGCTACTGCAGTTCCTTGTCTCTGCTCTCCCACAAGCAGGACCAGGAAGACAGGAGGGGTCAGGATTCATCACAAGTAAAAGAGAAGTGTCACTGAGATGGCTGAAAGGACTGTGATGCAAAAATGGCACTTGTCTAGTTATGAGGGAACTCCAAAAAGCACATGAAATTCCTCCGTGGTTTCAGAAACCTGCACAAAGGAACTTTCCTGAAGTGTCTAGTAGCTCCATTACAATCTACCTTCAAAACAAAATGCTCTCAAGGAGTATCCATTCCATTTGTAACAGACATTTTGTATGGCCTGTCTGTGCATGTTGCTTTGTTCAGGGGAACATTGAACCTGAGAATTACAGCTTACTTTCTCCATAGTACATAGCACTTGCTTTTGTTTCAGCAGTGTACCATTTGAATGCTCTCCTGTGATATCTGCATTCTTGTGTTTTTAATTCATAACATGGCTACTGGAACTTCACTTGTAAAAAATGTTTTTGTTGATGACCAGCTGTCTTCTTTGCAGCTACAGAAATAGGTTCATGGCTTTGATTCATGACTATTGCTGCACTATAGCTGATACTTCAGTTGGTCTGATGGCCAGTGTGCACTAGGTGAAAGTGCCAGCATATCTCCCAGTCACTCCATTGGCCTTGCTTGAATGTATGGTGAACAACAAGACATGTCCTGAAAACCAGAACAAAATCAGAGTGCTTAGACCACATAATTCAGTGTTTCATGGAATGAAACTATGTCCACTGGAAATTTTAAGAAAATTGCTGTTGCTCAACATTCTGAATTATGACTAAAATGTTCTAAAGGAATTCACCGCGAGAACCTTTGAATTTCTTCTCATTACCTCAGCTCCCCCAGCTCACAGCCCCTATTGTCAGTAGCCCCCAGAGCATGGGAGAATAAACTGAGACAACTTTCTTCCTCTGCCACCTCTTTTGCAGGTAGTAGCCCTCTCAGTGCTACCAGCAGACGATTTTTCAGGAAGTGCCTTAGCATCCTCTGAGAGCAACAAGCAAATTCTTCCTTTCTTGAGTAGCCACTACTTAGCAGCCAACTCAAGAAAAAGCTGGAAATCACACTGAAAGAATAATGCCTGACCAAAGCAGTGATCCAAGCATCTTTTGCTGAGAAGGAAGAATATTTCTCCTTGTTCCTAAACTATATGCATTACCTGTTGGCCTAATTCTGTTTTTACTAAGCTTACCAGGAGGAAAACTAGGCTTTAACATTAGTTTTTAAAGTGCTACTTAGCCTTTAACGTCTATAAAAAGTTTTCCCAACCCTCTGTAAACCACAGTCAGTTTCTGACCAGCAGTGCCCACAAAATCTTTGATTTACAGGATCAGAGGAAAGAACAACCCTGCAGGGCAGGCAGTCTCCAGATGCCATACAAGGAGCATCTTACTGACCTTCCCAACAAATGCTGACACAGATGTACCCAGGAAACACTGAGAGTGGAGACAGAAACAGAAATGGTAACCTGCCCTTCTCACATCAGTGTTAGCAACTCCTGGGATACTGCTGAGTATAGAAAGAAAATTTCTAGCAGAAGTAGAGAGTGTACTCAGTGCATACCAAAACAAAATGCACCATGTAGGGAGTAAAACATCAGTTTGAGACAAACCCTGCTGTGCTGACTCCATGAGTTCTGATTCCTTCCTGGAATTACACCAGGGGTGTTGTTCCTGTAGTGAACTGGAAAGACCTGAAACAAAAATAATAATTTGATGAACCAGAATCTTAAAGGACAAAACAAGAGATCAGGCACAGTATTCTGCCTCTTGACACATGGATACACATTTATACCCACAGCAAGTAACAGTATATGCATAAGTAGGGCCTTTTAAGGTGGAAATCTTTCTCTCACACATGCACACAATCACTTAACTACCAATTATGGCTAACATTTAGCTGGCCCAAGCACCAGTCTCATATGTTATAAGGAAATGTTTACATATTTCTGCAATTTATCTGTACTTATGAGCAGTACAATTGATCATTCAAATAGCATATTAAGATGGAATTCAGCAGCACTCACAAGGAGCTCCCTAAATTAAAATCTGTCTGACCTTCATGTAGCTCCACATGTGGTTTAATAGATGTTACACATTTTGTGCTATTTGAGGCCGATGTAGACTGCTACAAACATTATGCTGCATGTCTAGAAAAGCAAATGTTACCGAACTTTCTTCAGTGCACTGACAGATTTATTTTTTCTGTTGCTTCTCCCAGCTTTTCTTTATAGGAGTTTCAAAAGTTTCAGAATACCTGGGGCCCACTTTTGATTTCAGAAAACTCCATAATACTTGGAATTAATATTTTACTGAGGGTTCTTACTGCACCCCTCAATTGAAAAAGTGCTTTCTACCTTCTAGTTCACAGAAAGCCTTAATTAACATGCTACAGTCTTGTACATAAAAGGTTTTCTCAAAGATTAGTCAGTATGTCCCAGGGTTTCGAAAGAAGAATCTAGAAGTAGGACTCTGCATACCAGTAAAACATTCTAAACGGGCCACGAGAATTAATAGATTAGAAAAGGGAGCTACACTGAGTTATCTAGTAGGATTCAGGAAGTCAGAGTAAAATTTGCCAGTTAGAAATACATCATTTTTAATAACTAGGAAATACTGTATGAAACCTTTTCCACTGGATCACTGAAATAGGCTCACAATGTTTTAATTATTCCATGATATCATCATCAAGGATGATGAGCCTCATAGGAATTCATTAAATGTGTATGTTAAGTACTCATTCCCCTCTCCCCTGATTCTCATCCAGTACTTATCTATTCCTTAGAGAGTAGATTATTTGGGACAGGAACTATATGTGAGGATAGTGCCTAAAAAAGTTGCAGCAGAAGCCCAAGACTCAAAAATTAACCACTCTTGTGGTGTCACATAGATTTTATTTTCTCATGCACAAATGAAATATGAAGAAATATTGTCCAAGAAGCATTTGTCTAGAAACCCTGTAACAGAAATGTGTCTGTGAAAGCATACTGATGTTAGGACTGCAGAATGGTAGTAGGATCATAGTTCTACACAGTGTGTAACTTCCTTATCATTCTTACTGAATGATTAAATTGAAGAATTTTCAAAGATAATGCTTCAGTTTAAGATCTCTACATTTCTGAGGAAATTATTCTACTTAAATGGACCTGCTAGAAGGCACCACAATTAACATAGGTGGAAAGATACTATAGAGAAATTGCTTTTGTAACTGTACTTACAATTGCTGTATTTACAGCATCTTAATTTCTTGAATTACCTGTTTATGTATATGCAGATCCTCCAACGGAATAAATGAAACCTTGAGTGCTGAAAGAGAAAATGTAAAGCATAACATAAAAAATGAGGACTACAGTACTGCACTGCAAATTGACACAGTGAAAGAAGTACCCCATGGAGATTTATGCATCACAGAGATATACAGTGAGACTCACCAGGGAGCAGGAGAAAGCAACACACACTTCTCTGAAATGAAACAAGAGACCACACAAAGCCCCAGAATTAGTCCTAAAGTGCTTGTGACAGATGAGGCTGCTTTCAGAGGGAAGACAGAAGAAAGAAGGCCAGGTGCTATGGTTGAGCTGAAGTTGTCCCTCTCAAATGATGCACACAAGGGCACCAATGCTCCTGCTGTAACTCTCATAAGGGCGGAAAAATGTCCCCCTTCAGGAAGAGGACCCAGTGTACAACAAGACAGGACTAGCCCGGTAATTGCAATTCCCCTAGGCGTGAAAGAGGGCAACATCCAGTGGTCTAGCAAAGTAGTCCAGTTTTCTAGTGGCACAGAGGTCAAGAGAATCCAAGATGAAGCTCCATCTCTACCCAGGGTGGAGGTGATCCTAGACTGTTTGGACAGTGAGAAGGAAGCACCCAGGTCTCTAGCTGAAAGGGGGTGTGTTAATTCTCAAGTGGAAGGAGGGCAGTCAGAAGCACCTCCTTCCCTCCCCTCCTTTGCAATCTCAACAGAAGGCACAGAGCAGGGAGAAGAGAACCAGCACTCAGAAAGGGATCACAGACCTCTCAAGCACAGGGCAAGGCACGCAAGTAAGTATGTCCCATCTAATAATTTGCTCTGCCTGAGGGTATCTTTTGAAAACTTTGGAACTTACCACTTTTGAAACTTTTAAAATAATTTCAGAATTTAGACTGCATTAGAAAAAATATTTAGAGTCTATTTCTGCAGTTTTCTAACTTTCCATCTGTTTTTTTTCTTTTAAATGATTTTTCTGTTCTTGCTTTATATTTTTTTTCAGGGTAATACCTGGAGGTAAAACCTCCTGGTGATGAGCCAAGAGTATTCCCATGCCTTAACTGTGCTGAATAAGCTTGCCTAGTAGACTTCCACTTTGAAATTAACTCATGACTTTGTTCAAATAAAAATACTTAAATCTCCAAAAAGGGAAGAATTCTGCTGGTCTTGTGGTATATGTTCAGAGGCAATCTGATGAATATTAACAAAAAAACCCCAAGTTGCTTGCACATTTCTAAGTGAATCTTGTGGATTTCTCCTTTAATAGTGAAAACTTTGTGTTGTTATTTGCATCATCTAAAATCAAAGCCATGCCACTACTCTTGAAAGCTAATTAAAAAGGCCAGTAGAAAAGCTTGATATTGCCTACTGAAGAGGTTTTGACAGACAGTAGCATGTGTATAACTGTTACATGATCCTTTCAGTTTTGTCACTGTTCTTTAGACTGTAAAGTGAACTATTTCTCCTCACCCCCATACCCAGAGATCAGCTTTAAAAAGTGTCCAAGACATTTACAGGAAAGTGAACTTGCTACTTGATCCAATATTAATTGAGAAAAGATATATTTTCATTACTTGTTTATTTATTCATTATTTTATTAATTTGGGATTTTTCTATTGGTTGCTTGCTCTTTCCCAACAATGTTAAGAATTCTGTCTGGGGATCTAGTAGCAGTATGCCAAGGGTGCTTGAATGTGTTCAGTGATACACGGTAGCAACAAGCTATTTTATATGCAGCATCGGAATCAATCTGCTAACCCACTGCTAATTCCTATGTAAGCATATTTTTAGCATTATAATAATTTTTACCTTATTGGCAAATGGAATAAGAAGTTACTTATGCCTAAGTGTCTGTATCCAATCCACATATTTTGTGCATATTAAATGAAGCATAAAAGAAAAGTGCACATGTACTTTTAGCTCAGAAGTTAGAAGCAACTGCAGGACTGTGACTGCCATAAATAACTACTTGCAGTGCCTCTCCAATAAGGCAAAAGAAGAATTAACTATGTATTACATGATAAACTATGCTTCCAAGTAAGGCATAGAGTCTGTCATTTTCACAACTCCACTGTGACAATCTCAATTCCTTCTAACCCAGTGGCAGGTGATTATCCTCAGAAGAAAAAAGTTCCCAAGTTCAGGGGAATAACCTGTTTGCAGCCAACACTATGCATGTTTTTTTGCAAAATTTGAAGTTATAGTGCAGCATTTAAATCTAACCAACAGATGAAAATTTATTACTGTTGCTTGACATTTTTAGCAGAAATTTCCCCTGTAAATAGTAATCAGATTGTATTTACCCAAAGAGCTAACATCTCTTCTGCCATCTTTTGAAACTATTGATTAAATAAGTATTCAAATGAATTAAGAAAAAAAAATCTAGCAAAATAAAAAGTTTCAGGTTTTTCTTTTTACAGAACTGTATGGATACCTGCTGAATCCCAATATGAGAAAAACACTCAGTGCTGATGCAAGTAGCTTATCTGAAAAAAAGAACTTGCATGCTTAAGTGTCATGCATGACACTTTCTGTCCTAATACTAAACCCATATTTTTGGAAAATGTCTACAGTGAATACTGTAAGCATTAGTATTATCTAGTGACCGAGCAAAGGATTTTGTGATTTGTCCCTTTCAAAATAAAATACTACAAGTTATTGGTTCAAGTGCCATGTTCTTTTCTCTTTTATAGTGAAAAGTCATGGTGCAGTCATGCAGTCATAATGGCAAATTGCCAGTTTTTAATAGAAGCATCAGACTCCATCTACTAACATGGCTAAAAGGATCACTAATAGAAAAAACAAAAAAGCAACAACAAAAAAACCCCATCACATGGCTTTATTTGTACCAGGAAAAGATACTAAATAATATTCTGTTGTGTTTTCATGTAGCATATTTTTTCATATAGCACATTTTTCCTTTTGAAATTAAGTGGAAAGACACCATTGATAAAGGCAGGAATCACTTGAAATTCTAGCTTGAAGGGAGGAGCTATTGAGGCTGTTGCTCATGAGATATGGCAGTGAAAAGAAGGGAAGGGAAACAGCAGCACCACCTGACTAGTGTTACTCCATGTGGCATGTGCTCCATGTCTTATAAGAAGGAATCAGTCCTGCTGAAGTACAGTGCACCTCTAGGCTTTAGAGTGGCATCTATTCCTATCCTACATGACTTGGTGAAAATAAATAATTTATTCTTTAAGAAATATGTATCATTGATATATGCTAGCAAATACTCTTGAAAAGTTAGTTGAGCCTCCTCCATTAATTTCTTAAAATGTGTATTAATTAATTTTCAAAATAAGTATTCTGGAGTTGTACCCTATACAATTTTGAATAATGTTTAAGACAAGCACTGCTTGTTACAAGACGGAAACTTGTTTTCCTTGAGTACCATGGCCAAACTCACAACATCATCTGCCTATTATTGTTGAGACTACTTGCAGGAATAAAAAATCAGAAACTCTGGGAATATAGACACATGTAACATTCCTATTTAACTAAGAAAGCCCTTAAGAAGCAAATGATGTAGTCCTTGAATTTGTATGGTTGTCACTCTAAGGAATGCTGGGTATGGGATTTATAACACAGTTGATATTGTGGGAAAAACTTAAGTATAATGACCTCTCCATACAAAAGAAAATAAATGTTTTAATAAAGGGGAAGGGAACAGTGGGTAAATTTCAGTATAGATAAATGTAGAACTTATTTTTGTTAATCTTTTCATACTTTTGTGGACTGCATGCAATTAAACGTGAACTTTAATTTTTTCCATAGGGCTCCGGCGAAGTGAGAGCCTGTCAGAGAAGCAGGTCAAAGAAGCTAAATCTAAATGTAAAAGTATTGCATTGCTGCTGACAGCAGCTCCCAATCCCAATTCCAAGGGGGTGTTGATGTTCAAGAAGCGTCGTCAAAGGGCGAGGAAATATACTTTAGTTAGCTACGGTACTGGGGAGTTAGAACGTGACGAAGACGAGGGTGAAGAAGGTGAAGGTGTAGAGGGGGACAAAGAAAATACATTTGAAGTGAGTTTGCTTGCAACAAGTGAGTCGGAAATAGATGAAGATTTCTTCTCTGACGCTGACAACAACAGTAAGATCGTGACGTTTGACTGGGACAGTGGTCTACTGGAGGTTGAAAAGAAAACAAAGAGTGGAGACAAGATGCAGACGCTTCCAGAGAGCACAGGTAAAGGGGCTCTCATGTTTGCCAAGAGACGGCAGAGGATGGATCAAATCACAGCTGAGCAAGAGGAGATGAATACACACACAGTGAATACAGAGGAAAAAAGGGAGGCCACCATGTCAGAGAGCTTCCAGAAAGTAAGCTCTTCAGTCTTTCAAACAAAGGAGGAAGAAATGTCAAGACAGCAGACCTGTGTGAGTAAAAGCTATACAGATGTAAGCCACAATCATAGCAAAATGGTACAACAAAATGGCTTTGGCTTAGCACCAGACATAAACCTCTCTTTTCATCCCTCTGAAGCTCAAAAAGCAGGAGTCTCTTTGAATAAAACAGCTAGACCTTTCTCCTCTGGGGTTCAAAACAGAGCTGCTGAACCATTTTCAGCTGTAAAAAACATTACCAGTCCTCTTTCAGATCTACCAGCTCCACCTCCTTACTGCTCTGTTAGCCCACCACCTGAAGCTTTCTACAGACCTGTTTCAGCTCCTGTAGCCAGCAGAGCTGCCCCAGCTGTGTGGTCACCCACTGAGCCAACAGAACACATAGCATCCAGGGATGAAAGGATTGCAGTGCCAGCCAAAAGAACTGGGATACTGCAAGAGGCGAAGAGAAGAAGCACTTCAAAACCTATGTTCACATTCAAAGAAACACCCAAAGTAAGTCCTAATCCTGCCCTATTGTCCCTTGTACACAATGCAGAGGGCAAAAAAGGTACTGGAGCTGGTTTTGAGTCAGGACCTGAAGAAGACTACCTCAGTTTGGGAGCAGAAGCTTGCAATTTCATGCAGACTCAAGCATCTAAACAAAAGGCACCTCCTCCTGTTGCTCCAAAGCCTTCACTCAAGATCTCTCCTACTGCTGGTACTCCAGTTTCACCAGTTTGGTCACCTTCAGTGGTGTCTCCTAACAAGGCTCCTTCTTTCCCAGCACCAGCCTCACCTCAAACAGCATACCCTGTAATACTCAAGTCTCCACAGTATCCTCATTCTCCTGCTCAAGCCCCAAGCACTCTCAGCTTAGATGGTTCTTTCAAAGGGCCTCAGGCAACTCTAGCAAGTCCAAACCATGCACCCAAGACTGCAGTCTCAACAACTGCTAGAGAAACAAAAGCACCCTTTGAGATGCCACCAGCTATGAGTGGAAAAGGAGCACAGTTATTTGCCAGAAGGCACTCTCGAATGGAGAAGTATGTAGTAGATTCAGAGACTGTGCAGGCAAATATGGCAAGAGCCTCATCTCCAACTCCATCTTTACCAGCTTCTTGGAAATATTCATCTAATGTCCGAGCACCTCCACCTGTTGCTTATAATCCCATTCACTGCCCATCTTATCCTCCTGCTGCTACCAAGCCCTCCACTCAGTCCACTGTTGCCACCAAAAATACAAAAAGAAAACCTAAGAAAAGCCTCAATGCTTTGGATGTTATGAAACACCAACCATATCAACTTGATGCATCTTTATTTACTTTTCAGCCTCCTAGTACTAAGGAAAGCCTTGCTAATAAACAGACATCAAAGCTGTCTACTTCAAAGCAAGCTCTACCTTTAAGACCACCTAGTGCTGGCTCTCCTACTAGTGCCCGGGCATCTTCAGTGTACTCCATGCCAGCCTACAGTTCACAACCTTCGTTCCAGTTCAATGCCTCTATACCAGTAAATGAATCATATTCACCTGCAGCCTACTCTGCATTTTCTAAGCCAGAAACCACCACATCACCTTTGTTTACTGCTCCGAGGCCAAAATTTTCAGCAAAGAAAGCTGGCGTCATTGCACAGGTGTGGAAGCCATCAACTATTGAAGAGTAAACCTTATAGCTGAAACTTAGTGTCCAGCTTGCTTGCAGTCAATGCTTTGGAGTGGTAACATGGCACACAAATAGTGCCAATAGTATTCCTTAGCTTACTTAATAATGTCAGATGTATCACCTCGGATCTGGGTCCAAAATATTTGAATATTTTTAAGGAATCAAAATAGATTAAAAAATTTAGCACATTTACACCTATTAACAGATGCTTTACACAGATAACATCCTGAAATTAACAGATACCATTGCATTAATTATGCAGGACACTAGGTTTTTGCTTTAGGATCACTACAACAGAAAAAACAGTAAGCAATATTCCTGGTATGTCAAATCAATAGAGACAAGCTTTCTGTCTGCCTCCTTCCCCAGACCTAGGGATTTTGGATTTTTTTTTTTTTATAAAAAAAGGGAAGTGTCTTATTAAATGATATTAATAGTAATGTGCCTTACTAATACTAGCACAGCACAAAAATAGGTAAGAATATTAGACTCTGACTGATCACTAGCAGAATATAACTGGATAGACATTTGGCCTGCACAGAGAGCCCACCAGCCAGAACTCAGCCAGAAGATTCCTTGCTCAAAGGTCCTTCCACAGGAATATAATTGATCAGACAGGGCCTAACTTTGTAAGCTATGTGGATCAGCTGTGATCCGAAACCATGAATCACCTCTGTCATTTCACAGAGAATGTGGTATAAATGATGCTGGAGCATTCTGAAGACTAAAAGAGGTGGTAAGGCAGCTGGAAAAATTAGTAAATATTTCCTGTTTGGGGAAAATTTGACATCCCAAGTGCAGACATATTTTTAGCCAAAGATTGCTGTGAATCCCAGTAATTAATATAGAAGCCAGTAAATCTAAATTATTGAACACCAGAGAGGTGAGCTGGGTTTTGCTGCTGCAATGTAACACTATAGTTTCTTGTGAAAGCACAATGATTGAGAATTTAAGGGATACAGATATTCAAGAGTACTGATTCTTGCAACCAGAGTAGTGTATGCTGCAGAAATTAGCACTTCACAGTAAATTATAATGTCTTCCTACTGGTCTCTTGTACACATTTTATTATTTTTCACTTGGGGCTTTATGGTGCTTCTTACCTCTTTAAGTCTTTTTACTCTGGCCTTTCACTTTTTACTTGTCATATTGGGACTAAGGATTAAAATACTGCTACTGCGGAAAATTCTTGAAGGTTTGTGGTCCTGAAACCTACTGTGTTGCACTGCAGTTAATACACAGTCTTGCTGAAATCAAGGAGCTGTATTTGAATAGTTTAGCATGTTTTTTGGTAAGCGGACCTATTAACATTAGTGGTGCTAGGTCTGAAACAAGGTGTTGCTTCACACAACTAAAGATATGAAAATTCATCCCAAGCGTGAAGCTAAAGATTAAAGTATCGTTCTGTGACTAAAGATGGCAGAATCTGTTAATACATTTATTTAAGCCACCATCCAGCTAGCTGCAGACTAGATTATGGATCTCTTATATCATATAAATTTTAGTAGAACTATCTGTCTTGATGTAACATTTCCTAGTATGAACAAAATCTCCTTAGTTTAGTCCTAGGATGGTAATTCCAACTGCAATCAGAATTAGAGAAGAATGCATTTGGTTGTACATGCAGAAGGCAGACTGGAATCAAAGTCTAATTGAGCCAATACAAAATCAGTCCTATATATTTTGGACCTCCCAAATCCTACTTCTCCTTTGAATTTTGGGTTAGGGTATGGACTGCATTAGAAAAAAATAGCAAAGTGATAGATCTCCATCTTAAAATACAGAAGTATGACAGGAAATATAAACTAGCATTATTTTAATCCTTTAGAGATGTCCTTTCTATCTGTCTTCCACTGTCAATATCTGTATTTTTCTTCTATTATTAAACTTGTCCCTTTCCTCTCTGCCTGTTTGGTTTGGTTGCTAATTTTTTGCTTCACCTACATCTGCAGGTTAGCAGTATATTTTAAAGGGAAATCCTTTTCCTTTTCTTTTTCCTTTCCCTTTACTTTTCCCTTTCTCTTTCCTTTCCCTCTAATAAATCTTATCTCATGTTACACACACTATTTTAAGTGGAATTTTAAGACACTAGTATCCACTTGGAATAACAATACCATTGTTATGGTATTGCACAGAAAGATACACAGAAATCCAGTCTCATATTGCCTTACACATTTTTACTCTCAGTCTCCTGTAAAATATATCTGTACATTAAAATCCCACTTATGTACTTGTTCACCTCGCCACACCAAGAACATTTCCTTAATGAAGAGATTTTGAGCGTTTTTGTATCTCCACAAGTGTAGATGTGGATGCATGTGGCTGCTTACACAGCATGACCATCAATTTGTTTCATACTCAGATTAGTGACTTTTGGAATTCATCACCAGCTACTGAATATCCTGTGTTAAATATGGAGATTCCTGAAATCTAACTTCTAAAATATATATGCCTTTATATGGCGTACCACTTTAAAAGTAAGAAATAATAAGCACTATTATTCTAATTATCAGAGGAAGAATCCAGACACAAAGGTGGGATATATTCTTATGCACAGGAAATCAGCTGGCCAGAAAGAAGTCAAGTCATTAGGAGCTAGAGGAGAGTTGTGAACTGAAAGAGAACATTTCAGTTTCCTGAGTCAACTGTCTAGAACTAAATTCAGCTGAGTGACAAAAATATATAAATGCTGTATCTAAAATAATTTTGCTATTTCTTTAATTTTCAGCCCACAACTAAAGTTTACTTAGGAAGTCAGCTAAATCATAGCCATGCATACATCAACAAGAAAAAAGTCAGCTCCTGTAATAGTAATATAAAATATATATAGCTATTAGCCTATCTTCTCTTTGCTTTGTCCACAAGAAAAGGAAGTGCATCTATGCTGAAAATCTGGATTTTGATCACATCTGAATTTTTTGCTGTTATTTAAATGCAAGTATTTCATATGGCCTATAGCAATGACATATGGAATTTTTTTTAAACAACCATAAGAGTAGGGGGAAAAAAGCCTCAGTGACACTTAGTAGTGTGTCTTAGCTCCTCTTAGCTCAGCTAAAATCTTCTGAAAATCCCATTCAAAGTCCAACTCTGAATACATTTTCACATCATTCTACATGCATGGTGCTTGGGTCCAACATGGTTTCATGACTCCTTTAACTAATCAGGTAAGTCTGTAATTCTTATTAACGTTTCAAAAGACTAGTCTACTTAAAGAAATGGTTTTATCAATCTCTTGTGAAGCACATATTTAGAGGAAAGTTCATTATCATGGGTCCAAAGGAAAAGCTAATTATGATGTCAAACATATCTGAAATATCAAGAAAATGAATGGTTTGTGTAGAGAGGGACCATATGAAATTTCATTTTGAAGGGGCAGTGAGCTTTTGTAAATGTTTTTCTGAAAACATCATGAAGAATTATTTTATAATATGACACAGCTATGAAGATGCAATTGCTATGTTTATTATGCAAGCGTATTTACCAGTGAATTTTAGGCAACTCGTAATAACAACATATCCAGTATGGTAACAAGAAAAGAATTTATGTCTCTTATGGCTTTTTAGCACACTTAATTATAGCACATAGTGGAGGTATTATCTTGCACCAGATTGGATCTCACATTCTAGCCATCTTTTTCATGGAAACAGCTACCTCTATCATGGGTTTATATACTTTCAAATTCTGATTCAGTTACAAACCTCTTATCATAAAACCTGAATTGAAAACTTTCATTTTGGAGATCAGTAGCTTTTAGACAAAAAACTGAAATTTCTATTGCAAAAATAAAAGACCAAATTAAATTCTTTAACAAAGAACTGGTGAACCTCTCCCCCCTTCTCTAGGGGAACCACTCATGCCACATTCTTGCTCAGCAAAAGATAACTTATTATGAAACAAACAGAAAGATATTTCAATTATTATTTCTGTAGGAACATTTACAGAGTAAACATAACATCTCTTACAAGTAAGCCTCATGATTTTGCTTTCTTCTCTCTTATGAAAAAAAAAAATTCTGCTAATGTCCAAGTGACAATAGCAGTGACAATAAGCTGCTTGGTTCCAAAAGCACCTGGCTGATGATGGTGTACTTTATAACACACTCATATCAAGACCTGCAGCAGGGAATACCCTCTTCTGTTTTAGCCACACTGAAAATTCCCTTTGAGATTAAGCCAATGCAGTTCTGAGAAAAGCCACCAAAAGAAGGTTTCAGTTAATTTTTGTCTTGAGTCTTCTTGCACTGACCATAATTTTATACAGCTAGTTTAATTTAATTTTATTTTGCATCGGTGATTTTATTTTGTATGAGACATTCAAGAGTCAAGACACAAAATCAGCCCTAAAACTGCAGTTACATATTTTGCTCTCACCAGAGCAATTATGTGTCAATTAGTTTACTTTTTTCTTGCTAGAGTGCTGCTATTACTCACACTGAAGAAAATGTTCTGAATTCACACAAATTTTTGTTTGAAGTAAAGAAATAACAAAAGTCTGAGGTAACAGCATGTTCCATAGTGAGAGGCTGTGTGTGGTTCAGATAGGAAAAAAAATGCTAAGTGGCAGAGCAGCAATTCTGAGAGAAAAAACTACTAGGATTAGAGGAAGCCATGCAGTGGGGAAAAAAACTCCTGGAAAAAAGCAGAAACTGCACAAGATAAAACACCTCTCTGATGATCACAAAATAATGAAGGTGCAAGAGATGAAAACAGAAAGAATGGTTTCATTATTTTGCAGAGATGGCTGGCTGTTTCTAGCCTTTTATTGACATTTTCTAGATTATTCTTGGATGATAGAGTGTTCACATCAGTGGGCATGATTTTTTCCTCTACAATTTACAAAAAAAGATATTGTGAAAGAATCAAAATGCTAATTTCATCAAAAAGAAACAAGTATGCTTTTTTAAAAAAAACAAAAGAAAACAAAACAGGCCCTATCAATAGACTACTCTGTGAGACAACAGATCTACAAAAATACTGTCCTAGATAGCTCCTATACATGAGAGTTTTCTAAAGTACCAAGGTGAACTCTGATAAAAGATTATGACCAACTATAAAGAGAACTTGACACCAAGTGAAGTGATCTGGGAGGAGCAATGTTTATCTCGTATCCAAGACACCACAACAAAGGACCAGCCTCACCATGATGCTCTGCTGCTCCAGTATCTCTGCAGGGAATCCTCTGTACACCCTGAGCCAGGGAAATACCTTTGAAATGACAGCACTCTTGACAACTAACAATTTGCAAATTCTTTCTCCCTTCTCTTTCGAGGATCCTTTTACAGATTCCATAGCATTAAGATTTAAAAACTATTTGGTTTAAAAAGATTCACTCTTCCGCTCTTGCCTTTTTAACAAAAGACAACACTTTTTTTTGTGTGTGAAGTCAAACACCCAGAATTCCACTGATCACTTTGGCAGTTCATTATGGCAAGTGTAAACCTTAATTACACAGCTTGGGATGATTTTATTTTATAATGACTCTACACAGCTTGAAAGAAATGTTACACAAAGAAGAAACTTGATAAGATCATAATAAAACCTGTCAATTCAGAAGCTGTTTATTACTCACTGCTGGTTGAATTCTTGGGAAAATACGTGAGCCTGATAATTTCATAGCACTTGGTGCCGCCATCACAAGGCATGACGACTGTTCTTACCCACAGTTAATATTACCTTTGCTTATGACTGCATAAGGAAGGATCTGGAATGACTTGAGAGCTATGTTTAACAAGTGCTTGATTTAAGAAATACATGACAGAAGAAGGAACATTACAGATAAAATACACTCCCAATGACTGCAGTTTATGGTGACACAGAGCACAATACTCATTGATTTCAGTGCAAGCTTTAACTAACTGTAAAGCAAATGATTCAGTACGTTTGTATCAGACGAAAGTTTCCACAGAGTAACAATTTATGGACATATATTTTCAATGTTTTTGCAAAAAAACCCCACACCTTTTTAAAAGAATGTCAATAACTGCTAGTGATTTTTTTTTCTTCGATCTGTGAGAATGATACTTCTTATAGTCTCACTGTGAACATTGTTAGTATACAGCTTTCTTAATGTGAACAAAAGCAAAGCATGTGCATCTGGGTACATTTAGTTATCTTCCTAGAATTTCAGCAACATCAGGCTTATAACTTCAAAGTCAAACCTAAGAAGATGACAAGAAAAACTCAAAATCTGCCTGCAGTTTAATTTTCTTTGCTTAAGTAAAAAGTTTTAGATATGTACAGATAATTCTGCCAGTCCTAGCCATACTACATGAATATCTTTTAAGAAAAAAAATGAGCTGTAACTTTCTGCAAAAAGGCTTCCACATACTTCCTTGCTGCTTGTTTGGGTGATGTCAGAAAGTACAGAGGTGTGTCAAATGAGAAGAAAAATGTCAAGATGGCATTCCATTAAAAAGTCAAATAATTAGACAAAAGGAGAGGCAACAATGTAACTTTTAATGCTGATGTAAATCTGGACCTGCACTGTACTCTGTTGCACAGCTGTGATCATTTCAGATATACAAAATTACAAATGTCTCCACCCTAAGATTACTTTCAGAGAGGTATTTCAGTAGAGGAACTTGACAGACTTGGTACTGCTACAAGAATGTACTGAAGCAAGCTAACCCTATGTAACCCTATGTATATATAAATATGAAAAAAACAATGTTAAACACTACTGCTTGGATTACAAAAGGCAGCACCTGGAATTAATGTTAATCTAACTGTCCCAGGCATTTGAGTGACTAAAATATCTGTCATCATGTCATCATCTGCTATTTTTTTCTGTAAGACTCCAGATTCAATTTAGGGCAGACGAGGGTGCTATCAAATACATCTTTATTATTTCTTTCTGATATTGTGCCATGCTTAGCATCATTTCTTAACATAAAACCTTCAAAATCTTCTCTTAATGAAAATTTATTTTCTCATAGATTTTTTTGCTAGTATCCAAGTCAGTCAGACTTTAATTTATATCAATTTAAAGCCCTTTTATTGTCCATACAAAACAGCACGGTCAGAAACTAGGACAAGCTTTGAACTTGTATTTCATTGACAAGACTGCTTGTTAAGACCTTCCTTTAAGCTGTGTATTATAAAAATCCAGAAGGTGGCAGCAAGTATTCTTCTTAGCAAGAAACTGTCTATTGCAAAGAAAGATGTCCATGGCCAAAAATGTTTCAGCCATTTGTTTTTTATAGGTATTATATTTTGATAATTGTATATGGATAAAGATCAAATTATAACAGAAAGCTCTGATTTTCTGTCATTTAAACAGGTGAAAAGTGAACTACATATATTACTACTTTAGCAGCACTCCCACGTCTTTTCCACACAGTCACTTTGCAGTATTTTACATTCCTCTTCTGCCATTACTTGACAAAAGGACTTCATTATCAAAAGCAGAATTTGTCACATAGCTTATGTAAAATGGCTGACAGCATTTCATTAGTCTGTATACAAATTATGAAATCAAAATTATTCTCACCTGAAATAATACCAGTTCCGAACAATCTAAACTTAGAATAAATTAGGTCCCAGTTCTAAAATTCCCTAAGACAGCTTTGAGGAAATTAGCATCAGATGTTAACTGTGATTCTAATCTACTACTAATCTCAGTATGGCGATAGACAAGGATTAATTTTTAGACAGGTAAGATTGCCTGCCTATCCAGCCATTAGTAGACCCATTCACGAAAATTCTGCATTCCAATTTTAGCCTGCTATAAATTAATACTAGAGTTTCAAACACAGATGATTTTTTTAAATGCCACAGGTGGTGGCATTTCAGAGAGAAATTATTTCTTCATTATATAAAGTTTAACTGGTTAATGGTTTGGGATAAGAGAACTATAATAAGTATTCTGACTGGCCTACCTGGGTTTGCTTCTCATTGGCTGAAAGCATGATACCTTGACTCTTATTTTCCACGTAAAAAAAACAGAAATCCTTCCCATTGGGTAAAGATATGGAGAACCTTTAATCTATTCTTGAAAGTATATAACTTCATTTGTGGGAAAAAAAAACCAACTGTATTTTCTTTTAATCACTTACTTTCCAAATAGGTAATTGTTTCTTCATCTATGCTACTATCTTAGTGCACTCAGTTGGGATCTGTCTGTATGTAATGATCTGATCAACCACATTTTAACATGCGATCATTTCAGGGTTTAATGGAGGATTCTTAAAAACAAAGTATTAATTTTTTTCTGGATAGAAGTAGAACCACATGGAAATTTGTCCAGAGTATGTGCAGGTAGGATTAAAAATATTTGGAAGTTTCCACTCTGGAAATGCACACTGGAAACAGCTGGTCATAGCTAAGAAGTTAACAGATAGTCCTGATACAAAGCCTTGTAACAGATCTCATTAAATAACCTTTGTGTGTCAGTCTATACCTTTTTTAAGAGATTCAGACTGAGCACCACAAAACTGAATGAAAATAATGAAACAAGTAGTCCCTTTCTCAGTTTCCATCTCTCACATACAAGACTGGTATTAAAACATAACTTAATAGCCTGTGTAAAGCAGTTTTTCAAGCTACTAATATGCATCAAGATCCTGTCGCATTCAAGCCTATAAACCATGACACATATATGAATCTTTGCTATGTAAGCTTTATTTTATATGATCAAATACCTAAAGGTTGGTATATAAATCATGCTCACAGAACTTTAAGTTTGGAAGCTAATTAGGAAAAATAACACAGGCCAGTGTTGTTTGAACTAAATTCTAGCAAAGCCTCTGGCAAAAGGGACTGAAATTTCACACCAGATTACAGAGTTAAAGGCATTTAAACCTCAGGATATGAAACAGTGTAAATCAATGAGTTTAGGAACCACATATATAGAGCCTACTCAGTAAGAACAATGTAATTTATCTGTGTGACAGAAAACATTTGTGGCTTGGAGAAAAGGCCTGCTTTACATGCTGCCAAATGACTGTTGCAGTAGAACCTCTTCACGAACACAGTTTCTGTTTCAAAGTGCTGCATTACTAAGAAGATTAGGATTTGTTAAATATGAATGGATTGCACCTATAAATGGGTCAGAATGTACTGAAATTTTGAGGGCACTGACTTCTAACAAAGCCAGGTTAAGCAGCATCCTGTAAGGGTATTAAGCGCATGATTAGTTTTGTGTTCATTTTGTGCTCTGAAAAGCAAAACCAAGGATAAATCTAACAATTTTAGAGTAAGGAATGCCTTTCTTGAGAGGAGAAGTCATAGCTAAATTCTTGGACAGATGTCCTAGACAGAACAGTTATCAAATAAATTAGGCTGTGCACACATGTTAGAAGGAATCCTGTAAACACATACAGAACTGTCACAACACGACTTCCTTTTTCATGATTAAGAATGGTGTTTTCAGAACAAAGCACATTAGCTAAGTAGGGAAAAAGATGCCTGGTTGCTAACGTACTTGCACCTTTTCAGTAAAAGTCTCTTTGGTCTCTTTACTTGCCTCAAAAGATCAATTTGTTCTGCCCTTGTTCCTGTTTATTTCTCTGCCCCTTTTTTAATATCTCCTCTCTTCCCACTAAATTTAAGTATTGAAAAGTAACCACAGTCATCAAAAGGGATTGGCAGGATGTGCTTTCTGGGCCTGTTCCAGTTAGGAAGTGAAAGGGCTTCCTTTTTGTTGCTTAATAACTGGAACTTTATTTGGTATTCTGTTTTCCTAGGAAAGAAGCAGTGGACGCTCATTATCACTTCCTGGTAGACCTTCTTCATTCATTTCTGGAGCCATGTCCCCTCTTATATTTCAGCCTTGCCCTGATTACATGAGCAAGGCAGACACAGCAGCTGGCAAGGCTGGCAAAAGACTGACTCCCTGGGAAGCAGCAGCAAGATCTCCTCTTGGCCTTGTGGATGAAGCTTTTGGGCCCCAAAGTATTCAGGAATCCATTGCTGCTAATGTAGTATCTGCTGCTCGCAGGAAAACACTTCCTGAGCTGCCAGATGAATGGAAACAAAAAGTCTCTCATGAGCCTTCAGCCCCAAGTGGTAGTGTAGCCTCACTAGGAAAGAAGCAGCCAGGTATTCTACCACTCCCAAAAAGCTCCCAGTCTGCCTCAAGTGCCACCATGCAGGCTGGCACTCAGCTGCAGTATGCTTACTGCAATCAGTGGTCCAGAACAGATGCTGATATAATGTCCATGGATTCCAGGTCTGACTATTGCTTTTCAACAGCTGATTCAAACTACAACCCACAGCCAAGGGCATGGAAGCGTCCAACATGAGCAGCCAGCTGAAGGGCCTGGCATGTTTTCCCTTCTTTCAGCTTTACAAGTCTTACCTTTGAGTTGGATTAAGAAATTTTCCTGCTGGCCTGATGTTCTCTGAACTAAAGAAATGAAGAGGCAAAATTGTAAGGATCACAGTTTTCACATGACTGCAGAGCTAGCAGCCTCTAGAATAGACTCAGTTTTACACCTAATTTAAGAATCTTCTGCTTATCAGAAGTAAAAAATGCACATCCTGGGGTAAGGGGGGGGGGGGGGGATAGAAGTGGGGCCAACAATGTGCTCAATGCAAACATCTAGAAAGGATTCAGACTGAGAAAGTATAAGTGCTTGTAGTTGCATTAATGTGAAAAAAATAAGAAAGTAAAATAAGGGCATTTTAAAGGCAAGAAGTATTTTACAGACTCTTGTAGGTTTTCTGGGTGTTTGACATGAGTTACAAGGTACTAGACATAACCAGATTGAGAAAGTTCTGATGGAAGTGGAATACTTTGAAGCAGTGGCTTATTTTCCATATGGTTTTATACTGCATTAAAAAATTATCTAAGTAAGTAAATCAATTAATACCTTTACTGTAGCAACAGTTAAAATTGGTGGTCATGGTTTCCGAAATTCTACAATATGTAGGCATATGCAGTCTTATGCAGTCATTCATTTGAGATGGATTTCAAGGCAGTTTCAATTAAGTTTTATGTATTGTGGTTAATCAAATAATCCAAACACAATAGCAAGAAAGCTGGTATTAACAGAGATCAGTACCATGACACTTGAACAATAGAAGGATGGGGAAAGCATTTAGAGTGTATTTAAGCTGGACTGCAAGTTAATTTTGCAATAAACTATCAAACAAGCCAGAGGCTGATCAAACTTTCTCTGTGAAATGCAGTATTTGCTGAACACTCACTGCTATGGTGTCTGGTAATCAGGCTAGTTATTCTTAGTATCTAGGTAGCTCAAGGTTTAGAAAGCTTTTGATTTGTATTCTCACTCTGGAAGACACAGATAAGTCATTTATCAAGAACAATACCAGCTCTGTGTAGACATTGGTATGTGAAAAAGGGTTTATGCCATGTGTTACATAGTATGAGAGTAGAAGAAGTAGTAAATACTTGGACAGTTGGTTACAATTAAACTATCTTGATGGCTCTGAAGAGATGGTAAATTATTTTTGCTGGTGATACACATCTTGCATCTATAGCTTATTTAAACAGTAGAAATATGTGGCTAAAAACATGTATTCCAAGCCTAGTGGGTATTTTAGATGTTATTAAAGCATTAAATGAACACCCCAACCTTTACAAAGTACTCGGCATCTTATTTTGTGGGGCTTTCTTCAAGGATGTGTCCCAGTCAACTAAGATTCCTAAAACTAAAAAACAGCAGAAGTTCTGTTAACTATCCTTAGTTCCAATAAGGTTGTCAATTGCAAATGAAGCAGTTAGATTAGAATGGACCAAAACATATAAACAGTAAGAATGAATATATTACAAAATATTTCCTTCTGCAAAGAATTTCCCATTATAGCAAATACAAAATACTAGAGGTATAAAGGAAAATTAAATTAAGAGTAATTAATTAAGAGTAAATATCTACATGTAAAATATACGCTTGATGTGTTTAAGTTGGCAGTAATTCTTTAGTCAAACCAAAGTCTCCCTGAAACCAACCAGTCCTTTTGATCAAGCAGGAAAAGAGGACATGTGAGTTGTAAACCTTTAAGCTAGGCCCATATTGCTATAGCACTTTACAAATTTATTTCACAAATTATGGATTTGCAAAGAAAATATTGTTTTGAAAAATTACACTAACAAGGCTGCCATGATATGCGTGAAATGAGCTTTGCACCTTAGAGTCATACACATACATAATTTTTGTGACACACAGGCAAAAATACATTTTTCTCTGCATGTTTCCATAATACCCCATGTTATCCTAACTGGGAATATTCCCAGTGAAACCAATGGGACTGTGGTAGTTCCAATACCCTTAAGGAATTGTCTTTGGATCCAGACCTATCTCCCTGGAAGTACATGTCAAGTTTTCACTTATTTTCAGTGAAATTATAATTCCAAGTGAAATTCAGTGAAATTTATAATGCCAAGTCATCAAGGCCTTAACTATTCAATAAATACCAGTGCACGTATACTATGCAGAAGTCCTACATTCTGCCCATTATATAATGGTTACATATTTTGCTGAACTGTTGCACATATTACCATAATAAAATTATTCCCTTTATGCAAGTCAAGTTCAGGTTTCTGTTTTGAACTGTATCCTTTACACTCTTAAACCAAACACCAGACCAATGAATTTGCAGTAAGGCATATTTTCACCCAATACAATTATTTTAATTCTCAGAATCAAATGCCTAACTTTTGGATTCTCATTGAAACTGATGTTATGAATTCTAAGGTCATTCAACTACAAGAAGGAAATTGTGCTTAATTAAAAAAAAAAAAGTGATATACAAATTTATATTTAAAAGGATTTAATGCTGCAATCGCATAGCAATACAGAAAAGGACACTCTAGGATAAAGCTCCCCCCCCATCTATACAACAAACATTTAAGAATGGCAGACACAGAGTTTCAGACAGAATCACTGACTTTCTGTCCATGTCCCAAGAAAAACTGCCCTATAATTTTTTTCTATTCACAAGAATGAATCCATCATTAAGTACTTCTGTGAACATAAGAATTACTGATGTTGACTATCCTGTGGCTTTAACATGAACTACTACAGATTTATTTTTTATCCTGTTGAAGATTTACTTGCTTTCTTGCCCATAAGGATTCTCTCATATGTAATAAGGAATGAGTTCACATTGCAGTATTTCCCTCAATAACCACATTGTACTTCATATTTTCACAAAAGATGTGGGCAATGAATTGTCTTTGAGTTCTATTCCACTACCACATGGTAATGAAAAAAAACCTCATTTTCAAAGTTATTAATGTGAGAACAAACATGCACACAGGCAAGAGGAAAGATCACTTGGGCTTGCTTACAAAGGAAATCATGCTAAAACCAGATTGAGAAAATGTACTAATTTCAATGAAAGCAGCAGGCCCAGGCGACTAAATGAAATATTAATGCATATAGAGCTTCATGAAGAACCACATGGTATATTTCACTTTCTGTTCTTCACACATTCTTACACTAGCAAAGCATCTTTCTATGAAATAGTTGTGAGTGTTTTGTGTGTTACATTAAAGTATTTCTTACATTTGTTTTTAAATGCACAGATCTGCTCAGTAAACATGAGGAAAAAAATTCCCTTGATATTTTAAATACATTGGTTTTGTGTTCACCTTCAGAGCTGTGTCTGTTAATAAGCAGAGCATTTCAACAGACAGTATAACTGAAAATTTAATTTCTTTAGTTATGTTAGATGATGATGTTCACAACTCTTGTTCTTAATTTGTTTTCATTTTGGTTTAAGACAATCAAATACCTATTCACATTGCATTTCTGCCTAGTAGCAAAAGACTCTATTATATTTATAAAAGGCTCACTGCAAAGGACACTTTATTTGAGAATGCATGCCAGAGATGTAAGTTGTGTCTTTTAATAAAGTGATGTGACCAATCTGATGAGAAATGCAAATTTGTTTTTCTAAATTCTTGTCTGTTTGTGTAAATAATCTGAACCCAAGTAAAGCCTAATGGTTTTTTTGTGCACCATTTCTAGATTCACTGTTTTTTTCAGCGACCTGATGCTGATATGAGCTTCTAGAAGCTTAATCAATATCAGGTCAAATGGCAACTCTTCAAATTCAGTAGAATTTCCTTTTCATACTGACTAAGCAGAAGAAGAAAATGTAGTTAAGTACAATTTGCCAAGATAAAATAGTATGGTCAGAGCAGCTTTTAATTATTTGAACATTTTCATCCCTACAGTAAGAATCTGCAACTAACATCTACTGACTATAATGACTTTTCCACCTTACATGCACTTAAACCTGTGCTTAGTTCTTGTAGCTTTGTTTATAAAGGTTTTATTACTGTACTCTCTTGATATTTACTCTTAATTTAAACATACCATTTAAAAAGAAATAAATATTGAGAATAAATTGTGAACCCAGTCTGTGCACTGTTTAGGCTATTTGGGTGAATCTTAAGGAAATCAGGACAGTATGTACAATCTAACTTTTAAAAGCCAGATGAAATTACACTATTTACATGTAATTAATCACAAAGCAGTTTTTGCATTTCTAAACCAAGCAGAATTTTGCCCAGAATACAAGAAATATTAGTGATGCCTCTAAAGCTTGGGGAACAATTTAACAGATTTGCCTGATCAAGGATTTACATGGTTACATTTTCATTCTTCTTTTGTAAGCTCTTAAATACATCGCAAAAGAAAGAAAGCATAAGCCAGAGCCTCACTTTAATGTAACTCCCTTGATTTCAGTAATTTGCAGCAAATCAAAAATCTCACTACACAAGCAAACAGTCATTGATTTTGTGTGATGTCTTACCCTTCAGATAATGTACTTTGGTTTCTTGAAACGTCCCAGATTTTCTGGTGCACTCATCAACATTCAAGAGTGCTTAAAACTACTTCAGGGTAGCAGACTGCTCCACTACTGAACATGAGTCTGGTGGAATGAATATTTCGTGTAATGAGTAATTTTAAGTCCGGAAATAAAGAAGCTGTTTCCAGGCCAGTATCCAGTTTCCCTCCAACTCAACAGTGGTGCTTTTAAGCTGTTCACTGGATATATTACTGGGTTTTATTGACAAGTCTTGTCTTGCTGCTGAGTCAGAAACAGTGCTCAATAAGCTGCAAAATGGTGTTTGTTCAGAAATTTTCAGTCCTAAAAAAGAGGACTCAAATGTTTAATATTCAAAACAAAATCACCTCAGAAGTGTTTGTGTGCACACACACCTAAATTGCTTTTTTCTGGAGAAAAAAAGTTAATGGCCATTTAACAGACATTAATGGAGAACTAGGAGAACATATTGTACTTCAGTATGCTCCCAATACAACTGGAAGGTTACAATAAAAGTGACACACATATAGAAAAGAAGGCATTGACACTCCCCTCACTAGGTATCTAGACCTATTTTCATCTTTAAAATAAATCAAAACATGAAGATAGCTTTTTTCTAATAGTGCAGAGATTCATGACTTACTATTTCCCTATAAAGAAACATGGGAGAAGATATGGTAATTGCTGGAAAAAAAAAATTCATGTTGAAAACAATTTTAAGCAGGCTGTAGACAAGAAGGATTTGCTCAAGGCACAAAAAGGAAAATAAGAAGCTTTATGTCATTTAGAATCAGAATAACAGAATCCTTGGTATCTTTTCCTAGAATGAACACCCTCATAGGAGTATGGCAGCTATAAAACAACTACCAATTTTTACTGTGATTAGCAAACTGCTAAGATATCTTAGTTTTAATCAGTTACTTCCTGTTATTAATGGATGCACTTGAGTTTAACCTCAGAAAGTCAGTAATTTTGGGAAAACAAGAACCAACATGAAGTCATCATATGCTCAGCTCTACAGTACATCTAATAATATTTTTTTCTAACAAAAAAGCTTATAAGTAAAACAAGCACTTCATATTTTTGATTAGGTGCTTATCAACTGCACTGATTTTCAGGTCCAAGACAGTCGGTTACAGTCAAATGCAAAACTCTTGTCTATTATATAGGTTGTTTATCAGAACAGAGTTTAAATTGAAAGTCTTCACTGAATTACTTGCATGTACAAAAGAACAGTCTCCTTTTTAAAAGAAAAGAAATAGATAACTTTTCTGGTTTCCTAGAAATTCCCCTCTATGTATCTACATAACTTTATGTCTTAAGTGAAAGATGAAAAGTATTTTCTTCACTATTTCTGTTCTTTACCATTATTTTCTTCCTTTTGCAATTTAAAATGCCAGATTTTCCATGTGGTAGTAATGTAAAAAAAAAAAGATCAGTGTAGAAATTAATAAATCTACCAACTGAACCTGTACACCATGAAGAAAAATGCAGTTCAAATAAACACCAAGAACAGAACAAGGCAACAAAAATCCTTTGACCACATGAAGCAAAATCCTGATCCCAGCTAAATCAACTGGAGCTTTACTAATTTGCCACTTAACACCAGCAGGTAAAGGATTTCAACTCACACAGAAATGTACAGGATCACAAAAGACAACTGGCCATGAATTCAGAAGCACCGAACTGGTGTCAGCAGTTTTGTAGAAATTTGAAGTTTGTAGTTTTAAATGTGATCAACAAAACAATAAGGTGTTGATCAGATGGTGTAATCTGGATCATGGTGTAATCCAGCAAGCATTACTTCCAATTTTGCTGCTCATACTTGGTAAAACATAGTATCCAACCTATAGTGTACCTTCCAAAAATACTGTAAAATACATACTTACTATGGGAATCTCTTCCTGGGGGATCTTTTGTGCATGATTCTAATAACAGCTGAAGGAAAAAAATAGAAATAATGTTAAGCATTAATCACGAATGTAGAAATTATCCCCAAAACAATTGAACAGTAGTACTGTAATTGTGCTCTACACAATGAAAAATACTGCAATATTTTGCACTTCATAGGGGTCAAACTGACATGTGCATTTCGGGGGATATAATATAGTAACACTTCTTCTGCTGTGATGTGCCACAGTTTTAAAGTTTATGCTAAAGATAGTTGCTAATAATTTGCACCACTGAGTGCTAAAATGGTTCCCTACATGTGAGATGGGTAAAAAAAAAAAAGCCTGAATATGAAATTTGGTGATAATGATAGTATTGAATCTTTTTCAAGTTTGGCTTTTGTTTCTGAAAGAATCTTCATTTTCACCTGGAGACTGGTTTGGTGGTAGATAAAGGGCTATCATTTTCCTCAGCAAAATTAAGTGTGACAAGACAAAAACACTTAAGCTTCTTTGATAATGAAAACACCAAATGGAAAAAAAAGTTCAGCCAGACTACAACTTCAAAAATGGGGTCTACAGCTCATTGGTGATTTTGGAAAAAACACCAGACCAACAGACTCCACTTTTTCTCTGCTAATACTGAGCCTGCCTATGCAGGCTTGAGAAGAACCTTCACAAATGCCAGAAGTAGACTTAGTCTTTTAGAAGTGCTACTAGTAAATAGTCATTCTACTACTTTATTAAGCAAATAGACTCTCAAAGCTTTTAAAATGGATTCAGGTATCCCTGGATGTTAACTGACACTTAATACCTATAAAATCAGCATTTAATGCATGGCTGCGCAAGGAACATCATTTACTTTAGTCATGACTGTCTGCTGAAGACAACCAGAAAGTTTATTTAGATGACTTACTAATTTCTGCTATCCCCGCTATGTAAGGATTTAATCTCTCACCACAAAATTGAAGAGGTCAGCAGAAAAGTTGGATTCTTAAGCTCTTAATTGTCTGATGACATATTTTGCTCCAAAACTGTTAGTCTTTTTTGTATTGTGTATTTATTTTCCAAAATTTAACATGGTCTTCACAATGACGTATATTCATCTCTCTATGGAGGTCAAATAAGAATTAATTTTCCAGGTACAATTTATCCTGAACACATGTACTTAAAAAAAAAAAATAAAAAACAGTCGGTCCTGAGGGTGAATATTCCTCAGATCTCTTCACTGGAGAAAACTGACCTCTAGAAACAGGATCTGTTCCCTGGGGATCACCTGCAACCAGCTTTTAACTTGGTATATGTCTTCCAATTAATGCCCAGAAGAAAAAGAAACAGACAGTTACTGAAAAATGTTGGTCCTAGCTTGTGGTTTTGTAAAGGTTTCAAAAGTCCTTTTGCTCAGTATCACCCTGTGAAGCATAAAAATAACCTAGTCTCTATATTTACAGTGCTGGATGAGTTCAGTCATTAAGTCTCTATTCAAAGCATGTTCATAAAAATTACCTACAGAAGTAATTTCAGAAGTGCTGAGGCCAAAACCAGTGAAATGCATAAAGCTCATCATGTCTTAAAATCAGCCTACTCTTTCATAGTCTGAATACGATGTTCCATTTGTAATTTTAGACGTCTAGATTTTAAATGCTTTCTAAAAACAGTCTCAGTAAACTTGATGACAATCTTAAATTGGAATTTACAGGCCTGTTGTTTTCTTCCCAGTTGTATAGATACTTCCTAGAAAGTACTGCTTTTCCAACCACAGTGTTTTCAGATGTAGTTATGACACAATAGGCTGCAGTATTCAATATTGCATTTAAGACTTCATTGAATGCAAGCAAGCAGTTTACATTGACATTCAAAGAAGCTATGCATGAGCTTAAGGGGAAACCTTATTTGGCAAGTGACACTACCACACAACATTGCAATCTACTGAGTACAGAGACAAATCCTGCTTTCATACTTCTGCAGTAGCAAAACTCCCAATAGCTGACACTCCCTTTCATGAACCACTCATGTACATATAATTGTTTTGATTTAAATATGTTCCTGTGCAGGAAAGGCAGGTATAATGACGAATGGGAAAATAATTTTCATAACACTAGGATACTAAAAAAAGAAAGAAATGTGGGACAAAGTAGGTATGTGTACTTGCTGAAATACACTGCATGTCTCTGAAGAGAACAGAGCACTGCCACTGAGGGACCCTGCACTGCTTGAAGTCACAAATCCATTTTCCCTTATTTATTCTAATTTACAGTAAAATATACTTGTGTGCGTAGCACCAGAGATATGTTAAGAAAGAAACATTAAAATCTACTATACCAAATACCAGAATATCCACTGTATGGCATATTCCCACTTCATAAAGAATAGTAACATCCCTGTGACACTTAGGCCTAAAACTCAGTGATACCAATGGGTACAAGAGCTGCTTTGCCCATAAATGGCCCAGAATAAAGCAAGGTTAACACAGCTGACCTGTGTCAAAACTAAAGGTTCCTCCAGACTTTGAGACATGAGTCTGAATCACTTACAAATAGCAACTGTACTCAAACAAGTGTTTTGGAAAGAAACCACTGTTACCTAGGATGACACTTCTCTTGGAATTGCGCTGAAGTTTCCAGGATAGAGTCACTTCAGTTCAAGGGATTACAACACATTCATTACGTTTTTCCTAAAGGCAGCAGGAGCATCACATGATTGCTCATTTCTCTTAAAAATTATGACTAGGTGGCTGGTTATAGGCACTCATTTATATTTCTCCACCAAGAAACAAGACTTTACCTCAGGTCTACTAGTCACTGTGGTCACCTTTCAACCCTGTATTACAGCTTACAAAGTGGATCAAGAAAGGGATGCCAAATTATCAGAGTACTTTCTGCTACAGGCTGCAACATGGCAAAGAGAACAGCCTCTTTGAGGGGTGGTGTTCTTCATTATTTCTCTGCCACAGCAGCATGAAAAGTGAGATTTCAACACTGTGGCTCCAGCAAGGGGCTGAGGGAGCACAGGCAGGCCAATATGGAGAAGGGTCATCTCTCTCCATGGCACAGCAGTTGTAGTTTGTTTCACTGCTGTGTGAAGGAGGGAATTTGAGATACTGTGCTAATGTGCTTGGGTTTGGGAGTAACACAGCTCTTTTTTTGCCCCTGAAGTCTGCAGCAAATTTACAGTCTAAATCCCACTTAGGGGATGCAGTGAGTACATGCTTGGAGGGAAGCTGTGCAAGTCCAGTGAAACTGGATGGTGGTAGATGTATTGAATGTCCCATTTCCACACAACATGGAAGCTATGTCCCAAGCCAGAAGAAGCAGAACTTGAAATTAAACTTAACCTTCTCCATCTCACAAATTTAACCCCTATATCACTGTCAATAAGCATCAAGAGTGCAAAAAAATGTTTCTTTTACTAATCAAGAAGGAAATTTAAGTTACATGGCACAGCCTGGAATTTTGCAAGTAAATCTGTTGGTATTTTTTATAACAGATAGTTCCATTACAGAAAACACAACAAGCAGCTCCCATGACTCCAAAAACCCATGGACCCTTACCATGCTTACAACATGGATCATTCCCTTGGTAGGATAACTAGCTGACCCTTAACCAGTACAGCAGTAGAAAGCATTTAGAAAATATTCTTACAAAGTAGATTTGGAAAATATGTCAGCTATTATATAAATTTGTTTACTAAATCAATTAAATCAATTTTATCCACTTTATCCTATTATGTTTGAACATGTTTTATGAAATATCTGATGAAAAAATAACAAGAACTTCCAGCAGTTGCTATATTAGTTATTGTCAAGTCTGGTAGAATGTTTTCCAACATAAATCATATTTATATTTAAGCTTTGTACCCGTGATATGGCATACCAGGTAGTGAAGTTACAAGATCTGATTTCCATATTTCTAGAGCTGGGAAGAATTGATTAAGGATTGACCATAAAACAGATGAAAGAGACATTTTTTTAGCAAAAATGTAACTTTCTTCAAGGGAAAAAAGCAAAATTTTCCGGTGATGGTTATAAAGAATTTATGCCAATATGGCTTTGTATAAGTACTAACTAGAAGATATGTTAGATTACCTTCTACACATAGACAAAGTGTCTTCCTGGAACATGAATAAATGCAAAGAAGAATATTCTACATCAAAAGATGACATCTGTACAGAGTTTATAATATAGAAGGTATGTTCTCCTTTATAGAATAAAGGCTTAAAAAAATATGAATATAAAATATACCTGAATAAATTTATACCCCAGTAAGTTTGTCAGTTGGGGAAAAGAATTAGAGCAAGTCATAAATGAGATTCTAAAGGAATATTGACTTTGGTTGTCAAACCAAACGTCAACTGAAGTAGTACACAGAGGTCCTGAACAAGATGATAAACTGTACAGACTACCAAGCAAGAGAGGAACACATTGAAATAACATTGAACACGTGGTTTTAGCAAAATAGTAAAGAAAAATGGAGTCATGCACATGTAAGACTACTGGTAATGCTTTTGTTATAATAAATTAATTTCCTGAAACAGTTTTACACTGTTTATTTTTCTTTATTGATAGGCTGTAGCAGATGGCTTTACAATATGGCTTTCTTCTTCTATTTGTATTGTCTCTATCCATCAGTTTATTTCATAGAAAACATACTTGCTTTATATCTTTGGTTAAGGGGAAAAAAAAAAAGCTTAAATACAACAACAGTTGAAACAATTACTGTCTTAATCTTCTGTAGAGCGATTTTTGTCAGACAGTAATGGTTACCATGAAGTATTAGCATCAGCCACAAAAATGTTTCTACAGCAGGACTACCTATGCCCACCAGCCAGGCTGACTAGTTTTGAAGTAAGTCAAAATGTTGATAATGGTTCTCTTTCTCAAGGGTGGAAAAAAAAAGGAAGCACTGAAGTAAGCTTCTCCACCTTATTTGCACTGTTGTTTTTTGGTTTTTTTAATAAGAGTGCTTTCTTGCCAACTTTTTTCCTAAGAAAACACTTGGCCACCTGATTTCTTTCTTTATTTGTTTCTTATTATTTCCTGCCAAGCAATTCCTGTGAGTGCATCCTACGGTCTTCCAACTTAACCACAACTCCAATACAACTTCTCTGACAAAACTTAAAACTGGACATATTTATGAAAATATTTTTTTCATACTTCTCATAGACAGGGAAGTCTTCTAGATAGCTTCCAGGGAAGTTTTCCAGATAGCTCTACAAAATCTTTTTTCATTCAAAAGAATTTGAATTTAGAAGTGAGAATAGCAAAGCCTGTACTGCCCCTGTCAGAATGCAAGAAGTATTTAATAAAAAATTCATAATAATAGGATTTAGCATAACTTGCAATTCTCTTGGGGGGTTAAGGTTAGACCAACTTCAGAATTTAGGTAAAAACCGGATTACAGGTCTATCTTCTCTAGGACTTAATATTCACAATGTCATAACAAAACCTCCTTTTACTGTCAAGAAAAACATCTATTCCATTAGATCACACTAAATTTGTGAGAAATTTGTCCGCATATTTTCCTGAAGGTGAGAGAACAAACAAATAAAATTAATCAATGCATTAGAAACCAAAATACAACTTAGAAAGAGCTGTGACACCAAGTGTGGCAGGTTCTTTTAGAATTTCTTTAAGCAAATATATAAAAATAAAGGGTTTATCTAGCTCGTTGCTAGAAAAGCAGAACATGCTTTTTCTTAATGTCAGGTTTTACATAAATCCATTTCTTGGTTAAATACATGTAATTTGATAATATCACAAATCCTATACATACAAGGAAAGCTATTGTGAGGTAAGTCCAGCTACAACATTTTCTGTTTGACTATGCTTAAAAAAAACACAAAACAGTTTTATTGTGACCACTGCTGAAATTAAGCACTGCGAAAGAAGATAGTGGAACATTTCTTCAGAAATGAAACTCTCACATCTCTCATATTTGCAATGCCTTATTGACTTCCATGTCCATAAGGACAAGTTTCATTTTACAAAAGCAAATGTTGGCAGTTTATTGCTACCTAATTTGTTCTTTGGCTCCAGCCAGGTATTTTGCAGTAACAGTTATACCTGTAAATAGCTCTCAAGCTCAGATGGATTCAGAATACAAAACATCAATTAAGTCATTAATTGAGCAGTGACTTTGTTACAGTGCAGGGGAAACAACAAACCCCCTTTTTTACAGACAGACCTATCTAATCCCTGAACTTCTTGATTTCACTCATTTAATGAATGAGATACTAAACATACAACAACTTTAATACCCTGAGTAGTTCATTGTTTAAAATTCATGGCATAAAATGAAGCACATATGGCAGTGACAGCCTCAGGATGTACTCACCTGCTAAGAACTAAGGCATTTTTCAGCACTGAAATTGCCTCTAGTCTTAATTCTTGTTTGAGAGGAAACCAACAATAAATCATTCTCTTTCATGTTGATGAGAAGACAAAAGAAGAGAGGAGAGGGAAAAGAAAGAGAGAAAATTAATGAGAAATTAGTTACAGAAGTGTATGAGTTAAGGTTTTTTCTAATTGCAAGCTGGGACCTCCTTTCTGGTCAGTTACACAATTCCGTGGAAAAGATCCCAAAAGGTGCTGAAAAAAGTGTTATTCCTGTAAAAAGGAAGTCTTTCTTAGTTAAAAAAAAATACCTAAAAGAAGAAGATGGGTAAACAATGCCCTTGTTTGCAGGCTGACTTACTCATCCTAATTTTCCACTTGCCAACTTGCACTTCTCATTGCAATACAATGTTTTGACTTTGTTATGATGTCACATGGTACTGCAATTCTTTATGCATTATAATGGCCATTTTATTAGTCGTATATGTATATGAATAATGTTTTAGCAACTTGGTTAAGGGCCCTGAACCTCTTTGAGTACGATAAAAGACAGCAGTAATTAACAGGACCTGTTCTAGTTTTGCAGCTATGACAGTTAAACACTATTCCAACTGCAATGATGTATGCTTATTTCTATTTCAGTTAATGGAAAGAATCTTGATACACTAGTAAGTATTAAATTAAATTCTGGGATAACCATTCTACAAAGTTTTTTAAAGTTCAATCTCTAAATCATAAAACCTACAGCTAAAAATAACTGCCAGTAAAGTTTCAGGTTTTGTGATCTGTAAGTTACTGCCTTTTCTTTGGAATAAAATATACTTCTAGAGTTCAGCAATGTGGTGATAGCACATAGAACATTGTTTAAAAATAAATAAATAAATAAAAGTGGTAAAACATTCTTAAAATTCTAATCAGAAGGACTTTGCTGAACCATGGATGTTGCCATCAACATTTAGATCTGTACACAAATAAGTAGGTTGAATTGACAAAACTTCCAGATATATCAGTGCATATGTTTATATTTTTTTCTCAGGGCCACCAAGTGCAACATCTGATATTCTTATGGTATGTCCATATTCAGATATTAAAATTAGTAAATGGCAATTGGAATAGACTAAACACAAGACTGTCATGTTTGGGATGCCTCTTGGTATTTCCTCCTGTATGAAAAATTCAATTATAAAGACAAGTTCAATGTCAATCAATTAAATGCTCACTTTATAACTGCATTTGGATGAAGTTTTGCTGAACTACATTTGATTTTTACTTTTTTTTTTTTTTGGTTCATCAAGTTAAGTTAACATTCACATTCTTCTTTACAGATGACTTGCAGTTTTCCCAGGTTCTCTACTTCATCACTGAAGTTGTTACAGAAAATACTGTAGCAAGAATACTTGAGAGACTCTCCTGCAATCCCACTTGACAGCTTAGTAGTGAACCACCGAGATCAATCTTAGCCTTTAGTTGAATAGAGAAGATTCAATCAAGACTGACCATATTTGCAGCACACTCAAAACTAGAAGACAACTAACCAACAAGTAGCAGAAGGTAAATTCTGATAGTGAGAATTGAACTTAACATCTCTGGGCCAAAGATGTCTAAGGATTTTAGAAAAATATTTGGCAAAGCTAAACCTAGGAATAGGGGGAAATAATACGCAATTTTTTGGTTGGGCAGGAAGACTTTTATGACATTGCATCAGGTGAATACATTTTTTCTGTTTCAGAGTGCTTCTTTCTTGAAAATTTATGCACATTGTGTTGGTGTATTTTATTACTCTCCAGATTCATTTATCATCAGAATTCCTTTCTCCTGTCATACCGGGATCCAAGTAACTTTCTAATCAGTCCTCCAAGCTAAACAAGACCATAATTTTCCATAAGAAAAAGAAATTTCCTGGAACAAATCCCAACCTGAATCTGAAATACAAAAACTTTATCTTGCTTTTACTGTCCCATGATTCAGCCATCTGCATTAAGACAGGAGGGTAAGGGCGTAACCTTGCCATCTGCTGGTTTCTTTTTGCCCAAAGTTGGTTGCTGTCATGAACTATCTGTGCTCTACATATCATACATTTCTTTGATGAACTGATACAACAGCATCCTGGAATGCTGAATATTACTAAGATTCAAATTACTGCAGGTTTTTGTACCTAATGAACAAGGAAATTGAAAATATTTTGAAAAAAAGTTTGCAAAGAATGTTGCTTTTGAGCAATTGCTCCGTACCACATATAACACTGAAAATTTTCTCTTTTCCAGAACAGACTTTTTATATCAGCCATCTGCCACTGACTTTAGCCATCAGATACTACTGAAGCATGGTTTCATCTTTCACTAAAGGACTAGCCTATGCCATTCTATCTGATATAGTCTTGCCCATCCATATATTTAACACCTTATTTTTAAATGTCTTTTTTCTGGTCGTAACACAGAGATCATTATTCTCAGAGGTGATGAAGAGATGATCTATACGAGTATGAGAGGAACATTCCACTACATCTTCCAATAAGCTCTGGAGGGGATATAAACTACCTTTATTGTTGGTGTAGCTGGATCTTTTCTGTTCTGTTCTTTCACCCAGAAGATATGAGTGGCTGGAGTGTTTGATTCTATATATAACCAGTTGATGTCAGCTGGATGCCAGTTCCTTTGAAGAGGATCAGCTCCCAGTTTGTCTCGGTACTAGGTACCATGCAGTCCCAAGCACAAGGGTAGAAATCATCCTGGACCAGGCAGGTCATCCCCATGAGTAACTAACTCCTGAAGCTTCAACTAAAAGGTTGAGATTGCTATTTTTCTGCACAGCAAAACAGTAGGGTAAGTGTATTGTTTCCTGAAATATTTTGGCATTGTCTTTCTTGCAAACTGTCATGTAAGACACTTGTGTAACCTCTTGACTCTGCAATTTAAAAAGATGTTTATTATTTTACTTAGTCAAAAATGCACTTTCTTTATAGATGCCAAGCATCTCATTCAGTTCATTTTTTTAATTAGATGAAGAAATGTCAAATTTTAACATTTCTGAAATCATCAATGTAATTAAAATATTAGTTATGAATTTACATAATTTAACAGAACAAGTAGATGTGAGAAGGCCTAGACCACTGATGGTGATTTTGCTAGAGAATTTATGTATCCAATTCAACGTCCTTCCTTCAACTCTTCTATCCATCAGAATATGTTCTAGCATCTGTCTGCAAGCAAGAACTCCCAGTGAATTTTTTACAATAAAACCCATGATATTTCTAAGTCAGAAATAACTAACTTTGACATGCAGGCTACTAGACATAAAAGTTGTCTGAATTGTGCAAGCTGGCTCAACAGTGTAAACTTGTGTTGTTTTTTTTCAGCAAGGAAAAATCGTATCAGAAAATCACAATGTTATCACATTCTGCCATGATCAAAGAGAGGAAACAACAAGCATCAGACATTATGGATGAAATACACAGAAATGGTATAGCTCTATACCCAGATTAATGTATATGCAATTTCCACCAGTCCTCCCTTATATATTTTTTTAATCATAGAGTTTAACTCTCTTACAGCTTTGTCTCTGGGTGTTTTGCCATAAATAATCTTGTGGGAGTATCATGCTGCCTATGGTAACTAATCCTTTTGTAGTTGCCTCTTTTCATTTGAAAGCTATTTTCAGATGAACAACTGCTCTGGAGGAATGAAGTAATCTAACAGCTGATGTACATTCTGCTAGGATAGCCTTTCAGAATATTATTTGGGGTTAATAACATGACTTCATTCCAATTTAAAAGGCTATCATGTAAGAAACAAGCAGATCTGTGCCCTCTTTTTTTTTTTCTCTGCTTCACTGTATTATATGAAAGATAAAAAAAGCTGAAACAAATGTTTACATCTCTTTTCCTTCCTCCCAAATGTTATCTTTGTATCTAATAGATTTTACTAATATTTGGCAATTCTCTCTAATGCACCAACTAATCTTATATGAAGAAATGTTACCTTTCTGTTGTTGCACTGATGACAATGACATGAGAATGTAACTTTATTTTCTAAAACAGGTTCTTAAAATTATGCTTTCAGTGTGACACCTTAAGAAGCAATTAGCTCAGTGGGGAATACAAATCTGTTTGGCTTTCATTGGGTAGGTACTGGATGCTTTTGGAGATCCTTCCAACCCTCCTCATGAAGTCTTTTTTACTATCTACATAACAATCAGCGTTTTAAAAGTGATAAGCACACCACAAGCCTCACTGAAAAAACGGGGATCTCTATTAATATTTAGAGCTTATGAAAATTGAATCACTCGCTGAGGTTAAAACACTGATCATTAAATTCCAGTACTGATAATCTTTCTTCCGGGCTTTTGCTTCAGAGATTTTGGGGATGGTTTCTGTACTCAATCTCTTACCATTGTGATTGCACAAAGAGCAGGAAAAGAGACAAAGTTTTTATAAAAAAATGCTATGAGTTTCAGTGTCTGGTCCTAGTCCTTTTGATATTTCCATAGTTCTTTTCTGTAACTTCTGTGCCTAAGCAAACACCTCTTTCCCTTTTCAACTGAACATACATTTAAGTCTAAACCAGTCTGCCCTTACATATTTCATTACAAGTCTTTTTTTGGTTTTTGTTGTATTTTAAACCCAAGTATTATCTGTGCCTGAAATAGCAAGTAAGCTCTTCAGGGGAAAAAACCAAACCAAACAAAAAAAACTTTCATAAATTGTTTGGAACAAAGCATTTCGCATGTTCTATATTGTGACTACTCATAGCATGCAGACCTTGAAATCTTTGAAGTTATTTGATAATCTATGTTTATTTGCCTCACATAATCTGCCCTTTTTATTATTTCTATATTATCAGATTTTCTGTAAAGTTTAGATTCATACACATAGAGATGACATCATATCCTACCAGATATGCTGTGATATGTGGCCACTTAAGGCAATACTAACTCTAAGTGTACCTTCTACTTTTGCATCTTCTTTGGATGCCTGGAATATTTACACAGTAAAAAATACATGAAATTTCATGAAACAAGTGTGATAAGAGTCTGAAAGTTAGAACTGAACAAGAGCAGTGGAACCAGTTAAGAAACAGAAAGATAATTAAAGCTCTAATCAAAACACATGGTAGTTCTTTGGGACCAAATCTGAACAATTATGGAAAAATCAGGGTGAAACCTGTTTTTTAAATTGCTACATTTGTCTCTATAACTTTCTGACCTTTTATTCCCCCCCCAGTTGTTAATTCAACAAGCTTAACCTGAGAGTTGGAGGGTTAACTGCTGCCTTTCTGGGTTTTGGATAGCTATTCGTAGTGAAGGCTCAGCGCCTTGCAATTAGTAAAAATGAAATATACTTTTCCAGCCAGTATCACAAACCTGTGAAACTCCCCAGTCTTAACTGAAGCAAACAGTATCAGCAGATTCTGTAATGCAAGACCCAGTAGCTTGGAATGACACAGAAAATATACAGGCTACATTTTTATTTCAGCCTTTTTATTATAATGCTTTCAGGTAAACAGTGAATCTCAAATTCCTTATTAAAAGCTATTCATAGGAGAAATAGTTAAGATACAAAATCATTAGTGCCTTAAATATTCGCAATCTTTGGGCAAAACTGGTAATGGCTGAAAGAGCACTTCTCCCTATGGCTTGTGGGACACGACTTTCTGCGTTAGAGAAATCTGACGTCATAAAATGCTGCAAGAATAGACACTAAACTCTAAACCTCCTTATGGTCTCAAAAGACACACTCCAGGAGTAAATCAGTGTCTGGATGTAGTGACCTCCCCAACCCCTTGGTTTTTCACCAGCAGACTTGGACTAACCCTAACATTTCTAAGGCTACTTGGTAAGAGTAAACATGTATGTAAACAAGTATGTTTAAAGAAGTCCCTGGAGTTCACCAGGTTAGCCTTCAGTTACACTTAAATCTTATTCTTAAATGTATTCTTCAGTAGCTACATGATTAATTATCTTTCATGATATATCTAAAAAATCTTATTTCTGATACTAGAACAAACATACCATTTAGTATTAATTATTAAAAATTATAATCCAAATCCAGGTATTCAGAAGAGTGTAAACTGAAGGATTAAAGGGGCATTAGGCAATGAATGCAGGAGGAACTATATAAATCATATTTAAATACATTCTGTTATGATTTTAGACAGATGACTGGATGGATTTGGCAGGAAAAAATTAAGAAATGAAACTAAAAGGTCAAGACTAGGATTAAACTACGAATTAAAGTTCCAACGTTAATTTACAATGTCCATTTATAACATTTATGCTTTCTGTCATCCTCTAAATGTCCTCCTTTTTTTCATTCTCCATCACCTTTCCTACACTGACACTGAAACAAACCCTTGACACATCACAAAACTAGACAGATGATTAGATTTTAGGTGGCAGGAGATTCAAATGAACTTCACACTTACGTTTTTGGGATGCTGCCTGGATGCACAGTAGGACACAACTGCAGGTTACAAAGTACCTTGGAGTCTTCTGTTAACAGGAAAAGTTTGGAAGGGAATGGCAAGGCCCAAAATAGTTAACATCCAGCATATTCCAGAAGAATACTGACTGGTTTGGAGATCTGCAATCCCCTCAGCACTTCAGCCCTTGAGGTTGTACATAGCTACCCACTCTGTGTACAGTGCAGAAAAGCTTTTTCTACATGAAAATATTGCTGATTTGAGGAGTAAATTTCCTACTCCTCACTAATATGAAACCATCCAACAGTCCACACTCCTGGAAATGACATCAAAATATGACTTGTGTATCTAAATTCCAGGCCACAAGCCAACAACTAGTGCCGTTATCTCAACCACAGAGCCAAAACCCAACCGCTATCTGTAACTGATATGGCTACATTGGGCAAGCTGAGTCATTTTCTTCCATGTTAAGAACTTTCTGTTTTGTAGTTACCTCTTATATAACAGGAGGGTGTTAGGATTCTTTGTGTATGCTATTTTTAAAGCAGAAGTGCATCTGCCAGCTCTCAATACAGTTAGATTGCTTTTGCGCTAGTTAAATATATTGCAAACATTCAATTGAAATTAGCATGAAGAGAAGTGGATCACTTGTGATGCACTCCAGGTCACACAAACTTGTCTGATTTACTATACGGAAAACTTATCTGTACAGCTTCAGCTAAATATTTTATATACCTGTCTCAATTAAGTTTCCCTAAACATCAGCAAGTCACATTGATTTTTCCAACATAAAGTTACTAGGAGACATATGCCATGTTGAACATGCCATTTATCCAAAATAAAACTTTAATATGCATTATTAAATTTGACATTAGGTACCTTCAGCAATTAATTTCTAATGTTAATTTTTAATTGGGCTTTGTGCTTACTCTAGAAATAAGATTTGTTTTAATTTCATTTTAATGCAATAACTTATATGTTAAAATTCAGAATTTTAAATCCTGTAGATCCTGTGAGGAATATATAATTATAAAAGAATACAAAATGTGACTTTCAATAAGTGGATCAAAGAAACACACTAGACCTTTGATATAATTCTCAAAGCACGATGTGCCCTGTTTTTCTTCACGAAGTTCATAAACAACTGAGGGGAACAATTTCAATTAATAAAATTAAAATATTAAAGTAGTAGCAATAGGAATTATTTTCTTAAAGATTCTGGTTTTACTATGTAATCAAATTATTGTTATATTTCTTAAATTCTATAACCTTCCAAGCAGAAATAAATTTATAGAAAATAGTTTGCTAAGTGTTGAAGTTACTGTATTTTACAATTTGAGTTTTTTCTATGGGTTGAGGACATACAGCAAGAGTTCCGTCACTAAGCAACAGCTTGCTCATTGCCTCCAGTATCACAGTTTTCAGAACATTACCATAAAGACAACCAGTAGAATGTCTGATATTCAGAGCTCTCCATTTACAGTCTCAATTGATCTCCCCTTATTCTGCTTATGAATTTTCATTTTCATTATGAATTTTCAATCTGCCTAGGAGGTCACTAAAAACACAAAAGCCATTTTTTCCAAGTAGTAAAAAAAGTAATATTGCATCTAATGACCCAGTTTCCTCCTGAAGAGAATGAAAATGTTTTGAGTATCTTGATTTCTAGAAAAATGCTGTAATTCTTTGTTAGACCTCTCATTTTTAACATGTAGCAAGAGAAACCTCTTTTAGGGAACGGCACTTCAAGGTCCAACCAGGTGTTCCAACAGAGACTCACAAGCAATGCTCCAAGCCTACGGCTCTCAGAGTTGACTAGCCTGGATCGGTGCTGTGCTACTCCAAGAGCAACTGGCCTCTCTGCTGGCTAGCTGGGGACTGAGCTGAGCTTGTGTCTCAGGCCTCACCTTTTATTGGTCCCGTGGTCCTGCTCATGCGCAGTTGGGGCCCGCCTTAATCAGGCACAGGTGGGCTTAACACAAGCTCATGCCCACTCCCTGGCAATTAGGGGCACCTGGTTGCCTTGTTACACTACATTAGCACTTTGAGCTTTATTTTGAAAGCATTTTTTAAAATATTATTTAATAAAGGGTTTCTAATGCAAACTTAAAGTACAGATCATGCCCTGGTGTGAGAGTCTGCTGGTTTTCAAAAGCGAGCAGAAAATTAAAGATCAATTTAAAATAAAATAGTTATAAGCAGTAAGAAATTGGTTGGTATGCTTGAAAGTAGGTACCTGCTCATCCGTCAAATGCAGGACTCAAAAAGCTAACTGAAGGTTTGCCGAGGGAACACTGGAGTCAGAAGGAATTTTCTTCCTAGGTTTCAGCAGAAGGCAAATCTTACCAGTCTACTATTAATATGGTGTGTAGAACATTATAGAGCTGATATGGAGCTGATAGAGCTCCATTATAGAGCTGATATTCAGATGGATAACATCTGAATGACTTTCAAGTGAAGTAGATAAGAAGCTTGAGGTGCTTAGCATTTTCGAAAATACAGGTTTGTATTAATCAGTACCAGTCCAAAATTTTACAAGAATGACTTATTTCACTACCACTGTATGAAGCTATGTTATGATTTAGAAAATTCTGCATTAACATGTTAGATTTCAGGTTATGCAATATCAGGCATTTCAGAAAAACAGATGTATGTATTTATCCATTGTTTTGCAGTCTCACCCAGCTTAGACCTTGGGAAAAAGGTCAGCACACCCCGAGATATCATGGTAGAGGAACTATCAACACTCAGCAACAGAGGGGCAAGACTTTTCAAGAGGCGTCAGAGGAGATCTGACAAATACACATATGAAAATTATCATTATGTAGCAAACAAGTCAAGAAATGTGAGTATTTTGTAATAACTTTCTAATGAAGCACTGTGAGATAAGATTCAGGTTCCCGTGGTGCTCATGATACATACTGAGAATGATTTGTTTGCAGTTTCAAAAAAAAAACCAAACAAACAAAACAAACAAACAAAAAACAAAACAAAACAAAACAAAAAAAGCAAAATCCTGTACTAGAAGGAAGCTAGCATAAAGTGATTAATTTCTATTCTATAGAGCTTCTATAGACAAATAAAAATTCTGAAAGCCTTAAGGGCATCAGATTCAAATAACTCTCATTCAAATATGATTCACTCTACTAGTAATCTTGCAAGTTGACTGCTGAAAATCAACTAGTTAATGTGAAGATTAACTGATTAATGATATTCAAAAGGTTGGAAGAAAGTCTGTTTCATGTAACAGGTGTTTTATTAAAATAGGTTGGTGGACTCAATGTGTTTCTGAGGCACCAAAATGGCTATCACAACTGGCACTGATACACTTCTGGCCTGCTTGTCTCAACAGGGAGAAAAAGGATGGAGCTTGTTACTGACAGACAATTATTCTTCAAACTAATCCCTTAGGAATGAGGTCAAAGCATAAGTGATACTCTACGAATCCTCATGGCAGGAACTAAATGTACCCGGTGTTTGTCCCATCTGTGGCTTTTGCAAAAAATGTAAACCTTTTGCTTAACCTTTGAAAATATGGAAAACCACATTCATAAATTTTCTCTGACTGATGTGTTGCAAGCTTATGTTTACCAATTTGAACATGAATACTCTATGCCCGACCTAAAAGAGCACATAAGCAGCCTCTCCAATTTGAGTATTGTATTAAATATTAATTTTATTAAAACACATATTTAGAAGCACATTTATGAATACTGTCCCCCCAGTTTCTCCCTCTATTGCTTATCTACCCAGGTAAATTCTAAGCAGAACACCAATCTTGTGAAAATTTCTGTATCCAGTTCCCTGCTTTTTCTACAAAGTCTGACAGATCAGTTCCCCTCTAGTCTACTCTTCCCCACAAAAACACATACCCTACATATGCTGTACAGTTAGTATGACATTCTGACATATGAACAAATGATGCCTCTTTGGTTTCTGTTCCTTTTCCTTAAATGCCTGTTTGGCCATCAGTGGTGCTGACGTCATCATCTTTATGATTCTGCCTGTCAAAATTACTCTAACATACTTCAGGATGCCTAGAAAACATACTGTCTTGATCTTCTTTTTTGTTTCAAGTTGAAACAAGCATTGTTTTCTTTCCTACTATAAGAAACCCTTACTCTAAACCAGTCTATATTTAAATTGCTCTTAGCCTGTGTGTCATAGCTAAAATAAGACACTGACCTCTTATGAGACTCTAATTCTATATTTATGCAACAGTGATTAAGCCTTTGGATGTTTCCTTAGAATCAATGACCCAATAGGAGAATGGAAAACAAAAGCATATCATGAATGTCAAAAAAGTGACCCGCACTGAAGTTGTTATATCTATTACAAAAAAAAGGAAAAGAAAATCCCAAACAAAATTTTCGCTGGTATGGGAAGAGACTCTGAAGTATCAGTACCTTGAAACTCAAATGGCACAAACTTGCCAGATTTCTTACATCTTTGGGTGGCAAGGGTTCTCTGTCTGGCACATAACAGCTCCTAGCACCATCCAAGGCAAACAACTTATGGGTCCCGTTGCCAAAGTCACCAGATCTGCTCTGTGCTGTGAACCTCACAGTCCACATGCACAGGTAGATTTTGTGATGATTGGTGTAAGAAGAAGATGGTGTGAACTCTCTTCAGAGACTGCATGTTAATATCTAAAGATCCTGAACTTAGCAAAAGGTCAGACAACTTAGCTGTATGGTTATAAGGCTTCAGGAGTCTTCCTGACCTAGCTCACCACACCTCCAATCCTTTTAACAAAGCATTCACAAACTTGGTATATGGACATTTAAAATTGTGCTGGGATATTATTCTTAATGCTGAAAAATTATTAATTTTTCTTACATAGCCAATGTAAGAGAGTTGTTTCATCTTCTGGCTAACAGCCAGAAAATTTGGGCAACCGCTGTCTAGCAAGCAGGGTACCAAGCAGCAGGACAGAATGCCTTCTGATAGTATGCCCTGTCTCTTAGATCTTGGCTGTAAAGCAGGGTGTACAGCAGCACTCTTAACTCACAACAGAGAATCTGAGACACTTTTTTTGCCTGTGCCGTCAATGATACTTGTTTCTATGTGACTGCAGCGTGGAGAGCCCATACAGAGTGTTAAAATGGATGGCCTCAGTGTTGAAGGAATTCCCCAGCATGCCCCAATGACACCTCCTAATACACCTGATCCCCGGAGTCCGCCACATCCTGACAACATTGCCCCAGGTAGTATGTGAGTTTACAGACATTAAGTATATTTCGTTCTCATTTCACATCAGAGGAAAGACCTCTATAAATAAGTATCTTCAACAAGAATTTGCTAATGGACTTACTATTAGAAATTATTAAATTTGAGATAGTTAACAGATCAGGATCTCCCACACAAATGCAAAGTGTTGCTGTTCATTTGCTTCTGTTCATTTGTAAATATTTTATATGCCTTTTGTACTACTTCTCTCTAAACTGAAAACATACGTTAACATCAAGGGAAACTGCCCCTATATTTACTGGTCTTATAAACACTTATAAACACAGATCCTCAGACTTAAATCCAGATTAATACACTGATTTTTCCTTGCCGAACCTTTGTTTCTAATATGCTGCTGAACAGTCTGATAATTATTAACTGTAGTTTAATTACCCATAAATGTAACTCCAAAGTCACTGCAAGTTTGCTAGAAACCTTAAAAGAAGAGTAACTTAAAAAGGAATTAGCTTCTGGCATTATAAACTGTTCTTTTTAAAGTCTTTAACTGTGAGGGTACTGTTGCCTTTGTTTAAAGCAGTGATGTACAGGAAGGCCTTATTTTCTATTCTTTAAAGACTAGAGAAGACTAATTTGTTTCAATTAATTTATTCAGTGATATAGTCCTTCTTCCTGTTTATGAATTATCCATGAGCATTTGTTTTTACAAATTCATTCTTCATTCAGAATTTCTCAATGCATGTTTTGTACAGATCTTTTCTAGTCTATGTAAACTAGGTCAATGCTACTCTGTTAGTGACTGATATGACTCTGTATGCCAATTGGTCAAATACAATGTTAAAAGAGGTAACTTCCATGGTTAGACATAACAGAAATCTTCAAGCTTTTCTCCAGGAAAAAAAAATTGGCAAAACAAGTAGATATTAAACCACAGGGGTTTTTTAAGCTTATAGAAGGAAACAGCATTACTTTAAAGAGAGATGTAGTGCAAGGGTAAATTAATAATTTACCTTGTTTTGCAAATAAATAGTAGATTTATATAAAATTATAACCCCTTGCTGGTTTTAATTCTTCAAATTGTACACTAAGGTCTGGCTTCCCCCTGCACCACAATTTATTCCTGCCATATTGTACCTGGCTTTAGAAGGAATCACTCTGAAGATAGAATTTATTTATTTATTAAAATTCCTACCAAAGCCTGATCCTCAGACAATTATGCAGAGAAAACAATTCTTCACTTTTTCAGAGAACAAAGTAGGCGGGACATTTTAAAGCATCAAAGGCAGAGGCAAAGACAGAAATTCCAGTATAGTGACTCTGAAATTAACTTCTTTCAATATTACTTTTGGAAAATTGCACCCAGAGACTATGGAATTACTTTAGGTTTACCAAAACACTGTTTTTGAAACCATTTTGTTAACTCAGCCCCAGGGCTGAGTAGCTGTAGTCTCATTTCAAAAAGTTATTCTGATGACAGAAACAAATTTATACAAAACTAAATAATCTTAGCCTCAAAAGAGAGTGGAATATTTTGGAGCTGTAATCTAAAGGCTACAAACTCTTCCTGACAGCTTTCTTTTCCTGTATAGCTTTGGCCAGGTGACTTGATCCAATTTTTCATTTTACCTAACTGCAAAAAAATGGTATGTTACTGCCTAGTTACATATGATGGTGGTATGGAAGAAGAAAATGCAAAATATTATTATAATGGTTTAGGCTTGATTGCTTTGCAGGATATTCTGGACCGCTGAAAGAAATTCCACCTGAAAAGTTCAACACTACTTCTGTGCCAAAGTATTACCAGTCTCCCTGGATAGAAGCCATTAGGGATGATCCAGAGCTGCTAGCAACTTTATATCCTAAACTTTTTAAACCTGAAGCAAAGCCCGAACTACCTGACTACAGGAGCTTTAACAGGTAATTCTGAATAGACACCAAGTTTTACAGAGAAAAATTACTATAAAATGAAATCTTTCCACCAGCAGTAAAAAACTGTACCACGTGTTTGCAAGCACACATATAAACATGAATATATAAACAGATTACAAGTGGCAAACAAGAGCATTAAGGATGGAACTAATCTCTCTCCAAAGTATGGACCCAAAATTGAGCTGAAAAAACAGGAATGTAAAAGGGATTGTTTAAAACACTGAAATAAAGAAAAAAAGTATCAGAATAGCACACTCAGTAAATGGGAAACATAACATACAGCAAGGCTACAAACTCCTTCTAGTATTTATGTTACTTACTTCAGTAGGTAGAGGATCATAAAATCTATCAGGAAACTACCAGTCAAAAAATTGTTTGTAAGCTGTATAATGCAAATCACTTCATATTTAAAAAATAAAACTGTTTTTTGAGGCAATGACAACACATTGAACTCTATCCCTCACACAAAACAATTAGCAGGTTGTATATTTTATTGTATTCAACATTTTATATCTTAGTTTTGGTAAAAAATTAATAGATAAAACATTTTGTGCAAACTTAAAAATATTTAAAATAAAACAGTATATGAGTTGTTTACACAGTTTATTTAAGAGTTATTTACACTGAGGCTTTCAGTAGAACGTCTAGATATATAGACAATATTAGTTTTTGAACTATTTTGAAAGTTTTAAAATACAACCTTACTTAAATCTTTTGCTTTCATTTGTACCTTTCACACTATCATTTATCAAATTTAGTGACAATTTTTACCTAAATAACCCCTGCTAGGTTCCAGACAGCTGAGCCAAACCGAAACCCTTCCTCAAAATGCCAGGCAGCAGTCTATTGGAAAACAGATCATGGCTATATAAACTTGGAAAAAAACCCAAAAACATTATTTAAGTTCCTGTCACTGAGGTGGGCCTGAACTGAAGGACTAAAGAATTACATAGTGCAACATCAAAACTGATACTGCAGACGCTATACTAATTCTGAGTTCCTAATGGCAATACACAAAAAAATTAAGTCTGTATGACGCACTCTTCTCAACAGACAAAATAGCAAATACAAGTCAGAGAGATCTGCTAAAGCTGCTAGCATTGGAATAGTAACAGCACAGCTTATGTACTATGGCTACTGTAAATAAAAAAAACACCACAAAAAAATACCCCCAACACCACACCCTGCCAAAAAAAGACCCCACAAAAAATGCCAAAGTTACTTATACAGGGAATACAGAAAAAAATCAGTCTGCACCGTTACAAGAGATATTCTGAGTCCAGCATTCAAGTCTTTATTGTGAAAGACTGGATCAGACAGGGCACAGAGGCCCCTTAATAGGGATATGTGTTTTGAGATTATCTTATTAGCTTCTTTTTGGATTTTTAGCTGCTCTGTGGTCCCATGCTCTGTTAGTTGCCCTCTTTACAACACTGACTTTTCAGATTTCTCTCTATGAGGATTTTCTTTATGACACCTCAGAACTGTGGCTCATGAGAGCTCAATATTCACATCCATTCAATAAATTTTAAACCTAAATAAAACCTGGTGCATAAATCCAGATCCAGACTCCGAAATTGTCAAATTCAAAACATAAGGCACATAAATATGATCCAACACAACTCTCCTTCTCATGCGAAAAATTCACATCCTTTTATTAAGGATGCCTTTTATGAGACCTCTGTGTAATAACAATATTCAGCATCTCAGGAAATTAGCAGCCTACAGGCTTTGTGCATTAGGTAAGATATCTCTTTGGACTTCTGTCTCTACATTCTATTAAGCAACTTAGGTCACAGTACCCTTGACTTCTTGGAGTCTTGGGAAGAAAGCAAATGATACTGTATTAAGCAATTAAAACACACTAAAGTGGCACCATTTTTTTTATCAGTGAGGGTATCAGTCGAGGCTTTCTATAACAATTAATCATCCAATTAACTAACAGTATGTTTATTCTGCTGCAAAAAACTGGGACAGTGAACCATTAGTCAAAACAGGGTGTGGTTACCAGTGTGAATCATAGGGCTCCAGAAAGAAATGGGCCAGAGATTCTTCCCAGTTTATTCAGAGGTTTCTGTTAAAATGGCACTTGAACTTCACAGGCTATATTTAGATTCCTTTAGGTTTCTTTTTCACACAAGAATCTGTAAAAGGAACACAACCTTAGCAGCTAGAGACTTCTGATGGAACAGACACACACATACATGGATGGCTTAAGAGTGTATTCAACACATAAATAGCATTCAGATTTTTTTCCCACTACCAGTAATGAAGAGGCAGCTGGACCCTGTAGCAAATCAATTTTTATAATAGCAGCAGAACAAGAACTAAGGAATTCATAGAGGTAATACTTGGAATCTAATAGGCATCGTGTGCTTCAGGATCTTGCAATACCAGCAGGTCAATAAAGGAAGAAGCAGTGGTAGAAAATATCAAGAACATTTGCCATCTGAGGCAGGCTTTCTGTGAGACAGCCAGTAATAATTTAACAGCACACAGCACTACACAGAGTCCATGAGCAGACAAATTTGGTTGTGAGTATCTCTGAACAGGCTATTCAGACATCTCCTGGATGAAAATTAATCTGTGCTAGCAGAAAAGTGCTACAGAACTGAACCACCACATCCAATTTCTCTTGGAAATAAATTCCTATTAGGATTGAAGAACTATTTACAGGTGAAATACTTCTTTGCCTCTTACAAGTGTGGAAGCACCTAGTAATAATTTGTGAGAAAAACAATATGAATCTACATTTGTCCAGGAGTTTGTAATACTAATTAAATTACCACCTTTATTCCATCTGTTTTCTTGGAGCTGCATAAAATGTCAAAGGTAGGGCTATGAGTAACATACAAAGCATTAGATCTTTTTCATGTATAGAGAAGCAAGTCTGACAAGTTCAGCCTCTTCTGCCAGATACATTCTTGTTCAGCTTTCTCAGTTCCCAGAGACTACTGTTTCCAAAACACTACAGGAATCCAGTCCATCTGGACTAAGCTCTATTTTTATTGACAAATAGATTCTGAACTCTATTATAAAAATGCTGAGATCCAGAGCCTTAAGGGAATTCTGGGTGCTAAATTGAAGTGTTAAGAGATTAGTGGAAGCCGGGTGCTTAGCCAGTTCCTTCGCACCTAAATACCATTGTGAAACCAGCATTAGCTCTTGCTGTAAGCTACCATGAAGCTCTGAGCATTTGGTAGGGTCAAGTACTTTGCTCCTATGTCTCCTTTTTGCACAGATTTAACAAGCAGAATGTTCTAATGACAGTCCCACATTGATCTGTGAAACTCACATTTTTTGTAATTATGTAACTGAAGGCACTAATCAAATACAGTTAAAACATTTCTTCAGACTTTTAGAAACAATCAACTACAAGTTGCCTCTGTTAGCACAATAAAATGGTCAGCTAAAAATAAACATCTGTGCTTCCTATTGTTAAATCATGCACCTACTTTTTAGGAATATGCAAAGTGAATATTAAACAATCTCTTTACACTTCCTGGTGCAACTTCCTACATTTCCACCCTTATTATGAGCAATGAATACTGGAATTTTTTACCCATGAGCTTTTAGGCATTCTATACAGTGAATCAGGTCATACAGTTGGTGTGCACACAACAGACCTCATTACAACAACCATGTTGTCAGACAAGTTATTGCTCAGAAAAATATACTGCTGTTGTAAAGTAAAACAGCATCTATTAGCCAATTACTGTACTCTTCTTTATGTCAATCATCACGTGCTTCTGCCTAGTGTGCAGGAACGCAGGATTCTCTGAGGCCAGACTTTGTATAGGAACTAAATTTTTTTTTCACAGAAGATATTTGAGTTTCCATAGAATGCCCTCCTCTTTCTGTCACCTACAGAAAGATGATGTATTTAAAAACCACAAATACTACAAAGAAAATTTTTTACACTACAGAATTGTTTTGGTTTTTATGCAGCTATTATTATTCTGTTCATGAGGATGATCCTTTTAATTTACATATCCATGAGAATTAAATATTAAAACAATGCGAGAATTAGTATCTTAATTAAAGCTGCAGTTAAAACAATCTTTACTATCCTGTTAGATGTAGATCCCTACATTCACTCTGTGCCTATTATCAAGCAATTATTTTTAATCAGTATCATTCAGTACCCAATTTGACACTGTGACCTAGAAGACAGTTTCACAAGAAAGATACCACAGATACTTTGTATAAAAAATTTCCTTTGACCTCAAGAGAATTTAATGCCTGGACTGGCTGCTGATGCAAAATCTTGTTTTATCTTCATTTACGAAACAGTTTTAATCCAAAACAGTGCCCTTCCCTCAGCCAAGTGTGCATGCACAGACCTTTCATGAATTTGTATATCTTACAGGATTGATCCTTTGAAATTAACGCTATATTCTTCAAAAAACTGCTCATGCCAAAATTCAGTGGACTATTTGTGTAATGACACAACAGTAGCGTTTCTTTGAGGTCATGCATTCAGTTTTCTAAATTAATATTTTGTGTGTGTGTGTACTTAATTTCCCTAGGTTTTGTTTTATCTACAGTTAGATCTTAAAACTAATTTATCTGGGCTTCTGCTATAATGCCTGGAGCCACTGGAAATATATGCTAGCACACTTGTTCTACCTGTTGTATATCTAACACATAAAACCTGCCAAGCCAGGTGAAATTCCATTTCAAGAAGAATTCATTTTAGTATGCCACCATGTATTTAGCTTGGCAGAAATCAGCTGTTCCTATGTAGCCAAAAAAGCTGCCACTCTAAAGTGGAAAGAATATAACCCAGAAAAGTTATGCACCTGTTTAAAATGCAGGACACTGTTGCTTCATGTTAAAGGAGTCTGGAAGAAGTGAGAGGGTTTGAGTTGTTTTGGGTTTTTTTTTCAGCCTGGAAATGAGCAAATATAGAAGAATCATGGGAGATAGTAGGAAATATTGTTGTTTTGAAGTATTTTCAAATGTATGTAACAGTTAGGTCCTGCTTAGTATTTCTTATCTCTTAGTTTCTCAGGCTTATGGCTTGAGGGAACATTTACGTTTAAATAACATGAAAAATACTGGCTGAAGACTACGGGTCAAGTTCAGCTAGGGTTTCCAGGTTTAGTTACATAAACATTTTCTTCAGAAAAAAAGATGGTTTAGGGAATCCTAACCCATTCCTCTCCTTTCTAGAGCCTGTTGTCTTTGGCTATTTTTCTTCATATTATGCTTTACTGCTTCCTTACTTGTATTGCTACATTTTACATTGCTTATTTGATTTGCTATATTGCTACATGTGCTATTCTTTGAGTATAATGATGTAAACCGGGATTGCTTAAATAATTTGGATTTTGAAATGCTCCTTTGTTTTGAAGGGTCTTTGTTCAACACAGAAATCTCCCAAATTTATAGCACAAGACACATAAATTTCTAACCTGTACAGCAATATGGTCCTGAAACATAGCATAGTGGGAAGAATATGCAACTGGGGACAGGAGAAAAAGGGGTGAGAACATACTAAACTCATTACCTGCTAGACATAATGTGTTAAACTATGTCTTCAGATTTAGCAATTTACCACCCACAAAATCAGTTTAGTAACTGTGACTCACCAGTGACAAGGTTTTCTTGCACGATCTTTATTCCCTTGCATGTTCTGTCCATTTGAATTTTGAAGAAGGCTTAAGGTTTTATCTAAGAGAAAATAAATTGGGTCTTCAAGAGAACTTGCCAGAAAAACAAGAATATTTACCCAAAAGCTTAAAAATGTAAACAAGAAATTGTATCAAATTAGAAGTATTAAAATAGCTTCTGTTTTTTTCAGCTCCTTGGATGAAAAGAAAACAGGTGTTTTTAAAAATCATATTTTACTTTTATTTCTCTAATACCTACAGAGTTGCCACTCCCTTTGGTGGTTTTGAGAGAGCATCAAAGCTGGTTAAATACAAGGTACCAGATTTTAATCTACTGATGCTAAATGATCCCAGATTCATGATCCTTGCAAACCCTCTTGCTACTAGAAGATCCTTCAATAGGACTCCTAAAGGATGGATGTCAGAGAATATTCCCGTAGTGTTCATTCAGCCCTCGGATTCCAACACTGTTCCAGAAACGGAAGACCTGTGAGAGAAGCTGCACCCCACATCATACAAAAATGGAACATCCATGTATTCCTGGTACAAATATTACTATAGGCTACTGACAAAATTTTTCCTGGGCAGCTGGAGTATAAGTAATAATGTTTGATGCAATGCCTCTTTTCTGCCACCTAGTTTCATCTGTAGACATAATATCAATAAAGTAATTTGGCAAATATGGCTGAGATATTTTCTACTTGTGTTTATATGTTAATTCAGGAAAAGCTACAATATTTCTAAAATATTTTCTTGTCTTCTAAGAAAATGTCTATTAAGAAAAAAAACGGCAACCCTATTAAGGGTTTTCATAGGTGTGCTGATTACGGTGAGACAACCAATCCAAAACCGCAACAGAGCACTCACTGCACTCAGAGTGCTGCCTGCTCAAGATGATGTCTGACAAGTTTATCTTTTTTCCCAGCCTTGCTTTCAGCCAAAATTAAGAATTTTGTCATTAATTCAGCAACAGCAGGTTTAGATCATTTTCATCCTTTCCGACTCCTAGCTTTTAATTACAGAAGTCAATATCCATATCACCAGAATTTGTTTACAGAAAACACGGTAAATGTGGAAATGACAAAGATTACAGTGTTATGAAAAAGTACAGAGGTATTTCCTGAGTAAGTCTGGAATGTTTTTATTAATCACAACTGGAAAACCCACTGGTGATGGGCTATGTCAAACATACCAACTTAGTATCACTGAGCTGTCACACCAAATGTTTTTTCTTTCTAGAAAAAAATTTCATACACTTTTCCACTCACAGCCATTGTATACACTAGGACTTAAAGCATGTGAGTTTTCTTGCTCTTGATAAGCTGTCAAGCTATTACATTTTAGAAAAACAAGTGTCAGACTCTTGTTAATCATTCATGGGGAAGGCAACAAACAGGAAGAGGTTGACATTTTTCAGGTTACAAGTGTTCAAGAGGCAAGCATCAGTTTAATAATTGCTTGTTTCTACATCCTTTTGTGTTTGAGAAGCATCCAACAGCTGCAGGTTGGATATTCTAACACAGTATTCTATCACAGTTTAGTTTGTAAGCATTTTGAAAAAGGAAACTGCTTCAGCCAAGACATGACTCTCCTAGTCATGACATATCCTAGATGCATCTATTGTGGTCTCTAAGAGTGCACACACTATCCGAGAGGTTTCTAAGTATCTCAGAAAATTTTTTCTTTAAAACAGAGTATTCACAAAATTTTGAAGCTCTATAGTAACATGTTAATAATTTTTTCTAAGTAAATAAAATAATGATTTTCCAGATATTTTCCTTATTAATGGTTTCAGTGGCACTGAACTACAAAAGTGAATACTTCAGAAAGAATCTCGACATCTGAAAAAAAGAATGGCAAAGTGAGATTTCAAGTGGAAAGGTCAACAAAAGTTTTCCCTATATTTTGTGGCTTAAATTTGTGCCTATAAAAACGGTTTCCATGTCTCAAATATGGTTTCAAGGCAAGTCAAGTCATTAGCAAAGAAAATTCTGTAATCTATTTTCTTAAATTTACTTTGTTACTCAAACTGCACTAAGTTCAGACCATGAGCAATTTTATGACAGAAAAAAACACAAATATCAACCTCGTTGACCAAGAACACTTTCCAAGCAAGGTATTGGTTTGAGGACATTGCCTGTGCACATTGTGCAAGAATTCCATGAACAATGACAAAAATACAAATTCTTCAAGGCTAAAAATGCAAAAACTAAGGGAAAATACTATAGTGAGAAGCAATGCAAACAAGTCCTAGAGGAATCTGGTTTATGAGCCATCATAAGCATTCATAAGCCTATCTGAATAGAAATATGAGCAAATGTGCACAATGTATACACACTGAGGACTGTGAAGAAGTGATACAATACTTTCAATGCATATTTGGTAAAAATAAACTCCACATGCTACCTGGATGCTACCTGGCTTCTTACACAACACACATAATGGGAACATTAGCTTCCTATACATTTGGGGATCCACTGTCACAGAATGGGCTCTGGGGACAAGTATTTGAGAAGTCCTGAGCCTGCTATTAGGTTAGGAATTCCGAGATTCTCTATTGAATTCAAGAGGTTTTAGTGCCTGCATTTATTTTGTGAGACATTTATACAGCTCTTGAAATGGATAGTCTAACTAGAGGAAAGACTATCTCTGGGTAATGATAATGATGAATTTCCAAGATCAAGATTTGTATTAATTTTTGTAGACAAAGAGAAGGCTCTGAAGTTATAATAATAAAGGTTTATTTGGTTACAGGTCTGGAAAAAAAAAAAATCAACAAATACATATTTTTAAATTTTCAGTGGTTTTTCTAATGGCTTCTTTTAGCTGTGAGGAATACAGCTGAAAAAATAGATTACACAGGAAACAGGAGCAACAGCTTAACAGCAACACAGCAATCATAGGTATATAAATATTACAAAAAATGTACTTCTAACATCAGTTGCACGTTGGCACAAGACACTTACATTTCCTTCCAAAAGAGAAAGGGATTCAAGGGTAAGATGAAAAGGCAGAAATGTGGTGTGAGTAAATATACAGTAAGACTGTGGAACATAAAGTCCTATTTATGTCAGAGATGAATCTGTCCATGTGGGGTCCATAAATTATCAGTAGTCTAGACAGAAATACAGTAAGGCCCCTATAGGGCTGAAAAGTCATATAGTGTTGGCTCTTTCATTATTCTCAGAGGTTATATACTGTTAAAAAATAAAGTACTCTACATTTTTTATATATATTCTTTTCCACAGAGCTCTTATGTAATTGGGTGTGAGAATATAGATGACAAAAAATAGTTTTAAAATGCAGTCAGCACTGTGATGCAATTAAAGAAGCAAAAGTTGAATATAAAATACACTTATTAAAATGATAAAATCCATACAAAAAATATGTTATTTTAAACTGCTTGCAGCTAGGTCTCCAGAGTAAGTAAAAACTAATACAGAGGTCTGACCTTTCCCTACAAAAGTGTTAGCCTGGTTTAAGAGTAGAACAGAGGAGACTCAGAAATAAAAAAGACAATGGTAAATTCTCTGAAAGGAAACAGTAATCAGACTATCTAAACATAAATAAAGGAAGCTATGACAAAGGTCTCCATGAATGTTATGGAGGAGAAGGGAACAAAAACACAGGAACAAACTAACTCTTCATAAAATTATAAGGAACCAACTTCAAATGTAACAGAATACTTTCTTGATAAATGCTTAGTTGTGGGTCAAAAACTACTATTAACTTCAAAACAAGATGAAAAAAATTCATAGTAGTAATTGTTCCTGTTTTGAAAAATGGCTACTACGTGATCTGAATCTGGAGCTTATAACTGGAAAACAGAAAGTTGTGTGAGAAAGATCACCTCACATATAGCCAATATCTAAATATCTTCTACTGGGCCCTGTCAAATATCAGTAATAGAATAGAAGGATCTGGCAGGCCTATGAAATAATTTCTGGCTGTCTTCAAAAAATTCTGTTCTAAAGAACCATGATAATTCCAGCAATCGTTATTGAGTTTATTCATTTACATCAAAATGTGCATTATGGGAGTAATCCAAGGAATGCCAGTTTCCACACATGAATGAGAACACTTAAAATGTAAGTTAGAACCAGAGACAGCCAAGGTTTACTTAAAAGCTCCCACAGAGAGTACACGCACTGCAGGAACTCAAATACCTGACCTCAGCTATGCCTTTGGCAAGACTCCTGATCCTATGAAGTGAGAGTTCACCCCTCTGCATATACACGCAGCATGTTCCATGTGTTATGTATGCATCAGCTCACAGCATATTAATTTTTCACTGTTATGACTGTTACATGAAGTTTAAGGAAAATAGATAGGAGAGCAAGGGAAGTTTCACTTTGCTAACTAGAAAACAAGAAGATTATTTGTGAAAAAAGTCTTAAAAATGCAAGCTGTATATCCAGGTCCATCACAGGCTGGTTTTGGACACAACATATACAGTTTTTCCTCTGCTTTTTTTATTAATGAAATAGAAATATTAATTCATGCTTGGAAGGAAGGAAGGAAGGAAGGAAGGAAGGAAGGAAGGAAGGAAGGAAGGAAGGAAGGAATAGGTTTGCATTAGTACACTCAGTATTTCAGGCTATAGGGGATAATGAATACAAGAACCATTACCAATAGAAAAACATTCTGCTTTCATTTTACTTGAAATAACAGATTTCATTCTAGAGTGGGTAGATTTTAACTGATAAAAATATCGACAAATCAGTATCTGATGTTTTTCAATGAAAGATGTAACTATGAACAAAATTCAAGATGAATTCACAAATATTTTTTCATATGGAAATTGCACTTCCTGTGAACAAACTATTCATCCAAAATGCCTGGCCCAGCATTTGCAATGCTTCCCTACCTCACAGAAATGAAATTAAGTAACACTTCCAAGAGGCAGAGGATTTATAAATCACTGTGAGAGTAAAAATAAGACCAAATATTGCGAGCCAACTATTCTTTCAAAAGCAAACAGAGATTAAGATTCGATGGAATTTCTAGAAATAACAGCTTGAACTTCGCCAGTTCAGAGCTGGCTGTACTCATTAACACACGAATGCCCTCAGGATGCTTTGTGCAGAAGGTACAACTTAGAACTGGATTTCTCTGGAGTTCAGAAGGACATCTGGACAGTCATCTTCCAAAAAAAACAAAACCGAAAAAACAAAACTTCAAACTTTTCAAATCCTCTGGTAAGATGAGAGGACATAAATACAATCCTCTGACGTAGTAGCAGGAAAAGAATGGAGAAGGATTTAAAAGGCCAGGGTAGGGAATACGAAGATCTTAGAATCATAGAACGTTAGGGGTTGGAAGGGAACCCTAGAGGTCATCTAGTCCAACTTTCCTGCCAAAGCATGATCACCCAGGGCAGGCCACACAGGAAAGCATCCAGGTGGGTTTTGAAAACCTCCAGAGAAGAAGAATCCACAACCTCTCCGGGCAGCCTGTTCCAGTGCTCCATCACCCTCAGAGTAAACAAGTTCCTCTTCATGTTGAGGTGGAACTTCCTATGTTCTAGCTTAAACCCATTGTTCCTTGTCCTATTACTGGGCACCACTGAAGAGGTTGGCCTCATCCTTTTGACACACATCCCTCAAATATTTATAGACATCAATAAGATCCCGTCTCAGCCTTCTCTCAAGGCTAAACAGCCCTAGTTCACTAAAGTGTTGAAATACAGAGTAGCAGGCAAAGAATTCCCATGGCGGGATGGCTAGCAGCATGCAGCAGTCCATCAAATGTCACTCTACTTCCTTCCTTTGTAAAGTTTACCTGTAGAGCCAAGTTGCTCAACTAGGCAAAATATTAATTTTAAACACTAGTTACTGTAGTCATTACACTGAAGATTACTGAAGGATGACTATGCAAGATAACTACAAATGATTATAAACAAGCATCTGAGGCACAACACGCTCTTCCTAGACTGTACATCAAGAAGCCAAGCAAGGCTTAATTCTGGCAACTGAATTATAGCAAAATGTCATTCCTCAAGTTCTTAATGACAACATTTTGACTAGTTGCTGGAAAGGAAAAAGTAAGAACATGCTATTCAAATAGGAAGAAGAGCAAGACCAATTATAGCAAGCATTACTGAACTAAAATGGAATGTGCTTCTTAGCAGGGTTTTGCACTGATAGAAATACATTCAATTAAAATATCATTGCTGAAAAGGAAGTTATACTACACACAGTTCAAAATAAAGTCTTCATATATTTAATTACATTACTTTATCATTCATTCAGCTATGGCCTATAAAATAGTCAGAGAGAAAGGAAAATATGGGTATCAGAAGCATCAGTATCAGTGGGAATGAAGTAAAGCAGATCTGCAACTCTACAGTTTCATGAGATGAAGACAGGAGGCATTTGGCCCGACCCTGCTGTCTTAGAAACCACGAAGAACACACTCTGTTTAGTATAGGGCTCATACCTGTCACAGCACAGCTGCAAAATCTAACAGTTCTCTCTACCACCAGTATCAGCGGACTTTAACCTACAGTTGCTTTTATCTAGTAAATATGAGACAGTTCAGACCTGAGCATGCTCTAACTACAGGTTAATGCAGCACAGGACAAGTTCAAGCATATTATGTGTCCCTTGCACATTATAGATCATTGATTCAGAAAGTGATCACATTTTCTCTAAGCAACATTTAGAGGTTTTTGTTTTTTTTTTAAAAAAAGCTTATTTTAATTTCCAATCTAAATGTAATCATACTCAGCTTAATTTCTTAACAAAATTTTTTAATTAAAACAAGCCTTCTTTCCTGTCAGGTTTGCTTCAACTAGTATATTCAAAGACTGTAAGGTCTTTTACAGTTTAACTTGTCTAAACAATTCAAATTCTTTTAGCATACTCCTGTTTTAGCAGGTTGCTTTTTTTCTTTTTTCTTTTTTAAATACAACCTTTCTAAGTTCAGTTTCCTGGATGTGGACTTCTTGATCTGTTCCCAGTTTTAAAGATTTCACCAGGCACATCTCTCACACATAGCATTAGTACCTCTGTCTCTGTTCAAGAAATGCAGTGCTGAATTTACATAGGACTGAACAGAAATTCTTCACAGTAACATCAAATCAGTGACACACAGCCACCCCATCTTTGGGGTGTTTCTGAGCTTTTATCAGAGAGCTTTTTCTTAGTCTCTAAGCACATGACTTTATATTATTCTATTTTATCCCACTTTATTTCTTTACTCCTCAAGGTTATCCAATTATTCTGGTACGATACTAACCTACAGGGGCTGGTTCTCAACTTTGTAATGTCAACAAATTTTATTAACAAGTTCTAGTTTTTGTGCAAAGATCGCTAATGAAAATATTATACAGTACCAGTTCCAATACCTGTATTTGGACAGAGCTCTAACATCTCTCCTGCCATTCAGTATAACATTGTCACCTTTTCCTCTGAGGTATTTCTTTGCCCATCTGACTATTAAGTTACTAATTGTCCTCTTCTACAGTTCAACAATTTCATTTGTTTAGAAAAGCAGTTACTGTACCACAGAAAAAAGCAGGCAAGTCTGGCATGATCTACCTATGGAAAAAATATGTTTTATACTCTTTGCTTCCACATATATTTTTATCCCAGTTTCAGAAGTTGTTTTGGGGTTTTGTTTTGTTTTGTTTTGTTTTAAAAGCAAGGTGTAGTTAAAAGGTGCCTGTCCTCTACAAAAAGCCAATCTGCCTTAGTGTTCCTGTCCTGTCCATGTTACAGAAAATGAGCCAGTTAAGATGATCATTTCACCTTTGAGCCTCACCAAGAAAATCTTTACTCCTGACTCCAGGAGCAAGTGGCTCCTACTCCTCCTTTGCTTGTCCAGAACAATACTAGTGACATGCTTTTACAACAGAATCAATAAATGGTGACTGAAAGAAAAGTTTTTTCCAAAGGTTAGAATTGATCTGGCTTTAAATCTATCTCATAACCTAAAAAACCCCACATATTCCCATAGACTTTATCCAGATTAAAATGACATATAAAATTTACACCTGCAAAGTAATTTACTGGTATGGGATTGAAAACCAGCTTCTTCTATTGCATAGAAATGGGGCTAAACATTTCTATATTGCACTATATACAATATATTCTGGGAGCTCTGAAAACTTCAGAAAGGATCAAAAAAGTAAAAATGGATGAGCTAAATCCTGACATGTAATGATCACTGAGAAAAATTAACAATCTCGTTAACACAATCTTGTTAAATTTTACTTAGGTATAGACTGAGATGTTCAATTTATCACACAGGACAAAGTAAGTTTTAAAAAACAGTTACTAACATTGTTGCATTATAAAAGACAGAGTATATATTCTGTAATGTCAAACACTGTGTTTCTCCTAATTTTATATTCATTGAATACTGCTCTTTTGTCTTAGATAAAAGCTCTATTTTGCCACAGAAATTATCTATGTGAACTCAAGGAATGTGCATTTTAAATGAACCTCTCTCATTATTTCCTTTTTCTATTGCAGACATCCATTCTTATTGACTTACTTCCTAAAACAAAGCAATAAACCAGAGATGCTAATTTTAAAGGATTATGCAAGACTGATGAAACACAAATATCATCATTAAAAGTACATTTCCAAGAGCGCTGACATGAGGACATAATTTCAAAAAAGCGTCTGATATATACAGCATGCATAAAATTTTCTATTTCTACTGTTCTAGGAACTGTCTACAAACCAAAACAACCTACAATAGGAGGGGATTTTAGTTGAATGGTTCTCCTATATGAGAAGATTTGAAGTAGACGAAATTTATGAATCACTTGAGCATGAAGAGGATAGTAACTGTTTGAATAAGTTGTTGAAAACATGTTCCCAACGTTAAGAAGAAATCTGAAAGAAAACAGAGAACAGGTGTTCCATTACAGCTACAAGTATGAAAATGTTCATAAAAACACTGTAGATATAAACACAAGACACGATAACAGCATGAAAGGAAGCAATCAGAATTTATTTATAGATCAGCCAGTGGCCAACAACAGTATAACTTACACTGGAACAGAAAAGTTAAAATACAAAAACAAACCTTCTTGTGTGTAGCTGTGAAACATAGATTTGCAGCTTATTTTTCAATGGATATATGATTCCTGTAGCTTTGATTAAAAATATTTAATGCAATCAGCCTTTTGATGTCTAGTAACTACATTAAGATTTTTCTTTGGGTACCTAAGTTTCCAAGTGTTTCAACTTGGACTGGATATGTGCAAAAACCCAAACTCCTGGATATGGTCTGTCTCCATTTTCTTCCAGCTCTGTGTTCTCTGCCACACCCCCATTTGCACCATCTATCACTCTGCAACATTGTTCTTCCTTTTGAAAACCTTAATTCTAGTCTGTTAGCATGGAGCCAAAGTGAATGGTTGGATTACTTAGTAGAAATGTGAAAGCCTATTTTACTTCACCTCTGGCTCCCTCTCTTCAAGGTTTAACACCTTTTCAACCCTTTAGTCAACTCCCCAGTTTAACCATCTGATTACTAATACTACCAAACTTTACAAAAACTTCAGTATGAAACCACATAAACATTCTTCTGCATTCCTACATCATGCATAGCACATATCCTGAACTGACAATAACTGCAACAGGAAATCATTTGCTCTTCTAGCATTGTTTTATACTCACACCATTTATTCTGATGTTAAAGTTCTTCTTTTAGCTCATTTAGGGCATCCTGTGCCACACTTACATCATTCTTTACCTGAATGGTGTGGAAGACTATTAAGATTCACTGGTAAAAAATCTTAAAATACACCACAATTGAAGCTTGCAGATTACATTTACTCCAAGAAAAAAAAGGAATGGAAGAAAGAGTTGTAAATGCTAAAGGACTTCTAAAAGATTAGCAGCGAAAAACAAATCTGTATTGAAGGAAGGGCAGAGACAAACAAGAAAGCAAAGTCCACAGAGACACAAAAATATCAAAAGGATGTCAGAAATAGAATGAGGTTATAATCTTACTCTGGGATTCACAGATGTCTTTTGCTTGACTGGTTTTGCAAAGAAGTAATAGAAGGATCAAGGTCTAAACCAATACTAACCAAAATGATAAGCAGTATGTTTGGGTTTTTTTTAATAAATAGACAATAAGATGCACTATCACAAAACAGGATTTTTAATGGTAATACTAACATACTGACTTTTAACATGTTTTTATCTTAAATTTCTAGTGAGAACTAGAAATTCAAATAACTATCAATAAACAGCTAAGAAAGAACAACACAAAAAAACTAGGAATGCTCATCGTGCCAACTTACAGTATTAAACTTAGAACAATTAAATAATCAGATAATCAATTCCCTTTAAAAAACCACAAAATCTAGGAAAAATTCAGAAAATGAAACGCATACAAGTATATTATCTGTTAAACAAATTTTAAAAGTATATACATGTCAATTACTGACCACATCTCAAAGTCTCAAAGAACCTTGGATAAATCTTGAGTAACTCGAACTTGTAAATAGATGACTATACAAATTCCCTATAAGTGTGACCAAGCATACATATATATACATTTATATATAAGTGTATATATATGTAAGAAATACATATGTAAGAAGTAGTTTCTTACATATGTAGGAAAAAGCTGAAAAATTAATTAAAATCTCCCTGTAGAATTTCTGGATCTTTGTGAAGTAAAAAAATTGCCCCCTTCAAGAATACTGTAAAATGAGAAAACTGCCCTTGCTAGTGGACTTATTACACAAGCAATATAATGGAAGAAACTACAAACAATAATCTGATCAAATTGCATTAAAGTTGTTTTCTTTTAATGAAAATGGACACAAGGATAACAGACGAGTGCTACTTAAGTAAGGCAGCAAGTTAATTTTATGCAGTGCCTTGTTGTCCCATGCTGTAAATTCTGGAGTGAAATGTTACTGCAGTCTAGCTAACCTAATGATATAAGAAGGGAACTTTGTAGGGAAATTATTTAATTTACTGCTGCAAAAGATGCTACTGGGAAAGTGAAGATGGTTTTATATACAAACACTTTCTAATTCTGAGAGAGCATGAAAAAGGCAACCAGAAGAATGAATACAAAGCTGTGTTCAGAGCATGTGCTAAAATCTTATGTTCAGTGTGGTAATACTTGAAATATCACTACTAACCTATAATGAAAATGTCTTAATGAAATAGAAATGTTTATGCAGGAAGATGATGATAGTGAAATACAGAAGATACCTGAGCAACTAGAAATATGACTATTCCTCAACATGTAATTCCTTTTGCAAGTAATAAAAGGAAACACCCCTCCGTCCCCAATATAACAGACCAGCTAAAAAACATAGGAAACAGGACTTCGGGGCAATGACCCGGGGTGACATATAATAATCTAACGTGGAAATCAAATGCAACACAGCTGTGAGGTGTATGCACACTCGTGCGGACTTCGGCTTGGCAGCAGCCCTTGCTCCACCATCCGCCCGCCTGCCCGTCCTGCTCCATGGGCACCTGAAGCAAAGGCAATGTGTAGGCAGACATCCTGAAACGAGCACTGGAAAACAACTGCTGGAAAAAAACCTACTGGCTCTCCATTTTAACGGCCTGTTGACCCGAAAACCCAGTTGCAGGGAAAGAGAAAAAAAAAAAAAAAAAAGTCTTCCTGGCCTGCAACCGGACGACAGTAAGAGCGTCTGCCGGTTGCCTGCGGGGCAGCCACAGCGGCTTTCACGTTCAAGACAGCTGCGCCCTCAGCCAGCGATAAAACAGGGAAGGAAGAGCAGGTTTGGGGAAGGTGAGATGGTGGTGTCAGTGGCAGCCCCTTACCTTGCCACGACTCCCTTAGCCCTCGGCAGGCCGCGGGGTGCACCAACCTACCCCGTCCGGCCACTGAGGCGCAGTAGAGACACTCGAGCTCTCCGCCGCTGCCCCTGCGGGGGGGGGGAACGGAGTACAACTTCCCAGCCCTGCCGCGTTCCCACTGCGCATGCTCAACTCTCGCCTCACACGCGTACCGCCTGACGCGACTGTGTCGGGAGGTGGCCGGCGCTATCATTGGCCCAGTCCCTCCTGAGAGCGCTTCTCTCCCCACCCGTCTGTCCGCCCTCCCCTCAGCGTCTCCTCCCCCTTCCTGGCGCCGGGCACTCTCGGGAAGATCCGGTCTACCCCTCTCCTCCTGCCCCGCTCCGCCCCCACCTCCCCGGCCGCGCCACTGCGCCGGCGCGCTGCGGGGCGGCAGGGAGGGAAGGGCGAGCGCGCGCTCTTGAGCAAGGCCCGCCTCCCGGCTAGGACTGGCCGGCGCGTGCCCGACCTCGCACCGCCCCTGGAGTTCCAGACTCCGGGAGAGAGGAGGAGGAGGAGGAGGAGGAGAAGCAGCAGAAGTAAAAGCAAAAAGTTGCTTGTGAGGGGCGGGTCTCTGCCCTGGAGTCGTCGCCGGGAGAGGGCGAGAGAGGAGCTGCCTCTGGGAGCCGCCGGGTGCGGGCGGTGAGTTCCGGGGGGTCGGGCAGGGTCGTATTCCCGGCGAGACTGGGAGGGGGAAGCAGCCGTGGTCCTCAGCTGGGGAAGGGGGATCGAGGTCCGCCTTTTCCTTCCCCCCGCCGTAGGATGGGGCGCGGTGTTGCCGGGCGGCAGCGGTGGAGAGTCGGAGGCGGGCATCCGCCTGGGGCCGGGATCCGCCGCGGGCCGTTCACCTGACGCGGCGGCCGGGGAGGGGAAAGGGGTCCCGTCTGGCGAGGGGCGGCCGCCGTTGGGGGGGTCAGCTGCCGTCTCCTCTCGGCCCCGCGCCGGGTTAAATCCTGCCTCAGGACGTCGTGGGTGAGGGTCAAGCCAGACTGCCGGGCTGGCGCGGTGTCCCTGCTGGGTGTGTAAGCTGCCTTCTGAGCGGGCATGGACTTCGTGACGAGACGGGGCGAGCGCGTATGTTTAGCTCTCTGAAGAGCCAGAATCAAAAGTTAATGTTTAACGCCGTAGTCACATACCCACCAGCGAGTTTTCCTGGCGTGTTTTCTTCAAAGGCAGTTTGAAACAGGAAATGCCAGTACAGGTAGTAGGGAGCTGTTTGAAATGTAATCAGTTTACAGTATTTGGAAGCCGCGTTACTTGCTGTGTTCTTACGGATGGAGTTCCAGAGGCATGTAAGTAGACGCATGCAAATTATCTGCTTAGCAACTGAATTAAGTTTGTCCCTTGCTTTGATTTTTCAATGCAAATATTTAAAATTAGCTTTTTAGGGGAAATGTGTCTTGTTCTCTCGACATGTATTTTTCCCTTCCCCCAAAACTGTGTGATTTACATATCTCTATTTAATTATTTATTTTAGACATAAAAAAAAAAAAAAAAAAGAAACACCAACCCTCCTGCTTAACTTTGAAGTTACTCAGATTATTTTAGGAGCAAAAACTTAATCATGTGAATAGAATTTTGTCTGATAATGCAGTATACCCATCCCTTTCAAGGCAATGGAAATTGCCTTGACTGACTTTATTAACGGCCTTGTAGAATGAAAGAGTGGTTTTAGGTATCATGTAATAGTCTGAATATAAATGAGCCTTATCCAATGACAGGTAATCCTTTCTTCCTCTAACGAATTGTTACAAAGTGAGATGTATTTAGTGGTTGGTTTTTTTTCTTTTTAAATCTTAAATTACTTTTTAAAAGTTCATTGTCCTGGAATGTGGGTTGTTGACAATAAAAACACCTAAAATATCTACTTTACTGGCTTTCATATCAAAACTTGGTAGTGCAGAATTGTTTTCAGACATACAGTGTGCATGATATACTATTGATAGAATTGTCTGGGTACGAGAATTACAGAACTTCAGGGTCAGCCTGAACCCAGTGCTATTGTGTGCTTCAATTAGTTTGCTTTCCAAGATCTTGGTAGCAATACTTCGTAATTTTTCCTTGGTTAATACCTCTTGATAGAGTTTAATCACTTATGGGGCACAGTGATGGGAATTTAACTCTTTCAAAGAGTTCTTCAAACCATCCTCGTGGTTTAAGCAGAAACAAGCTGGAGTTTGTTGAGGCCAGGTTAAATATGATGGGTTGAGGCTGTAACAGTGAGATGTACTGTATCAAAATTTTAGATATGTGGGCTGAGTGAAATGTTTGTAGATAGATTTGCACAGATTTGTTCATTAAGAGATACACAAAGAGTAAAGATTCAGAACATTCCTTTTTTGTCAAGCCTTTAAATTATTGTTGGACTTAAATTTTCTCCTTAAGAAATCTGAAAGCTTTTTAGGGAGGAACAGAACTTGGTGTTTTGTACTTCTGCTCAAGCGTCAACACAGAAAACTGAAAGGCAAGGTCACAGTTTGGACAGGTGGATTTATCTTGGATAAAAAGGCATCAGTGAGAATACCTTCTGTCTTTCTGAGGCTCAAGAAAGAGTACGTGGTAATCGTTGAACAAAGCACTTTGTAAAGGAGTAGGAAGATGGAGAAACAAAAATCTTCTCTGTAGTTTCAGTGTGATGATTCATTGTAAATGCTGGCCCCTGTCATGAGTTCAGAATTTGTATCCTTTAAGGTCTTTGCTCACAGTTCCCAATGTAGCTATTTCTAAAATTGGTTTCTAGTTGTAACAGTCCAGAGATGCTGAGCTGTGAACCTGTTCTTTTGTTTTTGATGCAAGCCAGGGAGTTTTTATTGGAACAGCTTAAAGAAAAAATTGTATACTTGCACAGAAGCCATCTGGGATATCTACACTTCTAGTTCTCCCATCTTGAAAGGATATAGAGAAGTATGATGTGCAGGAACAGTGGTTTGGCACATTAAGGGGCAACTAAATGGGTAAGGCTAGAGAAGTGACAATAGAGCTGTTTAAAATAGGAAAAGACTGGGGTTTAAACATTCAGAGATTGTTTGGGAGAATTTCTAGAAGAGAAATCCATCAAACAACCTTTTTGGCTGTCTTGAGTTAGTGACTAAAGGCAGAAAGAATGTGTCAGCTCAATACCACTGGATGGCATACTCGCAGATGGTCTATGAAACTGAGGCTCATGACCACTGCTAGGAGAAAGATTTTTGGTTGTTTTTCTTTTTGTCTTGTCTTACAGTGTTGTGGGGAAAAAAATCATTGCAACCTCAAATGTCAACAGTACAAATTGGATTTTGTTCAGTTGACAAGAAATCGTAACTTTAAGTGACAAGTTTTTTAGCTACAGAAATCACTCAAATTCTTGAAGTTGCAAGTTGTTGAATTTTTGATGGATTTCATTATGCTGAGTAGGAAGTAGCCACAGTCCAATAATGTTGGCTCACTGCAGAAAACTCTAGTGGTTTTCCATTGTAGATTTATTCCCTTGCAATACATTTAATCATTCTTACTTCCTAATTTTTGTTTTCTTGTATGTAAATTCCTAAGTTATAACATAGATCACTGTAGAAATTGATGTGAGAAGAGCTGACAGACCATTGGGTGTGTTGCCAGGCTCAGCACAGAGGCGTGGCCGGCCAGCTGAAGCAAAAAGCTATGTTGCTTAAAAGTAATCTCGGCACTGGTCAGGAGGAAGGTTTGCCATTAGTTAGTCATTTATGCAACAGACTGAGAGTATCATAGAATCATAGAATTGGCTGGGTTGGAAGGGACCTCTGAGATCATCAAGTCCAACCCTTGATCCACTACCGCCGCAGTTACTAGACTATGGCACTGAGTGCCACATCCAGTCTCTTTTTAAATATCCCCAGGGATGGAGAATCCACTACTTCCGTGGGCAGCCCATTCCAATGCTTGATCACCCTCTCGATAAAGAAATTCTTTCTAATGTCCAACCTAAACCTCCCCCGGCACAACTTAAGACCATGCCCTCTTGTCTTGCTGATAGTTGCCTGGGAAAAGAGACCAACCCCCACCTGGCTAAAACCTCCTTTCAGGTAGTTGTAGAGAGTGATGAGGTCTCCTCTGAGCCTCCTCTTCTCCAGCCTGAACAGCCCCAGCTCCCTCAGCCTCTCCTCATAGGATCTGTGCTCGAGTCCCTTCACCAGCCTGGTTGCCCTCCTTTGGACCTGCTCCAGGACCTCAATATCCTTCCTGAACTGAGAGGCCCAGAACTGTTCACAGTACTCGAGGTGTGGCCTCACCAGGGCTGAGTACAGGGGCAGAATCACTTCCTTGGACCTGCTGGCCACACTGTTCCTGATACAGGCCAGGATGCCATTGGCCTTCTTGGCTACCTGGGCACACTACTGGCTCATGTTTAGCTTCCTGTCAATCCAGACTCCCAGGTCCCTCTCTGTCTGGCTGCTCTCAGCCACTCTGTCCCCAGCCTGGATCTCCCCATGGGGTTGTTGTGGCCAAAGTGCAGGACCCAGCACTTGGCCGTGTTGAACCTCATCCCACTGGAATCAGCCCAACTCTCCAACCTGACCAGGTCCCTCTGCAGAGCCCTCCTGCCTTCCAGCTGATCCACACTCCCCCCCAGCTTAGTGTCATCTGCAAATTTGCTGATGATGGACTCAATCCCCTCATCTAAATCATCAATAAAGATATTAAACAGAACTGGGCCCAACACTGATCCCTGGGGGACACCACTAGTGACCGGCCACCAACTGGATGCAGCACCGTTCAGCACCACTCTCTGGGCCCGGCCCTCCAGCCAGTTCCTAACCCAGCACAGAGTGCCCCTGTCCAAGCTGCGGGCTGACAGCTTTTTCAGGAGGATGCTGTGGGAGACGGTGTCAAAGGCCTTGCTGAAGTCCAGGCAGACCACATCCACCGCCTTCCCCTCATCCACCAGGCAGGTCACCTGATCATAAAAGGAGATCAGGTTGGTCAGACAGGACCTGCCCTTCCTAAACCCGTGCTGGCTGGGTCTAATCCCTTGTCCATCCTGCAGGTGCTGTGTGATTGCACTGAGGATGATCTGTTCCATAACCTTGCCAGGCACTAAGGTCAGGCTGACGGGCCTGTAGTTTTCTGGGTCCTCCTTCCAGCCCTTTTTGTGGCTTGGCGTGACATTCACCAACTTCCAATCATCTGGGATGTCCCCAGTGAGCCAGGACTGTTGGTAGATGATAGAGAAAAGCTTGGCAAGCTCTTCTGCCAGCTCTCTCATCACCCTTGGGTGGATCCTATCTGGTCCCATAGACTTATGGGGATCCAAGTAGCTCAGTAGGTCACTGACTGTTTCCTTCTGGATTACAGGGGGGCTGTTTAGATTCTTGTCACCTTCTATAATCTCCAGAAGCCAGCTGTCCTCAGGATAACCTGTCTTACTGCTGAAAATTGAGGCAAAGAAGGTGTTAAATACCTCAGCCTTTTCTTCATCTTTGACAACTCTATTCCCACCCGTGTCCAGTAAAGAATGGATGTTTTTCCTGCTCCTCCTTTTGCCATTGATGTATCTGTAGAAGGATTTTTGTTATCCTTCACAGAGGTGACAAGATTCTGTTCAATTTCTGCCTTTGTCTCTCTAATTTTCTTTCTACACAACCTAACTATATTCCTAAATTCCTCCTGAGAGGATGTAAATTACAACTCTCCAGCCAAATTTCAGAGACAGTCAACAATTTTTGAACCCATTGGCAGGTTTACGCTCAATTTGCCAGAAGGGATCGAAGTCTTTATGATGATTATGTCATGAAAACAGGCAGCTGACTGGAAGAGACCTTGTAAGAAGATGTAAGGAGCAGAGATGGCATATGCCTGAACTAGGGAGAAAACTGCAAGAACTCAGCTGTGACATCTAAGACTGCCAGGACCAGGAGGTGATAGTTCCCGTATTCACAGAACTGACTGTTTATCTCATCAGTTTTATCTAAATAGATACCAGAGACATAAACCCAGTGTTCTTGTAGAAAATTATTTTTTCAGCTAAAATAGTAACTGCAGTGATTTGTAAGCCAATGTAGAAACATTACTTATTCCACTGAAAAGACTTCGCCAGATGCAGTAATTTAGGTGCTAGAGTGTACCTACAAAGCAAATGATAACATGCAGGTTCACTGATAAGTGTATTTGTTGTTCTGTAAAATACAAAGGCAAGTGCCAGAAATCTGTGGCAGGTATATATTTTGTCCTGGAAGGCTGCACAACTAAAGGTAGCTAGGTGCTTGATGAGATGATTGGTTGCTGAAGGACAGTGACTGAAGCAAGGCAAGGTAGAACAACTTAGATTGATAAATAGATGTTGGGTTGAGAATTCATAGTTCTTGTTTAGTGTCTTTGGTTGAGAACATTCATCCAAAATTGATTCCTTTAGGCTGAAGGACAAAAATACTTTTTAAAACTCTCAGCTGCTAAAAAACTTAGGTAGCTTGCCAATAACACTATGTGAAATATTTGTTATTATATTTGTTCTGATGCATGATTGCACCTGTTGAAGACTGTGTAGTCTAATAAATTATTATGCCCTCTTAGCCCCCCAACTTTGTCAAGTCAAGAACTTAAAAAAAAAATCCCAGTGGCTAATAAATGCTGCTGCAGTGCTTTTAGCAACACTGGCTTACCAAAGACATCTAAGAACAGTCTTCAGTTCCTAGTATAGTTCTATAGAGTTCTGAATTCAGGTTAAGGGAGTCAGTGGTCTGAGTCTCAATCATCTAAAAGCTTAACGAAATGTTACAGGAAGTGGGAAGAACCAAGGCTGATCAGCAGCATCTCTTCTCTGTTTTATGGAACAATCTACAGTGTGCAATAGGTTTGTCAGCAAGGAGTAATGCTTTTTGTGGATGGTCCAAATCCAGGAAAGTTTTGCTTGACTGAAGACCATTCAGCCTTTCCAGCATCTTCCACAATACCTTGCTTTGATCTTTTTTCTTTCTTTCTTTAGTTTTTCAAAACCAAACTTGGAGATATTTCTACAATGGAAATTTAAAAACAAAATGTTACTATAAACTTTATCCTTAGGGAGAGTCTTTGATGACAAATGGATGACAGAAGTTAATCCCATTGTTTATGGCACCATTGAAAGTCTTGTATCCAGTGCCTGTCAGTTTTAAGTTGCTGTGGGGTGGCTATGTTTAGTTTCACATATGCAGTTTAAAGAATGCATTGATAAAATAATTTGAGAAGGTTGCATGAAAATAATTTTTTGGTAGTCACTTCTGATCTTTCTTGTTTTGTATGTAAATTTTCAGAAAAAGGTGCACTAATGTTTTGGTGTAATAGTTGAAGTAGTTTGTGTTTACAGCTTCACAGGTGAAACTCAGCAGCATGCATCTAAATGCAATAAATCAGTAACACAACACTAACCCAGAACCATTTTTTATTAAATTCTCACAGAGAATCGGTATAAGTTTTCTGAAACCCAGCCCAACAGATAAATCTTAGAGCATGGGGTGTTCTCTGAATTGTGAGACAAAATTACTTTCTAGAAGTTCCTACTGGATGAATTCTCTTTGCCTTAAATTGGTCTAGAAGTCATTTCTATACAGATGTGTATTTCTTAGCAGTTAAAATAAAGACTGGGTAACTTCAGAGGTTCTTCCTTCTCCACACCCCTTCTACATATCCCCATGTAAATCTGTTGTTCAGAAACATGGGGAAATAGTACTTGAATGTTTGATAAATAAGAAATATAAAAGCTGATGGAATCTCTTCTGCCCTCGTGACTTAATATAAGTAAGTCTAAAGCCTGAAAGTCAAAGCTACAGAGGTAGTGTTTAATATTTTTTGTCTGTTGGTCATTGGGGTCAGTTTCACAGATCTGTTTGTAGTAGTTATCTTCCTTTTGCATTGAAACAAAAAAACCCAAACATTTCCCAAACTTAACATGACTTTGGTTTATCACTACCCTTTTCTTCAGATGAGAAGATAACTTATGAAGCAAGATGTGTTTCCCAATGAAACTTACATAGCAGAAATGTGTATTTTCCCAGTGACTTCTATATTTTATCAGTGGCATAAAATGTACCTTACTTAACATCTGTTTCCCTCCCTTATTTCGGCTGCTATTTTCTAAGCAATCTTTACAATGAAATGCCAACAGCAGGACACAGGCTGGCTGCATCACTACTGTTGGTGAGATACTACTGTATGAGTAATTTTCCAGATGGGAGGTCATGTGTTTAGTAGGGAATTTATTTTAGACTGGGAGACCCTGAAACCAAGCCTGATGTTTCTAGATCAAAATTGTATTGATGCTGTTGCTCCTGTCTACTCAAAGGTGGCTACATAATGAGAGACAGCTCAAGCATGTGCTGGAGTGCAAGCACTTTACACTGTGTGGCTATCCCAGCCCATCGTACTGTTACCAATCTGGTCTCTTTCCTCTCTTGTTACTGTTGGTGTACAGAATTTGATATTGCTGATACTACATATTGTTCATCCTGACTTAGTTTTTTTTTTTCTTCTGAGACAGCAGGAGGGGGGGGTGAAGAAAATCATAAATAATTCTCCAGGTGGGAAATTATATAAAGTGAAGTTAAGAATTCTGTGTCACTGGGAAAATATGTGCTCAAGAAGCTTCTCTGTTATTTCAAGGAGCAAACTCTTTTTGTGACAAAAATGTATTAGTTCAATTTTTGAGTGTGGATGTAGAAATATTAAATCGGAAATAAGCAGTTAATGAATGATAGAAGAGTTGAATGATAGAAGAATAAGATTCTTCTGGACTTTTAAAAATTATTTTAAAAATCATAACTACAATATTTTTAGGAATTAGAAGTCATAGTTCCCTGTGATAGCAGAAGACTTTTGGCCAGATGATGCTTCATATTTCTAAGCATTCTTGATGTGTGAAATGGTTTCTTGAATATATATATGTGTGTGTATACATATATGTATGTGTGGGGGGGAGGGTTGTATATTTGTACATGTACAAGTATCTAGTTATGAACAGCTATACACCGTAGTGGTTTTTGCCTTGGCCCCTCTTTAATAATCTTAACTGCAGCAATTATTTTCTGCTTATGTACTGCAATGAAATTCTCTAATGAAAACACTTGTTAAAATTATGTTATCACTTCTGCATATCTGAACAGAGAAACCTTAATCTTTCTCTATGATAATCTTTGTTTTACTCTCATCTTTACCTCTGTCTGTTTTATTAGAGTTTGGTTCTTTGAAGTAGTATAGTTATTAAGTTGTGAATGCCTATCACTTTTATGAGGGGGAGGGAAAATTGAAGCTGATACTCCTTTTAATTAATACAAGGTTCTAGTAAAATCTCTTTTTTTTGGGGGGGGTGTTTATTGAAGTGAAGGTAAAGAAAAAAAAAGATACTCTGTCAAGGCCAATTTCCAGTTATATTTCAGGCTCCTTGCTCAGTGCTGTCACAAATCATATTTAGTATTTCCAGTATTATTAAATCAAATTACTTATGGCTGAGCTACAGTAGCAACAGTAAACAAACTGATTATGCATGGGGCAAAAGGGAGTCTTGATTAGGTTCCATTTAATTATTTTTTTAAATAATACAAGGAAGTATCAATGTTTCTTAAATAGAGAGAAATAGTTCTAGGGGTACAAGACTTTGTGCAGGTATTTTTGAAAGTGAGGTGATTTGTTTCTGTGGTATCTTGGAAAATTCTATCTTTACATTTTCTGTTTCTTTCCTCTTTCAGATTCACTGGAAAGAGAATGAAATAAATGTGGAGTCTTCTAAACTGGAATATATTTTGTGAATCACAGTTAAAACTAGAAGATGGATCAAAATGAGAGAACAGGAGTATAATGCCTGTCAAGAACTTTCAATTTTTGTGATATATATAAACTTGTGTTTTAATACACCTTATGATTTATAGTAATACTTTATCCCTGGAAGGAGAAGTCGGTTACCATGCAACTTGCTTAAAAAGAACGTTCATTCTAATAACTTCCAACACGTTTTAATCATAATTGGATGCATAACTTTTTGTTTATTTTTAAAGTCAGAGAGTTGAAATTTTTGTATAGCTGTGTTTTAACTGAGAGACTGATCCTCATAGATGGCTGATAACTGCTAATGGAAAATGGACATAAACCCATGAACAATTACCCAACTGCACAGAGCTGAATACAATGCCGTGACTTTAGAGCAATTCTCTTAGGACCTTCTTCTTTGCCTTGCACCCATCATATCCTTAAATATTTAAGTGTAAATTCTGCAGTTACAAAGTGTAAAAAATAATGGCGTGGGTGAAATTCTTAAGAAAACCTGGAGGTAACCTTGGAAAAGTTTATCAGCCTGGAAGTATACTGTCCCTGGCCCCAACTAAAGGCTTATTAAATGAACCGGGGCAAAACAGCTGCTTTCTTAATAGTGCTGTTCAGGTAAGAAAACCCTTTGATTTGTTCAACACTTCTGGTTTTGTAGCAGCTTAGATGGACATAGTCAGGAAAGTGTTCCCTTGGCAATGCTGTTTTTACCATTTGTATTGCAATATGTGTATTCTTCAGAAAAAATGAGTGCATTTTTCAAGAGTGTTAAATTCAGTTCTTATTTAAACTTCTTAATCATTCCAAGTAAGAAAGAACAGCATATCTCTTTGGAATGGACTGTCTTAAATAAATAAAATGTGGCAGTCATAGAAAAAAGATGTAATTCTATTTAGCATTTCATTTTAGGGAATAGATTGAGAGTATTAAACATGTAATATTGCAAAGAATGACAGTATGGTATTTTATTTACATGCATTAAGAATAGCAGAAAACCTTTCCTTTTGTATTTGGAAACTTAGGACATAAAATTTAAGCATCAAGTTTTAAAATTAAAACTAATATACCTGTCAAACATAAGTTTTATTACTTGACAAAATTTACAAGAGACTGTTTAATGTAGGGTAACCAGTACTACTACTTGCATTGAATAAGACACTATTTTTATTAAAATACCATTCTCAGAATTAGAACATGAGTTTGTGGTACTGGGGCATATCAGAGTATACAGATGTAGTTCAAAGCTCTGATTAGGAGGGTTTGTGAAATTGGAGTAGGAGATATACTTGATAGCATGGAAATGCAAATTAGATTCCTCGTTGCTGTTTTTATGCATACAAGTTACAAAACAACTTTTTGCATTTGTTTGTCTATACACTGTTCTACTTTTACATGAGCTGTAATAAAAATAATGTAAGCTTTTTAGGTCTTTCACATTGTTGTATCATTTTATGCTAATATTGCTGTGCTATTAAAACAGCTTTTACAAGCCTATTTTTGACAGGGAACATGGGGATCTTTTTAATTCTGTGAAAGAGCAGTTCTCGCTTGCCCACATTGTCTGCAAGTCAGAATGCCAGAAAAAGTTTAGCTTACAGTTTTTTTAAATGTAGAAATTAACAATAACAATGGATTTCTAGGCTGTGCAAAGAAAGAGTAAAACAATATATATTTTTTGTAATGCTTAGATTTGGGGCAAGATCATTTTCAAAGTGTACAGAATTATTAGCCAAAATGCAGAGACCTTAGGAGATGGATAGACTTTCTAAAAAACTAAGTCTTAAAAGTGGTATGAATTTAAACAGAAGAAATATTAGAGATATATCTATGTGGTATGTATATCTAAATACATTTAAAATAAAAATGTATAATAGATTTAGTAGAATGAGTTTGCTGTTTTCCATCCAATGGGAACAGCGTGACCTATATTCTCTTTCAGTTTTGCTGTTTCCCCTTAGGGTGACCTAAAATTAAAATCAAAGGAAATTTTAGTTATGGTTTCAGACAATCCTACTACTTTATAACCTACTGCTGTTTATCAGACAGAGGCTGATGACTGGCAACTGTCTTTTTAGAAGGAGGAATCTGTTCCATTCTTCTAACATCTGTTCAACCTTCAGAACTGAGGTTCAGATATTCTTTTTTTTAAATGGATCCTAATTAATTTTACCTTTTATATTTACAAATAGTATTTTTCTTTCTGGATCTACAGCTGGTGTGTTACTGTGCCTCTTGAGAAATTATTTTTGGGGTTTGTGGGTTTTCTGTTTTTAATGGGCTAGTTTCTTAACTTGTGCGTTGATTTAGTACCCAAGGAAACATTAACTTTATACAAAGTAATTACACAAATAAAAGGTAGAAACATACCTCATTAAGCGCCAGTATTATTTTGATCTAAGGGGAAAAAAAAAGTAATATCAGACATCTTTTGTAGTAAGAGATCGGAAGGTTTTAGCATCAACTTCACCAAAAGTTATGCTTGCATTTTAGCTAGTAATTCAGTTTCTATCTCTCCATATTTTTTTTCATGTGAAAGAAAGTGTGAGATGGGGAGAGGGAAAAAGAAATGGCATAAACCCTATAGCCACCTTCCTCTTGGGTCAAGCAATAAGATTTTTTCAGTTTACTTTAGAGCTTGTTTCCTTAAGAGTACCTCACCTCTTTTTCTACACTTTCTGTTGTTTCAAAAAGTGTTCTAAGGAGATAAAATTTAATGTTCCACTTCCAACTCCACAGTTTACCAAGTAATGGAAAAGGACCATAGTTCTTTAACAGCACTGGTGTTCAAGTTGTATGTATTATGTGAAATGTAAAAAAAAAAAAAAAATTATGTTGCTGTATTAAATGTAAAACCTGAACTCATTACTTGTTTTTGAGAGACTTGATTTTTTTTAATTTTTTTTTTTTTTTTTTTTTTAGGTATTATGGCAACTTGACATATTTCGACGAAGTTTAAGAGGTTTAACTGGACACGTGTGTCAGGGAGATGCATGCATATTTTGTGCTTTAAAGGTAAAGAGTAATTTTTTTAAGAATAATCTTTTAAAATTAAGGAAAAAATAGTTTAACCATGTTTACTAATTTCTATCCATAACATACGTATTTATGGGCGATTCAACTTATACTTTTGTAAGCATACAAATCAGATTGAAGGACATTTGTAACATGTTTGTTATCAAAATATTTTATTGTGTTTAAAGAAATTTTACACTTATGTTACAGTCTCATTAAGCATAGGACTTTGGTCTATTAAGTGACAGTGTACCTTATTTAACATTTCTAGCTAGTATCTCAGAGATTTTTTGCCTTCTGTTTGCATGCATATGCTTTTGTTCTTTCTGCAGTGTTTGAATACAAATCTACAATAATTATACTATTGTCTGATAAGAATCTCTCCAGATTCTTTTTACACTCAGTAGGTGATGGTAACAGTTCAGAACTTAATTGTTTGATTTGTATGTAATGAAAGGCAGGTAGGGATACTGGAAACTAATGAAGGCTGGTAACTTAGTGTTTGAAAGTAAGTCAGAACTGCATTATTTTGGGTCATAAAACTTGAGCTTCAAACAGTTTTGTAACTTATCTAAAGTCTGGAAATTCATATTGTGTTATGTTAGGTTCTTGTTACTTTTACTGCACTGGGATTTGGCTGCCTGCAGTTGCTAGGTAAATAGTTGTAAGCATAGGTCTGTTTAATTTGACTGAAAATCACAAAGAAAAAAATGTATAGCTCTTTGTGTGTTTATTTATTTTTTTAGTAGTATGTACTCTCTGCTGCTACTGACAATACACTTTGGGGACTCTAGTACAGGACTGTAGAATGAATAGGCAAATACTATAGTGTAAATACAGTGATATACAGAACTGGAAATCACTCATCTGTAGTAATTTGAAAGTGAAAACACTGAAAATGTAGCTGACTGAGGAAATGGTTTTTGATTATGCTAAATTGTTGCTTGTTATTGAAAAAACTTTTCAGGTATGAATTGTTTGCTGTGATATTTATTTTTAAGGAGGTGTATAATTTACGTTCTGTGTGTTCTTTTTTAGCTGGTGTTTGTCATGACTGCAGTATGGTACAGCTGCTTTTGTATGTGTTTGTCTTTTTTCCAAACACAGTTTTTGCTAAATGGTGCCATTTTATTTCTTCGGTTAAAATGGTTAATCTTAAAAAGACAGTAAGTTCAAGTAGGCTGAGACTACACATAATCAGACTAACTTCCTGCTGCTGTTATTCCTGCCTTTTTACAAGCTCTTTGCTCTACAGAACTTGTTGGAACTTTGTTTCACCAGTTTTCTGATACATATCATGCTCTTTGGTGTGCTGGAACCTCATCTTGTTAGTACGTAAAGTCTAGACCAGACCTCTGTCACATCTGTTTTCAGATAAAATCTTTTGCCTGTCTTGGGATGATAGCTTTAGTTTCCTGAAGTGTTGTGTGTGCAGGGATTTGTATTCATATCGTAGTATTACTCATATGATGTAATAGTGTAGACTAAGCTTTATGGCCTTTTCCTATTTATATGACCTGTATTATATGCAAAGTTCTGGTCATATAAAGTCTTGTTCAGAGTTGCACTGGAACAGCCAATAAGGGGGGATTAAAGTGTGACAATTGCTGGAATGTATGTTTCGCACTACACGCTCCTAAAGACTAAGCAGATTGCTGAGATCATGGTAAAAAAATAGTGTAGTAGCTTCAGTGTACTCAGAATCAAGGAGGTAGTGCTCATGGTGTGTTGCAATTGAACCTGTAAGTAATGAATCATTCTGTTCTAATGGTGTACTTGTGAAGACCGGGTGCTTCCGTTTTTCCAAGCCCAACTTGCCACTTGCCGTGTCTTAGTATCCTCTCTCTTCCTATTCTTCGGGCTCTAGTAAAAAGTGAGATAAAATTTGCATGACTTTGTCAAAGGAATTGAGTAGCTTCAGCTGCTTCATAAGGCTGCTGTAATTTAGGACTTGAAATGTCCCTTATTCTTTCAAGTATCTGTTGTTGAGGATTTGATTACTTATGATGCATCCTCTTGTGCAGTTTAGCTGAATGACTTACTGTACCCGAGTATTTTGTGTTGTCTGGACTGTCATGTCGTCTTATTTTGATACTGCTTCTTTTCAGTATTCTTAGAAGTCTATTGCTGCCTGTTCTGGAATTGATTAGAATGGAATTAGTTGTTATTTAACAGTATAGTAGTGATATAACTACATGGCTGGAAGCCTCAGTACTGAACTCAAAGCATTGCAGTTAACTCATATGGAAGTATCTGTCCTCAGTCATTATGTAAAGTACTGGTTTTGCTTTTTGGCTTTTTAGAGATACTTGTTGCGTGATTCTGTTTGTCCTGTGTTAAGAACCTGGGACATTTTTGTTTTCATGTAGTATATATGCTGGATGAGGACTCATTTCGGTAACTTGTTTGTGAACTGAGTTGAACTTCTGTGTGTGTGTGTGGTCTTGGGCTCTTCTAACCCTTCTCACTTGCTCACCAATAAAAGATTTTGTCTTTACACCTATAGGTTTATCTATAATGCTATAAACTAAAACACAGACAGTAAATTCTGCTTTAGTTCAGTTCAATCCTTTATCTTTTTCTTTGGTGGTGTTCTGAGAGTCAAGCTTTTTTCTTCTCTGTATAACACTAGGTTAGGACTTCAACTATGCAGGCCACTAAAATGAGCACATGTATCTGCTTAACAGATTATCTGTACTTTTCTTTTTTAGCTGGACATGTGAGACTTTTGCATACCAATAATGACCTAGCAGGCAGGATAAGAAGTGATAAATATTTTCAAAGCAGACTTAACTTGTGTCAGAGGATCTGTTAGAAACTTAATTTTGAATGTTTACATTGAGATGTTGACTGTAATTTTATTAATAGTCCATGCTTTTTCTTATGTGAGGGGAAGATTAAATGTTTGATAGACGTTTACTGTTGGATGCATTGTGGTTAAAACACTATTTTCTGTTAGCAGTGCATCTTTGCTTATCTGTTGTATCTTTGCCTTCTGTCAAACAGATTTGTTTTTTGTTTTTTTTTTTTAACTGTAGGAGGCCTAAGTGATGTATGCATATCTTCATTTATATATTGCATGGCTTCTACTAATTTGCTTTTTCTTTATTCTTATTTTATCTCTAAAGTTTGACTTAAAATTGTTGACAGTGGGTTAAACATTCTAATTTCTGCAAATGTTTTTTCATTCTTTTAACAGCTTTTATCTTCCAGTTCTTTCAAAATCAACCTCCCTTTCTTGCTAAATTATGAAACCACTTGCATACTTATCACTGCCAAAAAGACAAGTAGTAACCAACTGTCTCTTCTGAGAAATTAAGAAAATATTAAATGCAGTTTATTCTTATGTTCTGGATCCACAGACTGATTGTCTTCTATTGTGTACACTGGTTCAGCAACGAGCTGATTAAATTGCAAGGATCTCAACATTCCATTTAATTTATGGGAGCATTTTGCATATCTATAATTTTAATAAAGATACAGTCCTGTCTGAAGTAGTAATGTAAATGTTGTTACTTAATTATGGGTGTTTAACTCAAGTGGTATTACATTATGCTCTAAGAAATACAATCTATGAAGATGAAGTAAGTATACATGAAGTTCTATTCCAGTGGCCAAATTAAAGAAGCTCTGTAATTACACACCAAGGCCTGTGTTGCTTCTGGGAGCTGAAGTAAATTACTTGCATTTTTATATATTTCTATATATAAATAGATGTGTATTTATATATTTATATATTTGTATATATAAATAGATATAAAAATAGGTGGTTTTCTACCAGATCAAAATTCAGTTTGGTAGCATAGCTTCTTATAAGGGAATGAATAACAGAACATGGAACCTAAGTAGCTTGAACAGAAAACTTAATCTTAAGAATCACTTAACAGTAATTTCTCAGGTTGCATAGATTTATAAACATTTTATGTATTTGCTGTTCAGGCATGCTGCATAAAACTGATGTATTTGTGTAGAACCACAGTGTGTAGTCAAGTGACTAATGAAGCTAAATAAATGTGTATCTTCCTAGGCAATATTTTCGCAATTTCAACACAGTCGAGAAAAAGCACTCCCGTCAGATAATATGAGACATGCCCTGGCAGAAAGTTTTAAGGATGAGCAGCGTTTCCAGCTTGGATTCATGGATGATGCAGCAGAATGCTTTGTAAGTATTCTTTTTGATAGCTTAGTAGAATCACATTAGTTTTGCGGGTGCCAAGCAGGCCTGTTGTTTTGGTAGCTCTGGGCCCACTGGTGAGATACAATAGTATTGCTGACCTTCTTTATTCCAGTTTTGGGGAATGGATACATGAAGTGTGGTGGAGTAAACTTGTCTAAAGTAAAGAGCAAATACCTAACTCTGTAGCTCAGGGGTAGAGATATGTGAAACATTGTTACTACAGGAGGTTGGTGTGATGAGCTCTCAATCCTAAAAGTTTTTCCGCGGAGAGAAGGGCTATCTTCTCAAGAGAAGGGGCACCTACAGATTTGAATATTTATATATATTCTGTTCCTCCAAGTACTATCTCATCAACAATTCAAATATGTTCTGTTACAATGAGCCAGCTCATCACTGAAGTCTTCTGCAGCAGAGATTTCCATTTTCTTATCCTAGAGTGAACAAATAATTGAAGACCTTGACTCTGGCTGCTGTGTGCCTCATTGAAAAACGTGTCATTACTGTAGCCATAAAAGGTGACTCAAGATTATACAGAACACTGCTAAAGAAACCTTTCTAAGAAGTTCTGTATTGGAAAATTAAAATTGTCTGATGAAAAAAATTTCAGTCATTGCATTTTTTCTTCCCTTTCTTCTTCCTCTTCTTCCTCTTCCTCTTCTTCCTCTTCCTCTTCTTCCTCTTCCTCCTCTTCCTCCTCTTCCTCTTCTTCCTCTTCCTCCTCTTCCTCCTCTTCCTCCTCTTCCTCCTCTTCCTCTTCTTCCTCTTCTTCCTCTTCTTCCTCTTCTTCCTCTTCTTCCTCTTCTTCCTCTTCTTCCTCTTCTTCCTCTTCTTCCTCTTCTTCCTCTTCGTCCTCTTCGTCCTCTTCGTCCTCTTCGTCCTCTTCGTCCTCTTCGTCCTCTTCGTCCTCTTCGTCCTCTTCGTCCTCTTCGTCCTCTTCGTCCTCTTCGTCCTCTTCGTCCTCTTCGTCCTCCTCTCCTTGTCCCTCCTCCTCTCCTTGTCCCTCCTCCTCTCCTTGTCCCTCCTCCTCTCCTTGTCCCTCCTCCTCTTTTTTTTTTCTTTTTGTTTTCTTTTTTAATTTAAGATTCACTTTCTGAAGTGAAGGAGAATGCAGTCTGAAGGAACAGTTGGGTGACTTCTGGCTAATGTTGTTTTGTTAATGTTTGAAAACCTTGAGATGAAGAGAATTCCCATGCACTGGGTTCTGAACAGAGACACATTAAATACACATTAAACTTGTAGGTGGACTATTTGTAACCAAGGAGAGTTGTTGGAGTATTAAAATGTAATGTTGCTCATATTTTCTGGTTTAATCAGTTTACATTATTATTTCTATTTAGGAAAATATCCTTGAGAGGATTCATTTTCACCTAGTGCCAAACAGTGATACAGATATGTGCACCTCAAAATCCTGTATTTCCCATCAGAAGTTTGCTATGACACTGTATGAACAGGTCAGACCTTTATTTCATTGCTTTAACAAATAATTTATTTCCATTCTCCTGAGTAAATAAAGGTATTTTTATTTTTGTAGTGTGTATGTCGCAGTTGTGGAGCATCGTCAGACCCGTTGCCTTTTACGGAATTTGTGCGTTATATTTCTACCACAGCCCTATGGTAAAGGCTTTTATTCTTGTATCTTATTTTTGTATAAACATCCTTCCAATTATAAGCGAAGTGTGCCAGAGAAATGCTGTGCATGTTAAAAATGAATTTGTGTTCCTTTGTGAAAACATTAAGATGTTGTCCAAAAGAAACATTTGGATTTCAAAAGCAAGATGTAGAGAGGGATTGACAAAAAGTATGTATTACTAGTGTTTTCCCTCTGTACATTTTCCTTTTAGTCATAAGATGTAGTTAATTGAAAGTTAACTGAAATCTATTAACTCTTCAGAAGGGAGATCCACAGTTATTTCAATTTATTTTTATAGTAATGAAGTAGAAAGAATGATGGACCGGCATGAACGCCTCAAGCCAGAAATGTTTGCAGAATTGCTGCAGGCAGCAAATACTGCTGATGACTACAGAAAGTGTCCTGTAAGTAAACAAAGATATCGCAGTACTTCAGTATACAAGGGAAAGCTTTTTAAGATATTAAATCAGGATACAGTGTTCCCTAAAAGCAGGATTACCTTTGGCCAGTCAGTGCAGTCCAGCTTAGGGTAAAAAAGTCTTTAAATTCATATGTTACTGCTTCGGTTATGGATAAATATGGTATTACAGGTGCAAGCGACCTGTTCAGAAAATTCGGAGGTTAATGTATTCTTCGCTCTGTGTACAACAAAGAGACAGGAGTTCTGATTATTTAGAATAGGCTTTGGTTCATATACACTGACAGCTTGATAACATTGTATTCTACTGGAATAATTTTGTGATTATTTGCCAAAAATAATCTCTCAGTTAGTTCTACTTAATTCCTATCTTTCTTAAATGGTTCTGTGTAAACACTGTTAATTTAGGAACCATAGGGAAGTACACAAGAACATAGACCTAAGCCTAAATTATGAGGCAGAGGGGGAACAACAAAGAAATTGTGATGGTGACTTGGATGTTAGCCAAAATTTCTGGTATAAGGTGGTGACTGGATGTAGAATGTTAGGTGTCTTCATCAAGAGTGCTTTTACGATGAAGAATTTTAACCTTAAATAGTTAGAAACAACCACCATAATTAAGCTTGAGAACTGGAACGTTGCAGAACTGTTCTGTTGTACTGTTTCTTGTCTAGCAACTTAATTTTGTTCTCCACTTTTTACACATCTTTGTCTCTATTGCTATCACTGCTCTTCTTTTTATTTTTCTAGAGTAACTGTGGTCAAAAAATAAAAATTCGCCGTGTTCTTATGAATTGTCCCGAGATAGTCACAATTGGTTTAGTCTGGGATTCAGAACACTCTGACCTGACAGAAGAGGTTATGCGGAGTCTGGCAACACAGCTTTACCTTCCTGGGGTATCTTACCTAAAACTTACTATGTGCATCTTCCAGCATTTCATTTACATGTATTTATGTCTATTTTTACCTTTGTAAGCTGCTGCTTGATGTAGTTTCTGTCTGATAGCCCCACCAGAAGTGTTGGTCTTGTGCCAAAGTAGAAAGATGAATATATGTGGATTCCTGGTTAAAAATCTTGGAATGTTGTATTCAGTTTGAAACTTCAATGTGTTATTGTTTCACCCTTTCAACTACCAAAAAAATTCATAAATATTAAGTACACCTAATAAGTGCAAAGATCATGATTAATACTCATGAAAAATTGTATAGTGCAACATGGTATTTAATGTCAGTTGATTTAGTTAAATGCAGGTAGTAAATCTGGAAATTTTAGCCTAGTGTTTTACACATTTTAAATCATGTAACCATTTTTACAGCTGTTTTATAGGGTTACAGATGAAAATGCCAAAAATAGTGAACTTTTTCTTGTGGGAATGATTTGCTACACAAGTCGACATTACTGTGCCTTTGCCTTTCACACCAAGAGTTGCAAATGGGTGCTGTTTGATGATGCTAATGTAAAAGAGGTAAAGACTGTTTTTACTGCTGCCAGTAATCTACTTAGTGATCCTTCTTTTTCTAGAATGTGTTCTTCTAACACTAAACTTGATACAAGTCAAATCTATTTTAAAAAAAAACTTCAGTTTTGTCACAAACTAATTTGAGAATTGACTTTGTGACTTTACAGTTATGCCTTTCAAATGCTGAATGTTTCAGAATGTTAATGTACTTGTTCTCTCTTGAATTTGCACTTCTTTTAATGAAAAAGATCTAATTACTGTCACCTGTATTCAGTGCTTGATTTTCTGATTGTTAGCTGGTACAATACTGGTTATACCTTTTTTGCCACAATTTATATACACTCATATGCCAAAATGTTGAGTCTTAGTACCTTTAGAATTAGGCATTTGGTACCTGTGCTTAATAAATTATTATTTCCACAGTTGGGTTCAGTGCTGTTTATGAAGTTTTATGATTTTATTTTTGGGTTTTTTTCCTTTTTTCTTAGATCGGAACAAAATGGAAAGATGTGGTCTCCAGGTGCATTCGATGTCACTTTCAGCCATTGCTGCTATTTTATGCCAACCCAGATGGCACAGCTGTATCTCCAGAAGATGCTCCAAAGCAGATTATTCACTGGTCTCAATGCAAAGCAGCAGGAGGCAATGTGGAAGACTTGGGTAATTAACATGTATTTTATTTTTAATTACAGTCTCAACTATAATTCTGAAATAAGGCTTATAAGGGAGAAGATAATGGATTAGCTGCATTGTTCTTTACAAGTGTAAAGAACAATCAGTAATTCTGTACAGGGTCTCCAAAGAGAAGATAGTAGTAAAAAAGTTTAATATTAGAACTGTTTGTGTCTGGAAAGGGAGTAAAAATTAAGACTCGATAATCTTGAAAAACTTTTCTGTGTAGATTGTTCGTAACTACTTGTAACTTGAATAATTTCATAAGAAAATTGTGTATTTGTGTATGCAGATGTTCTTATGTGTGTATTCATCCACTCAAAATACCTCTAAAAATTCTCTAAAGATATATAAGTAAAACTTCTGTATTAATATGGAAACACATCTGGAACACACGTTTGTGTATGTACATGTATATACACACACAGACCTCAATTCAGAATTTTGGGAAAAATCAAAGAACTGCAGGAAACATCATCTCCAAGATTTGTAGAGCAGAGGCATCAGTATATAAAGAATCCAGTCTTTGGGTTTGTATTGCTGTATTGGGGTTGTTGTTTTTCTCGTTTAGGTTTTTTTTGTTGTTTTTGTTGTTGTTGTTGTTTTTAATGTTAAACATAATCTACAAATAAATTAAAGGCTAATTGAATTTTATATGTTCCTGTTTACATAATGAGAAGCAACAGGGCATACACTGTTCCAGGGGAAAAAAGAACTGAGGGACTCTCTTCTAGTACAATCTACCACTATAAATATGGCAGTATATAAAATATTACAGAACCTTCTTATATATTGAATATATATATATTGAAATGGGGTTTTTTATGTGGTTTTTCTTTTGTGTGTTTTCCTAATCTGGAATTAAAAGGCTCTTTTATTTTTTAACTTAGATATTGGAAACTTTAAATTAAGAAGCCTTTCATTGCTAAAGATAGATATGTTATTTGTCAGGATTCGAAAAGAGTTCTGCTCCTAAATCAGACCACATAAGAGAGAATGGAGTTGGAGACCTCGCTAATCAGAGGACTAATAAAAAACTTCAGCCAGATAATTCAGCATTCAGTAGAAGCCATATTCGAGCTAGTGGTGGTAGAGGTCCAGGTATGTATGAATTCCATCATTGATTTGAAAGCATGTTTGATTAACAACTTTTAAATGTAATATGTGCCATAAAATGTCAACCTTTCTGGAGAACTGTAAATGCAAAATATTTTTTATTACATCTTATTATTGCTGTTGAAAAGTGGCTCTTTTAAGGTCTTGATCCATTCCTCAGACATCATCTTGCCTTCCAGTCGTATTGTTAGTTAAAAGGCACATGAGAAACTTGAAGGTTATTCAATATTTTGGAGCATGTGGCATAGCTCAGTGGATCAGTGGCCCTTTGAAGAACACTGTTCCCTAATAGTATAGTGATGTGTTGTGGTGTTTGTAGTCCCATATATAAATGTACTTTATCTTATATTTAGAAAGAATACTGCAAAAGTTGTCTTACCTGTTTAAAAACCCATTCAGTGTGTACATTAGTCTATGTACAAACTGTAAGAAGTCATCTGAGGCAGCAACATCTGCATTACTTGGCAGTGCCTTTGTACTGAACTTCCTTCTGAGATAGAGAGTTGCTGCTTTCTCTTTAGACATCTTTCTCCTCTCTAGTGTTGAATTCCTAGACTTTTTAAAACTGAGAATGCTCAGCTCAGTATCTTTCTGATGGAGTGATGACTCGAAAGTGGTCAGAATTTACCTTTTCAGAAATACTAGGATTTGTTTTCATAAACAGAGCCTCTACTCTTTTATTAAAAGTAAACCTTCACATTTAGGCAGGATTAAACTTAAACGCAATTTTTCCATATAATTCATAAATTTTGATGTTATTGGTAAGTGCTTTGAAAATAGCTTGAGCTTTCAACTTTAATAAGACGTGTTTGTAAGACATGCTTGTTATGATTCTGCTTGGTTTACTTTCATTAGCTTAAGCTAGTGGACTCCTTGGGGGCATTTACATCTGTACTATACATCTCATTTTCTTAATCTGTATTATGTAATTAATCTTATTAAGTAGTACTAATATTAAAAACTAAATGGTATGGCACATAAATATATTCTTGTGTCTTGATGATAAATGACTTTTGTCAAAGATTATTACTAAGAAATCTTTTGCAGCTAAGTTAGGTTACAGCGATCAAAAAGACAGGCTAAAGGATATATCCAGAGAGTGTGCTCAGAAAGCTGCTGATACGAAAAGATTCTCATCCTTCCGAAAAGATGCAGACAGAGGACCAAGAAAAGAGTCTGGGAGACAAAGAGGTACACCGTTAAAATATGACCAGAGGACCAGTGGATTAAATAGCTTTTAGCATGATTTTAGCATGACCTCGATGATCTCTGAGGTCCCTTCCAACCCAGCCAATTCTATGATTCTATGAATACTAGCCATTCAGACTTCATTTCTCCTTTTAAGAGAACACACTGTAAAATTAGTTTCCCAGTTTTCAGTGTTTTGATAGGTACTGAATTTGTTGAGATATTGTTAGACTATTCATGTTTCTTATACTATCAGTTAAATATTAATGAGAACTCACCTTTTTTTCCTTTTCTTTTTTTTTTTTTTTTTCCCTTAAAAGATATAATTGGGAAAGATTGTTCCAATGTTAAATTGGGGTCTCCTCCAGTTGGAAATAGACTTAGACACTGTGCTGATCAGCGCATATACAGCAGCCAGGGAAGAGGCTCCAGTAAGCATGACAATGCACCTCATCAAGCGAAGCTTTCTGCACAGGTGCTTGGATCAAATAAAACAGAAGCTTATCCTGCTGGAGAGAAACCAATGATCAGGTCCAGGTCTGATGTTGTCACTGACTATGATACAGACACCAGTCAAGATTCCAGAGACAAAGGAAGCATTAGCAGAAGCAGAAGTAAAGGTTGGAAACCTATGAGAGAGATGCTAAATGTAGACAGCATTTTCAATGAAACTGAGAAAAAACAGCACAGCCCAAAGCACAAGGTAAATCTGAACAGTAAATCTAAGCATGAAAAGGACCGAAGCTTTAACCACTGGCCAAAACAGAACCAAATCCAGAAAGGTTTAATGACTATATATGAAGATGAAACAAAGCAGGATACAGGAAGTCGAAGTTCACTGGATTCAGAGGGAAAAGGGAATGCTGAAAAAATCAAAGGATTTACAGAGAGAAAAATCCATGGTGATAACTGGCAAATTCAGAGGACAGAATCTGGGTATGAAAGCAGCGATCATATCAGCAATGGATCTGCAAATCCAGACTCACCTGTTATTGAAGGAATTAATCCTGCAGACGTCAAAAATGTTAAAGAAAGTGCTTCCTGCAGGTAATGCTAATGCTTTTACCAATGGCATGTATTGTATTTACAGAAAATAAAACCAAAAAAAGCAACAACAAGAACAGACTTAGGAGCTTAATATACTTGAGGTCAGGTATGTAGAAAGCTAGTAAAATATCTAGAAATGAGGATGTAGACAATTAAGTTTAGCTTCATTCTGAGGCTGCAAGACTAGTTCTGTTTGGAAGGCACTGAGATGTTATTATGGCTCTGCTGTGGGGCAGAGTGCATTAATTTGAAGTAATTGCTACACTTTAGTTCTTTAGACTGTGCGTAACTTGCCACGTGTAATGGAATACGTCTCTATATAAATCATATCTGGAAGACTTGTACAGACAAGCCCCTGACAAGGAGATTGGAGTGGCAGTAGGTGAACTTTATGTACTGTTACTATTAATTGTTCTGAAATATGGTTTTCTAGAACACCTCAGATATATGTTGATCACTTGATTTACCTCTTTGAAAGACATCTTTGCTGAAAAGTGTAACTTTACTACAACTGGCCAAAAATGGGGTTAGTAGCCCAACTGTATTAAACTCTACTAAGAATTGATATATGTTAGTAACAAGTATGCTGCTCAGAGATGATGTGGAGTCTGTCTGTGGCAATACTCATAACCCAACTGGGCATGGCAGCCTGGTGTAGTTGACTGAGCTAGAGAAAGGGGGTTTGGACTAGGTAATCTGAAAAATGCTTGTTTCAGACATGAAAAATTGATGATAAATTGGAAACCATGTAGTACCACATGGATGGCATGCACTAAAGTAGCAATGTTTTTTTGTAAAACCTACCTCCTACACTTTTTTTTCCCCCCTAGTACTTTATCAAACTTTTATAGAATTGTTTAGTTTACAATGAGAAAATGCAGCCAGCAGTTCTGTAGTTCTTTCTCAGAGATGACACACTTTTCTATTGTTTCACAGAATTTCACAGAATTATCATGGTTGGAAAAGACCATTCACATCACTGCATCTAACTGTCAACCCTCCCCCTCCCAAAAAAAAAAAAAAATTTCGTAACTTTTGGAACCAGATGTCTTTCTTAATCAAGTTGATGTGATGGTTGAAGAAAATCTGCTTTTTATGTGCAGCATTCTAGACATCCTGCTGTTGCACTTGAGAGTAAGGCTGGGATGAGTGGGTGTCCAATCTGCAGAACAAACTGGGAGCACCAGCCTTACAAATTGTGTATTTTTGTCTCTCTGTATTAAAGGACTCAGGTAATCCTAAATTTCTCTACATCAGCACAGCACGTGAAGTCTGTAGTAGCAGTGTTAAGTATTATTAGTAGGGGTAGGCCTACGACAGATACAGCTATATTCTGTAACAGTGTGTAAGTAAAATAATATGACAGTGATGATAACAAGAGTCAGTTTCACACAGGCAAAGCTCTTATGCTTGTATGCATTCAAAGCAATAAAATATGTGATCTTATATCAAGTTTAAGCCTTCAAATTATATATATGCTTCTTCTACAGTGAACAGAACTTGTCAACCAAAAAAGCTGACAATGTGTTACATTCAGTGTCCCAGCAAAACAGAAACATTTACGGTAAGAACTTAAACTTCCATAAAGAATAAATTTTCTAAAAATAATTTAGATGTACCAAAATTTTAGTACTAATTTACCACTATCACACAAGAGAGGGACAGAGTTCTAATTAGTCTTTTTGTATTTTATAGTTTTGCTGAATAAGTTAATGTTATGGCATAACATATGATTAAAAAATGTATATACAATTTAGATTTGATTTTTTTTTTTTTTACAAGCCACAACCAATTATTTAAAATTAGACAAATTAAGTATCAGGTTGGCTGTATTCAGGTGGATTAGAAAAAGCTGCTGTTGCAATGCAAAGATCTGTATTAGCATGACATTTTTTCTGCCTTAGTCCTTGTCACTGTTTAACACTGGCCCGGCAATTAAACCGAGTGACAGACGCTCTCTGTTAATCTCTCTCTCCTCCCTGATAAAGAAAGGAGAAAGAATAAGGGAGAGAGACTTATGGGTTGGAAACTAAACTACACAAATTTAATGAAACAGTAATGAAAAATAGGAAAAATTACTAAATATATACAAATATATAGGAAAATTAATACCACGTTCCTCCCCCCTTTTCCCCCAATAACTCTCACATCATCACCAAGGCTGCAGGGCAGCCCTGGGAAAGTCCAGGCTGGACTCCTGGAGTCAGCAGCAGTTGGGAACTGGAGGCAGGAACACACAGATATGGGCTGGCACAGGTCAGGAGCACAGGCAGAGGAATGGACAGAATCCTTCCAGGATGCCGGGTGAAGGAAGGGAAGCAGGAAGGGCAGGCAGCCAGAAGCTGGAAGCGTGGCTTGGCTCTTGTGATGCCTCAAACTTATACTGAGTATGACATATATGGGATTGAATACTCTGTTTGGTCAATTCTGGCATCAATCTTGTCCATTCCTCCCCAAAGGAGGACTGCAGGTGGGACCTTTTTCTTCCTTCTGGAGAGTAAAAGTTTTCCTCAGAGCTGAGCAGTGTCCTTGGCTCTGCATACCAGTCTCTAGCAGTAACTATAAACATCGAGCCTTATCAGTTCAAGAAGCAGACACTGTCTGAGAAACTTGCTGTTAATTTCAGCAAGTGGAGCTACTTACAAGAGACTTAGCTGAAAGCAAAAGTACAAGACAGAAAATCACCTTTATCCTGGCCCAAACCAGGACAGTCCTATAGTATATTATATTTACCATACCCAAGGGAAATAAAATCCACATTTGAACAGCAAAAGAAATACACTAGTGAAAAATAAATAAAGGACTCTGTTGGAATGAAAATTAAGGGGGGGTCAAACAATGTTTTTGAGCTTCATAATGAGTATTCTCCTGAGAGAACCATGTGCTGTAGTTCAGTATACTTAAAGCTTTCAATATGCAGTGTACATTTTCTTTTAAAAAGTGTAATGATTACAGGTGATCTGTAGAGTTATCATAAAACAAGGATTATAATATCCCGTTTGTTCATTTATAGTAATCGAGTAACTAACTTTTGAATAATATAATAACAAAAATGTATTCTAAACTAAATTAAAAGTTATTACATGTGTGCATGTTTTGAAAAATAACACATAGTGGAAATTATTAATCTGAAGAATTTCATCATTTCATGTGTGTGGGTTTAAAAATTTATTTAGGCTCAGGTGTTTTGATATCTAAAAGATGTGTCAAGACACTTTTAGCAAGGACAATGGTAATTATTTACAGTTATCAGTTGTATTACCTTGTGCTACCTCTCTGAATATTATAAGCAAGACATGAATTGATAGATATCTACCAAATGGAGTCCTAGAAAATAGTACTTAAAGAAACGCATCAAAAGAAGCATAGGAAGCATAGACAGCCAGTCAGAGGTGATTCTTCCCCTCTACTCTGGTCTTGTGAGACCCCACTGGAGTACCATGTCCAGTTCTGAAGTCCCCAACATAAGAAGGATATAGAGCTCCTGGAATGTGTCCAGATGAGAGCCACAAAAATTATCAGAGGGCTACAGCACCTCACTTATGAAGACAGGCTAAGGAAGTGGGGTTTGTTCAGCCTGGAGAAGAGGAGGCTCTGAGGTGACCTTATAGAAACCTTCCAATATCTGAAGGGGGCCTACAGGAAAGTCAGGGTAGGGCTTTTTACATGTGTGTGTAGCAAGAGGACAAGGGGAAATGGTTTAAAACTTGAAGAGGGGAGATTTAGGTTAGACATTAGGAAGAAATTCTCTCCTGTGAGATGCTGGCACAGGTTGCCCAGGGAAGTTGTGGCTGCCCCCTCCCTAGAAGCTTTCAGGGCCAGGTTGACTGGAGCCTTGGGCAACCTGGTCTAGCTGAAGGTGTCCCTGCCCATGCAGGGAGGGTGGAACTAGGTGGTTTTTAACGCTCTTTCCAGCCCTAGCCATTCTATGATTCTATGCTCAGTCGTTTCTGAGAGAGGAGTGGAATGTAAAAAAATTTTTCTTAGCGCTCATAGCAAGCTGAAAAAAGTTCTCTTGGTGTTTTTTTGTGTGGAAAACTTATTATGGAAACAATGCTGGACTTCTAAGGATTCCCACCATTTATATAGCTGTGCTTTTCCAGTTCCTCATTTTTAACTGGAGCTGAATAAGGCTACTGTTCAGCACAGTTCAGTTGAGGAATTCTGTCTCTGACTTACAAAATAAACTTATTGTTAGAACATTATAAAGATTGTGACATTGGATTGTGTAGTGGTTATGTAGATAAAGGGCTGCTGCTTTCACTGGTAGTAGGAAGTAGATAATTGTAGTACTAAAGCATACGTCCCAGAAGGCTAATCCCTCATTTATGTGATCAAATTTTGGCAGGAAAATGTGGATTTTAAGTAAGCAGATATAGTATCATTAATTTATATTAATGATTATGTTTATGAAATTTGAACTTGATGAACTGTGGATGCTAAGTTTTTTTGTTTCTAAAAAGCATGTGACACAAACAGTGTCAAGGCATTTCAACTGAAGAGAAATGACAATAACCCTTGTATGTTGGAAAGATCTGGAGACTTAAATGAATTGTCAGAGCATGCTAGCTTCCAAAAATTTTCAATCATAAGGGGAATTTTAGTGGCTTTTGTAACAACCTTCCCTGATGAGGTTGCCCTCTGCCCTGAGGGCAGAGATGTCTTCATGGAATTGCTACTTCTGACAATTTCAGGATCTGGGGAAGGGGTGTTAATTAAAAAAAAAAAAAATCCTAGAAGTATGGTTTTGTAGGTGCCTCTCCTCCTGCCTCATCAAAGCTCAGAGCACTTAATTCTTTAAATTAACCTCTGAATAGAATAACACTGTGATTAATACTAGCTAAGTGCTTGATGGCCTCCTATTTAAGATGCAGTATTAAAACCTGCCTATTCAGTGATCTCAAAAAAGGGTGTACTTTGAATCAGTGTCTTAAATTAATAATTGCTTCCCTTTGGAAATAAATGCAAAGCAGTGTTTGTAATATTACATTAATCAGTTCAATAGCATGAGGCAATTCCAAAACTTAATTCAAAACTTCATTCAAACTTAATAACTAATTCTGAAGCTATTAAGTATGTAAAGAAGACCCCAAATTGTATTTGTTTACTTGTCACTTGAGAAAACTCCACAAACAAACCATGATTGTGAAAAAGAAAACTAATTTTCATAGGAAAATCATCCAGTTATAGTAATATTTTGAAATATAGAACTATCTTTAAAAGAATTATCCAGTTGTTACCCATATGGTGCAGTCAATGTGTATTACTGTCATGTTTGAAGAACTGAATAGTGAATTAAAGAATGCAGCTGCTTAATTTATTTATCATGAAACAGAAACAAGCAAATGCTTTTCTGGAGGTTTGTTAAATAATAAATTAAAGATTTTAATCTAAAAAACAACAACAAAACACTTTCAAGATTTCCAAGCATCCCACAAAGACTGAAATGTAAAGCAGTCTCACTTTATTAATGTGAGAAGTTTGCAGTTTAAGAGATTATGCAAGGGTTCAGGATTGTGTTTTAAAACAAATTCCTGATGAACTTCTTGAGATGGACAGATCAGAATGAAGGGAGGAGGTCAACAGTTGGTGTTCTATGTTGACTGCTGCTTCACGTCAGAACTTAACTCTCATATGCCTGTAAGTGTGCACAACTCCACCTCCCAAAAATAAAAGAGTAGAACTTTTTTTTTTCCAGATGTTTAAATTTTTGCTACTGAATGTTGCTCAAAAAGGACATTTTCTTGAATACAAGATTTTTTTTTTTCTGAAGATGGTCATGTTTTTTTTTTAAAGTAACTTTTGAACAAGTTTTGTGTTTACCTTCTTGCTTCCAGTAAGTTTGTCATTTCAACTGAATATAGAAAAATGTCTGGGTTCAGAGAGAGGAACTGCTATACTACTTCTTACAAAAAATTATTACAGTCTCGGTTTTTATTAGGTACTCAAATAAAATTTGAAAAATCAGGTAATCAAAAGTACAGGAGGCATGCAGCTGAAATATACTAGAAGGAAATTGGATTTAATTTGGGTTTTTTTGTCAGATTTTTGGGGGGTTATTTTTCCCGGAAAGAGAGCTTTGTAGATTTTTATAAATACTCTGTATATGTAGGTGGAGATAATACAAAAGCACTTTCCTATCCTACCTGTTGGCTGTTCAGCTTTTGAAAATCTAGATTGTCTCTTGAGAGTGAAAATAGATGGTAATGAAGCTCTAAAGCAGACTGGTTTGTATGTCAGGAAACAGTTAGTTATATTTCACTTATTGGTAAGCTTCTTATGACCCATCGATAAGGTTGTCAGTCCTCAATTGAGTCACCTGCTTGTGTGCCCCATATTTAGGTTTGCTAAGAACATAGAGCCAAAATTCACAATTACGTCTTCGTCTGGTTTTAACCATGCATGGCTAGCCTGTCAGCAGAAGAGAAAATAACACATCTATTTTTAAGTTAGCTGGAATTCTGAAGGCAAAAACCACCTGGTATTGCCGAGAAGCTTTGGCTTTGTGCTGCAGTCAACAGCTTCTTAACCTTTGCTGCCTCCACCTGACCAGTTTGTGATACTGTGATACTGCCTCTCAGAAGGACTCAATTTGTGAAAATCCTTGCAAGTTTGGCTTGGATTAAAAATTAAAAAACTAGTATCAGAAATATTTACATCAGGCCATTAGAGGAATGGAAGAGTGGTTGTATGTGTGATTTATTTGCCATTTTAAGAGGTGTTCTTATATAAAGTCAATATATTCAAAGTCAAAGTTAACTTTTCACTGAAATCTTTTCTGTTTAAAACACTACCTTTAAATGTTGGGTTTGCTTGTTTGGGGGTTTTTTGAGTCTTGAATTGAAAGCCATATGGGAGCTTTGTCTCTTGTGCTATATTCCCTTATAGACTCTACAGGCTGTGTTCTTTGTAAAAGATACAGTCTTTAGTCTTTCACCAGTTAAAGATAGGGCAGATATTGACCTTCAAAACAAAGTTTTTGCTTTTGTTCTTTACTGTTTCTGGGTTTTTGACTCATGAGTCAAAAGTTCTAAGTCTTCCTTTAAACTTGGGGAAATAACAAGTGAATAGATACCCCCATGTCATCTTGGTAAGATTACATCATTTAAGAACAGATAACAGAATTCATGTAGCTTTTGCTGATGAAAGTATGGAATAGCCTTTGTTACCTCTTTGCAAATTCTCTTAAGAGTACCATCTACTGAACACAAGATAATTCTGCCAGAAATCGGGCAACGTATGCTGCCTTTTTAAAATTTAAGCCCTGTTTTTTATAAATAGAAATAGAATAAATATGACTCTAGCCTATGCATGCACAAAATAAGAATCCGTTTGAATGGCTTCAGAGCAGGTGACTGATTACAATGGGCCAATTATTGCATTAGGAAAACTTCTAATTTATTTCTGAACAAATAGACTATTCCTTGTTGGTTCTTAAGAGTGTTATATTCTGTGTGGTGTCAAAGAGGATACTTCAATGCTTCCTTTATTTACTGTTAACTAGTAGCTGCATTGTTCGGAAATTGTGTATTAGAGAGTGATTCTGTGCCTGTGAATAAAAGGAGCTTCTGGAGTTTTGACTGTAGTAGTGCTGGCCCAGGAACTCTCATCTTACATGTTTTAGAGCGCGTAACTGATTGTGCTCTAGCTGCTTGACATCTCTATGAACAGTAGTTTGCTTTGTATTTTTAAATCTGTTTCAAAAGATGCATAATGAATTTCTTAAAAAAAAACAAAACCAAAACAAAAAACCCAAAACAAATGAACAAAAAAAACCCAACAGAAAAAATTAACCCCCAAAAAGCCCACCAAAACCAAACACAATAAAACCCTAGACACTCCCAATCCTACAGTATTAATTCAGTTTTATTTTATTACATTATGTGAGATGTCATAACATCAAGATTTTTTGTTTTGTAATTTAAATTACTTTGGATGTTTGAATAAAACTGCTTTTATAAAAAGCTGCTTTTGAAAATGTGCTTTTAATTTGAGAAGTGTTAAGATCTTCAAAACATGTGTATAGAACTTAAATATTATGATAATTGCCTAATTTCTGGTAACATTAAAGAGAACCCAAACCAAAACATTTCCTCCAGAATATTTTGGTCTGACCTTCGGTGCCAGATTGTCTTCAAAATTCTTTTGATCAATGTTGAATCTTGAAAATAATTAATTGTTCTGTTGTGAGTTGTTTGTAGGTGGTTTTGTTTGTTTATTTGTTTGTTTTGTAACCTCTGGGGAATTTCAAAGAAGAAATTGGGCTGCCTTTCTGCTTATTTTGAAATATTTTTTTTTCGTCCTTCAGACCTGCGGAAAGACCACATCAGTTCAGAAGTTAACCACAGACCTCATGTTAATTTTCCAACAGGATTACATTTGCAGGCTCCCAGTCCTCCAGTAAAAAGGTAACTAATAGTGGCATTAATTTACTTTTTAACAGCTTAAGAAATACTGATTTTTTTTTTCTTTAGTGATCTTAATATTATGCATGCAAAAATTAAGGTACTGAATATTTTTTACAGACAATGTCTTTTTTATTTTTCATAAATGATAAGGCTACATACTGTCTGTTTTTATTTTAATTTTGATACTGTTAGTGGAACCAAATAGCTTAAATTGTTTTAAGCCATTTTACCTGAGCAAAGTGGTTCTATAGTTTTTCTGTTTCAAAGCCTACAGGCAGTGATTAACCAATCTATGCTTAATGTAATAACCTCTATATTTGGCTTCTGCCAAATACCCATTGTTTCTAATACAGGGTGTAAGTGCTTAGTACTTGCTAAAGTTCAAGAATCTTACTACAAATTTAGCACCCAAAATAACATCTAATATTTGAAAAGTTGATGTATTGGACTTGAGTCATAGGGATGCTTAAAATAGAGCATAGGTCATGTTTGATGTAGTTGGCAATGCTGAAGGAATTATTTTACCATACAGATACTCAGTCTCTTGCACAGATTTTTGGGGCACTTTACATTTCAAATGAAAGAAGCCTTTGGAGTGATTTAATACAACTTTTAATCAAATGACTGTATGTTAAGCATATCTCAGTGCTCTTGTCAGTTTTAGTATTTAAGCAGTGTTACTAGGGCTGTCTTTTTGGAAAAAATCCTTTGGTTATTTGATCTTTGTGTTTTTATTGATAATTACATTCTGTGTGGTTTTGTATTTTAGAGCTGAAATACCTGAAACCAATAGGAAACTTTTCCCATCATCAGCTCTACAGCCAGTTGTTAAAGAAATTCTTAAGTCAGAAAGTAAGAACAAGGCAAACGAAAAGAATTCTTTGGAGTGGCTTAACCCAGACAAATCTGAGAAAATTAATGTGTCTGTACATAGTGCTGATGGTGTGTCCCACCCCTGTGCAGAAAATGTCTGCGGAAGGAAGCTGATCAACAGTGACTTCCACTCCACTTCGCAGCCACAGTCTCACCATGCAAGAACGTTTGATCCCAAGGTGGGGTTGTTGCCTTGTGTGCCACAGAACCTGTTGGAAAGGCCCACGGTGCTTCCCCATCCCAGTGAGCACACCAGTCACTCACTCCAAAGGGTGGATGCTCTTTGGGTGCCTGAAGCAGTGTATCAGAATCTTCCTCCCCCTTTACCACCAAAGAAGTATACTCTGAATACTTTTTCAGGATCAGAAAATAATTCAGCAGCTGATATAATATCAACAGATGTGTTGCAAAATAATCTAAGGCAAACAGGTACACCTTTAAAATCTGCATCAGAAGCAAGGGTATTTACAAATGAACAAGGGCTTAAAGAGTCATTTCAAGGGAATGAACTGTTTGTTCATAAACCACAGTCTCCACCTGGCTTACCAGTTAATGATTTTTGGACTGTGTCTGAAAACCTTTTAAAGAAAGGATCATGCCATACAGGATCAAGTGCTGGCTATGTGGATGGAAATGACAGTGTATCCCTAACAACTTATTTCTCAGTAGATAGTTGTATGACTGACACATACAGGATGAAATATCATCAGAGACCCAAGCTTTATTTTCCAGATAGTGGAAGCTTTCACAAAGAAAAGCATCCTTCATTGGCTGGAGTAGAATTGAATGTGCCATACCATGCTACTCTTGAGCCAAGGCATACCACAGCTGAGCAAAGGTACAAGGCAAATGTAGAAAGCATACACTGCAGTAGGTAAATCCTTCAAAGAAAAAAATCTGGATGAAACATTTGCATTTCATATAGTCTGTAAATGGGCACAAACCTCAATCCTGTGTGTGTGGTAACTAGGTACCTAGCTGACTGTACTTTGCTTAGGAATTATGACTGTTTAAATGAATATGCAATTAGTGGTGAATAGAGGAGAAGAGGTGCTAAACTTCTATTTCTTTGACTTGTCATTCTAGTTGCCTTAATGCTTACCTCTGTTACTCAGTTTGTCTACTACAGTTTATATTAAAAGTGGTCCCTTTGGGTGTATGTATCTCACAGCAGTAGGATCAACCAGCTATTACTAATTTTCTAAGTTTTAATTAGATACAGTTTAAAAAGTGATCCTTCAGACTATGGTCAGTACGTACTTCAACTGAAAGAAGGGATAAACACATGCCAATATATAATACAGTAAGTGTAGTTTTAGTAGAAAAGTATTTGCCCTGATATGTAGCAGGAGGTGACATGGGTATTTTAACTGACTTCTCCGAGAGTCTGTGCTTTAACAAACCTTCAAGTGTCTTTAATACAAGTTTACCCAGAGAATTTATAATATTTTTTTAAAGCCTTAAGAATTCTTTAAAAATGGTTCTGGTTTGCAAGTGTTATGTAAGATTTTTTGAGGGAGTTCAAGTAAACTGCAGTAATAGACTATCCTATTAATATACCTGCTCTATGTTAGTGTATATTTTTAAACAGATTTATCAGATTTGTTTACTCTGTAAGCTATATACCTTAACTTATGTGGTTAAATTTTATAAGCTAAAGGCTGATACAGCAGAATAGGATGCTGATTTGAGAATAGTTACCATGCAACCATGCAACCATGCAAGATTAGTTTTGTAAGGTGTTACATACTACTTATGTTCAGTTGTTTCATTCTACAATTGCATGCAAAGTCAGTGCTGCTATTTATTTAACTTCATACCTTTTGGCTTTACATTTTGATGAATGTTTAAGAGTAATCAGACATCTGATTTTACTTACAACATTCTTTTCTCCTGAGAGCAGTCCTACACATGTATAAGTTCTGTATGGGCAGATCAGGCTGACTGAGCCTGCAGCCATTCAGGATGCGGAGGCATGAAAAGGAAGAGCACTCTTTCTCTGCTCTAGCACTCTACCCTGCACTTTTGGCAGCTCTGGCATTTACCAGGCATTTATTAACCTGACTTACTTTGGAAACAAATAGGAGGATAGAGTTGATTTTAATTTGGTTAGTTTAAATCTACTCACAGAATTGTCTAGTGAGTGGTGAAGCCCAGCACTTGGCCCAGAGAGGAAAAAAGGGCAAGCAGGATTTCACCCTCATAGCAGTCCTGTGTTGTCAGTGGCACGGGCTGAGTTCTGCTTCAGTATTAATTATTACATGGAACAAATGTATAACTTAGAATTCATGTCAGCAAAGCCTGACACAATCCAAAAAAAAGGATAATTTTTGCCATGATTCCTGTTAGAGTGTTAACTTGGGGTGGTGCTGCTTACCTATAAATGTCAATGCCTTTTAATTATGAAAATAATGCAAGATGGTTAAATATACATAACAAACATTCTTCCTTGTTAGGAAGGCTGTTAGGAGGGCTTTTTTAGGTTTATAAACATTATGTGATTGTTCAGCACAATTATCCAAGGTATACATTGAAACAGTAGTTTTGGCTATTCTGTGTCAAGGTCAGTTTTTTTCTTTAACTACAGGTGACTTCCTGTAGAACTGGAACATGATATATGCAACAAACCAGGTATCTCCAATTAAGCATATTTCTACCTTCAAAATTTGTTATAGCACTTGAAAAAAATGAATTCTAGAATTTGTAGTGCAAATAATTATGCATGTTTAGATATGGCTGCTGGTAAACAGCAACTTAAAATTATTGTTTTTTTTAAGAAAATCAGGTCAGTTGAATACAGGAAAAGAACCCATAAAATAGAAGAACTTGGAAGATTCCTAGTTGTATATTTTTAAAAGACATTTCTGAACCTGAAAATTAAAACTTTTCTAGTTTGTGTAGCAATGATTCATAATGTACATAGCCAGTTAAGTAAAACTGTCTTCTAATACTTGTATAAAAACAAAGATCATTGGAACTTGTAAATAATGTATAACTTGTAAAATGTTTTGCAAAAATCTTGTATTTGAAATGACAGTATTTTTATGTATGAATAGCACAGCAACAACTGTGAATTATGTTAGAACACTTATTTTAAACATGCACAATGTTAATACTTCTGTACAATGAGCAATATGAATGCCTATTACTGACACCAGTGGATTTGGCTTCTAGTAAGCACAAATGGTAAAATTTTAAAATAAGTAGCTGCAGTAATTTAGATGTACTTTAGCCTCCTTGCTTTGCTTGAAACAATCTTACCAGACAACTTTCTATGTGACCCATGTTTACCAGGTATTTAATCAAAGTAAATAGCTTAATGAGGCACCTTCGTTTTTATATTTGACTGCACTCCATGTATGTATGTACATAATATTTGCTAACTAATAAGTGATAACTTGTTTTAACATACCTAGGGTGCCTATTTATTTTTCTATAAATGTCCCCTTCTGGCTATAGATTTCTGTAAGAGTCTAGACAATTTTTGTAACTGTAAAGACATTGTCTTGTAATTAATATATTTTTCAGTCCTTCACTTTATTTTCTTGCAAAGTTCTGCTTGTTCAAACTATCAGATAAAAATTTAAAATATCCTTGTCTTCTATTCTTTTTGTACTCTACATTTCTCTACCAAAAAATAAAAAGTTGGGTTTCCACGACTATGTTTTTAAACAGTGGCAGATAGTAGCGGTATTAGTGGTTTAAAGTTTTGCAGAGATGGTGGTAACACTAAAATTAATCTTTTGAAATATTTGTTTATAAAGCTGTTAAAGTTCTCTCAGTTCCTATGAAAGCATGAAGCAATCTTAATACTATAATCCCACAGACTTGATGACAGCTGATTAATGAGTTAAGCCATTTTACTGCCTTTGCTCTATAAGGAGTAAGTGAGTTTTGCCTTGATAAATATATTCATGTGCTCCAGGAGCAGTCCAGTGCACCACAAGCCTACATTTTGTTAGCTTTAACATTTCTGAAATAAGTAAAACCTTTTATATCAGAGCTGACTGAAGGAGAACTTAAATTACTAGAAGATACCTTGAACTTTAAGTCTTACCAGCTTTTAGAAGGTTTAGTCTTACCTATCTCCTTACCAAAAGAGAAATGAAGCAACATTAGAGCTTTTGTAATAGGTTCTTCCCAGGGAGAATTCCATAAGAATAAAAAATTCCATAAGAAAAAAAAGTAATGAGTAGTGTATTTGTCTCTAATAGTTTCACTTGAAAAACTGCAAAGCCCTTTTTTCTCTTTGAGAATGTCATCACACTTGAGTGCTCTTCTGCAACATAAGAACTCTGAAACTGCTGGCTTATTTCAAAGGTACCAGCAGCACCTCTGTTCTTGAAGCATTGTAAAGGCAACTCTGTTTTGAAGCATTGGTCTCATAAATAAAGCGAGCCCCTGTCACTGGAAGAATCTTTAACAGTGAAAGAAAAATAAAGGGAAAGAGCATATGCCCTCTTTCACATCCTGAATCCTACTGAATCTGATAGTAGCATGGTTTCATGTAATGTGTTAGAAGACACTGAAACAGTAATCCTTTCAAGTCTCCAAAATCTAATTATTTTGTTGCAGTTATTCCTGAAAAAACACACACCTGTGACTTGTACTTCTTAGAACCAGGAACTAGGAGTCACAAGGGAGAAATACTCCAGAAAACTGAACCCCTTTCATTAGTAGTTCTTCCCAAAACCTGCTCAATTAAAAAGCCTCTGTGTACTTAGATTCCTTTTCATTGTCCTGAGAATGTAAAAGACTGATTTACTACTGTTGAGAAGTGTCCCTGTGGGGAGATAGGATATTTTGAGGGGGTATGTGAAGTTGAAACCTGACTTACCTATTAATGTCTACTTAGACATCCATGGAAGAGAGAACTTTACATGTAACTTGCCAGCTACTCAAAAAGGCTATTTGAGTAAGCTTGCTCCTTCTGTCTATCGAAGAAATCAGAAACTGCTCTATGTGATTCAGCAAGTGAGAGCAGTAGGACACTGATGCTGTTACTGGCATGTTTTGGAGGCATGGTAGCTGCTGGAACTAGAATCTCATGCACACTGGTGTAAATAGAAAGGTATAACAAAATAGTATCAAATCCTCATTATCTTCTTGAAAGTAAAACAGCTGGGTAGGCTTCACGTATTGAGGGGACAAAGTCCAACTTACAACTTCAGTCTACATAAGAGCTGTATTTTATTCTCAGTCACTCTACAGTCTGTCCTTTAAGCTGATTTTATTCAAACAATACTTATCTTAATTTCTGCTTAAACTTTTATGCACTAATGCAAGTACACAGTCAGGATGGCTTACATGACCTCCAAGGCACAGCTGTGAACACAAATAGGTAAAAACCTTATAAGTAATACTTGGAATACAGACAAATATATTATGATATAGTGTACACATTTGTCTCTTGCATTCAGATGCAAATGGAGTCGTGTTCCCAGTTGTTTATACTGCACAAATGGTCTTCCTCTTCCTCTCCATGTTTTCATAAGGTGCATCCTGTGATTAGACAGCAGCTCTACAGAGAGTAGAACAAGCCTGGTTACTTTCGCAGTGCTATACAGTCTTTTGGAAGACACATCAAACTTGGAAGCCGCATCAAGCATGCTTTCTGATACAATGATTGATGGTATATTTTTTGTAAAAAAAATTTAAAAATTTTTAAAAGAGCTGCTGGTTGTTTGGGATTAACTTTACATTCCTCCGGAGATAACTCTGCGTTCCGGGCTTCAAGGACGATCGAGGCAAGGAAAGCCTAGAGCAGCACCTTCCCGCAGGCTTAGCCGCGGGGTAACCCCTTGGCATCCCAGCCGGACACAGGCCGTCCTGCTGCACCCTGCAGGAGCTCACCGCCCTCCGGTCACCCCACACCGCCCCTTCTCTATGCCGTAGCCGGTACCTTAGCGTACTGCCTGTCCGCTCCTGCCCAGACAGGTGGGTGGAGGCAGGCACTGGTCCGGGACCGCCCCAGCCCGCGGAGAGCCGTCCCACCCCGGGCAGAGGGCGGGACCCCACCCCACTGCACCCGCTGCCCTCTCGTGGCGGAGGCTGACCTGGCTCCGGTGCTCTCACGGCAGCAGGTAGATGACCACGAAGAGCGCCAGGTCGAAGAGAACGAAGAGCCACAGGTCCAGCCAGTAGGACTGCCCCGACATCATCGCCTGGCCACCATTCTCCGCCGCCGCGTCCCGCTGCTGGTGCTGCTGCTGGTCCTGCCGTTGATCCCGCCGCCGCGTCTCCAACTCCATCTCCGTTTTCTTCTGGGTCGCAGCGCGGCCCGACGACACGCACCGCGCAGCCACCAGCTGCTCTTCCGGGTGGGGAGCCAATCAGAGCGCAGTGCACGTACTGCTGCCACGCCCCGTCTCACGCGTCCAGCCCCGCCCTGGGGGCTGTGGTTCTGGTGGGCGGTGTGTGTGTGCGTGTGGTTGGGCTGATGCCTCAGTTACAGTTGAGGTGGTTGGGCTGATGCCTCAGTCACAGTTGGAGTGGTCGTACTGGCGTTTTACTGCTGGCTTTAAGCGGGGCTACTGCCCCTCCCTGCTCTCCTGACAGTCTCTGACCGCGGCGTCACCTTCCCCACTCACTCGCTTGTGGCGATGCCATGCCGTGCTCCTGTGGTAAAGATACTCATGGCGGGAGCTTCTGCTTTTCCTGCTGGTGTTGAGAGAAGCAATGCTTGTGGAAGCTCTCTCTGAGCTGGTGACTGACATTTCTGTGATAGTACCTGGGCATTACTGGTTGCTGCTCCCTCCCGGTCCTCAGGGCGCTTGGCCAGGTGTGACAAGGGTGTGGGGAAAAGCAGATTGCGAGTCCTGTCAAATCGTCATGACCTTGTTTTCTTGAGCTATACTGGGATTTGTGTGAAATAAACATTCACGAGTTGTTCCTGATAACGTTTTCTTGGAGAGCAGATAATGCTCTGGAAGAAACTGAAATACCTTTTGGGAAATCCTGTTGTTAAGAAGCTGAAGAAAATTGAAATAATTTTAAGATAAAATCTTTTATCCTTGATGATTACTTGGAGTTTATACACTATAAAAAACAAGGAGATGTTCATGTTGAGAGGGTATACTGTGTGCCTTTTTTATACATCACACGATTTTATAATATTAATACTATTAATAATTATTATTAATAGATATTAATAGTAACCTACAAAATCTGACTCCATACTCCCATCTGGGAGGTATGACCCTCATCCAAGCCAGTCACTCCATATTTAAAGAACTAAACAAAAACTTTCTAGATTTTAGCCTTATAGTACGAGAAAAGGCAATACTTGCTGCAGAATGCAGAGCAGGTGTATATCTGATCAGAGTTTAACTTGTAAGCCTGAACTTAGGGGTAGCTATTTTCCTTAATGATTTCTGTCCTTAGAAATAAGGATGAACTTGAAATTTTCTCCATATAGCAATTATTAGTTAAGCATATGTTTGGTAGGTGAAGTATATCAGGAGATTTGGGGGGAAAATTATGACAATACTTGCCCTTTAAAGGTTATATTTATCTGTATTACCTCATCTGAGCAAAAGGAACTGTGGATTGTAGGTTTACCCAAAGTAAACAATTTCCTATTATGTTGCAAAGTAATATAATTCTGAAATTCCTGCCTAGGAAACAAAGGTCTTATAGTCAAATTTACAAGGCTATGTCCTTCACATTCTAACATAATGATCATATTTGATCATTTACCAAAGCAGTACCCCTGCTTTTAACAACTTTGGAGTTGTTAAAAACTTTTGAGCTCCCATGTTAATTTTTTATAAGGAACTACTAAATTACTTTTTAGTTTGTGGTCTTGTATGTATCATTAACGAAAATAATTTCTTGAATACTTGATGAAAAAAATACTCTGATTTAAAAAAAATACTGACTATTGTAGGAAATTAATCAAACAAATCTGGTAACCTAGATCAAAACCACAAATCAGGGGGGTTGTAACTGAGCTGGATGTGGCAGAAGTAACATAAGGCGTGGGCGAGTTTGGCTTCCTGATGCAGAAGGGTGCAAGGTGTTATTAAAGGTCAGCATACTCATGGAAGAGAGAACACATCTAGAAACTCAGTGCTGCTTTCATTTCAGCCAGTAAAGTCTCTAAAAGAAAATGGCATTTTACAATTCCTGAAACATTTGCATGTCACTGTTAATATGCTTCTAGGCAATTGAGAAATAGTAATGACATGCAGCTGATGATGGTCAAACTCTGTTACAGTGCTTTGATAGTGAGAGCTTCTGTCTTTTTCAGTGAATATAGCTTAACTGAAAAAATCCATCACAGAGCTTATTGCAAGTCATTATTCTTTATCCCTTTCTCTTTTGAAGGTGTTAGTATCTAAACAAAATATCCTGGAGATAGAATTTTTTTTTAATAATGTTGTTTCCAGATATAGGGTTGTCTGGTGGTTAATTTTTTTTTAGTTTTTCATACCTTTGCTTTTAGCAACTGTTTAACATACTATGCTTTTCATTGCAATATAAGTATTATATCTACCCACTGAAAGATGATTTTGAAAAAATACATACACTAGAAGTTGCATACAATCAATATCTGGGAGAGGAAATCCAATACTCATGTAGAAGTATGATTTGCCCTACTCCTATCTTGAATAGTATTTACGTCATGAAGGTATTTTGGCAGTAGAGGGAGCTGTAGTGTACGAAACTACAGGCTGAGGGAGGATTCAGTTATCAAAAAAACCAAAACCAAACAAAAACCAATCAAACAACAAAACAGCAGGAAAAAATGTGTTGTGCTTTTTAAATTTGTTTATTTATTTTTATTCTTTTATGGACACTAAAAAGTCATTCAAGGAGAGACAAGAAAAAAGGAGAGTAAATTTTAAGTTTTTGTATTAAAACCCCAGTAAAATAGTAGTGTAAATGTACTCATTCAGAAGTGATTCTTGAAACTGGACCTATAACAGCATGTGAGTATGTGCACGGCAGAAGATAATCTGGCTGTTCACCATCATCAGGGATTTTTATGATGAAGTGCTGTGGGATTTGTCAGATATGGCTGAAGTCATAGTTTGGTTCTGAGCTCAGGGCTTAAACAGTTTATATAAGACAAACCAGTAAATATAAGGAAGTAGCCTGTGCTTTCAGCAGAGCTAAATAATTGCAGCTGAGGAGGTGTGAGGGCTTAAAAGAAGATATGTAGAAATAGATTGGGTTTGCATTGTTTTTTGGTTATGGGTGAAGTATTTAACCCCTTTTGAAGATTCTTTTAGCTTCAACTCCTTTATATATGTAGGTCTGCTAAGAAATTAGGAGGGAAAAACAGTGGCTGCTATTACAAAGTATCACAGAATAGTTGTGGCTGGAAAGGACCTCTTGAGATCACCTAGTCCAACCATACACACACTCAACTAGCAAACAAACAAACGAACATACAGCAAACCCTCTACTATCTCAGCCACTAGAGCAGGAATTTCTCTCTTTCACAGATGCTAGAGAGAGATGGTCGTGTTTTAAGTAATTGTGATTAGAGGCTGCGTGGGGACAACCAGCCCTTGTGCAGGCTCTGAGGAATGTAAAGAAAGTGGCCTGTTTTCAGTGGGCATAAATACTCTTTGCAAACATTTGGACCACAACAGGACAGCTTTTGCTAGTTTCAGGAAAAACTCACAGTTGAAATGCCACATTTCCAATACCACTAAGATGTAAGTTTCTTCTATGCGACTTGCTTTTATTACAATTGTAAAGAAGCACTGAAGGGTTGAGTTCTCTGGTTTTTATATCTCAAATCTCACACCTGTCCATAACGTTGGGCTTTTTTTACTTAATTATTCTTCCAAGAAGCTTGTGATTTGCTAGCAGAAAGGATCTTAAAAGTGTTACAGTTCAGTTTCTGGCCTCACTGCAGATCTGTGAAACATTTCCCTTTTGTCTGAAACCTAGCTGTCTAAGCCATCATCCTCTGCTCCAGCCCCAAACTTTGTTTTAAACAGACATTTATCAGCCACTGACAGCATTATTCTGTAGTAATCTTCTGTGGTAAGGATTTTATGAGGCAGACTTCACTTTGTAAAGAGCCTTCAGTCAAAACACATCTATATATAGGTTAATTTACTTGAAAATTTCAACTAAAGATAAATGAGGCTATTCGGCTTCAAGAAAATAGTTTCTTTTTCAAAACACTTTTAAAATTTTTTTCAGTTCATTATAATGTAAAGTCAAATGTGACTGCTTGACTCACCTGAACAAGTTCATCACCTAGGATTTCTTTGTATGCTGTGAGTGCTTTTACATTGTTTCCTAGTATTTTTCCCCATAAGTTTATTTCCTTCTATATTCCAAGAACCATATAATGGGAAAAACAAAAAAACCAACTCCCAAATAATTTGCTATAGATATTACACTGGTTTGATTTAAAGACTGCAGGAATGCTTAAAAGTAAGAAGATATATAGTGTAATAATGCTTTTTTTTTCCCCCACATTGATGGAAAAGTTTTAAAATGAAAGTTCAGTCAACTCACTGGTTTTTTGAATCCAAAATAGTCCAGCGACTTAGTTGTTTGGGTTTTTTTACTGCTTAGTACACCTTGTTTAAATAGTATCAACTGAGAAAAAGTAATTTCTTATATATAAATGCCCACTTGGGACTCTAGGTGGTATATTTGAGTATTTTAAGAAGTAAAATTGCAATGACCTGGATTTCGTTATGTGAAAATTGCTACATAATCTGCGTTTTGGGCTCTCTATCAAACCCTGGGTTTAATGATACAGTATTGAACCATTAACAGTTAAGACTACATTGTGGTTTTGCTTATAAGCTGCGAGGATTCCTGAAAAATCACACTTTAAATAAAAATCTAGGAAGACAAATCAATCATCTCAAAACTGTACATCATGAATTTATCATATGCTAAAAAAATACTTTTCTACAAAGTATCTTACAGTAAGTTCGGTCCCATCATCCAGACTGTAGTCAAAATTGACTCCTAGAATGAATACAATTTCTGTGGTATGGAAGTTGCTTGATTCTTTGACAGTAAATTTGTTACCATCTTGCTGAAAACTGATCTTCATATTACCATGGATTCCTAACTTTCTTTTCATCTTGTTAACACCTAGAAAAATCAATAAATATCAATCAGAAACCCCCCAAACCCTAGATCATGGTTTTTAGGTCTTTTTAGTGACTTTTATGTGGTCAAATGACTTTATTCCAGCACTTTGAGATCTTTTTTTTTTATTATTCAATTTGTACTGAGGGCACATTCACCAGTACAGGTATAATACAAACCACTGTCTGACTCAAATGGTTATGGTTATATTCATATAACACGCAACTTGAACAAACTTTCACTACCAGGTTGTTAAAATTACCTGAATCATGTGTTTCTGTAAGATTGAATAATGGTTATTTCTTCCCTATGCAAATTTAAACTGGTTTCATGTTATCAAAGTAATATTCTTGCTATAGAATTCTACTTAAAGTTCATTCAAATTCTCCGAGCTTTTTCCTCAAATTGTGGACTTAGCAATTCTTTTCTCTGTGGAAATAAACCTACTGGGATTAGTTAAGTTGCTAAAGATTAACAAAATATAATTAAAATCGGAAGAGTGAGTGTCTTTCTTCTGTGGATTCTTTTGAAAATAAATGCAGTACACTACACAAGGGCAGAGCAGCACACAGCAAAAGGACAGGCTAGCTAGAAAGTACTTCACAGACATCTGGAATTTGTATCCAGCCATTATTCTTGTACAAGGCATTGAAAAAGTAAGACTTACCCATGGCCTCCATTAATTTTTCATAGTTTTCACTTCTGTCTATTTTCCAAGTACCATCAAATGCCGTGTTTCTGTCTGTAGGAGGACTGTTCTGAAGTAACAGATCTTAGCAAAGAATTTATGTACTGGCTTAACTTTAAAGCAAGTCACAGGATGATGTGGATGACAAGCTCAATAGATGCACTGATTCTTATAGGGAGAAATTTACCGTAGTTTAATCAAATTTCTAATCATGACCACACTGCTGCCAAATTTTTCCTGGATTTCCTCCAGTATCATTATTGCTTGTCTTAGAGGATTGTTAATCCATTCATTTTATTCATCTTACGTGATTTGTAGTAAAAAAATTAGCTATGTAGTGAAAGCAATAATTAGACTAAGAAAATTTCTTGGCAATTTGTATCTCCTTTGTATCTTCATGCTTGTGGAAGAGTCTTTAGGCAATAGGAGGAAATATATTTCCCCAACAAACCAATAATATGTCTGCTCACATGAATGTCATCACGTTTGCTATCTGTTAGCTTCAAAATGTAAATCCTGAATGGCAAATTGAATTTTGCTTGTCACACATTGTGCTCTACTTAACAGATTTTAACACTATCTCATGTTATCATAATATTGTACGTTTGGGGGCTGCAGTGTGAAACAAGAGGTTCTACTGAAGTGTAACTATAAATCTAGTACTTTGCTAGGAATACCAGAATGGTGTGGCTTGGCAGACAGGTTCATTTTGAAATCAGCAGTACCTGGTTAACACACTTAAGAGGAAAAATAGCTTGACAAGGATTTCTCACTCGATGAAAAGCAAAGAAAAAAGAAATGTACGTTGATACTGTTGCAAGTGATGTAGGGAAAGGTGCCACACTTGCAGACAAAACAGAGTGCTAGAAGCTGGCCATGTCTTAGAGTTAAAATTAACTTTTCCAGACCCTTCCATCTTTTGAAAGATGGGATTTGGTGCCAGCTAGTCTGTTATAGTTGTGAATTCCTCCCGTGCCAACTACAGCTATTCAGTTCAAGAAGACTCTCCCAGCAGTAGCTTGCAGAGGTTATCTCAGATCAGCCAACAGAGTTCCTTTTATGAGTGTTCCATAATTAATTTCATTTGAAGTGAGCCACCTTCTCTTACCCAACAGATGTTTCCAACCTGCAGGGTTTGCCTAAACTGTGCAGAGAAGAAAGAGGAATGTGAAGAATCTAATTTGCCAAGTGAATGGTTACTAGTGCAGTACCCCGAGCATGGGGGCATGCCAAACATGTTGGAGTAGTAACCTTGTGAGGCAGCATAGCCACAGCTGGGAGAGTAAGAACTTACAGCCATGTCCCTGTATTAGATAACTCTTCTTTCCTCTTCCTGCCTCTTATATTCCTGTGTTGCAGAGTGAAAAAGCCTGCCAGATGGAAAGCATTCAGGCTATTTATTCTTGTGAGGGTGAGGGAAGAACCTCAGAATATCTGCTTAATACCACCATTTAGGTCTCATTTAGTTTTTACATGCAGTTGCTTCCCACAACACATTAAATACTACAGTAAAATTTGCAAAGAAGTAGGCATAATTATGATGGAAAAGAATCATCATATTAGAATTCTAGAATTACCACCTTTGCAAAAGACAGAATTAAAATACTCCATTTCCCTCTGAACTAGGCCACTCTCAGGTATTGGCATGGCATTTGACTTCTGAAAATATATACAAGCTGTAATTGGAATGGGGTAAAAATCAGCTAAATATAAAATGGAGGATAAGTAGTTGTGTTAACATGGTGCTGAGTCCAAACTTTCAAAAAGTATTGTAGCCCATTCCCAGTGAATAATCCTGGATGCCCAACTTACCCTTCAGCAAGCTCAGAAAATGGTCAAAATGAGTTCCTACAGGAGTTAAATTATCTCTTTTTATTGCAATGGAATGTGTTCTGACCTTGGTAGTTACCATTGTCAAGCAATATTATTTATTCAGTATATATAGATAAAAAAAAATACATGATGTCTCATTATAGTTAATCTATTTTATTGTTGTGTAACAAAATCATTAAGTCTCTTTACAGTCTTTTCAGAAGGTTTCTTTCTGTCAGTGATGTAGTGTGACTTTTGATACTGTTGTATTCAGTAGAAAACAGTAATTCACGTTATTTCAGGCAAATATGAAATCTAAAAAATAGGCAATGTTTATTACTTAAGTAAAGGTTTTTTGTTTGTTTTTTAGATGTGTTCTGTATTCTCTCCAAGAACTTGTTCATTAATTTAGTTTAAGAACTGCTGTGGTATCTGAAGTACTGTTTTTATATTTAAAATAACTTAGAGTAGTGACATTCTGACAGTTAAATATGAATTTCTACATCAAAGTTACTGCAACAGTTTTCTGAACCATAAAAATGGGGGAGATTGTTCTGGAGCAAGTCCTCAGCTAACAGGAAGAGTACTCAGATGTGCTTTTCCAGTTATCTCACAACTTGCCTTTTCCACCTCATGATCCTTTGGTGTCTCTGAAATCAGACTAATGAGCTGACTCAAAACCTTTTCACCATGGGAACAGTGAGTAGCTGGTTCCTGAATTTCACATCAAAGCTTGTTGCTCCATTTCTGTCCCTTTTTACTCTTCCTTAACATTGCTTCTTACTGCACCTGAATCCTTAGGGTTCTGCTCAGATCAACCCCAAAGATATGTCAGTGAAGGAAGAATATCCATAGGTGATCAATATTTATGAGTTTCATGGTGTCTTTACATTGGTGTAGTGCTGACAGCATGAAGAACTGTTCTTCTCTGAGGTCTCATGGAATGTCAGTGCTGGAACAAGCAGCTGTCTTTTTAATCTCTCATAACTTCCATGACTTAGGACTATTACTGCACTAAAAACCAACTTCAGTTTTCTTACATGTACTAGAATATTACAATATACACCTTATTCAGAATTCTTTTGAATTCCTATAAAAGCTGTTTTTTCTTCTAAAATGAAATATAAAATGTTTTATTGATATATTTTTAATACTGTAATCTTCCACAACATTTTTGCTTCTTCTGTCTCTTTCTTGTGTGGTTTTCAAACCAACAGTTTTTGCTTAGTTGATGCATTGAAAAACATGCCGTTTAGTATTGCTGTTTGTATGAAAGTAATGAAAGCTAAGGGTGTGAAGTCTTAACTTTGTGACTTTGTTCAGAACACTGAGAGAAGACAAACTTATTAACTTTGGAGTTTGATCTTTAAGTGAGTACATGAAAATAAATTATTAACTAATACAGTTATGCCAATCTCATTATGTCAGTCTGTGATAATCATATGAAGCTATCATCATCATGGCTTGGCTTCATAAACGAAGATGTCAGAAGGGCTCTCCCCACGCTTGCTGCAAGCATGCTGATGGCTTAAAAGACAAATGCGGGACAGGCAGTGTGGTTGCAGAAGGCACAGCAGAAAGTCTCCTTTAACAATACTGGCAAGGCACAGTTCTTTCTGTGCTCTTTTCTCCTTGAGACTGATTCTATGTGTGTTCTCAAAGGAGGCAGCAGCATTATGGATGGTGTGTCTCCATGTCTCCCAACTGGAGGCCAGAGTGGAGCACTGATGGCAGTCAGTATGGCTAAAGCTGAGGGATTTTTTCAGGGAGTTCTTGTATCTCCTCTTTGGGGCTCCTCTGTTGTGGCAGCCGGTGGCAAGTTCACCATAGAGCACAATCTTAGGGAGGTGGTGATCCTGGAGACGTGTCCTGCCCAGCACAGCTGTGTCCTCAATAGCATGGCCTCAACACTGGTGACCCCTGCCTGTTCAATGACAGTGACATTGGTCGTGCAGTCAGTCCAGTGGATGTTTAGGATTGTACAGAGGCAGCACTGATAGAGGTGTTCAAGGAGTCACAGGTGGTGGCAGTAGATGACCCATGATTCAGACTCATATAAAAGTGTAGACAGTACAGTGGCTCTGTAGACACCAATCTGTACTTTTCTTCAGGTGTTTATTGCTCCAGACTCTTTTATGAAGTCTTCCAAGTGCACTGTATGCCTTTGCTAATCTGTGAATCTTGGTGTCTGAGGAAATAATGCATCCCAGATAGCTGAACTGCTGGACTGTCTTAAGCTCTGATTCGCCTATGGTGATGTGGGGATTGTGGAAGCCTTCCTGTGGTGCAGGCTGGTAGAGAACTTCTGTCTTCTTCAAGCTGACTTCTAGCCCAAAAAGATCTGCAGCCTCTGCAAAGCAGAATGTTAAGCGCTGCAGAGCTACTTCTGTGTGAGTAACGAGGGCGGCATCATCAGCAAAAAGCAACTCTGGGGCCTGGTGATTTAGGGTCTTGGTGTGGGCCTTCAATAGCCCTAGGCTAAATAGGCTCCCATCAGATGTAAATGCCATTTTCTTCATCGAGGTCTGCCATGGCCATATGGAGCATCGTGCTGAAGAAGATTGTGAATAGAGTGGGTGAGAGAACGCAGCCTTGCTTCACACTATTGATTATTGGGAAGGATTCAGAGAGTGAATTGCCATATCTGACTTGGCCTCACTGATCTTCATGTAGCAGGGTGAGGAGCAGGTTTGAGGAACTTGGAGGGCATCCTAGTCATTCCAAGATTTGCCACAGGCCCTTTCTATTCACAGTGTTAAAAGCTTTAGTGAGGTCAATGAATGTCACATAAAGACCTTTATTCTGTTCCCTACACTTCTCTTGCAACTGAGAACAAATACCATGTCTGTGGTACTCCTATTGACTCTGAAACCACACTGGCTTTCAGGTAGAACTTCCTCTGCTATAGCATGTAGTAATCTGTTCAAAAGTATTCCTGCAAGGATCTTTGATGTTAAGCAAAATAAACCTGTGTGAAGAATAGATCTATTTATCAGCCATTATGAACTGCCAGGTGAGCAGTAGCAGGCTAGAACTGAATTGGTTATTCTCATATTTCAGCAGGAAAGAGGATTTTATCTTTACTTAAATGTATTTCAGAACAGAAAATACTGCAGCTGTTTGGAAAACAGGTCAGTCCCTCAGGAAGTGTAAAAATAAATTTCTATATCAAATACAATAAGAGCTTGGAGTAATGGGGCAAAAACATGCAGCCAGGTATTTAAAAAAATTCTGAACTGTAAATGCTGAAGTGAAAACTTAGTTCAGCAAGGCCTTTGACACCGTCTCCCATAGCATTCTCCCAAAAAATCTGTCAGCCCACGGTCAGACAGGGGCACTCTGTGCTGGGTTAGGAACTGGCTGGAGGGCCGGGCCCAGAGAGTGGTGCTGAACAGGGCTGCATCCAGTTGGCAGCTGGTCACTAGTGGTGTCCCCCAGGGATCAGTGTTGGGCCCAGTTCTGTTCAATATCTTTATTGATGATTTAGATGAGGGGATTGAGTCCATCATCAGCAAATTTGCAGATGACACTAAGCTGGGGGGGAGGAATGTCGATCAGCTGGAAGGCAGGAGGGCTCTGCAGAGGGACCTGGACAGACTGGAGTGTTGGGCTGATTCCAACAGGATGAGTTCCAACCAGGATGAGGTTCAATATGGCCAAGTGCTGGGTCCTGCACTTTGGCCACAACAACCCCATGGGGAGATCCAGGCTGGGGACAGAGTGGCTGAGAGCAGCCAGACAGAAAGGGACCTGGGACCTGGTAGTCTGGATTGACAGGAAGCTGAACATGAGCCAGCAGTGTGCCCAGGTAGCCAAGAAGGCCAGTGGCATCCTGGCCTGTATCAGGAACAGTGTGGCCAGCAGGTCCAAGGAAGTGATTCTGCCCCTGTACTCAGCCCTGGTGAGGCCACACCTCGAGTACTGTGTCCAGTTCTGGGCCCCTCAGTTTAGGAAGGATATCGAGGTCCTGGAGAGGGTCCAAAGGAGGGCAACTAGGCTGGTGAAGGGACTCCAGCACAAGTCCTATGAGGTGAAGCTGAGGGAGCTGGGGCTGTTCAGGCTGGAGAAGAGGAGGCTCAGAGGAGACCTCATCACTCTCTACAACTCCCTGAAAGGAGGTTTTAGCCAGGTGGGGGTTGGTCTCTTTTTCCAGGCAACTCTCAGCAAGACAAGAGGGCAGGGTCTCAAGTTGTGCCAGGGGAGGTTTATGTTGGATATTAGAAAGAATTTCTTTGCAGAGAGAGGGTGATCAGACACTGGAATGGGCTGCCCCGGGAAGTAGTAGATTCTCCATCCCTGGAGATATTTAAAAAGAGACTGGATGTGGCACTCAGTGCCATGGTCTGGTAACAGCAGCGGTAGTGGATCAAGGGTTGAACTTGATGATCTCAGAGGTCCCTTTCAACCCAGACAATTCTATGATTCTATGATTTTCCATTTGTTAAAAAGTCATTGCTGTGAAAGATGTGAAAGGCTGAGTGTAACATTCTATTTCACCTCTTTTATTAAAATGTCTTTATTCAAGCTTATATTCTTTTTTTGGTCTGGTTAAGCTAATTGGTCTATATCTTGCAGGATCAGGAGTTTGCACATGATGAGGCTTTTTCAGAAGTAAAAAATTATTTTTTTCACAGTTTTCCTTGAAGTCACTAAGTTGACTGTTTCAATCTCTCTTACATGCTAATTCAGGAATTAATTTCTGAAGGCAGAGGATGAGGATGGATCTAAGCAACAGTTGTATTTGCCAGTTCTACTTATCCAGTAAATAAACTGGCTTCTGACAACTTCTAATAAGTCTATGCTCTCTGTTCTCTAGTAGTTAGTAGCAGGTTTTTTTAAACCAGAAGTACCACTGGCTCTTCTCAGTAGTACTTACAAGTAAATTATATTAATAGTAAATTTTTATCCTCAGAATTTCTAGGACCTCAAGAAGTCACTATAAGTTACAGTTTTATAGAAGAAATGCTTTGAATTAGGGAACAATGAGGTGTTGAGCATTCAATGTTAATTATTAATTAACAAACAGTAAAATTTGACATCATCCTTTTTATTTTAAAAAGCATGAAAACAGTACAAAGAGGAGAATGAAGAAATAAGTAATAAGCAGCAGTAATAAGTAGAAAAAAACCTGACTCTATATTCTCTATCAACTGTACTAACCACATAGTGAGTAATTCTCTTGAGTAGTTTTACTAAGTAGTCATAGGACAGATGCAAGCAGGACCACAACATTCAGAGGACTACAATATTGATTAAAGGCAAAACATCAGCCTAGTACAAATATACTGTGCTTAGAAACTATACATTTCTCCAAATATTTTTAAAAGATAAAAGAATACAAATGGACAAACACAGTGGCTAGTGACTGTGATTCAGGTTTTTATTAAACTATAATAGAAATTAATCTTTAAACTATTTACAGTGCATTTCACACTACATTCTATCAGGCACATGCAGGTGTCAGCCATGTGAAGACACAGAGGGCTCAAATTCTAATTTCAGTTACATCTGTAAGGTACCTTAGACATCAGCAGGAATAGCTGAATATAGCAAAGAGGAGGCGAAGCAGGTGTTACCAAGAGTAAGAGTTTGGTCCCTCTTTATAAGTAAAAAAGGTGGGATTTTACCCATTCTTTCACTTTCTGTACAGTTCAGTCCAGCTCCCACTGAGGTAAATGGGAATCGTATAATTAACTTCAGATGGGCATTTGAGAATCCCATAGGCCCTGGCATGACAAGCTCATGCTGTGAAAGTTAGTGGAAACTACACTGTCACATAAATATACATTTAGAAACAGTGGTAATTAGATATCAGTTTCCTTATGGAAACCAACTTATTTAAGTGGAAAACAAACTTGCCCATGCAATTTCCATTAATCTAGCTATGATAAAGATAAAATAACTTGCTGTTGCCAGATCAAATTCTGTGATGTTCTGTGTTCATGTTACTATTAACATAGCTACATTGTGAAAGAAATGAGCAATTTCTACAGACGATTCACACAAAGCTATGAGATAAACCCAGCACACTTTCACTTTGCCTTCCAGCGAAGTAAAACACTATATAGACAACTTGATTACTCTGAAATTTCATGAAGTATAGCAATGTGTACTTTAAAGGTTCTTAAACCAGTAGTTTAAAGGGTTTGGATTTTGTCAAAATATTTACAGACACAGATGTATTATGAAATTTAAATGTTTTTTAAAACTATCGACTGTATTTCTGTGTATTTTCCAATTTTTGTAGTGAAAGAGATTTGGTGGGATAAATGTGTAGAAATGTGTAATTAAACATGCACATCCTGTGTAAGTGCCTTCATTTTAAGTGAACCTTTGAAAAAATGTGATCATGTCCATTTTTTTCAAGTCAACAATATGAATCTAGCACTCCTTCTTATTAGTTATAAATGTATGTCCTAATCAAGCTTTGTTGAACACACATTATATCAAAGAATTATGGGGATCTTGATACATCACTTCATTGTAGTATCACCTTAGCTGTTTTCACTTGTTGTAACCATGAATTACCAGTCTCACCATACCAGCAAGAATACACCTTTATATATATACAGTTTATTCATATTTATATTAAATATGTATCTCATCTGTTAGTGTAAACTATATTTAAGTATTTCAAGCACTCAAGGAAAGGAATATACAAGAATTATGCAAATCCTGAAACCAAGTTTCCTATTTACCAGAAAGTACCTAAAAATTTTTTTTTGGAGGATGTGTGCTGGGAGCACAGGCTGCTGTCATTTTTCTGCATAGCTATGACCTACTGCATACATGAATTGTATTGTGTATCATATAAATACACATTTAGAGCACTGCATAACATTAGCCCTGTAATTCTTAATTATTGTTAAATTACACACTTTTTAAAAAATCTAAAATAAATCAGGAGAAATACTTATAAAAAATGTTTTAAAATTCAGCTGCAATAATACACTACTGGTATTGATTAGAGAAGTTTGAGATAGGATTTAATTAGTGACAAAATTTCGGTTGGCAGAAATGCTGCATCATAATACTTTATTCTACATTAAAAAAAATTGACTGAAACTCAGTATTTTCAAACATTTTGAAACATTTACTTCATCTTTTCTTAGCTTCTGGTATAGTTTATCTGAATGCAGGCACTGATAAAAAGGGGTTGTTTTCACTTTTTGACCAGCTCTTACAAGGGGAGATTGATTGTCTCCTGGGAAGAATTTATCGCAATTTCCAACTAGAATTTTCTGGATTACTGAGACAGAAATAAACTCCCACACTTCAAAGTAAAATATTACTTTTGCTTAACACTATTGCTGATTTTAACTGAAAAATCATTACTACAGATTTAAAAAAAGCAAAACCCCAAACATTTTCTGTGTCTTTGTGCAGCCAAGGTAACACCTACTGGTAACCAGTCTTAGATCTGAAGTCTTAGATGTGCAAAATAATAACACTCTTCTTTTATTACTCTCTGGGTTTTGTCTAATGTGGGTATTTTCTTGATTTGGTTCCCAATTCAAAACCATTTTTATTAATCATCTTCATTTAAATAAAATATCAATGTTGCTTTTTCTACTAGTGCAAGTTAATAGATTTCTTACTTTTCTGAATATTAATGCCTCATATACAAATGGCAAATCCCTGTAGCATTCTTGGCTATTTTTGTTTCCAGTACTCTTTTTCCCTTCTCCTTTAAGACATGATTAATAATTGTTAGTTAACTAGAGCTAAAAATTATTTTTCGAAGATGTTAACATAAAACTTTCTCTGAAGTGGCGACAGCCATTTCATAATAGCACTGGCCTAAAGAATCAGTCATTGATAGTCAGCAGTATGCCATTTATGCATCATTCTGATTCAGATTTTCATCTCTTGCTGTTGTAACCACATTCTCTTCTACGCTTCCACCCTGCGATTCCCAGTTTGTTGGTTGTGATGCTGTCAAATTCAACTTCCAAATATAGTTAAAACTAGTGTATAAAAATAATCCTGGTTAGTTTCCATTTCCTTGTGTGCTTCTTGCAACTTTGGAGCTATACTTCCATGGCAGCCTGTCAGTTATGTTTAGACATTTCATCAATCAAGCGGTTAACATTCTTTGTGGGTAATTATGACTCTTCTGCCACAAAACTCCTCAGACCCCCATTGCCTAGTAATTCACTAATATTGTATAGAGTTTATAATTTTCTCAAGTGTCAGATGTTTGCTAAGACATTCCTCTAATGTTGGGGGGGAAAAAAGAAACAAACAAACAAACCCTACTGGGGAACATGTTTTGGAGCTTTTTCACTTCAAAGCCCAGTTCTGGTCTCTGAAAGGCATTGGCATAGTACATGCTGGATTAGGGTCCCCCGAGTCAGTTCCAATCTTTCCTCTGAGCCTCTGGGCAAGAGAACAGGCAAGACTGCACATTAGTTTTACATGCAGTAGTCTTTAAGGTACTGGCCACAAGGTGATCACTAAACAACTATATACATCTATGAAGCAATAGGCTCTGGGGAACAGCTGAGTAACTGCACTTGTACCTCCCTGTGGAATAGGGTAGCAAAAACTGCCCTTGCAGATCTTTTTCCATCTCAGACAGATGTAATGAAAGAAAAATTCTATCTTTATATAGCCTTTGAATATATATGGTCATGCTATATCTTGAAATGTGGAAAAATAATACAGCAGTGGCAAAACATAAGCCAAAGTCATACAGTGTTTAGCAAAATGCTTTACTTCCCTCATACTGTGTCTTCTATGTGAACTTACACTTGTGGTTGTTAAATCAGCATCTCAGTTCCTTTTGGCTTGATTGCTTTCTCCATTAACAAGATTCTTCTCTTGTTGTTCAGCTAAGGATTGCCATTTCTGCCTATTTTTTCTACAGCCATCCAGTAAAGGGTAGCAGGCCTCTGACACATGCGTTAGGGCCTGAAATAAATAAGAATGTGCAAAATAGATTACATTCAACAACAAAAGGTTTGTTATTAAAGATGACCATGAGAGACAAAAATGATTGAAATACAAGGTCTATTTATGATTGAAATACAAGGTCTGTCTGTATTTGAAATTGAACTTGTATGCTGAACTTTGAAGAAGGCTTCCTTCTATACATTAAAAGTGAACACAGTTACTTGGCATTATGCATTTTAAACTGAGTGGCAATGTCCATACAGCACTTGATACATCAGTGCAGAAGAAGCCACACTAAGTTTCTTGTATGATGCACAAGTGACCTATCCAGAATTCCTAGTAGTACCCATGGACTTTGCAAGCCAGTCATTTGAATGTATGGCAGGGTTGATCACAATAATCAGACATGCAACAGGTATAATCAGCGGAACCATATACACTTGCAGTGTATCAACTGCTTCAGAGAAGCTGACTCAGAAAAATTGTAATTCAAGGCAGCACATGATAAATTGCGTGAGATGCATGCAATAATCGTGATGCAAACCAGTTGAGTATTTTTCCTGTGTCAGAATGAAGGAAAACTGGATTCTCATGTTTAAATATAAAATTGAAAAAATAAACAGAAGAAAAATTCATAAGCATTTTTGTATGTTTTTCTTTCCTGGTGGAAGTGATGAAAATGTATCCTTACTATGACAGTCAGTCCTTATTTGCATAAAGGGTTCCATTGGCTTTTGGAATTAATTCACAATATTCAGTGTAAAGTGGGAGTTTAGTAGGACAGACATTGTGGGACAATATGGTATGAAAAAGAGTGTTTGAGCCCACTGAGTCTATAACTAGTATGAGTGACTACTGAGTACTCAGAAAAGAACCCTAATCCCTTTGCTGGCTGCTGTACAGAACATAAAATCAGTCGGAACTTCACATGGCATTTAGGTTTTACACCAATAACATGAGGTAGCAATGTGGAATTCTCCTGTAATTTTACACAGGAATTCTACAAGCTGATAATTCAATAGAGTTCTTCACAGTTCTTTTTTAGCTTTATTAGTTCCAGTAGACCTTATTGAGTTATTCTTGGTTTTTAAGAAGAATGGGGCTGTCAAATATACCTGTAGTCTTCTGGTTTATTTATCTGACTATACCTAACCAGCATGTAAAACTACTAAATGGTACTTTTTCTGAACTTAAAGGGAAGGCATGTAGATCACGCAGTTAGATTGCACCAGTTACCTAGCTAACACAAGCCACTCTGAAGAAGATGGTAAGTCCCATACTTGCAGTGCTGTACTGGGAACTCGTGTGCATTGTGTGTCAAATTCCTACTGACTGGATGAAATCTAATAAAACAATTAAAAGGCTGCCATTACAACCCTGTTTATATTGTTTGTTTTTATAGCAGAACATTGGAGACTACTTGTTCACTTTCAGAGAAACACTAAAGTTGTTTTTCTGTTTTACCATTTTCTTGTTCATCGAAGGAAACAAAAATCTGCATAAACAGGTAATATCTCCTACTGGAACTCCTCTCAAAATAACCACTGGATCAGCTCAAAACACATCCCCTTCCTTGGATTTGCTATTACTAATACGAGTTGTGTCACTTCCTTATAGGCTCCCCATCCTCTTTAGTGCTTGCAGGTAAGTCACCCTCACTGATCTGTCATGTTAGGACATGCACTGACATACTTTGGGCCTTATATAAAGTCCCAGTCACTGTCAGCCTGCTACATGCTGTTCCAGTTCAGGTCGGAATTTGAGACAACATGACAGACAAGTAAGAATCATACACTGAAAGTTTTAAGAGGCAACATGCTTTGAATAAAAAGATGCTACTTAGATCTCTTTCTGCGGACTTAGCATCTCCTTCTTTCCTCTCCAATTAAAAGAGAAAAGAAGAACACTCCAAACATTTTTAGGTGCTTTTGGCTGCCAAGCAGGAATGGGTTTGTATTCACTGTGTCATAACAAAGCCTAAGTTACAAAGCAGGGGTACAGTAGCTAGAAATACCTCATCTGCCTTATTTCCTTGAAGGAACTGTACAGGACCTGGGCAGTTTGAACTAGTATCACTTGGCAACTGTTGATGTAAGCTGCAGTGCATATTTTAGAGTACACAATTGAAAGTTTTCTGGTGTTCTAATAAATGGAAAGGTGAAGCCCTCCCCTAGTAAGAAAAAATACAAAAGTTCAGTCTCTGAACTTGTGGCTATTCAAACTTGCTCAGATGGACTGTTCAAAGAATATTGTTTGTATAGTCTGAACCTTTCCACAGATACTCAGTCTCATTTCAATGGCCTGCCTCCTATTGGAGACAGTTTTTTGGGGCTTACCAGCAAAGGCTGCCTTGTTTTCTGGACAAAAAGTTTCTACAGCACAGAAACATGTGAGTTTCAGGGGCAGTAGCTGGTAACTCCCTTTCCTTCCTCTATCGTTACCTTCCAGCTGGTGGATGAGGATTATTTTTAGAAAAGTTTAATGTGTAAGAGGGAAAAAAATGAGTCATCACCTAGTTCCTCCCATTGGAAGATTGCTAGGAGAGCAGTAGATAAGGCTATCTGTTCCTCAACTTTACTTTTTCTCATCTCGGTTCCTGTAAAATACTTGCCACAGTCTCAGTGAAAAGGCTTTCACCCTAGTGCTTTGATGGTTCAACAAAGTCAGAAATCATTATGTTTTGTTTCACACTATATCTGACCACATAGCTTCTTATGCAGTTTGTGACCAGGATTAAAAACACTGCAGTGAATTCTCTCATGCACTGTTTTTCTGTGTTACGAAACAGAAAGAAAAAAAAAATGGGATAGAAAATATTAAACGTGGGTAATGCCTATATGTAGCATATCAGCTTTTACATGAAGAATCCTGAATTCTTTAAAACTAAGCAACACTTTATCACTACACTGTATAGATACTATTCTTTTCCTAGATAGCAAAGCATTACTTTTGTGACTTTAGCCGATGATCATAGCAGCTCAATGGACTTGCCAGAACATAACCCAGGGATCTAACACCAAGTGCAGAGGACCACAGCAACTACCACTAGGTTTTAAAAGTTACAAGCAAATACATTAATCAGACATACAATAATTGAACAATTAATGATAAATGATAGAAGCATAACTTCTTCAACTGAATATGTAATACATAACAAAAAATTCTATTTTGACTAAGGGACTAGTTTTTTATTTGATTTTTATACTAATTTTAAATCCACAGCTATTAGAGGCTAAACTGAGTTCTAGTTTTAGGTATTTGCAATTCTTTCTTAGGCAGCATACCTCATACAGCTGCAAACAAACAGCATCTATGAATCCAACCTGCATGCTGGGAATTTTATTTTTCTTCTCTCTGTTCATTAGATCCTGCAGATAAGAAGTAAACAAGCTCTGTGTTTAAATGCATTAAATAGAAAACCCAACCAAAACCAAAGAGAAAGACTGAAATTAAAAAAGCAACATCTTAAAAAGCACAGCAAGCTTAGCACAGCAGGGTATCAGTACATGTCCTATAATGCAGAGAATTTGATTGTACCACTTGACTTGCAAGATTGTCTTTGAACTGATAGAGCCCAAAAAGACAAACTTACTGGGTTTGGATAGGTTGCAAATAGGTACCAATTTAAGAATGTGTGTTCTAGATAATTTATTATTACAAATTTAGAAGAAATAATGCTGGCTGTTCTTCTGGCTCAGAGATAATGACACACTGTTGGGCTTCAGGAACCTCAGGAGAAAACTGACAACTAGGACAGGGAATGAGTTGGTCTTATAGAAATTGTATGAGTTGGTCATTGGGAGAAATTGTAGATTTTGAAAGGAACATGCAGTGTCGTTTGTAGAAGCCATTTTGAAGGAGGTGATTCTGCATTATTCTGGCACTTACTGTTGGTTCTATGTTGAGTTCCTTCCGCTCTTTATCTCCTTGATCAAAAAACTCAGTAGCTACAAGTTCAGCAATCTGTAAAAAATTTCACACATTAAGAGCTCTCAAAGTTTGCTTGCTACCTATAACCAAAACCGTTTCCTGTGTTTCTTCACCCTCCTTAGTATGTATGGAATTTGTACCCCCCATAGTAAGACTCCAGCATCATGCTTAGCATTCAGAACTTTTCATGCACACATCTGTGCAAAAACAAAACACAAGAATGTGCTGATACTTACTTTGACAAACCAAAGTGAACAAAATGGCACACAGGCATATTTCCACCAATAACAGTTGTAATGATCAACACACACAAAAAATGGTCATCTGACACTAGTGTGTTGGATCAGTTGAGTGCCTTGTACCAAGACAGAAATATCAGAAAGAACAAAGATTCCTGATTTACCTTCAGATTACTGCTAACATGGTGACATAGTTAAATGCACAGATCTTGCTACAAAGACCTGAGAAAGTCTTCAGTCCATGTAACAGCACTTTGAGGGACTGATTCCTAAGGCTCTCTACTCCACCACTGCCTTTGTATTAAGGACTGGATTGAGGAAGCAGGAGCTTCTACATGGAGTTTGTATTTAGCAAATCTTAAAATTAAGTATATACCCGTTGCTGAACTGGCCATGGTTTAGTTATGGCGGATAAATCACAGGCAGTCATCAGCATTGCTCTGCAGAAAAAACAAACAAATCTATGAATTACTGACTTGTGAAATGTATGTAGATTCCAAGTCAAGTGATCAGCAGAACAGAGTATAAATTTTCAAAGAGCATTGAAGTCAGAAGAAGAAATGAGATTAAAGCAAAGTTATAAAGGTATCCAAGGCTCAGTGATGTGGTAAACTTTCAGCTGTGTGAAATAGGCACACAGAAATGAGCAAATCTGGACTGACTCATTTGATGGATCACTAAGGATTACCTAGGATTGGTTTCAGCAAGTCAATATGTAAGTATTAAGTACTAACAGCACAAGAGTATGGTGCTTAGACAGCAATGCTACACTCTTTTAGAAGAACAGAACTGCTAACATAACTTCACATGCTACTTAACAAAGTTTATTATACGAGCTGCACACTTAGTAATTCAGACCCCAGGAGTCACTCAGTGACCTGTGTGCCAGTGCCAGTTTGGACAGGCCCAGAACACACAGATCTGATGGTTTTAATGCAATTCACAACAACATGGCACAGAAAATCAGGTATCTAATAATATTGACTGATGTAATAATTTTGCTTTTACTTACAAAAATAGCTCCTTTTGTGTAGGATCTTCCCAATTAAATTGCTTCTTCCTTAGAAGTTCAAAAAATTCTCCTCTCCTCCTTTAAAAGAAGTTAAAACAAAAGTTTTTGGAACATGCTGACACAATCCAAACATACAGCAATGACCAAGCAGCCAAACATGCCTCTAACTTACTTTATATATAGTGCCAAGTCTGTGGCAAGAATGGCTTGTTTTATCATTTTCAGTGTGGCCTTGTATTCTTCAATGGAAAGGTTGCTGAGAATCTGATTTCCCTTCACAAAAAACAGTAACAGTATTATTGATAAAATAGGAAACAGCACACCAGTTTGTTAAAATGTCTCTTAGATACTAAGTCATTATAAGTTGCTTGCTGATATCTGATGTCATTCTTTTACCCTCCTTCCATTTACAGAGTCCCCAGTTTAAATCAAAAAGTTTCAGTCTTCTTGAGTAATGGCAGAAAGCCACACAGCAACACCATCATAATCGGCTACTACAAAATCAAACTGTAAGCAGAGAAACATCAAAGCTTTTAAGTCAGTTTAATTAATCAAAATTAAATTTGCTGCTAGCTGTATCATAGTATTTCTCCTTCCTTTTTCCACCCCTGGAGCAAAGGAACTATGATTCCAGTACCTGCCTAGACACCTCAAGTAAATGAAAGTATTTTCTTTTTACGAAGCAACACAAATAACAAGCTATTAAATAGATCCACTATTCAGCCAAAGCATGATGGAGCTGGGGAAATGGCAACTTCCCTCCACTTTTTTTTCCATATTTTTCCTTTCTGTATAGGAAAGAATCATACCAGTACCATGCCAAAAGTACCATACCAGTGATACGAAATGAGCAGTGGAAATACACTGCTTTGAAATAATTATGCATGCTGAATAATTGATCTTAGAATTAGTTAATATAAATCAAAAAGAATGTAGTTTTATTTGCATATTTACTTAACATAGGTTTGGCTCCACTTTGGAATGTCATTATTAGCCATGTTTGGTTTGGTCTCCTCAGGACTGCTTTGTGTATGTGTAGGCTGGAATGTTTTTTTAAATTAGAGCAAGTACTTGGGTTTGTTTGGTGGTTCATACAAGGTCGTGAAAATAGCAACAAAGCTTTTTGTTTCCTTTGGTCCAGAGATGCAGGTACTCAGAAGGATGATAGCAAAGTTTCCCTTATCACACAACACTTGGAAAGGTTTGGTCATGCTCAGAAATGGAATTGTAATTTCAAAACTGCTGCATTTACTTTTTTTACCCAAAAAGGAATAAAGATCACTTAGGAATGTATTAGGGTGGGAATCCATCCAGAAGCTAAAAATAAGAAGTAAAACAGGGAATAGTTTCCTTCAGCATACATGAAAATATGGCACTCACTGGACTATTCAGGATCATAAGGCATTGATCAAAATGATGATGCTCCATGATAGAATGGCAATACAGTTGAGCCAATGGATGTTCACTTCTGAGGAGTAAAAAGACCCGTCAGATGGAGAAATCAAAGTAAACATACTAGTAAACCAGAAATAGCTGCCCTTGTAATGTCCTCTTCTCATTATCAGTTTACTCCCAACTATTCGTGCTTGTTCTTAACCAATTTCTTTTCCCCTTTTCTGTAACTGGCCATAAAAAATTAATACATTTGGAAGCATGTGGGGGGAGTGCAGATATAAAGACACTGCTGTTACTTTGTCAGAGCACTGACAACTCTGGTTTTTTGCCGGTAGAGACCAGCTTCACACAAGGAGTGCGAATGTAATGCAAGGTTTCATAAATAGTGAAAGTTCTTGTATGAAAAGGAAAGGCAACAAGAAGGGTTCATTCATAAGCAAAATCTGAGTGACAGTTTTGCAGTTTTTAATGTTTGAAACACATGCCTGGCATATTTAATCAGATCCAGTGCTGAGTTTGTAAGTAATAATGCAGACCTCATCAAAGGCCACTGCTAAAAAACTCTTGCTGATCTCAATGACCAAAATGTCCATCAAGTAATTTTGTGGTGTTACTTATTCTGCTGGCACTTCATCAGCACTGTCTTCATGACCAGACTGCTGCAATATCATTACCCGCCCTTTGCCCAAGGTAAAATCCAAAAGAGAAAGATGTTGGTTTTACTACAGGCAGTGAAAAACAGTGTGAAACAATCTGCATGGATGGAAAATGTGAAGTTAATTAGTCTAAAAAGCAGAATTTACTGTTTGCATAGGTTTAGTCAAATTACAGAAACTCCTCCTCTCTGAGCATTTTTAATGCCTCCTGCTCCTTACTGCATAATACAGTTCTTAGCTTTTGCTACTATATCATCATTTGCAGTCCCTGATCCCATGTATCTTATGTTAACTCTTCCGTTAAATTAGGATATTTTGGAAGTCTGTTTTGCTGGTGATCCTGAATCTAATACTCTGGTTATAATTTGACCTACAAATGTTTAATCATATAAGAAGCTATTTTTTTTTTTAGCAGATAGTTTCATGGGACTTTTAATTATGTTTAAGGATCATTCACATGAATTAATGTTACAGGATTAGGTCCCTATGTGAGACCACACACAGACTCAAATAGAAGTCAGAATGGGAGACTCTGGGGATTTAAGAAGCACAAAAATGAAGAGACAAAGATGGAAAGGCAAACAAAAACGTGGAAAGAGAGATTAAAGGATGCATGCCCCCGAGGATTATGGGCTGACTGCCCAGCACCTCCTCTGAGACCACTGCAAAAGGAGTATATAGAGAAAATATGCTTGCATGTTTCTCTAAGGAAACAAATTGTTAGGATGGTGCCAACATGTGATGGATGTAAGTCCCATTGAGTTAAGTGGGATGCATACTGTGTCCTCTAAAGTTCATCCTGACTGAAGAGAGAAATACATGAGAAATATCTTGGGTTAACTTCCCAAGTTTGGCACCAAATTAGAGCTTGCTCAGTACTTGCAGACTCTGGCTATCTGGGAATAAACTTGGATCTTACTTCTGTAGTACATAGCATTCTGTTAAACTACAGTGTTGGGCTAAAGGACACCATTGCTTTTGAACACAGTAGCTTGGCTAAGAAGTTTCATTTTCTGTGCTTGCCTACTTTATGTGGGGCTTTGGATGAAAAAGAAAATAAGCACTCTTATTATCTACCAAAAGACCTTTAAGCAGTTCATCTGCTGTAATTTCTACTGTTAGGACCATTTTAACTTTTTTAAACCTATTGCTTAAGAAAAGAATCACGATCAGTATTCACTCTTCCTGCTTCCAAGGAAGAAAGAAAAAGAATCAGTTCCTGGAAAAAATAATCTTCTGTTTAGATATAAATGACAGATTTAAAAACAAAATTTGTGGAACTTCTATAGAAGAAGAATTATTAAGCTGTAATCATCCCCACTTTACAGCATGTGCAAATGTTAGATTCTGCTGCCTAGGGCACTTTCCCAGGACATTTTTGAGAGGAGATGAAGCATCTCCAGATGTCTTCCAGGAAACTTATTTTAAAACAAATAAAGCAAAAAATAGCTTACTAGTTCCAGTCAGTGCAAGGCTGCAGTTCCTGAAGGAATCCTCTATTAGGGAACTAGAGAAAGATGATTCTTAATATTTTTGGGGGGTCTTGGGGTTGTTCTTTTCTTTCCTTTACACACCAATCTTAGTGCTATTGTGAACATACATCTGAAAGGCAGAATTCTGCTTAAGATTATTTATTTTCTGCCTTACAGTTTGTCTCAAACAAACTTTACACACGGTGAGAACAGCAGACCACTTCTTCCAAAGGTAGCTTCAAAGCCACTCTCCAGCTCTGCCAGAAAAAGATTCAAGTATAACATATCTGTTTCCCATATCTGGTCAGATCAGGACATGTTGCCATATCACAGTAATCACATTATACCATGTTTATACCATGTTTTATACCATGTTACTGTTATCTGAAGTGAGTATTAAATTCACTGAAAAATGCATTTTAGGCAAATCTGGAACAATGAAGAAATTCTTAAAAATCAAGTATTTTTAGTTAAAATATGGAGAAAATTTTAGAAGTGTTCAGATGCTTCATTTTTATGTTTTGTTTAGTAAAAATATTTTGTTTCACAGTTTAAAAACATATTTTGACTTTCTGCATTGTAAAGCTTTGTCTGTAATTCGAGAATTTATCCAAGGCAAAGAGTACAGATAACCCCAAATCAGTGCAAAACAGATGAACATTTTAAATGTGATTTTAATATGTATCTTATCCAAATCAATTTAGAATTCTGGGAAAACATGCCTAAATCATGACTGAAACAGTGAGTTCAAAATGGCAGTGAGACACCTTTGTATCAGAAGGATGCTGATCTTGGCTCAGACTAGATGGTTGGGCAGGGAGCAATCTGAAAAGTTCCACATTTCCAACATGCGTCCCTTAGAAGCTGGGACTGTTTGCTGGCACTGTATTGAAAATGGGGTATAAGACATCCAGAACAGAAGCAAAGAGACTACCTTTATAAAGTTTGCAAAGAGTTCACTTTGTCTGCCATCACAGTTGGTCAACAACTGAGGTAGAGCATCTTTGCTTTGGACTCTTGAATGTTTCTGTCTCTTGCACTTACTGCTTTGTAAAAGCCCACTCCTTCGCACCGCCTCACATCACCAAATCAATTAGGTTGCACTTAATTTAGCTCCGTGATTTTGGTATTAATTTGTTTTTATTTAACTTCTCACAGACTTACCTTTGTATGTAAGAGTTGTTTACTCCCCTGTGATCCAAATCATGGCTTAGAGTTGCTATCAGCAAAGCCAGAGTTTCTAAGTCAGTCAGTTTGCTCTACATGTCAAGAGTGATAAAAGTGAATTAGCTTTGTGATGAGCATTTATTTTGCACAGTGTGTTTTATATCTGATGTCTTGGGTTTACCTACGTATCAGACAGAGTTGTGGCCCAAGGAGGACAAGGACACAAAATGGTATGTTGAGAATAAGGGTTGTCTCTGAAGTTGTGGAGCACATTAATAATCATTTTACATAGGCCTCAACTCAGTTTTCAGAGGGAACATGATCTAGTCCTATGTATACTGATGAGAAGACTGATACAGAGGCAGTGACTTGTATAATGTCACGTCAGTGAAGAGAGACCAAGAGGATTTTTTTTAATGCTGGCCCCACAACTTTCAGCTCAGCTTCTCTATTACCTCGAGGGACTTAGGCTGTGTTCCCTAAGTAGATATAAAAATTTATTATACAAATGTCCTTGGAATAATCAGAAGGGGGAAAAGTCTTGCTTTTCATTGACCACTGTCAAATAAATTAACAGAAGTTTAAAACCTATGTAAAACAAAATTAATCAATATCTGACTCATTATTGAAGAGTTTATCCTGGAGCTCCAGCAAGAAGAGAGATTACAGTTTCTCTTTTGTGACTATAATGTATCTTTGAAATTGTTCAGTATAAATGGACAGAAAATTTACTTAGATCTGCCAGTGAGAAGCAAAGGCTGAACAAAGCTCCAGTATTCATACAGCATTTTGTCATGGGAGAAGAGTATCAGGCACAGGTCAGAACAGGAATTAGAACAGCTGGTGACAGCACTGCCACTGGGGGGCTGTACCTTCTCTACAATCAAATCTGTATTTTTTTTTAAGCAGTTACAACTTCTGTAGATTTGCTTCTGCCTTGTAGATAACGAAACCTGTCCTTAGTCTAGTCAAAAGACCTTTTTTTTGGAAATGACTGATTTTATGTTTCTCTTAGATGTGTCCCCAAATACTTGTTTTTCTCCTCAGGCTAGAGAAAATTGAGAGATGCATGTTAAATGCCATTCTGACTCTGGAATCTAGGACATGAAAATCAGTGTGGGGTGAATCCAATGTAGCTAGTGTCATGGTTTAACAAGACAGAAAATTAGCTCTATCCTGGACCAAATCAGTACAGTTAGGAATAAATTTATGGAAATGGCAGTGGAGACTGTCAGGATTCAAAAAATAGCTAGCAAGCTATCAGGATGGTCAGAGATTGCTAGGCTGCACATGGTACAAAACTAGCATGTCCATTTCAGTATGTAAGGAATATGAAATCCCTTCCTTTGTCTCTTCCAGCACATTTTTTTTTCTTTTTGTAAGACAAAGATTGTAGATGAAGGGAATGGCTCTTCATTATTGATTTATTGATACTGGACTTTACAAAAGAATTTATTTATTCTTTTGGAAGTGCTTACTCTGAAACAGTATAGAACAACTAATAACAATCATCTGTAATCATACGGAAGAAACACAATAATTCAGAATGAAAAGAAATATGTTGTTTTATTCAAGAAAATAAAAAGCCTATAAACAAGTTTTGGGAAAAATTCAAATCAATATATTTCTAATTTGGGCAATCATCTAGCCCTTCATTATTTGTAATGAAAAATGAATAGGCTGATTTTTAAATTATGTGTCTTGTAAGTGGAAGGTTTAAACATTTCTCAAAAGCATTGAAATGAGCATTTGTATTTTTTTAAAAATGGTCTAATGTTTGTCTAAAGCTGTACTCACCTTTGTGTTTGAACTTTAAAAAATTCTTGTTCAATATTTTAAGGAACCATCCTGAAACAGGGTCAGTCTTTCCCCACATTTTTGAGTTGCTTGTAGTGCAAGCATTAACTTTAATAGAGGGCATAATCATGTATGTGCCTTATTTGAGAGACTGCCATTGGGAACACTTGCCTGATAATTTCTAGAGGACTTAACTGTAACTGGGCATGTAGCAACAGGATAACAGTTTCACAAACCAAGGCCTTAAAGCTAGAAGTCTTCAGCAGAAATACTTTGATTTCACTAGTAAGACTATGGAATTAACACCTTTTTAACAAGACAGTCAGAACTATGCATCACTATACGATTTGTTTAGCCAGAAGATACTTAACAAAGAAACAGCAAAATGTACCTGAATTTTACCAGATTTTAAAGCAGCAAACATACACTGTGCTGTATTAAAGGCATGTCTCCAATTGTGATAAGCAACATTTTTCCGATAATTTTTCTTCACACTTAAAATCCATCTGCAGAGAACCTGTAAGAAACATCATCACATAGTTAATGGTATTAAAATCTTTTTTCTAATGACAACAGATTTTTCTGTAATCCTGCTGGACAACTGTCTGTCTTACAGAATAAAAATTTCCTTTCAGCTCAGTTAAGTTCAGATAAAAAGTATTTCTAATTGTGAACACAAGTAAGAATATGCTTACAGCCACTAGTTAGGCCTCTCACTGTGTATGTAATACTTGTGGGTTTGGGTTTTTACTAATAAAGGCTATGTGCTTCTGCCAGATGCACTGCTATTAATATAGAAACTGAGTTATGTTGAGCTAGGTCCCTTGGTTTAAATGGATAGGGGACAGTGCTCTGTGTTAAATACTGGCTGAGAATCAAGGCTTTGGTTCTAAGAAAAATCTTTATTGTTCCTAGTGAAAGATGTTGTACTGACAAAAATTAAGGTCCCATATCATTCACCTACATAAATGATTTCACACAGATAAAAGCAGAAATATTCTCTGCCATTCCATTGTTTAAAAATGACAGCTAGGCTCTTACCAGTTTTCTTTTGGCCTAGTATGGAAAGCTGATAGTGTAACTTCAAAGCTGTCAGTATTCTCTTGCTTCTATTGAGAAATGTAGTTATGTGTCTGTTGTCATGGTGTTAGCAAATCTGTTACACTAGGAACTAGAAGCCCACCCACTACTGGGCTCCCCTGACCACCCTCTCTTCTGTTGGGACATATCCCTTAAGGAAATACAAGATCTTGTCCTTACTACAAAGGTGAAACTAAGTACTGGAATATTCAAGAGATCGGACTAGCTCATACAGTACTCCTTTCAGCCTTTAAACACTACTGATCTAAACTGGGCTATAAACTAGTGACCTAGAAAATAAATACCTGCTTTCTTTTAAAGGTTTTTTTGCCTATGAAGTCCTCCAAATTAATCTTGCATTTTGATACTGAACTTTAAAAATTTTATTGAAAAATACAAAAAGCAAATATGGGGTATTTTAAAATTAAAGTTTTTACAAACAGAAATTGTATGTATTGAATGGGAGAGGCTAGGATATTGTCTGATCTATCTTCATGGCAAGGAGCAAAATAAGGATATTTGTCTATATCATCTCTCATAGTTGTAGACAGAATTAGAGCTATTGGTAACAACCTTCAGGGAAATTTCCATTGCCCACATAAACAATCTTTTTACTATCTCCAGTACTATAAATTTTCCCCTAGTCTTTATTCTAATCCTTTATGAAGGAAAGACAAAGCTAATTACTTTTACTACCTTGTAAGATCTTTCACTTACTTACAGAGTCTTACTGAAAAGTTGCTATCTTCTCCCTCCTCCTGGAGAAAACCAGTTTAATTCATTCTGACTATTTTTCTCAGTTACTTTTTACCAGTTTTGGTTTTGTTGGTTTGTTGTTTTTTGTTTTTATTTTTTGTAAAAGTAATTTGTATTTCTATGTGTCACTTCAAATATGAGCTACAGTATAATAATTACTCTGTGGGCCCAACTCTGCCAGTAAAGAATTAAGTTTGTCCCTTTTTTTACTACGGTGGCATTTTACTGATGTTCATGAGGTTTCTGCTACAAGTACCTGCAAAATGTGTTTTTCTGTTACCAGTACCTAGTTTTTTCCTGACCATTTCTAGCTTACGTATTTAACTATTTCCATTAGTCTTTATGTATTTATTCTTGCTGTTCTTGAAACATTGCTAAAATTTGCAAACTAATTGGAATTTTAACCAAGTCCTCTACTTTCACCCTTCAGGATTTCTAAAAGCATGTTACAATCCATTAACCAATCTATTAATAATTCAGTAGAACTGAACTGAGGACAAATCCCAGTACCACACACACTTTAGATACCTTCCTAATTTGCTAATGGCTCTTTAATATGAATTTCCAATTATATTAAACGTAGGCTTTTTTCTCTAGTGTCCCTATTTTCTAATAATTAAGCTGTCTCTTTATGTAAAGGCAGCATTTGACAGCATTCATACCTCATGTTTCATTTGGAAATTTTGCACCAGGTTGAGGTCTGTGAACATTCGAATTGTACACAGTGTTGTTTCAAAATCTGATAGCTCAAAATCACTGAAGTTGAAGTCAGTTAGCTTGAGAGATTGTGCAGATGGTACTACAGCAGCCTGGAGAAAAACAAGAGAACACAGCTTAGCACTGGACACAAAATAAGTGTAACATAAATATCTGCTTTTTAAACAAGAGATGCTAAATTTTACCTTTTTGTTATCCTGAAACCTGATGATTACTTGTCGCTCATCTTTTCTTAGCCTTTCTTGTTTAATATTACCTTATTTACTTAGATTTAAAATTACATTTCTATGGATCAAGAGAACAATAAAAGGATTACCTGGTCAATCTGTTATCTAAGTCATCTAAAGCAAACTTTAACCAAGAGTGTGGATGAAACTGAGAGACTGAGAAAGCAAGGCCGTGGAGTTGTAAGTTTGTTTTTATGGACATGCAGACTTCGAAGTCTGTAACTGTTCACATTTCTCTAAAAATGCTCAGGAAAGAGATGTCACTAGAACAGAATTCCTAACACAATCCACATCCAGTGCTAAGGTAGAACATGTCTACAGGCAGAGCTTTCTCAGACTAGAAGCCTGAAAAATTAGGGTTTACTTTTAATCAATAATCTTTGAAACCTTTGGACAATGTTTTTAATGTGAATTTAGTACAATCATAAATCTTGAATGCAAATTTGATATAAAAAGTATATAATATAAAGTATATATATTATATATAACATAACAGCATAATATATATAATAGAAAGTATATATATATAAAATATGTAAGTATACAATATACAATATATTTGATATAAAGTATACAAAAAACCCACAAGTCTATACTTTTTAGAATCTAACTTTTAATATCAGTAACATTTGCATATGTTACATGTATTACAACTATATGTTTTACAACTCTGTTTTTTATATATTTTTTCTAGTTATTATTCAGTGCAAGGTTTTGTGTAGTTCTGTTTTATTTAGCAGCACAGATGTAACCAGAGAGATTGCATTCAATCCCTGAAGAGAAGTCATAGGAGATGTGTTGCATTCTGGTCTCATCAGTGCCTCTATCAACAGGCAACAGCATCATAGGACTGAGGTTCAAAATCTGTGACACTAACCATTCTAAAACTATTCTTAGTCTAGTGCCTTGTTCTGTAGCACTTTGCTCATTCAGGTGAGTCCCACATTACTCATCTTGTGCTCCCCTATGTCTACCTTCCTCTCCATCCCTCCCATTTTTTGGGGGGGGTGATGCTATCTCCCCTGAATGTCTGCTCCAACAGACACAAAAGGACAGACTAAGCAAAGCCTGTGCTCTGAACTACACTTGAAATCACATCTGTAGTTATTCCTGAGGCAGTGATTTCTAAACACAGAATTACATGTGAATAGAAAATGGTGCTGCACAGAAAAGTAATCATTAAAAAACAAAAACAAAAACAAAAACAAATTAAATACAGAATTTCTGTGTAAGGCTACAAAGCTGCATCTGAACTTGGGATGCGTGAAAGGTGCAAAAGATACAAAATACACAACATTTATACTCAGAAGAATTCTCAACATTTTGCTTCTGAAATATGGAAGCACTGTGAACTGACATTTCATCAGCTGTTACTGTCACTCAAGAGAAAGGCAGTCTGTGGACTACTGGTTCTCCTGCAATTGCAGGTCTCTGGCTAACCTGTATCTCTGATTGTGGGCACTGTAATGTTTCCCTTTTATGTGATACATTGAGCCAACTCAGGAAGTGATCAGTTTAAGCTTCACTATGATTATTATTTCTGGAAGATGGTCATCTACAGGTTTAGAGATCACCTATGTGTAAGGAACTGCCTTTTTTTATTAATAGTAAAAAATTCTATTACCGCTGTTACCTGCAGCTCCCTTGTTTCCTCCTCAGCAGCAGAAGCATGGTATGAGAGAACCTACGAAAAGAGAAAAGCAGCCCTTAGTATGAACAGAACAGTGATGCTATAAAAAGGTATTTTTTCTAAGGCAGAATTTTCAGCTTGCAGCTGCATGGCACTGCATTGCATTTGCTGATGTAACCTAGTGTCTGTGCAGGACCCACACTGGTTTAAGGGAGCTTATGAGGAGATACCTGCAGAGAAACTTATTGTGATATTTAGGCCAAGAAAACAAATAGTTTCTATAAAAGACCAGAGGACTCTGTTTTTCTCTTTGGACAGTTTTCATGCCCTACTTTTCAAAGACAAATAATACAAGAAATGGCTATAATTATAAGCCTGACATTGCTATTATAAAACTTACAGGAGTTTATTCAGACATAAAAGAAAGTTTTGCCCTAACTAAAGCTTGGGAAAATCTCTGAAAGAAAATGTGTTTCTTTAAATTAAAAAAAAAAAGCTCATATTTTTTAGATGCTGAGAACACAGGACATGAAAATGTTACAAAGTTTTTTTAGCAACTAGAGACTGAGTTTTTATAAAGAAGCCATCTAACATGCTAGCCTGTCTGGAGTTCCTATATTGTCTACAAAGTGCTATAGTAGGAGAGAGAATTGCTAAAATACCATATAAACAAACTTTTTTTTTAGCAATGAAACTATTTTGCTGATAATTTTGCCACATTTTTTTTTAACATGACTTAATACAGGTTTGTGTGAGAGGAAAAGGGGTACAATAATCCCCAATTTAGGAATTCTGCAAACACTGTTTACATAATGACTGTGATGAGATCCAAAGTCTACAAATTTTTCATTTTCAGGCTCAAGTTATCACCTCTTCTCAGATTAAAACCCTCTTCAGCCATTAAATTTAACAGCAACCAATTCAAAGACTGAGATGATGATGTTCGTCTTGATAGTTTGATGGAGTCTGAGGAAATTGCAATAATGATGCTGTTACTAAAAAAAAAAAAAACAAAAAAACCCCACAAGTTTTTCTAAAGGACTGAGCCAAAGTCATCACAGGAAATTTCAGACAAGAAAAGGAAGCCCTTAATCTCCCTAACTATTTCCCTTTCCTACACAACAGAACAAATGTGCTATGCAGCCAAAGTGTGGCCTCATATAGGGGAAAGATGCATTCAGCTCACCACTAAATCTCATGAGTAAAGTTACAATGCAATAACAAACAAAATAGTCTGCTGGCAGATATGGAAACAAGCAGAAAAATACCTGTCCAACTCAACAGGCCCAATGTTCTTCTCCCAGGGGAGAAGTTTCTATTCAGTATCCATGTGAGTAGCTGCACTTATGTGTTTTATAGACAGGGTCTGCAGAAAGTGAGGATCTGTTTTGGGCTAATCAAGGACCATATAGATTTTGAGCTCACCTCTAATGTCACCATATGCTTGGCCATGGCTCTTTCTACAGCTTCATACATCTGAGTATTCTGGATCCCCAAGCCACAAAAGATGACAAATGCTTCTAGGAACTGTTCATCATTTCTGTTGAAAGCTTTGATTTTGCTCAAGTTTTGTTCCATCTTATTCACAAGCTGGCAAACCCCTGTGCCAGGATACAGAAATGAAAAGAAGTAATACAGAGAATTGCCAAATTATCATGTATTGTACGGAACACTGAGAGAAAAATTGAGCCTAGAACAGTTTAGCCTTCAGTATAAACCAATAATAGCCATAGAAATGACACGTAGGAGTGCTGTAGGATTTTCCCTGAAATTTTTAGAGTAAATTCACTATAATGTAGAATAAATGCTAAAATGTTATATATTACTTGGTAGACTCAAAAGTAGTTACTAGAATTTGTAAAACAAAAATGTAGGTCTTTACAGACTAGGATCATTTGCATCCTAACTTTTATTAGTAGTAGTATTCTAGATCCCTAAAGACAATTTGTCCTTTTTGAGGCTAATGAAGTTTTTGTAACCATGCCAAAAGAATAGTTATTAAAGTCAGAACAGCGGTACACAGAGTTTTTACTTCTTATTTGAATTACTATTCAACATCTTTTAAAATAAACTAATAAAACAGAGAATACCTAAGTTGAGGCTCAAAAAGCTTAAGCATACTAGCAGATTCTGTGAAGACATGGTTGAATTACACCCTGCTGCAACTACTAAACTAATTTAAAAGTTTCTTACTGAATTCAACTTGTTAGGTTTAAATTTATTGATAGTTGCACTGGTTTTTATTTTCTGTTAAGAATTTCTGGACATTTCTGTGCACAAACCATTGAAAGGTCTGACAGGTAATGTCTACCAAATCTTGCTGCAGCTTAATTCTCTGACAACATTGCCAGCAGACAGAAATCCTCACATATACCTCACTTTAATTTTACCTAGTGGGTGGCAGTTTCTGCTAAAAATTAAATATTAATTAAAGAATATTAATTAAAGCAGTTGCATTGTAAGTATATGATACATTGTCTTTAGCCAAAACTGCTTTGGGGATGATTATGTCTTAAGTGAGTCCAAATGTTTTCTCACTCTCATGAGTGTAAGTACAGTTTCATGCATAAAAGTTAGCTTTTAAAATAAAAGCTGCAAAAAATTATCCCAATAAACAGAATTATAAATTCTGATAATAAATGAAAAATCTTTATTTTCTATAAATTGCTACTGCCTGCCAGTTTGTATAATTAATGTATTTTGCAAAGAACATTTTGCAGCAGAAAGAGTAAAATATTATGTATATATTTAACCAGGAAAAGACAACATAACTATTTAGCATGGTATTCCCAGAACACTCTTAAGAATTCTTTCTTGCGACAATAGAGCTACTCCTAATTTTCACAAGATATATGAACAGAATATGAATGTCTTGTGCTTCACCACTGTAAGGTCAGGAAGGCTGCATTTGCCTATGGGTAGGGAAAAAATTATAATCAATACTATTTTACAACAGTATCAACAGGGAACGTTATCAGCAATTACTGTAAGGTCTTGCCAGTGTGAATAACTTTCTATGTGAAGGCATTTCCAGCTTTTAGTATTCCATGTTTACAGACTAAAAAAGCCTATTGAGGTTCATAATTAAAAGTAAAAACAGTCTTTGCGGGAGCAAGTGTGTATCTTCCCTGTCAGATTAGGTAGACCAACTGAGAAAAAGAAATGTTGCACACACATGCAAACTGTTTTTAGACGATCATTGTTCATGTGTGTAGAAGTTTTAATGTCTGGTGACAATGGAAAACTGTCCTGTTTCCAAATTACATTTTGGTTTGGGAACATATTTTAGTACCTAAATCTCCTCTGAAGAGATCTGTAAGCATGTTATAATTGTATCTGTGAACTGCAGTGGCAAGGATTGTTGTATAGGAATACTGTAAACAGCATCCTGAACCTGAATGGGATTGAAATTACTAGACACTTGAATGCTAGTGAAAATATATAATCTCAGAAAATAAGGTTTCAATAAGAACAAGATTAACTTTCCCTGGGAAAAAAAATGGTGATTTATAAAACATTATAAGAAAATCTCATGAAACTCAGATCTCTGTTTATTTCTATTTATGGATTTATAATTATTTCCATAGCAACTGTGATGTAATGAACAAGAGATTAACACATAAAAATAAGCCACAAAAACAAATTAATTCTTAAAAGACACCACATTTGAATGCACATAGTGTCTCAAAAAATGACAAAACTGCAATAAATATACTATGTAGTACTTAAAACGCTTTGATTGTGAACTCTTTCAAAAGCTTCCCCAAAGCATTGAGAGGTCCACACAATACAATACAAAGATCTTTTTACTTGGACATAAGTATAAAATCACAGAAAGATTCTGTAAAGCTTTCACCATATATCTCAAAAATGAACAAGTCAGGAGATAAGAAAAGTTAGTTTTATCTTTCTTGCCAGTAAGATTTCCTTGATTTTGCTGTGGACAGTTTTTCCCATCTCATTTTCCAAATTCTGGTTTTCTGTATACTAATCTTAAGAAGTAGACTTATAAAAGTAGTCTTTCATAGTGTATAGTATGCTAAAGGAACTTCTGGGTATTGTCCCAAAGACAATAGTCCCTTGGCCTTCCTGATTATTAAAGATCTAAACATTAGGCAAACCTTAAAAGACTCTGAAGAACACTTTACTATAAGAATTACTAAAATTTGAAAAGCCCACCTACGTTTCGGTAGTCTGACCAAAACTTTCTGTTTGAGCTTCCACAGAAAACTGCAATAGAAAAATCCTATAAACTATATGAAAGGAGATGCAACCATTTTATCAGAGCTAACATCATAGTGAAGTAAGTCTAATCGAAGTTCAACAGTTCAATCTTCTACTACTTGGTCTAGTAGAATACTTAAAGCAGAGTAATACCAGAACTAATGCATGCTGCTACCTAGGAATCAGTATATTTTATGTTCTGTTTGCTTGTAGAACTTAGTGATGCCAGGAAAGCAGGCTGATACCCATTCTATTCTTCATGGGACAACAAAGTCCTGGTAACTTCCAAAAGCATCATTATCCCTTTAAGGTGAACCTGAAATTCATTGAAAGACTTAAAGCTCATTAAACTTATTCATAGAATAAGTTTAATAATAAGATGACACTCTCAAAAAAAATTAGTTGCATGCTCATCTTTGAGGACCCAGGCCATAGCCAACTAGATATTTTCAGGAAATTAGAGATAAATAGGCTTCTAAGTTTCCATAAGCATCTAGGCCTATGTGGACCTAAGTGATGTCAAATTACTTCTGAAAACATTACCCTAGGAAGCTGGTGGTACTATGGGGACTCTTTAAAATAGAAGGAAAGTAGTTGTAGAAAAAGCAGAGGAGATGCTAGGGAGATATTTACACAGGGTAGCTCTAGGGATTTGAACTCATGTCTTAAAATAGGACTGTCAGCTCCCTGTGTAATCCACAGATGGAAATAGGCTCTTTCAAAGGACAGTTCAGGGCACCAAAATTGCATTCTAAGGTATGAATCTTTACATAGCCAAGTCTCATCCGAGGAAACTGTCACTACCTGTCACGTTCAGCTTGCCTTCCAAATGCCACCACTGGTCCCTAAAATCCTGGCACTACAGATACCTCAGGCCTGAAGAGGTAATTTACTAATTTATGCTTTTGCTTCCTTTCACTGACTTGTTAAAAATCTACACAAGCAAGAGAGGTCACTGACTCTCTGAACAGGAAGTTATGAAGATAATTTTACTTACATAAGATTTTCCTATTCAAAGAAGCTATAGAAATAGCTAAGTATCATAAGAGTGTTGTATATACTTGATAACTTACATAGAGTCAAGGTTGCAGTAAACTTATTGGTTGAAAATGTGATAATTAAGGATCTTTTCTCCTTGGGTGAGATTCCATGTTGCGGAGATTTTACTGTGGACCACAGAAATACTTCTATGAAATGTATAAAATTACTTTTTTTTAAAGATACCTACCTATCACTTTATTCTTTTTCCCATTTTTTATTGGCATACACAGCAAACTCTTTATGTGCTGACTTACATTTTCTGCATTGTCATTCTGTTAAACAAACAAACAAAAAAATACAGTTACAATTTTAAAGACTTACATTCAAGTGTCGGAAGTTAAAAAGCTGTAGTGCTGAAGTCTACAGCAACAATGTTTTAGAGTTTGCACATCTTTGGCTGGATGGTATAATAAACACTACCTGATACAGGCTTTGGTGAATTACAGTACAAGTAATGATGATAATCTCCATTCGGTAGGAGTTTACAATGACTTGCATAACTGTGTTGAACATGTTCTAATTTTGTTAAAAGTTCTTTCATTAGAAGGTACCACTATCACGAAAATGAAAACTTTGTACCAGGACAGTGCTCCACTTAGTGCAGCTGAAAAGGGATCAGATGGCCTTCAGGCATCACATTTTTACTCTTATCAGGTGATGAGCTGTAAAAGGAAATGACCTTTCCAGCATAAACCCTCATTTGATATATGGCAATGTAAAGAAGAGATGTTATAAAACAACAGCTGGCCTTAAGCTAACTGTGTATTTTGTGGCAGAATTTCTTTTTAAATCTTTTCCTTTGTTCGAGGTGCCTTGATTAATCAATCCATCAACACAATAAAAGAAGGCTTAGTGGAGACCAAATTATGATCCAAAGAATGAGAGAGATGGGAAAAAGTACCACCAACTAGGTCAATATTCTATAGTCTGAAGACCTTTTATCATCTTATGCTCTGAGAGAAGGAAACTGAATTTATTTGAGGGATGAAAGGGTAGAAAAGTGGAACAAAAAATCAGTGTATCTTTTTCAAATACCTGGTGATAAAAGGATGTAGTTCTACTCTGACTGCTCCAGAAATTACATTTGGTCTAGTCTCTAATTGTATGGAACACCAAAAAAATGGGTACACCTTAATATTTCAGATCAAAAAGCTATTTTGCTTTTGCTTTTTTTTTTTATTTATTTAATGTTTGTTGCTCTGTTCTCTAGTTCTGTGCAAAGACAGTAGACAGTTTCTTTGCAGACAAATGCACAAACACTGTAATGCTTACAAGTGTCAATAGGAAATTTAATTATTTCGTGGAAGCATTACATGATTGCATCATGACGGATAATTTACATGACTCCAGGAACTTAAATGCTATTACTTAATAGTAGCCCATTATTGGGAGGGTATATGGAATAATTCAAGAGCAGGGCTTGCTGTTTTCTCAACTGTGGCATATCTGTGAAATCAGCACAGAGTATAAGAATCAGCATCTCTCCCTAGACTTCTCCAGCAAGGGCAGCTGAGAAACACAAAGTCAAGCCTGCATGAAAATTGGTTTGTAGCTACCCTGAGAAGAACCTGTGGTTTCACGGGAAAGTTCAGATTTGTTCAAAGTCAAACTGGAGTGGAGATAAGATCACAGTGCTCTGTCTGACCAAGTGTTAACGGATAGGGAGCAGATTAAGCAAAAAACAGGCCTAAGTACTTTTAGGGAATCTTGTAGGTACCTGAACTTTGTCTCCACTGCACTGACTTCATTGATTCAGGAAAGAACATGTACACAGGACTGCTGAAGCTTAGCATTTGGCTTCAATACTGTCCTTGTAAAATGGCCTGGACCTGTCCTGGCAACACCACAGCTCTTCCACAAATAAATCCAAGCTGTTGTTCTGCCTCATGACCCTACCTAGGTAGTTGAGGCCACCAAAAAATTTACAAAGCACAAAGATATTTTCAAAAGGTCAGTAAGCATGCTATTGAATGTCCTTCAAAAAAGAGGCGAGCTACAGTTTCTAGGGCACTAAGTGCATCTGGGATTTCCCTCCTGGCAGGGTTCATCGGATTTCAAAACGTTTAGCCTACAGCCCTACCTTGAGGCTGCTTCTACCCTGTGATGGAGGTACAGCCACTGTATATTGAAAAATGTTATCCAAAATTCCTTCCAGCAGTGCTTTTTTTTTTTTTTTTTTTAGAGTTTCTTTTATATGCATAAGGTAAAAGTCATCTAGATTTCAGGGAAAAACATAAACCTACTCTAAACCTACTGAAAAAGTGAAAAGGCTGTTTCAGAAAAACAGCTTTTTGGATGACTCTCAAAGAATTTTATTTTAAAATGTCTTTAGATAATCACCTCTTTCTTGACTTATATAATGCAGTATGTCCATCCATTTCTATTCTACTTCTACTCTTGCAGTTAAGCTAGCTTTAGGCCCTGTACAGCAAAGTGCTGAGTGTTCAATTCTTGTGTTGCTCAGTCCTTCATAGAAACCCACATCCATGAAACCTTGCACAGAGAAAAGGGGAATCAAGACAGCTCCCTACCATAAGCCTGCACTTTCTTTCCACTTTGTTCTTCTGTATGGAACACTGTACCTTTCCATTGTGCACCTTTCTGACCTTCCCATTGTGCATCTCAGAACAAAGAATTTGGTAAAAAGCTATCTGCTGATCATAACTCCTCTCCCTGTAACACTCTCCCTAAGCCCCTCTAGCCAATAAACTTAAATAAATTAAGAGCATACATCTTTCTGATTTCTGCACTGGCAGGAAATACAGAACTACAAATGTGCTTTTTGTGGATGATGGCTTTGAAGGTGAACTGACTGTAATCCAAGTCTTGAAAAGTGACCTTTTCTCCTAACTCTCCAGTATTTGCTAGTAGTACACTGTACCACGAGCTCATGCTTGATGAAGTGTGAAGCAAAAGCTCCCAAAGTAAAGTGAAGTTGCTCCTTCTCCAAAACAGCAGAGAATGTGTCCCTATAACATTAATCTTTTCCAGAACAAGAAGGGAAGGAACTGAGAGCCTCCCAGCACTCAAAGTAAACTATAGAGGATTACTCTGAAAGGCTCCCACTGTTCATCACTTAAACATTTGCCACAGAACATACTGCAAGCTCTCCACATCTCACTATTTACTGAAAAATTAATTTTAGGCTTTTTTATTAATGTCTTTAGGGATAAGTCTCTCCCCTGGTAACCCATCTCACTGTGTGAGTATTGTACCATTTCTTCACTGATAATGAATTCTATCAAGCAAATGTACCTTCCTTTGTGTTTGCATAATTCTGATTGCAGCCATCAAATCAATAGGAATAATAAGGGAAAACAAAAATTATTAGAAAATGAAACAGAAAAAATATTTTCCATTTCTGAATTTCAAATCTGAGCTTATTTAACTTACTGTCCACGGAAATCTTCTGTCTTTGCAGACATCTGGGATGTTGAGAGGCTCCATTGTATTCTTGACATACTGAGCATACATGTAATTGATTTTGTTTGTATCATAGTCCCTGAAGGATAGAACATTGTTATGATATGCTTAGTATGAAAACGGGTCATTTCATTATGCAAAACAGGTAATTGTAGTATCTTTCCTGTATAAGGAAAGGATTTAACAAATATATATGTAATGGAGTTGAATTCAAATCCTGTATTCTAACCCAGATGTCATCACAAAGCTGAAGAGTGGATTGATTTATACTTTCTACCATTTCTTTAATATTCAACAATGGGAACACTGAACACCAAACTTAAGAAATAAACAAATCAGTACAGTTTATGTAGATGAAGCTGAAACAATGAGCAACTGGGTTTATATTGAAACAAACAGAACTTTCTGAAAACAAATTCCATTTACAAATCTGACACACTTGAAAAATCAATACTTGTTGAATTCACATATTCTTTAAATGGAATGCAGAAGGCAACATTTGTGAATTTTCTGCTTCTAAGTTCATTTCAAATTTATTCTAAAAGTAAAGGCACAATCAGTGTTTCATAAGGATTCTGTTACTGAAATATAACTTTATTCAAAGCCAGATCATAAAACATTTTCACAGAATTAATAATATATTTTTTTAGCCATGATGTATTTAACTGAGGCATTTGAATTCTCTCAGACCCTTTGCCTGCTTTGTAAGAGGACATATGTCCTAATAAAACCTATTCCCATCAAGTTCCTCTAGTTTCCCTCTGACATTGTACTTCATATATTGTTCTGGTGTAAGGATGTTCACATGGCTGGAGGAAGAGCATTATTCTTTCATTAGTTCACAGACTTATTTATACAAGGCAATGCCCTACAATTCTGAAAACTGATCTGAGTTGGGGTTTCTTTCACGGTTCTTGATTACATACTAAGCCTGAAATTTTGTTATGTAAAGCGGTACTTCCAATCTAATCCATGCCATTAGATTTTTTCTATTGCCCAAAATCATGCAAAATCATGCAAAGTAGTTCTAAATCCAGTGGCTGACTCACAGTACAGTTCTTGACACATAAATTGTGCTGTCTCATGAGTGAGATCCAGATATGCAATTCAACCTCCAAGATTCCTTCCCTACCAGTTATGAGAAATAATTTACTGATGGCCATGCAAGCAGTAAATTACCTTTTGAATACATTACTAGTAACTATGAAAGTGATAATGAATAGACAGAGGAAATTCTCTTCATCATTCTCATAGTGTAGAAGAAGTAAACAGGAACTTCTCCTTTCAACCTGTGATCTTACTAGCCTGTTCTACCTCTGTACTTTCTGGTTGTACATTGTCTAAAACTGTAATACAGCTCAAAAGCTGCTCAAGCCACACACTTTGGACATAACTTTCTAATATATTAAATAAAATTTAATATAATGAATGTTCACTGCAAAAAAGATCAAAGTGATAAAAAAATCTTTATTTTCTCTCTGTACACTGTACCTATAGCAGTGCATTTTATATACAACTGTGTGGCACTCTTTTGACCAATTAGAAACAACTGGTTTTGATGACAGAGAAAGGTAATGGAGACAGTAATTTTCAAATACAGTAACTTTCAAATACAGTAATTTTCAATACAGAAGTTCAGACTAAGCTTGGGAACTATTTAATCTGGGTATTTTAATTCAACTATTTCTACATAGTTGCATTCCCTCCAGTTGAGCTTCTTAATAGCTTTTCAAAGGTGACTGATAGAACTTTAGGACTTTGTTCTCGATTTAGTCAGTGATATTCTTTGAGTCAGCTTCCCTATCTATGAATCACAGAATGATAGAATTGCCATGCTTGGAAAAGCCCTCTGAGATCATCAAGTTCAACTGTCAACCCAAAAAAACCCACTATGCTCACTACAGCATGTCCTCAGGTTCCTCATCTACAGTTTTTTTAATATCTCCAGTGACGGTGATTCCACCACCTCCCTAGGCAACCTGTCCCAGTGCCTGACCACTCTCTCGGTAAAGAAATTCTTCCTAATATCTAGTTTAAGCCTCCCCTGGTGCAACTTCAGACCATTCCCTCTAATGCTATTGTTATATGCTTGAAAGAAGAGGCCAGCACCAATTTCCCTACAACCGCCTTTCAGGTTGTTTTAGAGAGCAATAAGGTCTCGCCTCAGCATTCTCTTCTCCAAACTGAACATTCCCAGTTCCCAGTTCCTTCAGCCTCTCCTCATAGGACTTGTTCTCCAGACCCTTCACCAGCTTGTTTGCCCTTCTCTGAACTCACTCCAGCAGCATAATGTCTTTCCTGTAGCAAGGAGCCCAGAACTGAAGACAGTGCTGTGTACTGGGGCATGCTCACTTCTCTTCTGTTGGCCACACCATTCCTGATAAAACCAGGATGCTGCTGGCCTTCTTGGCCACCTGGGCACACTGCTGGCTCATATTCAGCTGGGTGTCAACCAGCACCCCAGGTCCTTTTCCACCAGGCAGCTTTCCAGCCACTCCTCCCCCAACATGGCAGAATAGAATAAAAGTTAATAATAATAAATGAATGAATAATAATCAGTAAATAACCATGAAATTACAATAATTATTAAAAATTATTAAAATCATAAGTAGGATTAGTAGCTACTGATGTGGATATGTCTACAACATAGTCATCTACGCAGATTTCTTACAGATCAGTTTTAGAACAGCCCACCAACTTCAATCTTTACTTGTCCCATTTTGTACTTTTGCACTTTGCCTTGCAATACAGCTGTGTACTTATACTTGACAAAATGATTAAGCCTCTACTCTCTCGTTCTGCTCAGTGGGATTTTAAGGCAACAGGGTTTGTCTATGTATATTTCAGGGCAAAACCTGCTCTATAAAAACAGCCGTTATGCCTGGTAACTAATTATAATAAGTTTGGGGAAAAAATACTAAAAACATAGTTTCTTCAGCATTCTGCTGGGATAAACACAAGTTTGAATCATTTTACCTCTTTAGATTTTCAGCTGTATCTTCTAATTCGTCAGATTCCATGTGAAACACACTGGAAAATGAATCCTGAAATACCAAACCAATACTTTAATTTATAGGTGTATAGGTTTGTTGTAAGTTAGAATAGTAGTATTAATGAAAAGCTTGTTGCAGTTATAAGAATCTATTCTGTAATAAAGACAAGTGTAAAACTATTAACTTCATTTCACACGTAGCAGCAAGCATACAGGATCCTACCACAAAAATATATTTTGATACAACTTTAAGTATCATTGAAATGTCTTGAATGTGGACTCATCAGTCAAAGAAGAAATGCCAGTATTTACAAGCTGTGCCAAATTTAACTATCAGCACAGAACTTCTTCATTTTAACATTCATCCAACTCTTGACCTGCTTTGCTTGGATGGGTGAGGACATCAGAACCTTTTGAACATAATGACTGGTCTACATGTTGCTTTTCACTCACCTTTTTTTTAACAGTTGAGAAGCCTGAATATAGGGAAAAATAGATTATCTCTGTACTAAAGATTCAAACTAGAGACTGCAAACTACATGTAGGAGTTTATCTAACTTGCAACAACACTGTGAATATGTGAATACAAAAATTATGTAAACTTCTGTTCTGTATTCTTCTCTGCAGGAGTGACTCTTCCAAATACAGTGAGAGATGAGATTGTGACAGATGGTCACATGTGCTGTGTGTTCTCTGCTACAGAACCTCAAAGTACTTCCTCACTTCCAGATGTTGGTATACCCGTATATGTAACAAGTACTAAAAGTAAAATTAGAAATGCCAGTACAAGACTGAGGCATGCAACATAATATCCTGCTCCTTGTTCTGCAGCATATTTTCAATAGGAAGGAAATACAGGTGGGGAGTTTTGAAAGGATTTTGTGCTATGCCATGATTCTGTTATATCCTCCTTGTCCTGATATACTCAAATAGAAAGTGCTGTCAAAACTGATTACGCAGAGGAAGCAAAGGATACATTGTTTATCTCCCAGCCTTTTTTCCATTCTGCATCAGTAGCTAAGAAAATGTCTTCTGAAAGAGTTCAACATTCAAGATCTATGACATAGGAGAGAGCTTAAACCCACAGTTTACCAGCAAGTAATGTTGCAAAGTGAATAGATAAAATGGCAACCTGGCCTACACAAAGATCAAAGCCTCCCAAGTCAACACCTAACCTGAGCAGATGATGTAAAAGAAAAAGGCAGAGGATGAAAAGATAACAGAACATATTATGGATTTGAAATACTATTGAGTCAGAATAGAGAGAAGCCCATACTGTTCCCAGGGAAAAAGCATTCTGCCCTTAGACAAGAAACATACTCACTGTACAATCTTCATCCACTATGAAGATGGTACACCTTTGCACTTGCATGAAGGATATTATAGTGGCAGCTATCTTCTTCAAAATTACTTCCAAAGACTGCTGCTCTTCAAAAATGAGGCTGGCAAGATCAAGAAGCACCTAGGGAAAAGATCTTTTGTGAAATTTTGACTAATTGCAATTTAAGCAATGATTACCATTATTACTGTTGTTTAAATCTTCTCTTCTTTGAATCAAGGAAGACAACATGTATGTCTGTGACTGAAATTAAGTTTTGTCTCTCACGCAGACTGCAAGGTAACAGTAAGAGCCAGTTAAACACTTCTAATGGAAGAAATAAATATCACAGTTAGTTAGTTAGTTAGCTGTGTGAGGTTTTTGATCACAGAGACAGAATCAATTTAGCAGTTAATCAAATGAAACCTGAGAAAACCAGACAACATACAGTTATTTACCCTTGGAAAACCTAATAGCTTACTGTGACTAATGTGGGCATTCTAAAACCAGTGATATTTAAATTTCTTAAGAATTCTGAACACGATTATTATCTGTTGTAAGTCTATCAGATCCTAACAAACTCATTTGGTGAAAACATCATTTAGGAATAGTCTGCTGTATTTCAAAGATGCTGCTGAAGGATTTAGCTGCTCAGATGTGCTTATATGATATTTCTTTTTTCCTCACAAGAAGCATAGAGCCAATCTGAAAAGATGATTACCCAAGTCTGTACCAATTTACAAATGCTCATAGTCACTTGGAAACTCTGTCCTACTAGAAAGCTTTTAAAACAACTGCTCTCTAGTTGTTTCTCCAAAATCTCTCCATACACTATGTGGCAGATAAATTCACATTTGAAGGTCATGGCATTAATATCCCATCAGTTATAAAGATGGATGCAAAATACAATTACATTAGTCAGAAGGAAATTCAGTTTTCCATCTGATCATTACTCAAAATATGGTTAGTGACTATTCCTAGTTGTAGTAGACTAAAAGAGCAATGTGTATAACCTCTACCATTCTGTAGGGATAATTCTATCTGATGGAGTAGGTACACCTCTGGTTGTGTAATATATATAGTAAGCCACAGGATGACTTCAGGAAATGTGGAGTATAATGACATGGAATTAATATTCCAACTTGTAGCTTTACCTTCTTTCCCTAGATGGTCCACTTTGCTCAGGCCAAGCTGGAATGTGCTCAGCTACTTGTCAGTGCAGTTAGTTAGAACACTGTCACAGATGATGCACAGTGTTCAATTAGAGTAATAGCCAAGGAACCACTAGCATCTGACAAATATCAAGAGCAGGCACTGATTACAAGCTAACTATTATAATTTCTGTGTTCTTGGGACAAACCTGTTCACCGTACCTGATTACGCCTGTTCTCAAGCAAAGATGTCTCATACAGCTGGGCATTGTGAAGAACAATTCCACAAAATGCCAAATATGCAGCAAAATCCTGAAGACAAATGAATATCAACACCGCATGAATATAATGTGTTACAGTGTCTTAAGTCTTTTCAAAGATAAGCTACTGCAATTCTTTTCACCTTGAAGCATTAATTGATTTTTTAAAGAGATTTTTGGCAACCACATATTCATGGTTGGTTTTTTGGTTTTTTTTCAGTTACTCATGATTTGTTATTTCCTCAGAAATATCTTCTCCCTTTTTTAAACAAATGATCTTATTTTTTTTCTGGTAAAAGTGCTATTGATGTAAGCAGCAAGTCAGAGGAATCAACTGATTTTGAATCAATGTATATTTCATTTAGAAAAACAGTGCAGGCAAGCAGCCTCTTTTATTCTAGGTAATTCAGTCTCTCGGAAAGTGGAAATAAAATTCTGCAAATATAGTAAAACCACATTTTTTTCCCTTTCAGAAGGGGATTAACTCTGATATCCTGCAGATATTTAGTATGCAGTTTGTTTTAATGGGGAAGTTTTCAAAGTGAAAGGGTGAGTTCTGATTTCCTTATTTCTAACAGTTAAGTCAACTTCTTCAGCCTGAGTGCAGCCTGTTTTTTGCTATACCAATCTGAATGTGAAGTCTGGGAAATGTTTGGAAAGAAATGGTAGTATGAGAATTAGGATTTAAGATTCTATCTGCTCTACTGATTATCTTACATATTGTTCCTGATAATAGTAAAAAATAATAACATATCCATCCCCATTCCATTATGAAAATAGAATAGAAAATAAATTATTTTATACCTTTTCATCCTGTTCAGTGAAAGTGCCATCAATTCCAGATTTCTTATTGATTGCTTGAGCCACACCAACAACCTAGCGTATTCAAAATGGAGTAATTAAGAAATTTTTAGGAGTCTGTCACTGGATTCTATTTTCAGGAATATTTATAGAAGACAATAAATGATCATTACAGGTATTCATTTGGTTGCTGTAAGATATTTAAATATATTTTTTCCTAATTTTTCATATTACAAAGAGCTGAGCATGAGCCTGAATAGCCACAAAAATAAGTAGCATGAATCCTCAGTACTTTTATGAAGAGGGAGTAATGTGATCCAAAACTGATTACATAAATTAGAACAACCATCTCTCAGAAAGACAACAGTTTATACTTCTGCAGTCAGATGCCAGACCATCCAACAGCTCTCTCTAAAGTTCATCTGCTTGTGTATAGAGAAAATACCCTTCCTTCTACCTCTGACAAAATTCCAAAACATCACCTCATTGTCAGATCTCAAGTTTAGCTACAGTGATCTTTCTGCACTTTCTATCTGTCTGAATCTAGCCACATTAATCTTTCATCTACTGAAAGACACTATACAAAGATAGTATACAAAGTCATGACAGACTCAAATTTGTTATTCATTTTTAAAGGTAGGCTTTAACTAAGACCACATTAGACCAACACTGAGAAGTTATTTTGTTATGATTCAGCTGGTAGTTAGACTGTCCTCCTTGCCAAGATATGTTGATATCTCACCATTTTTAATTATTTTCCCTGTGGGGCAACACAGAAGGTAGGGAAGAACCCTGGCTTACAAAGAAGCTAAGCAAACAAAAAAAAAGCATTCACAGGTCCTGCAGAACATCTATGATGGATCTAAGAAGCAAACCCATATAACCTAATCAACATTAAAGACTCTCTCTTTAGTAGTTCTTTCTGCTCTTGGCACATGGCACAGTCCTAGCTTTCAAATGGAATATATATTAAGATCACCAACCAAGAGATTTCATAAGTTAGGGCCTCCCACACAAATAGATCAGTGCACAGGCAATAATAATGAGGGTTTACATGTGTTAGAAAAAAACTCTATGATGCACAAAATGAAGATATCAATAGACCGGTTCCATTTACTTCCTTTGTTGGCTTGTCTCCTCTGGATTTACGTGAAAGAAAACAGAATCTGTAGAATCATAGAATCATAGAATTGGCTGGGTTGGAAGGGACCTCTGAGATCATCGAGTCCAACCCTTTTACCACTGTTGCGGTTGCTAGACTATGGCACTGAGTGTCACATCCAGTCTCTTTTTAAATATCTCCAGGGATGGAGAATCCACTACTTCCCTGGGCAGCCCATTCCAATGCTTGATCACTCTCTCCGTAAAGAAATTATTTCTAATATTTAACCTAAATTTCCCCTGGCACAACTTAAGACCATGCCCTCTTGTCTTGTTGAAAGTCGTCTGGCAAAAGAGACCAACGTCCACCCGGTTACAACCTCCTTTCAGGTAGTTGTAGACAGCGATGAGGTCTCCCCTGAGCCTCCTCTTCTCCAGGCTGAACAGCCCCAGCTCTCTCAGCCTCTCCTCATAGGGTCTGTGCTCGAGTCCCTTCACCAGCCTGGTTGCCCTCCTTTGGACCTGCTCCAGGACCTTGATATCCTTCCTAAACTGGGGGGCCCAGAACTGGACACAGTACTTGAGGTGTGGCCTCACCAGGGCTGAATATAGGGGCAGAATCACTTCCTTGGACCTGCTGGCGACGCTGTTCCGGATACAGGCCAGGATGCCATTGGCCTTCTTGGCTACCTGGGCACACTGCTGGCTCCTGTTCAGCTTCCTGTCAATCCAGACTCCCAGGTCCCTTTCTGCCTGGCTGCTCTCCAGCCACTCTGTCCCCAGCCTGTAGCGCTGCATGGGGTTGTTGTGGCCAAATAATATTGTGGCCATAATAATATTGTTGCTGTGTAACAATAAACCAAGAGAGATTACACACTTAATTTGATTGTCACAAAGTTCTGTCTAAATTGTGTTAAATTTCATAGAATCATAGAAAGTTAGGGGTTGGAAGGGACCTCAAAAGATCATCTAGTTCAACTCCCTCTGCCAAAGCAGGATCATACAGGAACAGATCCAGGTGGGCTTTGAATGTCTCCCAGGAAGAAGACTCCACAACCTTTCTGGGCAGCCTGTTCCAGTGCTGTCAACCTCACAGTGAAAAAATTCTTCCTAATATTTATATGGAACAGCCTCTGCTGCAGTTTGTAACCGTTGCTCCTTGTCCTGGTCACCCCTGAGAAAAGCTTTACTCCATCCTCCAGATGATCATAATTTCAGATGATACTTTTTTTTTAGTATAGAAACAATCTGTGCTAAAATTTTATTTCAAGTTTCTGGACATAATTCCACGAATTGGGAGATTAAAACACGATTTCTTATAAACTTTTTATAAACTTCTTATTCCCTTTAAGGACAGTCAATTAACATACAGGCTACTGGTGCTTTTGTAACTTTCTGCATAGAGAGTAGTTATCTGCATAGAGAGTAGTATGATTTCTCCATGCAGGTTGTTGGTTTAGATTTTTTTAGATGTTAAATGAATGTGAGAGAATAACACACCCATTTAAGCATGATAATTTTGTTACTGCCAGTCTTTGTAGAGTTCAGTTCCGCATGCTGGTGAGAGCCTCCCAAGAAAACAGTCTGCCCTACAAACAGCAGAACTCTTTCTAAAAATGAAAGTGGAATTCAGATCTTTGCTTAATACTAATTCTAGTCTGTATTGCAGGCTCTCACTCTGACATTTGGGGAGAAATTGAATTGGGCAGTTGCTTTGGACTTACTCTTGCATACTCAACATAGATGCCTTCTCTGGTAATGTGGATCTATTTATCAGAGCCCAAGGAAAATGAGAATTTAAAGAGACCTTCATACAAGTCAGTATGAACAGAATGCGAGAACTTCTTAAAAAAAATTAATTCACTGGGATATTGTTAGTAGATTGATATTGATTAGTAGATTCCCCATTGCAGTAATTCTCACAGTGTACTGGCAGTGACCATTCTGTCCTGTAAACTAGTTTTAAACTTCTAGATTCTGCACTTACCCTTGCATTTCCATGCTTCTGCTACTCTGAGTCATAAATTAATCAGGTAATTTCCCAGCACACTAAAATTGGAAGGCATATAGAAGGAGAGACAGGATAATTTCTGTTGAGACACTTCTGAGTTTTATTGTCGATAAGGTAAAAATGAGAGGTTTTTTAACTGTAATGCTCTGTAATTCCATTAAAAAAGGCTCTTTATTTTTATTATTAGACTACACATTTTTATTATTAGACTACACATTAATCATGCATACTTTGGTTCTCTAGTAAATCAAATTGTTACTATAATGACACATAAACCTTTCCTAGATTATAGGACTTCACAGCCTTAGCCTTTTCCTAATGTAATCCTGTATGTTTCCACTGCTTTTGACACTGTGCAAATTATTACTTATCTGACATCAGGCTTAAAAGAATAAGACAAAGTACAGTTTCCTTGATTTGTGAAGTAAAACATTTTCTGACTCTTGGTGAGTAATTACAGGTTTCTGTACTTGATATGAAGACTGGGAGTTATAAAGTGATGAACCTAGTGCTGTTTGTTGTTCATCAGGATGGATGAAAAAGGTAAAAAAGTAGATGACCTTCTGAGGAAGGTGCCAAGTGGAGGGTGGTGACAATTATGTCTGAGCCGTTGCTTATATTGGTATCCAGAAATAAAGACCAGGGTTCATGGTATCAAACCATCAGCAGCACTTGGAATGGATTTTAATTAAGGCAGAGCTGAAAGAGAGGAGTAGTGCCAGAGCAAGGGGTAGGAGAGGGAGGTGGCAGACCAGGAGGAGCAGGAAGTAAGTTATTAAAACCCTGCAATTCCTTACAGTTAGACCATTCATCTATTTAAGTGTCTGTATCTCATCTTCTGCTCATCTCAATAAGTCTGCCCTACAGTAAACTCAGAGGCTAGAATGTGCTCCCAGTGATGGAGCCTGCCTTGCCGATTACAATAATATGAAAGAATATGTGGTCAGAAGCCACATATACTCAAATATAGCCACAAATATACTCAAAGCTTTTGATTCTTTTCAGATTTTTTGGCACACACAACAAATGACTGACAAATCTCCAAAGAACTTGCTTTGTTTGAGATCCAAGTTTTGTTAAGACCAATGCAAGGTGTTAATGACAGTATGTTTTTCAGCTTGCTTTTTTGGCATAAACAGTACCAGGAGAAAATTGTGCTGTGTGCATGTTTCAAAAGTTGCAGTTAGCAGTTAATTGCTAAATTTAAACTTGCTGAACTGATGAAAGGAATGAAGTTTTACTTTTTGTAATGGAAAAGAAGAAAATTTACTATCTCTCAGTCTTGTGTTCCCAAAATACTGATGTTACAAATAAGGTCATTGTTCTGTGTCATGAATCACTGCCAAATGTGGGCTCAAAAATGTCTGTCTGAAATAAAGCTTAACTGTCTGCTCCATTCCATACAACCCAGTTTTACCAACAGTCAGCCTCTCATTTACTTCACTGAGGAATATTCCTTATCCAGAGAACTTTCTTACTGTAATAACAATGTACAACTAGCCTTATGTATTTCCATAGCAGACTTTGAATACTAAGCAAATACTTTAACAAGTCAATATGTTTTTATGTTAACCTACATGTGCGGAGATTAATGGTTAGGCCTTTTCTCATACCACTATCTTCTGTGGGTATTTATTTAATTTCTTTTAATTTTTTTCAGTGTTGATCCAGCATGAGCTAAGACAACTTTAATGAAGTCAGGGGATTTTTAAGGCATCCGAAAGGTGAGTACTTTCATTTTGTGTAAACACATCTCCTCCATAAAAAGGAAGTCTGTGGTACTTTAAAAAGTTGTAAGGAAACAGTAAAAGGACCATATTAATATAGCAGGAAGATTTATTTAGATTCCCTTTACTAGCACTGTAAGTTTCTGTTACATTAACAAAGGCATGTGTTCTAAGAGAAATGGTTATTTTTATATCTTTGTTAAAGTTTGTAAGGTTCCAATAAAAGGTTTTAATTGAAGAGGGAGGAATTAATGAGCAGAATAAACCTGATAAAAATTAATGGTTGTTTTGATAATGATAAAAATACTGTGCAGATGCAAACCTGTTGTTTTTTCAGTGGTATTCTAAGCTTTTAAAGACAACCTTGTAGTATGTGCCATTTTTTTCATACAAAATAAACAGTCCTAAGAATTAAACTAGTCCTAATTCTGGTCTCATTTACATCGGTAAAAAATTCAGTGAATTTCACTAAGATCTGTAGAATATGGTGTAGAGACAGTAATGAGAAAAACCTCAAATTGATACTATTTAGCCTTCAGAGTCTTGCCTGCAACCAGGTAATTAGGGTAAGATGTAGGAAATTCCAGGGCATCTGCTTCTGTCACTAAAGTAATTATGTAATTAGGACAAAAATAAATCATGGTATCATTTTAGGACATGGAGAACATATGCCTCCATTTTAGAGAATACTAAGCACAGTATGAAACCCAAATACTCATTTTAAAAACTTATTGTAAACAAATCTGAAGTACCAATAAGCCTGATCTATGATCTCCAGGTGGTAGTTATGTTCACACCAGCAGAAAAATTGAATCAAATGTGACTATCTGCTCTGAACTCAGCTATACAAAGAACCTTTTCAGATAACAGGTGGACAAAAGTGTGAAATCTTTGTGGTGATAAACAAGACATATCTGAGGTAAACAATTCTCTGTAAAGCTTGGAGAACACTGTAAAAAATGTCAGTCCTCTCAAACACTTGTTCATGAAACCACTGTTCCAGTCTAACAGAAAGGTGTTTTTTCAATTACTTAGGCACAATATTTTATGTGTCTTTAATTCTCTAACAGCCAGGCACTAGGTGAATTTTTTTGAAATCTAAGTCCTGTCACAATAAAGCAAAGATATATGTATGACTTCTTGTCAGTCTCCTACTTTGCCTACAGACATCTCCTGTATATTTCTTTATCACCTGAAATAAAACAAGTATGGAAAACAAGGGTTAAAAAGAGCTATAAATGGCATGACCCCTAGAAAAGCTCCAGTTAGTACTCTGAACGGAAGAAAACCAAGATTAAGGGACAGAAAAGACTGAAGTATTTAGTATCTGCTTATGCTTAGATACCTGTGAGGTTATGGCCTAATCCCTCAAGTAGCCAGTGAGCACCGACTAGGCAGGTGAGATTATAGAACTATACAGGCAGCTTTTGCCCTTTTTCATTGGTCCTTACTCAGTTGACTTTAAAAATATAATCAATATAAGATCCTCATGATAGATTTTTTTTAAAATTACTTTGCCGGCACCTGCAGAAAAGTGATATTACACCAAAGACTGCTAATAGGAAGAGGGAAATTCAGCTTCTATCTCATTTTAAATATGGGAACATACCCTTTTGAGAAGACAGACTAAGTGGGTTTTGCCTAAGTTTGCTTTCCTGGTCTTGTAGAGGTTTGATTCAGATTTAGAAAATTATCCTGCAGGGACACAGTTTTATTTACAGATTTTTAATCGATAAAACTTTCATTCACTCCTTTATCATTTATGCTAGCAGTAGCCTGCATGATTTTCAGCAGTCTAGCTACTATTACAAGTCAACTGAAAATTGACGCTGAAAATCTTCCCAAGAAGAAAAATTACTGATCTCCATAATCCTGCAGCAAGACTGCTGCTGGAATTTGAGTTAGTTTGTTTAAAGTTAGTTTGGCTAGATCTATACTATACAGCAGTGACTAGGATGGTGCTTCAAGTGTTCACTGGGGGAGAAAATAACTTGGCTGGCTAACAGAAAAGTATCTGACCACATTTTAGACAATGAAATTCAAGAGTTATTCTCAAAGGCTGATTCATTTTCTTTGCTCTATGTCCTGTCACTGGGATGCTCTTCCCAACAACAAACTAAAAATTGAAAAGAGTGTTACCAGAATAAAGCATTTCCCTAGCCAATTAGTAAGAAGTTCAGTCTTACATATTCAAGGTCTGGGAAATGGGTCTTTGTTAAGTCAGCTAAAAGTTCCTACCTACAGAAATACTACAGATTTTAGTAGAAATTAAGCCGAAGGAGAATTTTAAGGAAATTATTTTGCACAGCTGAAAGGAAAAAAAAAACAAAAACAGAATTCAGTGAAAACTATGTGATTCCTGTAGATGTTATATAGCAACTATGATGACTTCATGCATCAGAGACCACTCAGTCTACATGCAGTCCAAACCAGTTAGAGAGCTGTACAGAGTCTTTTATCAGTTCTGGGTAACTCCACAAGTTGGATTAAGTTAAAGGCTTCTATTGCCTATTCAGTTCTGTCAAATTTTGTCAAAATGTAGATGTTTAAAAAACATCTACAAAACCAGATGGAAAAATCTGAGGTGATAATTATTTGCAACAGCATCTGTAGTCCTTTTTCTGGCGGTCTAAACCCAAGGACAAACAAAACCAGAAGAAAGTGCTACTGCACTTACTGATAATGGGAGGTCTAGAAGGTAAATAAGTACAGTATGAAGCTTCTGAAAAATTAAAGGTTTAAGGGCACACCAAGAAAGAAAAGCTTCTTTTTGAGGTACACAATGCTGAACTCCCAAAACATGAGGTTTTCTTCAAGTAGTGGTAAAACCTTGTCTCTGTATAAACCCTGGAGCACTGAAATGGTTGGCATTAATAGCTACCACTAAAACCTGAGGCCAGCAAAACCAGTTTCCTCTTGAAAAAGAAATAACCATATTAACTCTGTGGTAAAAGCTGGCTAATACTACCTTTTCATTGATGGGTTTTGTACTAGTAAGAATAAAAATTTGGTCTGTTTTGAAGATTTTTAATGTGTTCCAATACAGATCAGTATTCCAAGTAGCAAGTCTTAATACTGATGCCTACTCTTAAAGAAAAAATCACCAGAAGAGAAAATCCTTCAGAATCAAAATGGAATCCTTTCTATGGCTTTGCATTTACCTTGTGGCAAATTCAAATGTGATTATGTGATTAAATGATTTGACATAGAACCATTCTGGTTTTAAGTAGAATGCAATTCAATTTACTCAAGGCCCTTCTTCCTCCTTGTCTCCTTCACTGGTGATAACCAGCAAATGATAGAGCCTTGCATGGCAGAAAACATCATGTGGCCATACTTTTGGCATGTGATGGGGTGGAAAGAATTTCATTTTACTTATTTGAGATTGTATAGCAAGGATTTACAGATATCAGAACTTTATTCAACGCCCCTGAAGTCAGATGCAAAGCTTGGTCAGTTTGTATTTTTAATTCTTCATAGCAAAATGAGAACTTTGCCTAAAGCAAGCATCTGTGATCTGATGTTGAAGGACAGGATCAGCAGAATTTTCTGCATCTGAAATGCAATGTTTCTGTGGCATTTCTGTCAACAGAAATAGGTTGAGTAGGAGATTAAGAAAAGTTCTTTTACTATTAACTGAACAGAATTGCGTTTTTCATGCCCATCTGTGCCGAGGTGAAGTCCCTTTATTGCTCTACATTTTTTCTCCTCATCATTACTAGATCCTGGGTCTTTTTTAGGAGCTCTTCTATAAATTAAATGGTTTTCTATTCTTTTCATCTATGGAATTTCTTACTAGCTGTTATTTTTAAGTGAGACTTCAATTTCTCATGTGCCTCATGGAAATACAGACAAATGTGGAAAAACATCTACGGGAAAAATCCCCATATTTCAGCAGGCCCAGAGGATTTAACAGTCAGCATGGGATTTTTTTTCCCTCTCAATTACTGACTCTTTTGTTTTAAAAAAATAGTACTAATACTAAACAAACAAACAAAAAACCTACAGTTGGATCTGTTTCTCAGTGTTTATTTTTGAGTGTCTTCCAAAACCGGTTTTTGACTGCAGTTGCTGACATCCAGGTCTAAGGCAGCATTCACTAGCCTCAATATTACCAGAGGGACTTTGGGGATCTTTTAATGTGTGGGGGGAGTTGTGTTGTTCTTTGTTTGGGGGTTTTTTTTGGTTGGTTGGTTGTTTTGTTTGTTTTTGGGGGGAGGGTTTTCTTGTTGGTTTTTTTGTTTGGTTGGTTTGGTTCCGTTTTTTTCAGGGGGTGGACCCATACACCCAGTCTGGTTTTGGTGTTTTGGGTATGCTGCTCAGAAAAAGCAGCATAATGCAAATAACAAATTAAGGACTCGTTCAGTGAGTCTGGGATCTGTTCAGAAACATATCGGCCATGTGTTACGGTGAGAGGGATAAAAACTTCCTGGTAGAGACTTTAAAACAGAAAAAAAATTTAAAATGCCAGCCTTTTCTAGAAGAAATTGTATAGTTTAGCCCCTATGAATAATTGCATATGAGTAAGTGTTTGAAGAGTCTCTTCAAATTTCAGGTTGGCTGAACTTTTCAAAATAAACAAGTTCCTGCTTCATTTCCACTTGCTGATGAACTCAGGGGTAGAAAGCTAGCTGAAGACATGGCCAATTGCAGGTTTATTCAGCCTGTAAGTCATGGTGTATTGGACTAGCAGACTACAGCTCTATTCCTTCCCCCACCTCCTACGAGGACCTGGTGGGAAGTAAGCACTTTCACGCTCCTTGGCCAGCAAGATTTTGTTATTAATTTCTGATGCAAATTACATAGAGCACATAATTTTTTCCATTCAACAAAATGACAATAGGATGGTTTGGGTGACATTTAAAGTCTTGCAGTAGTCTGACATAGACTGCTGGTCCCTAATAGCTCTTCACACATCTGCTTTTCATATCAGCTGGCCCAGGGCCAGCAGTGGCTGCTGTCAGTTAGAAGGGGGAAGGCCTTCAAGCAGGAGTAGGAGTAGAAGATGATCAAATGGTGTCCTTGGAAGAACTGGAAGAAGTATTTTAAGCCAAAATTAGGAGGAGGTAAAGAAAGCAAATCCTAGCTGACCATCTGGGCCAACTAGAGGAGGATTCAACAACTGAGTTAAATCAAGAGTTTAATCAATTTACTTAATGAAAAAAAGGTTCAGTGCAGTAGGAGCCGGTGACACAATCCATAAGAGGAGTAAAAGATGAAATAACAAGAAAAATAAGATATGATGCTTTTAAACCAGTGTTCGCAGTATTTCTTTTTGGAGTTTGAGCTTTCTGGAAGCAAACTATAAATACTCTGAAAAATAAAACAATTACAGGACAGAAAATCTCTATCTTAAAGCTCTAACACAGAGTCTCACGGTTTGTGACTATTCTAAGAACTGGTGATGTTGCTGAAGGCTACTGCATTCAGGATCAAAAAAATCCAAACTTACTTTACTTACTATGTAAGTAAAACAATGGACCTCATTTTTTTTCCATTCAGTGGCTTTCACTGACATTACTGAATTCACACTCCAACTTCTCCATGCAAGAAGACATCATTAGTCCATAACAAGAATTCTCCCTACTTCATTAGCATCAGATAGGAAGACAGAACTTCTGTGAGAGGTAGCATAGAGGAAAAATAAGTGCAGGAGTTCAATGAGCAGATTCAAATTGTTCTAAATTAGGAGTGATTTCATTTGTATGATTCATGGATGATTTTCTGAATCACACTGACATGTTTTTCAGTGCCTGATGTTAAGGACTTAATGTATTTCTTAATTTATTATTTATAAGCTGAATTAATAGCATGTAAAAAGACAGCCTTTCAGATTACACTAAAACCCAATTTGTGTCCTCTGAAGAAAATAATATAGATACAAGCTAAGTTCAAGTACAGTAACACTTAATTTCAATCTGAGTGTGTACTTAGACCAGTAAGTGTGTACACTTAAATGCTGAGAGATCCTTGGTACATCAACTTGGGAACAGCACTTCTGGAGTTAAATATATATATCCTACTCCTACATCTGGGATTAAACTCTTCCTGACTATTCCTTTTGGTTTACATTAGTGAACCTAGATAAGATAAAATTGAAGTCCAAAAAAAACATAAGCAGTCTTTTTTTAAAGAGATGGTTTTATATTGTAAGACAGTGACTGTCAGCTAATGAAGCTTAAAGCGTTAGCATAGCTGAAAACTGTAACTTACTTCTTCCCTGTGATTCTTTATTGGCATACAGAGAATACTCTGAGTCTTATACCCTGTGATCTGGTCAACTTCTGCATTGAATCTTGGGTCCTAGCAAAAAAAAAAAACCAAAAAAACAAACAATTACTTGACTATTTTCCTAAAGACCAGTTCTTCTTTCCTGGCTTAAAGGTTAAGAAAAGTACTATATTTGACTTAACTGTTACACAGGATAACAAAGGTTCCATAACTAGCTAATAATTATATAATGTTACTGTCTGTGTGTTAGCCTTTATTAATTAGTTATTTAAAATTTAAATAATGAGTTATGTTTTCCATAAAGCCTAAAATCACAGCACAAAATCAACTTATCTGAAAATGCTGAAGAGATGCCCTCTCCCAGTGCTGGATTCCTTTCCTTTTTAAATTTGGCTTGTTTTAACTGAAATTGCAAAGTATAATTTTTATTTGGGAGACTCCGATATAGTTCAAACCTTCATCCTATTCTTGTTCGTTCAGGTCCTACCATTTGTGCCTCAGGTATGATAATAATTCTCCAAAGTTCTGCAGACAATTACACTCAGAGTTTCATTCATTTCAGTTTAGAAGTATCCTATGTCCTTACACAAGCAGAATTGTAAACATTCAGGTGTTCAAAGCCAGAAATGCAAATACTGTTGTGCACATAGCTGGTTAAGATGGGACTGATATCTGATGCTACTGTCAGACTCAAATTATTTCAATGTTAGTATTCCATTAGCATTCGTCATAGCTAAATGTATCTATATATGTATGGATTTGTTATACATGTATTATAACCGCAAATATGGTGTCACGTTTGCATCTTGACTGGTTTAAGTCAATATAGCTTCATATCCATATACTAAAATGGCAGTATTACAAGAGCTGATAATATGGCTTTTTCTCTTTTCAAGCATTGTTCAAGATAAATTTTCTTACTTTACCTCATAGGCATTCTTGATGTTCAGAGGCTGTCCTATTGCTGCTACATGACCCACAATGCCCTTGTTCCACTCCAGGCGAATGCAATTGTTGGAAGCTTCTTCCAGAGTGGAGCCTTCTGCCACATCAAACAGCCTGCTTACAAGAAACTTCTCATTAGAGCTATCCTCACAGACCAAGAACAGGGAATAGCGATCAGCTGCTATAAGCTCATGGATATGCAGGAAAATTTTATGGCAAAGTGCCGTGACATCTAAGTGACTAGAAATATCTTTCACAAGTTCTAATAGTCTTGAGCACTGATCCCCTGCACTGGTCTCAATCCTTGGATATTGCAGAGGCATCTGCTCCTTCTTTTCAGACCCACAAACAAAGCTCACTGCTCCTACTGAGTCCTTGACAAAAATAGGCCTTAAGGGTCTGTCAAATTCAGAAGCAGAAATTTTCCTTGCTGGCGTCCCAGAGTTGGTGGTCTCAGGACAGGCAGGCTGGTGGCAAGTGCAGGATTCACTCTGGGATTTGGTTCCCTCCTTGCAGACAGGGATGGTATGAACTCTCTCAGCAAACCATGCATTAACCATTTCTCTGTAAAACAAAAATACGGTGAATGATGTAAGTTAGAAATCCTCAGGAACTTATCCATATTTGAAGGGACACCACAAAGAGGATACCTTTAAACTGTTTCATACAGTGGACTTGAATTCACATGTAGTGTATTTAATTCTTAAATTTATGCAGCAATTAACCCAGATTAAGCAGTATTGGTTTATGCCCCCCAAAAAAGAAAAAAACAACCAACCAAACAAAAAACCCTACTTCTGCCTAAAAGTAATATATGAATAGTGCAGAGGAAGAGAGTTTTGGCTGTGGCTTTTAGAATATAGAAGATCAGAAGTTTAGACCACAATTTTTGTGCTTGAAAAGTTCTGGTCCTTCCCATTCTTAAGATTTGGATTTCAGTATGTGTATACATTCATATGAGGACAAAACATTCTGGTTTAGTTCTGCTTTTCTAGACCTTTCCTGACTTTTAAAAATATAATTTTGAACTCTATTCCCTGTCAAACCACCTGAAGCTCCTCCCTATTGTTATGCTGCTTCTATATTATTTTTAAGTTAATCTCTCCCGCTCTTTCAGAGTTAGTGAAAAATCTTGTTTTGACTGAAAGCAGAGAAGTTTTGCTCAAAAACTGTCAGCAAGAAAATGAATATTTGTAATTCAGTGCCCTTCAAAATAATGAAAAGACAGTTTTCATGCATCTGTATTTCCTTCCCTTACAGATAATTCTAAATGTCTAACTCAACCCCAAAACTGTATTTTTGAAGAGTTTATAACTATTTTAAAATGTCATACATATCTAGAACTTAACTGTGTTTCTCATTAACTTAGCACTAAAACACCAAACATAACAGAGTTCTCCCTACTACAGCATATCTGGAATTATCCATAAGCACACACATCATCAATTAGATAAATATACTTTTTCTCATCATGATAATATTTTCTTTTGCAAAATCTGTCAATCTGTTGTTTGGTTGGTTTGGGGTTTTTTTGTTTTGCTTTTTTTGGGGGTGTGTGTGTGGTTTTTTTCTGGATTACGTAATGTAATCCTATGAAGAGCAAAAATCCTATTAAAAAGTATGATCTCTTGGAAACATTTTGTGGTGGTCATGTTTTAAATTTGGGATCTTTTTTATTTGCCTAGCAGACCACAGGAATTTTGAGCGTGAAGCTGAATGAAACCATGGAAATGAGTCAGGTTGGTAAGCTGCTCATTGGTTACATTCATAAGTATATTTTTTAAATGAAAAGCACAGGACACAGCATGTTTCCTTACAGAACTGCTTCATCTATAGTGTAGAATGTAGTAATGCAAATATAATTAACAACTAAGTCAAAGGAATGTAAGAAATTAAAATCTAAAGTTCAGCAATACTAGTTTTATTAGCAAGCAATCCACAGCAGGAAACTTACTTGTCTTCTAATAGGAAGGTCTGAAAGAGTTTTTCAGATTTTGCAATCACATATCATTTGGGGACTGCAACTGTAGGCAAGCATGCTATGAAAAACTGAACTAATTTAAGAAATAGTGTGAGTGTAAAAGGAACACCGGGGCAAAAAGAGACCCATTCCACTTAAGTGTAAGCTACCTGGTATTTTTTTTCCCCTTCAAAAAAACCTCTCTTACTGAGGTAAATATCACTCAATGTAGCACTGTAAAACTAAATTATCTTATTCACACCAATGCAACTCCAGACAAGTGAATGACAGACTATTCTCTGTTTTGGTTACTCTCTGTGTACTGTTAGGGTGATCATGCAAAACATTGTATACATGGTTAATATAAATTATAGCCCCAGTGATCTTCAAGGCTGAATGGTCAGCGTGGTCACATAGGGCATTTGTGAATCTCTGATGACGAGTCCAAAACCACTGAATGAAAAGTTGGTCACAAGGCAGTGGGTTCCTTGAACACCCCTGGGAACACCCAGGGAACACCCCTGAGTTCCACAGAGATAAGATTTCATTCCATGCTTTTGCATTTTCCATGAAGCTCCTGGAATAATGCTTGTTGTAGCAATAACACATCAGTCAACATCTATTATAAACTTCTCCACAGTCTAAAGCCTGTCCAATTACTGCAAACATGGTATCAGAGGACACAATGAAATTCCATCATTTCTCTGAAAGAGATTTGGTTCATTGCTTAGATACTTACAGTTAAAGAAAGTAAGCTCTGTTTTTAAAGTATATTCATAAAAACTACAAATTATCCTTTTTTATTACGGTGATTTATATTTTTTTGTGGCAATACCTCCTCTAATTGTTTCTTGCAGTGAAGGAGCATAAAGAACGATTAATTTTTATTCTTAAAACTTTGATTTTAGCTATATTAATTTATCATACTTAAAAAGGATAAGTATTAAATATGTGAACTGTGACCATGTATTACTGATATACATAATATAGTTCGTATAGGGCAATATCACATTTGCAAAAGCTGTTTTGGTGACAGCCAAAAAAACAAGCTAGCATTTGACATTTGGAATTCTCATTTATTAAACTGAATGAGAAAAAAGAATAAAGGTTTTCTTATGAAAACGACCAAAAAGTATCCTTAAGAAAAATATAAAGCTTAAAATGTAAAAATTGGGAAGGAACATAGTACAAGCTCTAAAATCAATGCTGATAACTCTTGTCATTGCAGGTCTTACATTATTTGTGGATTCTTTTTGTTTTACTATCATGTCCTTAAAAAAAATATAAATCTATCAGGTAATTTTAGACTTTTTCTAAATAAAATTTAGCATCTAGCAGAAAAGAACCTGAAAATTCAAGCTGGATGCATTTGAAGTGTCAGATACAAGAAGTCAGGTATGTAATAGCCAATATTTTTAAAGGACACTTGTGATCTGAACCAGTTGCATGACTGTATCTGCTGACTTGATTTTTGAACATCAAGGACTGGACTAATGAAAAATAAGATTTTAAATAACCTAGTATCAAATGGAGAGTGTTCTTAAACTTGCAAGTGATTAGACATAGGAAGCCATGTGCTTTGTCTAGAAATGCTTGAAAATGCACAGGCATGAACCTAAACTATTTCTGAGTGGCACCAATTTGTAGAACAATCTGATCTCCTGCTTATTTACACATGAGGAAAGGGGAATATAAAATGTTATGATTTTATCTTGCTCTGTTTTACACACATGGATGTGTTGGTATAAGATACCAGGCAGAGAAATGTATCTTTTGTGAACAAAGCAAAAACTAAATCAGAACTTTATTTTATCAGTTGAAACCTGCCATTTTATTTATTCTGGAGTGTTGTGTAATTATGTTCCCTGACCTTAATGGTGTAGTAATAGTAATCAGTAAGTCAAATGTATTCTGAATTCTAATACCAGTTCTCAAACTGTGACCATGACATAACTTAGTTTTTACCACCTTGCCTTTCTACCATGTAAAATAAGCATTCATTTATCTATTTTATGGAGGTTATTGGGGGGATGTAGAACATAAAACCCTTTAACATGAAAGTAATAGCATTTCTTTAATAAGATCTGACTACTTGTTAAATTATCTGTACTATTTACAAAGCACTTTGATACTGAACAGAACTATGAGGAGCTGCATAATTACAAAGAACATGTTCCTGTCTCCTTTCATGTCTCATAGATGATGGTCCAGTAATACAAACATTGTCTGAGATTCTCAAAAAGCTCTGTAGGTTAACAACAACAATGAATCATTAACTACCTGTTTAAACTATGGTTTTCAACTTCAAAACAGGCATTTTTATGTGGGCGACACAAAAGCTGCTCAAATTCATCTGGAATAAGGACAGTGTTCACTGACCTTTACTGAATGCCTCTTCTAACAAGGAAACTATTGAACTGCTTTTACTCACACAGTTCTACATTTGGGTGGAAGAACTACAATTTAACATTAACTGATGTATTCTAACTTGATATAAAATCAGACAAAGTCTTGACATGCATCTGCTTGTTGACACTCAATCCCATTTAATAATGCATGACAACAACTAGTAATTAGTATTAACTAATACAACCAGTTTCTCAGCTCAGAATTAGGTCATCGGATGTTTGGTATCAAACACCCACTGAACCACAAGTGAGGTTACTAGAAGTTACTAATGAGTGGTATGTGTGATAAAAATGTCATTTTGGAAGGGAATAAAGGAAAAATCAAACACTTGTGACTATTCAAATGAATAGTCTTCATTAAGCATTGGCATTGTCAAGAGCTGATTGTAAGGACAAGAGCCTTCCTGTAGAATTAAGTTTAGAAGTTGCAGGAGGGTACTAAACAGGAACAGGTACTGATCCATAGTGATCTACAAAGATAGTTGAAAACAAAAATTACACCAAGATGCAATACTGATAGCATACTGCATCTTACTTACCTCACACAAAGAATAATAATGCACCATAAGAGTACTAAGTAATGAGCAGTTTTCAGTGAAACAGCCAGTAACTCCTGGTTTTCTTTGTTGCTCTCAATTTTTCATATACAATGTGCAAAGTTTCAGTAGTTGTGTGGGATGCTGCTGATTTTTCATTCAAACCAGTAGCTACTGGTAACACACTTCAGGAGAGGGACTCTATCCCAACTTGCCTGCTAGAGAACGCCAGTTTACAAGTATCAAAATTTCTGTGGCCTAAGCCTGATAGTATTGAAATTAACATTTCAAGTCAAGCTTCAGAACTATTTTCTTTATTGCTTTCCTTAACACACCCACAAGATATCTTTATTTCTTGCATCTTGACATAATTTAGACACAGAAGTCATTTAAAGCATTAATAATGACTCGAAAACTATTCAGTTTTAACAAACGAGTTTAAAAGTTAAACTCACTTTTCTTCCCATTTTCTTCCCAGTAATTCCTATTTCACAATCCAGTTCAAAGTGTTTCTGTTTCCTTTCTGCAGCTTTTAAACTTAACTCTACAGGAAGGCCTTAGACCCTTTCCAACTATAGTAACTAGAATGCTATTTGTATCAGGAGTCAAATACATCAACATAACTCTAACTTTAAGCATGTCAAGTGGCCTGACTGACTTCTGTTTGAACACAAATCTAAACTGCAAATTCTAATTCTTGTTTAAAACCATATACAGGAAAGAGTGAAATAACAATTTTTAGAGCTATGAAATAATGTAAATCTTGTCTGAATGCCCATATTATTTTTTAAAATAGGAGGCAGAAGCTGCTTTATTATTTGAAGCAAAAGTATTTGAAATGGAGGACTAACAGTAACAGGCTATTCTTGAATCCAAGAATTTTCAAGTTTTCTTCAACAACTAAACTGCAAGCTTAACATTTTACATGAAAGTGTTCTTCCGTATAAGGGACCTTCTATTTACACTACAAAGGGAGAATAAATCCTCAGGGATAAAGTTCAAATTCTAAAATATGGCCTTTATTTGTCCTTCACATTTACTTCTTGTTCCAAGGAGGGAAAAAAACAAAACAAAACAGATGTACCTGATGATTTTATTGTGAAAAGGTACGGGACAATGCCAGTGACTTTGATGAAAGATGGATTAGAAATGAGGTTAACACCTTAAGTTAAGGCCTGGTGACCTCATGTACATCTTGCCTGGTGACTTCATGTACGCCTTAGGCCCCTCATCAGTTCCATTTAAATTCCTAAAATAGGATTTAAGCTGTGCAGATTTTCTGGGATGCCTCTCTTTGCTGGAGTGAGTTCACCATAATGCACAAAGAAATGAGAAAAGATATATATATTTTACTAAGCAAATATATTTTGTGGGTTTATTTTCAGTGCCAGATCCAATGTGAAATTACAACCATTGAGATATTCATGGGGCCATTTCATTAAGGCTTCTTTTCTGGCAGTTTATTAAGAGCTCCTTTTGTATTTAATAACTGTTTTATTTTCTTTTCTTCAAGCAAATCATATAAATGAGAAAGCTTCCTATGTAAATTCCAGTAAGGAAGAGAAGGAATTGTATGCTGTGAGGGTTTTAATTATATTTGTTTGTGATTCTTGCTACAAGTCATACATTACCACACAATTCAGCTTTAATCTATGATATTCAACTAAGCATGAACACAGGCTATGACGTCCTTTATTTGCTCTGAAGACATCATTTGTGATGTGTTATGAATCTTATCCTTGTGCAAAGAGCTAGCACAATGTCTATACACTATGGAAGTCTCACTTCAGCTTCAAAATTCAACTGACTGATATTTTTATTTTAGGTATGGAGTCTTTGTCCTAATCATGTATAAGGACATGAATTTTCTCCTCATGATGATTCTTCAGCACAAAATTATGAACTTTTATTAGAAATAGAAGAAAAGTGTCTAACTTTCTTGTCTCCCACAGAGGCAAAACTGTCTCAGATCCTATTTTTCTTCCTAGCTGTCAGAAATTTGACTCTGTTCTCTAAAGTCCTCCTGGTAAGATCAAAAAAATGGAAATAACATTTGGTACGCCTATCGGCATTACCAGAGTATTGTAATATGATAGTAAGGTTACCCTGAAACAAAAGAAGGCAAAAAGAGATATTAACTGTCAAAGTAGTTCAGCCCATCTTATTTTCTATCTGTTGTCTAAGGTTTACCAGTTTTATTTTAATTAATGTATTGTACATGCCTGTTCGTCCTTTTATTATCTAGGGCAAACCATATGTAGTAAAAGCACATTCTTCTTGTAGCTGCTTACCACTATCTTCTGACAAGATTATCTTCACACTAAGTATTCTGTGTAGGAATTTCAGTAATAGCTCTTTTGGAATTGAAGATCTAAATTGCTAAGATCTAAATTTCTTAGAATTTACCAAATTACAGCATCTTCATTCTACAGTAACTGCTGGTTTTAGATAGTTTCCAAAATACTCCAACACACACCTAAATTGCCAAAACCACTTAATTATATTTGCAACTTCATGAACATGTGTAATATTCCCTAATTTCCTGAGTGCTTTTTGAATTAGAAGTTTAAAATGTTAAGTGGTGACCTTAATGCTTTGCAGTTATGAAGAAAGGCATAAAGATATGGATACATTATTTATAAGTGGAACAACTATGGAGATAATTAGACAAACAAGAAAACTTCCAAGATTTTATAGAATTGAATTTTTTTTTCTGTACTTCATTCTCAGAAAAGCTCTGTAAACATCTAACAAAACCAAGTAAGTGGGAGAAAATATTCTGATCCCTGTATTAACACCACTATTTCCTGTGGTTTTCAAGCCACGGTGCAAAGAATCAGGGGGCCTGCCATCCTCTGGTAAATGCTTCTGAGTTTTCATATACTTGCTCCAAAAATTAACTTCAATTAGAAAAAAATAAGCACATATATATATTACTGAACAAAACAATAACATAATGCATAAAACATATAGTATTTACAAGAATAAAAATCAAATATCCAGCTCAAACTGAAAGCCATTTTTTAAAGTCCTCTAGACACAGAGATTAGAAGGCAAATGTCTTAGTTATTAGTACTGCAGGCAACACATTACAAACTGATTGTCCACCAGCCATCAAGAAGTTTGAAAAACACAAACCACAACAGTACTTGAGGTTTTTTCAAGGTAATAAATGTAATTGATATAATCAAGTTTTTGAATTTCAGCAAAGTACTGTTTTCCAGTAAATGCCACTTCTGGAATCCTCAGTGAAGTGCTATGAAGTACCATGATGTTTAGGACATCTATTTTTCCAAACACAACCACCCCACCTTAATTCATTTGTAAATGTTTCCCAACACTGCTAATAAGTCAGATGTATTTTAAACAAAATAATCTTGTTAGCACTTAAAGACATATAAGACTTGGGTTAATAATTTGTACTTAGCATGCCGTACATTCAGGAAACCTGACAAACACTGCCTGGAAAAATGCAATTGCCTCTAACCCAAGAGAGAATTTTTACTTAGGCTGTTTGCAGTCTGCTCCTTCTGATCTTGAGGTACGCCAAGAAAGAAGCATTCACATATTTTTAAATGTAGAGACAAGCAGAAAGTCAGAAATACAGAACTATAGGTTAAAGTAAGTAGAATGTTAAAACATGACAATGCACCATTTTTTTTTAATAAATATGTTTTTTAAATAAAAACATAGACAAAAAGGGTAATGAATTCAGCCACAAATGCAGTACAATTTTGTGACAAAAAAGGCTGCAGAATGTGTCTGTATTATGCCTATTTAGAACTATTATACTTGTAGCAGCAGCTACAAAGAGCATTTAAAAACAGTATGGTTAAGAATAGGATACTATCTAAAAGAAGAATTATTTTATTTCAAAATGTTTCTGCTGTCTCTTGGATGCCAGGATATGAGAAGCAATTTGAAAACTTTGAAAGGGGAAAAATAACAAAAGGAGATGAAAAAAACATGAGTAAAATAAACAGCTTTGAAATAATTAGAAACTCTTCAACACCTAAGCATGCAGTAAAACTGTAAGCCAGCACACTGCATATCACAAAGTTCACCAAATTCACCTTGTCACTGAGCATGCTGGTGGCACACTTTCCCTTTCTTGTTCTGCACTTTGATCATGCTGTAACAACGTTTCATGAATAATAGCTATCTATATTATTTCTGTAAACCACTCATCTCCCTGGTACCAAAATAAAGTAATAAATAACTGCTTCTGTTGCTTCCTGCTCATGGGATCACAGTTTATTCACATAGCCAAAGCAGGAAGCAATTTAAAGCTATTCACATGGATTACATGCTTGTAGGATTGCAGCCTTGAACTGTACCAGTGGACGTCAATCAAGATAGCTTTATTGCAGACTGTCAGTCCATCCACCCATCAAAGACTCTAAGGAGTTATGTGGCCTGCCTGTAAACACTATCAACCTAAAGGCATTGCAGGATCAAAATATGAAGGGTAAATCATGTATATATACTTACATCCTGCAACATATTTTAAGGGAGAGGAGGGAGGCAGGTGCAAATTTAAGTAGGTGACCTGCAGACTGCCTCCACGAGAATCCAGAATACAGACTGAGGACCCTAGCAACTATAACAGGTGTCATGTTATGAACAATAATTAAAACAAACTAATTGTTTGTTTTGTGAATAAAAAACCCATGTCCTTTGAAAGTGCCACCTTCCCAAAAATTCTATTTTATTTTAAACAATGAAAGCTGCCCCATGAAAATTCGAACATGAGGTACCTATTACCTATGTAAAAAGATGTGACTTCCATGCTTAAAAAAACCCCAAAACCACAACAAAACAAATCTGCAGGCATATGACCACTCAAAGCATTTATTGTGTAATTATTATTTAGATATCTAATTAAAACCTTTTTTTATGGGAATTACCAAAAAAACTACTGTGTAAAACACTATGGGAACTAATCAGTTGCAGAGAAGAAAAAATATATATATTTAATGCATATCATAAAATTGCTAAATTAGGTTCTGGTTCAAAGTTCATTACTCTCAGTAGAAAGGGCTTGCATTTCTCTGTAACAAATGGCCAAGATGTTTATTTTTTCCTATTCCTGAGGAACAGACACAGGAACTATCTTTAAGTATCAGCAGTTGTGCCTTGCAACGTGAAGTAGAATATGTCTCTGTGCTCTGCAAGATACCAAATTAACTAACTCCTTGGTCTACTGCTTATAGGACCTGTGAGAACTCTGAGATACTACAAGGCAAAACAGAAAATAACAAGCAGTAAATTAAGATTAGAAATCTAGTTCAAGGAACACTGCTTTACTTGGCAGAGTAAATATAATGATAAGTAACAAAACTTTAACAGCATAGTCTGTTCAATTTATTGCTATATTGCCATTGGACAAAGATTCAACTAAAACAAAGCAAAGCATTAAAATTTTTAGTGTTATTTAGAGCTTGAGAGAAACTCTGACCTGGACATGAAACTTTTTACAAAGAACATCAGTTATTTCAAACTGCTCAGCTTTTCAGGATACCATTTCAGTGAACAAAACTTGAACTGTCAGTCAAGAAGCTTTTTTCAAATACAAACTTACATATAAAAGAGTTTTCCTTATATTGTTACAGTTCTCTCTTTATACAGTAAGAAGAAACAAACACCCAAGCAACACAACATTCCATGCAAGACAGCAGAGAGTTTTGAGACAAATGCAATATTTCCATCACTTCAAAAACATAATGGAATTGTTGCCAAGCAAGAACTCAAAGTCAACAGTTTTCAGGCAAAGTCCTGTATAAATGCAAAGGCATTGCCATCCTGGTGACATGGCTGAATTGTACTTTGTGAGCTACTGCCTATTTCAGACCCCCCACAAACACAAAAGTGTGTATCAGCATTAAAATAAAATAAAATAAAATAAAATAAAAAAAATAAAATAAAAAAGACTAACCAAACTTCTCTATGGGTAAAACAAATATGACACAGTGGTTACTATTAATTAGAATTCCTATTTGTTCAATACTACTTCCAGTTTCCAAAGGAAGTGTGACAGGCTGAACTAATAATACTCTACTTCTCAAAGCTGCTAACACCCTATTTCCTGGGCAAACAAGCTGCCCTTCATACACACCATGCTCTGGTGTTCAGGGGGAGTACTTAGGCTCACTGCTTCTTCCATCAAGGCATCCTACACCTATGCACAGCTTTTTTGTTAAAAGAAAAAAATAAAATCAACATTTAAAAGACACTTTTAAAGGCATTTTATTATTTTTCTGTTAAATGAACCTAAACAAGAAGCAGCAGAAGAAAGGGAACCGCACGACAGATGGTCACAAGCAAGCGGGTGACCCCTGAAGCTTGCTGTGAGTCAATTATCAATGCGGATTTCTCTTCTTACCGCCCCATCCCATGTAAAGAGGAGCCGCAGCAAACTCTCATCCATCCCGGCTAAGTGACTTGGTAAAGGGAATCAGCAGCCGTGAGCAGATGGTGCGAGCGGCTCGGAACAGGAGAGGAGAGAAGCGAGCCCGCGGAGACGGAGTGTCCAGGAACAAACCACAGCATTTACTAATCCCAGCTCTCCACTAAGATGTACCATGGGAGCTGCACATCGTCTGTGCTCTGCATCACCACTGATTAGTTTATCGGAAAATATGCAAAATGGAAACCTGACTCCACTTCTAAAAATAGCCAAATTTACTCGCTTTCAGCGTGAAGTCCCACTCCTGAAGCGTGGCAACGGCGAGCAAATACCTCGTCTTATCTCCGAAAGATAGCATTTCTAGCCGGGGTGGGGGAGCAGAGACGAGCTTCTCAGCTCTTTACATCGGGTTCTTCGCAAGAACCAACTCGAAGGAAAAGAGCCGAGCACCGAGCAGCCGCTTCCGAGCAGTACTGCTGAGCTCCCGACAGCCCCGCGCTGCCCCCTGCCGGCCTCGCGATGCCCACCCCGCAGCAATGCCCACCCCGTAGCGATGCCCTTCCTTACAGCCCTTCCCTGAAGCTGCAGCCCCGCTTCCCCCCCTTCCTCCCAGGTTCCGGGGTGCAGCCTGGCTCCTCTACAGCTGCTGCGCTGCGGTTGTGCTGCGCTGAGGTGCTTGCCCCTTTGTCCAGACCCCCGCGACCCCCTCGTCGGGTGGGGCTCTGCTGTCCAGTGCATCACGTACAGCTTTTGCGGCCGCTCCCCAGCTCCCCTGGCACTCAATTCATCGCCCCCCATCCGGTGGCCGCCGAAATGTCAAAAAGGTAGCAAGCCTACAGAGCGATTGAGCTCTTCAAGACCAGCCCTTTGTTTAGAGATCACCAAGTACTGACAGAACCCGCCCTCCCGAAGAGATCAGATGTTATCTGAGGCTTCAATATATTACTACTTAGTACAGCTGGGAAAATATATTGCTTGCTACTGTAAGTTGACTATGGCTGTTTTTAACCAAGGCAAGAACAAAATAAATAAATATGCATAGGCCCAGGGCAGGAGCTCGGAGGCTGGGATAGCTTCACGGATCTGCGGGCGCTCGGCCGCCGTTACCCGGAGGCGGCTTCACCGCAGCAGGGCTGCAGCGACCCAGGGGGACGGATGGCAAACTCCGTGACTCGGCCGCATGTGCACATGGACATGAGGACAGCTGAGGGGGGCTGCTGCTTGTCAGTGTCAGTTTTCGCTCTTTCGAGGGTGGGGGTGGCCGGGGAACAGCTTTTTTCCTTTATTTTCTTTGGAGACGATAAAGGGAAACGGAAGAGCAATCTTCTGCTGGGAAGAAAGGCTCTGTCTCTATCCGCCGCCGCTCCGGTCTTACCTTGTAGCTTTCCTAACAAAGTAAGAGTGGGTAAAGTCGTCGTGATCGTCCATCCACGATTCCACCGCTTCCTGCTCTGGTGGGGGCGGGCAGCTGCGCTCCATGCTTGGCAGAGCAGCTCCCGCCGCCGTTCTGCCTCCTCCTGCCGCTGCCCCCGCTGTCGGTGTTGCTTTCCCCCCTCCCGACCCTCCTGAGCCCTCTGCCGATGCCCTCGGCCTGGCGGGGGGCCGGCCGCCTCCCTCTCCCCCGCTGCTTTCCTCTTGCTCCCAGGTGTGAGGGCAGCAAGGCACCCCGGTGTCCTGCCCCAGCGCCGCGCTGGCGGCACCTCAGTTCATCCCCGGCCCCGCCGCCCGTCCCATAGAGTCCAACCCGGCTCCACCTCCGTGGCGGCCCCGCAGTGTCCCGGAGGGCTGCCCTGCCCCTGCCCCGCCCCGGCCCGCCCCGCCCGGCCCGGCCCCGCAGCCGGGGTCACTGTCGGGGAGTCCCGGCGCTGGCGATGCCCGCGGCGGCGCGGGAGGGAGAACCGTACGTCGGCAGAGACTGGCGGTTCTTCTGACCTGGAGCTGTTAGCCCAAGCGGTCTCCGCGGGGCTGGGGGAAAAAGGAAAAGCTACGAAAAAGTAAATTGTTCCCCCTCAGTCTGGCAAAGGCGGTTTGCTCCCCTGCCTCCACTTGACAATTACCTTATTTTCAATTTATGACCGGTTTCAGCCTAAAAAAGTGCTGTGTTGTGATTTTTGAGTATTTCACTGCAGGATGTCAATCTCTGACGGACCTCAGCCTCGATATGAGTACTAAAGCCCCGGCTTTTCAATCCTTCATACCTACAATGAAGCTTTTGAAACCGTTTTAGACACTTAGTAAGCACAGCCTAACTTTAAATATGCTCCAGACTCATAGCTCCTACTTTCTCTACTATTAGACAGTTAGGATTGAAATTTTTCGTAATGCTGAGCATCACATTCAGGTGTCGCAGTTTCATAGATAAGTCATCCTCGCACACCTATGCAATTTTTTTCAGTGCTTTTAGAGCCTCAATATTCAGAGACTTAGCAAGAGTCTGGATTCTTCCGCCTGAGAAGGGCCAGCAACAGGAACTTCACAGCAAAGGGATTATGAGCCTGTCCATGAGCTTGGGGGAGTTTTCTGTCTCTTTGTGTCACAGCTGTGCATGTCACTCTCTTTAGCATGTGTATCTTTGGACTACAAGGCTTTTTGTGTAACATGAGACATGCAGAAAGGGAAGTTTTATAGGAGCATTACTCTGTTATAAAGAGAATCTCAGGAAAAATTCGCATGGTTACCCAAGAGCAAATGTGAAGATAAAATTAAGACAAGACATGCTGCAAGAGTCAAGCTGATATTCAAGGCAAAGAGAAATCTTTCAGCAGGGAAGTAGAAAATTGCCAAGCAAAGTGCATCAATAGGCAATGTGGCACTAAATGAAGCTGTTAGAGTCAAAGCCTGGAAAATTATGTATATTGGAAAAAAAGAAAATAAGCCTATCATGTCACTCATATATTTATAAATTAACCATTCCATTTCAGGAAAATATTTTGAGGCTACAGTAGACATGGTAACAAAAGCTTCTAAGCTCGGCAGAGCTTTTGGAAAAGTGTTAGAATGCTTAAAATGTATACCAATCATGTAAACCATACAATTATAAAATGAAGATTTTAGATATATCTGAAATACCATTCCCAGAATGGTCTCATACAGTAGATTGATCATCTCAAAAGTATTTGTCCCATCTCAAAAGTCAGTTCCAGAATTGTCAGAGGTGATCTAGACAGGAAAAACAAGAATGACCAAACACATGGAAATATATTTGCTGTAAAGAGGCAGAAAGAGTTTGTTTATAAAAGGATGGATACAAATACTTAAAAAGTAAGATAGGATTTTCTCTCTGGCTCATAGGAGAATAACAAGGTAATGGTCCATAAAATTTTATCAGCTGCAATACATAGTGTCTCATTTCATGTAATTAGGAGTAGTAATAATAAAAATAAGCATTTATACTGCAGTCAAGTAAGCCCCAGTCAAGAACTGATACTGTACTGAGCACTATAAACATGCCATATTAAATGCTAAGGTAGCTGAGAGGTGTACAGCATCCATGTACTTCAAGGTACTAGGACCCCTGGGTGAAGCTGCCTTCGCTGTGGCCAGCTGTGCCCAGTCTGAGCCAGTGTGTGCAGGACAGAGTACTGGGGGAGGAGGGGTCAGGCAGTGCAACAGCATTGTGCTTTTGCTTGGGCTTGGCAACCGTGTCATTATTTAGCTTACAGATAAGAATCAGTAAAGCCTAAGCAAATTATCTTCCAGTGAATTTAAAGGCAAAGCAAGTTCAAAAGTTTGCTACCTAAGGAAAGAATGGCATAGTCTTTCCCAAAGTAAATAAAAATGGGACAGCTGGGGGGAAAAAAGGATACTTACTATGTATCCTATGAATGTCCATGAATAATAATGAACATGCTGTTTTCATTTTGAAGGTGACAGGAGGGAATGAAGGCCAAGCACAACAAAGAAATGAATGGTAAAAGTGGAAAAAGTCTTCCATGATTTTGGCTTCCAAAGTGCCCTTAAAAAGCTCCATGTATCTTAGCTCACTCCCAGCCTTCCAGTTTGTTTCCAGAACTCAGATGACAGAATTGATGTGTAGTAGCTGTAAACCTGAAAAGCTTTTCTAGTAACAACATGCAAATAAATTTGTCTAGTTCGTGTTTGAAAGCTACTTGTGGCAAAGCAGTATGCTTGAGAGCTCAGCCTAGAAGCCAGGAGACTTTTCCAGCAGTAAGACATTCTATAGCAGGACTGGTTGACAAAAAACCCCCTCTTTCATCTAAAATCTTTAGCTTGTGTGTTTTGCAAATATTGTCATGTAAGGAGATAAGAAAAGTGGGGAGTTTTTTTGTATGTCCAAGGCACGTAAATTAGAAATCATAACTGGTGATAATTAATAAGAACAAATATGAAAGTATCTAATCAGAGAAGTATTTCTGTGATACTTCATGCTCAAATAGCTATTTATTCAAACCTATTTGAAAGTAACATTTCTGTATCATCCCCCTTTAGAAGAGAAGAAAATAAGGTTTTAAAGGTTACCATAGTTGGATTATTTGCCTTACCTAGTCATTAGACAAATAGGAGCAGCATTTAGCTTTTCTAAGAAGTGGGAATTGGTTGTCTATCTACCATTCCTTAAATATGGAAAACAGTTGGTCCCTTTAGGCTCCTAAAACAAGTATAGGCCTGTACTACATTGTCAGTGAAGATAGAATATGTTAAGGTTGAGGAAAGAATTCCCATAAATATTAGCCAGTGCTTTACAGGTGAACACACATGTAGTAGAAGAATGATAAAATTAGTAAAGCAAGTTTCCATTTCCCTTCCACTACTTACGTCGCATAAAGAGAATGAAATATCCACCAAAATCCAATTAATTTAAAATGTAATTGTTATGTTAGTGATGAAAATGCTAAATCATGAGAATGTCTCATTAGTTTATTCTCTCAGTCTTTTCCAAATAATAACTGGAAATGCTTCCCAAATAAATTTAGCTATGCAGAGCTGTTCACTCCCTGCATAATCTGACTTCTCCTCTGAGATAGCATGGCATATGTCCTACAGGAAGCTATGTAAAACAATAGCTTCCTCCTATTCTGATTTCGATGTGATTGAGCCTTTGCATCAACATCCAGAATTATTGCTAGCCTCAGGAAAGCAGCAAGCTCTCAAAGTTGTAATATCCAGAAATTTGTCTGAAAAATACTCTCTTACTTAATTTCCTAAAAAATGTAATTCAGAGTTTGAGTGTAACATACTAGCATTTAATATGTCAGCTGACCACTATGCTCCATTTTTAACCTTTTCTACTTTCCACTGGAAGTATAAAGATAAATTTGGAACCTCTCCTCTCTCTCTTTCTTTTTCTCACCCTTGTCTCCTTTCAACTCTTCCTTGAATGTCATGTTTTCCAGCCCTCTGACCATTGTTTTTCACTTTGGATAGTTCCCAGATTGTTCCCACCATTTCTGCAGTGTCTCACTGAGCTAGAATCAAATAATCCAGCTGAACACATATCAATACTAAATAAAATAGAAGGGATATTTTGGGTATCTTGCTAGCTATGTTCCTGACAATACAGTTGTGCTTGGATATGCCTCTTGGCACTAGGCTGATATTGTTGACTTGTGGTCACCAACTCTATTCTCTTTCCCCTTCTAAATATTTATCCCCTTTCTAAATATTTGTCATGTAGTCTGGTGTTGCCTGTGTACCTGCCTACCTCTGCCTAACCATATTTTCTAGCTCTTGAATATTTTCAATTCAGTCCTTTGCTTCAAATCTATGTCACCAATTTATCAAGATTATTTTGAATTCTGTGCAGTCCTCTGATTTGTACTTGGCCTCACCAAGATTAGCACAAATTTGCTGAAGGACACAGGTCTGGTTGATGGTTTGGTACCATGCAGGCAGTTGAAATTGTAGTAGGACTTCTAAGCATTACTACTGGTTTAGCTAGCTAGAGCTTCTGGTGCCTATGGGATACAAGCATGTCTTTAGTGAAGATGCAGACACAGGCCTGATGCAAGCAGGGAGGTTATGCCATGGTTGCATCGTGTGGGATAACAGTAAATGCAATGCATTGACAGGTTCAAATGGGCTACAGTCTGCATTAATTGAGAACCCATGTAGTCCATTTCCACTTATATTCAGCAGATCCTTATGGGTTTCTAGCATGTTGACAACAGAGGCTGTCATCACCTGTTCTTTCTTTTAACATGTGTATAGCGTTTGGCAGAATTAATATAGTAGGTAGTAGGTAAGTAGGAAACTTGTGTAGGTCTCAAGTGCATAATAAACCCTTTAAAAATTTTTTTTAAAAAAAATTTTTATAGCTTATTTGAAAGACCTTTGTGACAGCTAGAGGGTAGTTATTTTCAATTAGCCGTTACTCTTATCAGTACTTCTGTTAGTAATTGTGATTCTGAGGTATTTGGCTTATACTTAGACTTACAGATAATTAAGAAGTCAAATTATAAGGGTTTTTTTTCCCTAGTTGTTGTTGGTGGGAGGAGACTTAGTGTTGAACTACATAAATCAAAGATTAGTCAGTTGTTTTTCAAGTACAATTTGGACCTTACTGTTCAGGATTCTATAAGCTGCACCATGAGAGCAGTGCAATAGCTTTCACTCATGCTGATGGATCCAGAATTTAATTCCATTCACAGCTGCAGTCTCAAAAGTTTTAGAGTTGTCCCTGCCCCGTGCCCAGTAGCTAAGGGTATTTTTCCCACCACTATGCAGCTCTATGCTCTCATCTCTCTTTGATATTTCTTAAACATAATGGGGCTCTACAGCAGATAAATTCTGTATCTAGAGACCAGAGTATGTATCAAAATCTGTTGAGAATCTGGCCAGCATTGGCACAGTGGGCAGCAGGATGTACTGCTCAGTGTTTTCTGCTGTGACTCTGTAACATAGCTTACCAGAAATGGAACATGGGGGAAATACTCTCCTGGGGGGGAAACAAGAAGTAAGTCACAGCAGTTTGAAATACATTACTGTCATGATGATCTCCTCATGTTTCCTAGTGACTGTCCATAGAGCCTCACGTAGAAATTCAGAATTAGTGCAAGATTTTAGACAGACTATTGTTTTTATTTCGGGATTTGAATCCAAGTATATTGTATATTGTTCTCACAGTTAGTTTTCCTGGATGCTGAAAGTTTCTATTTGTTTTCCTTTGCATTTATCTGTCTTTAGTAGCATGCATGAAGCTCATTATGTTTTTTCCATTAATTAGCTATCTACTCTCTTATTTCCTTATGAATAAACTATAATTCTCTGTTAAACTTCTCACATATTAACCTAAAAATTGGAGTTTCTGAAGACTCCCCTGTCACCACAAATGATTAGTATTGTTTCTCTAAGTATAGCCCTTGGTTTCCTGGTGATGTTTTTTTCAGTGCATTTTCCTAGTAATGATCTCTCTGAAACCACAGAGAGGTTTAACTGCACCAATTACACCTACCAACTATCCCATAACTTGTTTAATAAAAAAACTTTTTGCCTACACTTTGCTCTGAGAATGTGCATCTGCGTGGGTCTACTATTACTGTTTCTTTATTTTCAGAGTCACTCCTTGTCACAAAATAATTTTCCATCTTGGACCTTTCAATTAACATCTTTGTCTTCTCTGTGTTAATATGTATATTCTCCAGACTTTATTCCAGTGATCTTAGTTGGCCTGTGTTAATGGCCTCCCTTCCTATTATGCATCACTCTATAAATTTTGTAGTTTGTAGCTTTTTTCAAAAATAATCATCTATTTTTGTTCCAATTGTTCAGTATGGTCTGGGTCCATTTAGTGTAGACTTCACTGGCATATAGTGCTGGGATTTTTTAACAAAAATGTAAAGTTGTGAGCCAAAGCCCTAGAAAAAGCTTACAAAAATTACTTTTATCAAACTAATTCATAATCTCATAGGCAAAAAGGAAAGTTTATTTTTTCTGACAAGACTAATTTTCTGTGTTGACTGGCTTTAATTGTACAGTGATTGCATTCTATGATTTGCAATTTCCATATTAAATAATGGAACAATGCTTGCTTTTCTTTTGTCTTCAGAAACTCGTGGCATTTCCAGGCAGTTTTTTTTCTTAGTGTAGTTGGTTTTAATTTTCTTACTGAGGTTTAGAGTTAACACCTTTTGAACAAGTAATATTTTACTTTCTGATATTTCGGGACCTTCAGAAGTGAAAATATAGAACTTCTGCTTTGATACATCCCATGAGGAGAGTTTTAGTGGCCCAGAGGTGGTTAATCTTTCTGGTACTGTTTGTTACTATCACTATTAAATCGTATAACCCAGGATATAATTTTTACAAAGAGGTATATGATGAGAGGTTCATGTCATTGTTTTCTATTTACCACAATGAGTAAAGCTTCTGTTTAGACATTTCCCTGGTAACACTGTAAAGCGTCTGCTGTACACTAAGTCACCCAGAACATATTTCAGTGCAGAGTCCTGCTGCAGATAAAAGTAATAAATTTGGCTAATGACAAATTTTTAAAGCATTTTATGCATCTGAACCTATACTCTCATACTCTCACTGATGTTATTTACTTAGAGTTAACAGAAGCCTTGATCTTGTCTAGACCCCAAAACAATTAAAATGTTGAACATTTCCTATTGATCTGTATGTATAACATTTTTGGTGTTCCTTTGATCCAGCTTGCATGGTGCTTAACTGAATAAAATAACTTTTTGACCCATTAAAAGGAAACATACTTCAGTAAAGCTGTGATCTGATTTACTCATGAGAACAAACATAATTGGCATTCTTTATGCATCACTGGTTCTGGAAAAAAAATATTAATTAAAATCATCATACTTTCTACAGACCACAACTGGAGTCAGGACTTCTTTGTACTGGAAGCTTTACCACAAATATATCACTTGCTTGGGTATGTCATCAAATATTCACATAGTTTTTTAATTTATGGATGGACAGGAGGGAGGGATGGAGGTTTATACCCAGACCAATACAGACCCTACAAATAAACATAGACTATATCACTACAGAATTATGCAGCAGGCATAAAAATTGTCAGGGCATTTTAGGAATGCACAGGAGCATTATTGTAATTAAGTAAGGCTTTGATCTGTGATTGTGAAAGACCAACAAAAGTAAACATTAAATAAGGTGAATATAATACTTACATATAACATTGATATTATCATCTATAAGCATAATCAAAAAATCTTTGCTGTTCTGACAAGGAAAATGTGTAAGAGATTTGTTTGCAACTAAGGCTACCTGTAGCATTGTTAAGTGAATATATTTGACTTGTATGGCATTTTAATTATACTCAAAACCTATGAGACCAGTCAGATTGGAAAGCGGTTGTTAGAAATGAGTGTGTGTCTGTATCTGGATCCCACCTGATTTTTTTGGAGGGGCATGGCATCCTCAGGATCCTTCCATTTTCTCCTTCAGTTCTCATGGCTATACCTCAGGACATCTATGGGGCTCCAAGGGGACCTGAGCAAGTGCATTCACAGAATACCATTGCTAATCTCAAATTAGATACAATCGGTGGGGAAGTGTTCCCCACAGGGGCTTTTCCTGCTTTTTTTTTTTTTTTTTTTTTTTTTTTTTTTTTTAAGCCTTGGCTGATCTGAGGACTTGGAGCTTTCAAAACTTTTTGATTCTAGGTTTATTTATGTCTGGTAAATAAATGAAGAAAACTATTAGAGTAAATCAGTGAAATGGATCTTTAGATTCTCCCATCAAACAGGTTGGGGTCATCTACCTGAAGGAGTTAAGATGGTTTTCTTAAGAAAATAGTGAGTGAGACAAGAACTACCAGGTCCAAATTGCTGTGGCTATATATCTTTTCACAGTTGCTACTCTGTTTCTGAAATTGCCACCATGTTTTCTATAGCCATAGGGTTACACAGCTACTTCTGGCAGTTTATACTATCCTATGTTCTGCGAGAGACAGAAGGAGCTATGTCAACAGCAAGTTGTGTGCTGCATGCAACAACAACCAATTCTCAAATGTGGCACGCCTGATTTGGTGTCTTTGCTCCCAAATGGATAACGTGAGCATCTGAAAACAGCGAGTGCCTGATCTGATGGCCTTTGGTTAGATACCTTGGCACTTAAAATGCCAGCCGTGCTGTATGTAAGTACTCCTGGGAGCCACAGCCAAGTGACCAGCTACCTGCTGTAGCGGGAAGAGCCTTTCTTGCTCTCGAGGCTCAAGGAGCTGCTGGCTTCTCCATTGCCTGGCACCAGAGTGAGCTTCTCTCTGTGGGTATGTGTCCCACCTTTATTGGCCCCCTGGTAATAGGGGGCCTGCCTTAACCAGGCACAGGTGGACTCACACCCACTCTTTGGCAACTCGAGGCACCTGGTTTAATCTTGTTTCTCTACAACCTGGGATATTTTCACTTTAAATATTTAGACAAAAAAAATTTTTGTCAAAAAATGAAAATGTGAACTACGGCTTTCATCCCTCAAAAGCAAAAAGTTTCATATCCAATAAAGGAGACAAGTATGTGCATATTAGCTGGTGCGGCATCCCAGTTCTAAGGATTTCAGTGTAGCTTTAAGACCAGGGGAGAATCAAACTGTGTGAAAGCAAAGCTGCCAGAAAGAGCTAGGTACACAGTGATATTGAAATAAGCACATAATTTTGCTAAACTATTCCAGTTTTAAACAAAAATATTAAGGAAACACTTGGTGATCCTAAATCGCCATCCAGCTGCTTGGGATCTAATGGCTGTGCCTGATATTCTTTCTTTCCAGCTGCAAAGTCTGGACTCTTTTCAGAAATTGAAAGAAAAATAATTTCATTTTTATTTCAGCTTATTGAATTTATTTTAATTTTTTTCCCCAAGAGAAATGGTTGTCTGAAACAGAAGTTTGTGTTGTGGTCTCATAACTCAGCACCCTTGCAGAAAGGAAATGTGACACAGGATGCCCAGCCTGCAAGGACAGCTGAGTGACTGCAGGTTGTGAGCTGGCTTTTCAGTTCACCCTGCACCAAACACATACATAACCCCCACTTTTCCTCCTCTAAATACATGACCAGATGACAGAAATGAAAAATGGACTGAAAGGCAGGATTTTTGTGTAGGTGTTGTACATGTTTTTTATCTGTAATTTTCTTTTTCCTTAGTTAGAGATCTAGAAGAGGGACTTTATGCATTTTACAAGAAATCTATGCTTCCTAGAGCACATGGTAAACACAGTACAGTTGATCTTAACAGACAAAAACATATGCAGAAATGTATTGCAGTACATTACATTTATACAGACTCCAGATTGATTTACGCTGCATGATCTGAATTTGCAGTGTATACATTTGTATTGTAATAAAAATCTATTTTATCTTTGACATCTGACTTTATGGGGTTTCTGATGAAAAGCCACTGCTGATTAAATTTGGATTGACAAGGTTGGATTTTGTAATTGCAGGAAAATGGCTGCTGCGGGTTCCCCTGAATGACATTTCTTCCTCTGTACTTCCTTCAAAGTCCTGAAAACCCAGAACAAATCAGGCAACATTTGTCCCTGTGTTTATTCAGTATAAAGGAAAACCAATGTGTCATTGATAGTTGACCGGAATAATTCTTCTGGTAAATGTACATCTTCTATCAAACTACTGTTTAAGTATCTTTCAGACACAGAATAATTATTCATTCTAGCATTTCTGTCTTACACAAAATTTTTTGTTAGTTTATAGGAGATAAATCACAGCTATTACCTTTACTTACTTAGTGTCTGGCTCTTAATTTCTTGATCTCTGTCTGTGGATAGAAGTGTGGCCTTATTTTGCTACTTAGAAGTAGTCTGGGGAGACAAGTGAATGGAGTTGTGTGGAACAAAAACTAACAAAAGGAAAAAAAGAAATCAGTCTTCTTGATGGTTTTGAGTTTTTAGTGAGGTTTAAGATTTTTCATTTTATATAGACTAATATTCAGTTTAACTGAGGCATGGAGTTTAATATTATTGCCAGGAAAACCAAATTTTGCCATTGATGTAAGCCCATAATTCTCTTGTCTGCTATAGTAAGAATTATTTAGAATGGAAAATATACAACAAAAAGGATATAAATAAATAAATAAATAAATATATAAACAAAAGGAACAGGGACTTGAATTCTGTAATGCCTATAGTTACCCACATTTTAAGAAAATAAATAAACATAAATAGTTCTTAAACTAGTCAGTAAAGTTGAAAGTTGCTACAAGTTTACCCAAGTGCTTTCCAGACATGAAAACTTGAGCTTAAACATTCATAGTACTATTGTTTTCCTTTGCTAACAGTCCTTACTCACTGCGCTGGTCCCTGGATGTTCAAGCTAATTTTCATTTGGAATGGCTCAAAGCATTATAACAATTGGTCACTTTATATCTCATCAAGAAAGCTTATGATTGAAACAACCTCCTTCATTCAACAGTAGGCTTCTTTTTTCCTTTTTTTTTTTTTTTTTTTTTTTTTTTTTCCCCTCCTAGGATTCCTTCTGTTTGTGAAGGGCTATGCTCATGAATAGAAATATAAAAAAACTTCTGAAGCTCTTTAAAAGTTAAAAAAAAAAAAAAAAAAAAGCTAAAAGTCTTTGGGCTTGTGTGTTTATTCGTGTCTTTGAATATCGGTCAGTGGCTTTAACTCCAGGATCTTTTGATTCCCTAACCAGCACCAGCCAAATCCAGTGGAAAAATTAACATAGCAAAAGAACCTGATCGTCTCATAAGAGCCCCATTGAAAAGAAATACGGTGATAATGCCGTCATTGAGAGTCAGGGTGTCACTGAACATCTCAGGAGAGGAGAGTACCCACTCAGCAGCGACTGACAGCCTATCAGCACCAGAGCTTCAGGTGGAGCTCTGCACAGTCCCAGGTAGCTGTTAGCCAGTGAGGTCTCTCCTACACGGGTTCTGCTCGTTAGTATAATTCATTTAAAAATATGTCAGTCATAAAATAAAAAGAAAAAAGAATATCTGGATTTATTCCGGTGCTCTCACAGCAAATGGCTCTTCCTGCCTGGCTGGAATCTATCTCCTCTCTTCCTTCCCTCTGCTAAGGTTGGCTTAAGCATTTCTTACCCACTGCTTCAAAAAGTAGTGTGGAGATAGCTCAGCTTTCATTTGCTCATTTCTGGTTTCTTTTTGGAAAGAATTGGAGAACTACCCTTCTGAGCATATTGCCCATCATCCTATAAATAGCAGCTTCCAGGTCACTGTTGGTGTCTCCAGTGTTCTCACCACATTTCACTGTATTCCATTTCATCTGAGCTTAGTAAAGACCCTTACAACAAGGACCAGACTATTGTGTTTTGTACACAGTGTTGTTTCTGTTATCTAGCTGAATATCTTGACCTTTAATAGGCACCTCTGAGGTTGTCAAATCGTGTTTTATTTCATCAAGAATTGAATTTAGAGGTAGCAAATCTCTGTTACAGGCCTGAAATTTTCTCTATGTACTCTTCATGCCAACCTGCCTTTGCCCTCACAAGTGTTCATGAAGCTCAAATAAAAAGTGCTCTAAACACAAAAGAAAAAAAAATTATAAAACCTTTTCTTAATATGTACTTTCCTTCTTATTTACAATATGGACAATTTGGGTTCAGCTTAATCTGGTTTTATTCCAAAAATTAGGAAACGACAACATATTTTCTTCCTCAATAGAGCAGATTAGTCAACAAGCTGAGTACAACACAAAGACACAAAGCAATTTAAAGAAAGCCATTAAAGGTTAAAACATTTGTGTAATCAAAAGCAATGTTCCCTTCAGTACAGGACATTACATGAAATCTCGTTGTTCTGCAGGCCTTGTTGATTTTCACTGACTACAAACTAGAATAGGAACTTTCTACATAAATCTTTGGGTGCTAATACAGGAAGGTGGCCGTGTAATCTGAGCTGTCTGACCCTGGCCAAGGAGCAGACTGTAAACTCACTGCCTAAAGAGTTCTCAAACAATAAATGCTGGAAGGAGAACTTGCAGTTTTATTGATGTTTATCAGATTAAAGAAGTGAAATAACTGAATCAATGTGAGCAGCACATACAAGTAGGGGAGTGAAAGGGAAAAAATGCTTTTGAAGTGTGCTGTGGCCTCTCTTGGAGAGTTGCTCATTGATCTCTCAGTTCACCCTGTCAGACAGCTGGCATGGTGTGTGCTCTGCAGGCAGAGAAGCAGCAGCATTCATACAGCTGTGCTAGCTGGAGCACAGATGCTTTCACTTGCACTTGGTTGTTCCTAGCTAGCTTCCAGAGTTTGGGCAGAATTCACAGATATTTGACACACAGTTGATGAGCCAATAATTCACTGAAAATGGATATGGAGTTAATATATAGACTCGTCTTACTGTTCTCTTTATCAGACTTTACAAAGTTTATCTCTGTGCATCTGGTAGGAAGTGATGTATTCACATTGCATAAAAATTCCTTCTTGAAAGTTAAGTATCCCAAAAATGAATGAAAGAAGCCCTCTCTGCTTTATTTGTATCTAAGGGTTTTGATGTGCTTGAGAAAGTCACTGATGTCCTTACCCATGGTGCTTGGCTTGCTCTTCAAAGAACCTTTTCATTTGCCTGAACAGCAACTTCAATTTCCTTGTCCTAGCCAAGTCTCTGCCTGTTCACATCCCTTGGCTCCCTTAGGTCACTGCTGTTCCGCCAACAGTGAAAGTAGTAATGACTTTCTTATGTTAACACCGACTACTGGAAAGTGACTGGAATAAAAAACTCCTCACTTCTCACACACTGCCAAACAGCCTCTAGATGAGTGGTGGTTTTATCTCCTACTGCCTAGGAGGTTTCATTGAAAGCAGAAAGCCTGAGACAGCACAAACATGCTATTTATTTAAGTGCATGTTCTCCAGCTAGTTGTGGTTTAACCCATTCGTTATGCTTGGCTGCTCTGCAGCCTCTGATTTTCTAATTCATTGCTGCTGCTGGTTATCTCAGCAGCCCTGCAGAGGTGTGAGGCTGGAGTAGCAACCCCCTCTTCTTCTTAATACCACACCTTTGCTGTGCTTGACTAAACCTCCACATCAAGAGCTTTTACCCTGAGGGCAGCGTCACAGAATGCTGCCATCTCCCTGCTCCTCAGCATCACTGCTAGAGTGGTAAGAAAATTTCTTGGGATTAATGACAGTGAATGGAAATGCGGGATTTAGGCCAAACACCTTTCTCATTTTTCCGACTAAACCTCTAGAACTAAACCTGTAGAAGTCAGTGGAAACCAAGGTGACCCTAAGTGTACATTTATAGGAAAAGAGAAAAACACTCTAGTACAGACAACAAGTATTTTAACAAGAGAATCTAATCTTTTCCTTTTCTCCACATGTTATGCAGTGTTCAGTGAACACTGTATTTGCTGGCAAAGAGAAAAATCTGGGGAATCTATTAATCTTCCTTCACATTTAAACAAACACTTTCTCATAACCATGACCAAGAAAGGGAACAAAATTCCTTAGTAAACTTATATTAAGTGTTCTAACTCAATGTTTATTTTTTGTTCCTGAAAAATAAACCAACTGTATTGATAGCATAGTAGTGTTCAGCTCCTGAAGTCTGATGTGGAAGAGCTTAGGGAATATTTTTAACCTTGAATGGAAACTTAATTTTGTTTTCAAAATACCTGCAGCTCATAACAGTCTGAGCCATTCTGAGGCAAAAATTGTGGCCTTCAATGAAAGTTCATGTTACTCCTACAGGGTAATCATACCTAGGAGAAAAAATGCTAATAGTGTCCAGAGATAGGACTCCCTTTGAGGAAATCTACCCCTTCCCCTAACTCTATAGTATTTTGGTAATACAATTTTAAGACAGAGATCTTATAAACACCAAGGATGCTCACATAGAAAGTTGATTTCTTTCCACCAAATAGCTTAATTCCAAATTACTATGTAATGCCACCACTAAAGTTTCATGGATTTGCACAGGATTGATAAACCTGTGATTTTGCTTCTGGAAGCTTCTGAAGATAAACACCAAGCATTTATGAAATAGTGCACTACTCCTGTGAGTGTGTATTTTCAGGTATCATGCCAGAAGGGAAATATAGATATACTTACGGCAGTAGGAGAAGGAAAGGGAAGGGAAAGGAAAGGAAAGGGAAGGGAAAGGAAAGGGAAGGGAAAGGAAAGGAAAGGAAAGGAAAGGAAAGGAAAGGAAAGGAAAGGAAAGGAATAAACTTAGGGAAATACGAGATTTTAAATATGTGATTAAAAAGATAATTTGTCCTTGAGAAGCAAAAATATTTAAATTTAAGTTTGTTTCCTTTTTATTCTCATCAATTTTGAACACTTCATGCTAAAATTTCCCATGTGTGTAAGTAAGATTTTACTAGATTAGGATGTTGCAGCTTCCAAATGCAATATCAAAAGAAAAAGAAAAAGAAAAAGTAATAAAGAGCTGTTACTGTATTTTCATCTGTGAGATTTGAAAAAAAGATTGTGATTTCTTTCTGGAGCTTATCATCTGGGCATACTGCCAGAGAAATAATAAGTCATAAACTGCCTTGCATGGAAGTTCTTGTATTTTTAATAAACAGTGTTGTCATTGTGTGCCTTGGTTTTCCACAAGGAAGTCCCACATCTTTTGCAGAATTGAAAGAAAATGTTTTGCTTTTGCTTATTAGCTGCCTTGAAATAAGTTAAAATTATTGTAATGATGAAAAAAGGAGAAATTGTGTAAGGCAGGTATTTTATGGCAAGGAGTGTCTCATTATTTCATATTTCATACATTCTTCCCAAAATGAACCTTGCCAAATACTGTAATGCAATAAAAACATCACAGGCTCAGGATCAGAAATAGCTGCAGTGATACCTGGACTCATCTTCATTATCCACTACACCATCATATTTTCATCACTACTGCAAAATAAAATTTGAGAAGGAAATTACCCAGTGGACCAAATTATTCTTCTTTTTACTCTGTACTGTATGTTTTGAGTGACTCATTTCACTAAGGTTTATTGAGTTTTATGCCAATGCATTGAAAGGTAGAAGATTGTTCAAAATGACATTTCATCTTCTTTGGGATATTTGCAACTGAATTGGTATTTGTGTCAGAACTGTTAGGAAGCACCAATTCTGGATGATTGCAATGTGTTTATTTTACTTTGCTTCAATTGCTGTTACTATTTTTCTTTACCAGATTCAGCTTTTTCTAAAATAACATTTTTACTTTTTGTGTGCCACAATAGTTTACAGAAATGGTCTTGCCTCTGTCTCCAGTGCTGTCTTGGGAATATATAACACCATCCATCAGTCTGAATATCTCTGGGTGGCTAATACAGTGGATGATCCACATCAGCCTTATGAACTTAACTACCACACAAAAAGTACAGTGATGTTCAGTAAGAGCTCAGTGTAGGTGTAGATTATCTGTATGATCAAGGGTATTTATTCTAATGCTTTATGGACGTAATTCTGCATGACTCTGTGAGCTTAATTCAGATTTCTTTTGGTAAGGAGAGGAGACTCAGGTCATTTATGCTCAGTAAAAAAACAAGTATAAAAAGGAAAACAACAAAGGGTCTTGACAATTATTTATTGGCAAATCCCAGTTCCCATTAGAAGCAAACACGTTTTGCTTCAAAATGATGCAGATATCTCTGCACATCTGTAGCTTGGGAAAACACAGATCGACTCATGTCTTGAGAAAAAAACAAAACAAAACAAAACAGGCATACAGTTTGGAGAGGAAAAAAGGTCTTTAATATTTTGTGATTGTTACTTTTTGATAGAGGAGTGTGCACACAACCAGCCCTGCTGGGAAAGGGGGAAGAAGATGGCTCCCCACAAGTGCTTCACCCTGAATCTCCACAGCTGCCAGTGCTGGTCTTAAGAGCCAGGACATGCTCTGCTGTGGGCATGTGGGATATAGGGAAAGCACAGCAGGAATAGGTGGGATGAGAAACACCTGGCTGTCAGCTCTGTCTGTGATAGTGGGAGGCAGTTCTCAGGCACAGCCAGAGGTATGCAAAATGGGGGACTCAGCAGGAGTTGGGAGCATACCAATCTCAGCCTGCTCTGCTGTTTAAATTGGCTTCTTTATGGAAAAGAAGAATTTCCATCTCTCAAATTAATCTATGGATGAGCGCAGAGACGAGCAATAAAATACCTGTGGAAAGATGGGTGGAAAGCTGGAGCTATGCACCAGAGAAAGACCCTGAGTACCTTAGCAACTCAAGTGCCCAGTGGCATGAGCAGGGCTTCCAACTGTGATATTTCTTCCCATATACAGCTAGGGTTTTAGTTATGTTTCTTTCTGAAAATACGCCATTTTTGTCTAATTGCCTAATTTGGAGTGGCTTCATGTAGCACAGTCAGAATTCCTCATCTCCATTTCTCCCCTTGTCACTGTATTTTTATAATATTCATTATTTGTTACAACTAATTATGGATTTATTTCTGGACATAAATAAAAAACAGTCCCTTACCAAAGTAGAACATAATTTAACATGATCATAAATTTGCATTGTTTGTCTCTGCCTTAGATTCCTTCAGCTGCAAACTGAAACTCATGAAATATTTATGAAATATTTATGAAATATTTATTTTTAATTTAGAAATGCATTGCAAGATTCCCTTCATTAACACTTACAAAAATGTTTACATAAGAGAAATAAGAGATACAGTATCACGTCACTGTATTACTGAGGAGACAAGAAAGTTGTGGTTGGCTCTCCATACATATTTAGAATCTTCTATGGAGAAGTACCCTGTACATAGCATTCAAGCACCAGCCTGCTATTGTTATCTAACCAATTTTGTCCAGAGGGTACACTATAAATATGAGGGATCTACTTTGTCATAGGTTACATTTCACTTATCTTCTACACTAAAGTGTTGGTCTCTGATTTAGAATAGTTATTTTTCCACAAATAAAGTAATTTGATATATAAAAGTATGTTGGTGAAAAGTGGAGAAATTTGCCAGTTTACTTTTTGTAAGTGATCATCTAGGAATAAGAACAGGAGCATTTATTACTGCTGCTGAAATAAGTATTGTACTGACTTCTTTGACATCTTTTTCTGACTTCTTTTGACATCTTTTTTCCATCTGACAATGAAAAGTCTACCATCCACCTATGGCTTGTCCAGGAAAGAATTTTGTCTCCTTTTGAAATTTCCTATACTGTAGGTGACACCAGGCAATGCTTTGAGTTGATGCATGTAAAAGAGTGGAGGGGAGATCAAAGGAAGAGAGAAAGGAGTTTGGTCTGTATCAGTTCCATAGAGCAGAAGCAAGGCACTTATTTCATCACTGGAGTGTTTACCAGTGGCTATTATTATATGTGATCCCTGAAAGACTCCTTAAGTCTTTTATCCAGTCAGACTGGGAAAAAAATAAAATAAAATAAAATAAAATAAAATAAAATAAAATAAAATAAAATAAAATAAATAAAATAAAATATATATAAAGTTTTCACACACTAGCATAAAGTACTTAGTTATTAGGAAAACTTCAAATTCCTTTTACCCCTGCAAAATCAAATTTTCACATTGAAGCTTTTCTTCTATTAAAGAAAGGTTTTACAAAACAATTTCTTTTTAGGACAAAGCACCCACTTGAAAGCTCCACATGGCACAGAATCAGCATAGCAGTGGCTGTGCAGCAGAGGAGAGTGCTGGTGAGTTATAACAGGTATGTTGGTTGGCAAGGTAGAGCAGACAGTGTTTAGGTTTGGTTACATCACCTCTAGCCAATGAAATAATTTCCATTATCTAATAATCTTAATCTGTGATTAAGACTATGGTGATTGCTGGGAATTAGCTACAGTGGTCAGGTATTTTGCCAAATTATAGTGTCTTGGGACTAATTGTGGCTGCCTTGTATATGGGGAGATGCCCTTTTTTCAAAGGGGAAATGGTAAACTCATTCTTAGCAGGAAAATGAATCAGAGTACCTTTGATGATGCAGAATCTCCTCTCCCAGAGCACGCAATTCCTTCATGGAATAGGACCGAGCACACCCTGAGTCTGAGTCCCCCCCCATCCGACCCCGCCCGCGGCACCGTCCCCCTCCTCCACCGTCCTCCTGTTCAGACCCCGAAGGCTCAGGGCCAGCCTCAGACTTCCACTGCCCCGACCCCCTCCCAGTCACGGTGCCAATAAAGCAGCCGCACGGGCTGAGGGGAGAGGCCGCAGCATCCGCAGCCGGTGTCTCGAGGGGGGGGAGCAGCAGCTGCAGCTGTAGCAGATAACACTGGCTATGCTCGCCGCCCGTATCTGTGTTGTACCCTTGCGTGAGGGGATGGGAGGGGGGAGAAGTGACTGAGGAGGCAGGAGTGAGGGTGCTCTTTGTACTAAGGGCAAACTGTGCTTGCCAGTCTGCCCTGGCAAAAGGACCCGCACCTAATAACATTTGGGCTTGCACTCCATACGGAGGATCCCTGTTCTGTCGCGGGATAGCGGATGCATTTTCACAAGCCACTTGCCAGTTTTGATAAAACTGGAGCTGCTGGGATAGGAGCAATAACATTTTCGCAATCCTTTGAACATCATACGGTGTTAACAAGTGCGCAGAAAATACATGTTGAATAACAGATTGACTATACGGTGATTTTAACCCATATTGAGTGACTGCTGCTTAAGCTTCCTTTAAAACTTTTCAGTCTAATGCTTCCCAAACAGGACCCCCATTAATCATTACTGGAAATGCAGATGGAATAAACTGACCTTCAAGTGAGCATCTCTGACACCCCTTCCATCTTTTTGCTGTATATCCCACCCCAACACCCATTAACAAGATTGCCAGAGGTGGCGAAGGTGCCACGGCACCAATCTTCCACTGGTATGTCCTGGGAAATGAAAGGATTTGGTGGGGGTGGACATGGGAATGACGAAAATCCTGTGCTGATAGGTGGCGGAGGCGCAGGAAAAGCCAATGATTCTGACTTGGGTTTCACTGACTGCTGCAGGCGGCCTTCGAGAGCCTCAAGCTTTTGCAACAGTTCCCTTAATTGCATATCCCACAGACCTATCCACTCCTCCTTTTTCTCCAACGGAGATGGGGGAGTGGATGGTGGTAGCGGTGGATACAAAGATGAGACAACTGGTCTGGGTGATGAAGAACGGGAGTTAGAGACCGAACTGCTTCCTGTCTCTTCTTCTGCTGGCAGTGGAAATTCTGCCAGGCTTTTGTTTTTTTCCACGGGTTGGTCCCCGGGCTCTGGAGGTGCTGTTGCAGTTGTTTTGGCTGCACAAGCTCCTGCAGAGACCTTATTCACCCCAGCCACATGGGCTGGGACAGAGGCTGGAATAATTGGTCCCGTGAACAGCATATTTGTTGCGGAGGGAGTTTCTTTTGAAACTTCCGGAGTCAATGCGGCAAAACCAGAAGCTACAGCCGAATGTTCTGCTTTCATGTTTTTTAAAGTTTCTATAATTAACCTCCACAATGTGGAGAATCTGCTCGCCTCTTTTGAATCTGAACTTATGTCTTTCCATAGCTCTTGCCCTATCTTTTCCCAAGTAGGGATGCCAAAAGCTTCTCCATATGTAGAGAGTAAGCTTTTTTCTCTTGCTCACAGTAACAGGGCTTTCAGGGTAGACAAGTCATAACTTAGTCCTCTCGTAGAGAGTATATGTTGGAGGAGCTTAACCACTACTGCCTCTTCCTTGGACATAGTGGACCCCATCTCCTCCCTGGCCGCTCACCTAATCAAGGCGAGATTTCCACCATACTAGCTAGCGCTTTTTTCCTGAGTGCCGGGGCAGCACTCACCTACTGCCGGCTTCTGCCACCTCTTTCCGTCAGCTCCCGTCAAGGAATTCAACACCGATCCGAGGGTCCCTGTTCGGGCGCCACTTGATGACATGGAAGTCATGGACACCGCACACGACCAATATGATCAAGCAAATGCCACTTTATTGCCAAGATAGCTCAGTCTATGTACACTTGCTGGCTCCCGCTGATGCACAAGCCATTTGTCGATTGGTTCGTTTGTGCTGTCCATGGCCTAAAGCAATAATTTGATTGGATGATGTCTTCTCATCAAGTGAAGGGTTCTCTTCAGCCATATCTTATCCTGTCCTGCTTTCAATCAGGTGTGCCCAGCTTTGTTCTGCTTTTTGTGATTGTTTGATCAAACTTGTAACAATGGTTGACCTTTGCAACATTCTGGAGGTCTGCTGTGCTTGCAAGTCCTTGAGATCTGCTGCTTCTACAGGCCTCTTGTTTAGGTTAACCAGCTCCATTGTGTTTGGATTGTTCACTATGTGTCCATTGCTTTCTAAATATCCCACATACCTTAGTACTCCTTCTTTTGGTGTCCTAAGGGCTTTTTATAGTATGGCAGCTCATATTCCTAGTGGCTGAGAAGACTTGTTAGGCCTTTGCTTATAAGAATGCTTTCATCATCCTGAACAGTGACTTGACATTAAAATTATTTTGCCTGAGAAAATGAGCACTTAATTTATAGCAGAAAGAAGTGGGTTGATCTAAAGTGTTCAATGCTAATGAAATAGCTAATCACCTGAAATTATTCAGACTATAGGCATATTACATGCAGTGCTGTAGAGAAGGGTACTTTCCCAGACACAGAACTTGTTTCTGTCACCAGTTGTGTGGTAAGACTGGGGAGCTGGGTCCTGTCCAGGCTCCAGCTAACCAGACAGACAGGTTTAATGCCCCTTGATGCAGATTAGTTGAAGTTTCTCATCAAGACTTGATCTTCCTCTAGCAGAAGGTACTGATCCCTAAAATTTGGTGCCAGAAGTATTTTTGAAATCTGTGCTAAAGATCATTCATTTAGAGGAAGAAAAAAACCAAAGCAAGTCAAACTGTTCTTAGTATTTCTTAAGCTAACGTAGATTACTTTGAAATATCTGCTTTAAAGACTGAACTGTCTGTGAATCATGTCAACAAATGTAAGGAGATTGTAATCTTGAAGTGTGGACATGACAGAGAATTTTTAAACCAGTTGGTTTGCATCTAAAAGAAAACAAGTTGCTTCTTCCTACGTTTTCTTTTCCAAGGCGTTGTGGTACTCTTTGTTTGAGAAGTGAGGCTTTTCTGAAACCAGAGGTAGCCAGAAAAAAAAAACAATTTAATTTACAATGTAATTTACAATTTAATTTAATGATGAGGAAGGTATTCTGAGGAGCATGGTAGTAAAATAGCTGAGGAAAAGTGAGATAAATAAGATGTCACTGATGTCAGCACTAATAAGTTTCCTGTTTTCAGCAGTGGAGGTATGTGGTCAGAAACAGCTCAATTATGTTTCTGTGTGCAGTGCAGTTAAAACCAGAAAAACATTGCAGTGTCTGGGTTTGAAGGGTAGCTCTCACAGCAGCAAAATATTTGAGACACTTCCAGATATAATCATGGGGAATATTCAGGAATTCTTATTTTCAGCTTGCAAGGAGATACAAAGCTTTCTTTTAGTGACTTAGAAGACAGTTCTAAAGAATGACACACAAATCAGTGTCTCACTTCAAAGGCTGCTCCAGTTCGCATAATCATTTAGGAGTCAGCAAGCTCTCTTCTGCAATGCACTAGACTGGAAATCAATAGACATGTTTTCTAACTTATTGCTCCTTATACTTCTAGTGTGTTAGGAGCTAGCAATCTTAATCTATCTATCATATCACAGATATTGCACAATTCTAAATACGTTGGGAAGACATAATTCAGATTCTTATGCCCTGTTGTAAAACACATAATAAATAATATCAAACATTATCTTGAGAGGTTGCTTTTTAGTTTTCTGGTGAGAATAGGAATGCAAGTGTGGACTTCAGCTGTGTGGATGAGGCCTCTGAGTTTTTAGAAATGCCAGTCATTTTAAAGCTGCTACTTCATCTGTGAACTTGCAGGCATTTCAAATAAAAATGGTTTATTCTTTGAAAGCGTGTGTGCATGGATATATTTGGTCAAGTATGTAGAAAAACCTACCTACAGAGCTTGTATCTGTACATATTCAGGGAAATCGAGAGATTATTTCTATAAATTATAATAAAATATGCAAGTAGTATAGAAAATGAAAAACATTGTAAAATGTTAACTAAAAAGTTCAGCCAGGCACTAGATACAAATTCCAAGATTCTAAATAAACATATTTTTGCCTTTCTAGATTTATATGAGCTGTTTCTTTTCTCCACTAACTTCCTCTTAGTTTTCAGAGATGTCTTTATATTTGGTTTATTTGGCCTACTCTTCTACTTCTAGTGCCCAAGTTTGATTTTCAGTCAGAGTTCCATTCTGGGGGTGCTCAGCACATCAGTCCTTTGAGGGCTAAATTTGAAAAGCATAGCATCAATGGTATGACTAAGTGCCTTTAGAGTACATTGTAGTGGTGAGTTGAATCATTTATTTCCCAAAGCTTTCCAAAGAACTGTCTCCAACTTTAGATCAGGGCACATGCTCTGCTATCTCTTTAATCAAGTGACAGAACAGCCACAGTAGAATGCCGGAAGAGGAACAATTAATTACTTAGGTAATTTGAACATCTTTAAAAATTGATTCCACAGCAAAGTAAATTAAAATTACATTTTCCTCTAGACATTAAAAAATTGTAATAAGGAGTCACAATGGATTATGAGCAGTACAAATTGTTCAAACTAACTCAACTGTAAATTTCTTTTGGTAAAATTCCAGAGGTCTAGTTAAGCCTTACAGAAAAGATTTCTGCCCTGGTACTATGCTGCTTTTGAAGTTCCTTTCTTTCGGTACCATCAAAGAGAAGCAGGAGACTGGACCAGTCATTCTTCTTCAGACTAGAGGATGAAAAGATCAAGAAGGAAACTTGATACTATCTTTAAAAAAGAAATAGGCTACTGCCTCAGGTCAGGAGCAATGGGAAGTGACCTATTTCATATCTAGTTTGGATCACATAATCACAGAATTGTCGTAGCTAGAAAAGACCTCTAAAATCACTGTGTTTAAGTGTCAACACCACCCCCTCAGACAAAATATCTGTATCAATATCTGTATCACCCACTAGAACATGTCCTGAAATGCCTTATCTACCCATTTTTTAAATACTTCCAGAGATGGTTATTCCACTGCTTCCCTGGGCAGCCCATTCCAATGCCTGACTATTCTATCAGTAAACGAATTCTTTCTCATATCTAGTCTATATCTCCCCTAATGCAACTTCAGGCCATTCCCTCTACTCCTATTATTGTTCACTTGCAAGAAGAGGCTAACACCTACCTCCCTACAACCTCCTTTCAGGTAGCTGTAGAAAGTGACATGGTCTCATCTTGGTCTCCTTCAAATTAAGTATTCCCATTTCCCTCAGCCTCTCCTCACAGGACTTGTTTTTCAGACCATTCACTAGCTCTGTTGCCCTTCTCTGAACTCACTCCAGCAGCTCAATATCTTTCTTGCAGTGAGGGGCCCAGAACTGAACATAGTGCTCAAGGTGCAGCCTCACCAGTGCCCCAAGTACAGGGCAGGATCACTGCCCTTCTGCTGCTGGCCAGACTTTCCCTGATAAAAAATAGGATGGCATACAGCTGGCTCTGGGCATACAGCTGGCTCATATTCAGCTGGCTGCTGACCATCACCCCCAGGTGCCTTTCTAGAGCTGGTTAGAGAAAAATGATAGAGTTCTGAGATGATAGCAGAGAAAGCACAAGTAGCAAATTACTCCAATGAAAGCTTCTGTAGGCAAAAGCTTTCCTTATAGCTATTGAAAATATGTAAAAGTGCAAAGTAACAAGTGTAAATATGTTCTGGTTTTTCTTTGAAGTAATGCCCAGTGTCACTTGACCTTCACTTGTTCAAGTTAGTAGGACTATAGATATACAAAGCTAGATGGTGTTTGCTCTTATTGGATGACAGATGTTCTCTTATCCTTGAGTTTATGCAGCTAAGTGTAATGAATTTATAGCTGGGTTATGCAAAATTCTGAGCATCCTCAGCTCCCCCATCAGCTGCTAGGCCAGCTAGAGGGTCTTAGTACTTCCCAGGAGGTTCATAGCACTTAGGAGTCAGGGACCTTATTAGCTGAACTCTTCACCTTTTAAACACTTGCTTTTGAGATATCCTTAGTTCTATAGAAAACAGTGTTCAGATTTTCTGGGATCACTCTCTAGTGACTCTTATTAGGCCTGAAATTGAAGACCTACCCCTCTTTTCAGGAAATTGGTCAAGTGCTGGGAAACTGTCTCAAATGGTCACTTGAGTGATGCAATTAAGTGAATGTAGCAATCCCACTAAAATATTACGATATTGAAATAAATATATATATATTGTGCAGAGCTAATAAGAGTGATAAGATAATCTTAGTGCTCAGTACAAAATGCTGAGTAAAAACTAAACAGTTCCAGATGCTGGATAAACTCTGCTTGAACTTAACACTGCTGCAGTATGAAAGAATTGGTTGAAGTCTCTTGCCAGCCTGGGTCCTAAGGGTGCCTTGAGCACAGCCATCCTAGAATTGTCATTCTCTTCTTCAAAGGAGGTGTCTTTTGAAATGGCAACCAACATTTTTTAATTTATTAATATGGACCCTAAGATGACACTGGAAAATGTATAAAAGGAAAGGTCAGATTTAATGAGCCACTGTACAAGTTTATAAAAGGGAAATACGAACACTGAGTATGCATAAATATACACTTTATACACAATGCACTAACAAATGTGCAAAGTGGCACTCTGGCAATCTCCATTTATTGAACACAGGCACTGAAAATCAGGATCATGTTGTGAGAAGTATCTGTTCAAGTGTACTGTTCCCGGAATTTGTGACTTCATTGTGAGGTAAATGGATTCTTATTTTCAGGAGTGGTGGAGATATACACCTTCTTTTGATGACACTTAGAGTTTTGACAACTTTGGCAATCTGGCTGTTGGTCATTCTTATCTGAGTTGGGCACTCCAAAGGGAGACGGACAGTTTCAGTGCATGCTTCTTCGGTAGCTGGTTTTATTATACTGTATTAAAGCATGAAGATACATCCCAGAGTTATTGATTAATTCAGTTGCTGTGTTTCTTTTAAATTAGCAAGAAAGACAACCTGATAAGCTAAATATTGGTTTGTGCCAATGATTTGGAAGTAACCTAGGAGCAAGTGATTCTTAAATATATTTGCGATAAATTGAATGAAACAATAGTTTCAAATGAAGTAGAAGACCCCCAAAATTTTCATATAGTGGGTTATAGTAACTTACTTAGTCTAGTTAGGACTGAAGAGAATGATAAGGAAGATCAGAGACATCTAAGAAAACTCACTAAGTGGTTAATGCAACTAAAATTATATTAATCTGTTGATTAATGCAAATAATGTATGTTAAAAAGTGACCTCTAGAATCAGAAATATGTCTAGAATGGCTTCTGACTATTTTGATTGCATATATAATGGCTTCAGCACACATATAGGTAGATGTCATTTTAGAGCTAGAAAATACTCTGTGACTCGGGTACCTGTTGCCACCCCATCGTTCTCAGACACCATTTATCTGTGCATGGGTTGTGCTCCAAGGACCTGTCTCCTCTACTGCTGTTCCCTCCCGTGCTACTTGCACTGCAGACAGTGGGACCAGAGAGACATCATTGCTCTAAAGTGCCGACAGAACTGTGACATGTAATGTGACACTTAGGTTCCTTTTCCAGCTCTTAACAGGCCTTGCCATCCCTTGGCTAGAACTGAGTACCCCTGATCCCTGCTGTCATATCATCCAAGTACTGCACATTAAGCTTCATGTACAAAAATTCCTACTCATGAAAATTTCACTAGCATTCATTAAGAGGAGTTTCTCCATGGTCATCACTTCTCATTGTAAAGTCAGAGAGTTATTTTAGGGGTGGTTGTGAAGCCCATAGTATGACTGTGTCAACTTCTGGATTTCACTGTATGCTCTAGATGGATATAGTTACAGAGCAACTCTAACATAATTTTAAAAAACATGCTTAAAGGGGTTAATTCATCTTTGCCATAACAGTTTCTAGATTCCTGCTGAACTTCAGGTTTGACCATGGAATAGCAACAGGAGGTAGTGACTTCAAAGTTAATACATTTCCTGGGTCCTTTACCAAGTTTATATTAGCAAATATTAAAAGAAATTTACAATAGCTAATTCCAATATTATTTAATTTTATATTTTAGTTCTACAAATATGAGCTTTAGTCTGTAAATTTGATTTCACCTGACTATTCTCTGCAGAATGAAAAGCACATTTTTAGTTTTGTTTTGTTTTGTTTTTTAGACTACTTCAATTTGGAAAAAAATTATCTCCAAGAAATTGTTGTTTTTGAAAGAATGGGTATCTTACACCAGCTCCCTCTAAATTTTTGTCTTCTTTAAACAACTCTGTATTTTTATGTAAGCAATATGCATGCCAGGCAGAGGAAAAATATTATGTGAATAGGGTACTTCATTTAGTTCTTGATAGAACAACATGAGAGGAAAAAACACAGCAGTTCATAGGAATTAATTTATGACATAAACTAGAATATTTATGTCAAAAGAAGGAGACAATTTGCATCTAAAAACAAGAGACAAGGACTGGCTTCATGACTGGTTCATGCAAATCTTGTGTGAATTGTAGGAAAGTATGAAAATTACTTGCTGTGTCCATATGATAAAGTGCAGAGCATTGTCTATTCCTGGACAGATTATAGTGTTTCACTATGATGGAATCATGTTAAACAAAACATACTGTCTGCCTGAAATTGCAACATTTTTTCAATAGGAGCAGACCAGAATGAAATAAATAGTTGAGATTCAGTCCACTGTAGGCAATATGCCCAAAATAATAGATGATGTTTAAAAATTATATTTGGGTTCCAAATACCCACCCAAAAGCATTCCACTTGGCAGCTTGACAGACTAGTCAGTTTTTACAATTTTATGCCATTAAAATCAGAGGTCACATAAAGTGTAACTATCTAAATGTTAAACTAATTACTACTACCCTTTGTCTATAAAGGGCTTTGTTCCCTGTCAAGATGCCTTGACACTTTTGTATAAATACCATAATTCTCCTCACCTACCATCCCTCTCTTCCTCCACCCCAACCTGCCCACAAAATGTCTCTTCACACTATGTCATAATTATTAATTACATGAAACTCAGGCCTTGACATTTTTCATTAATGGCCCTCTTCATTGCTGTTTCACACCAAGACTGCATCCAGCCCCTATGTAACTGGCTGCCATTAAAAAAAAAAAGTTAATATTGAAGTGAAACAAAATACTGAGATAATTTTTCACAAATTAAAATGATTGGCAAGCTCTCTTTCCACATTATGTACTTGTGATGTCATTTGGCACGACTCCTTGAACAATGCCTGTGTTGGGTTGTCATGGTTTGATTTGTAATTCCATTTTATGACTTAAAGCTACTCCCTACAATACCTCCAAATGAGCTGTGGATGGAAATTTGATATAACACTTGGGATGGTTTTGAAGAAATACATTTCTCCCTACACACCAGTTTTTCTAGTCATTTCCAGAGGATTAATACCATTGTTGGTAATACAAGAAAACTTTTTAGTTGCTGTGGTTACTTGCATCATTTCTGACCTTTCTGTTTGAGATGTACCCATTGTTCGAAGTTGTAAATTAAACAACTAAAAATTATTTGGAGGTACTTATGACAATATTCAAGATTTAATTTTGTTTTCTATCTGCCTGAATGTATTACATGCAGATCAGTCTCCTGAACAACATTGATGGCTCAGTCCTTCAAGATAATGAGCCTACTGAACAAACTGGCAGATATTGACACACATCCTGAAACAGCAAGTATGTGTTTGTCTCTTCTTGGGTCCTTCATTGTTTGTCTGAATAAGAGCTACAATGTTCACATCTCACAGTCTTGAGCCTTGAAGTTTCTACATCATTACTGAGAAGCTTCTGTGAACATGAGGTTCAAAAAGAGAACAATACCAAATTGTCTTTTTCCTTCAGCAGAAAGTGAAAGTAGAAGGTAGAGAAGCAGAAACATATACTGGGGTCATAAGAAGCAAAATGTGTTTCACAGTGTGGTATATATTATGAACTTTAGTGCTTTTCTGCTGATCGTGGCCCTTTCCATATAAAATATTTCTGACTATGAAATCTGAATCTTCTTGCTTGAATTTTAGCCTGTAACTTCTGTAGACACCTGAAGTAGTCTTGTAAGAGTCTAGAAGACTTTTATTAGGCCTTCCCTCCATCTTTTAGGCTAAAAATTTCGTTTTTTCCAATATTATATCATAATTCATATTTTACAGACTGTTTAAACTTTTTATTGCTATATTTGGGGCCATCTGTGATTGGTTCATAAATTTCTTGAAGTGTGGTCCCTGACCTAGGCATAATAATCCATTAAAGCCTTATCAGTGCTGAGTAGAGCAAAAGGATTACTCTACAAACTTGCATGCTATCTGCATTCCAGAATGACATTTCTCTGTTAGCAGCAGCAAGTCGATGTCAGCTTGTGTCCAGTCTGTGGTCAACTATAATTTCTATGCCCATTTCTCTCTGAATTTCTTCCTCCTTAGCTCTTCCCTGTTTTGTCTCTGTGAAGGCTGTTATTATTCCTGAATATGGTCCTAGCACCTGTAGAAGTTTAAAAATATCTGGTTTTCTATTGATATCTCCAGTTTATCGCAACCATATGGAATCCTCTTCTTTTCCTCTGAAGTACTTAGAGTGTAGCAGACTTCATTTGTCTCCAACTCTAATGAGCCTATTCTGTGATGTGCCATTTGAGTCCATAGTGAAAATTGTGTATAGCTGTGGACCCAGGACAGTCTCAGCTGGAAAATGCATTTGATACATGCTCCCATTATCAGGGAGGAGAAGGGGATTGGTAGCATCTGTTATTTGGTTTAATTGCCAGGCCAGTGTTAAACCTAACTATCCATCTTTGCTCACATACGTGAGGTCCTTTTTCCCTCGCTGGCTCATGATGAGCAGTATGGTCACAAGAGATGATATTACAGGTGTAACACCACTGAATGCCATATATTAAAGATTCACACTTCTATTTTGCTCCTTTCAGGGATAAAGACAATCTGCAAAGCATTGAAATTGTTCTGATTTATCTTTTTAAACACTGCAACTGCATCATCATTACAGGCTATATGTCTCCTCAAGAGCTTTATTTCTGAAGAATACCATTCTGAAAAATTTGGATTGACATCCAGTTAACAGAGCAACAGTTGAAAGTACACATTAAAAAACACATTTTGTATTGCTTTGTTTTTTTCTGAAACATATAGAATGAAAATATTGAGACATATTTGTTCAGTCTGTATGCTCTTGATGTACTTCCTGTAAGTCTGCACATTTTAAAAGTCTGAGTAATTTAATGAGTGTGTACCGAACACAACATGAATTATTTCTACTATACAAACAGAAAATCATTACATGTTTCAAATTCAGATAAGTATTAGTTTCAGAAACCTTGAGCATTTTGTGACTGGATTTCATCAACTATGAAGCCTCCTGTTATGAAGGGGTATTAATCAGAAGTATGCCCAATTGTATGTAAAATGGTAATGGACCAGTACAGAAAGGAATGTGGAATGTCCTGCTCTTAGTTGTTAATAGGCTTGAAGTACTTTATAAATGCTTGTGTACAGTTTATACTCAGAAATACGGAATGTTTTGATTATTAATTTAGAACACTAATCCTATGTTTTGACTCCAGAAAACAAAAAACAGATCACCAAAAGACTGTTTCCCATCATTGCTGTCACCATTAGTATTTTCTATAACACAGTAGCCAAAACTTAGTATGTAAAACTCAAAGTGTTCTGTAGTTTGAAAGCAGTACCATTCCTATACTCAGTTTTTTTCTGAGCTCAGGAAATAGAGAATTGTCTAGCTGTCTTTAGGATATTACAGAATAACAGCAAAACAAATTTGACTTAGGATATTGCCACTTGTGGATGATAAAGGTAACTGTTCTTTGGAAACACTAAGCAGATGCCTAGAGAACAAAATGTTGATAAGGATGCATGACATTTCAGAGATGCTGAGGCACAGACCAAAACTCAGTGTTATCAGCTACTCACCAAAAGCAAATATTCCACTCTGAATGGATCACAGCAGCCTTCATTCTTATGGCTCTTAGTTTCCTGAAACCTTAAGTCCTTTCTAAGGGGTAAAGGGTTCACTTTGTAATACTTCCTTTAGGGGAAACTAGTACAAACTTGTTTTTACAGATTTTGAAACTTAACCTCTGGATGATTAAGTTGCTTATGCCAATTCAAAGGTGAAACACAGAGTTTAGGAGGTTGTCTCCTAAATGAATATTTGGTTTAATCATACAGTTTTGCAAGCACTTAGAATGGCCAAGAATTGAAAGACTCCAGACTTGGTACGAACAATACTTGTAGTTCTTTTACAAGTATCCTTTTTACAAGTAATACTTGTCCTTTAGTCCTACAGAGAGTTCTTGATGTGGTATTAGGTGCCCTGAACTCTGTACCCATTGAAATCTGTGTAGAACTTTATCTACTGTCTTCACTATATATTTTCCTGGTGCTCACTTAGGAAAATATTTATGCAAATGTATAGAGTAATCTCACAGGCTTTGGTGAGCTTTACACCTCAAGCAGAAGTGAACTGACTGTTACTATTTTTAGTCCTCTAGCGTGGAAGAGCTCCCAATCTGGATATTTTTTTTTTTAAGTTGTTTGTCCAAACAACCTCAAAGCTATTCAGTGTGGAAAGGCAGGCTATCAGCGTGTAGTCCTCGTACCTCTGAAAATGCATGTCTCAAGGGCCTGGCTCTTCCAGTGAAATGCAAAGCTGAAGCCACTAAGACTTATTTCTGTAGGCTTTCAGCTAACTGAAATATGTTTAGAATGAGCTGAAGTGTGTTTACTTCCAGTATGGATGGAATTTATTTAGTTCTAAATATGCATATATGGCGTTTTGGTGTTTAGAATAGATTCTTGTGAATGCTGTTACAGCCTGAGAGTCTTATAACATAACTGTAAGCCTTAAAAAAAACCTGCTTTGTGGACCCCTGAAGTCTGGTTTCAGAGAAAAGTGGGCATGTAAGGAGCTGTGACTTGAAATCATGTCAAATTTAATTTCACAACTAGAAACTGAGGATGAGGTCTTCTTGTTTGGCTGGATAAAAAAAAATTCTCTTATACAGCTGAGGACATATGCAAAGTCTTAATATCAAATCTTCATCAAGATGATATTTCTAGATAAATGAATATGTGTTGGTCAATTATTTATTGCTGTTTTTACTGCTAGTATATTTTACAATATGATAGGAGCAAAGCAACAAAAAATATTACTAGGAAATATTCACAGTTTCTCCAGCAAATGCTTGCAACTAATTTTTGTTTTATTGTTACGACAATATGTTTGCAGAAAGTGAATGTTGGACTTAAAATTGAGATTAATTAAATTATGAGATAGAGTTTGTTTCAAACAGATTTAGCCTGGAAGGCTATCCAGTCAGGAAAAGGTCAGGAAAACCAAACTGAGCAAACAGTTCAGATATATTGAACACAGAAAAATTTCATATGGTTTGATGTGATTATCTTGTTGAAATTAATATCAAGTAACATTTTGTATGTTGGCCAGCAATTTCTCAACATGACCCCGCTGACTCTTTTCTGTTCTTCCCACTCCTGTTTACTAGCACTCTACTTCACAGAGTATTCCATTAAAACTAGTTGTGTTTATAAGACAATTTACTACCTTGCTAAGTGAAACACAAAAAGCACGATTTTTGAGACTCCTTTCCTTCTATTGTCTATGTCTAGCTGTAACTAACTGCAGAAGTATCCTATTTTCCCATTTTTATGTAAATGAAACTCAAGAAAGCAATATTCATGTTGCTTATTCCCGTGGTCTATCTTGCAAAAATCATTAGGGCCTGACTTTTCCACAAAAAGGAATGCAGATGCTGTCTGCTTGTAAGTTTGTGATTCATGCTTCCTGTCAAGGCTACCAAACCAGTGAAAACACTGGAATGTAAAAAAATAAGCATGATTATGTATTTCAGGAAAACAATTTTCTCAAGAATGTTTCTGGAACAACTCTTCAGTGCTTAGCTATTCCTAGTTGATTTTTTTGGTGATGGAATGCCTACTGGCACCAATTTATACTATGGAATTGTCCCAGTGGAAAATACTTGGCTTTACTGTGTTTAAGGTGTCTCTTTTTTTCAGATTCTTGTAGCAGCAAATCCTTTTGCAGCTCATTACTTAATGTAAATTAAACAAGGCTTCTTCCAGGAAAAAAAATGTTGATCTCTATCACCTCACAGTGAACTTCTTTTCTTAAATACACAACACATGCTTTTGGAAAATATCTTCAATTTAATCTGGACACTGTAAACGCCAAAGACAAGACTACATCCTTGTTCATCCAGGGGAAAGAAAGGAAATGCAGATGATACCTTTTGTGTATAGAAGTCTACTTGTATGATATGACCAGACTTGTATGTAATGCCCATTAAAAATGGCGGCCTATGTCACTAAGAACTCAAGTCTAGGATCTTATACAAAAGTGTCCTGAATATACTGAGAGACCTGCTTTGCTCTTCACTAACATCCCTCCATACATGGTCAGTTTCTGCCAGAGGTTTTTCCACAGCTTTTCCTTTCCACTAGAACTGCCACTGAAACACCAGTATAGATCGTGCAAAAGGTAGTATAGTGTTTAGTTCAGACACGAAACTCATGACATTAGCAGCTAGAAACTTAATTATAGGGTCGGAAAAATATAGAATAATGACACTGATCTTTGATTATGAATATCATATACTTCATGTACAATCCTAATTCATTTGGAGGAACAATGTATCAGGAGTAAATATCTGTATAAGATTTTACTGCTGCTGTTGTGGACTGTTTTAGTAGATCTGTGTTGGAGGTGTATTGCCACACTAGCTTTGAATTATACTTTTGCCAAAAAAACAAAAAACAAAAAACAGAAAACTGCTCCCACTGGAGCAGTTGCAGTATGTGGAAAAGGAACTGTTCCTGAAATCAGTGAACTCTATTTTAAACTACCAAAGCAAGTTGCTCCTGTTTCTCCTCCCACTTAACCTATAACTCTTAAAAGTATACAGTTCCCAGATATAGATGTAGAAAACCTAAAATTAAAAACAAATCACTCATCTTTTCTTTTGAAGATTGTGAAACTGCATACTTTGTGTTTATGGAATAGCTACTCTCTAAAGGTAGAATATATAGCAGAATACTGCTTAGTCCTTATGCCAGGTTTATATTTGTAGCTTTTTTACTTTAATCACTCGTGATTTATAGCAGTACTATAATGAAATAGGACGCAATATTCTCTGTGAATCATCTATGGTTTGGAATAAGTGAATAAATCAAGCAGTTAGATAATGCACAAGATCTGCTATTCAAAATCTGCAGCATTCAGTTCTAGCTCCTGTACTAGCTCTTGGATTACATCCAGATGACTGGAGGACAATTTTCCCAGTAAAACGAGCAACTGTTTGATTTCTAGAGGATACAGATTTATTTTTTAAACATTACTGCTATACAAGCTTACGTTTCTCTAGAGGTTATGTAAATAATGGATGATATTTTTGATGACACTTCTTTCATTGGTTTAACATTGGTAGGTTTTGAGTTCATTAAAATTAAATACAACTTTTAAATTCTTGCTATTATTATTTATAACTAGTGAAATTTACAGAAAGTAAATCAGTGCTCATTTTGGCTATATGGAATTGTAAGGTTTACATGATTATATGAAAGTCATGGTGACATTAATAAGATGTCAAGCATTCAGCACACACACAAGTTATAAAATATTACCCTAAACTCTGAGGACCTGACCTCTTTTCCAAAATTTGCCAGCAACATTATTCATGAAGGTCTTAGTATTGCTTGTGCCATGTTATCATTGGAAAAATGATGTGGGTAAAGGGCCAGAAAGAAACTCTTATAACTGAGTAGCTCTACTTCATGCATTGTTATTTTCTTTTTAATTCATATTCCTTTCTTTTTTTTTTCCTCATCCCTTACATTGCTTCTTTGGCCCTCTTGCCAGTTTACTGCACCAAAACAAATATCTACTATCTTTGCTAGTAGGAGTATGTATAGTGAACCATTACAAAATCACTCTTACTGCCTTCTTTTTTAAAAGAAAAATCTTTTGTGGGGCACATGTACATTAAATATCAAAGGAAGAAATTTCAGTCTAGCTGGAAATACCTAGTAAAAACAATATTAGACAGAAAACACTAGCTTGTCTGGCAGTGTCAGGGTTATAGCCATCTGCTAAGCCTATGAGAACTGAGTGTCCAGTTTGCATAGCTAATCTACCAGAATGTAAGATCATAATAACTGATCACTTTTTTCTCAACTTTCAGTACTGGAAGTTGTTGAAAACTATATCAGATTAGCTACATTTCATAGCTTGCCTGTGTGCTTCCATCCACTGTGAAGATCTAGATTCATTATTTTATCCTCACTCTTATGGCCTTTGGCACAGATTTAATGCCATAATTATATGGAATAATGAGGAATAAAACCATGGGAAAATACCAAGAAAAATTACCCAGATGCTCCATAAGGTTAATTCTGTTTTATAATTTTTGTATTTGTATTGTATTCTGTGTACCTGGCTTACCAAAAATCTTAGGATAGTTCCTTCATTTATAAGACAGCATATCAGGTTGGCCTTATAGACTTTCTAATATTATTGTGAACTATTTTTGTTGTGTTTCAAAAGAAACTTTGAATGTTGATCAGGCACAAGTCTTGTCATAATTGCCTTCATAGTATTTCCCATATTTTCTTCTAAAAAATAATCAAACTCCAAGAAAATAATAAATATTAATAAAATAAGGGTATATTATTTTATTATTATTACAGTAAATAGTTTTTGTAATTGTGAAGATAGGCTGCAGGAATACGCCCTGATAGCTGTTGATGAAGTACAAACTGGCAGTAACGTATGCAGAGAGGCTCTGTCATCAAATCTATATCTAATTAGTTGATTGTCCAAATAAAAAGAAAAATTATTAAACCAGATAGAAACATCTGATATTTCAAGAATAGAATAATACTACAGAATGAAGTCCTTATCTACGCTTCAATATCCTTGAATCTTAAAAAAATGTTCTTAAAAAAATGCATCAAACTATTCATGTTTCATTGCTTCCTCATCCCTGTAAAGATTCCAGATACTGTTGTTTCTTAAAATGCATTAAAAATCTGTTGTATAGCATCTGTACTGTTCTGCAGCACTCCTGACTCTGCTAGTCACACTTAAAGTGCATGTTTACCTCATTACTAAGCTTTGGGAAATATGTTGCTCAATCTGCAACAGTTCCTCATTTGGCAGGCAATAGCACTGTGCATAATGACAGATAAATAAATAGCTAAAGAATTATTGCTTCCCTGATGATGATAAAAGCCTTTTGTTTTTCCGTATACCATCCTTCCACAGTGTATTTCTTTTCCAAATTCACCTAAGGTGAGTATGGAAACAATGCCATTCAGACACTGTGATAGAGGAAAGCACAAATCATAATGCTGCTTAGAGCTGTTATCTAAATTACCCAACAGGCATTGCATTGAAAGACATGTCAAACTAGTCCATGGAAAATAATGTGAGAAGAATACAAGAAGTCTTCTGTACTAAGGGGGTGAAGATGCATTACAGCTTTCTTTATACTCTCTGGCTCTCTGATGGACTTTGCAGCATGTTCTCCCCCAGGGCCAGAAAGCATCACTGTGCCTCAGGTCAGGCAAGAGCTGTAGAAACTCAGGTGATCCCTTCTATTCTATCAGAATTCCTGGCAACAGCCAAAATTTGAGAAATTTACTTAAACCTCAGGAATGACAAGTGGAAATTAGTGAAAACTACTTTCCAAAAAAGCTTACTTTTATGTTACTCTGTTTATATTTTCAAGTTTTCGTTGGATCCTAAAATTTGTGATCACTCAGATCCTTCCTTAGGGATAGGGAGAAGATGGTTTGCTTAGGAAAGCCAGATTGGTCAGTAGCAAACCATACTGCTCTCCTACATGCAGTTCACTCATTAAAGGGGCACCAGTCATTTGGCCTGAGGACCAGTCCCACTTTTTGAAAACAGCAACAAATACAGAAGACAAGCCTTCTAATTTAAGCTCCAGCTTACCTGTTTTCCCTTCTTATAGCCACATAAAATGAAGAAAGGAAGCAGAAGGGGGAAGAAAACAACAGAAGAACTGAGGGAGTAAGAGGGAAACAGATATGCATAAGCTATTTCTTTTTGTGAACTTGCTTAGCTCAAGTCTTGGTCCCCAGAGTGTCTTCAACAGCCCTTGATTCATAAAAAGCCTACTGTGGCTAGTGGTGAATATTTCTATTCTCACATTTCCTGGTTTGCAGGGTTTAGGACTTCTTAAAGGACTTGTAACGTATCAACGTTCACCTCTGTGTAAATAGTTCATGTATGCATCTGGACGGAGGTGGCTATGCCTGGCTTTTGTATAAAAGCAGGGAAGAAACCTATGGTGCTATGTCACATATCTCCTCATGTTTATCCATGTCACTCATCTGCTTCAACAATAAATACATTTAGGGTAAGTGTCATGTAATTGACCTGACATTAGCAGCAAAAGTGTTGACTGAAATTTTTAGCAATTTTATGTTTGCTGTAAAAATAATCTTTCTTTGGTAAGTAATCACAGCAGTAATTAATGCTTTCCCAGATTTAATTTAGTGCAGAATTCTATAGGTTTGAACCAGTTTAAATATTAAATTTCCAGCTGAACTGTTTATTTACACAGGCTGGGCCAGATGTGCTCCTGGTATAAATTAACATTTGTGATTCTATGGGAGACAGGAAGATTTTTATCAAGCAGTGTACAGTTCCTGTATGATTAAACATATATTATGTCACGTGTTTGGATATAAAATGCTTTTGACTCAGGATTGCTTTGCAACCACTCCACACTTTATTTGCCCTGAATGCAGTCATGGTTATAGAAGAGGTAAAGCACTGCCCACTCAGGGCTATGTGACCTTAGTAATACATAAACAGCCAGCCAGATGAGTGAAAAAATCCCCAGAAGTGTGGCTGTGTCACAGAGCACTCTAAAGGCATCTCAGTGGGGAGGGGACATTAGAAAGGCAAATACATGGCTAAGAAACTGAGGGAGCAGTTATTTACTGTTTATGATGGGAACTAGCAAGGATTCAAGGAAAGCATCCAACAGCTGGTTTAAAATACATAAAAAGGAACTGTTCTTCACATGGCTGTGTGTGCCATTGCCACTGCATTGGTGAAAATGATTGCAATTTTCAGACTAATTTGTTCAAGATAAAGAAATATATCCTGTGCTACTTAATGGAACTGACTAAGTAGTGGAGAAAAAAGAAATTCTTCATGTATTGTCTATGGGGTCTGTACTAGATGCCCTTACATGAAGCACTCATAAATGTGAGAATAAGATTCCTGGAACTAATAGAAAATTAGGTACATTATTTTTTTCTCCTTTTTTGACCAGTGGAACTTTTTTTCTATTTCGTCTATCCAAAGTATTGGGTTGCAACCAGTGACAATACTTATCTGCAAGGCACCAGGGCAATTTTAAGAAGAAATGAAGAGGAATCTCTATATTTATGATCTGTACCGTGTAGCTTTTCTTTGTAGAAGATGCATGTCCAAGGCTGTAGAGCAATCAGAAGTATAGGCTTGTGAATATTTTCAAATATATGCCTTGTGTACCAAAAACCTCAGTGCAGAGCAGTGAAAATATTAAATAACTTCAGGCTGTTTTTTCAAATAGTTTACACCTGAGAAAGTGGATTTCTCTGAGAGTGGTCAAAAAGTGTCATTTCAAAATTCAGAAAGTGTAATTTTGAATTTGAAACTATGCTTGAGATTAGGTTCAGCTGTATTCACTTAATACTGCAGTGTCATTAAATGATATAAAGTGTGAGCAAGTGGCCAGAATTTCAATTATTTACACGTTTCTACTCAAGCTTCTCAAAAATTTGTTTCCTTGATATTAATTTCTACATGTGTTGAAGATTATCTACCCAGTGGCTATACATGGCCATTTGTCCTCTGGAACTCTCACCCCATAACTTTTGATTCTGATGTAGAGCAGTGATTTAAATGCACAGCAGACGGAGAAAGTCTTTTTTTAGGGTTCATTTCACAAGGATTTTCATAATAACCTGGGAATGGAGAAGATTACTATAAAATCTGGCACAACTGTGCCTATAAGATTGACAGATTTGTTGAGATCTGATGTATAACAAACTTTGAAGTGAAGAGTTTCATCTGGTTTCTAGATTTGTAAGAAAATATTCTGGAAGGTCTACAGTCCTCCCTTCTGCACTGATTTCAAAACAGATTTCTGAGGGCCCTTTAAAGCATCATTAGTCCTTTTAGCAATAATTGACTAAACTTTTCCTCTGAAATAGCTAAATATGTTATTAATTAAATAGTATAAATAAAAATTATACAATAAATATTATACTTTCCTAAAATGCTTTTTAAAATGTTGTGTCTCTCCCTCTTTTTTATGTTTAATGGTCTTCTAGGTCTAGATTGAATCTTTTAATTTTTTTCATTAAACAATACCTACTTCTGCTTTATTTCTTGATTTTCAAAATGTGACTGGTACCATGGTGCATTAGGGGTTTTCCTAGAAACACAAAAACACACTTTTCCTTGGAGCTACATCTCTGTAGTTTAACGCACATAAATTGTGACCTTCTGGCTACAGCTTGTTCTGTGATAAATTAAAAGCATTTAAAAATAATAGTAATTAAGTTTAGCAGATACTTTGATCTGAGGAAAACTTAACTGAATGCTTGTATTTACAGTCATGTAAGGGGGGCAGACCTTGAACTTCCTACATCCAGATTAGAAATTAAATACTTGCATTCTGGATTTATATAATATACATTAAAATGGAGTTAGACCCTTGCTTTGGACTTTAGATTCAGTTTTGTTAAATCCTCTCCTAGCTGAGGTCAGTATTATGTGGATAAGTAAAAGTTTTATCCAAGAACTATAAATTGCAATGAAATCTGTTTATACAGTTTTGTATTTTTTCTGTCACAAAATGTCAGCTCTTCCAGAGTTATTACACTCTCCATAAACAGAAGCATATGTGTATACATACACTACAATTTGATGAAGTTTATGCAAGCCCAACTGCAATGAAATGTAAGAAGGAAAATGAGCTTATATTCAAGATCCTTTTAGTTTGCTAAAAGTTACTAACCCTTTCCAACAGAAGAGCTTGGATGCCTGCAGTAAATCCTTTTTGGGACAGTTGTCACTTTCCACCCTAAAGGCTAAATTACTTAAGAAAAGTACCTAATTGAATTATTTTACCTTAACCACAATAGGAGGGTGCAAACAGGGGAATGTAGTTTTAGTTCATTCTGATAAATTCCCAAAGAGCATCTTCTCAAAATATTTTCAGCAAAAAAGAAAAACTTACAGCTTTGCTTCTTGCAGCTTTGTAACAGTTTGTAGCAGAACTTCGATGTGCTTGTCTGTCTGCAATGGGACTCTCTAAATCCCAGAACACTTGACTTTCATTTCTTCCTTTCATCATTCCTGACATATTATTTACAGTAATCTATGCATATCTTATCCTTTCATTAATTTTGCACCAAATTTCAACCCCCTGATTTCAGAATGAGGCCTCAAAGCCATGAAGTAGTAAGCAACAGTTCTTTGCAGAACTTCCCAGGATGGCGAAAAGTCACCAAGGACCAGATAAGTATGAACTGCTCTGTTTTCCTTTTTCTTTAAATTTATGGTGATCTCATTGTTTGAGGGGGTAAATGTAGCCAAAGGATAAGTTTTCTTACACAAAAAATCTGTAACTTCACAATATCATAAGTTTTTCTGTTTGCATCCTTTCTGCAGCTAATCCCAGTTTATTCAAGGCCACCTGACAAAAAAGGCTTCTAATCCTATACATCTGGGAGCTTTTTCAGAGTGATGCATATCTGAGTGCCTGTGCATACAGGGACAATTGAAAAAAGCACTCTTTGTGAACTTTCTCTTGATCAAGTTTTATCTGCAAGGTTGTGTGCTAAAAGCAAAAGAAGTCTGAATTCCAGTTAGAATGGATGTGTGGGGAGGATATCTAAAAAAGCAGCCTTTCACCTTTTCTTGAAATACTGTTCTATCAACACAATGGATTAATTGAATAGACCTAGAATTGCTGCTGAAGGCCATGAGGACAATCTGTGGAAATCCTTTCTCTAAGCAAGCTCAGATCATTAAGTTATAAAAGAGGAGAGATATGTAACTATGGAATGTAAAAGGAAAAAATTACAAAATTAAGTTCTATAAATAAATGTTACATGATTGTAAGTAGCAAAATAAATAAAGACCAGATATAGGCCCCTGAAAGTCATACACAATGCTTAGATTTTCTCTTGCTGGTAGCCTTTAACTTGTAAATAGCCTTTGTGTTTCTGCTGCATATGATTTAATTTTAGAATAATCAATTACAGCCACAAACACAGAATTTAAAAAATTAGATACATTTGGGTGGTTTTTACCTTCCTGTAATAGTTTTTCTCCAGAAATTTTTTAAACATAACTGCCTAAATTTTGAAAAAAATAATTCCCTTTGGAATAAATCTTCTTGAGAACTCTGTCTGGAACATTTAGGATTAGAGGTGTCGGTGGAAATAACAATGAATCTGCTTATCTATGATAAATATGGCAAATGTCACTAATAAATCCTGCATCTATTTCTGCATACCATTCTTCAGACTCCCCAGTGAATGTTTTTGTGAAATTCTGTTTAAATTTTGTTCAAATAGGATGAATGACTACATTTTTAACAACTTCAGAGAAGAGTAAACTAAACCTTTTATTCTACTTAAAAATAGACAACAAGTTATTGTCGTATGGAGACAGAAAAAAAAAAGAAAGTGAAGATTTCTAATACCATTTACCAAATCTGCTCAACAGGCAAACAGCATTTCCAGTTTTATTCAGTTTGTTAAGGATATTTCCCTAAATACTCGATTGGAGGCAGGGTGCTTCAAGCACTAGAAGTTGTAAGACAAATAGTGAAAAGGGATCCCATTCTCTCATGGTAAAAGCTTTGTGAGGTGAAGAGGGAATAAATCTTGATGGCTGTAGCTCATGCTAATATATCATAATCTGTACACTTGATCCACCTAAGTCAAGGAAAGTTCTCTACCAACTTTTGATTTATGGTCCAGTTCCTATCATGAATTTTTACACTGATTCGACTCCTTTCAGCTGGCAGGTGTGTAGTGCCATTTTGTGCTGTGAAATAGGCTTTCTTGCATTTTCTTTTGATACTGTTCCTGTTCTCTGTGGGAAAAGCCACTTCTGGCCCTATGTCTGAAAGCTGGCTCCTCCTTCCCCTGCAAAACGCAGCCAGTGCAGGTGTGCAAACCCAGTTATGCACAGGGGTCACCTGGCCATTACTGGTGTGGATTTAACCCAGCTCCCATAGTGTCCGACTTCTCACCCCATTAGTATTGTCTTCTTAATATGTACAACTGGTTATATGATTCTTTTCTTCATCCTATACTTATCTATACAGCCATGGGTTGTCAGCTCTAAAAATTAGTTTTACTTTTGCTCTTGTACACTTTAAATCTTTTATGATGCCTCAATCTGAGGAGGCTTTAAAATGTTACGCAAGTACTAAAGCAGGCTATTTCATTTCTGAAAGAATAAACTGAGGTAGAGCACAAATCAAGAAGGTTTGCAGGAGAGGAAGCAAAAACCTGGCTGTTTATTCATAGCCAGATGTACTTGTCTCTTTCTCTGTCTGTTTGTGTTAGTCCTGGCTGAGTTTTCTTCTTATTTGTGGTTTGCAAGTATGAATGAATATTATGACATGCTGTATCCTAGTGGTTCCATGTAAATAATTACGAGGAAAGGAGAGGTAGATGGAGTTACACATCCATTTTGCATTTTAGCAGATATTCTGAAATGTCACACCCAGACAAAACGTGGCATACAGCTTCATATGTCTCACTGCCTTCATTCATCCTGCTAAATTTCTGGTGTGTATAATAGGGGATTTCTGCAAGCAGTTCTCAGCTGGAAAGGAGAGATTGTATCCTGTTTGCCAGTATAAATGAATTAATAATTTAGAAAAAACAAAGATGCAATTCCGGTTGCTCATTGCAAAAAGAAGGAACGAAAGTCTATAATCAAAAAACTACTGAGTTGTGATGAAGACCACTGTTAGAGAATAAATATTTTAATGAATTAGGAGAGAATGTCACGTTTTCAATTAGAATGTCAAGCTCTCAATCAGGAGCTCTGAAAGGTGCTTAAGGATAAGTGGCCAAGGAGCACTGAACTTCAAACACCAGCTGGCTCTTTACCTTCCTATAATATTCTGCAATAGAATAGAGTAGCAGCAGCTCCAATCAAAAGTGAAATGCCAGCAGGCAATTATGGCCACATCACATGGCAGGGACTTACAGTGGGGACAAAAGGGACAATAACCCCTGTACACACACAGTAAATTTAGGCAGGTAGGCCCTACAAACACCTTTCTTCAATATCTCTGGCTACCTGGGAAGTGTTGAGTTAATGCTTCTCACACGTTTCTGATGTAAGGAAACACCACTTTGCAGATGAGAAATAGTACAGCAAGTTCCCAGCCTGATCTTCAGAGTTAGTGGAAGAATCCAGCCTAATCTGAAGAGAATAGATCAATGAATATTCAGGAACTTTGCAAACTGAGAGCCTGGGAGTAAGCAGCAATCCTCTCAGGCTGGCCTGGGAACAGGATGTCGCTCTGGTAATATGCAATGTTTTAATCACAAAGCATTTCCACTTAAACAAACACTAGACCTAGGAGACAATCAGGAAAAAAGACTGGCTCCGTTATACAACAAATTTAAAAATTATGTTGATGTTTCACTGAAAAAATTTTCCACCTCTGGAAACTCAGAGAAGACTGAGGAATAGCTCAGTAGATAGTGTGACAGAATGAATTCAGTGAGCTTTGCATTGAACACAAGAACATTTGGGTCATGTTCTCATAATTATTTCCTCCAAAATTGCTTCTGGGGTCTAACATGCCTGAAATTGGAATTGTTTAATGTCAGGAATATGAGCTAAAATCTCTGAGCAGATCTTGGCATTTCACCAAGCAATATTGGCAGGGACTGGACCAGCTGCAAATGAAGTCAGGGGAAGAAATAATTTTTGCTCTTGCAGAGGCCACTTCCAGTGTGAAACTCCAAAAATGCAGAGGTCTGTAGTGACACCAAAGTAGTGAAGTGAGAAATTCAGTCTAGTGATCCTGAGATTAGGTTACAGTGCTGAATTTAACCGAGTATCAAGTGCCTATAAAAAAGACCATCTGGCTTTGATTACAGGTACTTAATTTTGAATTTTAGGACAAAACTGCCATCAAGGTAAAAAACAGGCAGGGGTGCCAGAGTTTCAAAAGAATACAAGTAGAGACTATGGACGCTTGTTTGCTCAGATTTGAACCACTGGAAGGAGGTGGAATATACTTCTAATTAGCAGAGTGCAAAGAGATCAACTGCTCTTCTTGCTCCTTCTGTTGGGGTGACCCTGCACCTCTCAGATACCATCTCTTCACCTGATGTAAATGAGAGAATTAATGATATGAGCAGTGTCTGGGCTGACTGCACAAGGTAAGAACATGGTCCCCAGCTGCTTAAAGTCTTCTTATTGTTTGACACAAGAACTGTGTTCTGTAATCATTAGTACTTCACATCTGATGAACAATAAAATGTTTTTCGTCAGGAGAATAAGAGCTCAATTTTACATATTTAGAACAAAAGTAATTAAAAATGTTACTCATTATTTCCATTGCAGAAGCATGAAAAACATGTTATAGTAAAGAGATTTTCACTTTTCACACAGGATACCTGGATAAAGTCAAATAGACTGTATTATGAAGCAATCCTGTGATGCATTTACCATTTAACTGATTCATCAAGTAAAATAAAATAGTTTTAAAGCTTGTTTATAGAAACAAAAGTATATTTTAATGTCTCAGAGATAAAATATCTCTGGACATGAAAAGGAACAACAGTATGCACAGAGCACACCCTGATTTCATTTGCTTCACCTCCAAATGAAACTTCCTCTGCACAGCTATGTAACTGCACATATTCGTGTAAAAGAGTCATTAGTCTTTCCTGCAGTTATCTCTACTTCTGAGCTTTTACACATTCAGCACCTGGGTCAAATTTTACCTGTCAAGTTTGTCCTTGAATACTATTGTTTAAAAACTCTGTGTTGAAAAAAATCTGTGTATTGTCAGAACTGCTGCATTTTATCAAATAACTGCCACCAGCTCTTGCCTAAAATAGTTCATTTGCAGAGCTGTTGCCACCCAACTGTGGAAACCAACCATGATACAAAGGTTTATTTTGCTCTTTTTTTATAGCATTAACAAATGAACTGTATATACTTTCCTATCATCTCTGGAGTGTCTGGAACTGTTGCAGTGATGTCATTACATTTGGGCAGGATATAGAGGAAGCAACAATACTGGCAATATTTTTTTAAAGGGCTAGGGCCAGTTTGTCTTGTTACTATAGGAAGAACATAATGGTGCTTGAAATGGAAGGCTAAATGACCTTACTTTTCAAGTAGACCTACAGTGGAAACACCACAGTGTAAAAAAAAAAAGTGTGGTATATCTACTACTCAAATAGAAAACAGGACAAACCAGTTCTTAGACTTTTTGCCAAACTGTGAATTACAGAAGCTACAGGACTGGCACCTGTTCACCACAGAGTCATTACGTCTGGCAGAGAGGTGAGTGGACAACTGAGAGTAGTAATGCCTTTAAAACATTATAGCTAAATATATCAGTGCTTCTATGTCTCAGATAGAGACTGAGATAGCAGACATAAATTCAATGTGATCTATTTTTATTACAGTGTATTACTGGAGTAAAAATGTCCAAGAAACCTCTGTGATTGGCCTGTATAGAGTAGCAGGCAGTGAGGATAAAGCAGAACTAAACAGGCTGGTGAAGCAAACAAAATTGTCCCACCAGCCAGAATTGTGTAGCAACAGGGTCTCTGTTGGTCTCAAGGCAGACATAGACTTCAAGCAGAAATTTGCAGGAAAGCAGTGCAATGGTTTTGGATTTGGATGGTTTATTTCTTAGAATCATGTTGATAAAATGCAATTGTGTGTATGTCTTACTGTAAAGTTTGATCCTAGGTGCTGCACATACAGCAAACCAGTGTTGTTTTCCACATAGTGCTGCAGCATCTCCACTATGTTGTTTGTTTTCAAGCACTGTTCAGGGCATTGCGAACTTACACTTATTTGAACCGCATATTTGCACATATGGACATCTTTGCATGACGAAGAATGTTACAATAAGGTCACACGGTTTTGTGCAACTTTTACAACTAGTAGTACAAAACACCCACTAGACAATGAGGAGGCAATATTGTAAAGAAACCCTGTTTTCTGGCCAAGCATACAAAGTTCCTTTTGCAATACCATAACCTTGATTTGTTTTCTTTATCATAGCTTGGTTGCTTTCCAATGCTCTGTTATCAGGCTTTCACAATGGCTGCCTCAGTTACTGATGGGACTTATAAAGTTGCTGCTGCAAGTACAGATTAATGGATAAAACCTGGTATAGAAAGTGATCAAGTCTGTGACTAATTTCCTGAATTAGTGCTACTTTGCTTTACGCACAACAAATGCCACCTGGCTTAAATGATTCCTTCCAAAGAGAGAAGAGTCCCCCTCACCGTGTAGATCCAGGATAGGCAGTGGCACACAACTCTGTTTGAAATCCTGTCTTAAGTGCTCCAGCCCTCTATTGTCAGGGAGCCAACAGATAGGCAGGTGCTGCTAGGAAACTATCTAGCAGGTGTTTGTTGTTTAATTAACTATAAAGCTGATCTCTTTCCCAGCCCCAGGTTAGCTGATCTGATTGGTGAGTGATAGCTTTGCTTCTCAACTACCACAGCAAGCTATACGTGGTAGGGATATATAACCTTTGAATATAGCCAGGATTGGAGAAAAGTTAATCCCAGCTCTGTTCTCAGAGCTTTTTGGTATTGAATTTCTGCTTTAAGACAGAGAAAAGTAAATATTCAGCGTAGCTCCATAGGCAGACAGAACATGGAATATAATTTACTAAAGGTTAGGAGAGGGAAATATGGGAAGTTATTTTGGCAGCCAAATCCAATTACAACCTTGTTCTCTGTTCACTTGATCTAATTTCTTCTGCTCCTACTTCATCATCACCCTTTCTGTCATTAATATAGTCTCTCCATCCCTGAATAGTTTGACTTACATTAGTCCCTCTGGCCTGAGCTGGGATCCTGTTTTAAAAGAACCTCAAAGTATATAAAAGTAATTTTTAACTTTTTTATTTACTTCAGAACTACCCATGGACTTTCCAGACTCAGACAATGTGGGTTACCCTGCCTAGTGGGTGTCCCTGGTTCTGGCCAGCAGCAGCTGTATGCAATTAGATGAGAATGTAGATAAATGAGATCATATGAGAAGGCTGAGAGAAAAGTTTCTGTCTTTGAGCAAAGTTCTTTGATTAATTATGACCCTGAGAATCTCTCCTACACTGTGGTTAGAAGGAAACAAATACTCTTCCAAGTCGTAGGATTAAGTGAGAACAAGCTACTGTGGTGCACCTACACACCTGAACAAAGAGAGGACAAGCCTGGGCAATTTAGAGAAACTTTTACCCTCAGGCTAGATTCTAATTTTAGTTATACTGGGGTAAATTAGGTATAACTGTACTGACATCATATGCTCTGGTCAAGACTATCTTGCTTCCTGCTCTTGAAATTGAGGTCAAACTCACTAACTTTTCTAGGCAAGTTCTCTCCAAAATTAATAGGTGGAGCAAGGTGACACCTGTGGTTTTATTCTTTCTAGGGGACACTTGCACAGCTCAGTAGTCACATATGGCTTTGTCTTTTTAAGGGATTTTTGTTTGTTTGTTGTTTTTTGTTTTTTCTTTCTTCCTTCCCCCCAAACTGGCAATTGTCTGGCCAGAACTATTCAACTGCTCTGTTCTGATAGGATGGGTTAGGGGTGGACAACCTTCCAAAATAAAAATTCAAAGGGATATGAATTTATTTTTAGGATACTGTAAGAAAGCTAGATTGGATTCTAAGGGCTGAGGTCTCTGAGTACTCTGAGGGCGGAGGTCCAGGCCATCATAAAACCAGCTTGGTTTTAGCCTGTAACAATTTTCTGCTTGCATTTTGATTTTACATTAGTGAGCCACATGAAGTTTCTTAATGATTAAACATAGCTATTGGGCAACTGCTGTGACAGAGATCCAACTTCACGTAGTGGTGCTGAGCTACATGTCATTCTTAAGTTGGTAGCTTGATGTGCACGAAGGATGTCTCTTCTCAACTATTGACTGGTTTAACTTCTGGTATTTCTCTTCAGAATTGTATCACATCCCATTGCTGGTGTGGATGTTTACTGCATCCACATGTAACATTATGGTAGGGGACTGAGCTGAAAATGGTAAGGAAATTTTAAAAAATACGTTCCTGAAAGTATTTGCGTCTCACGACTAAAGGTCAAAAGTATAAATGTTCTTCGCCGCTAGGTGGCAATGAGATGTGGCATTGCCGCTAGAGACATGAGGACCATCTGCACTGCTATTGGGGACTGGATGAAAGAACCCGTATTCATAAGAAGTGCCCAGCAACGTGCTTTGGAGCTTCTGACAGATCTCAGTTTACTGACAACTGCGGTTTCATTTCAGACTCAGTTGGTATGAATCAGTTTTCATTCCCTTCATTGTTTTTTGTCATTTGCCACATTTTGACATTTAGCAATGTTACCTATAGAATGTTTTAACATTATCCATGTTATTTGGAAATGTTCTGTTATTGCAACTGTGAGCCTGATTATCTATTGAAGAGATGATGGCTTTTTAAAAGAAAATTATTTATCTTGCAGATTTCAAGCTCTCACAGCTGCAAGTTGGTGCATACTGTTTCCAGCACTAAGAGCATACATACTGTCCTTACTTAGCAAAGAGCTGGTAATAATTTAATAATGAGTTCCAAGAGAAATGTCCTCTATGGACCTATTCTGTGGTTGTAACTTTTATAAAGAAAAGGTGTAAAATATTCTACAAGGATCTTTTTCCTATTGGGGCAAGAAGATAACCCTCAAGAACACTAGCAGTACTCAGCACCAACTGCCTCTAATTGCAGCAGGGCAGGAATTAGGAAATCTTCATTCAATTAGTCTGGGAACCCTTTACTGTTCGTAGTAAAGCATTGCTCTGGAGGTGTGACAAGCTTGAAGCAGTTTCATCATTTGTTGGATACTACTTTAACAGGAATAAGGACTTAATAGTCATCTCCCAAACATCTAAGAACTGCTTAAGAAGCACAGTGGATATGTTGCTCACTTAATTTGCCACTTTGAGTTCCTAATGGAACAATCTGAGTTAGGACTGGTAAATAGGTTCTGCGTGAGGTGTTTAGTAGGATTTGCTGCAAATGCTTGTTGTGGAAATTATTCTAAAATATTGCTGTAGCAGCATTAAACACCACAGAAGTAGCAGTGTTGAATATGGTAATGCAAATTTAATTTCTTCCATGGTCATTGTATTCAGCTGAAGCTATGACAAAAACACCTTTACATAATGACATTTTTATGATAATTTCCTGCATGCTTAGGTTCAGTTCCAATCATCATTTTGCATGTACATTAAGAAAAAAATACGTTATTTAGTAAAGTGATGTGATCTTAACAGGTACAGATGAGAAAAGCCCTTACAAACTTCAAAAAGGGCAGGGAGTTAGAAGCCAGAAAAAGGACATGGCAACAGCAAAAAGATTGAATTTCATATAATGAGAAGCAGTCACAGCACGCACATTGCCTAGCCAAGGTAAACCACACGGTAAGTTACTGTATAAACAGAGAATCATAAAGTATAAGATCCTTTAATCTTGAGGTGGCATCAGTGCAGTTATGTTGTAATTACTTTTATCCTGGATAGGGAAACCTAATGTGGTTCCAATTTCTGAAGAGGGACAGTAACTTCTAATTGTTGGAAAATAGATAAAGACAATTCTACAGTTTCACATGCATACTTAAAATTCAGCTCTTCGACATATTTCAGTTTAGCTGTGGTTTGGAAGGTGTTTAAGGAGAACAGCATTTTAATAGAGCATCTGGAAACAGAGAACTGTTTTTTGGTTTTGTGTTTCTTAATTACTACACTTTCCAGCTGGGTTGATAGAAGCACCAAGAGAAAAAGCCATTGCTCAAAGTCAAAAAAGAAATTTTAATCTCAGCTTAAAGTTGAAAGTTTTCTTTTGTTTTACTTTAAAAATTAAATGGTGCTTCTAATGGTACTTGAGAGTATTTTGGTTTGTTGCTTCAGGTTTACTGTATAAAATGTAATTATATTTCTCATTTTGGAATCAACTTTTTTAGAATGCTATAGGAAGCTTTATTTTTTCAGCTTTGTTTTGGTCCAGTGATGTTTTGTAGAAAGTTTTGCCTGTTTTCTTATTAAAGAGCACATGGGAGTGCATGTGTCTTTGCTTCAAGAAGACTCTTGGTTGTGTGCAGCACTCCTTATGTGTCTAACATGTCCACACATGCCAGTGCCACACTTTATTACACGTGTCATTGTGCTGGAAATAAAAATAAAAATAAAAAAATAATAAAAAAATAATAATAAAAAAAAAAGCTCCAACGTGGATCTACACTGTAAAATATGCTATTTTGAAGTTAATCAATACTTATTTCTTAATATGGATAGAGAAATAGTGAAACAAGATGGCTATTCTGTTGTTTATCCTAGCTATGTCTTCCTGATGGCTGTTTATCCTCTCAGTATCCATTTCCCAATCATTTCTGACAATCTTTTGCTTTCAGAAGTGAAATGCAGTCACATCCATGTTGTGATTGTTGCGTGCTGTGTTTCTTCCTCACAGGACCATTTACACTTGCAATGATTTTGTTATCCTCACACTTTTTTAAACTATGCCAAAATGAAGAATGTAATTGAGAAATAATGTATTAGTCCTCTTGTAAGGAAATAAGGAAATCCAAAATGAAATTCCACTTGTACGCCTCTTTGACTGTATTTTTGGTTGTTCGCTTGAAGGGGAAAATACAAACCCAGCCACCTAGCTGAAGATGTAATCTTGGTTGTGCTGCCTGTTTACCACTTAGGTGAGTTAATGCCATTTCTGACATTCTGTAAACTGTGTCCTTGGCACTGATGCATAACCCAGCCAAACCATATCAATAGGTGTGAAGAGGAAAGACAAGGAATTTATCCTAGGGTTTAATCTGAATGCAATACATATTTTTACAAGAGATATGAAGAGGGCTCTTGAGACAAATAAAAATACATCAAGAAGCAGCCATTTGGGTCTCAGATCTTTGGATTTATATTCATGCTCATAGATCTAATTACTACTAGTGAACTGGAAAGATCTCTGTTGGCTCAACTCTTTAATATGCTGCTGAACACAGCTATATAAGCCAGTAAGGGGAAAAAACAGATTTTGGCAGACTTCAAACACTGTGATCTACACAGAAAAAGCCATGATTCCAATTTACTTACCACATAAATTACATCAGATAATCTCTGACTTTTGTAGAACAAGGTATTTCTTAATGCAAATTACAGCAGCCACATGGATGTTTTGTCAGAGAAGGCATCCTTCTAGAGAGGGTCACTGGAGTACTTTCTGTTCTCTTTCCTCTTGCCTTACCTCTGAACCACCCCTGTGCTGAAGTGGTGTGGAGGTAGAGCCACAAACAAGTAGGAGCACAAAGGAGCTTTATGAGGGCTGTGGATTTTATCCAGTGAGTTGGTGACAAACCCTGAAAGGCAGTACCTTATTGTAAAAGTGGTACATAACCTGTGGTTCTCCTACATGGAGCAGCAAATGCAATGGTTCCAGCTCAAATTTCTACACATAATATTAGCAGCTCTAAAGGCATTGCAATATAATCCCTTTTGCCTATATATTTTTGCTGTCTTGACTACAAACAAGCAAAGATTCATGTTTCTCACTCATCTGACAATACATAAGCATTTCAAAGCCTGACAGTGCTTTATGTCATTGCACAATAATCAGTAAATGCATATATTCTTGCTTTGGAGAACTCCTTGAAAACTGTTGGAATGGATGTCATCAATTCTATCTGTATCAGCCAAAACAGCATTAGACAAATACAAAGATAATGCTGGAAAACAGTAGGCTTGGCAAATGAGAGCAGGCAGAGCACATTGTTCTATAGAGCAGTGGAATTTGTTGCTTTACTATAGAATCCTGTATTTTGAAGGTTTTTGTGAAGGTGTGATGGCACTGGAGAATAGTGATGGGGAGCTAGAGAGAAAGACTTCACATGCAGCCCACAATTTCAGAAAATTTTGAAACCTGAATAATTTTCTTCTGGGAAAACTCTCAGTGCCAATTATGTTCCAACAGAATTTGGGGCAGCCTGCCCATCCAATTTTTCTCTTTTCAAGCTTACAAAATAGTAGGCTGGTATCCATCTCTTTGACACTGTAAAGTCCAATAAGGCAATTGAAAGTCATTGAGCTGCCTCTGGAAGATGGGATATGGATTCTAGTCAAAACCATGGATGCTGTAATTGGTGTGGAAGAATTTTGTTCTCTTAATCATGCCTTCATATTTGATCTCTTTCCAGTCTTCCTAGTCATTAGCCACTCCTTTGGAATAAAAACTTCAGGCAGCATAGCTTGAGATTTGTTTCACCTTTCAGCTCTACTTCCATTTGAAACTAGGACTACTTCTGCTTCATGGCAATTTGGATGACATAGGGACTCCAAATATCTGAGTGAGGCAAAGGATAATTTTAGGGTCAGATTTTCAAAGAAGCCTGGCTCCAGTGACTGAGACAAGGCATGAGACTGTTGGGGAACAGCTGTATATTTGCTCATTTTGGGTTGGTGGTTTTTTTTTTTTTTTTTTTGGCAAGTTTGGAGTTATCAGAGTAGTTGCTGAAGCTCCTTGCATGAAAATTGAAATATCTTAATGGGAGGTGAAACTTTGAAAATTCTATCTGGTAAGGGCATGGCTTACCCTGTGTTGCGTGCTCACATCAGAAAAAAATTTGAGCAAAATTTAGCATGTAAAAACAAAGTCAAATGATTAAAAAATAATAATATCCCAGAAAACAGGTTATAGTTACCTGCTTTGAATGTCCAACTGCTATCCATGGCCCTAAAAGTGTTTGCAAGACTGACCTTCAAGAGACTGTCATCTGATATGTCTAGAAACAAAAGATACCTGAAGGAGTTGCCTTTGCCAGAAGAGTGGCTTCAGAGGTATTCCTCTTAAATGAAATTACACCATACCAGAGAAATCCAGTAAAACAGAAACCCTACTAACCATATTATAGAATGGTTAGTGTTTTGAATATTCAACCCATTTGTAACCTAGAATTAATATTTATATAAGCATGTTGCATCAATTACAGTATTTGTGTTTGTTTAATGGTGGAAATAAGCTCAAGTGTTGTGCATCTTGTTGAAGACTTAGGGCCATATCTGGTGTGCTTACAAATCCCTTAGTCCTCAGTAACATCTGTAGGAATGAAAATGTGACTCAAATCACTGAATACTATCATGGGAAATATGCTGAAACCTACACAGTGCAATTTTGCTGGCAGTTATTTTCAAATATTGTAGACACTAGATAGATGCACATCAAGAACAAAATGATTCCACTTAAGGCCAACAATGCTAATTTGATAGGTATATAATGTCATTCAGTGTCTGGAAACAAAATTCAGGACAGCAGACTTAACAGAAAAAACTGAATTTGGTTAATATCTTTTGGTTGTTTTACTGATGGTGAGATTCGCTTGATAAAATCTAAGTGTAAATACTGTTTGTAAAATGTAACCCTAGGTTACTGTGATTCTTCTCTTCCTTGCCTGCTCATGGAAATTTTGAGTTTCATCTTGAGTAACTGAGACAAGTACCAAAATACAGTAAATCCAACATAATACTTTCTTACCCCAAAATACACATTCCGAAACACTGGAAGAACAATGTGTATTTTTCTGAATAATTTACTCAAGAAAACATGAAAAATAATAGTTTCTTACATATAGTTGTTTTTATGTGTTACTATACTAATGGCCAGGTTAAGGTTGGGAGTATCTCTGGATCCTTCATATAGACTTCTGATGTATCAATGGTGTGGGACCGGGCTGCATGTATAGCATGACCAGGTACCTATATGCTCCATGTGAAAAGGATATGTAACATTATTTTGGTTTTGTTTTGTTATAATCACCTAGTGGTAGTCCAGTCTGTAAAAAAAACCAAAAAAACAGCTACTTATATGTGAACAAATCTCACATCTGAAACCAAGTATTTGGAATCTAATTGCATGTCTTGCATATGATTTGTACTTTTGCACAATGTTCTTGTAAGATGTGAAATGAACTGTACAGTAGTATTTTTTGTGTGATGATGTCCCATCTACTCATGCTTAAGGAGCTCACTTAATGCAATGTATTTTTTCATCTTTCCTTTCTTTTACTGTCCTGGTAGCTTAAATTCATTATTCAGTTCCAATTAAAAGCTAAATATTTTAAACGCTTGTCTTGTGACATAATTTATGCAAGGCCATGCTGGTTATTATATATTTTCCACAAAAATTAGGGAAGCTCACTTTAAAATTCAAGATGAACTGTAGCTTTTAATCACTACTTTTGCTGGACTCTCCCTTTGTTTTATAAATACCATAACTGGCAGCCTTCACCAAACTCCCTTGATTCTCATGATTCTGCCAAGTGGCTGAAAGTACACATTCTAAGAATAGGAAGACAGAATTTATTGCTGTTAGAGAAACTGTTTTTAGGCAGATGTTCTGTTTAGTTCGACACAAGTAAAATTATTCTTAAGCTTCAAAAATGGTTCCTGAAATTTTACTTACATAATTTCTGTGAGAATACAACAGGTTAACTAAAAAAGGACAGGAACAGGAATAGCAGATAATAGGTGACTTTCTGAGAGTTGAGACAATTGTTACTATGGAGTCTGCGCTGAGTAAGTAAAAAGAATGTCCATAAAGCAGTAGTGGGACAGGTTTGAAAACAAAGATTATTTGCATTATTCACGTGCATATGTATGTATATATATGCATATCCCTACATGTATACTGCTATCAGTAGCAGTAGTGGATCAAGCCTTGCAGAGCGCTGTGTTTAGGCAGAAGCTTACACTTGTCATGCTGAAGTTGGTACTTGGGCTGGATGAAACCAATTGCAAGGCCTAAACAAATGAGGTAGGTATCATCCCTGATTGTGAATGGAAGATCAAATTACAACATAATTTTGCTGGATATACCTAAATTCTTTAATTCTCTTCTCTTTAAAGTCTGTTGTAGTTGAGCCAAGCCTCAAATACAGAAATGAATGTTATGTTAGACTTCTGCAGAAATCTCTTGTTCAGCTGCTTAACACAGTCTCCTCAACTGAATAGGATGGATGTAACTCTGATGGTGCCATTCATTTTTACTGGAATGTTAGCATGTCCCCTCTGCTTAAAACCACTTCTCAGCTGTTTGAGGTTGAGGTTGGCTGATGAGTTTTGAGGATGTGTAAGTGAGCATTACTTCTTTTGATATGCCCCACTCTGCATTTGTCTGTTTAGCTGCCACCAGGCACAACAGTGGGAGTGACTATGATGCAGCATGACATCTAGGCGGAGAGTATCCCTAGTCTGTAGATACAAGCTCTGTCCTGTGTACATCTTGTACCTGTGCATGAACACATAAGGCAGCCCTAAAGCACTTTAAGACACCAAGGTTAATATTGCTGTCTAAATTAAGAGGACAGGTTTGCTTAAGCAACTGGGATTTGGGTAATCTGCAGACACAGGCAGACTCCATGCTATAAAGAAAGGTGGAAAATCTTCATAGTCCCTGTTAATCGATAAAAAAATTCTCATTGAAAATCTGAGGATAATTTTGACCCTATGCTTTTGCAATAGCAGTGAATGGGAGGCTGCTCAAGAGGCTGTGGAGTTTCCATCCTTGGAGATATTCAAAAGCCATTTGGACATGGTCCTGGGCAACTAGCTTTTGGTGGCTCTACTTGAGCAGGGCGTTGGACTACATGGCCTCCAGAGCTTCTTACCAACCTCACCTATTCTATGATGTTACACTGATGTTTTATGATGTTACAGCTGTTAGAGATTTTTTTGTTACAGCTATGTTACACTGTTACAGCTTTTAATGCTTTTCTCCTATGAAACTACTATTGAAAATACATCTGATTATCAAAATCTCCTGCAGGCTAAGGAAGAACTTATTATCACTGCATGTTGTGCCAAAGTTAATGAAGTTGTACCTGAAAGAAACAACTCTAAACAGGCAATTTTTCTTTGGCTTTACTTTAAGAAAGACAAAGCCTTATTCTTAAAAGTCTGTTTATGGGCTGCTGGTGCTAATAAAAAAATCTGACTTTGCACAATTACTCTTCTTTAACACACACAGTTATAGCTCTTTTGTGCTCTGTATGTAAAACAAAGTGCATAAGACAAAGTTAGAAGTAATACTAGCCTTTTTCTTTCTTTTTTTTTTTTTTTCTTCTTTTTTTTCTTCCACACAGAATGCCTCTAGCTATAATTTTCCCCTCGGTGAAGATTTTTTGACCTGAAGGAATGGAGAACAGGGAGTGTTTAGAGAACCATTGATAGGGATTTAGGAAGATACTAATATTCATGGCAAACTAAAATCTTTACAAACAGGTTTAGAATTCTTAGCTATGTCCTTATTAGCTCTGAGGACTCAAGAAATTCTTGCTGGTTCAGAAAGAGAACTTAACCTTCTCCTAATGTGCCTTACATTCTGACAGCTGTGCACAGGCAATGGAAAACATTTTTCAAAACAGATGGCACTGCTGGCCCCCCACCATTGTATACACATGATAAGTTCAAGATCCAGTTAATGATGGGTGAGCCAAGAAACATAAGGAGATTTAGCTGAATATCAAATGTACCCCAAGGAATACACCATTATAGTTCTAGAACTTCTTGCCTATGGCCAAACTCTGAATACTGAAAGAACGGTAGCTTCATAGTTTACACTTGCAGCCAGGACAAAAAACTGCTAAAAACTAAGATGTAGCACCTGACATGCTTTTCAAGATTTTTGAAGACATGTTCAACAGCTGGTTCAGTCCAGCATATTTTTTTGACAAGAGCTTCATGACAGTCTACTATACCATTCCATTGCTTGTCATATACTAAAATATTATCTTAAAAGTAATTATGTGTACCGAATGTACTGAGACTAAAAGTGCAAATACCCGATTTTCTTATTTAAAAAATGCTGGCTTGATGTAAGTTTTACAGAACAGTTAGGTGAAATGTGGAAACTATGATCTGTGTAGCTGAAGTATTTGTAACAGCTGGTGGCATGGCTACTAAAAGCAAAACAAGGATGAAAAGATGTTGTTTTACATGAAGCCAGTTGAAATAGATACTGGGGTAATTTGTGCTAGTAAAGTTAATGAGAAAAGCTCCAGCAATGATGTAAAGAAATTTCTGTTGCATAAGAAGATGTTACTTGCCTGAGTTTAAAATATGAATTTAAAAAATGGTCCTACAAAGTGTTTGCAATAGTGACATCAGTGCTTTATATTGACCCTAGTCAAGAGAGTAGTTATTTAAACATGTATTCTTCTGTAAAGGTGGGGTTTTTTCTATAGAATGGATAGAATGCTACTCACTGGCTGAAAGCTAACTAGCATGCCTGACAGTTACTCATATTTACTTTCTTCATCTTAACATAAATGACTTCGTAAGGATTGGTTAAGCTTACCAGACTTACTCTGCTTTTTATTTTAGAATTTCCTGAACTGATGAGTGAAAGCCATGTCTCTGTTATCTGTAAGGTAAGCTGTTAAACACCCAGTGTAATTACTACTTAAAGTAAATAAGTGTTCACATGATATCCTGTGTAACTTGCATGTGAGCATGGAGTTATGGTAGGTACTTAATTTCTGTAATTGTGGTTTCAGATTGGATCTAGAGAGCATACTTAAAATTCAGCTAATCTTAAAGATGTGAAAATCTTCCTCCTCAAAACCCTGGTGACCTTTCTGTAACAAATTTGGCCACGATGTCACCATTGCTGCAAAGCAGAATTGGAAAATATGTGAAAAAAAAGCTGTTAAGTTTTCTCTTAGGAATAAGGCATTGATGATCAGTGCAAGAGCAATATGCAGATGTCAGCACACCTCAACTTACAATAATATTCAACTTTTAAAACACTGTATGTTCTAAATAACTGAAGCAGATCTACAATAAAGTAGAAATGCATACAGAAATGCAGGTGGTAATCATTCATGCTAAGGATCTTCTTGACAGATGATGGCTTGCTGTTGCAGCTGTCTTAGGATGATTGCTGTTACTTGGAAACAGCACATTTCTAGGCATATTTTCTTGACAGTACCTGGGATTAATTAAGCCTGTGGTTACCCAAATGTCTCTGTAGACAAGACTCTATCTTGAAGGAAACAGCTGCAAAGATACAAATTGAATGGCAAAGAATTACAGTTGCCAAATTTGTCTATATATATATTTTTTTAGCCTAGGCTTTCACTGTGTAGTCTGACACTAACAAAAGTAATTTCTGAATTGAAAAATTTAGTGTAAAGGAATGAAGATGAAACTAGAAAACTGCTGCCTCAAGTACATCCATAGTTTACAACAGGGGAAAAAAAATCTCGAGTGACTTGAGTTTTCAGAAATCTGCCTAGTGATCAAAGTATTTCTTGTCTCTTGTGAATGTGTTAAGTACTGTACAAACAAAAGAAAGGTTTCTTTCCCATACCATCTCTGTAAACCCAGGTTCTTCCACTTAAACCTTACAACTATAACACAACATTTTATTGCATGATTTTTGCTGTAACTACTAAATATGTGAGTTTAGATCATTTTGTTAAAACACAACTGAAATTTAGCAACCTGCCTACTTTATCCTCCTAGTTAACTCTATCCTCATTTAATAAGGCTTCTTTATAAATCTGACTCACTAAATTCTGTGAGAAAGAACAATGCTGGCCTCCTGTTTCATACCACAGAAAATCAACTGATCAGATTAATTCAAGGCCTGATAAAATATCTTCGTGAATTCAGCTCTGTGCACTAAGCGTTACTGTTATTAGGCCATGTTCAAGTCACAGTGCAATTCCCAATTATTTATTATGCTATGCTTAGCAACTACCTCCTTTTCCTTTAGAACATGGTTTGGGGCCTTTCTGAATTTTGACAATGTACCACGTCATTTTAAGATGCTGAATGATTGGATTTACTAAGTGTTATTGATAGATTGTGTTGGCATTCTAGTTTCTGTTAAAATAGTCAGTTCTAAGAAAGCAGCATTAGTCCCATGAAAACAGCCTTTACATATTTCTCTCACATGTTTACCCTCAGCATCATCTTACTGGGAACATGTTTAATCTGCCAAAAGATACTCTGAACTCTGACTGCAAATTATGCAGCAGTCCCAATTTCTCATACTGACACCATACAACCTCAGGTAGGTAGAGAACTGCAGGTCCACTAAGCAATATGTCACCCACAACTAACTTTACAGTTTTCTGAGCCTTATGACTGCTGTGTATTCAAAGCACCATTCCCTTATTGTACTTGTCAACTAGTTAAGACTGTATAACTTTGTAAGCAATTTACTTTCAATCTTACCTCAGTATTCACAACCTCCACTTGCTGAGAAGTCTTACCCAGGCTTCTTCTCCTGAAAACTTGGGGTTTTTTATTTGTTTGATTAACTTCCATGGCTTGCAAGCAATCCAGCTTTTGCTGAGTCGATGTTTGGGAGGCTGGTGCATGTATTTGCACTGCTTGGGTTTTCTTTAATCAACATATGGACTACAATATATTGTTTGTTTTGAATCTGATGTCATGGGAAACCATTTCTTGAGTCAGTATGGAAACTTGCCTGGATGTATTCAAGTTGTTTCTTCCTTTACTGTAGTATCTCCTTGAAACGTTTCACTTTGTTATTCCTGCTCATCCACAGGCTGTTTCCAGTCCAAATATAGTGGTACTTGATTGAAAAAATCCAAGAAGCACTTCCCATTTTGGCATGTGTTTAACAATCCTGACCAAATCCCTTCTGAAATGCCATGGCCCATTTTGTCATAGAAGGTCACAGTCTCACTGAGGCTGTCCCTCTGGACATTCCAGTGACTTCTGTGTCTGCACAGCTAGAAAAACTCTGTTGAAATCTGGAATGTTTTTCAAAAGCTTTTTTTCCCTCCCTCTGAAGTCACTGTGAGGGAGCAGTGACCTTGGGTACCCTTGTGAAACTCCTTTAGACCTGTAATTTGGAATGTGCAGTCAGCTTAGGGCCGTGCCCAACATAGGGGTGCTGTTTTGGGGTTTGTTTTAGCATTGAAGGGACCCTTTCAGATTATATTCAGCAAACACTAAAAGCATTGCCAAAGTGGTTTTATTTCCTTGGGTGCTTAAACGATATTACTCAGGGCAAACCAATATAACTTTGCTGATATTAATAGAGCTGAGTTATAACAACTGAAGACCAGGCCCTTAAATTCTAGGGAAATCATTATACAGGTGGAGTTTAAGAGGCTCTAATTCTTAGTGTGTAAATAGTGTTAAGAGTATTTCATACCTAATCAATTTCTAATTAGCTTTTTTTCTTTCTTGTTAACTTTTATTGTATGGTTTTTTTTCTGTCAATGTTGTGGTTTTAGTGTAAGGAAATTCTCTCTTCAGGATAAAGCTGTCCTGAGACACCTTTAGGTATGTAATATCTGCCCAGGACAAAAGGCTCAGCAGGCTTCAGAGCTTGAGCATTCCTGTTGAAACATTAAGAGAAAATTAATATGTAACAGTGTGTGTTCTGTAAATACCAACTGGGTTTTTTCTGTAACTTAACCCTGCTGATTCAGAATGGATTGTTCTGAGGGCAAAAAATGATACCATTGTAACTTGAAGGTAATTTCACTGCCAGATTTCAAGCTCCTGTTATAAATCATTATGGCTTCTCAGAAAACAGATTAAAAATATGAATGTTGGTAAAACCATCCTTTGCTAAGCTTGTTCCAAAACTGGCTAAACTATTTTCTATCAAACTTTTAAAAAGAAAACATATTACAGAAGAAGATGAAATTTCAGTGTGACTGGTTGAAATATAATGTGTTTGGAAAGTAAAGCATGCAATGAAAATAATAAATCTGAACTGGCAGCATTACAATGTGCTAACCTTTTGTCACATAAAGACTTCAAGGGAAGGGTCAAGTTATGTCCATTCTGTTTCTTTAGAACAAAAAGATCCCTTGATAGACAGACAAGATCCTTGAACACAGCCGGATTCTTTAGGACCTTATAAATGGGTTCCGGTGGTGGAACTGGCTATAGTGTGTGTAGGGTTTATTTATTAGCTACCTGAATGCTATTGGAAGATCAGAAAAAAAACCATATGCCTGCATGTGTGTGTGTGTGTATATGTATATATATATATGATCGCAAACATTTTTTGAAGATACAGAAGAAAATTCTGGAAAGTGTAATCAACATTTTTAAAGTTAATTTTGCTTAGCTTTCTCCAGCAGGCTTCCCAGCATGTAGTGTATTTTTTTTGGCAGTTATTAAACTACTAATATTTTTCCTTCTGTATTAACTAAACAAAAAAAACAAACATCCATTACAGAGTAGTTGTCATGTTTAGCAAGTGATGCAAAATGTGTTCTCTCCTTCTTGGTTGTGTTGCGTGCTTTCTGAGTTTCATGGGATGAGACTTTATTCATACTCTCTGAAGTGATGTTGATAATTACTTTTTAACACATTATTGAGGTAGGTCTACCTCAGTGTCATCTGACTAACCACTCCTAATTTTGTTGGCATTAGAAATATTAGATAATACGGCCGACTGAGGAACTCCATGTAGGGAGATTCGTGGCTGCTTTTACTGGTTTTGTTAGAACCTTGTCCTGGTCCTTCTGGACAGCCTTAAATTGCAATGAAGATTATGTCAAAATTCAACTAATCTACAAATGGACTTGAAATAAACAAATACTTGAATGCAGATTTTCCTTTTATTCAGAAGCTAGGATAGTGCTTCTTGTTAGCTTGTCTCATTTATTGCATTTCCAGGCCATGTATCATCATACACTTGTCCCTTTCACTCCTACTTACATGATGATGAGAGAGAAACCAGGAACCAAGCAGAGACTATATGGACTATCATTTCACCTTTGTTACATTCAATGTTATTTGCTTGCAAAAAAAGTATCTCTTCAAAATACCGCTTGGGAATGACAGATGTTCATGTATTCTGATACACAGTCTGTGAGGGATCATGTCCTGTGATTTTTTTTTAGTTACTAGTCTGCATGATCAGGGTTTTTAAAGTAGTGAAGGTTATAGTTTTGCTATTTATAATTCCCATTGTTGCAACTCTATGGCTATATTAAATGGATTACTTCAGTGGTGTGATATAAATAACTTTCCAGAAGATTTACTTATTACTTCAGAACAGATTACCCTGTAATAAAAATGTTTCTGAAGGAGTTTATTTCCCTAGCTACTTTCTGAAATCTGCACTAGACTGATCTGCATACAGAAGAGCTAAAAATCATTAAAAGCGAATCTTTGAGCGCCTAGGCTTTTCATTAAGGAAAAAAAAAATAAATTAACAAGCATTTAAGACCCATTTTCAGGACTCTCAGGCTTCTCCATGTCTTAAGCATTTCTGAATATTATGCGTTCTGAGAAATTTAGAGAAAATAGAAGAAATGCTTACTTAGATGAAAGTTAAAATAAAATCGTATGTATTCATCAGTGATGAGAAACAAATAGTGCAGTTCAATGAATAGACAGGGAAATCTGGCCAAGGTACATGTAATTATCTAGAAGTCTCCACTCTTCTGAAGCATACCTAAAAGTTTGCTGTTGGGAAAAGTCTTTTCTGTGAGATTTCCAGTGTTCCCTCGTTTCAGCCAGAGAAGAAACAGTGGGAGTAGTGCCGTATAGTGCACTCTCTATTGGTATTTCTGCCTCTGATCTCTGGAAAGGGGAAAAGGAGGCATGGCACATGTTTGAAAAGAAATTTTAAAACTTTAACTGTTTTTACATGTGAGATTACTTAATTTCATGTTTTGGCTGCCATTCTAAGTCATGGGTTTGTCAATTAATGCTGAGGAATTATTTCACTCCTCTCTAGGAGAACCAAAGATTTCAGGCAGTTCAGAGGTCTAAACCGAAAGAGGAACCTGTTGGTCTTCTTGCCCTTCTTCACCTTCTTCCCATTCTTCACCTGCCCCTGTTTGCTTCAGCATCCTGAGAGCGTGGATTTTATCTGTTTGCGTGCCTGTGGTCCTGATCCGTGCCAGCCCATATCTGTGTGTTCCTGCCTCCAGCTCCCAACTGCTGCTGACTCCAGGAGTCCAGTCTGGACTTTCCCAGGGCTGCCCTGCAGCCTTGGGAGTGATGTGAGCATTACTGGGGAGAATGGGGGAAGAACATGGTATCATTTTTTTGTATATTTGTATATATTTAATAACTTTTTCCTTTTTATCATTACTGTTTCATTAAAGCTCTGTAGGTTAGTTTCCAACCCATTAGTCTCTCTCCCTTATTCTCTCTCCTTTCTTTATCAGGCAGGGAAGGGGGATTAACAGAGAGCATCTGTCACTTGGTTAATTGCTGGGCCAGTGTTAAACCATGACAGATTTAACCAAAATGGGAACCTGTTGGTCACTTGTTTTTTTTCCTAAATCTGACCTCCTGCATCCAAATGCTCAAACTCTGTGTGTGCCTGAACATGTTTATGTATACAATTTGTATAACCTGTGTAAAATTTAAACTGATTTCTTCGATCTTTACCTTAGCAAAATGAAGTTAGCTAAACGTAATTCCAATATGAAATGCCTGCCATCCCATGGTATGCTGTTTGCTACTTGGAGACAGATATTCCTCAACACAGTAGTGTTCCATACACCTTGAATGTTTCCTTTCCTGCTTTGCATGGAGATTATTTTAGAAGTGTTTCAGAGCCATCTAAAATTGGAAACCTCCAGAGGATGAGCTAATCTTTTGGCCAAGGAAATATTAATCTATTTGAAATTTAGTAAAGCCTCTGAGACTTGCTGAAGTCATTGAGTGTTAATTGATCAGCAAGATGCAGCAGAGCAGGAACAAGGCTGGCACCATGTACTGCCTGGTGCCAAAGGAGTTTCATTCCTTTCTGTCATGGAAAAACTAGTGTTGTGTAAGGTAAATGCTGCAACATCCCTTCCTGAAAAAAAAAAAAAAAGAAAAAAAAGTTCTTCTTACTTGCATAATGAAAACGTAGAGGACTGCTTAGTATATTTGTAGTGAAAAAAGTATATTGTTTCCTGAATGAGATCAGTGGTATATTACGTAGATGACAAATGGTGACAAGTAGCAGGCTTCTGAGAAGTTTAGAAAATGCAATTGCCCGATTACATGCAGTAATTTACTCATAAGAGAACACTGCCCTTTATTAGACACCACATATTTTGGAATTAAGGACTTGCACCTTTTCAAGATTTTTCTTTATTATTTTCAGTTTAATTTAGATTATATTGCTAGACTTGATGTAAGCCCTAAGGGATGCAACCACACCTAGGGAAATAAGGAAAGTTTCCTTTTGTGAGACATTATATCAAAGTAAATGCAAAAGACAATCCCTAGGTGACGTGATTATAATATAGGCAGCTGAGAAAAGTAAAAGGTATCCTATGTAATATTCTAAAAGGAGTAACTTGATCAAATTTGTTCCTCCATCTACTGCAGACTGAAAAGGTCTTTGAGTTCTAGCCCATTTTTCTAACCAAAAGTTCTTACCTGGTTTTTCTTCAGCACCCAGATAAATAGGCACATGGCTTTTTTCTTTAATTTAAAAAAAAATAAAAATTGAGGGTGTACCAGTATTAATTTTTAGCTTTACTCATTCCACCAACTAAATATATTAAGAGCAGTGTTTCTTTCTTCCATCCTTCCAGCCTTCAATTGTATGCATGTTTCAGATGACTTGAGGTGAGAGGGGAGCATGCAATGTCCATACAAAATACTGTACATAGGTGATTTCAAAAATCTGGTCAGTGTAATGAGCACAAAAGCTCTGCTCTCCAGTTGCACCCCTCTATAATGTGTGTTAATACAGGTATCCTTACCAAAGGAGGTGCTTCTCACATTTCTCCACTGGAAATAAACGAGGTATTATTCAAAAGATATATTAACTGAAGATACCAAGGAGGAATTTTGTTATTTTCCTCTGGTTTATTTTGAGTATCAGCAAGCTGGGCAAAAGAGACACTACCAAGACAGCTCCTTGCAGGAAACTGGCCCTGAGGAAGCTGTGATCTGAGTGGTGTGTTCCTGCCTCCCTTTCCCGTGCTGCTGCTGCTCCCTGTGAGGGTGTGAAGGAGAGGTCATAGTAGACACCCAGAATTTATGTTTAAATTGCAAATAGACACCTTTGCAAACACATTCTTAGTGCTGCCAGGCTTGAATTGCAGATGGACACTGTTTGAAAGCTTATCGAGTTAGTTTCATCCCACTAACAGTGGTGAAGTAGCAAAAGGCAGGTTTCACATTTCCTCCATACTGTCCTGACCACAGATTAGGAGGGTGAAGGTCATTCTGTGGAAATATGGCAGACATCTACATTTTGGTATCTGGGTCTAACTGTGTTCTGGCTCTTATATTTGCAGAGAAATCACAAAAGGTTTGTGACAAAGACTCAGTATGCTGTTCTTGGAGGGCCTGGGAAGATTGCCCTGAGCTGAGTATACTACCCCTTCTTCAAAAACTGACCCCTATAGTCACTCTTCGCCTTAGAAAGAAAGATATTTCTGAGGATAATTTGTTTTTTTCCTTTCTTGAGTGAATCTTAAACCACATATGCTCTTCTATGTCTTAATCACATCACTTCATAATAACAGTGAACAACAGTAATATACCTGTGATGTTATAGGTCTAACTGGACCTCACTGCTTCACAGATGGAAAGTATGCCTTATCTTTATCTTTTTTCTTTGAATCTCTTCCAAGTTTATTTTGGGTGAAATGTGGGTAGAGGTGTGGGATGGACAGACAAATTGACCAAAGCTGTAGCATTCAAAACGTTGGTGTAAGCGGCTACAGTACATAATGATGGTCTCTGCTTCATTTGTTATCCCTTCTGTAATAATTCTTAATTACTATTCTGTTTGTTTTCCTAAGCATTGAGCTGATATTTTTATTTATCTATAGTAATTCCCAAATCCTACTCCCAAGCTTATTAATGAGCCTAAAGCCCACCACTTCATATATAAATCTGTGATTCATTCCTGCGGTTTCATATACTGATTTTTATCTACCCTCTTAGTGCCTCAGCACTCAGCCTTATAAGGTCTTCTGCTGTGCAATGAGCAGGCAGCTCAGAGTAACCAGGGCACAGGCTCTGTCTTGGGATAAAGCTCCGGTTGACTATTTAAATACTTCAGGCTTTGTGTTTTCCTGCCTGGTATTTTCTGGTCAAATATGAATGAATGCTCTACATCTTTATCTTGACAAGGCAGCTGCCACAAATAATAGTAGGTAAAATAAAAGGATCCAAGCAAAATTTTTCCTGCCTAAATTAACAGGGAAAAAAGCAAGAGGATCTTTGTAACCCTATTACCATGCACTGTTCCAGCACTCAGAACCATAGCTTCTTTTAGAGCTTGAGTGCAATCTGCAAACCAGTAAAACTATTCTGCTGTGATTTTATGTAAATTACTACAGACTTCTCATAAAGAGGTTTCAAATCTCTTCTGCTTGCTCTTTCTGCTTAAAACTACAGCTCTCTCCCCTAGTCTCTAAAACTGAACTTATTCAAGTATTTTACATAGACTGGGAACAGTAACCAGAGCCACAAAAGAAGAGTAATTAATTTTTTTTTTTTTTTTTCAAAGATAAAATTCATTGTCTACCACCCACAACCATTGCATCAGAATCATTGACATTTAGGACAGGAAGCATATTTGTGTATACAAGGCATTTCCTATTAAGCTGTCTATGTTGAAATTATAACCTTCCTAAATAGATTGTGCCATTTAATCTGTTTTTATGTCTCTTCAGTATTTTTATGAATAGCTCATGCTGTAGTGCACTTATTATTATGCTTCTGCAACCTAAATGACATAATTAGTTGCATTTTTACCCGAAAGTTTCAAGTAAAAAGTAATCTAGTAGGAGATAGGATTCTCAACTACTGAGTGTGGGAAATACACTTATTCTCAGTCTGTCTCTCTTTCATCTCAAACATAACTCAGCCTTTTTTTTTTCACCCCCCCACAAATAAAATGTAGCTTTTCATCCTTGTGAGACAGGAGAGAGGTCATAGAGACCTGTGAAGACCATAGATAATGATGTCTATTTTTACCTCAGCTTTTCTTTCAAGATATAGTTACATTTGTAGTGCACTCAAATAGCACACACTGTTCACTCTTTCTTGTAGACAAGACAGAAAAAATAATTATTTTCATCACTGTTTCTTGTAATTGGAAAATATTAATTTTTCTATTCTAGGTCCTTAGTCAAGCCTTTACATGTACTTTAGAAAATTAATTTAATTTACATTTGATTTCTTACAAGTGTTTCACTTTGGAAACTTGTAAATAGGTGCTACCATTTTTAAAGAAAATTTCAGAACCTTTCAACAGATTTTATATGCATGACATAAAAGGACTTAAAACTCCGGATATAATTTCCAACAGTAATAACTGTGAAGTAGGATTTATTTATTAGTAGTCTGCTTTTCTTCTAGTGAAGGAGTCACAATAGTTATTGTAAAACTGAGACCTAAAAGTTGGGAATATTTTCCATTAGTTCTTGCAAATGAGTTGTGCAAAAGAAAGAAAAGAAGTAAGGGCAGTATCATTCACTGAAGAAACTCGGCCAGCTGCTCTGCTTGGGCAGTGTTAGAGGACTTGGTCTTATGTACATGGGAAACTCCTCACGTTAAAAAGTATTCTATAGCTGGCAAGTCTTTGCTTGTCACACAAGCACACTGAGCACTACTTTTGTGTTTTGTACTACCACGTAGAACTACATGGCCCTTCAGAGATATAGCGTTCCTGTCTCTCACAGGCAGTTTGGGCCCAGCACAGCAAATATCCCATGGTGGGAGAGTTAAAGAGTTGTCTGTGGGGCCATGGAAACCAGGGGAATTTCCCACAGAAGTAGGGGCTTGCAAGATGGGGTCATTAGTTATGCCTCAATAAAGGAGGCATGCAACGTGATCTTGCTGAAGTGGGTGTTACTAATTACCTCCCTGTCACAGTTAACAGAGTTATTTTATTTATATACTTAGTTCAATCTAATATCAGTTTCTGGCTTATCCTGTTTCCTTTGAATTCAGTGAAAATTTAATAATAATGCCAGGTTATTCTGAGAGGTTTTTGTTTCTTTTTTTTAACTAATTAGAAATACCTAGCCCCTTTTTGGACCAAATTTAGGCTCATGTATTAGGAAGCCATATCTAGGGTCAGATCCTGAAAAGCCTTGTCACTGTGCCTTCGTTATGCCCAGCAGGTTGGACTCACTGTAGCTGCAGATGTAGTAAACCCTGTTCCATGTGAGATACATCCAGGAGGTGTATATCCTGTGGCTGGGATGGACTCAGCTTTTGTTTAGCTCTGCAGGACCTAGCAGTATTGTAGATGCACTGAGTTTCAAGTCATGGTAGGCCAAAAACTGTGGCAGCGATGTGTGAGTGTGCTGCAGCAGCACTCCAGTACTGACTGCTGTCATTAGAGAAGGGTCACTTTGTCATCTGTAAAATAATCCAATTTTTCTTTTTTTTTTTTAAAGACCAGAAGCTCAGGCAAAGCAGGACACAGCTTTCTGAGAAAGACTTTTTAAAAAAAGTATCTCCATCTTCCAGGATGCCCTTTTTGGAATGCTATCTGCAATTTCGGGATTTTGATCTCTTTATTCAACCTTTCAAACACCATCTCCTCAAATAGAAAACCTGCTGCAGATAGTATCAAAAGATAACCTAATTTACTAAAAAATAGATTGATTTTTTTTTTTTTTTTTTGAAATGAAAATACAAAAAGCTTCCATGCAGTACAGGGGGAAAAAAGGTTATATTCAGCTCTGCTGTTCAGAAGATGCATGTATTCCTGGCTTGCTTTATGGATGAATTATTCCTGATAAAACACTCAATTTTTTTCCATAATGGTGATCACCCTCCCCAAACTTACAGGACTTTTTGAAACATATAGAGCCTTTTTTTAAAAAATAATTTTTTTACATAGGTTCTGAGCCTTATATGAGATGTATTGGCAAAGAATGGAGAAAATACACTCATGGTGGATCTTTATCAAAAGTACTTATGGGAAGCAAGTAGCTGGTTTGTGAAGGGGCGTGACTAGTTATCTAGTTTTTAAAAGGGATTTTACCCATTCTGAATGACCTATAAACTAGAATAAATAATTTATCCCATCACTGGTCGATGGTAAGTCATTGGATTTGTCTGTAACAGTTCATGGGAATCTCAAAAAATGTGTTAAAAAAAAAAAGAAAAAAAAAAGAAAAAAAAAAAAGGAAAGGAGTTCAGAGTGCTGAAGGTCAGTTTACAATACTTTACTATATAGGCAAGTGAGAGTAGTATTCTTGAGTAATCCTGCAAATAGGCATTTGAACAGTCATGCATTAATGCAACTATTAAAGTTTAACACATCAGCTCAGGTATACTGCTATGCTGTGTCACATTTCATAGCAACACTGCTGGAAATATTTACTTACTTATTGTTTCATTATAACGAAATACCTGAGATCTTCTTTGTCTTTCCCTTCTGTTAAACAAAGTACGTTCATTTGTAGATTTAAATGGGTCATATATTCTGTGCTGAGCTACCAGATATTTCAGCTTTTTCCGATGGAGCAGCTTACCCTAATGTCAAAGAGAAATTCCTGTAGTTATGGATTTGCTTCTAATTTCTTCAGTGGAAGTTTAATTTAATTTACTTCAGAAGCTTGCTGCTTTCCATCTGATAATCCAAAAGGTTGCACCAGAGAATACTTGATATAAAGTTGGGTTTGCTCACCTAGTGGTGTGTGTCCTTTGCAGAGCATGAGCAGGTACTGAAATGTGGGGTCACATTTCTAAATACAGATATTCCAAGTATTAAATGTCAAAATAAAAGAGGCCTAATTTACAGTGTCATGAGCAGTTAAACCCTGATACCACTGAGTTTTCTCTAGTGAAAGGCTCAATTCCTTAAAAAGTGGAAACTATGGTTAGTGTAAATCAAACTGATAAGAGACACAATGAAAACAAGTCCAGTGTATGGGCACACATCCCTGTTCTCTGAGACATGGCAAAGAGGAGACAGCGAAACAGGAAGACATCATCAGAAGCAAAGAAGTCCCTTTAGTGTGAGGCTGTGGCACCATCTATGGGTGAGACTGCCATCCAACCTAGTTGTCCCAGTTTCTCCTTTTCTCCAAGGCTTACAGTTCTTCACAGCATCTCGCCATCCCCAGTCCCTTGCTTCATAACTGCCCTGCTCTCCAATATAGCTGGACATGGTGTGCTCCCTCCTCACACTCCTCCTGCTGCTCAGGAGGCAAAATGGTCTCTCTTCCTGCTCTGCAGTCCCCTGGCAATGTTGGAGCTCCTTTCCTCAAAAGTAGCCATGACCAACTGCTCGCCTACACTTCGGGTGCACTGTGTGGCCCACAAGTCCTTGTTTTGGCTCACTTAGTCCTTCAGCACTATCTGCTGTTTAAGGACTGCCTCACTTGGAACCCACCAGGGAGAGAGAGAGAAAACAGTCTGTTCTTCCTGGTGGGGCTCCCCCAGGGCATTCAGTAATTGGGCTCAAAAACAAGCACTTTCTGAAAGGCGTTTTCTCCATTGCAGGCCTCTGCCACCAGCAGAGCTGCGAAGAGGGACGTCGCAGCCCAAGGGTATCTTCTGGATGTGGCCACACAAGCTGCCTGGGGACACACCAAACCTAGACAGGTCCAAGCCCGACGCAAAACTTATGGCCTGGTTACCCTAGCTGCTGTCTGCTCTGCCCGCTTTGCAGCAGCCCATGTTTCTGAGCGAGGTCTATGGAGCAGGGAGCTCCAAACCTGCCGGGATTCCCCACCTTGGGTGCCTCCACTGTCACCATAGCGCAGACAGAGACTGGCGCACGGACTGCAGGAGACACAATATTGAGGGTTTTTTTAGGGTTCTACAATATTTTCCCCTCTGTCATTCCTTGGGAGTTTTGAAGCCAGGCGGAGCAGCCCCCTGGTTTCCAAGCAGTCTCTGCTGGGGGTGCGGGCATGTTCGTCGGGCTTTATCGTTAATCTTCAGTATTTCACAAACGCCCTCCGTAACCATTTCTGCGCAGTACGCACGGCCTGGACAACAATGATTCAATCTTCGCCTCTAAGAGACAACCCCTCCCTACGCCTCAGGCTCATTGGTGAAGCTTAAGAGACGAGGAGGAGCAAGAAAGCCGTAACACCGCCCCGCACCGGCGCATGGTTAGTGGAGTTAGCCCCGCAAGATGGCCGATGAGGAGTGAGTATCACGGGGCGGCGGGTCGTGTATCTGCCGCCATCCGCGGGGACTGCGCGGTTGTGACGCTGGGCGCGGCGGCGGGCGGTTTCTGGGGGGTCAGCAGGGGTGCCGCTGTATGTGACCGGCTTCTTCTGCCGCGCAGGCCGAAGCGGCGGATACCGCTGGTGCCGGAGAACTTGTTGAAGAAGAGGAAGGCCTACCAGGCCATCAAGGCGACCCAGGCCAAGCAGGCGCTCCTCAACAAAGGGAAGGTAAGGGCTGGCAACGGGGGAGTTCCCCGGTCCCCGGACGGAGGGTGCAGTCGGGACGTGAGCTGCCGTGCCCCGGCGGATGGTGGTCGGCAGGAAGAGCCCGGTGGTGGGGGGTGCGGTGTAGCCCTAAGCTGTCTCTGCTTGTGTTTTGGGGGAGGAAATCGTGATTCCGTACAGTCTTACAAATATATTAAGTGATCAGCTTCCTCCGTAAGAGGGGGATGACAGAGCTTGGCGGTGGGCGAAAAAGGGAGTCAGCTCGTTGGTGAGACTGTGATGATGCTCTAGGTTACTGAGGGGGAGCTTGAGTTCATCTCTTTAGGTGTGCTTCCTTGTTTATGTCTTAGCTCTGTAAATATCATAGCACTCTTTAGCTCGCTATATTGGAACACAAATTGATTGAAGACCGAGTTGTTCCTCTTAGATCAGTGAAGTGTGTCTGTGTATAGCCAGGCTTAATAAAATAGAATGCTCATGAGTTGCTTATGCTACCATGGGGTTGTATTTTTCTTTATTTTTTTTTCTAGTGAAAAGCTCTTTGCTCACTGTTCATAAAGTATAGGTAGTTGCTTGCATATTCATATGTTGTCTCTCAGTTCTGTTTCTCTTTGGCTTAGATTATTGAATTTATTCTTACTACCTCCAGAAGTTAAAGAGCATAGTTCAAGTTATGAATTTCACTTCAGCTTTCAGATGCAAACCTCTGAAACTGTAAGGAAGGGGGATTGTTTCTTATCCTTATGTCTTTAGCTCCAGAAAGGGAAGCAAATACAGTTTAAACGCCTTGAGACTTTTGTTCGAGATTCATGGCGCAAACAGCGAGACAACATTCGCTTGAGGCGCATGGAGCAGAGACCTAGAGAAACAGCTGTACCTCCGGAGCACAAACTGGCCTTTGTGGTGCGGATTGTAGAGTAAGGAATTTTTTTACTCCTTGCATTTCTTACTGCTACTATTTGTAGCTGCCATGTTATTTCTAAGAAAAGAAAGGTTGATCAATCCAGACCTGTCTCCCTGCTGGTAATCTGAGACCATTTGTTGCTGTATTAGAGAAACTTGGTTACTAATAATACTTTTTTTTTCTGACGCAGTATTAAGGGAGTGAGCAAGAGGGTAAAAAGAGTGATTGAGTTACTGCGACTGAGAAAAAATTTCACCGGAACATTTGTGAAGCTGAATCCCTTATCACTGAAGATGCTACAGATTGTGGAACCTTATGTGGCATGGGGGTAGGTATCAGTCCCATGACTTAATTGTAGTTTGTATGTAAATACCCCAGCTTTTTGATTTTCCATCTGGTATCACAGATCTATACCTAGCTTTTCCAGTAATGGTCAAATCTCTATCACCATGATACCTAAAACTTCTTGTTCCCTCTCATTGGTCTGCACATAATTGGTTACTTTTCCACCTCTGTATAAAAAAGGATGAAACTTCACACTGCATCATGTCTGTCCATTTCAAAATCTGATTTCTGTTTCTGCACAGGTACCCTAACCTGAAGTCTGTACGAGAGCTCATCCTGAAACGAGGCCAAGCCAAGATTAAGAGAAAGAGGTTGCCTCTGACAGACAATATGCTGATAGAGAAGCATTTAGGTGAGGAGGAGGATGAATGAAGGAAAATAAATCAAGGAAAGAGGCAAATGTATAGAGTTTGCAATCAGAGCTGAGAAAAATCCTGTGAGACTTGCATATGGAGGACTGGTAATTCTGAAGCAGTGTGAAGAAAGATAGTACAGTTGGACATTTCATGTATATGTTTAGGATGGAGGGTTGTTGTTCAGTTGGGGATTTAAAATTTTTTAAATTTTTTTTTCTTACCTGCAGGGAATTGTGGTATTATTTGCCTTGAAGACCTTATTCACGAAATCTGCTCAGCTGGAAAGTATTTCAGAAAAGTCACAAACTTTCTGTGGCCATTCCATTTGTCTGTGGCTCGCCATGCTTCACGTAACAAAGTGGGTTTCCTGAAGGAAATGGGAAAGCCTGGCTGCAGAGGTGAAGCAATCAACAAGCTCATACGTCAGCTGAACTAGTCAGGTGAGGAATGCTTGCTGTCCAACTTCAAAATCTTCCTTTATCCAGTTCCCTAAGAATAATTATACTGAGGGAGAGCTTCTTTGGTTTTGATTCTTCACTCTACTGAAGTGACCCTCAGGGTAAACTACTCAAGAATGGAGGTCCCATCAGTTACCAGCAAATCCTACTGGACCACTCCCATAAAGACTTGACTTCTCAGAGATAGCATTAATGCAACTGGGTTTTTTTTTTCTTTCTTTCTTGTTCTGCAGGGTCATTCTGAAAACTTAAATTTATACTCTGTTCCTTGTTATGAGGTTTTCATGGACATTATCTCTATGCTGTGATATGACTGTTGGTGCCTCTATAAAAAAAGAAAACATACAGGTACACTGATGGGGATGGGCTGGCCCTACTTAAGGTAGAAGAAAAACTGTATTTGGTACAAGGAAGAAGTGACTTGAACTTCGTGGAGCAATCTCCACAATCTGACTTGTGTATGTATGTAAAACAAGTGTGTTTTATACTCAGTACTGCTGTCTCTGTACCACTTGCCTCCAGATTTTACCTTTCCTATAAAGGTGGTTGTCAGTTCCAGATTTAAATTTGTTAAAGTTGCACTCGAGTTGCAGTCACTGTTTTGATCCTGTCCTACCCAGAGGAAGAGCTTGAAGTTGCACTCATTGAGGTGTACCTCCCAGTCTAAAGGGATAGTGCTGTCACCTAAGAATATTGCTGACAGGCAGAAGACATCAGGTGTTTCTCTTTTATTGCAGTTTATAGATTTGTATTTATTTTTAAAAGCCATGGTTTTGTGTTACTGATCTAAAAAGGCTGCCTTTTCACTCAGTTGGAACTGCTGGAAAGAGCTATTTCCTGGTATGAAAACCCAGAAACTTTGTAGCAGAGCAGCAAGATACCTGTAATCTGTTTTTTAAATAAAACTTTTGAAATCAGACTGTTCTAGCAGGAAGAATGGTATAAATATATGGTATAATGGTGTGTGTATATATATATGGTATTTATGATATACATGGTATATGGTATAAATGGCATAATGAGAGAAGTGAATTTGGTCTAGGGAACAGAAATAGGGAAAAGCCTGAAAATTCTATTAACAGAGTAATTATTCCTAATAATTTCTTCAATAAAAAAAATTCAACAGGTTAAGAATGCAGGGAATGCAGGTTAATGCTACTTAACATATGGAAGGCAACAGTGTGCTTTATCATTAAGTTACTGGAACTGTTTATAGTGGTGTATGAAGACAAGTGTGGGAAAAGTACTAATTCATGAATGGATTTTGTGTTGACTGCACATTTAAGACTCGGAGGAAATATTTAAAGTTACATTTTAAGTAGGATTCCTCTAGAGTATTAGTTTTATGAATGCTACACCTTAGTTTATAACTGTTACAAAACTATCTAAAATCTTAAGCACTACAGACTCTGAATTAGAAACACTATACAATTTCAAGCTTTATTCTGTAAAACGAGAATACAAACATAGAAAATGCTAGACAAACACCAGAGCCATACACTGATTTAAAACACTGTCCCCAGAACTAGAGTCCATCTGTCACTAATACACAAGGCTGCATGTATTTAAGATTTTCCTAATAAACAGCTGCTTTCATTGTACTGAGGTACAAATAACTTCTTTGTTCTGTTGATCCACTTTAGGAAGTGAATCAGCTCAGGCTTTTAACATGGGAGAACTGGCATGTTAGGAGTAAGTTTAATTGCCAGAAGGAACTTAAGCCTGCTAAGCAAATGCAGTTTATAGTAATCTTAAAATACTAAATTACAGGATCCAGACACATCATTAGTTTAGCTCAAAGAGTTAAGTAAAAATTGAACTTTCATTACGAATATCTTATTTAGACCTCTAAGAACAATGCCAACTTGGTCTAGTGTTACATCACAGTATTTTAGAGAAACACATTGCCTTTTTTTCTGTATTATACTTCAGCAAGAGCAACTGCAATGATGTTAATGACTTAGCTGCACTATAAACAGATAATATACAAGGTGACAGGATATATACAAAAACCCCATGTCCTAGGGGAAGGAATCTTTTTTGTAAGCCACGGTACTGTTTACTTTGTGAATTGTAGTAGTGAAGGAACGCAGACGAACCTCTTCAGAATTGGCTATGAATTGTGGTCCTGACTCTTCCCACTTCTCTGGCACTGCCAAGTCTTTATCCGTGTATATTAGCAAGTCAAAGGCACCTGTAAACAAGAAGCAACAAATTAACAGCAATTCCTGCATAAGAGGGGGCATGTTTGAAGCTGAAGTCTAACTTCTAGAACTTAAGACATACCAGGTTTCTCAGAAATTACACTGATAATAGTTGTGTGAAAAGAAACAGCGGAAGCATTTTATTTTTCTCAAGCAACTGTGATTGATGTGAATTTTTTCTAAACATCTTTAAATGCTGAGGAGCTGAGCTATACACAACACTTCATAGTCAGAAAGTAATTTATGAAAACTTATATTCCTCAGAGTATCCACACTAATTTAAATTTGTTAAGACACCCTGAGCTCTGTCCTTTTGATAAAAATAACCACGAAGTATGCTGGGGATAAAGTAACAGTAGTCCCTTGAAATGAAGTTGTTTCAAGATCTTTAATGAGAGATGGCACACAGAATTTTACTGTGTGTTGCTCAAGAAACACTGAAATAATTCTCCAAAGTTTTTTTATCCAACATGCTGTTTGCCACACTTGCAAGACACATGATTTCAGTCTTAGAAAATGTTGCCTCAGAAATGTCATGGTATTTGACATCTAATAACTAAAAAGCCCCACAAAAATAGCAGAAGGTATTTTTGTAAAGTGAAAAACTAAAGGTGTTTGGTATCTTTAGTGAAGTTAGGAATACTCACAGGCAGTTTCCAACAATGGCAGAAAAGTTACTGTGGCAGTTATTTGTCTTATAACAGACCTGATTTCATCCTGAATAGCTTTCTGAGATTTTTCTCGTGGTGCACTGGAAAAACAGGAAAACTGTTAAGAAAGCTTCTGCTACACTGAGAATTGTTTTCAGATACAGTTCTCTCTACTAAGCTTAATTGGTCTGTATGCTGTAGGATATTTTAGTAGTGGTACTCTTAAGCTGTAGGTAGATAAGCTAGAAGTTAAGGGATAGTTGGTTTTCCTTCCTGAAGCTTCAGGGTATTTCTAAGGAATGTTACATTTGTTCTCAGTCAGAAGTAAATGAGAATATTTTAGCAGCACAACAGGAAAGAAGTCATTCTTTAGGGCATATATCAAATACAGGATTTTGTATACTTTAAGATTAAAAATATGGTTTGCATCTGATGCTTTAAAAAAAGCCCCAAACAAACCAACAAAAAACTACATGCAAGGATTATGTATGCTTCAATCATACAGTGATTGGTTTCCAGACAGAAGGAATAGTGGTAAGAAAGGCAGGTTTGATGCTCGTACTGGGAAAAGGCGCTTTGATTTGCTGTGAGGAACCCGTATAGTGCTGGTGGGTGTCACACGAGGGGCGTCCAGTGCCTGTAGTACCGTGTATAAGGCAGAGCTGGGGCAGAACACTTACCTCTCCTCCTTTGCAGTTTTGTCACACTCAATGTCAAACTGCCACCGCTCTAGCACTTCACTGTTTTCGATACTGGAGATGACCACCACCAGGCGCTGCACGATGCACTTGTACAGCCACTCTGAAAGAAGCCACAGCAATTACTATGGTTTCTATGACTAATTACATGCAGGGTGAGAAAGACAAGCACCAGTGGAGACACCACACACTGGTCACAACAGCTCCTCACCAGCGGCAGTCGGTCGGCAGTTTGCTAAGCCCCAACACCACCCTCCCCTGCTCCCCAGCACCTCTCATCTGCTCCACCACATTGTTGAGGTAGCTCTTCAGCTCGGGGTCGGTGGTGACGAGGAGGGTGAGCCCGTACTTTTGGACGCGAGTGAAGGTCTCGGGGGGATAGATGCCCCGTTGGTAGAGGATGCTGTTGATTCCATAGGCTGCAACACACGCGGAAGGGAGAGAGGGAGGATTTGTGCGTGAGACGGCCCAGCCGGCGGCCATGTCGCCTTGCAGGAGGCCTACTAGACGCCCTCCCACCGTCCTTCCTCCCTGCCTCCCTTCATCTATCCGTCCCGCGTCCCTAGGGACCCTCTCCTCTGCAGCCCCTTACAGAAAAACTCGGCGACGATCTCGGCGCTGCCCCGAAGGGTGATACCCTGCTGATCGCGGCCGAGCTGCTTGGCCATAGGAGTGCTCAGCCCTCGCTTCCCCGCCGCCCGGTTCAAACCGCGCCCCGCCCCCACGGCGCACGCGCCACAGCCAGGCCGGGCCTTCGCACTCCCGCGCGTGCGCGGGCCGTTGGGTTGCTACCGGCCTTGGTGCGCATGCGTGCGGCGCGCGGCACGGTCGGTAGTCGGCGGTGCTGGGAGTGGCTGCGGCTGTTGAGGGGAAGGGGCGGTGGGGGTAGAGTCTTGTGGTGGGGGCTGCTGTGCGGTCATGGAGGGAAAGGGCCGTTGCGTGCAGATTGGGCAGGTGCCTGGTAGAAAAAAAAGGTCCTTTCGCATTAAACGTCCCACCAGCTCGGGGTTCCATAGAGCGGGTCCGAGCCGCCAGCTGTGGCGGGGCTGTGGCAAATAGAGACTGGGGATCGAGCGAGACCTCGCCGTGGGGTTGCTGTTAGGAGTTCGGTTTCAGAGGTGGTTTAGATGCATTCATCCGGATGAAGGCGCGGTTAACATAATTATACTTTCCATGTACGAATTAAGTGAAACAAATACCTCGGTTGTGTGGGTGGTTTTTGGCAGCATTCATAACGTAAATCATGTAGTACCTGTCTAAAATGGAGCTTACCTATTCTGCAAGCAATGTCAAAAGGCAGGCCGGGGTAGCCTGGGAAAGCAGGATGAAACATGCACTCCCTCCTTAAATCTGTAGGATAGTGGGTAACACCAGTAGAAAGGGGTTAAAAGGCATTTTGAAAGACAAGAGAACCCACATGATCATTGCTTTAGACGTATCCATCCCTGCTGACAGGTTTCCACTGTGAAGGGTAACAGCTAATCTGAGTGCTTCAATCCTGTACAGGGATGCCAAGGAAGATGCCACAACTAGTAGTGACTATCAAATGGAAGAATACCCTGTAGTAATCTGGGTTAGTAACTAGGTAGCCAGCTAGTCAGCTGATAAAATCAATCAATATGCAAGAAAGTGAATATTGAAGGGGTTTGTTGGGTGTGGAAGAGGTGCAAATGAAATCCTTCCCTGAATATGATTTCTCTGAACTATGTGGAATGAACAGAGGTTATAATCTAAGACAAACCTGTATTAGATGGCCATAGTGACCTTGAAAGAAACTGATCAGAGCAGCCTTAAAATTATGTTCAAAACAGAACCATAAACCATGTAGTAATTACACAGTACAATAGGCCTGCTGCTTTAAGAGTACATTGACAGACTGCTTATTTTGTCATAAGAAAATAATTTTTCTCAAAAGCTAACTTTCTGTTTGTTTCGTATCTGTAAGAGACAGTACAGTTTGCTTCAGGGTTCACACTGGTGTGTGATTTTCATCAACTGTGATGAAAACAAATCACATAGTCCTGAAATGGTGCTGAAGTTCTGAAAAGGTCTGAATAATTAACTTATTAACCTAGATTAGTCTTCTAAATATTTTCTGAGTCAGTGGTGTATTTCAAAGCCTGTAGTAATAGAAGTATTTTTCATCTGGAGCTCTGATTGGAGATGCTATACAGCTGTGAATATCAGTTGTTTTGCTTCAGACTTTATGTACTATCATGCCCTTATTCATCTGTGCCAAAATGGACTGACTCCCCTGCATTTTTTCCCACTTGGCTTTTCATCTGTTTTGCTTCCTTGGAGGTTTTTGGAGAGCTGCTTATTTTTCTAAATATAAGAGTTTGAAAGCCCTATTGCACGAGGCCAGGCAAAAATAGTAGAGCTTATGATTAATATTCCCACTTTTCTCCTCCAACTGTTTTACTTTTAAAAACACATGAAAGAAAAAATCCCAATGCTTTTTGGTTTACCAAATTAATTCTGCTGTATTTCAGTGTAGATGGCTTGAAGATGTAGATGGTTTGTATTTCAGTGTAGATTTCAGTGTAGATGGCTTGTTCTTGGCATGGTTAGGCAGATCTGCTTATCACAACAGACTCAACTGGATCTTTCTTATTTCTCCAAAGATTCATCTGGAAGGTATTGAGAGGTGGTGGTGACCCCCCATACTTCTGCTAAAACTCTAAGCTTCTCTCAGTGAACCTGGGACATGGTATTTCACAGGGTTTTGGATCACTTCTGTCCCCAGTTCTGTATTGCAGTTAGCACTTGTGTCCTGGTTTGGGCCAGGATAAAGGTGGTTTTCTGTTTCTGTACTTTTGCTTTTAGCTAAGTCCCTTGTAAGTAGTTGCATTTGCTGAAATTAACAGCAAGTTTCTCATGCAGTGTGTGTGCTTTTAGGATTGATAACACTTGATGTTTATAGTTACTGCTAGAGACTGGTATGCAGGGCCAAGGACACTGCTTTCCTCAGCTCTGAGGAAAATATTTTACCGTCCAGGAGGACACAGAGGCCCCACCTGAGCCCTCCTTTGGGGAGGAACAGACAAGATAGATGCCAGAATTGACCAAACAGAGTATTCCATCCCATATACGTCACACTCACTATAAATTTGAGGCATCACGTGGGCCGAGCCAGATCTTTTCCTGCTTCCCTTCCTTCACCCGGCATCCTGGAAGGATCCTGTCTGTTCATCTGCCTGTGGTCCTGATCCGTGCCAGCCCATATCTGTGTGTTCCTGCCTCCAGTTCCCGACTGCTGCCGACTCCAGGAGTCCAGCCTGGACTTTCCCAGGGCTGCCCTACAGCCTCGGTGGTGACGTGAGAGTTTATTGGGGGGAAGGGGGGAGGAATGTGGTTTCCATTTTCCTGTATATTTGTATATATTTAGTAATTTTTTCCCTATTTACCATTACTGTTTCATTAAAGTTGTGTAGTTTAGTTTCCAACCCATAAGTCTCTCTCCCTTATTCTCTCTCCTTTCTTCATTGAGGGGAGAGAGAGATTAAAGAGAGCGTCTGTTATTCGGTTTAATTGCCGGGTCAGTGTTAAACCGTGACAGATTTATCTTCCACCCCTTATTCCATACCATTTGCGTCATACTCTAATCATTACTAACTCTTATCCTTAAACACATCTATACACAAATTATTACTATCTCTCAGTGCTAAAATTCACTAAGTAATTCAGTCTACAATTGCAGATGTTCATGTATTGTAGCAGATTCTCAAAAGAAGGACCAGTCTTCACAGTTCATGTCCATGGTCCACAAGTTGCAGGTTGCAGATGGTAATTTCAAGGAAGTTACTGGATGCCAGCCGATGAACCTAGTTCTGGTTTCATCACCACAAAATCATCCTGAAAAACACTCATAGAACACTGTTAGTTTATGCAACAGTTCACATAACAGTAGTTATGGTGGGATACAAGTTCATGACTCCCAAAGAGTCTATGCATTACTGATTAAATTAAACAAGCAGAAATTAGGAATTCTCACCTAGTGTTAGATTCCCTTGTGGTACACATTGTACTTCTCCATCTTTCATCATCACCCACCAAGTGTGTCCAGGCCCTTGAGCGAAAGCAACCCCACGAATGGGTTTACCTTTGCCCGAGGCAGGATAAATCCAAACTGTTTTCCCTAGCAGATTTTTCTCATGCACCACAGGCACTTTGTCCCCATCTACTGTGTGTAGAAGATCTGACTGAGCAGGACCAGCTCGATTGATGGAACCCCTGGTATTAACTAACCAGGTGGCTTTTGCTAAGTGCTTGTCCCAATTTTTGAAAGTTCCACCACCCATTGCTTTTAAGGTAGTTTTTAACAGACCATTGTACCTTTCAATTTTACCTGAGGCTGGTGCATGATAGGGGATATGGTATATCCACTCAATACCATGTTCTTTGGCCCAATTATTTATGAGATTATTTTTGAAATGAGTTCCATTATCTGACTCAATTCTCTCTGGTGTACCATGTCTCCACAAGACTTGTTTCTCTAGGCCCAGGATAGTGTTCCGGGCTGTGGCATGAGGCACAGGATATGTTTCCAGCCATCCTGTACTTGCCTCCACCATTGTAAGCACATAGCGCTTACCCTGGCGAGTTTGAGGCAATGTGATGTAGTCGACTTGCCAGGCCTCCCCATACCTATATTTTGACCATCTCCCTTCATACCATAGAGGTTTCAACCTTTTAGCTTGCTTAATTGCAGCACATATGTCACAATCGTGGATAACCTGCGAAATAGAGTCCAAAGATAAATCCACCCCTCGGTCACGAGCCCATCGATATGTTCCATCCCTGCCTTGATGACCTGAAGCATTGTGGGCCCATTTGGCCAAAAACAGTTCACCTTTATGGTCCCAGTCCAGATCTATTTGGAACACTTGAGCAGCCTCATCTGCTCGTTGGTTGTTTCGATGTTCCTCGGTAGCTCGATATGAAGGTACATGGGCATCTACGTGACGCACTTTTACATCAAGTTTCTCTAACCTAATAGCAATGTCTTTCCAGAGTTCAGCAGCCCAGATAGGTTTATCTCTACGTTGCCAGTTGTTTTGCTTCCACTGCTTTAACCAACCCCATAAGGCATTTGCTACCATCCATGAGTCAGTATAGAGATAAAGTCTCGGCCACTTTTCTTGTTCAGCAATGTCCAAAGCCAATTGGATAGCTTTTACTTCTGCAAATTGACTTGATTCACCATCTCCTTCATCTGTTTTTGCAACTAGTCGTGTAGGATTCCATACGGCAGCTTTCCACCTTCGATGGCCTCCTACCAGACGACAGGATCCATCAGTGAAAAGAGCATATTGTTTTTCATTCTCTGGTAGCTGGTCGTATGGTGGGGCTTCTTCAGCCCGTTTTACCACTTTTCCTGGTGGCATTCCAAAGTGTTTGCCTTCTGGCCAATGTGTTATTGCTTCTATAATTCCTGGACGATTAAGTCTTCCTATCCTAGCTCTCTGTGAGAGTAAAGCAATCCATTTACTCCAGGTAGCATCGGTAGCATGATGGGAAGATTCTCTACCTGTGTACATAAAACCTAGTACAGGTAATCGTGGCACTAGGAGGAGCTGTGCTTCAGTACCAATCACTTCTGAAGCAGCTCTAACTCCTTCGTATGCGGCCAATATCTCTTTTTCAGCAGCTGTGTAGTTGGCTTCGGAGCCTTTGTAGTTTCGACCCCAAAATCCTAGAGGTCGGCCTCGAGTCTCTCCTGGAGCTTTTTGCCAGAGGCTCCATGAAGGACCATCACCTCCATCTCCGGTGTAAAGAATATTTTTGATGTCTGGCCCTGTTCGAATTGGTCCAAGGGCCATTGCCTGTACAATCTCCTGTTTAATATTCTCAAAAGCAGCTTGTTGTTCTGAGCCCCATTTAAAGTCTTTCTTCTTCCGGGTAACCTCATAGAGAGGTTTCACAATCTGATTATAAAGAGGAATATGCATTCTCCAGAAACCAACAGTTCCTAAAAAGGACTGAGTTTCCTTTTTGGTAGTTGGTGGGGCCATAGCAGTTATTTTGTTAATCACGTCCATTGGGATGTGGCGACGTCCATCTTGCCACTTAACTCCCAGAAACTGTATCTCTTGTGCAGGTCCCTTGACCTTGCTCCTCTTAATAGCAAAACCAGCCTCTAGGAGGATTTCAATTATCTTCTTGCCTTTCTCGTAGACTTCCTTTGCTGAGTCACCCCATACAATGATGTCATCGATGTACTGTAGATGTTCTGGAGCTCCACCCTTTTCCAAGGTATCATGGATCAGTCCATGGCAGATGGTAGGACTGTGTTTCCACCCCTGGGGCAGTCGATTCCAAGTGTACTGGACACCTCTCCAGGTGAAGGCAAACTGTGCTCTGCATTCTGGTGCTATAGGAATAGCAAAAAATGCATTAGCAATATCAATAGTAGCATACCACCTGGCTGCCTTTGACTCCAGCTCATACTGAAGTTCTAGTATGTCCGGCACAGCAGCACTTAGTGGTGGTGTAACCTCATTCAGGGCACGATAGTCCACTGTCAGCCTCCACTCTCCATTTGGCTTTTTCACTGGCCATACAGGACTGTTGAAGGGTGAATGAGTCTTGCTGATCACTCCTTGGCTCTCTAATTGCCGGATCAGCTTGTGAATGGGGACCACAGCATCTCTGTTGACACGATATTGTCTACGATGCACTACTGAAGTAGCAGTTGGCAGACGCTGGTTTGTAGTCCTCAGCAATCCCACTACAAAGGATTTATCTGAAAGGCCAAACAAAGTATGCAGCCATTCTGCATTCTCAGTCTTAATAGCTGCAGTACCAAAGGACCAGCGGTACCCTTTCGGGTCCTCGAAATCACCTCCCTTGAGGTAGTCTATGCCAAGGATGCACGGAGCATCTGGACCAGTCACTATTGGGTGTTTATGCCACTTTATTCCAGTGAGGCTCACATCAGCCTTCACAATAGTCAGTTCTTTAGATCCCCCCGTCACTCCAGAAATAGTGACGGAGTCTGTGCCTTTCTGATTCGATGGCATTAGGGTGCACTGTGCACCAGTGTCCACCAAGGCTTTATACTTTTGTGGCTCTAATGTGCCAGGCCATCGAATCCACACAATCCAATAGATTCGGTTGTCCCTCTCCTCCACCTGGCTGGAGGCAGGGCACCTCTAAGCTTGAGCACATACAGGATTGTCAGTATGTGCATTACTGGAGCTTGCATCCCCAGTACTCACACCTGATGTGCATGGATCTTGAGTCACCAGCATTTTTGGGTTGGGTAACTCCACACTGGACACTTGAGCAGCCATCTTTTTAGAAGGACCTCCTTTTGCCTTCGGCTTACTTATCAACTCAATCACTCGGTCCTGTAGGGCAGCAGTAGGTTTTTTGTCCCACTTTTTCATGTCCTCCCCACACTCACACAGGATTACCCATAGGGTCCCTCTTGCTGATTTCTGTTTCTCTCGATTCTGTCTCATAGGAGGGCATCTCCTCTTAATGGCTGCAATGCGGCGTCCTCCGTCTGTCTGAGGAGAAGGGGGTGAATGCCATTCCTCAGATGCTCTCTTGATAGCTGAGACCCAGGCCCGACAAGGGGCTATGACAGCATCTTCACACTCTCGTACAGTTTTAATCACATCACCCACAGTTGTATCTACCTCTGCAGGAACCCATAGCATTACTGATAGTGTATGATTAAAAGGTGGTGGTGCAGCATGCACAAACCTTTGCATCATAGGTTTAGGGCATGGTACATGATAGGGATCTTCAATGTCATCATTATTATAGATCACGTCTCGCACAGCCAATTCTTCGAGATACCTGATAGCTTTTCCAAGGTTGCGTGCTTTGATCTGTGGGCAGTCTATTTCCTCTTTATAGGGATATCTCTCCTTTACAGCTGACAAGAGTCGTTTCCACAGGCTGGTAGTTCCAGCCTTTTCCCCAAATGCCCGATCAATACCTGCATCTTTGGCCAGGGATCCCAACTGCCTGGCTTCCTTCTGAGTTAATGTTATGGTAGCAGCCCCCTCATTCCAGCATCGGAGTAACCAAGAGAGAAGTGGTTCACCTGGAAAACGGCTGAAATCTTTTCTCAGAGTACGCAAGTCTCTCATGGAATAGAGCTGAGCAGATTCTGAGTCTGAGTCCTCATCTGACTCTGCACTAGCTGCTCTACCTGGTCTGGGAGGAGAGCCATTATCCTCTATTTCCTCTATCACCTGGTCATCTTGTTCAGACTTGGAAGGGTTACGGCTCGTTTCTGATTTCCCTTGTTTTCCTTTTCTCCTAGTTACAGGGTTAACAAGTAACTGTGTGGGCTGAGGGGGAGAGGCTGAGGCATCTGCAGCAGTGGCAGCAGCAGGGCTTGTTTTCTGAGCAGCAGCAGTGTCTGTGGGAGTAGACACAGCAACTGGAGCTGAAGCAGAAACACTGGCGATGCTGGCCGGCCTTATCTGAGTTGTGCCCTTGCGTGAGGGGGGGCGAGAAGCGGCTGGGGAGGCAGGAGTGGGGGTGCTCTCTGTACGAGGAGCAGCTCTCACTCTCCGAACAGCAACTCTCGGCCTCCGAAAAGGCATACTCAATCTCATTACTGTGGTTTTTGTGTTACTCCTCACCAATATATGAGAGAGATTAACAACACCCACTAAAAGATTGAGAGATGAAATGCTACTGTTACTAAAATCAGGTGGAGTCAGCCCAAAATACGATGGAATGGTATAATTTTCCAAATTAAAACTGGGAGTGTAATTACCAACCAAGTTTTTTATCTCTGTATGAAACACTACTGCACCATGCACCATGATATACACCAGTATTGAGGACAATATTGCAATGATGGTTCTTAAGCAGCTCTTACGAAAGACAAACCACAAAGTAACAGCAATTCCAGCTGCAAAAATACACATCACATACCCTAAATACCAAAGGTACGGCACGATTGGTTTAATCTCCAACCCTGTGAAATTTCCAAAGAACAAGGTCTGATTCCAGCTCAGGAAAGCCATTCTTTCACTGGAGTTGGAATTCAAACTGTTCAGGCAATTTAGTCAAAATTTAAACTGGACTCGAGCCAAGTAGCTCGGGCCCCACGTTGGGCGCCAATAAATCTGTCACGGTTTAACACTGACCCGGCAATTAAACCGAATAACAGACGCTCTCTTTAATCTCTCTCTCCCCTCAATGAAGAAAGGAGAGAGAATAAGGGAGAGAGACTTATGGGTTGGAAACTAAACTACACAACTTTAATGAAACAGTAATGGTAAATAGGGAAAAAATTACTAAATATATACAAATATACAGGAAAATGGAAACCACATTCCTCCCCCCTTCCCCCCAATAAACTCTCACGTCACCACCGAGGCTGTAGGGCAGCCCTGGGAAAGTCCAGGCTGGACTCCTGGAGTCGGCAGCAGTCGGGAACTGGAGGCAGGAACACACAGATATGGGCTGGCACGGATCAGGACCACAGGCAGATGAACAGACAGGATCCTTCCAGGATGCCGGGTGAAGGAAGGGAAGCAGGAAAAGATCTGGCTCGGCCCACGTGATGCCTCAAATTTATAGTGAGTGTGACGTATATGGGATGGAATACTCTGTTTGGTCAATTCTGGCATCTATCTTGTCTGTTCCTCCCCAAAGGAGGGCTCAGGTGGGGCCTCTGTGTCCTCCTGGACGGTAAAATATTTTCCTCAGAGCTGAGGAAAGCAGTGTCCTTGGCCCTGCATACCAGTCTCTAGCAGTAACTATAAACATCAAGTGTTATCAATCCTAAAAGCACACACACTGCATGAGAAACTTGCTGTTAATTTCAGCAAATGCAACTACTTACAAGGGACTTAGCTAAAAGCAAAAGTACAGAAACAGAAAACCACCTTTATCCTGGCCCAAACCAGGACAACTTGTTTCTCCCGTGATGCACACCCCTGCCTGGTAAAAAAACCTTAGGGTGTGCATTTTGGAATTCTTATTTTTCTCTCTCTTTAAGGAAATATATTTTCCTTTACAATGTGTCAGTACATTTCTTTATGTTTCTTGTATATGCTGTAATGCTAAGAGTTGTATATTTTCAAAAGTTGTTCTGAATTTCTTTTGTAGTAAGAACTTCCTGATATTTCCCTTTATCTTTTAACACATTATTTTTCCACGGCCAATTAAATAGTTTTGAAAAGTTTGGTCTTTTGAGTTTGTGAAGTAATGTCTTTCTTAATCTTTGTATTTCTTCTGCTTTAATGTTCTTCATCTTTTTCTTCTCATGTCATCAAGATGTTCCAACAATAATTTCATCATGAAGGTGTAGTTACCTTACAATGTGTGTTTGCTACTTTTCCCTTCACATTCTCCTATCATCTCACCTTTATTTCTCTGTTACAAGTCTTAAGCTCTACCACACTTCTCTTCATTGCCTTCACTTCGTTGAGGTCAGTGTCACCCAGCTTCTTCTCCAAGTCAATCTAATAGCCCCCAGCCCAGTCACCAAGGAATCCATGCTTACCTGTCACGTAGCTTCAGCTGCGGTCTCCGCCTGACCATAGCCCAGTGAAGTGTGATAGGGACACACACATATTACTGAAGGGGTGTGCTGTGTATGATGACAATGCCTATAGTTTGTGTTTGGGGCACATCCAGCTGTGTCACAGGAGGAAGGCTGCAGGGTTCTTGGAAAGAGTGAGCAGCAGGAACACTGCTGTGGGTTAGCAAATGATTTCTGTGGCTGACAGCCTGCTTCCTGACCAATTGTGAAGGACTCTCAGAGAAATGACAGGCTGAGTTACATGTTCTGGCATACCACGAGCTGGCTATCATTGCTTTTATTATCTCATACTAAAACCTTAATTTTCTCCCAGTTGTATTTAATTTAGGTCTCTTACAATTCTTTAGTCATAGTTCTGTTTCTTAGTTACAGCTTGGTATTATGACAGATTTTTTATTTTGTGGAAGATAATATCCCCTATTGAGCTTGGCTTTTCTACAACATTTAATGATTGCTTTCCCATGCCAATTGTCACTGATATGCCTCTACTTTTCTGAAGGCAACCTTGGTCACACTCCTATTCAGCAGACTAGAAGACATTATTCACTTGTAGAGCTCATTCCCAAATTATTACTTTTTTACCCTCAGGGTTATGTAGACAGGTCTCTCTTTCCACCATGGCAAAATGATGTATAAAATGAAAGTTCGGTTTGCTACAAAAGCTCTCATATCACATTAACAACTTGTCATATTAAGCCTCAATAAAACCAGTTTTTCCTGTGCAGAGAAAGGAAGTCTTAACCTGGCCAACAGAGAGCCTTGGTGTTTTGCCTTTTCTGATAGATCTCAAGCTCTTTGGATTGATTTCTTTTCATACTTCAGAAGATGCTCTGCTTATGAGCCTATAGAAATAGCTAGCCTTTGGCCTTCTTATGTATTTTCTGTGCATCATTTTGATTCTCCTTAATGTTTTAGAATGCTGCCCATCCATTTAGCTGCCAGCACTCAAAATTCATTGCAGACGTTGAGATAATTTTTTTTATGCAGGTCAGATTTCTTGCTCCCTCTCTTCCTCAGCCCATCTCGCGATTATTTGTAAGTCATCTACTGGGTGATGCAGTTCTCAGCTGGATGAGGTTCCATGATTGTTTGTGAAACTTATTTTCTTAATCAACTTTTTAGTTTCTGTACTATAGGAGAATGTGGCATTTGGTTGGTTAGCAGGAAAAGCTTTTCAGGACATAGGGTAGGACACCAGCACAGCCAAACACCATCACTGATTCTTTATTTAAAAGTTATTTTTAAATCTATAGTCTTTAAATTACTTTGCTATCTTGAAGTTGCTTTGCTGTGTGTGAGCTTCTTTACTGCATTCCATTGTGTCTTTCATCCAGGATTCCTTTGGTGGTTTATTTATCTAGAATTGACTCCAGAATTAATATAATGCTGCACCTTTTAACAGGCATTTTAATACTGAGTTAATTTTCTTTTTTGTGCTTTTTTTTGATCAGGTTTGTTTTCAATAGTCTTGGTAGCATTAAAATTTGCAGGATAAGTACAGCTTACAGATAAGTCAGCTGTCAATCTACTAGAATGTTACTTTTCAAGTTGGCTAATGCTGTTTTAAAACATAAACCATGATATATTACAAATAACAGTACTGCATTCTTTCACCAATAACAGTGTAAGAGTGGTGCAACTGGGAAAGATAGTTCAGATTTTTAAATATGATTTAAAAGATATTAATTTTAAAAGGAGTCAGTATGAGCTAATAATCTGCACTGTGCCTTCTAATATGATGAATAGAATACTTGAAAGGACTTTGTTTTGAACACTGTAGAAATTTTTAACATTAATTTTAATTTTCAGTGCTACCAATGGTACTGAGTGTATTTTGAATTTAGGCTTACTCAGGTGACTACTTATTTCTTCTAGAAAACAGAGGACTATTTTTTTCCCTCTCTCTCCCAAGGCCTGACATTTTTGCAATGGAAAATGGAAGGAAAAAAATTAGTGCAATTTATGATGGTTTTACCTCCAAACTACCGTTAGATGGCACCAGGCACGTAGATTATCTGCATCCTTTAATTTGGCCTTGAACTACAGCGAGTTCATTCTCTTAGTTTATAAAAGTTTTAGGTGCATTTCTTTTGCAATTTTAAAAAGCATTGTTCCAGAATACTTAATTTTATGTCCGTTTTTGATCTTAGATTGCTCTTGAACTTAGAAGAATTTAACTGAAGAAAAATAATTTTTAAAGGTTTCAAGTGAAGACAGGAATCCTGTACTACTTCTTGGCAGAGAAGCAGAACTCAAATGAGCTTTCTGTGCTGTGACAACTCCACGGAGCTTGATAACATCATGCTACAATGATATGAAATCTGGTGGATCCAGCTCTTAACTACTTAACCTCCTTTACTATTTCATCCCTGTTATAAATGACCAAGACTCAATATTCTGTTAATGGTTTAATTTAATTAATAAAATTGCAATAGGCAAAACAGCACTGGGTGCGTGGGGAGTCTCCCATATTAATATTAATAACTCCTTAAATTCCTTTTAAAAGTTAGAATGTTTATACATGTGGGGTTTTTTTCTGCAGTTAAATCCCAAGGCAAGTTAGATGTCAGAGTGATAATCATTACTGAAAACAGGCACACAAAATATTCTTTCTCCTAAATATTGAAATATCTCAAGAAAATGGTAAAGGGTAACTTTGTAAATAAGAGATCTATTCCCTTATGATAGGAGGTATTCTTTAAAGAACTTAATTTATTTCAAGTGATACACACCGTTTCATGTGTTTTGAGAAATTTATGCATATCTTTCAAAAGAACAAATTATCATCAATGTGTCATGACAGTGAGGTGAGCTGAAATATTTTATGATGCACCCAAGCCATATGTGCTGGGACTATGCCCTGAGCCCTTCCTCTCCACCTCACCACCTGCTCCTCTCACCACACATTGCTACCTTGGGAGCTCTAATCCTCTAGCATGAAGACAAATGCTGGACTTATAAACTTTTTCTTTTTTCGAGAGAGAGAGGGAGAGAGAGATGTGACAGTGATGATGTCCACACGTATTTGTCTAATACTATGAGAAAAGTCATCTAGCATTGAGAAGATTGAGCTTCAATAACTTCTGCATCCAGAAGATACCCAAACCCTTTTCTTCCATCCCCAGAGAAGGTTCTTGTCATCAAGCTTTAGGTTAGTGTGGTTGGAAATGTTCTTTATCCTATCTGTCAAAGATATGCCACAGAACAAGAGAGAGCTGAAAATCCATTTGAAGACAGAAGGGAAAAGGAAGAGATTGAGTTTTAATGGTCAGACCCGGCAAAGAAAGACCAGAACCTTAGTCCAGCTGCCAAGTTATTTGGCGTTTACCATATTTCATTTTCCATATAATTTCACCTTGAGTAAGCTTTTTGGTACTTGTAAAATCTAAACTTACTGAGATGATCTGTGGGCTATTTAGAAAGCAATGGACACATAGTGAACAATCCAAACACAATGGAACTGATTAATCTGTAAGCCAGAGGCCTGTACAAGCAGCAGACCTCAAGGACCTGCAAGCACAGCAGACCTCCAGAATGTTGCAAAGGTCAACCATTGTTACAAGTTTGATCAAACAATCACAAAAAGCAGAACAAAGCTGGGCACACCTGATTGAAAGCAGGACAGGATAAGATATGGCTGAAGAGAACCCTTCACTTGATGAGAAGACATCATCCAATCAAATTATTGCTTTAGGCTGTGGACAGCACAAACGAACCAATTGACAAATGGCTTGTGCATCAGCGGGAGCCAGCAAGTGTACATAGACTGAGCTATCTTGGCAATAAAGTGGCATTTGCTTGATCACATCGGTCGCGTGCAGTGTCCATGACTTCCACGTCAAAAATGATCTGCTCTCCATTAAACTCATAACTTAAAATCCCTTTTAATATTTCTTTTAAATGGCAGATGCATGTATTTATACAACATTTTCATTACCAACAGTGTTAAAAAAACACAAAACAATATTAGTGGGCAGTGATAATAAAGACATGCTGCCTTGGAGAGCATAGTAACTTTAGGGGGGTGCGTGTCTGTTGTTGCTACCGAAGTAATCTCCTAAAATGTCGCAGGATGTTTTACCGTATTGCTTGCTCCCTGGGCTAATTGCTGATTAGAATGTCCTTTCAATGTTCTCTTCAACATACCCAAAGTTGCATGTGGCTCTTTCCACTAAAAAGCATTATCAGATTGCTGAGCTCCCTCTGCCAAAAACCTTATCTCCCTGTGAATGGCTGTCTCCAGTTAGTGCCACACAGGTGTTTTGCAGTAAACTGATGATTTTTAGATTTCATCTCCATAGCAGCCTCAACCTTGCTCTGTCCTTGAGCTCATTTTGGCCAGGCAGGTTGCACATGAAATTGGAAGTTGTAATAATCTGTGCTGACCTGCAGGTTTGTACACAGTACCTTTGCCAATTTTGCATTATCTTTACCAAGCAAATGGCATTGCTATTCATAAAGAGGGAGAAAATCTACCTGAGTTCACTGCAGATAGTAGAAGACATGATTATTCCATCTCCTGTGACATTAAAAATATGAAAAAATGCTGATAGTAACACAACTGGACCTAGGCTAAAACAAAAACTCAGAAAGAAGAAATAGCAGACACATCATGTAAATATTCTCCAACATTAAACAGGAGCCTTTAAAACCAAAGGACATGATCTAATGGTGGTAAGTGTTGTAAACAAAAGCTTTGTGTAACACCTTAAAACATGCAGTAAAAAAAAAAATAATTTACAGAGATGACCTCCATATGGGTGCATTCTTAATAGTAAGTAAGAAATCAGGGCTCAGGAAGCGCAGGGTTTCCTCTCACATTCTCACTGACTTGCTGTGTCATGTTACCTCTTTTATAACCCTGACCCCATTCTTCAATTTCACCTACTTCAAGGTGGGGTTGCACTAGTCATGGTACCATAAATAAGTTTCTAAAAGATTCTTTTATGTGTGTGTGGGCACTGCTCATCAGCCACCTCTGCTTGAGAGTTGTTTTTGATATGTACAGTTAGTAGAAAAGGAGTTTTAGAGTTGTTGAGCACAACCAGAACTGGCACACTTCTCACCTTCGCAATTAAATTTTAATATTATTTTTAAAGTATTTTGGAAAAGTTGACAGAATTCTCAGTTACAAATACCTCCTGACCCATGTATCAAGGAATAGTGTCCAATTTTTATGGCCAGATTTGCATAAAAGCTGGTGTGAATTAGTCTGTAGTGTAAATTTACATGGTGTGTGGTGGCAAAATGTTTACAAATAAATAAGTTTTCAAATATTCTTCATTTGTATTTACTGCATTATACACTTTTGTATTATTCTATCTTAGGAATGGTTTTATGTATGTGTGTGTATATTTCCACTTTCTCTGGTGGATTTGGTTTCCTTTCTTTGTGATGCTTTTTGTAATGAAAGTGAAGAGGTTACAAGTGTAATTGAACATGAACTTACTCTTAACACATGTTGTTTCTAGCACTTCGAAGGACATAGAGAAAGAGAAAATAGTTGAGGTTGGAAGGGACCTGTGGAGAACATCTTGTCCAACTCTCTCAGCTCAGACAGTGTCACCTGGGGCAGATTTCCAAGGAACATGCCTGTAGCAGATAAATTTTGAAGACTTTGGCCTAGATGTACTAGCACTTTACCCTTGAGGAAAAAGCAGTTGGTGACTTTGGGTAAGAGGAATGTAGATAACAGACGTAACAAAATGCTGATGAAGAGTCAAATAGTACATATTTTGCTTTTTAGGAGGATGACACTAGCCAATTAGAGGAGGCTCTGCTTTGCGTAAACAAAGTAGTGGTAACCTAGCAGCTTGCAACAAGTATGTATGACCAGCTCATAATAATCAATTATAAAGTAACACGAACCATGCCTGTACTCATGAACAAAATAATGACGAGTATAAAAATAGAGATGTTTCATGAATAAAGTGCTGATGCTCAAAAAGACCCCGTGGTGTCAGTCATTCTGCATCCCAGTACACTCCTAGGTGGCTTTTGAGTATTGCCAAGGATGGAGATCTTCTCTAGGCTAAACGGTCCCTCTCTCAGCCTTTCCTCATAGGAGAAGTGTTCCAGTCCCTAAATCATCTTAGTGGCTGGACTTGCCAGTAGCTCCAACTCTCTTGTGTACTCGAGAGCTCAGAACTGGACACACTACTCCAGGTGTGGCATTACAAATGCTACGCAGAGGTGAAGGATCATCTCCCTAAACTTGCTGCAACATTTCTAGTGCAGCCAAGGATACTGTTAGCCATCTTTGTGGCAAGGGCACATTGCTGCCTCAGGTTAAAACTGGGGTCCAGATCATTTTCTGGGAAGTTGCTTTCAAGCTACTCAGTCCCCAGAATGTCCTGGTGCACAGGAGTTATTCTATTATTCCACAGGTACAAGACTGCGCATCCCCTCATTGCTCTTCATGAGGATCCTGTCTGTCCATTGCTTCACCGTCTGTTCATTGCCTCAGCCTGTTGAGGTTCCTCTGGATGGCAGCATGGCCCCCTGGTGTATTAGACACTCCTCTCAGTTTTGTGAATCAGCAGGAGCAGACTTGCTCCATATTCCAGGCCATTAATGAAAATGTTACACTAAAGCTCTGGATAAATTACTCCACCAAACAGATTTTTCTCTAGGGAGGAAGTGTCAAAACTGTGGTAAATCAGTTGGATCTTAATTATTTGTCTCCTCTTTTCTTTGCAGTTTCTCTCTGTGGGCATTGTGCATCATAGGCATCTTACAGGCTTTGGGCACAAAGTGTCTGGGTCAGAGCGGTCTCCTATATCTCTTGTTGGCATTGATGACTTCACAGTCCCAGCCATCTCCTACATACCATAGAAAGACAGAGTCTCAATTTTCTCACAAAATTTGGCAGAACTGGGGAAACCTTCAGGATCCACAAAAGAGTTAAGGCTTAAGATGGATCTATTTTACTTCTTCAGAGTTAGGCTCAGTGATCTCTGTCAGTGACAGCACAGTGATTCTGCTGCTTTCAGCACCTAAGCATAGGAAGGACAGCAGCAAAGTTTGGCATCACCATACAGTGAAGACATCTTTGGTTGCTTCTACCCTAGATAACAAAACACCAAAGAGAACTTACCTTTCTGGTGTCTCAATAGTGGGAAGAATCCTGGTTGTAGAATGGAGTGTGTGACTGGGTGCCTGATACTAGCATACTGGAGTTGGCCATCTTCTGTGTCTAAGTCTCCCCTTCCTCCTGAACACTTGGGTAGCTTAAGACAGCCAATATAACATCATGTGGTTATTAAGGAGTGAAAGCCTTCAGCCTTAGTCGTGATATGACAAAACCCACACAAATGATATCCTCAGGAATGATGTCTGATACCTCATTTCTCCCCTATGGGAATGTTCAGCAAGGCAGGGTTCAGTTAAACAATGAAACTGGTGTAGCTACACCACATTTACATTCATGATACCTATGAGACCAGATGTCTGTCAGTAACTCACAAAGAGAAATAAGAACAGAAAATATTTGTAACATGACACTCTTCTTACTTATTAGAAAGTTACACAAACTGAATGCTTTAGTAAATGTATTTATTTTTCAATAAATTATTCTGGTACTCATATAGTTTCTGTTTGCAGGTGATATAAAAGCTACATTATGTATTTCCTGCAAGGAAGAGTTTATTTCTCCCTTTATTTTCAGGTTGTCTCAATATATTCTGTTCTAGAGGAGATCAGCTCATTCGTAAATCTGTGTAGCTATGAGTGATGAAAGGGGGAACAGAAATAGAAACATAAAGATAGGAAGAGTCCCAAATATTTTTGTTATTGCAACGTATAGTTTTACAGAGACATTGGAACTTCATGGGAGTTCATTTATAATGAAAATGTAAAATTTCTTTTATTTAGCGAGCATTTTGACACAAAGCCTTTAAAAACAAACAAACAAACAAGCATTTGCTATCCTGCTCTATGAACAGGAACAACAGGTAGGTGGACAGGCCCTTACTGGCAATTCGCCTACTGTTGAGGAAATCACCTTCAAAATTCCACACAACTGGGCCTAGCACCCAAATGAAAAGAGCGACCACTGAAATTTACTGCTGGCCCTACCCTCCCATAGAGCCCTACCCATGGCACAATCAGCAATCAGGCTATGGGTTTGTCTTTTGTTACCTAAAAGCTACTAAGTTCCACCTCCTCACAACCCTCCTTGGTAGCTCTCCCACTGTTGTGAAATTCACCTCCAAAATTCCACACAAATAGGCCTGGCTTCCAAAATCAAAGAGTGACCACTGAAGACTTTTGCTGGCCCTCACCCTCTCATAGAACTGTACCTACTGCACCACCAATAGTCGGGCTACGGGTTTGCTTTAGTACCCAAACCTCAAAAGTTCCACTCTCCCCCATCCTTCTTGGCCCCTCTTCCACTGTTGTGGAATTTGCCTCCAAAATTCCACACAAACAGAGCTGTCTTCCAAACGCAAAGAATGACTCCTGAAAATTTTGCTGGCCCTTACCCTCCCATGGAACCCTACTCACAGCACCATGAATGGTTGAGCTCCTTCTTTTCTTTAGTACCTAAAACACAAACTGTTTGTTTTCTGGGCAGCTCTCCCATTTTTGCCATTTTCAGCTCCAAAATACCACACAAATGATCCTGCCTCCTAAAGGCAAAGAGTGACCACTGAAAACTCCTGCCAGCCCTCAACCTCCCATGGAAGTCTACCAACAGCACCACCAACAATTGGGCTATATGTTTGCTTTAATACCTAAAACCTCAAATGTTCAACACCCCAGCTGCTCACCTTTTTTTTTTTTTCAATTTCAGCTCCAAAATTCAGTGCAATCAGCCCTGGCTCCCAAAGGCAAACACAGACCATTGAAAAAACATGCTGGCCGTCACCATTCCATTTAACCCTATCCACAGCACCACCAAAAATGCTGTTCACGGTTTTCTTTAGTACCTAAAAATCTCAACTGTTTGTCTCCTCAGCTACTCTCACATCTTTGCCGATTTAAACTCTAAAATTCCATGCAACTGGACATGGCACCCAAATGCAAAGAGTGGCCACTGAAAACTACTTCTGTCCCTCCCATTCTGCCCTTTCTTTAGTATCTAAAAGCTCAGGCATTTCAGACCACTGAAAATTCCTGCTGGCTCTCAACCTCCTATGGAACCCTAAGCACAGCACCAACAAGAATCAAACTTCGACTTTTCTTTAGTACCTTAGACATCAACTATTCGTCTGTACGGCTGTTTTCTAATTTTTACCTATTCCAACTATAAAATTACAAACAGCCAGACCTTCCTCTCAATGGCAAAGAGTGACCTCTGAAAACCGCAGGCCCTCACCCTCCCATAGAACCCTATTGCAAGCACCACCAATAATCAGGCTCCAGCTTTCCTTTAGTACCTAAAACCTCAACCTTTTGTCTCCTTGGCCGCTCTCCCATTTTTGCCAAGCAGTGAACATGGAAAAGTCCTGTGTGCCTTCACCCACCCATGGCAATTCACGCACAGGAAGGCATGGACCATTATTGCTGTGCACAATCAGAATCGTTTATTCTGTGGCTCACTATACCTATATTGTATCCTGATATCTGTTGCATGATCTACAATTTACGCCTCAAAGTGCTCTTTCTAGTTACATTAAACTTTATCTACCCATCCCCACTAGCGGAACCTTGTACTAGGACATAACATTGTCCAGGTGGCAAAATCCTTAGGCTTCACCACAAATATTGTTCCATAGTTAGGCTTTGTATCGCTTCTCAATGTACCTAAGAAATGTTTTGTAAAGCAATGGCTCTAAACTGCATAGATAGCAGAAGTTCCCACATCGGAATCCAGTTGACAAGAATGACATTCCCCTGTTCTTTGTTCATGGACAGTTTTTCTAAGTACCAGTACTGTTTTCTTCCTGTCAGAATTCATCACAAATTCTATATAAACATGGTCTCTCAAAAATTTGTAGACATAAAGATGAATATCAAGCTGTAACACCTTCAAACTATAAAGAATGTGATGTGAATGTTGTTCTGGTGTTCTCTAGTTACTTGATAGCATATTACAAGAGATGAGCTGTTTCATCAAAATTTAGTCTTTGTTTCGCTTCTCAATGGACCTAAGAAATGCTTTTTAAAGCAATTGCTTTCAACTGCATAGATAGGAGAAACTGTTCGCAAATCGGAATTCCCATATACTTTGCTTCCTGGAGCCCTTTTTTAAGCACTAAATGCTATTTTATTGTTTTTTTCCCAGTCAGGCTTCAACACAAATGCTTAGTAAAAGGTTTATCTTGAAAGAGGTGTTGGAAGATGAATATCAAGCTGTAACACCTTCAAACTATAAAGAATTTGATGTGAAAGTTGTGGGATTCTCTTTTTACTTGATAGCTTGTTCCATATTTAGGCTGTGTTTCGCTTCTTAGTGTTTCTAACATGTTTTGTAAAGCAATAGCTCTTAAGCACATTGATAGGAGAAACTGCTCCTAAGTCAGAATTCCCATATGCTGTACTTCCTAGAGCATTTTTTTTTCAAGTACTAAAAACTTTTTTTTTCCTAGTCTTCAAAACAAATGCTTAGTAACAGGTTTATCTTGAAAGAACTGTGGGAAAATGGATGAGATGTTATTATACTTTCAAAATATAACACATTTTATGTGAATGTTGTTATAGAGTTCTGTTTTTACTTGATAGCACATTAAATGAGATAAGCCATTTCTTCAAAATTTAGGCTTTGTTTCGCTTCTCAATGTACCTATGACAGGTTTTATAAACCTCAGAGGTAGGAGAAACTACTCCCAAATCAGAATACTCTTTTTAGGAATTATATTCACATAATCTTTGATTCCTGGAGTATCTTTTTCAAGCACTAAAATATATCTAATTGTTTTCTTTCTCTCAGGCTTCACCACAAATGCTGAATAGACGTGTTCTCTCGAACACTGGCTCTACTGGCCTGTCCCAGTCCAAAGCAGTGCCCTCCATACCCTCCTGTCCACACCATGGGCTCCCCTCAGGCCTCTCTCCATTAAATCTCCCCAGTGTCACCACAGCAGGGGACAGCAGCAGCATGAGCCTGAAGGTGCCAGTGATGAAAGCTGAGGTGGGAAGATGTCAGCAAGAAATCCACCCTGACCCAAACAGACGCGGGGGAGGAAGGTCTCCTGCAGCAGATGGCAGTATGAACAAAGGTAGAATTGGCAGCCTGGTGTCATGGCATCCTTCACACAGGCAGCACCCCAAGCGTGCTGAAGAGACACCGCTTCAGGAATCTGTGCAAGAGGGATGTGGCACTGGTAGGTACTGGGGGCACTAGGAGGAACAGTGGGACACTAGGAGCTGGGGGGAAGTCACTGGCTTTGGAGTCTCTCTGTGGTAAAATGGGGACATGTTGGGGATGAGTGGAGCAGAGATGGGACAGAAAGGTCCTGGGGTGAGGGAGGGGTGTCCCAGGAGGCACTGGGTTGTATTAGGGTACTCTGGGTTAATCCAGTGAGGGGGTGGAGGGTGGGGGGGCTATGGATATTTTGGAGTTGTATGGGGTGATCCAGTCCCACTCCCTCTTCTTATGAATCCCCTGGCCCTCAATCCCTCAGATATCCCCTGGCTATGTTCTAATTTTACTTGAGAGTGATGTCAAACTGACCACAATCTGTCTTACTAGGCCATTCATTTTCAGTTCTTTCAAATAGAAAAGCGGTGTCCGCAGAATACATAACACTATTTGGAGTAGAAGATGTATTTTAAAGGCTGTCTTCTCCTGAGAGGGGAAAAGGGCTCCTATATGCCTAGCTCTAACTTCAAAATTAAGTTTTCGAGTGCTAAAATTAGGTGATGCGAGTCTTACCTAAACTGGGCAAAAAATGCAATAATTATTGCAACATCCAATCCTTTTTCCCTGGTCTTTCTTCAAAAGATGTAGTCCCTGTGTTCTAACAATTAAGACACTTAGGAAAAACTCAAAACCAGATCACACCCGAGTTCATCACAATGAGAACACAATGACATTCTGCACCTGCTTGCTCCCTAGAGGGACACCAGACAGTGCCAAAAAATGAACTTCTCTTGGACAGCTCTGGTGTGGGCCAGAGACATTTCTCAACATCTTTTCCCTCCGCAGGCTACATATTGGTCAGCTTCCCACAGGCTCGAATCCTGTGGGATATTCCAGCATTGCGTGGCTACCAGAAGCTCACCTGTTACCTTTTGCCCAGACCACAAAAAGGATTGCTGTAAAGCACAAGGGCAGTCTGGAAACTAGTCCACCAACCTAATACAACTGTGCTTCAAACCTCTGGGGAAAAAGGATGTGGAGGCACGCTGGGCAATGGCCCAGCCTCCAGGAGAAGCTGAAGATGCAGCCATGAGCAGAAGTGAATTGTGAGATCAGTTTTCCTCCTGCCCCATCCACTTTCTGCAATTTCTTTCAGATATCCAAGGCTGACTTACCTATAAACAGCATGCTAAACATCTTTTAGTTACTTTCACCCTCCAGATCTAATACAGTCCACTTTCTAGCACTCTCACAGTGCCTCTCAAGGTTTCCTCATCAGACCCATTTAACCTCATATAAAATTTTGACAACTTTTTCTGATTTACAAATTCCATGATGAACTCTATACTAGATTAATTGCTATCACATGTCTGTCCAGATCCCTCCCAGAGTTAGGGTTCCAGTCTCCACTCTCCTTGGACACAACTACATGTGTATTATCTTTTGCACATTTTTGTTCACCTTCTTCAATGTTTTGCAAAACTATTCTCTTTTCCTTACTAGTGAGGGGGTTATCTAAAAGTGCCTGGATATTCCCCCAGTGGGGCTATGTGTCATCATTCTGACACAGAATTCTGAGTAGCACATATATCCCATCTGTGGTAGCCCAATAAAACCCCCGCAAGACTGTTTCAAGAGACACACAGAATAAAAATAGGGCTCACGTAACAGTGAAACAGCAAGAAATTTTTGAACATTGCCACTTTAAAAGGAAGGGAGGAATTGGTTACCCAGTCCTGGGTGTGAATGAAAGAATAATTTTAAAGTTCTTCCTCACATTTGCAGTTATAAAAGTAGCACTTCTGATTGGGGAAATTGAGCTTGCTTTGTGGAATACCACCCTGCTCCCTTTTCTGCTCAGAACTGGATATTTAAGCAAAGATCTCGGCTCTGTGAAGGCACCTTTTAAATGCAGGACTGTGAAATAAACACTGCCAGACAGGACAGCAACACAATTCTGTTATTTTCCCTTCAGTTCTTTACCAACCTATATTCCTATGTGTGAAACAATCTTACCTGGCAAGACTGGAGTATTGTATTCAGATTGACACTCTTACAGAAGTCCATACTGAATGAAGTCATTTATCAATGATTCTAGGTCCAGTCAGGCTTCCAGCTTACTGGGACATTGTTTCTTTCTTACCTGCTGGCTTCCTTTTACCGGAGTTGCAGTTTTTTAACACAGGCTTAGTCATCCACACTGTAGGTATTCAGGACTTCCTTGGGGATGTTGATGTTGTCTGCTTGCATTTCAGTCAATAGGCAGAGTTGTGCCTTCCAAACAGTCTCTTTGGGTAGGTGCAGCTGTATGGGCTTATCAGAGAGAGTCATCTGTGCTCCTAATTTGAACAATAAATCTCATCCTAGGAGAGGTACTGTGCATTCTGGCATAAAGAGGAATTAATGAGTTACCACCTTTCCTCTGATTTTACACTCCATTGGTTTAAAAAATGGTTTTAAAACTCACTTTCCCATGACCCCCAGTATGGGGTTATACGTTTTACTTAAAGGCCCCTTACAACTAATTACAACTGAATGAGTAGCCCCAGTGGCTAACAGTAATTCCCCAGCTGTACAGGAACCAGAGAATCAGCTAGGGAGACCTAAATATTTTCCTAATCCTCATATTCATTGTCCAAACCTTCTAACATAATAAGGTTAAAATTTCCCACAGAATCTTTTTCCTCTAAACCATTTTATGTATTCATTTTTGCAGTACACATTCTTAGCACTCCATGTTTAAACCTTTATGATACAGATAGCTAGTACTGTTTTAATTGGGCTCTCTCTGCCTAGACATTGGGATCCAGTTCTGGGTTCTGTAGAAAATTCTTAGCTATTTTTAATCCCCTGCTCCTGCAGGTCTTTCTGCAGTTTCCTTTCCCTTTCTTAAGTATGTTAATTGCAGAGGCTTCACCACTGTCACTGGTAGGCTCAGCCTAGGCTAGAGGCAGGTCGCTTTGGAGCTGTGGGAGCCCCCAGCAGTTTCTCACAGGAGTCAACTCTGTGACCCTCTTCCCACTACCAAAACCTTGTCGCATGAAGAAAACGCATTCCATTCATCGTCTCTGCAAACTACATTTTCAAGAATTATTATTAAAATCCATTCACCATACAAGTCTCACAAAACTTACACCAAAATTAGACAGCACCCCAATACCAAATAAATGGATAATTTACACAAAATCCACCCATCTTTTCACAACTATATCCAAAAAAATGCATCAACCCAAGGCACTTAATCACATTTTTTTTTCAGTCAGCGACTGAACAACATCAGCTGCAACCACAATGTTCTTGTCTCATATTTTGCAAGCATATTCCACTCCATCCTTCCTGCACATTTAACAGCAAGCACATTTCCTTCTAACAATTTACACTGCTTTCTAGTACTGTAACTCCTTGGTACTTAATCACAGTTTTCTTCACACTTAAAAGTGTGAACTTGAAAGTTCTTCACACTGCAGGATCATACTGTAACCAGAAGTTCCATTTTCTGGCCATTTTTCCTCCAGTTCAGATTATACAGTGGTGACAACATTTCTGTAATAATTTTTTTTTTATATATTAAAAAACCCCAACCAAAACAACTCACAACTTCACTGAGGATTGACAACAGCTATTCCTACTTACCAAGATCTGCCAATCAGTTCCTATATGATATCTCAATTTACCTCAAGATGGCCATCACCTTCCCCTGGAACACTGCTCAGCTCTCCTAGGCACCTTGGGGCTAGGAGCTTCCCTTGTAACCTGAAAGCCTTTGTACTGCCTGTTTTCTTAAGTGATCTGCAGCTGATGGAGGACCCATTCTGAACCAACAATGGCAGCACACAAGCCAACCCACTGGTGCTGTCAACATCTCTGAAGGAATAGACGTGCTGAGGGCAACCTACAGCATTTTTGCTGTAGGAAACTGAGACTAGAGAGGAGGAGAGGTGTGTGGTTCAAATTAAACCTGGGAAAGGGAGAGGAAAAGTGTTTACTGAAATGTTTAATAGCTTATGTTTCCCTTTTTATCTCAACACCTGAACTGGTGACTAGAAGTCTGTGTCATTTGGCAATAAAGTATCACATTAAGCAAAAACTCAAGTTGAAACCCCTGACAGCCACATCTTGCTGTTCGATTTGCTTGTACTAAGCTTGAACATGGTATCCACTCCCTCCCAGAGCTATGAGGACTCGCTCCCTCTGCCATGGAGGGACTGAGCTGGTGTCCATTGCAATGCTCCTGTCCCAATGGATTGGAGGACTAAGAGATGGGCAGGAGAGGGGAAAGAAAGGAAAGGAAGGAAACCAGCCTCTTCTTTCCTGCAGCCTGAAGAACAATTGCCAGCAAGTGAGCCACATCTGATACCACATTCCCCCCTTCTGCCACTTCTTGATGTAGGATCTCAGGTGCTTTTCCAGTGAAAACTACTTATTTTCAGGAGCATCAGAACTACTTTCAATGTCTTTATTCTAGTACAACAATCCTAAGACCCCTCCCCTGGCTCCTCATATCACAGAGGGCCTGAGAAGGGTCACTGCATCTGATCACCCACCTGCTGAACACCTAGTCACATTTGCAGCATCCTGGGCATCCCACATACCTGCAGCTCAGGAGCAGAAATCCCATGGGGCATGTAGGAAACCCCAGCTCGTCTTGTGCAGCAAAGGCTGGGTGTGATACCCTCAACAGAGACACAAGACATTGCCAGGTGTTTTGAATAGCTGAACGCCAGTCATCCAGTACTCACTTCACTTGATTACTGGTGAATTTAAGTAAGGTAACTGTAAAGTGGTTAATATTTATTCCTGAA